>NW_026042347.1:0-1327500 GCF_023856365.1 Brienomyrus brachyistius
CCCCAGACTTCTTCAGAGAGCTTTGGAGGACATTGTCTGCACGCTACCAGAGGCAACTAAGAATGTGCTTGAGTTGGGAGGAGGCAGTAGTCCCCATTTTTCCCTCCTGCTGTAGAGGGTCATCGGGAGGAGGTGGGTTTGCTGCTCTCTTTCGTGTCTCTTCAGCAGGTGGCTCTTAGAGATTTGTCTAAGAAAGGTCTGTACCAGGCTTGTGTTAAAGTGCTGCATTTTCGGGCACTGAGTGGACTGGCGGATTCTAGGTGGTCAGGTTTGTTGAGGCCTGGATCTTCCCCGCGGGGATGTTGGAGGTCCCTGTACAAGCCCCCCATTGAGAAGCACACGGTGGATCTTCAGTGGCAGATTGTGCACGGGGCAGTGGCCACAAACAGCTGATGCACATTGATTCCACAGGGTGGGAATTGGTTTTCTTAGCTAATCTGTTTCTTTAAAACAAAGAAATGGATTGTTTACTTGTGTCTTTTATTCTACATCATAGATAATGCGAACCTTCATATAAGTAAGAGGTAATATTTTGCTCAGTATCAGTTCAAGTTCAAATACTTCAGGTTTTTTATTTGGCAAAACAAATAAAATTGTTCAGATACTTCAGGTTTTTTATTTGACAAAACACATAAAATTGTCATGCAAAGTCATTGATTTATTTTTAAAACTATTGCACTGTGATACATTTAACATCATATTTTCAGTTCTGCCAAATCTCATATTGACATCTTAGTGGTTTTCCAACGGCTTGTGGTGTCACATGGTGGTCGAAAATGATATTACAGGCTTTTGTTGAAATTACCTTAAAATTCATCTGGAATGTATTGATTTATGCCATAATTAATGATGCAAATTAACACAGATGGGGCCATTTTGACCCCATTTTGATGTTTTTGAAGAGGTAGACGGTCCAGTTGGCTGTATTAGTCAGTCTGCTAAGAAACATGGCGCCAACAAGCCCATGGCCCCTTTTCATGTAAAACTTCGTACAGGAGGCTGTTTGTGCAGATTAGTGCCTTTGTTAGCCTCGGCTCCTGTAAATCATATAAGCACACCCACCACACCCCCCCAGGAGCATTCCGCGTGCCCCCACCGGCCAACCTGCTTGTCCCCCCCAACCCACAGACCGTCTGTAGTTCTGAAATTTATCCACATGGCTGCTGACCAAGTCTAAGGTAAAATTTCATAAATGAAATTTTCAGTAAAATACATTTTTTTCCTCTAATCTGGGAGACAGTGCAGAATTATTGGAGTCGGTCCTAACTCTGTCAGGCACCTAGGACTCGTATCTCCCTCTGAGAATCTCTTCTAATGCGCTCAGCAGCAGAAATTCTCCATCCTAGATGAGCCTGCAAAGTTCTGTAGAAGTTAAATACAAATAAAGGATGAGACAATTTACTTAAAGCATGATACAGTTCATATTGCTCTTCAGGCTTCGTGATAAAATATTAAAATTATGGAGTACAAAGTTGTACAACCCAAATAATACGGATTATTTTCCATCTTAACCCATATTCTAAGCATATTGATTTCTCTTGTAAATTTTACTTTTACAGCAGTATGATTTAAGACACTAACAGCAATTCATTTTTCAACCAGTAATTGTTAATGTGATAGCCTCTGGATCTCCAGCAGAAGGGCTCCTTTCCTCAGCCGGATGTCCTCAAGTTCAGAGTGCTTCTCTGGACTCAGGTCCATGGAGACTGCAGCAGACAGGAAAAGGAGATCGTCAGCGGGTGTGGAGCTCAGCAGGTTGGCCATCTCTGCCAGTTTGGTTGTTGGTTCAACTCCCATGGCAGAGTAATCGTAACATTGTTAAGCCCTTGAGCAAGTCCCTTAGACCCAAGTGCTCTGACCCCAAACTCTCCTCACTTCGGACAAAAGCATATGCTGAATATATGTAATCCCCAAAGGGCAGTTACAGAAGACCCCAGGACCGGAGTAACATGGGAAGCAATTACTGATGCCTGGAAGCTTTGGGGCATGCAAATAAACTGCATCCAAAGGCAAATGGCTAATAAAGAATGCTCTGAATGCCAGGCATTCGTCCAGCAGTGAGATCGTAGAGATAATGAATAAAGATAGAAAGTGTGAATAAAGATAAAACATTTTGATTGTATTTGCGAAGCGATGCTGGATGCGCTGAGCTCGCCGGGAAGGTCATGTGGTCCGCATTCCCTCCCCATGCACACGTGATCAGCTCAATCACACCGAAATTGTCGGTTTGCTGCCCTTCAGGGAAACAATCTAAAGGGTGTTACGGGAAAAGTAATCGATGCAAGAGCCAATGATGTTCTCCTGGTGCCTACCCGTGTTTATGTTATCGTTACTGACACAAACAATGATGAACGATAATAAGCATTTATAAGCCATGATGACCGCACCATTAACGTGGAGTTGCACTAACGTCTGTTTTTATAGCTAACCAACAAGTCAACGTCTCACCCTGGTAATGCAACAGCGCCGTTTAAACAATACGTTTACACCGATCAGTGGCCTGTACTACGAATCAGGGTTACTGGCTTATCGGGGTAACTTGACGGATTTAAGGTACCACAGTTTAAATGAATTTCATATTTGTTCATCGGGATGCCTGAATCGGTGCTAATCAGTACTACGATGCCAGTTATGCAATGTAGTTTTGATAAAAACTTTTCTGTCATTTAACATAAGAGGAAAAAAATAATTATACTGTAGTAAAATGGTTTAAAACTGTGACAAATTTTGCCTTTTTTTTACAGTGTATACTTCCAGTCACAAGGTAGCAGATACGGATTTCTGAAATAGCAAAGATAAAGGTCAATGATTAATATCCCTCATCTCTTTTAAAACGATAGGTAAGATGCTGTTTTGATATCCTGTCTAGGGTTGGAGTGTAACAGTATTCACGGGAAAGGGGAATGGGATAAAGGGACAAACAGGGTGAGGGCAAGAAGGGAACACCAGTGGACAAAGGGATATTTTTTGTATTTTCATTTTTTTTCCATGTATAATACTGACACTGAACAAATAACCCAGTGCAAAAGACTTTGGGACTGACCACAGCCAAAATAACAAACAAAATCCCCAACTATCAAGTGCGACCCACAGCTAATCTCACCTAAGTGCAAAAGAAAAGGAAACCAAAAGACAAACACTCCACCTCACTCCCTAACCAAATAAACAGAGTCCAACACACACTTGCAAAACAAATTAGCAGTCACTCCCTATGCAGCAATACAATCACACATACATAACTTACACACAAGTCAAAGCAACAAGGGGGCTAGTGAAGACGTAAACCAAAGAAAACCAAGCGGGGAGACAGCAAGCCAAACTGAGGTCGCGGGGGGGGACCGGAGCCTGTCCTTGGAACAACAGGCGTAGGCAGGAACCAACCCTGGGCAGGAGTCAACACTCTGCAGGGCGCAAACACTCACAACTCAGATTTGCCAATTAACCTACCCTGCGCACTTTTGGACTGTGGGAGGAAACCGGAGCCCCTGCTGGAAGTCTTTCCCCATTCACCAGATTATATTGCCAGAAGACTGAAAATTAGATATCAAATACTAGAGTGACATAAAAACAAAAAACAAGTTTGCTTGTAATGAGACGCAAAACAGAAGATTATCTCTTTTTATATTTTGAGAAAACATTTTAACATTTATCCAATTGCAACAATTTTCTAGGAGAAGGGGTGTGTTTTTTGACACAAGTGCCAATATTTTTGGCCATGACTGTAATAGTTATTTGTGATTTGTAATAATTATTTAATTTTATCGATCCATCTACTTACCTACACTAAAAAATGTACTGTTGGATGTAATTAATTTTAAGACTAGTGGTTACATGAAATTACTTTCTAAGAACATTTTATTTTGTAATTCAAATTTTTCTTATTTTTCAAACCAAAAAGTTACAGCACTCTTCAGCCATTCACATTTATCCAAGCGTCGACCCGGGACTCGGTGGGCTGCTGTCTGCCAAAGTGTGCTGTCAAGAACAAAGCAAATTGTTGTTAGGAAGACTATGTAGATAGGATTGCTTATCAGTAAAGTGCTTTAAAAATTAGTGCTACAAACAATACTCAGGACATGCTGGACACGCATCCTCATCTGGGCCTTCAGCCAGCACTCAGAGCTGTCGCTGAAACTGGCCCGACCTGTGTCCCTACAGTCTTGTCTGGGATGTCGCCATCCAGGGTCACGGGGTGGATTCGAAGGAGCTGATGGAATGCTGCCTGGAGATCCATCTGCTGGTTGGACGCCAGGGCAGCATCCCGTGCGGCGCCATGGGCAGAACAGCTGGATCCTTCCTCTGCGGAGTCAGCGCTGGGATAAAAAAAAACACACAAAGTTTTACGGTTATTGTTCAGTGGTGAGGGCTTTGGTTTTGTGTCTTGATGTTGGTAAGTGAATGTTGACAAACGGAAAACATGCCTACCTTGAGTCACCTGCCAGCTTCTTCAGCAGCTTATTGGCCAGCACCACATTCCATGACTTTTATCCGGTAGTGCTTGTCAGCCGTTGCAGTGGAATGCGTGAGGTAATCGGCCACCAAGGACGACTTCTGGTCACTCAAGTCCTTGGTGGCCGTCTCAAAGATGCGCCGGGCCGTTTGGCTGGTGACTGGATCCAGCTTGTATCTAAAATACAAAACGAATAAGATTTATTAATACGTCTCGCACAACACATGACAACATGTATCACTAAATGCTGCTTAATAGTACCTAACCGGGGTTGCTCCCCCCAGTTAAACTGAGTAAAAAAACAATCCTGTACCACTTCCACCATCTCCAGTTCATTTACAGAAGAGCCAGAGACTGTGTCCCACTGTATCCCTGGTAAATTAAAATCACCCATAACCACCACATCATTTTTATTACTCATAATCCTGATGTCGTCATACAACATTCTGCTTTCCTCTGCAGCTACATTAGGTGTCTATAACAAACACTGACACTGATTTGAGTTTTTAGCATTTATTTTAGCATCTGTCATTTCCGTACTGGGCATCTTCCCAGGGCTACGGGGACCTTCAGAATTCATTATGCCCCCCCCCCCCCCATTATGTACTGGGGATCCCAAAGTGGAGGGGTGGGTTTGGGTCCCATCTAGGATGACTCCTTCTCTTTATCATATTGATTGTTGCGATGAACCAAGGCAGTAGAAAGTGTAACAGGAAGCTTCATCACCATACCAGGTCTGAGGCTTAGAACGGCCATGTCCTCTGCTGGGTCTCACTTTGTCTATGGCCAACAGCTTTTACCTGCTTGTCATGGTTAAATCAGGCATCGCTTGAGGAAGGCTCATGCTGCACCTCACAGGGGCTTTATAACCTAGGGGTCTCTGAAAAGAAGCACTAAGTACCATTATGTGTGTCCAGAGCCCCTTTGCTGTTTAAAGTGGACACACTAAGAAAACACTCACCCAGCCCCGACGCAGGCGCAGAGGAAGTGTGCTGGGCCCATAACCCAGAGGTCGATGGATTGAAACCATTCTCTGCTATGTTGTCTCTCTTTTCTTATGCCAAGTTTAAGTGCTTCACAGCAAATTGCTGATCTTTCCTTCATTAAGGCTCTTATCCCCAGTGTTCAGAGGTTTTCAAAGGGAGGTGTTTTGCCCCCCTTTCCTCAGCTCTTCTTTGAAATTCTGCTTCTAAGGTCAGCATCCCAGACACCTTTTCACTGATGCTGATGACACTGATAGAGATGGTGAAACATGGCACCAAGATAGAAGAATGAGTGAAGCACCAAGTACTCTAAAGTGTGTTATGATACCCTTTGCTATTTAAAGTAGAAACACTGAGGAAAGACTCAGCTGGTCATTGTTCTACTACCTGCAAGCCGATCATTAGTGCATCTCCAGCCAACCGCCTCTGCTGTTTTACAAAATTCACAGCTAATCAGCTCAAAAATTTGTCAGACTTTTTCATTTTCTGTTGGCATTTATACCCCTGACCGCTAGATGGCAGTGATGTAATCTATCTTCAGCCATCTGACTCATCCACTCCAACGTAAACAGAGTCAAAAACCAAAATGGCAATGCATGCAGGCACAGCGGCCTGGAGCTTTTCAATGCTACGCTTTTGTTGTGTAATATCTGACAATGTGCTACTGGTTTCTTTGCTTCTAGCACCAGAATTTTTTCTTTATTTTTATTCTTTTTTATTTTTGGTCTATGTATCTTTAGCTTTTATATGTATTTTATCTGTATTTATACTCTGTAAGTGTTAGTCTGTAGTTTTATGCTTACTATGGCGTCTACAGGCTTGCTCCAAATTACATCTCATTGTATTTTCACAGTGACAATAAAAGCATCTCACCTTATCCAAGGTTGGAGGTTGGATAAGGGCGCACCGCTAAAGTTTAGCTTTAGCAAACCTAGCTGTTGTGTTCACTGACTTATTACAACCTTAGAACACTAGGTGGCAGTGTCGAAAGGCAGACACTGTAGAGACGAGAAAGGAAGAAGTGTGATGAGTAGAGTGAGACGAATACGAACATCCGTACTGCTGTGCTACCTTGATGTTTTTGATGTAATGCTTGTTAAGTAAATAGCATTTCGTTTAACAGCATTTGTATATTCTCTGGCCTGGTTATTCGAGTGCTACACTACATTTCTGGCGACGAGTTTTGTGTTTTCACCTCTTCTTTTTTTTGCTGACTCACCATGGCTGGAAACGTGCCTGCACCTCCGATGTTTTTGCCGTGCCCGGGAGAGCCCCCGATACCTTTCGACATGTGGATGCGGATTTTCAAGAACTACCTACTGGTAATTAATGCAACGGGAAATGCTTGGCCTGAAGCGCGCAGGAGAGCTACGCTACTCCACTGTCTCGGAGCCGAGGGACAACGGACTTTCTACTCGCTACCAGATACAGGTGACTCCTTTGACTCTGCTGTCACTGCTTTAGAGAAACATTATACACCTAAAGTAAACGTTGTTGTGGAACGACATACCCTCAGACAGCGAAAACAAGCACCTCACGAGACTATTATACAGTATGCGGCCGTATTGCGTGATCTCGCTTCAAAATGTGGATTTGATGATAAAACCGATGAGATGATCCGTGATCAGCTGATTGAACATGTGAATAAGAGAGAGGCTCCTGCTCGAATCGGATCTGACACTGGACAAAACCTTAACACTCGCATCACAAGTAGAATCTGCTGTTCAACAAGCAAAAACAATAGCAGGAAAGGACAGTGTCTCAGTGCAAGCTGTACAACCTCGTTCACAATTCACTAAAAAGAAATACACACAGCACATTCATCCTAATAAGCCATTCAATGCCTCCACTACATCTTCCCGCAGCTGTTTCAGGTGTGGTTCTAACACACATCTGGCTAATTCTTCTCAGTGTCCTGCAGCCAAAGCAACTTGCAAGTCTTGCCATAAAGTTGGACATTTTTCTCGTGTTTGTCGCTCATCCAAGACAAGTGATGTACGTGAGATTCAGCTACCTAAACTGACTGTGCTATACTTAAACAACACTTGCCATGCACCACATACACTTACATGCAAAATCAATATCAGTACTCCTGCTTCTCTTACCAAAGAGCATGAAATGGTTGTTGACACAGGATCAGGAGTATCTATTTTGCCACACCACATCTATGTTCAGTATTTCAATGACACACCACTACTTCCACCTGTTAGTCAGCTAGTGACTTACACAAGGAAGAGAATTCCTGTGCTTGGTTGCCTACAAGTCAAAGTGAGTAGAGGAGTTCTCACTGCCCCAGTTACATTTTACGTGGTGAAGAAGGGCACTTCTCTTTTAGGAAGAGATCTCATGAAAGCCTTAAGCATCTGCATTGAAGGTAACACTACCCTCCCTCCCGTGTTTACCACAAACTCTGCATCTGCTCCCTGTATCCCTACTGCTAGTGCTGTTAGCTGTGTGACTGTTTCAACCGCTTCCTGCATCCCTACTACTCCAGACATTGGTTGTGCACAAAACTTTGTGCATAAGGTGAAAATTGACCCCACTGTTAAACCAGTACGCCAGAAATTACGACGCCTGCCTTTTGCTGTAAGAGCTTCTGTCTCAGCTGAACTTGACCGCTTGCTGAAAGCTGGTGTGATTGAGAAAATTGATGCATCACCTTGGGTTTCGCCTATTGTAGTTACAGGACGGAAAACTGGTGGAATACGAATGTGCACAGATCTCCGTGAACCAAACAAGGCTGTGGTCACAGATTGCTACCCTCTACCTCATGTGGATGAACTGCTTGCAAATTTACAA
This sequence comes from Brienomyrus brachyistius, assembly GCF_023856365.1. NCBI lineage: Eukaryota > Metazoa > Chordata > Actinopteri > Osteoglossiformes > Mormyridae > Brienomyrus > Brienomyrus brachyistius. The sequence continues at coordinate 8,233 of NW_026042347.1, forward strand.
GGTGCAAAGCTGTTTTCTACAATCGATCTGGCTAATGCATACTACCAGTTGCCTCTTCATGAAGATAGCAGAGACCTTACAGCATTCATCACACATGATGGTCTGTTCCGATTCTGCAGAATTCCTTATGGCCTCACATCAGCCCCCTCAGCCTTCCAGAAAATGATGGCTGACATTCTCAACGGTCTTCCAGGTGTTCAAAATTATTTGGATGACCTTATTGTCTATGGCAATGACCATGACCAGAACCTCAACGCTGTCCTCCAAAAGCTGAAGGAGGCTGGATTGGTTCTCAATGAGAACAAATGTCACTTCAGGAAAACCTCCCTACGCTTCCTAGGTCATGTCATTACTGTAGATGGCATTCTTCCTGACCAAGAACACATTAATGCTGTCCTGAAAGCCCCTCCTCCATCTGACGCTGTTGCCCTGAGATCGTTTCTGGGCCTAGTGTCCTGGTATTCAAAGTTTCTGCCTAACTTTGCGACGGTTGTGGCTCCTATGCGTGCCTGTGTCAGTGAAAAAGACACATTTACATGGTCTCCTGCAGCACAAAGCAGCTTTGAGGAAGTTAAGCAACTTCTTGTGGACAGTCCTGCGCTTGCTCTTTTTAACCCTTCTCTACGACCGGTAATTTCCACAGATGCAAGTGACTATGGACTTGGAGCTGTCTTTGCACAAGTACAACCTGATGGCACAGAGAAGCCTGTGGCTTTCGCTTCCCGCACACTGACTGAAACGGAGAGGAAATACTCGACTGTTGAAAAAGAAGCACTTGCTTGTGTGTGGGCTACAGAAAAATGGAGAACATACCTGTGGGGACGTCGTTTTACTCTCCGCACAGATCACCAGGCATTGACAACACTGCTCAGCACAAAGGGAATCGGTCGGGCTGGTATGCGGGTTGCCCGCTGGTCTGCACGCCTGCTATGTTTTGACTATGATGTTGTCTATCGACCAGGCTCCCAGAACTATACGGCTGATTGTCTCTCGCGCCTTCCCCTGCCTGCGCCTCCTGACTCTATTTCAGATTCAGAACCCGAGATGGTGGCACATATTTCTGCTGTCCTAAGCTCCCTTCCAGTGGCTGACTTCAACTCTGCTTGTTCTTCTTGTCCTGAACTGTCAGCCCTGCGCTCACAACTTGAAAGTGGTTGGCCTCCATCGGTTAAATCAGTAAGTGGTGTACTAGCCCTATACTATAAGATCAGAGATGAGCTCTCCGTCAAGGATAACTACATCCTCAGAGGCTCAAGACTCATCGTGCCACTCTCCTTACGACACGCACTGATCATGCTTGCACATGAGAGTCATCAAGGAATCGTCCGCACAAAGCAACGTCTGCGCGACCTCTACTGGTGGCCAAAGATGGACTCACAAGTTCAGTCTTGCATTGCTTCATGTATACTCTGCCAGGTTAATGATAAAACAGCTTCTATTCACCCTGCTCCTTTGCAACCAGTCCCGCTGCCTGATGGACCATGGAAGAAACTTGGCCTTGATATTGTTGGACCCTTTAACACTGCAGTTTCTGCTTGAAAACAGGCGGTATTCAGGGCTAACGGGGGTTTATTTGGGACGACAGGACCAGGAAACATTCACCCACGCCGAATCCACAATGACAGACAAAGGGAACAGGTCAGACCAGGACTTAAATACAACGAGACTAAGCAAAGAAATCAGACAACGCTGGAAACGATCAGGGAAGCACACGTGGGAATTCAGGGGGCGTGGCACACATGAGGAGCCGACGAGCAGGGCATGACACATACATACATACAAACGCACACCCACTGCCACCCCAGTCTTGTCTCTTAACGCACACGCGTAGGCCTTTTTGGAAAAAACATCAATCACCGCAAGCAGATACTTTAACCCATCATTGTACGTCGCCAGCCCTTGCATGTCGCATAAATCGGCCTGCCACTGACACATGGTTGTCAGTACAAACACTCTGTTCCTGGGGAAATTCTTTTTAACCGGTTTATGTGAATTTGTACATTTGTACATCTTACTTTGAAAAACTTTCATGTTACATTTTAAAACATTTGTACATCTTTCTTTGAAAAACTTTCATGTCACATTTTAAAACATTTGTACATCTTACTTTTAAAAACTTTCATGTTACATTTTAAAACATCTGTACATCTCACTTTGAAAAACTTTCATGTTACGTCTTACAAATATTTGTGTAACTAAAAACTATGGTCAAGTTATATTACCATTCTTTAAAGTTTTTAATGTGTATTTGCAGCATGGTGCTAAATGCAGCTTACTGGTTGCCATTAAATGTAATTAAATAATCATGTACACCTTCTTTAAAATAACAAGACTATATCCTAAATTCTTACACCCCTGCCTGATTCCACAGTTCCTACCCCACACTTATGTGTCCCCCATCCCACCCTTCCATGACTTGTGAGATAAGGAAAGCACACTTCTGCCTGCCTGGTCGGTCATTTCTAGCCACTATTTAGGTTCTTCCTCAAATCGTGTTGCCTAAATGACTTATATCCCACTCATATTAATTTAAAATTTCGCTATAACAAAACAATCCTTATACATTTTAATAAAAAACGTGAACTATATATGTTTGTTTTTTTGATTGAGCAAACTCTTTTGTGTTTTTGTGTGCGTGTCCAATACAACTGTAGTTTGTATCAACTTTTTTTTTTTTTAGTTTGACCTCCAGGGTGTGTGTGTTTGTCCGCATGCGCGTGAATAAACATTTACTGAAAAACGTATTTATTCAAATAACTAAGACTTTATTCTGTCAAAGTTTTTAAAAATGTGCTTAATAGTACCTAACCGGGGGTGCTCCCCCAGAGACAGTTGCTAGTCCATTTATTCTTTTAAAGACTACTGATTCCAATTTGGTGCCATATGCTTTTATCTTGTAGTCTCATTCTCTCAGAGTTTCTCTCAGACTCGCGCAGCACGGCTCTCAGCTCTCCGGCATCGCTCTCTCCGAGTCCTTTGCGGATTATCCAAAGCCGTGGGGACCTTACCACAGTACCGCACCAGACACAGCGTACGCTCACGCTCCATCAGGTAACCCACCCCGCTCAGCCCCGGCGGCGGCGCCCGACAAAAACCCCGACACTCGTAAGCACTCTCCTCAATATAAAATTATAATTTTTAAAATAAATAATAATGAATAATTAAATAAATTAAAATAATAATAAATAAATAAATCCCTCTCCCGTGACGTCACATCGTACCACCACAACCAAGCCCCGCCCACAAGTGAACTTTTGACCCGTGACCTTTGACCCAACCTGTCAATTTGATGGAAGCGGTATCCTCTATCTCTCTCTAGGGACATTTTTCACACAGTCAACAATGACAAGATGCAAACAGCGTGGGCTGCAGTGAACATAAAATAGATGGAGATACAGCTGGTCAGCACGCTCTCTATGGTGCCTCCGTAGAAGGTGCTGAGGATGGGAGAGGAAAGCTCTCTTCATCCGGCGCAGGAAGTGCAAACGCTGCTGAGCCCGTTTAACCGGTGATGTTGTTTGGTGACCAGTCCAGACTGTCAGTTATCTGCACCCCCAGGAATCTGACGCTGCTGACCAACTCCACAGCACTGTTGAGTGCTGAATGATTGGGCTGTTTCCTCCTGAAGTCCATGATCATCTCCTTGGTCTTCTCCACATTCAGGATCAGGCTGTTGTCACTGCACCATCCCACCAGTCTCTTCATCTCCTCTCTACAGGGCAGGTCGTCACTGTTCCTAATGAGACCCACTAATCTACTTTGGATTAAGCCTTCACCTCTCACCCCCCCATCACAGACTAACAATGCAACTTCTTCTCCATCCTGCGCTGCTTGCTGTACTGCATGGAGAAGGTTCGGATGCTGTCCTTCACACTCTCCCACCATTCGGCCACGGAGGGGAAGGTAGGCTTGTCCTTCTGCCACTCGGAGAAGTGATCTAAAAAAAGGTGTCTAAAATCTCTCTCCTCCAGGATCTGCAGGTTCATTTTCCAATAGCCGCCCCCATATACAAGGGCGTCTATGGAGACAGTGGCCTCCACTGCCAGATGGTCAGTGGGCCACTGTGGGGAGAGGGACACCTTTTTAAAAGCAACGGGGGGTGAAGCTAAAATGTAGTCGATGCGGCTGCTGGCTCCGCGACTATTATGCCAGGTGAAGCCCGGCATGCTGGGGTTGCATGTTTTAAAACCGTCCACAAGTTTAAAGGAACGAATAAAATGGCCTGAGCTGGCATCCTGTCTACCCTCCAACGAGAGCCAGGGCGAGCTGCTCCACCTTGTTCGGAGACCCCTCCTGCATTGGTGTCGCACTCGAAGGGGCCTCCTCCACCTCGACCAGGGCTTCTCCTCCTGCCCCCGTCGCCGGCTGTTCCTGCCCAGTCGTGGGGGCTAGAGCTCCCCCACCATTCTCCGTGCCGACTGCTCTGTTACCCGACAGAGCGTCGGCATATGTAGTCTTTTTCTGTGGGCAGGAACGAGCCAGATGGTCCTCGCCGTTACAGTGTTTGCAGCGACGGGGGCCCTTGCAATCCCTGGCCATGTGCCCCGACTCCAGGCAGTTGCGGCGGCGCAGGTTGGCGCATCCCTCCAGGGTGTGTCCAAAGCTGTGGCACTGCCGGCAGAAGGGAGGCTGTCCAGAATAAAAAATGTATGCCTTATTTCCCTGTAGGTTAAAATAGGCTGGGGGGTGGCTAAAACCGCCTGCCCCATTAGCGTCCGGGCGCAGGCGGGCCTGGAACTGGCGTCGGCCAGTCCAGATCCCCAGCTCATCCCGGATGTCCCTGTGGCCAGGAAGGAGGTCCACATACTTTTTTTTAAAAACAAGCAGACGGACTCGGCGGTAACATGCGGGTTAAAACAGTGGACAGTAATAACCCGCTTGTCGGGCCACCACAGAGGCTCGATGGTATACCGTCTAAGGAGAGGGTGCTGGGCCCCCTCCTTGCTCCGCTCCAGGACCTTGCTGCAGCTGTCATCGGTGGACAAGGTGACCTCAAAGAATTCGAAGGGGCCATTCCGCGGTACGCAAAGAACATCTTCCATACGAAGGCCCAGTGCTTCGAAGGCCACCTCCCGGATGAAGGCCAGCCGGTCGGGGAAGGTGCCCACCTCCCCCTCAGCCCTCCAGCAGAACCGGGCGGTATTCCGCAGGCCCCCGCCTGCTACCAGCCACGGCCCGCTGAAGGGCTTCCTCGATGGTCCGCCGGCCGTTGCCATCCGGGAAGGTCCACCGACGTCGCCGCTGGAGCAGAGTCCTTCCGCCGCCGTGGTCTCGACGTCCGCCGTCCGCCAATCCGGGATGAGTCGAGCAGAGCTAAACTATAAAACCAGCTAAAAATAAAAACACCAGTTCGCCCAGCAGGGCGGCGGACAAGCCACCAGCCACTGCGGGATCCCCAGCCTACTAAAAACAGTAGTAGTTATGACCGACTCGCGTCGCCATAATGAGATTTAGTCGTACTTACGTTAAAAACCAAGGAAGGCACGGGTCGCCCCGTGGCAGCGGCGGTCAAGCCACCTGCTGGTCACGCCTTAGGTTAACCGTGCCTTCCTCTAAAAAACCCGACACAGTCCGTGAAAACCGGTAAAAAGTCAGTAAAATCCACTTGATTTTAGCCAAAAGGCCGAGAAGCGATACCCGCAGACTGCACCCCGCCGACACAAAATCACAATCTAAAAGGCTGAAACACCATGCAAATCAATGCCAACCCAGTACAATAAGAATTTTATTTATCAAACATTTAACAAATAGAACTACCTGCAGAACTATTACCCTTAACACAGGCAAAAGAGCAATTCCACCAGCAAATACAATTATACACCATTAAAATCCAATTACATGGCCAATAAAACAATTAAAATGTTACCTTACATGCATGCCAATAAAAAGTTAAGACAAAAAGAAAAAGTTCAAAAAGGAACATACCCGCAGACTTCCAAACTCTGCACAAGGGTCGGGCTAAAACAGCATCATACACTTTCCTAAAACACATAAAATCAGTAACCTTAGGAATAAAATAGGTCAATCACAAAATAAACAGCACAACAGATAAAATAAAATGTTAATAATGTTAATATTGATGAATATGTGCCAACAGTGATCAACCAAAAAAGTGCTCAGTAAATTCTGTACATGCCATTAAATACAATCCAAACCAAATAAAACACAAGCACAGAAAAAGAAAGCAAACTTACATAAAACCCGAGGTGTCCTTTGTGTGCTTCAGGAAAGCACATCATGTCAACCCTGTAGGATGGATTGTCACCACCTAGACGTACTGGGGCAGCCTAGGATCAAGGCAGTTAGATGGATGTCAGCTTACCTCTGGGGGTAGGTCGTTTAGGTGGATGGCAGCTTATTTCTGTGATCAGGGTGTTTGGGCAAATGTCAGCTTGCCTCTGAGATCAGAGTGTTTAGGTGGAAGCGAGGTTACCTCAGGGGTCAGGGGGCTGGGTCAAAGGCAGCCTACCTCTGGGGTTAGGGCATTTGGGTGGATGTGAGCTTACCTGAGGCGCCTGCGTGTTTGGGTGGACAGCAGCTTGTCTGAGATCAGAGCATTTGGGTGGATGGCAGCCTACCTCTGGGGTTAGGACATTTGCGTGACTGTGAGCCAGGTCATTCTGGACCTGAGGGGTCTGCGTGTTTGGGTAGACCGCAGCTTGCCTCTGCGATCAGGGTGTTTGGGTACATGTCAGCTTACCTCTGGGGTCACAGCGTTTGTGTGTAGGGCAGCTTACTACAGCTAACTCTCAATTAGTTTAACTGAATTTATCCTAAAAAATAATATTCATCTCTATACCTGACACACAAAATACCGTGACTTATATATAATGTGGCATGTTGTAAATGCAACCAGTAATCAGAAGACATGTGAAGACACACAGAAGTGTGACATGTGCTGCACACCAGGGCAATTTCAGAATCCCAAATCAGATCTGTAGTTAACACCAAGCTATGGTAAACCAAGTGGCAACTATATACATGTATGGAAATCACACAACCCGAAAAACATATTAATACACAGGTATGTCTGACTCACTATCAAAAACGATGTAAACTTCTGTAGTAGATTAACAGACACAAAAAACCCAGAGGTACACCAACGAAAACACAGTTTTCCAACTAGCAAGTCGCAATTAACTTCTAAATTATCGAAACCCAGCTACATCGATAAGTACAAAAATTACCACGGAACATACATGTATTAGTTTAATAAAGTTTAAGCAGAAATTATCTAAATAAATCCGGCTTTAGTTTTGTTTGCCGGAGCTCGAACGCCGGACATGTCTTACTAAAAGGGCGCGAAGGGGGCAAAGTAACCATGACAACCGCCTGCGGCTGGCGCCACACAACGTCGTTGACCGCAGTCAGACTCTCGCGTGTTTATGTCTGACCGACTCGCGTCGCCATAATGAGATTTAGTCGTACTTACGTTAAAAAAAAGCTCTTACCAACCTCATTTCACTGTATCCTATGCACAGCAATTTATTTAGCTTTCAACAAACTTAATTTTACAGAACAGAATTTCGGTATTGCCTCATCATGAATATATGATAATAAAAAATTCATTAATTTTCTCTAGTCAACGCACTGAATTACGACGGCCAATATTATGTATTATTTTGACAATAATATAAGTAGATTATTCTTTTACTATATGTAAATTCCTTAATTATATTCCATTGCTACTTTACAAAAGCCTTCAGGAAGTTTGGTGTTTTCATGACAACTAACCAAGTGTCTAACCAGTGTTTACCTGAATAATACAGAAAATTAAATGACACTTGTTAAACTCACCTGGACGTACCTTTTACAGTCGTTTAAACCGTCATGAGCAATGCTGAAATCACTGTTGCAAACAGTTCAGCGCGTAACATTGTCATTATTTTTCATCCTTATTAAACAAGGGCACGTTTTTGTGTAGTCTGTGGTGAAATGCATTTTATATTTTCGTTTTTTGAGACACTCTCCCTCCGCCGTGACGCTCCATGGAACCAATACCTTCGGTTCTCTGGGAGTTAAATAAAGGCCCGCCCGCACTGAAATATGATTGGCTTATATGGCTAAGTAAACCAATCAGGTTTACAATCTAGCACTGGCTACATGAAGAGTCACACATATAGGGATCCACACATACGCACGTTCTCTCTTTCTCTCTATCCCTCTCTCTCTCGCTCATTCCTAGCTCATTTACTTGCTCATTCGTGTGTGCTACTGTCTCGCGTGCATGCTCTTGTTTGCTTGCTCTAGTTTCCAGGATATTTTTTTTTTAATTTAGGGGCATCAGGGAGCCGCTGTCAATATGCGGGAGACTTGGGATGTCTGGATAACTGCTTATTTGTACTATCATGATAACTGATCATTTCCAGGGAGCCGTAAATGTTTACACATATTTATTATTTTATAATATTTCATGTATATTTTCAACTTATTCACACCTTATTGTACCATGCGTCCATGCATACTTTACTGTAAAATCAGACAGATAAACATTTAGAAAAATAATCGATTCTACAACTTAACTTGCAGCTGTCCAATTACACATCCATATTTTATTGCTGCAGATAACTGAGGTAGGTGTGGTATATAACGCTGAAGGTTAGACGTATAGTACAATAACATATGTACAACATGTGGTCATTTCAGTCAGACAAACGTTTAAAGTGGAAAACGAGCTTTATATTTTACCGGCAATTTCCATAGCACGTCCATGGACACTGCCATCTATTGAACAAGTAGGGTTACTGAATCGTGAAATGTTTTTTTAGGACCACTAAAAGAGGATTATCAGTATGAAGGTTTATCAATAAAAATAATTTATTAAAATAAATATTACAGGACTCTCCCTGAAAATAAGGTGTTCTTAGCTTCCAAAGCCAAGGACACATTCTAGTGATTTTCCAGGAGAAAACAATCAATCAGCTCATGTTGAAGCTCACAAGGTGTGGAGAACAAGAAAGACAAGTAAGGGAGAAAGGCAAGGTGCAGAGCATACACAAGCAATGTAGCGGCACATCAGTTATAGTGTATGATTAAAAATACATCATTTCTCACAGTATCAATAGTGGCCCATTGCTCCTACTGTAGCCTCACACCTCCAGGGTTGTGGGTTCAATCTGCACCCCTGCTGTAATAAACAGTGAAATTATCACAGTAACACTGTTTATCAGTAAAATAGTACAATACTGTAGAAAGTAGGGCAATATTTATGAGAACCTTGCCGATAAAATGCTGCAATGCACTGTAATTCAGTACGTAAACTGCAAATAAATAAACTGTAGAATTTACTCAAATTAAATGATGTAATAATTTGCACTCGCTTTTTTGGGTTGAATTTAGTATACGCAATTCTAGGAAATATTTTAAATAAATCAAGTTAAAATCTGGGGTGGCATGGTGGTGCAGGAGTTTAGAATGGCATCACCGGTTCATCAGGTGTGGAGTTTGCATGTTCTCCCCATGTCGTTGGCACTGTTGCCTCGCACCACTGGGACCCGGGTTCGAGTCTCTGCCTGGGTCACATGTGTGTGGAGTTTGCATGTTCTCCCCATGTCGTCGTGGGGTTTCCTCCGGGTACTCTGGTTTCCCCCCACAGTCCAAAAACATGCTGAGGCTAATTGGAGTTGCTAAATTGTGTGAGTGGTGTGTGAGTGTGCCCTGCGATGGGCTGGCCCCCCATCCTGGGTTGCTCCCTGCCTCATGCCCATTGCTTCTGGGATAGGCTGCGGACCCCCCGCAACCCAGTAGGATAAGCGGTTTGGAAAATCGATGGATGGATGGATGGATGTTATTCCAAACAATAAGTAAAAAAAACACTTACCGTGTCAATTCTAGGGAAATTAGTTTCAGTAGTTTTGTGGTTGAGGTGACACTTCATCCAGTCCAGACGGTGGATAATTGCTAGGCAAAACATCAGGTCAGCAGGATCACCGCTTCGTTTCACAACTAACATTTTCCGGGCTCTAACATACCGGTCTCGCACTTGTTCCCACTTGTTTTTATGTAGCCCTACCTCTCGGCTCTGCTTCAAGTGGGCTCTGCCTGCAAGATTTCTGACAGAGGGGATAATCCAGATCTGGCAGGTTAAGAATAATATTGTGAAGTTGTTTACCAATCTCTACCTCAGTGCCCTCTCTAAGATGCCAAATAGTCTATCTGCTGGGGAAACCTCTGAATGCTTAGGTTCACCCATCCCTACTGCAGGCACAAGCAGACTGATGGGATGTGCCAGAGATGTGGTCAGAGCATGGCTGCATAGTAATGATACTGTCACTGCCACTGGAGATGTGGATGCAGTCCTTAGTGTCCTGAAGCAGCATTCTTATTTGACTGTGCATTCTGGGATGCCTCCAGCAGATTTTTGTTCAACCAAGTCAGATGCTAGGGAGGATCCTCTGGACTATTGGTTTAGGCTGAATAAGGCAGCAGATGATGCCAAAGGGTTTATTACATGAGATGTTAGGGCACTGCCATGTCTATTAGAAATTGCTCTGTAGGAATATCTTATTAATGCTTTTACATTTATCTGATGCTTTGATCCCTGCGATGGGCTGGCCCCCCATCCTGGGTTGTTCCCTGCCTCGTGCCCATTGCATCCGGGATAGGCTCCGGACCCCCCGCGACCCAGTAGGATGGATGGATGGATGCAACAAATACCAGTTACCATGTTCAGAAGGTCAAGTGCACTCACCCTACCCTTTGTTGGCATTAAGTGGATAACATTTGCTGGGTGATACTGACCGGGGGAGGCGTTTGATGATGGGCATCTACTTTGATAATGCTTGGGTAATAGTACCATGTTTTGTTATTTAATATAAATACTTGACTGAACCAGCTTATGTATTTGGTCTTTAAGAAGTTTTTACTGTTGTCTGGTGTGCTGTCATATAACCTGTCTGACAGAAAGCTGTTTCTCCTCTCAGCACTAGGCGAATGGAAAAAGCCGTGAGCTGGGCTGATGACGAGTACTGGGCAGCCTGGGATAAATGGGATGAGGTGATCGAATGGGGAGATGAAGGATCTTCACCTAAAACACCTTCCTCCAACCAGGCTGGCACCAGTAATGGAGACATGGATGCTGGGGCGGTGAAGGAATATTATCAGAATAAAAAGAAAAAGTCAGACTTTAATCAGAAGTCAGAATTCAAACATATGTATTTCTGAGTTGGAGTCAGTCTGATATTAATTGAAACCACAAACTATGTAACACTATGTAAATGATTCTCACTGACTGAGCAACATTGAAATAATTTCTATAATCATGTTTACTATAAAGAGAAATGTTTCTGTGCAACAGGTCAGCAAAAGAAATGGGTGTGCAGAGGCCTAACAGTGAGGATACGTAAATACGGATGACAGTGAACAACAAACCCCACTTCTGCCAACCATAGTTACCCCATCAGTTTGGAGGGAATCAGTGGCTGAGGGGATGAGGAGATCCACTGGGCGGGAGGACCCATTCTCTGTGGCTGAGTACGAGATCCACCACTGGTCCGGAGTGAGATACTGGTCACGAGAGGCAAAGAAGACACCTGTAAATGAAAAATCCATTCTGGACCTTTGTAATGCCCTGCAGTCATTTACTCTCTCTTGGGGGGAAGGCTGACAGGATGTCCAACACCCAGAACCATATTTAAACCTTTAAAATTATAAAATAAGTTCAGTCTGATATTGTGTCAGCCAAATGGTGTCATCAATGTGCATCATAAATATAACACCTAGCTGATGGTGGACCTAAATTTTCCAAATAAACCAGGAATCATATGAATCATGTCAGTGCACTTTGTACTGAATTGCTTTGGTATAGTGATGTATGCAGGGTTTCATCTATTCCCTTACATAGTCATGTGTGACGTATTGCTGTAATGCAAATGTTTTTTTTTTTTTAAACTCCCCATTCATTTGTGTTCCTGCCACTCTATAGCTAAGTACAAACATTGAATGATAAAGGCATAGCGGAAACTCAATGAGCGCATTTGACCGAGATCCATGGATGGATGTCATCTTCTCCTGAACTGTGAGTGATAATGTCTCGGCCCCAAGATGCATTTTACCACAGATCCATTGCTTATAATTTTCTGAGCTTCCATTGTGAGTCAAGTGTCCTGGTCATAAGCTCAGGTCTGCCGGTTGCCCCACTGGCCAAATTCCCACGGCCCTGACTTTCTGAGCTGGATATCGTGGTTTTAAGTCCCATCTGGGGTGATTCTTTTTTTACTTTTCCCAGCTGCCTTCTGCTTTGTGATATAATAAATATTGCAATAAGTTTCATCTTCATTTTCAATTAATCAAACTGTATGAAAACTATATTTGCAGCAATTACAGCTTTGCAGTCCTTTGCCATTAGAGCTGTCCGTTTATGACAATATTAGGGGAAATTTCAATCCTGCTATTCCCAGAGGTGGGACTGGCTTGGTATTTTCTCTGACCTCATGGTGAAGCTGGTCTCACATGAGCTTGATAGGCTGGAGATGTGATGATTCTGTAGGCCAGTCAAGCAGGACAGTTCTCTGGATTCCTCATCTTTCACCAGTGTGCTTTGAATCAGCCTTGCTGCTTGATAGAAGTGCTGACCACAGGGAGTGGCATGAGTTGTAAAACAGAGCGGTAACCTTGCTGGTTCATTGCACCTTGTACTCTGTGTAAATCACCCACCTTACCAGCACCAAAGCAGTCCCATACCGTTTTACTCCCTCTGCCATGCTAGACAGAAGCATGGCAGCTATTCTTTCAAGTTGTGCTTCTAAGGCCAGCATACAAGTTGTATTTTCCCTGTTGCAAAAAACACTGGTAGAGATGGCACAACGAGGCACTGAAGGTTTGAGCCTTTTTAACCATTGTATTGAAAACTGGTTCACTACGCGAAGACAGTGCACATGAGTGACATTTCGTGGTGAAAGTACCACTCCTGATTATATATATATACATGTATGAATGCATTTGACTATGTGTGTGTGTGTGTGTGTGTGTGTGTGTGTGTGTGTGTGTGTGTGTGTGCGTGCAAACTGACAGACTGGGAAAATGAATTCAGAAGTTTTGTTTTGCTAAAAGTAAGTTCATTTTTAGAGAAAATTAGTCACAAACGAAAACAAAAGAAACTGATGGATTTTTCTCTCTTTCCTATCAAGTGAAACAATAATAAAAGCAGACTTAGTTATTGAATTTATATAAAGAATAACAAACTATCTGCCATTCTTTACGGTCACTTTTGCCAAGTTTAATGCCCTTTCTTGTCAATGACCATCATGAGCCTGCAAGGTTCTAACAGGTCGAGATGCTCTTCAGCCAAATGGCTGCTTCAATATTAGTTTAAATACTCATGGCCATAGGTGGAAATTAGTGGGAGAACATTTTAAACTGAACTTGAGAAAACACTTTTACACAGCGTGTAGTTAGAGTATGGAACAGTCTTCCTGTTCATGTAGTGCAAGCTAAAACCCTGGGTTCCTTTAAATCAGAGCTAGATAAGATTTAAAAAATTCTGAGCTATTAGTTAAGTTCTCCCCAAACGTGCTTGATGAGCTGAATGGCCTCCTCTCGTTTGTAAATTTCTTATGCTCTTATTATTTTTCAGTCCAAACTTGGTACCTATTTGGAATAATAGATATATTACCCACAGAAATCAGTCCCCGTACCATGAACGTTGGGTAGAGAAGAACATCTGGTCAGCTTTAAAATTGGACATCACAGGAAATGTTCTGTTTTTTGAAAACTTTTGTTTAAAACATAATACAGTTTATTAAAAAAGAGTTTGATATTGTTCTAAAATCTATTCCAGCTGCACATTTAATGTTGGTCAGGAACCTTTTAAACAATTCTCCCCTTCTCCTATTTCATAGCCTCCCTCCTCTCCAATACAATGGTATTATTTTATAAGTAGGGTAAATTCCTAAATGAAATTATTAGCCATAATATTATTAGACGTTGCTTATGAACTATTTCGTCACCTTTCCAATAAAAATTCAAATCAACCAGTAAACACATTTGCACTAAATATATTTATTATCCAATACCCCCCAAAGTCAGAGTTACACTTTAAAGTATTCAATGCTATATATACCTGTAATTAATTTCTTCATGCTAAGTTTAACTTTGATAATAATACTTGCACCTTTTAAAATAATGACATAGAAACTTTGGACCACTTGTTCTTCTCTTGTTGCTTCTCAACAAGTACAAAATTTCATTTTTTGACTTCCTTTACTTGTAATGATATTATCTTTGGTGTTGTCCTAAATGATGATACGCTTTATCTTTTACTCAATAAAATTATATTGTTGGGAAAATCTATATTCATAAAACAAGTGTCATGCCCGGCTCGTCCACTCCTCCTGTGTGCCACGCCCCCTGATTACCCACGTGTTTTCTCCCGATTGTACCCAGCTGTGTCTAGTTAATTTGCTCAGTCCTGTGTATTTCAGTCCGTGTCTTACCTGAGTCCATTGTCTGTCATTGATGTTAGTTAGCGTTTCATGTCTCCTGCTCCCTGTTTATTTATTAAATCCCTGGTTTACCCTGACTTCCGCCTGTCCGCCTGCTTCCTGCCCGTTCGCCTCGCACGATCGCCGTTCCGTCCGGCTTTGAACATGACAACAAGATTCTTCAAAACTCCTCCAAACTTTTTTTTATCTTCAAAAAAGAACTTTCTCAGTTCTTCACAGCTTTGACGTTAATGAGGAAAAAAAGCTGCAGTGAAACTTTTGCAAAGGATAAGGGGCCAAACTTTTAGTCCGTAGTACGTGGCGATCGTCAGTCGAATTATGCACTGCTTTTTGGAGCTACAAACGTTCCTGTTAACTTTAGGGATAACAAAAGAATGATGTCATGAGATTCACTGTAATAAAATCACTTTCAAATATTAACGAAATGCAACAAATAAGACTTCTTTAATTCTTATACATGTAGTAAACTGACAGACTGAGAAAATGAATTCAGAAGTTTTGTCTTGCTAAAAGTAAATTCTTTTTTAGAGAAAATTAGTCACAAACGAAAACAAAAGAAACTGATGGATTTTTCTCTTTCTCGTATTAAGAGAAACAATAATAAAAGCAGACTTAGTTAGTTATTGAATTTATATAGAGAAAAACAATCTGCCATTCTTTACGGTCCCTTTTGCCAAGTTTAATGCCCTTTCTTGTCAATGACCATCATGAGCCTGGTATCAGTTCACACACACACACACACACACTCACTCACAACCTCCTAGATGCCGCTCTGAGAAGTGTAATGTTTGTGATCGTGGTTAATCTTATGCTACATTAAGGCCCCATAGTTAATGATGGGGATTAAATCAGGCGATGAAGACAGCCAGGTTACAATTTCATCACCTTCCAAGCTGGTTTTAAGGTGATGTCTTTTCTTTGTTTAAGAATTTTCTGTGCCTATTCTTGAAGTTTCAACTTGTGAGCCTTATGCATTGTATTAAGCTGATGTCTGTGTCAAAGTACGCATGAAAGAAAATTAGACTATTTTGCTGGCTTAGGTCCTACAGGCTTGTTGGCTCAGGGTGTCGTGCTCTTAACATCATGGCTGAGCTCTGCATGTCATATGCATGTTCTGCTGCTTGTTTCCTTGTGCCTGTGTGTGTCTGTGTCTGTCAGTGAGTCCTATGATGCACTGACCTTCTTAGCAGAATATTCCACTTCCTTACAGTATGTCCTATTGTGACTCCCCTATGATCCTGTACTGAATATATTATAAAATGCATGGACATAATCAAATGCTACATCTTCCTTAACTATTCATTTAACATTTTTTAAATGATTTATTTTTCCACTTTTACGTTTAGTGGTCACTCCATAAGAGCTGTCCTTTAACGTGCTGCGCAGTGTCCCTGGATGCTTTGCAGTCCACTGCAAGGCTTGGACTTGAGGAGTCAATTCATTATGAAATGACTCCCAGTCTGAGCTGTGAGCTAATGCAGAATAACCAGAAGCCAGGTAGTGACTCTTGGTTGCTGTAGTTGTTCTCTTCTGACCAGGGAGGTGTTCCACTAAGCAGGATTTCTCAGTTAGCGGAGTTAACTTAAGCTAGAAGTCATGATTGTTCAATAGGAATGCTCCTTACCTCTTACTGGACAATTATGAGTGAGCCAGTGTCTTGTTTAAAAAGAGAAAATCTGTATCCATCTTCTGAATTATTCTGAATTATTCTACTCCTAAACAAACAGTTATCCTCAGAGGCAGCATAACATCTTGGCAGCTGCTCAATGCAGCATTGAAAAGCACTACAGAGAGTAATGAGCTCACAGATGTAATGAGCACAGAGCACGCTGCTCTCAGCAGTTGAGGACATAAATTTTTCCCCACAGAATACTCTGCTTGTGTAGTGTTTGTACTTGGCCTGCTACTGAAGGGGCATAAGTGATAATTAAGTGACATGATAATAAAGTGCATTGCTGGGTGTTTCTTTGCCAATCTCGCATGAAACAGTACTGTGATGCAAGACAGGGAGCTCGCACTCCCTCATTCAGAGAAGGGCACAGAGTGCGGCTGTGGAAACCAGCGCATGTGCAAAAAGGGCATCAGAAATTCTCTGCACCCATCGAGACCCATCCTGGCTGACGGGAAAGCATGGCATGCTGCCCATTTGGCCTCAGTACCCAGTGGACTTCCCAAATTTCCAGCCCTGCCAAAGACTGGTCCTGAAGGAACAGTTGAGCTTGGAATGGCCTAAGGAACTGGAAGCTGTGCAGCCAGGGCACACAAACCATCATCGGCTCAAGGACTATGGAACTTCACAGAATTAAACAAAGAAATGAAATGCATGTTCTGACCGTGATTTTCTGGTTAGAAAGAGATACCTTAAAGGAAAAGATAGATTCAGTATAAAATATATAACAGTTGTTCGTAGATCCTCTTACTGTGGTCCTCAGTGAATGGAACATTTCTAATTGTAATTGATTTCTGTTGGAAGCAAAACAGGCAGTTCATAGTGAAAAGGTTGTGCAGTTACAGGAAGGCACAAGCACAATGTTTTTTGTTGAACTTACATTCTATTTTGTCTGGGGTGTAATGACCTTATAGGAAGAAATGTTACAGGTAAGGCGTGTCTTTAATAGAATACAGTGCTGCTGCAGGAAGTAAAGGGGGGATGTTGCGTTCAGTTAGTAATTGTTCTGTTTTCCATATTACTGTATGGAACCTAAAGAGGGTGCTGTAAGGCTGTTTGATTCGACTTCAATTCCTATTCCAAGAGTCAAGAATGGATAGTATATCCCAGGCAGCAGTTTTCCAGATTATCAACTTCAAAAACTAAAAAATATGATAGGAAAAAAGTCTTTGTAAAATTAAGAAGTATATAATACTATGAATGACAAGGGGTCTTAATACTTGCATTTCAACCAGTTCACATGTTCACACACCGCTTCATACTTCAATATAGTCAAGCTGAGAAGTAAGGGTTAGGGTTATAATTATCAATAAATAATGTACTTCCCTGTGAAACAATGATGCTGGATGTTTATTTGCATATCATGATATGGTGCAGCCTTTTAATAGGTTTCTGTTTTTCTGTTAATCCTTCATGGTGTTGAATAAGTCAGCAAGCATAAGTGTAAGGCTAGTGAGTGACTGGTGTTTTCGGGGGAGACTCCCTAGAGCTGGAGAGAAATACCTTAAGGCACGGGATGAAAAATCCCAAATCTTCCAGGAAAAATGTCAGCATTATATGTATTTGCCACACAGAACAGAACAAAAAATTCCTTAGGGAATCACACGCCTACCATAGTCACTATACTACTCAGAACGCCTGGCAGCCACCAAATCAAACATAGGAAAAGGTCCGGATTTATAGCGTTAGAATGTGGTAGAGACTAATATCCATAACGTACCATCCTAGAACACACTGTGCTCTAAAATTTAAGCCCAATTAAAATCTGAATATTAAATGAGGAAAATAATTTGATTTGTTCTTCTATCCCAAGTTGTGGTCTAAAAGCAATAAGACCACCATCCATTATACCTGCTTTGGGGAAAATGCACTCCTGTAGCCACTAGGGGAGCTCTCACCTCTTCTGGGAAGTGAATACATGGTTAGTGCCAGGCGCAAATGAATATCTTTGATTTTGCATCCATGTGGTAACTTGTTGAAGTTGTCCGATAGTCAGTAATACATGGTTTAATTATTATGATTGTTTATTTATTACTTTATAACATCTAAAAGAAACTGAAATAGGAAAGCTTATTTTAATTTATGGTCCACTGGATAAACACAGACATTACAGACGGTTTTTGAGTCTAATGCTGAATGTTTTTTGCGATCATTTTTCTGCCTGCATATGCTATGATTGGTGCAGTGAAATTTGAGAATGTGTTTGTGGTCAGTATCATAGCCTCAGACAACAAACCAATGCTGTAGTGTGTCACTGTGTTTACATGTGAGAGGGGTTCCAGTTACATAATGAACTCGTTCTAATTGTTTTGACGGAGCTCGACAAACCTAAAAAATAAATGCTGGTTTTATCAAAAACTATGTCATATAGCTATATTTCAGATTTATTACAGCTAAACACATCTCAGAGCTCCTAGGAACCTCCTTCTCCCTACATTTCCCTCCTTCACACTCTTCCCTCAAATACTGTTACATTTGTCTTTTTTCCACACTCACACCCTGTCTTGATCATACTCTGACTACATGGCATCCATATGCAGGGCAAACTATTTTACAGTCTTATCTAGTATAATAGGACATGAACATTGAATTTGATAGTTATCTTTTATTTACACATTAGGACACAACGCATGAACATGAAGGGATCGTTTGCATTTGCAACCAACACCTCCGCAAACCCCCCTGCGGAATACTGGCCGCGGACAGGGGTGGGAATCCCCAAGCTGGAAGACTGTACTGCGTCATGTTAACATTAGCTAGCTAGTTAGCATGGATACAGAGTGCACCGGGCTAAAACTATAAAGGACGTAAGGTGTGTGATATAGTAAAACACTTACTAACTGGTAATGCACGTTAGCATTACGTTAAATGACAACTTTACCTGTTACTTACCAGAATAGCCTCCTACACGTGCGACGAATGACAGCAGGCAGAAGGCTGCGTGTTTTTCAGAAACACACCGGAGTTAAACTTACGGCGCATTATTTACCGGCACTTCTAACACCAACATTTGCAGCCGTTAACTCATATGTGGTAGTAACACTGAAATTACTTTCTCTGCGTCAAAATAAGGCAACACTGTGATTTTGATACTTTATCATTTATACTTAACTGTACCTTCCTCCCATTCCTCCGTCTCTGCTTATTGACATTTAGGAGAGTCTCAGATATAAATTAACAATTCAAAATTATCAAACAAAGACAGACACAACACTGAAAAGATGACAAAGACACAGTTTGAAAAGTAAATATGTTTTATTGCAAATCTCTTATCTTAACATAGCCTACCTTATCATATGTTAACTTAACCCATCTTATATCTTAACTTAACCTATCTTATTATATTTTAACTTAGCCTATCTTATCATATAACTTAACCTATCTTATCTTATTATATTTCAACTTAGCTTATATTAATATATTTCGTCTTAGCCTATCTTATATTTTAACTTAGCATATCTTATCCTATCGTATCTTATAGCTACATTAACACTTAAACAGTATCTCTTTCCGTTGGGTCCCGCGGGATCCCAGTCCCAATGCAGGGCTCTAACACGGGTATTCTAAGAAAAAGAAAATAAACACTTTACTTAACTTTACTTAAAGCAGTCATATAACTGCATTATACATACCCAATTAATGCCTTATAAATCATTTATAAAAGTATAAAAAACACGGCTGTAAATACTTATACAAAGGCATAACACATAGCTATGCTGATAATGCATTATGAATGCTCTGATCTATATATACACAATAAATATCTTCATAATACATTATATCGGCCATTAATCCATAATAAACAAGGCTATAATGTGTTATGCTTTTTTTGCAAGTGCATTGTGAAGGTGTCAATAATGCAGTTATATTACTGCTTTAAGTCATTTGTAAACCTGAATTCACAACCTTATATTTACTGCCTCTTGCTACTTCTTCTGAAGGGCAGGGGACAGCAGAAGAAGCACCACTTCATCTTCTTCTTCTTGTGGCTCTTCTCAGTATCATCTTCAGAAAGATCTTCGGCATTCACATGGAATGATACTTCTTCTTCACTGTAGATCTTCTCGGCAGCATCGGCATCTTCTTTTGTTTTATCTGTCTTCATCACTTCAGTCTCGTCCTCTTCCTCAGGTCCTTCTTCTGGTATAGTCAGTAGCTGTGATCTGTCTTCAGATGCCACCATACACTGAAACCTGACCAGTGTGGTAGCATCAGCATCTTCTGCCTGCTGGAATACCACATCAGCTTCTTCATTTTCCTCAGGTCCATCTTCCTGTAAAGTCTGCAGCCATATTCTGGCTACATATGCTGCCATGCACTGCCAACTGTCCACTGTGGCAGCATCAGTGTCTTCTGCTTCCTGAAGCTCCTCATCTGTTTCTTCATCTTCCTCAAGGTCTTCCTCCTGGATGGGTTCTAGCCAAGTTCTGCCTACTTGTGACACCACATATTCCACAGCATTCCCTGTACTTCTCCCTCCTTAACCTCCTCCACATTCACTCCCACCTCACATCCATTCTCCTCACCTCCATTTAGCATATCCATCATACTAATACCAGCCTCTGTCCCCTCCATCACAACCCTGGAGGCCTTCCCCTCAAATGTTCCCCACTCTGGTACCTCCACATATTCCTCACTACTCTGCCCCCTTACCTCACCCTCCCCCCGGCTTGTCCGGTCCTTCCTGACTTTCTTTTTTTTGTTAAGGTAGCAAGTTTTATAAATTTCCCAGTCTTCAGATGAAAGGCCGTAATTACTCTGAAGACTTTGAGATGAAATACTAGTGCTGGCTAGCAGTCCATCCTTTCCCACACTCTCCCCTCCCTTACCCAAATCAGTAGACCCCCCCAATCCCCCCTTAACCCCCCCAGCCTGGACAGTGGGGAGTGTCACTGGTGAGAACTCCTCCACACCTTCTCCCCAGTTGATCACTTCATCCCACAGGTTCCAGGCTTCCCAGTGTTGGGTGTTGGTCCATCGATCAGCTCTCTCAATTCGCTCTCTGGGGAATAAACGAGAGATTAACCAGCACTTAAGAGAGATAATAAAATAAATAAAGAGCTGGAAATTCTTCAACCATACAGAAAATACAATTGTTATAATTATTATAATAAATAATTACAGGGGTCACATAGAATAAAAGAAACAGCGAGCAAGATTGCAAAAAAAATCGACTGTAAAATGCACGATACTGTAAGTGCAATAGCATATTAAACAGTAATGTCACCAAATTATAACTAGAATCAAATACGAAACAACTGTGCTCCACATCAAATGAATACCCAGATGAATACTACCAAGAACTGAGTTAACACTAACCAAGCTAAGAATATTTGAAAGTGTTAATCCTGTGTAACAATGTAAATAGATGTAATGATAAACTTAGAAGCATCTAGCCTACTCCGAAAGTAATGGCCCAAATTTTTTTTAACAATTTACCTACCACCCTGTACAGTAGGGGGTCCCAACTTCCGGTCGGTGTTCCGGTACCGTCCGCGCGGAGTATTGCACCGGGCGGCAGACAACCGGGGGTAGAGGAGCCAGCCGTCCCGTTTATTAGGGGATCGCGCCGTTTTGGAAAGAAAGCTGCCCGTATTGATGTACGGAAATACGCCATTAGCCCCGCATGTCCGTATACACCGTCAATCTCCCGCCGCTCGGCGTGGGAACCCCCAAATTATACCGCCGTCTTACCCATCCGTGACACTTTTCTACGACGGAAACCGATCCGCGGACATCGAAAGGTTGGGAAGCCCTACTAAACTAGCATGTTTGAGATGAATTTACTAACCAAATAGTCTGTCATTATTTAAATATTAGCAACCACAGTAGCAATAAAAACCACTGCACTTTAAATGACGTTAAAAAATATGTAATATTAAAAAAATATGTAATGTTTTTTATTGTATTATAGACATTTACTATATGTCATTATAGTATAAAAGGCTAAATAATCGAAGTAGCACAACATCAGTTGAAGAATTCAAAGACATTTTGGAGAGCTAACAAGCTACTCACCTCTGCGCCATTTTCACTCAGAGTTTGTTGTGCTTCAAACGGTAAAGTTTGTTTACGTTGTTTCTATGGAAACTGCTCTGACTCTCCGCTTGACCGTAATATAAAGGCATGTATGCAGTAATTTTCTGATTGCAGATTTGATCCCTATGCAGTAATTGACCACTGACCTCTTGGACCCTCTGGGCTGCCTTCACCTGCATTGAGGCAGCTGTTACATTTGCTGTCATTACATTCAGCCCAAAATATCAAAGTACAGGATTTAAGATTTGAATTAGTAACAGGACCGTGGGAAACAAAACATATATGTTATTGATCCCACGAAGAAAGTTTTCAATTTTCTCCTTCTTTCAGTTCTTAAATAACGTGTCAGTTCTTGCTCTGGTTGGTTGGGATTTACCATTTTAACATTGTAGCAGTTCCTAGGCAATACACAGACAAATTCTTTTTTTTAGGATGGAATTGTTATGTTGTAAACGATTACCTTCACGTTTCAACAAAGGTACTTGCTTTTGATATATAATTTTTTGTACATGTGTACTCTGGTCATACCCCTTGGACATTTGGATGGCATGGAAGGACAGTCACTGCTGTCACCTATACTGTCCCTGTCTGCTTTTCTCATTTAAGTGTTGATACGGCAAAAGAAGATGGACCTTTTGTAGAAATTTCCAGCCAGAGACTTGGTTCCTATATGAAGAGAATATTTTATTTTAATTCAGGCTAAGAAACTACAGAAAACCAGCTCTGCATGTGATCTCCCCTTTACTGCACAAGGAGGGCACACACATCAACAATTAGCAATGCAGCAAAATACAGATGAACAATTTCTCACAGTTTCAGAATAAATCAGATTTCTCTGTAATTCAGAGATTGTCTAAGACTAGATCATTTTCTGCACTTGAACCTAATTTCAAGATAAATGACACCTGGGTCTATTAAAAGAAGGTGATGCTGCCTGACCCACCAACCAAGGCTGGGAGGAAAGGGAGGAGTACTAGTCAAAGGAAGGAAGAAAAGCAGCCCACCCTATCTCATGGTCATGGATACAAAAGTCAGGGAGTGTTACGAAGAAGACACCACACTTAAGACCATTGGTTTTATGCACTGAATTACACCAGATAGAGTTTTTGCATTCTAGCTGTGTTACGTAACATTCCTCAGCCTTCATTTGTTTCCACAGAATGCAGGACATAATTTAGGGTGCCAAACAAGACAGCGGAACTGCAGTATAGCCAATTATTTGTTTCAGTAGTTTCATAACAACTCGAACATAAAATGTTTGTTTTTCTTAGATAAAAGTCCAGTTGAAACAGACTTTATTTTTAAATGTTAGATTGGATTTAAGAGATGGAACATGTTGCTTGTGTTAATACTGCTTTGATTTTGAGGATGAAGTCTGAAGTGTAGGTGACGTGTAACAGGTTGTTATTTTACTTTTAACTTATAATTATACAAGATTCTGTTTTCCTTCTTCTGTCTAACCTGATGGGTACAATATCCTTTAAACTTTCCCATGATGCTTTTGTCCTGCATCGCCCCTCCCTCTGTCTTTTCCCCTTTATAAGGGTCCCGACCTCATTTCCTCTTCCCTTTGGTGTATTGCACACATGGGAAGAGGTGAGGATCTAGTGGCAGGGTCCCCCGAGTTAGTAAATCAATTGTATAATTATGACCCATATATATTATATTTGATTTATTATTCATCATAAGCAGGGGATAGAAAACACATAAGTATATACATTGTTTTACTTTGTGCAGAGAGAGCGAGAGGGCCAGAGCATATGAAGTTTACCCCTTTCCTTATTGTTCCCAACAGGTTCAATAAAATCCGGGAACGACAACGGCGTCTGTAATATCCCTTCCTCCTGCACCCCACACACACCTGATAACACCCCAAAACACAATGCAGTGACCGTTTACATAGGTACACTAGTGCGACTTGTAAATATGCCCTTAATTTATGCCTGAAAATGCCTCCCATATAGTGGCTGACCACAAATCATGTGAATGACCCGGAAAGAGTGAGTGTATATATATATATATATGTATGATGTGCATGTGAGAGACACCATCGGAAGTCTGGTTTCAGTTCCTCAGAGGCACTACTATGGAGGCGCTTACAGTAATAAACTTGCTGACCGCAAAAACTGGCACTATGATGGAAGTTATGCAGAAGTGCAGAGTAGATGGAATAATTTTTGTACCTCAATAAGATTGTATGCCTTTTGCCTGTGTCTCCAGCCAGTGCCGGGGGTGAAACGCGCTTGTAATTATCAGCGGGATAACATTATCGTTTTTTTTATTCTGTGGAAAATGAAAGACCGATTTACTGGCCAGATTTATTTATGAATCATAAACATGTTGTGGGCTATATAAGTAAAGTCAGGGCTCTCAAGTCTTATGCATTGACTGTGAGACACTTGCATTTCAACCAGTTCACATGTTCACACACCGCACCTTATGTTTGTCAAGCTGAGAAGTAAGGGTTAGGGTTATAATTATCAATAAATAATGTACTTCCCTGTGAAACAATGATGCTGGATGTTTATTTGCATATCATGATATGGTGCAGCCTTTTAATAGGTTTCTGTTTTTCTGTTAATCCTTCATGGTGTTGAATAAGTCAGCAAGCATAAGTGTAAGGCTAGTGAGTGACTGGTGTTTTCGGGGGAGACTCCCTAGAGCTGGAGAGAAATACCTTAAGGCACGGGATGAAAAATCCCAAATCTTCCAGGAAAAATGTCAGCATTATATGTATTTGCCACACAGAACAGAACAAAAAATTCCTTAGGGAATCACACGCCTACCATAGTCACTATACTACTCAGAACGCCTGGCAGCCACCAAATCAAACATAGGAAAAGGTCCGGATTTATAGCGTTAGAATGTGGTAGAGACTAATATCCATAACGTACCATCCTAGAACACACTGTGCTCTAAAATTTAAGCCCAATTAAAATCTGAATATTAAATGAGGAAAATAATTTGATTTGTTCTTCTATCCCAAGTTGTGGTCTAAAAGCAATAAGACCACCATCCATTATACCTGCTTTGGGGAAAATGCACTCCTGTAGCCACTAGGGGAGCTCTCACCTCTTCTGGGCCCAGCTAAATAATTATGTTACGCATTCTAACAAGCTTTATTATCTGTGTCAATAAGCCCTGCTTTTACACTAACACTCCTGCTGAGAGGCTAATTTGATTACCAGTCTTGCCCTTGTCATTAGGAACACATGAGAATTTGCGCAGTGCTGTTTCACAGTGGATTCTCACTGGTTTTCCCCAAGACTGGTACGATACATTTTATTCAGTTTCATACCACAGGTATCCAGCTCTTGCAAGAGGGATCAATTGGTTTATACTAGTGCAAGGAAACTATTATTATGATGGTGGGTTATCAAACACAGTAGCTGGCTACCTCAGACATAAGACGCCCATTACGTACCTGTGTATCACCTATATGGGCTTGGAATCTGTATATAAATTGAAATAATTATTCATAGCCCAGATAGCATCATATTATTGTTTCAGCGTTGAAGTATAGTTAAATGCATTGAATTATGGTCAGTGTTAAATTATCAGCATTGAAACTGAATTGATTTTTGGTCATTTTTTCAATATTGAAAAAATAATGGTGGCGAAACCTTGATATAAAGTGACTTTTTCAACATTGAAAATAAGATGCTGAGTTAACATCAATATTATTGAAAATAAAAATGGAAAAATGAATTTATGGGGGGGCGGCATGGTGGTGCAGTGGTTAGCACTGTTGCCTCACACCTCTGGGACCCAGGTTCGAGTCTCCGCCTGGGTCACATGTGTGTGGAGTTTGCATGTTCTCCCCATGTCGTCGTGGGGTTTCCTCCGGGTACTCCGGTTTCCCCCCACAGTCCAAAAACATGCTGAGGCTAATTGGAGTTGCTAAATTGCCCATAGGTGTGCTTGTGTGAGTGAATGGTGTATGAGTGTGCCCTGCGATGGGCTGGCCCCCCATCCTGGGTTGTTCCCTGCCTCGTGCCCATTGCTTCCGGGATGGGCTCCGGACCCCCTGCGACCCAGTAGGATAAGCGGTTTGGAAAATGGATGGATGGATGTTACAGGTAAGGCGTGTGTCATGCCCGGCTCGTCCGCTCCTCGTGTGTGCCACGCCCCCTGATTACCCACATGTATTTCCCTGATCGTCTCCAGCTTTGTCTAGTTACTTTGATTAGTCCTGTGTATTAAGTCCTGGTCTCCCCGGTTTCCCTTGTCCGTCATTGATGTTTGTAGGTGTGCTATGTTTTCCAGTCCTCGTTTGCCCATTAAATCCCTGGTTTTGCCCCGACTTCACCTGTCTGCCTGCCCGCACGATCGCCGCTTCGCCCGACCGCGATCGTGACAGCGTGACTTTTATAGAAGACAGTGCTGCTGCAGGAAGAAGAATACATAAGTAAAGGGGGGATGTTGCGTTCAGTTAGTAATTGTTCTGTTTTCCATATTACTGTATGTCACAAGAGGGTGCTGTAAGGCTGTTTGATTCGACTTCAATTCCTATTCCAAGAGTCAAGAATGGATAGTTGATCCCAGGCAGCAGTTTTCCAGATTATCAACTTCAAAAACTAAAAAATATGATAGGAAAAAAGTCTTTGTAAAATTAAGAAGTATATAATACTATGAATGACAAGGGGTCTTAATACTTTTCATTTAATTTTATTAACTCAATCTTTTGCTGGCAAGTATACCTTTTAAATTATATACATAACAGTACAACTGCATTATTTGTGTTTTGTATGCACACTTCATACAAAGCAAAAGGTTACGGCGGCTACTTCATTAATAGTATTTCTTATTGATACTTTACAATTCCGTTCTATTGCCCAACTCCCAAAGGATCATACATTTTTATTAAAACATAGTAGTCTATGGAAATGTCAATACTAATCATACATTTCAGTGACATAACTAAATAGACATATGTTGACACACAGACACAGATAAAAACAATTAAACTCCCTCTATGTGAAAATGACATGTGACACACGTCCTCAATGTTAAAATCCATGAGTGTAAAAAATGACCATCGTTGCTAATGTTATATCTCAGGTCTCAGATTACTTCTTTAAGTGTCAATTAAACTGAAAAAAAATCACAGAAAAAGGCAAGCTTATTTGCCGACATTTAGTAACCGACAAGCTGATTAAGGAGGACTAAACCTGTACCTGGCTTTCCTGTCAGCTCCTTGGGGATGGCTAATCTTCAAATTTTATTACAAATACTACAACTTTATTTTGTGCCTTGCTTAAAGTAAAATATCTCCAGACTACTAAATACCGCGTTAATGGTGACATTTTTAAACTGATTCGCTTCTTTCGCCTCACTCTCCTCTATGTGACGGGTGGGCGTGGTTGATCTAGCCGGCTCCCGATTGGCGGGTATTCGGTAGCTCCTGTGTCATGTGACTGGTAGTAGTGTAGGCAGCACCGCCATAGATTTGAAACCCTGTGTGCCTCCTTGGGCGATACGCGATGTTGGCATGGTAATTGTGAAATAGAGGATTCATAGATATGACTTAGTGAACCGACTATTTTCGAAACTGCAACAACATGAGGAATGTTAAAACTAGAAAACAGGGAACCACATTTCACAGGTAAAAAAATCTGCGGTACGGTCAAATAAGATACATAACATGTTTACTTGCCTGTGACACTGACGGGATACTAGCATTAGTTTTTGTTGAGAATACTATGAGCAATACTACATAAATTTGGGGGGGGGCAGTAGTGGTGGGCTTGTTTATTTATTCTACATAATTGTAAGATATAAATGCGTTAATTAGTAAAGAAGTTATGGCTAAAAGATCTTTCCATCTACACCCTGACATGTTGCTTGTTTATGTCTAATTATCGCTCCAAGATGGTGGCGCTGCTGACTCGTTGTGGAAAAGCGAGATGAGGCATCTAGGCTTTCAAATTCATGAGCACCACCATGTACTTCGTTTAAATGGGAGGTTCACCCCAAAACTATAAAAAGATATTTTAGAGGGGCCTTAATGCTATCTATTCATCAAAGTTCTGCTGGGAGTTGTTCAGGTTTGGAAATATCAGCCGTAGAAATGTCGGGCTTCTATCGAAGTACACTACTCGTATCACTGCGCATTAGACACAAGCGCGAGCTGTGTGTGGAGTTGGGTAGAAGGAAATAGTTCGTATATTAAACTGCTCGCGACGAAGTCTGTGGATTTTCTTAACCTGTTCCTGATTTCTGGTAAGGGATATTGCTGTTGAATTTTTCAAATACGATGTTCTGGCGCTTTAAGTAGTGAAAGCAAAATTGAATCTTATTATATTGCTTATTCATTAATAAGTACCTATAACATGTATACTGCCCAATGTTTTGATTTAATAAATATTTAAAATTAATAAATATTTCAAAAATACTTCAATATTTAAAATGGTTCATGATTTTCAGGAGCGGTACAGTGGTTAGCATTTCTTTGGGTCCCAGGTTCGAGTCTCCGCATGGGTCACATGTGTGCGGAGTTTGCATGTTCTCCCCATGTCGTCATGAGGTTTCCTCTGGGTACTTTGGTTTCCCCCCACATGCAAAGACATGCTGAGGCTAATTGGACTTGCTAAATTGCCCGTAGGAGAGCATGTGTGAGTGAATGGTGTGTGAGTGTGCCCTGCGATGGGCTGGCCCCCCATCCTGGGTTGATTGATGGATGATTTTCAGGTCACACTGCCCCCTCAGAGCCCACCAATCAGTGACTGTCTCATAGTGTGATGTAATACACAATGTCCGCACCACCCACTTTTCAGTGAGCAGTAAAAAGACACCAGCTTGTCTCAGCGGACAGCGGAAAAGGACGAGATATCAAAAGTAAAAATAAATATATCACATTTGGTTAACAATGTGCAATGTGCCCTGCAATAATATATTGGATTCTAGGATATCACCTATCAAAAGGGTGAATCTATTCTAGCAGACCATAAAAATCCAATTATGAACAATTGGTGCTGAAAACCAGGATTGGCAGAATTCACATTACAGCGATTCCCCACTATATCGCGGATTTTCCTCCGACGCCTCACAATTCTCTGCGTATCCCGTACATTGTTTGTGGTCCGATTGTTTTCGTTTTGTTCTAAGCCCTACGATGGAAGACGTTGACCATTCAGGAGAAGGTAAAACTTCTGGATGTGCTTCGGGAAGGAAAGCGTTATGCGGACGGCGTTCGCCATTATGGTTTGAATGAATCAACAGTACGCTACATGAAGAAGGATGAAAAGAATGTGTAAGAGCCATATATGTTTTTATTTTTATATATTCCATTACATATATAGAGAGAAAGTTGTGTGTGTGTATACATATTAAAAATTATTATTTTATTATTATTATTATTATTATTATTATGTTACTCATATCCTTAGCCCGACATTTAACATAGCCCGATATATGTGTTTTAATGAGTTTACATATGTTTAAAGCATGTGGGAGGGGTATTTTAAGGCTTAAACTTAAAAAAAAATTATATGATCCTTCTGTATCGTGGATTTTCACCTATCGCTGATGGGTCTGGAACGCATCTACTGCGATAGGCGGAGGATCAAATTTACCTTCATGTGGAGTCTTGGCTTTTCACAATGTTTCATTCCTGCTTATAGCTAAGGTTTTTTTTAGCCGTCGTCACTCTAAGGTTGCCCATTAATGGTTTGGAATTGGGAATGTAAAGCTGTTTTGTTAGCATGTCTGCCTTACAATTCCTTTACTGTAAGTCAAGGCCTGCTGGAACTCAATACTGCTTCATGGCGCTTGTATTTACTCTTTATTTTTTATTACATTATGTTTGAGACTAACCCCTTTATCTACCTCTTCCTCCTGTTGAGCTCCATACAGAACTAGTGGAGAAAAGGGGTGCTTGGAGGGGAGACGATATCTCTGGATGCCCACTTAAGAAATATCTACGTTACCTTCCAATACACCTTCCAAACTTAAGTGGATTGAACATGGGTGCTGTTGAATTAATAAAAAAAATGCACTGTATTAAAATTATTTTGTTTATATAACATAAAATTGAACTATAAACATGAAATTTAAACCTGTTTATATATTGACAAAATAATAATTCAGAATTTTGAACCCTCATTGAACAAAATTAAACCTAATATGGACAAATGGAAAGCATTGAAATTATCCTTATGGGGGGAAGGTTAATGTTACTAAAATGGTTGTGGTGCCTCAAGTTAATTATCTCTCTATGATGCTTCCATTTAATATTCCGGAAAGGATATTTGAACAGTACGAGAGTATAGTAAAAGATTTTTGTTGGGAAAGAATAAACCTAGGATTAAAATTACTTCGCCCAGAGACAAGGGAGGTCTAGGATTGCCAGATGTTAGATTATATAGCATGTCATTTGAAATAGCCAAACTCTACTATCACTGGAAGAATGTGAATTCTGATGTGGACTGGATAGCTATCGAGAGCAATTTGGCTTCACTATTTCAACCTCTGCACATTCTGTCACAATGGGGGGACAATATAAGAAACACAAACCCGATAATATCTTTTTCGAGAAATATATGGATCAAAATACATAAGAAGCTTAAAGTATCACATGACATGCAGCCATATTCCTCAATTTGGCACAATCCTCAAATACAAATAGTAAAAAGTATGGAAACAATGGCAACCCAAAGGGGTGAAAACTCTCTGGGATTTATTCGTAAATGGGATGTTTATGTCATAATCAGACTTAAAGAGTAAGTATGATGTAGGAGGAGGAGGGAGTTTTTGGAAGTTTTTGCAACTGAGGCATTGAGTCACGAGTGTTAAAATGCAGAAGATGAATGGTCAAGAATACTTTCTAGAGTGGGGAAATATTTTAGGGAAGTAAAAGCTAAATTTATTCAGTATAAAATTATACACAGATAGTACTGGACACTAGTTAGACTAAATAGAACTGGACTAATTAATACTGATCAGTGTTGGAATTTTAGAAGGCAGATGGGGGTTTATTTACACATGCTGTGGCAGTGCTCTCAGGTATATCCATTTTGGGGTAGAGTTCTTGGTCTCCTGGACAAATGGCTAGGCTTTACTTTACCCCGCAAACCCGACTCTCTCTGCTAGGAGATAGAGTGGAATTGCCAAAGGTGAATAATAAACAGTTTAAGGCTGTGATGGTGGGACTCAACTGCCATGAGGGTAATATTAAGGCATTTGAAATCCTCAACAATCCCCAATATAAAGGAATGGACCAATGAGATGATTAAGGCAGCTTCATATGAAAAAATGTTGGACAGACTAAATGGGAAACGAGGTATAATGAAAATGTGGGAATGTTTCTAGGGCCATGTTTTTGAAGGATAAATGGCTGGGAGGTTGAACTAGTGATTGGTCATATTGTTTTATAAATGTGAATGGCTGAAGTGTATTATATGAGAGTGCTGTAACTTTTTGGTTTGAAAAATAAGAAAAATTTGAATTACAAAATAAAATGTTCTTAGAAAGTAATTTCATGTAAGAGAGAGATGCAATACCGCTTTCGTCAAAATGACAGGTCGGGTCAAAGGTCACGTTCAAAAGTTCAGTGGGCGGAGCTTATGTTGTAGTGGGTTGAGCTTGGTTGTGTAACTGACGCAATAGCATGTGGATTTAATTATTTATTTATTATTTTAAATGATTGTGGCTTAGGGGGCATGGGTTGGTTGTGTTAGTGATGCAATGGTATTTGGATTTAATTATTTATTATTTTAAATGCTTATTTTAAATGTTTATTATTTTAAAATGATATTGAGGAGAGTGCTTATGAGTGTGTATTATTTTAAAAATGATATTGATGAGAGTGCTTATGAGCGTGTGTTATTTGAATAAGTTATTATTATTATTATTTTGTGGGGCGCGGGCGGGAGTGAGCGTGGCTGGGTTACCTGATGGAGCGCGAGCGTACGGTGTGCGGTAGCGTGGTAAGGTCCCCGGGCTTCGGAGAATCAGCAAAGGACTTATTCACATACTGGTGCGGTAGCGCGGAAAGGTCCGCACGGCTTTGGATAATCCTCGGAGAGAGCGATGCGGGAGAGCTGAGAGGCGTGCTGCTGCGCGAGTCTGAGAGAAACTGTGAGAGACTGTGGGATAAAATGGTAAAGTTGGAGCAAAGAATGAGAGGAGGAGGTGCAGGGTCTATCGTCCAATAAAAACGCTCGGCGCTAGTTTTGACCGTGTGTTTTTTCCTCACGCGAGCGTTTGTATCACATCGGCGTATGGCGCCAATTTGTAAAGGTCATAAGTCGAGACATACATCGAGTCTGTCAATTTGTCCGCCAGTAAATTCTGCAGGGCCGTGCCACCTGGCCATCGAGGCGCCCCCCTACCCGGCCACGCGGGCCATACATCGAGTCTGACACTTTTGCCCTCCAGTAAATTCTGTTTAAAGTTTTGTTTTCACATACGTCCCAAATTACAGATAATTTTCTTACACAGGCACGAGTAGCATCATCAAGGCCGTACCACCTGGTCATACATCAAGTCTGACAATTTGCCCGCCAGTAAATTCTGTTTATAGTTTTGTTTGTCATACATGACCGTGCAGATATGGGGTGACAGAGACAATTAAATTGTATTACGTCGAGCGGGGGGCCTTTTCCTCCTCCTAGAGGCATCATCTTCATCCGTACCACGCCCCCACGAGCAGGCCGTGTAGAATATAGGGAGCTTCGCGCTGCAGGGCCAACTCTATCTTTTCAAAAAATACAGACATGTCTGGGACTTCCGAAATGAAAGATTCAACCTCACCTTCTAAGACTCAACAGGAGCAGGAGGCCATTATGCAGCCTCCGGGGGCTCCCAGGAAGATTCATACGGCACGTAGACGGGTACCTATGATGCGACCGTCGGAAGACCCGAGGGCTATCTGGGAGCTGCCCAACGGGAATAAACTGGTCTGCCTCTTTGACAACGTTGCGGAGGAACTGCGCGTCTTTCAGGTCACCGGAGACGGCCCAGACCCCCCGAAAGACGACCCGTATCTGGTGACTTTTTCCGAAACGGAATGGGGAAACTTGAAGACTGTCGTTACCCCGATGATGGAGGAGAGCACCGACCCCGACCTTGAGGTCGAGACTGGAAGAATGGAGATGCACTATAGAGATGCTCGTAAACAGCGTACCACCATTATGAAGTGGGACGTGACCGGGGAGCTGGACAAGAGAATGGTGAATATATGGCAGTGGCCTAAATGCGACTGTTTTGGCCTGAGAATACCGTTAGTGATTTGGATGCAGATGATTCAAGAAAAGTCTGGTTACTACCAAGCGATGTTTAAGGAGAGTCGGGGAGATGACAAAACCTACGCCGTAAGGACCCCCCTCACCCCCTCACCCACCGTCGCTATATAAAGTGGACTCTGTTACAACCCCTTTTCACAAACATCATGGCAGCAGCAGCAGCAGCAGCAAATTATAGCGACGGTGAAAGCGGGGACAATGAGGCTCCAGCAGCAACCCTGACCTCTGATCCCGGGGAGCTCCTTCCAACCCCCCCATCATCACCGGCCTCTGATCCTGGAGAGGACCCTCCGACGCCTGAGATCTGCACGCTTCTCTCCAGACCGGCTCTCTGCCGTGGGATGTTGGCTTGTATTAAGGCTATGATAGTGGGCCTTTTAACCTCAGTCATCAGGAAGCATCAAGAGAGAAACTGCTACGGTTGTGAAGTGGATCACCCCAGTCAGAGACAACACCCTTGTCTGTTTCCTCCAGGCAGAAATTACTTTTACATACACTTTGACTCTGTGTTGCGTGACCTCTGGACCGATCGGCTGACACCCGCCTTGACCCACGTTCTATCGACCCTGGGCATCCGAGCGGCCGCCGGCAGGTTGGAGGGGGCCGTGGAAGCTATCCTGTACGATCTGCGTGAGGCCCGCAACGGCATGGTGGAAATCACTCGACTGGAACAAGATCTGTTTGAACAGAACCCAGCGTTTAAGCAGATCCTGGAAGAAGAATTTCTGACTCGTTGGGAGGCCCGAGACTAAAACAAAAAGCATCTTGTGATGGGGAACGGTATCAGCAGACCCTTACGGCGGTTTATGTTAAATGTTTTTTTAGAAAAAGTTAGTCCACTATTGTTGTTTGATAAAAGTGATTGTCGGGATGATTATGCTTGTTGCTGCTTTCATAGAGTGTTATTTGAGATTTCTCAAGTCGGAGAAAATTATCAGCGGGGGATGGATTTACTTACTCAACTGATGTCAGAGGGTGAAAGACATTCCCCCGAAAGTCTCATACGCGCTTGTCTATCTTGTATTCCTGACAATGAATTTGACTGTAATCACATTTTTGTATTTTACGCTTTAATAGTAGATGTAGTCACCTCTAAATTTCATGATAAGCAGCCTATCGATGTTAATCAGATGCTTTCTACTCTACATACATGTATCGTTGAAAAAGCCACTATATCCACTTTACTGCATGTGACATCGCTAATCTACCTCAACAACTGTCACGGCTGTAACTAAATGTATACCTGCATTTTGAAAATGTAACCTTCACAAATTGTATACCAGCTTTTTTAAAATATATCTTTCACTAATTGCAAAAATAAAAAAAAATTAAAACTTGAATACCGTTGTAATAGTCTTTGTAAAATAACGGGTAAAAATGCTGAGCAGGTTGGCCGAGTGGTTAAGGCGTTGGACTTAAGATCCAATGGACGTATGTCCGCGTGGGTTCGATCCCCACCCCAGCTAAACTCTTTTGTAAAATAATAATAATTAAAAAACAAACTACACAATATGGGTTAAATGTAGAAAAAACACACAAAATTTCACTGATGTTCACTCAGTCTCTTAACAACCCCCATCCACAGTCAGCTATAAAACGCCGCACCCCGCTCTCCCCCCACTCAGTGTGTGAAAAGCATGTCTGTTGCCAAGACTACAGCTCGCGTCTTGAGCAGTTCGTACTATGACCCCAGCCAACCGGGGTCATACGGAGGTGTCTCCAGACTGCAGAGAGCCGTGCAGCAAGATACGGGGAAAAAAGTGGCTGCTGATGACATCAGAGACTGGCTGTCTATGCAAGACAGTTATACTTTACATAAACCGGTTAAAAAGAATTTCCCCAGGAACAGAGTGTTTGTTCCGAGAGCCATGTATCAGTGGCAGGCCGATTTATGCGACATGCAAGGGCTGGCCAAATACAACGAGGGGTTAAAATACCTCCTTACGGTGATTGATGTTTTTTCTAAAAAAGCCTACGCGCGTGCTATAAGAAACAAGACTGGGGAAGCTGTAAAGGAGGCCTTTGATTCTATTTTAACCGAGGGGGGCGTCCCCCTCAAGCTACAGACGGATGCCGGTAAGGAGTTTTTAAATGGGACTTTTCAGAAACTTTTAAAAACTCATAAAATCACCCATTTCACTACGGCTAGTGAACTTAAAGCTTCCATCGTAGAGAGATTTAATCGAACGTTAAAAGAGAGGATGTACAGGTACTTTACGGCTAAAAACACCCGGCGATATGTGGACGTGTTGGACGATCTAATAAAGGGGTACAACCAGTCATTTCACAGCGCTATTAAAATGAAACCTGCCGAGGTCAGGCCCGATAATGCTCATCTAGTATTTGATAATCTATACGGTCCCCTGAAGAAAAAAAGCACACGGCCACGTTTTAAGTTTAACATAGGGGACACTGTGAGAGTCTCCAAGCACAGTCAGATATTTGACAAAAAGTACGAGCAGACATTTACGGACGAGTACTTTGTCATATGCGAACGTGTACCCAGATCCCCACCGGTATATAAATTGAGGGACGTGAGCGGTGAAATACTCGAGGGAACATTTTATGAAGCGGAGCTGCAGAAAGTCAAAATATCTCCGAGACGCGCGTTCAAGGTCGAGAAGGTTATAGGCTCAAAGACCGACAGAAAGGGGAAAAAGTGGATTTTAGTACATTGGCAGGGTTGGCCCTCGAGGTTCGATTCGTGGATACCGCGGTCGGACTTGATACAGGTTTAATTTTTTAAAAAAGAGAAAAAAAAGAAAAAAAAAGAAAATGGACGCCCGCCCCTCTTTTTACCTCACCCTACCGTCAAACTCTTGTCTCTCCATCTTCCCCGATAACCAGAGTTCGGATTACACCGTGATGCTCTCGCGACCTATAGAGCTACGGGGGCCTTACGAAGTAGCTCTGGCTGAAATCATGTATTGTTACACGTGGCGAAATGTTACACACCCGGATAATACTTTTGAATTGCGGGATACGGAGGCGGAGGCAAAGAGAGAGGCCGATCCTCGGAAAATTAAAGTGGGCTATTATGAATCTCTGAAACAGATTGTGACAGAAATCAACGCTACGTTAAAAAAATTAGGTACCGAAGTTTCCTTCTCATACAGCGAGATTACACGAAGGGTTAATATGACGGGAAACCATAAATACAAGATCCAATTTAAACCTACTCTGGCCTACATGCTGGGCTTTGAGCCGGGTCAGTGGTATAACCTAGGAGGAGGTAGCGGGTCGACCTCACCCTACCCGGGCGACATTCACGCGGGATTCTACAATATGTACGTCTACTGTAACATCGTGGAACCGCAGCACGTGGGGGAATTTGTAGTCCCGCTCCTCAGAACCGTTAAAATAGACGGTGCGTTCGGCGACGTAGTCACTTTGCCGTTCCACAAGCTGCAGTACGTACCGGTGAACAAGCAGAGCCTACAGAATTTGCATATCGAGATAAAGAACGATCAGAATACTCTGATTAATTTCTCCTACGGAAAAACGATCGTCAAGCTACACTTTCGCCCCGTTTAAAAAAAAAAGAAAACAATGGCTTACCACAATCCACAGAGATTTATTACGTATTACACCAGTCAGGCGGGACATGGGCTCCCCGGTTTTGCGGGGAGCCCCGTGATGTACGGGCGTGGGTTGGGGTCCATGCTCAGTAGGGCTTTTAGATTTGTTTTACCCTTTCTTAAGCGTGGGGTCGACATAGCGAAACCTCATTTGAAATCGGCGGTCAAAGGAATAGGTTCGGATCTCGCCAGCTCTGTAGTCAGCGGCCGTTTTACAAACACAGCTGACCCCAAGCAGGAAGGGTCGGGTCTGCTATTCCTGTCTCGGAGGAGGAGGGGGAGTAGAACGAGAGCCCTTCAGGAAAGTCGTAAAAAAAAAAAAAACCTGGCAGAGTCGTCAGGATTCCCAAGTCTCGACCAGCTAAGAGAAACAAGAAACCCCCCGGGGACATATTTTAAGAGAGAGAAAACGCAGCGTAAACAAGAATGGCTCTAGCTCACCGGCTCTCGGCTGAATGTACCAAATCTGAATTGGACCTGTTTGCGGCCCCTATGACGCAATTATCCATAGATCAGACCAATTATGTAGAAATCAACCCATTAAATTCCATTACCGATCAGGATGTTTTGGATTTCCTAATACCGGGGTCGGGCAATTTCTATGTGGACCTCAACTCTACACTGCTATATCTAAGGCTCAAGATCGTTAGGGCCGATGGAGCCCCCCTGCTTGACGCCGACCCCTGCGGTATTATACAGTACCCGCTAAACGCCATATTCTCCCAGCTGGATGTGAGTCTGAACGACGTCCTGATCAGTTCTTCGTCGGCCCATGGAGCGTCACGGCGGAGGGAGAGTGTCTCAAAAAACGAAAATATAAAATGCATAAAAACGTGCCCTTGTTTAATAAGGATGAAAAATAATGACAATGTTACGCGCTGAACTGTTTGCAACAGTGATTTCAGCATTGCTCATGACGGTTTAAACGACTGTAAAAGGTACGTCCAGGTGAGTTTAACAAGTGTCATTTAATTTTCTGTATTATTCAGGTAAACACTGGTTAGACACTTGGTTAGTTGTCATGAAAACACCAAACTTCCTGAAGGCTTTTGTAAAGTAGCAATGGAATATAATTAAGGAATTTACATATAGTAAAAGAATAATCTACTTATATTATTGTCAAAATAATACATAATATTGGCCGTCGTAATTCAGTGCGTTGACTAGAGAAAATTAATGAATTTTTTATTATCATATATTCATGATGAGGCAATACCGAAATTCTGTTCTGTAAAATTAAGTTTGTTGAAAGCTAAATAAATTGCTGTGCATAGGATACAGTGAAATGAGGTTGGTAAGAGCTTTTTTTTAACGTAAGTACGACTAAATCTCATTATGGCGACGCGAGTCGGTCAGACATAAACACGCGAGAGTCTGACTGCGGTCAACGACGTTGTGTGGCGCCAGCCGCAGGCGGTTGTCATGGTTACTTTGCCCCCTTCGCGCCCTTTTAGTAAGACATGTCCGGCGTTCGAGCTCCGGCAAACAAAACTAAAGCCGGATTTATTTAGATAATTTCTGCTTAAACTTTATTAAACTAATACATGTATGTTCCGTGGTAATTTTTGTACTTATCGATGTAGCTGGGTTTCGATAATTTAGAAGTTAATTGCGACTTGCTAGTTGGAAAACTGTGTTTTCGTTGGTGTACCTCTGGGTTTTTTGTGTCTGTTAATCTACTACAGAAGTTTACATCGTTTTTGATAGTGAGTCAGACATACCTGTGTATTAATATGTTTTTCGGGTTGTGTGATTTCCATACATGTATATAGTTGCCACTTGGTTTACCATAGCTTGGTGTTAACTACAGATCTGATTTGGGATTCTGAAATTCATTTGCGTGCTCCCACTTGAAGAAATTTCTTAAAGTCAGTCTAACAATTCTCCTTTGTCAGTGTGATGACTTCAGTGTGAGCCTTTTACCTGTAGAGCATTTTGGCTCTATTACACTAGACTTCTGCAGTGGCTCAACTTTCTACGTATTTGACTGTTTAGTAGTAATTTTGGGCACAGAATGTTCTCCTCTTCATACAGGACTGTGTAAAAGTCTTGAGCTGTCAAAGAGGATGATGTTCAAATGATCTTCATGTTGGTGTACATGGCAGCTCTGTCATTTCACAGCCTCTCCGACAGTCACCACAGTATCTGCAGTCCCACCCCATGCATACAGCTATTTTTTGACTTGACCACTATCACACCTCTTATGGCTAATTAGTACCTCTTTGACTTTTGTTAACTTATTAAATTAATGAGTAAAATGAGCTGGTGGTGAAGTTTACATAATACTGTACGTGGAACGGCTGAGGTGCCCCTGAGGAGATGTTTGGGAACTGAAGAGGTGTTTATCTCACCACCCAAAAAGGCATCAGTAGCGTTTTGGAGAACAGAAGAAATACTTGTGAGTTTAAATTGTGTTTCTTTTAATTTCCATCCATCCATTTTCCAAACCGCTTATCCTACTGAGTTTAATTTGCATATATTCTAATGTTAAATAGTCCTTTTTCTGATCAATTATGTAATTACTACTCGGACGAACAGCATTAAACATTTTCTTTGGCGGCCCAAGACTTTTGCTCAGTATTGTAGGTAAGAGTCTTTAGAAAAAGGACAGGAGGTACTGTGAGCTTTGAAGGACACGTTACCAGCTGTATCTGTGCAACGCGCTACAGCAAAAGATTGAAAGGGTCTGCTGAGCAGAGCGAGGAATCGAGGCAGCGGTGAATGAAACTGACGAGAGGCAGACTG
This sequence comes from Brienomyrus brachyistius, assembly GCF_023856365.1. NCBI lineage: Eukaryota > Metazoa > Chordata > Actinopteri > Osteoglossiformes > Mormyridae > Brienomyrus > Brienomyrus brachyistius. The sequence continues at coordinate 47,948 of NW_026042347.1, forward strand.
ACACAAGTGTTTCCTTATATTATTCCATAAAGGAACTGCACAACAAACAACAATAACATGATGACCATGAATGACAAGTTACACTAAGGATGGTAAGGCACACACACGGCGAGTAATTACACAATGGCTAAGAGATCCGAGGATCAGGCAAGAACCGAGGACAGCCACAGTTAAAGGCACAGGTGACAACCCAATACACAGCACAAACTACAAACAGGGGCTATATACAAGACATACACAGGGCTATACACACGCGCTCACTGGGACATGCAGATGCTGCCGGCACTACAGTATGATAGCGTATTGGAATTATACACAGTTCAGTACAGTATCGTAATTTGAAAAGCATTTGAAACAGCTGTACTGTACATTGTCAAAAAAATCTGTAAATAGCGACACTGTCTATTGTATTACCTTATATCCATGTAATACATATACAAATGTCAGATGTTAATCTGCCTGAGACATGAAGAAAAAGGGAAAAAATCGGTTATAATGGTCATCGGCTTATAGCGATCAATTTCACCCAGACAGATGTGATCACTGTATATAGATTCCACTGTATTACCAGCTATAAAGGCAAGAGGCATAGCGGAAACTCGCTGACTTCACTTGAGTGAGATGCCTGAATGGCTGTCATGCTCTCCTTAGCATGTATTATTCAGCTCCATTCATGTAAGTTTTGCAGAAGGCTTACTGAGCTTCCATTTTGAGCAAACTGTGCCAGTCATAAGCACAAGTCTGCCTGTTGCTCCAGTGGCCTAATGGAAGAGGCACTGGTCTTCTGAGCCAGGGACAGAGCTGGACTGGGCACCTGGGATACATAGGAAATTTACAGACGAGAGGAGGCCATTCGGCCTATCAAGCTCGTCTGGGCAGAACTTACCTAATAGCTCAGAGTTGTTAAAATCTTATCTACTGTAGCTCTGATTTAAAGAAACCCAGGGTTTTACCTTGGGCTACACTAGCAGGAAGACTATTCCATACTCCAACTACACGCTGTGTAAAGAAGTGCTTTCACAAATACATTTTAAAATGTCCTGCCGCTAATTTCCCCCTATGGCCACAAGTTCTAATATATAAACTAATATTGAAATAGCCATTTGGCTGAACAGCATCCAGACCTGTTAGAATCCTATATACCTGAATCATGTCCCCCATTAGTCTTCTTTCCTAGAGGTTGAACAGATTCAGTTCAGCTAACCTCTCCTCATAAGACATTCCTCTAAGACCAGGAATCATTCTTGTAGCCCTACGTTGCACCCTTTCCAAGGCAGCAATGTCCTTTTTAAGGTATGGTGACCAAACCTGCACACAATATTCTAGGTGGGGTCTTACCAAGGAATTGTACAGTATAATTGTAGCATCACCTCCCTTAACTTAAACTACACACACCTAGAGATGTAACCTAACATCCTATTGGCCTTTTTAATTGCTTCCCCAAACTGACGAGAGTAGAACATGAAAGCATCAACATACGCACCGAGGTCATTCTCACAATCAGCTAACTTTATTTCAGTGGAACCCATAAAATATCTGTACTTTATATTTCTGCTCCTTTCATGGATAACCTTACATTTATCTACTTTAAATTTCATCTGCCAGGTATCAGCCCAGTTGCTAATTAAATCCTATTGTAGCCTCTCCGCTGCTAGATCAGTATCTGCTACATCACGTACCTTGGTGTCATCAGCAAATTTAACCATTTTACTGTATGTATTGACGTCACTATCATTGGCGCAAATTAGGAACAATAGTGGTCCTAAAATTGAACCCTATGGTATCCCACAATGAACGCAGGCCCACTGTGACATTGTGCCTCTAATAACTACCCACTGCTTCCTGTCTGTAAACCAGTTTTTGATCCAGGCTGATACAGTTTGTAAAAACCCTGTAGCTTTGACCTTAAGGACTTCTGGAAATCTAATAATTCAATGAATCTACATGGTGGTGAGTTATTTGTGTTCTCTACTGTGAACACCCATGTACAATAATCATTAAATTCATTTACTATATTAATTTCATTTTCAATTATAAAGCCCTTACTATCCTGTAGATTAGTGATTTCAGCTTTTAGAGCTTTTTTGGAGATAAAACATTGGAAGAAACTTTTAATGTCATACTTGTCATTCATTTTTTAACTCAACCTGTAGACTCCTGCCTTATTTTGAAATCATTAGTTATCTTCCATTTGTGGAAGAGAGCCCTTCTCCCCCGGACTTTATTCTTAATTTCCTTAGTAAACCACCTTGGTTGTAGTTTCCTAGATTTAGTTCTGCTGGTAACAGGTATGAAGTCCTCTTGTCCTTTTAAAAAATTCCCATGCCTCTTCAACCGTTTTGCTATTTAACTTGTTCACAGTTTCTAGTTTCAGTCTCATACCATTAAAGTTTGCCTTCCTCACAATATATTTTTTTCTTTTGGATTTTACTCTTCTGACACGAAAATTAGCCTGAAATTTAACCATGTTATGATCACTACTGTCCAGTGGTTCTAAAACCTCTAATTTTTCAATCCTATCCTGGTTATTAGAAAAAAGAAGATCAAGAATGGCTTCTCCCCTGGTAGGGGTATTAAACTGAGTAAAAAAACAATCCTGTACCACTTCCACCATCTCCAGTTCATTTACAGAAGAGCCAGAGACTGTGTCCCACTGTATCCCTGGTAAATTAAAATCACCCATAACCACCACATCATTTTTATTACTCATAATCCTGATGTCGTCATACAACATTCTGCTTTCCTCTGCAGCTACATTAGGTGTCTATAACAAACACTGACAATTAGGCCATTTGAGTTTTTAGCATTTATTTTAGCATCTGTCATTTCCGTACTGGGTCCCATCTAGGATGACTCCTTCTCTTTATCATATTGATTGTTGCGATGAACCAAGGCAGTAGAAAGTGTAACAGGAAGCTTCATCACCATACCAGGTCTGAGGCTTAGAACGGCCATGTCCTCTGCTGGGTCTCACTTTGTCTTTTACCTGCTTGTCATGGTTAAATCAGGCATCGCTTGAGGAAGGCTCATGCTGCACCTCACAGGGGCTTTATAACCTAGGGGTCTCTGAAAAGAAGCACTAAGTACCATTATGTGTGTCCAGAGCCCCTTTGCTGTTTAAAGTGGACACACTAAGAAAACACTCACCCAGCCCCGACTGTGCAGCAGAGTGGCGCAGAGGAAGTGTGCTGGGCCCATAACCCAGAGGTCGATGGATTGAAACCATTCTCTGCTATGTTGTCTCTCTTTTCTTATGCCAAGTTTAAGTGCTTCACAGCAAATTGCTGATCTTTCCTTCATTAAGGCTCTTATCCCCAGTGTTCAGAGGTTTTCAAAGGGGGGTGTTTTGCCCCCCTTTCCTCAGCTCTTCTTTGAAATTCTGCTTCTAAGGTCAGCATCCCAGACACCTTTTCACTGATGCTGATGACACTGATAGAGATGGTGAAACATGGCACCAAGATAGAAGAATGAGTGAAGCACCAAGTACTCTAAAGTGTGTTATGATACCCTTTGCTATTTAAAGTAGAAACACTGAGGAAAGACTCAGCTGGTCATTGTTCTACTACCTGCAAGCCGATCATTAGTGCATCTCCAGCCAACCGCCTCTGCTGTTTTACAAAATTCACAGCTAATCAGCTCAAAAATTTGTCAGACTTTTTCATTTTCTGTTGGCATTTATACCCCTGACCGCTAGATGGCAGTGATGTAATCTATCTTCAGCCATCTGACTCATCCACTCCAACGTAAACAGAGTCAAAAACCAAAATGGCAATGCATGCAGGCACAGCGGCCTGGAGCTTTTCAATGCTACGCTTTTGTTGTGTACTGGTTTCTTTGCTTCTAGCACCAGAATTTTTTCTTTATTTTTATTCTTTTTTATTTTTGGTCTATGTATCTTTAGCTTTTATATGTATTTTATCTGTATTTATACTCTGTAAGTGTTAGTCTGTAGTTTTATGCTTACTATGGCGTCTACAGGCTTGCTCCAAATTACATCTCATTGTATTTTCACAGTGACAATAAAAGCATCTCATGATGATTTCAGAGGAGCAGGGGGAAGATCTGTTGACCAGGCTCATATCGTCCCAAAGCTATGAAGTGAGAGTCTGTTATATGTGGTATTAATGTTTCGTGTGATTTTGGTTGGAGGTTGGATAAGGGCGCACCGCTAAAGTTTAGCTTTAGCAAACCTAGCTGTTGTGTTCACTGACTTATTACAACCTTAGAACACTAGGTGGCAGTGTCGAAAGGCAGACACTGTAGAGACGAGAAAGGAAGAAGTGTGATGAGTAGAGTGAGACGAATACGAACATCCGTACTGCTGTGCTACCTTGATGTTTTTGATGTAATGCTTGTTAAGTAAATAGCATTTCGTTTAACAGCATTTGTATATTCTCTGGCCTGGTTATTCGAGTGCTACACTACATTTCTGGCGACGAGTTTTGTGTTTTCACCTCTTCTTTTTTTTGCTGACTCACCATGGCTGGAAACGTGCCTGCACCTCCGATGTTTTTGCCGTGCCCGGGAGAGCCCCCGATACCTTTCGACATGTGGATGCGGATTTTCAAGAACTACCTACTGGTAATTAATGCAACGGGAAATGCTTGGCCTGAAGCGCGCAGGAGAGCTACGCTACTCCACTGTCTCGGAGCCGAGGGACAACGGACTTTCTACTCGCTACCAGATACAGGTGACTCCTTTGACTCTGCTGTCACTGCTTTAGAGAAACATTATACACCTAAAGTAAACGTTGTTGTGGAACGACATACCCTCAGACAGCGAAAACAAGCACCTCACGAGACTATTATACAGTATGCGGCCGTATTGCGTGATCTCGCTTCAAAATGTGGATTTGATGATAAAACCGATGAGATGATCCGTGATCAGCTGATTGAACATGTGAATAACTCAAACATAAGAGAGAGGCTCCTGCTCGAATCGGATCTGACACTGGACAAAACCTTAACACTCGCATCACAAGTAGAATCTGCTGTTCAACAAGCAAAAACAATAGCAGGAAAGGACAGTGTCTCAGTGCAAGCTGTACAACCTCGTTCACAATTCACTAAAAAGAAATACACACAGCACATTCATCCTAATAAGCCATTCAATGCCTCCACTACATCTTCCCGCAGCTGTTTCAGGTGTGGTTCTAACACACATCTGGCTAATTCTTCTCAGTGTCCTGCAGCCAAAGCAACTTGCAAGTCTTGCCATAAAGTTGGACATTTTTCTCGTGTTTGTCGCTCATCCAAGACAAGTGATGTACGTGAGATTCAGCTACCTAAACTGACTGTGCTATACTTAAACAACACTTGCCATGCACCACATACACTTACATGCAAAATCAATATCAGTACTCCTGCTTCTCTTACCAAAGAGCATGAAATGGTTGTTGACACAGGATCAGGAGTATCTATTTTGCCACACCACATCTATGTTCAGTATTTCAATGACACACCACTACTTCCACCTGTTAGTCAGCTAGTGACTTACACAAGGAAGAGAATTCCTGTGCTTGGTTGCCTACAAGTCAAAGTGAGTAGAGGAGTTCTCACTGCCCCAGTTACATTTTACGTGGTGAAGAAGGGCACTTCTCTTTTAGGAAGAGATCTCATGAAAGCCTTAAGCATCTGCATTGAAGGTAACACTACCCTCCCTCCCGTGTTTACCACAAACTCTGCATCTGCTCCCTGTATCCCTACTGCTAGTGCTGTTAGCTGTGTGACTGTTTCAACCGCTTCCTGCATCCCTACTACTCCAGACATTGGTTGTGCACAAAACTTTGTGCATAAGGTGAAAATTGACCCCACTGTTAAACCAGTACGCCAGAAATTACGACGCCTGCCTTTTGCTGTAAGAGCTTCTGTCTCAGCTGAACTTGACCGCTTGCTGAAAGCTGGTGTGATTGAGAAAATTGATGCATCACCTTGGGTTTCGCCTATTGTAGTTACAGGACGGAAAACTGGTGGAATACGAATGTGCACAGATCTCCGTGAACCAAACAAGGCTGTGGTCACAGATTGCTACCCTCTACCTCATGTGGATGAACTGCTTGCAAATTTACAAGGTGCAAAGCTGTTTTCTACAATCGATCTGGCTAATGCATACTACCAGTTGCCTCTTCATGAAGATAGCAGAGACCTTACAGCATTCATCACACATGATGGTCTGTTCCGATTCTGCAGAATTCCTTATGGCCTCACATCAGCCCCCTCAGCCTTCCAGAAAATGATGGCTGACATTCTCAACGGTCTTCCAGGTGTTCAAAATTATTTGGATGACCTTATTGTCTATGGCAACTCCCCTGTTGAGCATGACCAGAACCTCAACGCTGTCCTCCAAAAGCTGAAGGAGGCTGGATTGGTTCTCAATGAGAACAAATGTCACTTCAGGAAAACCTCCCTACGCTTCCTAGGTCATGTCATTACTGTAGATGGCATTCTTCCTGACCAAGAACACATTAATGCTGTCCTGAAAGCCCCTCCTCCATCTGACGCTGTTGCCCTGAGATCGTTTCTGGGCCTAGTGTCCTGGTATTCAAAGTTTCTGCCTAACTTTGCGACGGTTGTGGCTCCTATGCGTGCCTGTGTCAGTGAAAAAGACACATTTACATGGTCTCCTGCAGCACAAAGCAGCTTTAAGGAAGTTAAGCAACTTCTTGTGGACAGTCCTGCGCTTGCTCTTTTTAACCCTTCTCTACGACCGGTAATTTCCACAGATGCAAGTGACTATGGACTTGGAGCTGTCTTTGCACAAGTACAACCTGATGGCACAGAGAAGCCTGTGGCTTTCGCTTCCCGCACACTGACTGAAACGGAGAGGAAATACTCGACTGTTGAAAAAGAAGCACTTGCTTGTGTGTGGGCTACAGAAAAATGGAGAACATACCTGTGGGGACGTCGTTTTACTCTCCGCACAGATCACCAGGCATTGACAACACTGCTCAGCACAAAGGGAATCGGTCGGGCTGGTATGCGGGTTGCCCGCTGGTCTGCACGCCTGCTATGTTTTGACTATGATGTTGTCTATCGACCAGGCTCCCAGAACTATACGGCTGATTGTCTCTCGCGCCTTCCCCTGCCTGCGCCTCCTGACTCTATTTCAGATTCAGAACCCGAGATGGTGGCACATATTTCTGCTGTCCTAAGCTCCCTTCCAGTGGCTGACTTCAACTCTGCTTGTTCTTCTTGTCCTGAACTGTCAGCCCTGCGCTCACAACTTGAAAGTGGTTGGCCTCCATCGGTTAAATCAGTAAGTGGTGTACTAGCCCTATACTATAAGATCAGAGATGAGCTCTCCGTCAAGGATAACTACATCCTCAGAGGCTCAAGACTCATCGTGCCACTCTCCTTACGACACGCACTGATCATGCTTGCACATGAGAGTCATCAAGGAATCGTCCGCACAAAGCAACGTCTGCGCGACCTCTACTGGTGGCCAAAGATGGACTCACAAGTTCAGTCTTGCATTGCTTCATGTATACTCTGCCAGGTTAATGATAAAACAGCTTCTATTCACCCTGCTCCTTTGCAACCAGTCCCGCTGCCTGATGGACCATGGAAGAAACTTGGCCTTGATATTGTTGGACCCTTTAACACTGCAGTTTCTGCTTGAAAACAGGCGGTATTCAGGGCTAACGGGGGTTTATTTGGGACGACAGGACCAGGAAACATTCACCCACGCCGAATCCACAATGACAGACAAAGGGAACAGGTCAGACCAGGACTTAAATACAACGAGACTAAGCAATGAAATCAGACAACGCTGGAAACGATCAGGGAAGCACACGTGGGAATTCAGGGGGCGTGGCACACATGAGGAGCCGACGAGCAGGGCATGACACATACATACATACAAACGCACACCCACTGCCACCCCAGTCTTGTCTCTTAACGCACACGCGTAGGCCTTTTTGGAAAAAACATCAATCACCGCAAGCAGATACTTTAACCCATCATTGTACGTCGCCAGCCCTTGCATGTCGCATAAATCGGCCTGCCACTGACACATGGTTGTCAGTACAAACACTCTGTTCCTGGGGAAATTCTTTTTAACCGGTTTATGTGAATTTGTACATTTGTACATCTTACTTTGAAAAACTTTCATGTTACATTTTAAAACATTTGTACATCTTTCTTTGAAAAACTTTCATGTCACATTTTAAAACATTTGTACATCTTACTTTTAAAAACTTTCATGTTACATTTTAAAACATCTGTACATCTCACTTTGAAAAACTTTCATGTTACGTCTTACAAATATTTGTGTAACTAAAAACTATGGTCAAGTTATATTACCATTCTTTAAAGTTTTTAATGTGTATTTGCAGCATGGTGCTAAATGCAGCTTACTGGTTGCCATTAAATGTAATTAAATAATCATGTACACCTTCTTTAAAATAACAAGACTATATCCTAAATTCTTACACCCCTGCCTGATTCCACAGTTCCTACCCCACACTTATGTGTCCCCCATCCCACCCTTCCATGACTTGTGAGATAAGGAAAGCACACTTCTGCCTGCCTGGTCGGTCATTTCTAGCCACTATTTAGGTTCTTCCTCAAATCGTGTTGCCTAAATGACTTATATCCCACTCATATTAATTTAAAATTTCGCTATAACAAAACAATCCTTATACATTTTAATAAAAAACGTGAACTATATATGTTTGTTTTTTTGATTGAGCAAACTCTTTTGTGTTTTTGTGTGCGTGTCCAATACAACTGTAGTTTGTATCAACTTTTTTTTTTTTTAGTTTGACCTCCAGGGTGTGTGTGTTTGTCCGCATGCGCGTGAATAAACATTTACTGAAAAACGTATTTATTCAAATAACTAAGACTTTATTCTGTCAAAGTTTTTAAAAATGTGCTTAATAGTACCTAACCGGGGGTGCTCCCCCAGAGACAGTTGCTAGTCCATTTATTCTTTTAAAGACTACTGATTCCAATTTGGTGCCATATGCTTTTATCTTGTAGTCTCATTCTCTCAGAGTTTCTCTCAGACTCGCGCAGCACGGCTCTCAGCTCTCCGGCATCGCTCTCTCCGAGTCCTTTGCGGATTATCCAAAGCCGTGGGGACCTTACCACAGTACCGCACCAGACACAGCGTACGCTCACGCTCCATCAGGTAACCCACCCCGCTCAGCCCCGGCGGCGGCGCCCGACAAAAACCCCGACACTCGTAAGCACTCTCCTCAATATAAAATTATAATTTTTAAAATAAATAATAATGAATAATTAAATAAATTAAAATAATAATAAATAAATAAATCCCTCTCCCGTGACGTCACATCGTACCACCACAACCAAGCCCCGCCCACAAGTGAACTTTTGACCCGTGACCTTTGACCCAACCTGTCAATTTGATGGAAGCGGTATCCTCTATCTCTCTCTAGGGACATTTTTCACACAGTCAACAATGACAAGATGCAAACAGCGTGGGCTGCAGTGAACATAAAATAGATGGAGATACAGCTGGTCAGCACGCTCTCTATGGTGCCTCCGTAGAAGGTGCTGAGGATGGGAGAGGAAAGCTCTCTTCATCCGGCGCAGGAAGTGCAAACGCTGCTGAGCCCGTTTAACCGGTGATGTTGTTTGGTGACCAGTCCAGACTGTCAGTTATCTGCACCCCCAGGAATCTGACGCTGCTGACCAACTCCACAGCACTGTTGAGTGCTGAATGATTGGGCTGTTTCCTCCTGAAGTCCATGATCATCTCCTTGGTCTTCTCCACATTCAGGATCAGGCTGTTGTCACTGCACCATCCCACCAGTCTCTTCATCTCCTCTCTACAGGGCAGGTCGTCACTGTTCCTAATGAGACCCACTAATCTACTTTGGATTAAGCCTTCACCTCTCACCCCCCCATCACAGACTAACAATGCAACTTCTTCTCCATCCTGCGCTGCTTGCTGTACTGCATGGAGAAGGTTCGGATGCTGTCCTTCACACTCTCCCACCATTCGGCCACGGAGGGGAAGGTAGGCTTGTCCTTCTGCCACTCGGAGAAGTGATCTAAAAAAAGGTGTCTAAAATCTCTCTCCTCCAGGATCTGCAGGTTCATTTTCCAATAGCCGCCCCCATATACAAGGGCGTCTATGGAGACAGTGGCCTCCACTGCCAGATGGTCAGTGGGCCACTGTGGGGAGAGGGACACCTTTTTAAAAGCAACGGGGGGTGAAGCTAAAATGTAGTCGATGCGGCTGCTGGCTCCGCGACTATTATGCCAGGTGAAGCCCGGCATGCTGGGGTTGCATGTTTTAAAACCGTCCACAAGTTTAAAGGAACGAATAAAATGGCCTGAGCTGGCATCCTGTCTACCCTCCAACGAGAGCCAGGGCGAGCTGCTCCACCTTGTTCGGAGACCCCTCCTGCATTGGTGTCGCACTCGAAGGGGCCTCCTCCACCTCGACCAGGGCTTCTCCTCCTGCCCCCGTCGCCGGCTGTTCCTGCCCAGTCGTGGGGGCTAGAGCTCCCCCACCATTCTCCGTGCCGACTGCTCTGTTACCCGACAGAGCGTCGGCATATGTAGTCTTTTTCTGTGGGCAGGAACGAGCCAGATGGTCCTCGCCGTTACAGTGTTTGCAGCGACGGGGGCCCTTGCAATCCCTGGCCATGTGCCCCGACTCCAGGCAGTTGCGGCGGCGCAGGTTGGCGCATCCCTCCAGGGTGTGTCCAAAGCTGTGGCACTGCCGGCAGAAGGGAGGCTGTCCAGAATAAAAAATGTATGCCTTATTTCCCTGTAGGTTAAAATAGGCTGGGGGGTGGCTAAAACCGCCTGCCCCATTAGCGTCCGGGCGCAGGCGGGCCTGGAACTGGCGTCGGCCAGTCCAGATCCCCAGCTCATCCCGGATGTCCCTGTGGCCAGGAAGGAGGTCCACATACTTTTTTTTAAAAACAAGCAGACGGACTCGGCGGTAACATGCGGGTTAAAACAGTGGACAGTAATAACCCGCTTGTCGGGCCACCACAGAGGCTCGATGGTATACCGTCTAAGGAGAGGGTGCTGGGCCCCCTCCTTGCTCCGCTCCAGGACCTTGCTGCAGCTGTCATCGGTGGACAAGGTGACCTCAAAGAATTCGAAGGGGCCATTCCGCGGTACGCAAAGAACATCTTCCATACGAAGGCCCAGTGCTTCGAAGGCCACCTCCCGGATGAAGGCCAGCCGGTCGGGGAAGGTGCCCACCTCCCCCTCAGCCCTCCAGCAGAACCGGGCGGTATTCCGCAGGCCCCCGCCTGCTACCAGCCACGGCCCGCTGAAGGGCTTCCTCGATGGTCCGCCGGCCGTTGCCATCCGGGAAGGTCCACCGACGTCGCCGCTGGAGCAGAGTCCTTCCGCCGCCGTGGTCTCGACGTCCGCCGTCCGCCAATCCGGGATGAGTCGAGCAGAGCTAAACTATAAAACCAGCTAAAAATAAAAACACCAGTTCGCCCAGCAGGGCGGCGGACAAGCCACCAGCCACTGCGGGATCCCCAGCCTACTAAAAACAGTAGTAGTTATGACCGACTCGCGTCGCCATAATGAGATTTAGTCGTACTTACGTTAAAAACCAAGGAAGGCACGGGTCGCCCCGTGGCAGCGGCGGTCAAGCCACCTGCTGGTCACGCCTTAGGTTAACCGTGCCTTCCTCTAAAAAACCCGACACAGTCCGTGAAAACCGGTAAAAAGTCAGTAAAATCCACTTGATTTTAGCCAAAAGGCCGAGAAGCGATACCCGCAGACTGCACCCCGCCGACACAAAATCACAATCTAAAAGGCTGAAACACCATGCAAATCAATGCCAACCCAGTACAATAAGAATTTTATTTATCAAACATTTAACAAATAGAACTACCTGCAGAACTATTACCCTTAACACAGGCAAAAGAGCAATTCCACCAGCAAATACAATTATACACCATTAAAATCCAATTACATGGCCAATAAAACAATTAAAATGTTACCTTACATGCATGCCAATAAAAAGTTAAGACAAAAAGAAAAAGTTCAAAAAGGAACATACCCGCAGACTTCCAAACTCTGCACAAGGGTCGGGCTAAAACAGCATCATACACTTTCCTAAAACACATAAAATCAGTAACCTTAGGAATAAAATAGGTCAATCACAAAATAAACAGCACAACAGATAAAATAAAATGTTAATAATGTTAATATTGATGAATATGTGCCAACAGTGATCAACCAAAAAAGTGCTCAGTAAATTCTGTACATGCCATTAAATACAATCCAAACCAAATAAAACACAAGCACAGAAAAAGAAAGCAAACTTACATAAAACCCGAGGTGTCCTTTGTGTGCTTCAGGAAAGCACATCATGTCAACCCTGTAGGATGGATTGTCACCACCTAGACGTACTGGGGCAGCCTAGGATCAAGGCAGTTAGATGGATGTCAGCTTACCTCTGGGGGTAGGTCGTTTAGGTGGATGGCAGCTTATTTCTGTGATCAGGGTGTTTGGGCAAATGTCAGCTTGCCTCTGAGATCAGAGTGTTTAGGTGGAAGCGAGGTTACCTCAGGGGTCAGGGGGCTGGGTCAAAGGCAGCCTACCTCTGGGGTTAGGGCATTTGGGTGGATGTGAGCTTACCTGAGGCGCCTGCGTGTTTGGGTGGACAGCAGCTTGTCTGAGATCAGAGCATTTGGGTGGATGGCAGCCTACCTCTGGGGTTAGGACATTTGCGTGACTGTGAGCCAGGTCATTCTGGACCTGAGGGGTCTGCGTGTTTGGGTAGACCGCAGCTTGCCTCTGCGATCAGGGTGTTTGGGTACATGTCAGCTTACCTCTGGGGTCACAGCGTTTGTGTGTAGGGCAGCTTACTACAGCTAACTCTCAATTAGTTTAACTGAATTTATCCTAAAAAATAATATTCATCTCTATACCTGACACACAAAATACCGTGACTTATATATAATGTGGCATGTTGTAAATGCAACCAGTAATCAGAAGACATGTGAAGACACACAGAAGTGTGACATGTGCTGCACACCAGGGCAATTTCAGAATCCCAAATCAGATCTGTAGTTAACACCAAGCTATGGTAAACCAAGTGGCAACTATATACATGTATGGAAATCACACAACCCGAAAAACATATTAATACACAGGTATGTCTGACTCACTATCAAAAACGATGTAAACTTCTGTAGTAGATTAACAGACACAAAAAACCCAGAGGTACACCAACGAAAACACAGTTTTCCAACTAGCAAGTCGCAATTAACTTCTAAATTATCGAAACCCAGCTACATCGATAAGTACAAAAATTACCACGGAACATACATGTATTAGTTTAATAAAGTTTAAGCAGAAATTATCTAAATAAATCCGGCTTTAGTTTTGTTTGCCGGAGCTCGAACGCCGGACATGTCTTACTAAAAGGGCGCGAAGGGGGCAAAGTAACCATGACAACCGCCTGCGGCTGGCGCCACACAACGTCGTTGACCGCAGTCAGACTCTCGCGTGTTTATGTCTGACCGACTCGCGTCGCCATAATGAGATTTAGTCGTACTTACGTTAAAAAAAAGCTCTTACCAACCTCATTTCACTGTATCCTATGCACAGCAATTTATTTAGCTTTCAACAAACTTAATTTTACAGAACAGAATTTCGGTATTGCCTCATCAGAGTTCATTAATTCATTAATTTTCTCTAGTCAACGCACTGAATTACGACGGCCAATATTATGTATTATTTTGACAATAATATAAGTAGATTATTCTTTTACTATATGTAAATTCCTTAATTATATTCCATTGCTACTTTACAAAAGCCTTCAGGAAGTTTGGTGTTTTCATGACAACTAACCAAGTGTCTAACCAGTGTTTACCTGAATAATACAGAAAATTAAATGACACTTGTTAAACTCACCTGGACGTACCTTTTACAGTCGTTTAAACCGTCATGAGCAATGCTGAAATCACTGTTGCAAACAGTTCAGCGCGTAACATTGTCATTATTTTTCATCCTTATTAAACAAGGGCACGTTTTTGTGTAGTCTGTGGTGAAATGCATTTTATATTTTCGTTTTTTGAGACACTCTCCCTCCGCCGTGACGCTCCATGGAACCAATACCTTCGGTTCTCTGGGAGTTAAATAAAGGCCCGCCCGCACTGAAATATGATTGGCTTATATGGCTAAGTAAACCAATCAGGTTTACAATCTAGCACTGGCTACATGAAGAGTCACACATATAGGGATCCACACATACGCACGTTCTCTCTTTCTCTCTATCCCTCTCTCTCTCGCTCATTCCTAGCTCATTTACTTGCTCATTCGTGTGTGCTACTGTCTCGCGTGCATGCTCTTGTTTGCTTGCTCTAGTTTCCAGGATATTTTTTTTTTAATTTAGGGGCATCAGGGAGCCGCTGTCAATATGCGGGAGACTTGGGATGTCTGGATAACTGCTTATTTGTACTATCATGATAACTGATCATTTCCAGGGAGCCGTAAATGTTTACACATATTTATTATTTTATAATATTTCATGTATATTTTCAACTTATTCACACCTTATTGTACCATGCGTCCATGCATACTTTACTGTAAAATCAGACAGATAAACATTTAGAAAAATAATCGATTCTACAACTTAACTTGCAGCTGTCCAATTACACATCCATATTTTATTGCTGCAGATAACTGAGGTAGGTGTGGTATATAACGCTGAAGGTTAGACGTATAGTACAATAACATATGTACAACATGTGGTCATTTCAGTCAGACAAACGTTTAAAGTGGAAAACGAGCTTTATATTTTACCGGCAATTTCCATAGCACGTCCATGGACACTGCCATCTATTGAACAAGTAGGGTTACTGAATCGTGAAATGTTTTTTTAGGACCACTAAAAGAGGATTATCAGTATGAAGGTTTATCAATAAAAATAATTTATTAAAATAAATATTACAGGACTCTCCCTGAAAATAAGGTGTTCTTAGCTTCCAAAGCCAAGGACACATTCTAGTGATTTTCCAGGAGAAAACAATCAATCAGCTCATGTTGAAGCTCACAAGGTGTGGAGAACAAGAAAGACAAGTAATACACAGCATACAGAGCATACACAAGCAATGTAGCGGCACATCAGTTATAGTGTATGATTAAAAATACATCATTTCTCACAGTATCAATAGTGGCCCATTGCTCCTACTGTAGCCTCACACCTCCAGGGTTGTGGGTTCAATCTGCACCCCTGCTGTAATAAACAGTGAAATTATCACAGTAACACTGTTTATCAGTAAAATAGTACAATACTGTAGAAAGTAGGGCAATATTTATGAGAACCTTGCCGATAAAATGCTGCAATGCACTGTAATTCAGTACGTAAACTGCAAATAAATAAACTGTAGAATTTACTCAAATTAAATGATGTAATAATTTGCACTCGCTTTTTTGGGTTGAATTTAGTATACGCAATTCTAGGAAATATTTTAAATAAATCAAGTTAAAATCTGGGGTGGCATGGTGGTGCAGGAGTTTAGAATGGCATCACCGGTTCATCAGGTGTGGAGTTTGCATGTTCTCCCCATGTCGTTGGCACTGTTGCCTCGCACCACTGGGACCCGGGTTCGAGTCTCTGCCTGGGTCACATGTGTGTGGAGTTTGCATGTTCTCCCCATGTCGTCGTGGGGTTTCCTCCGGGTACTCTGGTTTCCCCCCACAGTCCAAAAACATGCTGAGGCTAATTGGAGTTGCTAAATTGTGTGAGTGGTGTGTGAGTGTGCCCTGCGATGGGCTGGCCCCCCATCCTGGGTTGTTCCCTGCCTCGTGCCCATTGCATCCGGGATAGGCTCCGGACCCCCCGCGACCCAGTAGGATAAGTGGTTTGGAAAACGGATGGATGGATGGATGCAACAAATACCAGTTACCATGTTCAGAAGGTCAAGTGCACTCACCCTACCCTTTGTTGGCATTAAGTGGATAACATTTGCTGGGTGATACTGTATGACCGGGGGAGGCGTTTGATGATGGGCATCTACTTTGATAATGCTTGGGTAATAGTACCATGTTTTGTTATTTAATATAAATACTTGACTGAACCAGCTTATGTATTTGGTCTTTAAGAAGTTTTTACTGTTGTCTGGTGTGCTGTCATATAACCTGTCTGACAGAAAGCTGTTTCTCCTCTCAGCACTAGGCGAATGGAAAAAGCCGTGAGCTGGGCTGATGACGAGTACTGGGCAGCCTGGGATAAATGGGATGAGGTGATCGAATGGGGAGATGAAGGATCTTCACCTAAAACACCTTCCTCCAACCAGGCTGGCACCAGTAATGGAGACATGGATGCTGGGGCGGTGAAGGAATATTATCAGAATAAAAAGAAAAAGTCAGACTTTAATCAGAAGTCAGAATTCAAACATATGTATTTCTGAGTTGGAGTCAGTCTGATATTAATTGAAACCACAAACTATGTAACACTATGTAAATGATTCTCACTGACTGAGCAACATTGAAATAATTTCTATAATCATGTTTACTATAAAGAGAAATGTTTCTGTGCAACAGGTCAGCAAAAGAAATGGGTGTGCAGAGGCCTAACAGTGAGGATACGTAAATACGGATGACAGTGAACAACAAACCCCACTTCTGCCAACCATAGTTACCCCATCAGTTTGGAGGGAATCAGTGGCTGAGGGGATGAGGAGATCCACTGGGCGGGAGGACCCATTCTCTGTGGCTGAGTACGAGATCCACCACTGGTCCGGAGTGAGATACTGGTCACGAGAGGCAAAGAAGACACCTGTAAATGAAAAATCCATTCTGGACCTTTGTAATGCCCTGCAGTCATTTACTCTCTCTTGGGGGGAAGGCTGACAGGATGTCCAACACCCAGAACCATATTTAAACCTTTAAAATTATAAAATAAGTTCAGTCTGATATTGTGTCAGCCAAATGGTGTCATCAATGTGCATCATAAATATAACACCTAGCTGATGGTGGACCTAAATTTTCCAAATAAACCAGGAATCATATGAATCATGTCAGTGCACTTTGTACTGAATTGCTTTGGTATAGTGATGTATGCAGGGTTTCATCTATTCCCTTACATAGTCATGTGTGACGTATTGCTGTAATGCAAATGTTTTTTTTTTTTTAAACTCCCCATTCATTTGTGTTCCTGCCACTCTATAGCTAAGTACAAACATTGAATGATAAAGGCATAGCGGAAACTCAATGAGCGCATTTGACCGAGATCCATGGATGGATGTCATCTTCTCCTGAACTGTGAGTGATAATGTCTCGGCCCCAAGATGCATTTTACCACAGATCCATTCATGTCACTTTTGCAGGCTTGCTTATAATTTTCTGAGCTTCCATTGTGAGTCAAGTGTCCTGGTCATAAGCTCAGGTCTGCCGGTTGCCCCACTGGCCAAATTCCCACGGCCCTGACTTTCTGAGCTGGATATCGTGGTTTTAAGTCCCATCTGGGGTGATTCTTTTTTTACTTTTCCCAGCTGCCTTCTGCTTTGTGATATAATAAATATTGCAATAAGTTTCATCTTCATTTTCAATTAATCAAACTGTATGAAAACTATATTTGCAGCAATTACAGCTTTGCAGTCCTTTGCCATTAGAGCTGTCCGTTTATGACAATATTAGGGGAAATTTCAATCCTGCTATTCCCAGAGGTGGGACTGGCTTGGTATTTTCTCTGACCTCATGGTGAAGCTGGTCTCACATGAGCTTGATAGGCTGGAGATGTGATGATTCTGTAGGCCAGTCAAGCAGGACAGTTCTCTGGATTCCTCATCTTTCACCAGTGTGCTTTGAATCAGCCTTGCTGCTTGATAGAAGTGCTGACCACAGGGAGTGGCATGAGTTGTAAAACAGAGCGGTAACCTTGCTGGTTCATTGCACCTTGTACTCTGTGTAAATCACCCACCTTACCAGCACCAAAGCAGTCCCATACCGTTTTACTCCCTCTGCCATGCTAGACAGAAGCATGGCAGCTATTCTTTGAAGTTGTGCTTCTAAGGCCAGCATACAAGTTGTATTTTCCCTGTTGCAAAAAACACTGGTAGAGATGGCACAACGAGGCACTGAAGGTTTGAGCCTTTTTAACCATTGTATTGAAAACTGGTTCACTACGCGAAGACAGTGCACATGAGTGACATTTCGTGGTGAAAGTACCACTCCTGATTATATATATATACATGTATGAATGCATTTGACTATGTGTGTGTGTGTGTGTGTGTGTGTGTGCGTGTGTGTGTGTGTGTGTGTGTGTGCGTGCAAACTGACAGACTGGGAAAATGAATTCAGAAGTTTTGTTTTGCTAAAGGTAAGTTCATTTTTAGAGAAAATTAGTCACAAACGAAAACAAAAGAAACTGATGGATTTTTCTCTCTTTCCTATCAAGTGAAACAATAATAAAAGCAGACTTAGTTATTGAATTTATATAAAGAATAACAAACTATCTGCCATTCTTTACGGTCACTTTTGCCAAGTTTAATGCCCTTTCTTGTCAATGACCATCATGAGCCTGCAAGGTTCTAACAGGTCGAGATGCTCTTCAGCCAAATGGCTGCTTCAATATTAGTTTAAATACTCATGGCCATAGGTGGAAATTAGTGGGAGAACATTTTAAACTGAACTTGAGAAAACACTTTTACACAGCGTGTAGTTAGAGTATGGAACAGTCTTCCTGTTCATGTAGTGCAAGCTAAAACCCTGGGTTCCTTTAAATCAGAGCTAGATAAGATTTAAAAAATTCTGAGCTATTAGTTAAGTTCTCCCCAAACGTGCTTGATGAGCTGAATGGCCTCCTCTCGTTTGTAAATTTCTTATGCTCTTATTATTTTTCAGTCCAAACTTGGTACCTATTTGGAATAATAGATATATTACCCACAGAAATCAGTCCCCGTACCATGAACGTTGGGTAGAGAAGAACATCTGGTCAGCTTTGCATCTATTGGACATCACAGGAAATGTTCTGTTTTTTGAAAACTTTTGTTTAAAACATAATACAGTTTATTAAAAAAGAGTTTGATATTGTTCTAAAATCTATTCCAGCTGCACATTTAATGTTGGTCAGGAACCTTTTAAACAATTCTCCCCTTCTCCTATTTCATAGCCTCCCTCCTCTCCAATACAATGGTATTATTTTATAAGTAGGGTAAATTCCTAAATGAAATTATTAGCCATAATATTATTAGACGTTGCTTATGAACTATTTCGTCACCTTTCCAATAAAAATTCAAATCAACCAGTAAACACATTTGCACTAAATATATTTATTATCCAATACCCCCCAAAGTCAGAGTTACACTTTAAAGTATTCAATGCTATATATACCTGTAATTAATTTCTTCATGCTAAGTTTAACTTTGATAATAATACTTGCACCTTTTAAAATAATGACATAGAAACTTTGGACCACTTGTTCTTCTCTTGTTGCTTCTCAACAAGTACAAAATTTCATTTTTTGACTTCCTTTACTTGTAATGATATTATCTTTGGTGTTGTCCTAAATGATGATACGCTTTATCTTTTACTCAATAAAATTATATTGTTGGGAAAATCTATATTCATAAAACAAGTGTCATGCCCGGCTCGTCCACTCCTCCTGTGTGCCACGCCCCCTGATTACCCACGTGTTTTCTCCCGATTGTACCCAGCTGTGTCTAGTTAATTTGCTCAGTCCTGTGTATTTCAGTCCGTGTCTTACCTGAGTCCATTGTCTGTCATTGATGTTAGTTAGCGTTTCATGTCTCCTGCTCCCTGTTTATTTATTAAATCCCTGGTTTACCCTGACTTCCGCCTGTCCGCCTGCTTCCTGCCCGTTCGCCTCGCACGATCGCCGTTCCGTCCGGCTTTGAACATGACAACAAGATTCTTCAAAACTCCTCCAAACTTTTTTTTATCTTCAAAAAAGAACTTTCTCAGTTCTTCACAGCTTTGACGTTAATGAGGAAAAAAAGCTGCAGTGAAACTTTTGCAAAGGATAAGGGGCCAAACTTTTAGTCCGTAGTACGTGGCGATCGTCAGTCGAATTATGCACTGCTTTTTGGAGCTACAAACGTTCCTGTTAACTTTAGGGATAACAAAAGAATGATGTCATGAGATTCACTGTAATAAAATCACTTTCAAATATTAACGAAATGCAACAAATAAGACTTCTTTAATTCTTATACATGTAGTAAACTGACAGACTGAGAAAATGAATTCAGAAGTTTTGTCTTGCTAAAAGTAAATTCTTTTTTAGAGAAAATTAGTCACAAACGAAAACAAAAGAAACTGATGGATTTTTCTCTTTCTCGTATTAAGAGAAACAATAATAAAAGCAGACTTAGTTAGTTATTGAATTTATATAGAGAAAAACAATCTGCCATTCTTTACGGTCCCTTTTGCCAAGTTTAATGCCCTTTCTTGTCAATGACCATCATGAGCCTGGTATCAGTTCACACACACACACACACACACTCACTCACAACCTCCTAGATGCCGCTCTGAGAAGTGTAATGTTTGTGATCGTGGTTAATCTTATGCTACATTAAGGCCCCATAGTTAATGATGGGGATTAAATCAGGCGATGAAGACAGCCAGGTTACAATTTCATCACCTTCCAAGCTGGTTTTAAGGTGATGTCTTTTCTTTGTTTAAGAATTTTCTGTGCCTATTCTTGAAGTTTCAACTTGTGAGCCTTATGCATTGTATTAAGCTGATGTCTGTGTCAAAGTACGCATGAAAGAAAATTAGACTATTTTGCTGGCTTAGGTCCTACAGGCTTGTTGGCTCAGGGTGTCGTGCTCTTAACATCATGGCTGAGCTCTGCATGTCATATGCATGTTCTGCTGCTTGTTTCCTTGTGCCTGTGTGTGTCTGTGTCTGTCAGTGAGTCCTATTCCTATGAATATTCCACTTCCTTACAGTATGTCCTATTGTGACTCCCCTATGATCCTGTACTGAATATATTATAAAATGCATGGACATAATCAAATGCTACATCTTCCTTAACTATTCATTTAACATTTTTTAAATGATTTATTTTTCCACTTTTACGTTTAGTGGTCACTCCATAAGAGCTGTCCTTTAACGTGCTGCGCAGTGTCCCTGGATGCTTTGCAGTCCACTGCAAGGCTTGGACTTGAGGAGTCAATTCATTATGAAATGACTCCCAGTCTGAGCTGTGAGCTAATGCAGAATAACCAGAAGCCAGGTAGTGACTCTTGGTTGCTGTAGTTGTTCTCTTCTGACCAGGGAGGTGTTCCACTAAGCAGGATTTCTCAGTTAGCGGAGTTAACTTAAGCTAGAAGTCATGATTGTTCAATAGGAATGCTCCTTACCTCTTACTGGACAATTATGAGTGAGCCAGTGTCTTGTTTAAAAAGAGAAAATCTGTATCCATCTTCTGAATTATTCTGAATTATTCTACTCCTAAACAAACAGTTATCCTCAGAGGCAGCATAACATCTTGGCAGCTGCTCAATGCAGCATTGAAAAGCACTACAGAGAGTAATGAGCTCACAGATGTAATGAGCACAGAGCACGCTGCTCTCAGCAGTTGAGGACATAAATTTTTCCCCACAGAATACTCTGCTTGTGTAGTGTTTGTACTTGGCCTGCTACTGAAGGGGCATAAGTGATAATTAAGTGACATGATAATAAAGTGCATTGCTGGGTGTTTCTTTGCCAATCTCGCATGAAACAGTACTGTGATGCAAGACAGGGAGCTCGCACTCCCTCATTCAGAGAAGGGCACAGAGTGCGGCTGTGGAAACCAGCGCATGTGCAAAAAGGGCATCAGAAATTCTCTGCACCCATCGAGACCCATCCTGGCTGACGGGAAAGCATGGCATGCTGCCCATTTGGCCTCAGTACCCAGTGGACTTCCCAAATTTCCAGCCCTGCCAAAGACTGGTCCTGAAGGAACAGTTGAGCTTGGAATGGCCTAAGGAACTGGAAGCTGTGCAGCCAGGGCACACAAACCATCATCGGCTCAAGGACTATGGAACTTCACAGAATTAAACAAAGAAATGAAATGCATGTTCTGACCGTGATTTTCTGGTTAGAAAGAGATACCTTAAAGGAAAAGATAGATTCAGTATAAAATATATAACAGTTGTTCGTAGATCCTCTTACTGTGGTCCTCAGTGAATGGAACATTTCTAATTGTAATTGATTTCTGTTGGAAGCAAAACAGGCAGTTCATAGTGAAAAGGTTGTGCAGTTACAGGAAGGCACAAGCACAATGTTTTTTGTTGAACTTACATTCTATTTTGTCTGGGGTGTAATGACCTTATAGGAAGAAATGTTACAGGTAAGGCGTGTCTTTAATAGAATACAGTGCTGCTGCAGGAAGTAAAGGGGGGATGTTGCGTTCAGTTAGTAATTGTTCTGTTTTCCATATTACTGTATGGAACCTAAAGAGGGTGCTGTAAGGCTGTTTGATTCGACTTCAATTCCTATTCCAAGAGTCAAGAATGGATAGTATATCCCAGGCAGCAGTTTTCCAGATTATCAACTTCAAAAACTAAAAAATATGATAGGAAAAAAGTCTTTGTAAAATTAAGAAGTATATAATACTATGAATGACAAGGGGTCTTAATACTTGCATTTCAACCAGTTCACATGTTCACACACTGCTTCATACTTCAATATAGTCAAGCTGAGAAGTAAGGGTTAGGGTTATAATTATCAATAAATAATGTACTTCCCTGTGAAACAATGATGCTGGATGTTTATTTGCATATCATGATATGGTGCAGCCTTTTAATAGGTTTCTGTTTTTCTGTTAATCCTTCATGGTGTTGAATAAGTCAGCAAGCATAAGTGTAAGGCTAGTGAGTGACTGGTGTTTTCGGGGGAGACTCCCTAGAGCTGGAGAGAAATACCTTAAGGCACGGGATGAAAAATCCCAAATCTTCCAGGAAAAATGTCAGCATTATATGTATTTGCCACACAGAACAGAACAAAAAATTCCTTAGGGAATCACACGCCTACCATAGTCACTATACTACTCAGAACGCCTGGCAGCCACCAAATCAAACATAGGAAAAGGTCCGGATTTATAGCGTTAGAATGTGGTAGAGACTAATATCCATAACGTACCATCCTAGAACACACTGTGCTCTAAAATTTAAGCCCAATTAAAATCTGAATATTAAATGAGGAAAATAATTTGATTTGTTCTTCTATCCCAAGTTGTGGTCTAAAAGCAATAAGACCACCATCCATTATACCTGCTTTGGGGAAAATGCACTCCTGTAGCCACTAGGGGAGCTCTCACCTCTTCTGGGAAGTGAATACATGGTTAGTGCCAGGCGCAAATGAATATCTTTGATTTTGCATCCATGTGGTAACTTGTTGAAGTTGTCCGATAGTCAGTAATACATGGTTTAATTATTATGATTGTTTATTTATTACTTTATAACATCTAAAAGAAACTGAAATAGGAAAGCTTATTTTAATTTATGGTCCACTGGATAAACACAGACATTACAGACGGTTTTTGAGTCTAATGCTGAATGTTTTTTGCGATCATTTTTCTGCCTGCATATGCTATGATTGGTGCAGTGAAATTTGAGAATGTGTTTGTGGTCAGTATCATAGCCTCAGACAACAAACCAATGCTGTAGTGTGTCACTGTGTTTACATGTGAGAGGGGTTCCAGTTACATAATGAACTCGTTCTAATTGTTTTGACGGAGCTCGACAAACCTAAAAAATAAATGCTGGTTTTATCAAAAACTATGTCATATAGCTATATTTCAGATTTATTACAGCTAAACACATCTCAGAGCTCCTAGGAACCTCCTTCTCCCTACATTTCCCTCCTTCACACTCTTCCCTCAAATACTGTTACATTTGTCTTTTTTCCACACTCACACCCTGTCTTGATCATACTCTGACTACATGGCATCCATATGCAGGGCAAACTATTTTACAGTCTTATCTAGTATAATAGGACATGAACATTGAATTTGATAGTTATCTTTTATTTACACATTAGGACACAACGCATGAACATGAAGGGATCGTTTGCATTTGCAACCAACACCTCCGCAAACCCCCCTGCGGAATACTGGCCGCGGACAGGGGTGGGAATCCCCAAGCTGGAAGACTGTACTGCGTCATGTTAACATTAGCTAGCTAGTTAGCATGGATACAGAGTGCACCGGGCTAAAACTATAAAGGACGTAAGGTGTGTGATATAGTAAAACACTTACTAACTGGTAATGCACGTTAGCATTACGTTAAATGACAACTTTACCTGTTACTTACCAGAATAGCCTCCTACACGTGCGACGAATGACAGCAGGCAGAAGGCTGCGTGTTTTTCAGAAACACACCGGAGTTAAACTTACGCCGCATTATTTACCGGCACTTCTAACACCAACATTTGCAGCCGTTAACTCATATGTGGTAGTAACACTGAAATTACTTTCTCTGCGTCAAAATAAGGCAACACTGTGATTTTGATACTTTATCATTTATACTTAACTGTACCTTCCTCCCATTCCTCCGTCTCTGCTTATTGACATTTAGGAGAGTCTCAGATATAAATTAACAATTCAAAATTATCAAACAAAGACAGACACAACACTGAAAAGATGACAAAGACACAGTTTGAAAAGTAAATATGTTTTATTGCAAATCTCTTATCTTAACATAGCCTACCTTATCATATGTTAACTTAACCCATCTTATATCTTAACTTAACCTATCTTATTATATTTTAACTTAGCCTATCTTATCATATAACTTAACCTATCTTATCTTATTATATTTCAACTTAGCTTATATTAATATATTTCGTCTTAGCCTATCTTATATTTTAACTTAGCATATCTTATCCTATCGTATCTTATAGCTACATTAACACTTAAACAGTATCTCTTTCCGTTGGGTCCCGCGGGATCCCAGTCCCAATGCAGGGCTCTAACACGGGTATTCTAAGAAAAAGAAAATAAACACTTTACTTAACTTTACTTAAAGCAGTCATATAACTGCATTATACATACCCAATTAATGCCTTATAAATCATTTATAAAAGTATAAAAAACACGGCTGTAAATACTTATACAAAGGCATAACACATAGCTATGCTGATAATGCATTATGAATGCTCTGATCTATATATACACAATAAATATCTTCATAATACATTATATCGGCCATTAATCCATAATAAACAAGGCTATAATGTGTTATGCTTTTTTTGCAAGTGCATTGTGAAGGTGTCAATAATGCAGTTATATTACTGCTTTAAGTCATTTGTAAACCTGAATTCACAACCTTATATTTACTGCCTCTTGCTACTTCTTCTGAAGGGCAGGGGACAGCAGAAGAAGCACCACTTCATCTTCTTCTTCTTGTGGCTCTTCTCAGTATCATCTTCAGAAAGATCTTCGGCATTCACATGGAATGATACTTCTTCTTCACTGTAGATCTTCTCGGCAGCATCGGCATCTTCTTTTGTTTTATCTGTCTTCATCACTTCAGTCTCGTCCTCTTCCTCAGGTCCTTCTTCTGGTATAGTCAGTAGCTGTGATCTGTCTTCAGATGCCACCATACACTGAAACCTGACCAGTGTGGTAGCATCAGCATCTTCTGCCTGCTGGAATACCACATCAGCTTCTTCATTTTCCTCAGGTCCATCTTCCTGTAAAGTCTGCAGCCATATTCTGGCTACATATGCTGCCATGCACTGCCAACTGTCCACTGTGGCAGCATCGGTGTCTTCTGCTTCCTGAAGCTCCTCATCTGTTTCTTCATCTTCCTCAAGGTCTTCCTCCTGGATGGGTTCTAGCCAAGTTCTGCCTACTTGTGACACCACATATTCCACAGCATTCCCTGTACTTCTCCCTCCTTAACCTCCTCCACATTCACTCCCACCTCACATCCATTCTCCTCACCTCCATTTAGCATATCCATCATACTAATACCAGCCTCTGTCCCCTCCATCACAACCCTGGAGGCCTTCCCCTCAAATGTTCCCCACTCTGGTACCTCCACATATTCCTCACTACTCTGCCCCCTTACCTCACCCTCCCCCCGGCTTGTCCGGTCCTTCCTGACCAAACCAGCAGCAGCCTGACAAAGCACCCTGACACTGACAAACAAGCAGCAGCCTGACACTGACAAACAAGCAGCAGCCTGACACTGACAAACAAGCAGCAGCCTGACACTGACAAACAAGCAGCAGCCTGACACTGACAAACCAGCAGCAGCCTGACACTGACAAACCAGCAGCAGCCTGACACTGACAAACCAGCAGCAGCCTGACACTGACAAACCAGCAGCAGCCTGACACTGACAAACCAGCAGCAGCCTGACACTGACAAACCAGCAGCAGCCTGACACTGACAAACCAGCAGCAGCCTGACACTGACAAACCAGCAGCAGCCTGACACTGACAAACCAGCAGCAGCCTGACACTGACAAACCAGCAGCAGCCTGACACTGACAAACCAGCAGCAGCCTGACACTGACAAACAAGCAGCAGCCTGACACTGACAAACAAGCAGCAGCCTGACACTGACAAACAAGCAGCAGCCTGACACTGACAAACAAGCAGCAGCCTGACACTGACAAACAAGCAGCAGCCTGACACTGACAAACAAGCAGCAGCCTGACACTGACAAACCAGCAGCAGCCTGACACTGACAAACCAGCAGCAGCCTGACACTGACAAACCAGCAGCAGCCTGACACTGACAAACCAGCAGCAGCCTGACACTGACAAACCAGCAGCAGCCTGACACTGACAAACCAGCAGCAGCCTGACACTGACAAACCAGCAGCAGCCTGACACTGACAAACCAGCAGCAGCCTGACACTGACAAACCAGCAGCAGCCTGACACTGACAAACCAGCAGCACCCTGACAAACCAGCAGCAGCCTGACAAACCAGCAGCAGCCTCACAAACCAGCAGCAGCCTCACAAACCAGCAGCAGCCTCACAAACCAGCAGCAGCCTGACAAACCAGCAGCAGCCTGACAAACCAGCAGCCTGACAAACCAGCAGCAGCCTGACAAACCAGCAGCAGCCTGACAAACCAGCAGCAGCCTGACCCTGACAAACCAGCAGCAGCCTGACAAAGCAGCAGCCTGACCCTGACAAACCAGCAGCAGCCTGACCCTGACAAACCAGCAGCAGCCTGACAAACCAGCAGCAGCCTGACAAACCAGCAGCAGCCTGACAAACCAGCAGCAGCCTGACAAACCAGCAGCAGCCTGACAAACCAGCAGCAGCCTGACAAACCAGCAGCAGCCTGACAAACCAGCAGCAGCCTGACAAACCAGCAGCAGCCTGACAAACCAGCAGCAGCCTGACAAACCAGCAGCAGCCTGACAAACCAGCAGCAGCCTGACAAACCAGCAGCAGCCTGACAAACCAGCAGCACCCTGACAAAGCAGCACCCTGACAAAGCAGCACCCTGACACTGACAAACCAGCAGCAGCCTGACACTGACAAACCAGCAGCACCCTGACAAAGCAGCAGCCTGACACTGACAAAGCAGCAGCCTGACCCTGACAAAGCAGCACCCTGACAAAGCAGCACCAGCCTGACACTGACAAAGCAGCAGCAGCCTGACCCTGACAAACCAGCAGCAGCCTGACACTGACAAACCAGCAGCAGCCTGACCCTGACAAACCAGCAGCAGCCTGACCCTGACAAACCAGCAGCAGCCTGACCCTGACAAACCAGCAGCAGCCTGACCCTGACAAACCAGCAGCAGCCTGACCCTGACAAACCAGCAGCAGCCTGACCCTGACAAACCAGCAGCAGCCTGACCCTGACAAACCAGAAGCAGCCTGACCCTGACAAACCAGCAGCAGCCTGACCCTGACAAACCAGCAGCAGCCTGACCCTGACAAACCAGCAGCAGCCTGACCCTGACAAACCAGCAGCAGCCTGACCCTGACAAACCAGCAGCAGCCTGACCCTGACAAACCAGCAGCAGCCTGACACTGACAAACCAGCAGCAGCCTGACACTGACAAACCAGCAGCAGCCTGACACTGACAAACCAGCAGCAGCCTGACACTGACAAACCAGCAGCAGCCTGACACTGACAAACCAGCAGCAGCCTGACACTGACAAACCAGCAGCAGCCTGACCCTGACAAACCAGCAGCAGCCTGACCCTGACAAACCAGCAGCAGCCTGACCCTGACAAACCAGCAGCAGCCTGACCCTGACAAACCAGCAGCAGCCTGACCCTGACAAACCAGCAGCAGCCTGACCCTGACAAACCAGCAGCAGCCTGACCCTGACAAACCAGCAGCAGCCTGACCCTGACAAACCAGCAGCAGCCTGACACTGACAAACCAGCAGCAGCCTGACACTGACAAACCAGCAGCAGCCTGACACTGACAAACCAGCAGCAGCCTGACACTGACAAACCAGCAGCACACTGACAAACCAGCAGCACCCTGACAAACCAGCAGCACCCTGACAAACCAGCAGCACCCTGACAAACCAGCAGCACCCTGACAAACCAGCAGCACCCTGACAAACCAGCAGCACCCTGACAAACCAGCAGCACCCTGACAAACCAGCAGCACCCTGACAAACCAGCAGCCGCACCCTGACAAACCAGCAGCCGCACCCTGACAAACCAGCAGCCGCACCCTGACAAACCAGCAGCCGCACCCTGACAAACCAGCAGCCTGACCCTGACAAACCAGCAGCAGCCTGACACTGACAAACCAGCAGCAGCCTGACACTGACAAACCAGCAGCAGCCTGACACTGACAAACCAGCAGCAGCCTGACCCTGACAAACCAGCAGCAGCCTGACAAACCAGCAGCACCCTGACAAACCAGCAGCACCCTGACAAACCAGCAGCACCCTGACAAACCAGCAGCAGCCTGACAAACCAGCAGCAGCCTGACAAACCAGCAGCAGCCTGACAAACCAGCAGCAGCCTGACAAACCAGCAGCAGCCTGACCCTGACAAACCAGCAGCAGCCTGACCCTGACAAACCAGCAGCAGCCTGACACTGACAAACCAGCAGCAGCCTGACACTGACAAACCAGCAGCAGACTGACACTGACAAACCAGCAGCAGCCTGACACTGACAAACCAGCAGCAGCCTGACACTGACAAACCAGCAGCAGCCTGACACTGACAAACCAGCAGCAGCCTGACACTGACAAACCAGCAGCAGCCTGACACTGACAAACCAGCAGCAGCCTGACACTGACAAACCAGCAGCAGCCTGACACTGACAAACCAGCAGCAGCCTGACACTGACAAACCAGCAGCAGCCTGACAAACCAGCAGCAGCCTGACAAACCAGCAGCAGCCTGACAAACCAGCAGCAGCCTGACAAACCAGCAGCAGCCTGACAAACCAGCAGCACCCTGACAAACCAGCAGCACCCTGACAAACCAGCAGCACCCTGACAAACCAGCAGCACCCTGACAAACCAGCAGCACCCTGACAAACCAGCAGCACCCTGACAAACAAGCAGCACCCTGACAAACAAGCAGCACCCTGACAAACAAGCAGCAGCCTGACAAACAAGCAGCAGCCTGACAAACCAGCAGCAGCCTGACAAACAAGCAGCAGCCTGACAAACCAGCAGCACCCTGACAAACCAGCAGCAGCCTGACAAACCAGCAGCAGCCTGACAAACCAGCAGCACCCTGACACTGACAAACCAGCAGCAGCCTGACAAACCAGCAGCAGCCTGACACTGACAAACCAGCAGCAGCCTGACAAACCAGCAGCAGCCTGACACTGACAAAGCAGCAGCCTGACCCTGACAAACCAGCAGCACCCTGACAAACCAGCAGCACCCTGACAAACCAGCAGCACCCTGACAAACAAGCAGCACCCTGACAAACAAGCAGCACCCTGACAAACCAGCAGCAGCCTGACAAACAAGCAGCACCCTGACAAACAAGCAGCACCCTGACAAACCAGCAGCAGCCTGACAAACCAGCAGCAGCCTGACACTGACAAACCAGCAGCAGCCTGACACTGACAAACCAGCAGCACCCTGACAAACCAGCAGCACCCTGACAAACCAGCAGCACCCTGACAAACCAGCAGCACCCTGACAAACAAGCAGCACCCTGACAAACAAGCAGCACCCTGACAAACCAGCAGCAGCCTGACAAACAAGCAGCACCCTGACAAACAAGCAGCACCCTGACAAACCAGCAGCAGCCTGACAAACCAGCAGCAGCCTGACACTGACAAACCAGCAGCAGCCTGACACTGACAAACCAGCAGCACCCTGACAAACCAGCAGCACCCTGACAAACAAGCAGCACCCTGACAAACAAGCAGCACCCTGACAAACCAGCAGCAGCCTGACAAACAAGCAGCACCCTGACAAACAAGCAGCACCCTGACAAACCAGCAGCAGCCTGACAAACCAGC
Organism: Brienomyrus brachyistius; assembly: GCF_023856365.1. Taxonomy (NCBI): domain Eukaryota; kingdom Metazoa; phylum Chordata; class Actinopteri; order Osteoglossiformes; family Mormyridae; genus Brienomyrus; species Brienomyrus brachyistius. The sequence goes on from NW_026042347.1 coordinate 78,281, forward strand.
AGCAGCCTGACACTGACAAACCAGCAGCAGCCTGACACTGACAAACCAGCAGCAGCCTGACACTGACAAACCAGCAGCAGCCTGACACTGACAAACCAGCAGCAGCCTGACACTGACAAACCAGCAGCAGCCTGACACTGACAAACCAGCAGCAGCCTGACAAAGCAGCACCCTGACAAAGAAGCAGCCTGACCCTGACAAAGAAGCAGCCTGACAAAGCAGCAGCAGCCTGACAAAGCAGCAGCAGCCTGACAAAGCAGCAGCAGCCTGACAAAGCAGCAGCAGCCTGACAAAGCAGCAGCAGCCTGACAAAGCAGCAGCACCCTGACAAAGCAGCAGCACCCTGACAAACCAGCAGCAGCCTGACAAACCAGCAGCCTGACACTGACAAACCAGCAGCCTGACACTGACAAACCAGCAGCCTGACAAACCAGCAGCCTGACAAACCAGCAGCCTGACAAACCAGCAGCCTGACAAACCAGCAGCCTGACAAACCAGCAGCCTGACAAACCAGCAGCCTGACAAACCAGCAGCCTGACACACCAGCACCCTGACAAACCAGCAGCACCCTGACAAACCAGCAGCACCCTGACAAACCAGCAGCACCCTGACAAACCAGCAGCACCCTGACAAACCAGCAGCAGCCTGACACTGACAAAGCAGCAGCAGCCTGACAAAGCAGCAGCAGCCTGACAAAGCAGCAGCAGCCTGACAAAGCAGCAGCAGCCTGACAAAGCAGCAGCAGCCTGACAAACCAGCAGCAGCCTGACAAACCAGCAGCAGCCTGACAAACCAGCAGCACCCTGACAAAGCAGCAGCACCCTGACAAAGCAGCACCCTGACAAAGCAGCACCCTGACAAAGCAGCACCCTGACAAACCAGCAGCACCCTGACAAACCAGCAGCACCCTGACAAACCAGCAGCACCCTGACAAACCAGCAGCACCCTGACAAACCAGCAGCAGCCTGACAAACCAGCAGCAGCCTGACACTGACAAAGCAGCAGCCTGACACTGACAAAGCAGCAGCCTGACACTGACAAAGCAGCAGCCTGACACTGACAAAGCAGCAGCCTGACACTGACAAAGCAGCAGCCTGACAAAGCAGCAGCCTGACAAACCAGCAGCCTGACACTGACAAACCAGCAGCCTGACACTGACAAACAAGCAGCCTGACAAAGCAGCAGCAGCCTGACAAAGCAGCAGCAGCCTGACACTGACAAAGCAGCAGCCTGACACTGACAAAGCAGCAGCAGCCTGACACTGACAAAGCAGCAGCAGCCTGACACTGACAAAGCAGCAGCAGCCTGACAAACCAGCAGCAGCCTGACAAAGCAGCAGCCTGACAAAGCAGCAGCCTGACAAAGCAGCACCCTGACAAAGCAGCAGCACCCTGACAAAGCAGCAGCAGCCCCCTGACAAAGCAGCAGCAGCCCCCTGACAAAGCAGCAGCAGCCCCCTGACACTGACAAAGCAGCAGCCTGACCCTGACAAAGCAGCAGCCTGACCCTGACAAACCAGCAGCCTGACCCTGACAAACCAGCAGCAGCCTGACAAACCAGCAGCAGCCTGACAAACCAGCACCCTGACAAACCAGCACCCTGACAAAGCAGCAGCCTGACAAAGCAGCACCCTGACAAAGCAGCACCCTGACAAAGCAGCACCCTGACAAAGCAGCACCCTGACAAAGCAGCAGCCTGACAAAGCAGCAGCCTGACACTGACAAAGCAGCAGCCTGACACTGACAAAGCAGCAGCCTGACACTGACAAAGCAGCAGCCTGACACTGACAAAGCAGCAGCCTGACAAAGCAGCAGCCTGACACTGACAAAGCAGCAGCCTGACACTGACAAAGCAGCAGCCTGACACTGACAAACCAGCAGCCTGACACTGACAAACCAGCAGCCTGACACTGACAAACAAGCAGCACCCTGACACTGACAAACAAGCAGCACCCTGACAAACCAGCACCCTGACAAACCAGCACCCGCCTGACCCTGACAAACCAGCAGCAGCCTGACCCTGACAAACCAGCAGCAGCCTGACACTGACAAACCAGCAGCCTGACCCTGACAAACCAGCAGCAGCCTGACACTGACAAACCAGCAGCAGCCTGACAAACCAGCAGCCTCAGCCTGACAAACCAGCAGCCTGACCCTGACAAACCAGCAGCCTGACCCTGACAAACCAGCAGCCTGACCCTGACAAACCAGCAGCAGCCTGACCCTGACAAACCAGCAGCAGCCTGACCCTGACAAACCAGCAGCAGCCTGACACTGACAAAGCAGCAGCAGCCTGACAAAGCAGCAGCAGCCTGACAAAGCAGCAGCAGCCTGACAAAGCAGCAGCAGCCTGACAAAGCTGCAGCAGCCTGACAAAGCAGCAGCAGCCTGACAAAGCAGCAGCAGCCTGACAAAGCAGCAGCAGCCTGACAAAGCAGCAGCAGCCTGACAAAGCAGCAGCAGCCTGACAAAGCAGCAGCAGCCTGACAAAGCAGCACCCTGACAAAGCAGCACCCTGACAAAGCAGCAGCACCCTGACAAAGCAGCAGCACCCTGACAAACCAGCAGCACCCTGACAAACCAGCAGCAGCCTGACAAACCAGCAGCAGCCTGACAAACCAGCAGCAGCCTGACAAACCAGCAGCAGCCTGACACTGACAAAGCAGCAGCCTGACACTGACAAAGCAGCAGCCTGACACTGACAAAGCAGCAGCCTGACACTGACAAAGCAGCAGCCTGACACTGACAAAGCAGCAGCCTGACAAAGCAGCAGCCTGACAAAGCAGCAGCCTGACAAAGCAGCAGCCTGACAAACCAGCAGCCTGACACTGACAAACAAGCAGCCTGACAAAGCAGCAGCAGCCTGACAAAGCAGCAGCAGCCTGACACTGACAAAGCAGCAGCCTGACACTGACAAAGCAGCAGCAGCCTGACACTGACAAAGCAGCAGCAGCCTGACAAAGCAGCAGCAGCCTGACAAAGCAGCAGCAGCCTGACAAAGCAGCACCCTGACAAAGCAGCACCCTGACAAAGCAGCAGCACCCTGACAAAGCAGCAGCACCCTGACAAAGCAGCAGCAGCCCCCTGACACTGACAAACCAGCAGCACCCTGACAAAGCAGCAGCCTGACACTGACAAACCAGCAGCACCCTGACACTGACAAACCAGCAGCACCCTGACACTGACAAACCAGCAGCACCCTGACAAACCAGCAGCACCCTGACAAACCAGCAGCACCCTGACAAACCAGCAGCACCCTGACAAACCAGCAGCACCCTGACAAACAAGCAGCACCCTGACAAACAAGCAGCACCCTGACAAACCAGCAGCAGCCTGACAAACAAGCAGCACCCTGACAAACAAGCAGCACCCTGACAAACAAGCAGCAGCCTGACAAACCAGCAGCAGCCTGACAAACCAGCAGCAGCCTGACAAACCAGCAGCAGCCTGACAAACCAGCAGCAGCCTGACAAACCAGCAGCACCATGACAAACAAGCAGCACCCTGACAAACAAGCAGCACCCTGACAAACAAGCAGCACCCTGACAAACAAGCAGCACCCTGACAAACCAGCAGCAGCCTGACAAAGCAGCACCCTGACCCTGACAAAGCAGCACCCTGACCCTGACAAAGCAGCAGCCTGACCCTGACAAAGCAGCAGCCTGACCCTGACAAAGCAGCAGCCTGACACTGACAAAGCAGCAGCCTGACACTGACAAAGCAGCAGCCTGACACTGACAAAGCAGCAGCCTGACACTGACAAAGCAGCAGCCTGACAAAGCAGCCTGACCCTGACAAAGCAGCCTGACCCTGACAAACCAGCAGCAGCCTGACCCTGACAAACCAGCAGCAGCCTGACACTGACAAACCAGCAGCAGCCTGACACTGACAAACCAGCAGCAGCCTGACACTGACAAACCAGCAGCAGCCTGACACTGACAAACCAGCAGCAGCCTGACACTGACAAACCAGCAGCAGCCTGACACTGACAAACCAGCAGCAGCCTGACACTGACAAACCAGCAGCAGCCTGACACTGACAAACCAGCAGCAGCCTGACACTGACAAACCAGCAGCAGCCTGACACTGACAAACCAGCAGCACACTGACAAACCAGCAGCACACTGACAAACCAGCAGCACCCTGACAAACCAGCAGCACCCTGACAAACCAGCAGCACCCTGACAAACCAGCAGCACCCTGACAAACCAGCAGCACCCTGACAAACCAGCAGCAGCCTGACAAACCAGCAGCAGCCTGACAAACCAGCAGCAGCCTGACCCTGACAAACCAGCAGCAGCCTGACACTGACAAACCAGCAGCAGCCTGACACTGACAAACCAGCAGCAGCCTGACACTGACAAACCAGCAGCAGCCTGACACTGACAAACCAGCAGCACCCTGACCCTGACAAAGCAGCAGCACCCTGACAAAGCAGCAGCACCCTGACAAACCAGCAGCACCCTGACAAACCAGCAGCACCCTGACAAACCAGCAGCAGCCTGACAAACCAGCAGCAACCTGACAAACCAGCAGCAGCCTGACAAACCAGCAGCAGCCTGACAAACCAGCAGCAGCCTGACAAACCAGCAGCACCCTGACAAACCAGCAGCACCCTGACAAACCAGCAGCACCCTGACAAACCAGCAGCACCCTGACAAAGCAGCAGCAGCCTGACCCTGACAAACCAGCAGCAGCCTGACCCTGACAAACCAGCAGCAGCCTGACCCTGACAAACCAGCAGCAGCCTGACACTGACAAACCAGCAGCAGCCTGACACTGACAAACCAGCAGCAGCCTGACACTGACAAACCAGCAGCAGCCTGACACTGACAAACCAGCAGCAGCCTGACACTGACAAACCAGCAGCAGCCTGACACTGACAAACCAGCAGCAGCCTGACACTGACAAACCAGCAGCAGCCTGACACTGACAAACCAGCAGCAGCCTGACACTGACAAACCAGCAGGAGCCTGACACTGACAAACCAGCAGCAGCCTGACACTGACAAACCAGCAGCAGCCTGACACTGACAAACCAGCAGCAGCCTGACACTGACAAACCAGCAGCAGCCTGACACTGACAAACCAGCAGCACACTGACAAACCAGCAGCACACTGACAAACCAGCAGCACCCTGACAAACCAGCAGCACCCTGACAAACCAGCAGCACCCTGACAAACCAGCAGCACCCTGACAAACCAGCAGCACCCTGACAAACCAGCAGCACCCTGACAAACCAGCAGCACCCTGACAAACCAGCAGCAGCCTGACAAACCAGCAGCAGCCTGACAAACCAGCAGCAGCCTGACCCTGACAAACCAGCAGCAGCCTGACACTGACAAACCAGCAGCAGCCTGACACTGACAAACCAGCAGCAGCCTGACACTGACAAACCAGCAGCAGCCTGACACTGACAAACCAGCAGCAGCCTGACACTGACAAACCAGCAGCAGCCTGACACTGACAAACCAGCAGCAGCCTGACACTGACAAACCAGCAGCAGCCTGACCCTGACAAAGCAGCCTGACCCTGACAAAGCAGCAGCACCCTGACAAACCAGCAGCAGCCTGACAAACCAGCAGCAGCCTGACAAACCAGCAGCAGCCTGACAAACCAGCAGCAGCCTGACAAACCAGCAGCAGCCTGACAAACCAGCAGCAGCCTGACAAACCAGCAGCACCCTGACAAACCAGCAGCACCCTGACAAAGCAGCAGCACCCTGACAAAGCAGCAGCAGCCTGACAAAGCAGCAGCAGCCTGACAAAGCAGCAGCAGCCTGACAAAGCAGCAGCAGCCTGACAAAGCAGCAGCAGCCTGACAAAGCAGCAGCAGCCTGACAAAGCAGCAGCACCCTGACAAAGCAGCAGCACCCTGACAAAGCAGCAGCAGCCTGACACTGACAAACCAGCAGCCTGACCCTGACAAACCAGCAGCAGCCTGACACTGACAAACCAGCAGCAGCCTGACAAACCAGCAGCCTGACCCTGACAAACCAGCAGCCTGACCCTGACAAACCAGCAGCAGCCTGACCCTGACAAACCAGCAGCAGCCTGACCCTGACAAACCAGCAGCAGCCTGACCCTGACAAACCAGCAGCAGCCTGACCCTGACAAACCAGCAGCAGCCTGACACTGACAAAGCAGCAGCCTGACACTGACAAAGCAGCAGCCTGACACTGACAAAGCAGCAGCCTGACACTGACAAAGCAGCAGCCTGACACTGACAAAGCAGCAGCCTGACAAACCAGCAGCACGACAAACCAGCAGCACGACAAACCAGCAGCAGCCTGACACTGACAAACCAGCAGCACCCTGACAAACCAGCAGCAGCCTGACAAACCAGCAGCCTGACCCTGACAAACCAGCAGCAGCCTGACAAACCAGCAGCAGCCTGACAAACCAGCAGCAGCCTGACAAACCAGCACCCTGACAAACCAGCAGCCTGACAAACCAGCAGCCTGACAAACCAGCAGCCTGACAAACCAGCAGCCTGACACTGACAAACCAGCAGCCTGACACTGACAAACCAGCAGCCTGACACTGACAAACCAGCAGCCTGACACTGACAAACCAGCAGCCTGACACTGACAAACCAGCAGCCTGACACTGACAAACCAGCAGCCTGACCCTGACAAAGCAGCAGCCTGACCCTGACAAAGCAGCAGCCTGACCCTGACAAAGCAGCAGCCTGACCCTGACAAAGCAGCACCCTGACAAACCAGCACCCTGACAAAGCAGCAGCAGCCTGACAAAGCAGCAGCACCCTGACAAAGCAGCAGCACCCTGACAAAGCAGCAGCAGCCAGACAAAGCAGCAGCAGCCTGACAAAGCAGCAGCAGCCTGACAAAGCAGCAGCAGCCTGACAAAGCAGCAGCACCCTGACAAAGCAGCAGCACCCTGACAAAGCAGCAGCACCCTGACAAAGCAGCAGCCTGACAAAGCAGCAGCCTGACAAACCAGCAGCAGCCTGACAAACCAGCAGCAGCCTGACACTGACAAACCAGCAGCAGCCTGACAAACCAGCAGCAGCCTGACAAACCAGCAGCAGCCTGACAAACCAGCAGCAGCCTGACCCTGACAAACCAGCAGCAGCCTGACCCTGACAAACCAGCAGCAGCCTGACCCTGACAAACCAGCAGCAGCCTGACACTGACAAACCAGCAGCAGCCTGACACTGACAAACCAGCAGCAGCCTGACAAACCAGCAGCAGCCTGACAAACCAGCAGCAGCCTGACAAACCAGCAGCAGCCTGACAAACCAGCAGCAGCCTGACAAACCAGCAGCAGCCTGACAAACCAGCAGCAGCCTGACAAACCAGCAGAAGCCTGACAAACCAGCAGCAGCCTGACAAAGCAGCACCCTGACAAAGCAGCACCCTGACAAACCAGCCTGACACTGACAAAGCAGCAGCCTGACACTGACACTGACAAACCAGCAGCAGCCTGACACTGACAAACCAGCAGCAGCCTGACACTGACACTGACAAACCAGCAGCAGCCTGACACTGACACTGACAAACCAGCAGCAGCCTGACACTGACACTGACAAACCAGCAGCAGCCTGACACTGACACTGACAAACCAGCAGCAGCCTGACAAACCAGCAGCAGCCTGACAAACCAGCAGCAGCCTGACAAACCAGCAGCAGCCTGACAAAGCAGCACCCTGACCCAGCAGCACCCTGACCCTGACAAAGCAGCACCCTGACCCTGACAAAGCAGCACCCTGACCCTGACAAAGCAGCACCCTGACCCTGACAAAGCAGCAGCCTGACCCTGACAAAGCAGCAGCCTGACCCTGACAAAGCAGCAGCCTGACACTGACAAAGCAGCAGCCTGACACTGACAAAGCAGCAGCCTGACACTGACAAAGCAGCAGCCTGACAAACCAGCAGCAGCCTGACAAACCAGCAGCAGCCTGACAAACCAGCAGCAGCCTGACAAACCAGCAGCCGCCTGACCCTGACAAACCAGCAGCAGCCTGACCCTGACAAACCAGCAGCAGCCTGACCCTGACAAACCAGCAGCACCCTGACAAACCAGCAGCACCCTGACAAACCAGCAGCACCCTGACAAACCAGCAGCAGCCTGACAAACCAGCAGCAGCCTGACAAAGCAGCAGCAGCCTGACAAAGCAGCAGCAGCCTGACAAAGCAGCAGCAGCCTGACAAAGCAGCAGCAGCCTGACAAACCAGCAGCAGCCTGACAAACCAGCAGCAGCCTGACACTGACAAACCAGCAGCAGCCTGACACTGACAAACCAGCAGCAGCCTGACACTGACAAACCAGCAGCAGCCTGACACTGACAAACCAGCAGCAGCCTGACACTGACAAACCAGCAGCAGCCTGACAAACCAGCAGCAGCCTGACAAACCAGCAGCAGCCTGACAAACCAGCAGCAGCCTGACAAACCAGCAGCACCCTGACAAACCAGCAGCACCCTGACAAACCAGCAGCACCCTGACAAACCAGCAGCACCCTGACAAACAAGCAGCACCCTGACAAACAAGCAGCAGCCTGACACTGACAAACCAGCAGCAGCCTGACACTGACAAACCAGCAGCAGCCTGACAAACCAGCAGCAGCCTGACAAACCAGCAGCAGCCTGACACTGACAAACCAGCAGCAGCCTGACACTGACAAACCAGCAGCAGCCTGACACTGACAAACCAGCAGCAGCCTGACACTGACAAACCAGCAGCAGCCTGACACTGACAAACCAGCAGCAGCCTGACACTGACAAACCAGCAGCAGCCTGACACTGACAAACCAGCAGCAGCCTGACACTGACAAACCAGCAGCAGCCTGACACTGACAAACCAGCAGCAGCCTGACACTGACAAACCAGCAGCACCCTGACAAACCAGCAGCACCCTGACAAACCAGCAGCACCCTGACAAACCAGCAGCACCCTGACAAACCAGCAGCACCCTGACAAACCAGCAGCACCCTGACAAACCAGCAGCACCCTGACAAACCAGCAGCAGCCTGACAAACCAGCAGCAGCCTGACAAACCAGCAGCAGCCTGACAAACCAGCAGCAGCCTGACCCTGACAAACCAGCAGCAGCCTGACACTGACAAACCAGCAGCAGCCTGACACTGACAAACCAGCAGCAGCCTGACACTGACAAACCAGCAGCAGCCTGACACTGACAAACCAGCAGCAGCCTGACCCTGACAAACCAGCAGCAGCCTGACCCTGACAAAGCAGCCTGACCCTGACAAACCAGCAGCACCCTGACAAACCAGCAGCACCCTGACAAACCAGCAGCAGCCTGACAAACCAGCAGCAGCCTGACAAACCAGCAGCAGCCTGACAAACCAGCAGCAGCCTGACCCTGACAAACCAGCAGCAGCCTGACCCTGACAAACCAGCAGCACCCTGACAAACCAGCAGCACCCTGACAAACCAGCAGCAGCCTGACAAAGCAGCAGCAGCCTGACAAAGCAGCAGCAGCCTGACAAAGCAGCAGCAGCCTGACAAAGCAGCAGCAGCCTGACAAAGCAGCAGCAGCCTGACAAAGCAGCAGCAGCCTGACAAAGCAGCAGCAGCCTGACAAAGCAGCAGCAGCCTGACAAAGCAGCAGCAGCCTGACAAAGCAGCAGCACCCTGACAAAGCAGCAGCAGCCTGACAAAGCAGCAGCAGCCTGACACTGACAAACCAGCAGCCTGACACTGACAAACCAGCAGCAGCCTGACACTGACAAACCAGCAGCAGCCTGACAAACCAGCAGCCTGACCCTGACAAACCAGCAGCAGCCTGACCCTGACAAACCAGCAGCAGCCTGACCCTGACAAACCAGCAGCAGCCTGACCCTGACAAACCAGCAGCAGCCTGACCCTGACAAACCAGCAGCAGCCTGACCCTGACAAACCAGCAGCAGCCTGACAAACCAGCAGCAGCCTGACAAAGCAGCAGCAGCCTGACAAAGCAGCAGCAGCCTGACAAAGCAGCAGCAGCCTGACACTGACAAAGCAGCAGCCTGACACTGACAAAGCAGCAGCCTGACACTGACAAAGCAGCAGCCTGACACTGACAAAGCAGCAGCCTGACACTGACAAAGCAGCAGCCTGACACTGACAAAGCAGCAGCCTGACAAACCAGCAGCACGACAAACCAGCAGCAGCCTGACACTGACAAACCAGCAGCACCCTGACAAAGCAGCAGCCTGACCCTGACAAACCAGCAGCCTGACCCTGACAAACCAGCAGCAGCCTGACAAACCAGCAGCAGCCTGACAAACCAGCACCCTGACAAAGCAGCAGCCTGACAAAGCAGCAGCCTGACAAAGCAGCAGCCTGACAAAGCAGCACCCTGACAAAGCAGCACCCTGACAAAGCAGCACCCTGACAAAGCAGCACCCTGACAAAGCAGCAGCCTGACACTGACAAAGCAGCAGCCTGACACTGACAAAGCAGCAGCCTGACACTGACAAAGCAGCAGCCTGACACTGACAAAGCAGCAGCCTGACACTGACAAAGCAGCAGCCTGACACTGACAAAGCAGCAGCCTGACAAAGCAGCAGCCTGACAAAGCAGCAGCCTGACAAAGCAGCAGCCTGACACTGACAAAGCAGCAGCCTGACACTGACAAAGTAGCAGCCTGACACTGACAAACCAGCAGCCTGACAAACCAGCAGCCTGACCAACCAGCAGCCTGACCCTGACAAACCAGCAGCAGCCTGACCCTGACAAACCAGCAGCAGCCTGACCCTGACAAACCAGCAGCAGCCTGACCCTGACAAACCAGCAGCAGCCTGACCCTGACAAACCAGCAGCAGCCTGACCCTGACAAACCAGCAGCCTGACAAACCAGCAGCCTGACAAACCAGCAGCCTGACAAACCAGCAGCCTGACAAACCAGCAGCCTGACAAACCAGCAGCCTGACACTGACAAACCAGCAGCCTGACACTGACAAACCAGCAGCCTGACACTGACAAACCAGCAGCCTGACACTGACAAACCAGCAGCCAGACACTGACAAACCAGCAGCCAGACACTGACAAACCAGCAGCCTGACACTGACAAACCAGCAGCCTGACACTGACAAACCAGCAGCCTGACACTGACAAACCAGCAGCCTGACACTGACAAACCAGCAGCCTGACCCTGACAAACCAGCAGCCTGACACTGACAAACCAGCAGCCTGACCCTGACAAAGCAGCAGCCTGACCCTGACAAAGCAGCAGCCTGACCCTGACAAAGCAGCAGCCTGACCCTGACAAAGCAGCACCCTGACAAACCAGCACCCTGACAAAGCAGCAGCAGCCTGACACTGACAAAGCAGCAGCAGCCTGACACTGACAAAGCAGCAGCAGCCTGACCCTGACAAAGCAGCAGCAGCCTGACCCTGACAAAGCAGCAGCAGCCTGACACTGACAAAGCAGCAGCAGCCTGACAAAGCAGCAGCAGCCTGACAAAGCAGCAGCAGCCTGACAAAGCAGCAGCACCCTGACAAAGCAGCAGCACCCTGACAAAGCAGCAGCACCCTGACAAAGCAGCAGCCTGACAAAGCAGCAGCCTGACAAACCAGCAGCAGCCTGACAAACCAGCAGCAGCCTGACACACCAGCAGCAGCCTGACACTGACAAACCAGCAGCAGCCTGACACTGACAAACCAGCAGCAGCCTGACAAACCAGCAGCAGCCTGACAAACCAGCAGCAGCCTGACAAACCAGCAGCAGCCTGACAAACCAGCAGCAGCCTGACCCTGACAAACCAGCAGCAGCCTGACCCTGACAAACCAGCAGCAGCCTGACACTGACAAACCAGCAGCAGCCTGACCCTGACAAACCAGCAGCAGCCTGACCCTGACAAACCAGCAGCAGCCTGACCCTGACAAACCAGCAGCAGCCTGACACTGACAAACCAGCAGCAGCCTGACACTGACAAACCAGCAGCAGCCTGACCCTGACAAACCAGCAGCAGCCTGACCCTGACAAACCAGCAGCAGCCTGACCCTGACAAACCAGCAGCAGCCTGACACTGACAAACCAGCAGCAGCCTGACACTGACAAACCAGCAGCAGCCTGACAAACCAGCAGCAGCCTGACAAACCAGCAGCAGCCTGACAAACCAGCAGCAGCCTGACAAACCAGCAGCAGCCTGACAAACCAGCAGCAGCCTGACAAACCAGCAGAAGCCTGACAAACCAGCAGAAGCCGGACAAACCAGCAGCACCCTGACAAAGCAGCACCCTGACAAACCAGCCTGACACTGACAAACCAGCAGCAGCCTGACACTGACACTGACAAACCAGCAGCAGCCTGACACTGACAAACCAGCAGCAGCCTGACACTGACACTGACAAACCAGCAGCAGCCTGACACTGACACTGACAAACCAGCAGCAGCCTGACACTGACACTGACAAACCAGCAGCAGCCTGACACTGACACTGACAAACCAGCAGCAGCCTGACACTGACACTGACAAACCAGCAGCAGCCTGACAAACCAGCAGCAGCCTGACAAACCAGCAGCAGCCTGACAAACCAGCAGCAGCCTGACAAAGCAGCACCCTGACCCAGCAGCACCCTGACCCTGACAAAGCAGCACCCTGACCCTGACAAAGCAGCACCCAGACCCTGACAAAGCAGCACCCTGACCCTGACAAAGCAGCAGCCTGACCCTGACAAAGCAGCAGCCTGACCCTGACAAAGCAGCAGCCTGACACTGACAAAGCAGCAGCCTGACACTGACAAAGCAGCAGCCTGACACTGACAAACCAGCAGCAGCCTGACAAACCAGCAGCAGCCTGACAAACCAGCAGCCGCCTGACCCTGACAAACCAGCAGCAGCCTGACCCTGACAAACCAGCAGCAGCCTGACCCTGACAAACCAGCAGCAGCCTGACCCTGACAAACCAGCAGCACCCTGACCCTGACAAACCAGCAGCACCCTGACAAACCAGCAGCACCCTGACAAACCAGCAGCAGCCTGACAAAGCAGCAGCAGCCTGACAAAGCAGCAGCAGCCTGACAAAGCAGCAGCAGCCTGACAAAGCAGCAGCAGCCTGACAAACCAGCAGCAGCCTGACAAACCAGCAGCAGCCTGACAAACCAGCAGCAGCCTGACACTGACAAACCAGCAGCAGCCTGACACTGACAAACCAGCAGCAGCCTGACACTGACAAACCAGCAGCAGCCTGACAAACCAGCAGCAGCCTGACAAACCAGCAGCAGCCTGACAAACCAGCAGCAGCCTGACAAACCAGCAGCACCCTGACAAACCAGCAGCACCCTGACAAACCAGCAGCACCCTGACAAACCAGCAGCACCCTGACAAACAAGCAGCAGCCTGACACTGACAAACAAGCAGCAGCCTGACACTGACAAACCAGCAGCAGCCTGACACTGACAAACCAGCAGCAGCCTGACACTGACAAACCAGCAGCAGCCTGACAAAGCAACACCCTGACAAAGCAGCACCCTGACAAAGAAGCAGCCTGACCCTGACAAAGAAGCAGCCTGACAAAGCAGCCTGACCCTGACAAAGAAGCAGCCTGACCCTGACAAAGAAGCAGCCTGACCCTGACAAAGCAGCAGCACCCTGACAAAGCAGCAGCACCCTGACAAAGCAGCAGCAGCCTGACAAAGCAGCAGCAGCCTGACAAAGCAGCAGCCTGACAAAGCAGCAGCAGCCTGACACACCAGCAGCAGCCTGACACTGACAAACCAGCAGCAGCCTGACACTGACAAACCAGCAGCAGCCTGACAAACCAGCAGCAGCCTGACAAACCAGCAGCAGCCTGACCCTGACAAACCAGCAGCAGCCTGACCCTGACAAACCAGCAGCTTGACCCTGACAAACCAGCAGCCTGACCCTGACAAACCAGCAGCAGCCTGACACTGACAAACCAGCAGCAGCCTGACCCTGACAAACCAGCAGCCTGACCCTGACAAACCAGCAGCAGCCTGACACTGACAAACCAGCAGCAGCCTGACACTGACAAACCAGCAGCAGCCTGACACTGACAAACCAGCAGCAGCCTGACACTGACAAACCAGCAGCAGCCTGACACTGACAAACCAGCAGCAGCCTGACACTGACAAACCAGCAGCAGCCTGACAAACCAGCAGCAGCCTGACAAACCAGCATCAGCCTGACAAACCAGCATCAGCCTGACAAACCAGCATCAGCCTGACAAACCAGCAGCCTGACAAACCAGCAGCCTGACAAACCAGCAGCCTGACAAACCAGCAGCCTGACACACCAGCAGCCTGACACACCAGCAGCCTGACACACCAGCAGCCTGACACTGACAAACCAGCAGCAGCCTGACACTGACAAACCAGCAGCAGCCTGACACTGACAAACCAGCAGCAGCCTGACACTGACAAACCAGCAGCACCCTGACAAACCAGCAGCACCCTGACAAACCAGCAGCACCCTGACAAACCAGCAGCAGCCTGACACTGACAAACCAGCAGCAGCCTGACACTGACAAACCAGCAGCAGCCTGACACTGACAAACCAGCAGCAGCCTGACACTGACAAACCAGCAGCAGCCTGACACTGACAAACAAGCAGCACCCTGACACTGACAAACAAGCAGCAGCCTGACAAAGCAGCCTGACACTGACAAAGCAGCAGCAGCCTGACACTGACAAAGCAGCAGCAGCCTGACACTGACAAAGCAGCAGCCTGACACTGACAAACCAGCAGCAGCCTGACAAACCAGCAGCACCCTGACAAACCAGCAGCACCCTGACAAACCAGCAGCACCCTGACAAACCAGCAGCACCCTGACAAACCAGCAGCACCCTGACAAACCAGCAGCAGCCTGACACTGACAAACCAGCAGCAGCCTGACAAAGCAGCCTGACACTGACAAACAAGCAGCAGCCTGACAAAGCAGCCTGACACTGACAAAGCAGCAGCAGCCTGACACTGACAAAGCAGCAGCAGCCTGACACTGACAAAGCAGCAGCCTGACACTGACAAACCAGCAGCAGCCTGACAAACCAGCAGCACCCTGACAAACCAGCAGCACCCTGACAAACCAGCAGCACCCTGACAAACCAGCAGCACCCTGACAAACCAGCAGCACCCTGACAAACCAGCAGCAGCCTGACACTGACAAACCAGCAGCAGCCTGACACTGACAAACCAGCAGCCTGACAAACCAGCAGCCTGACACACCAGCAGCCTAACCCTGACAAACCAGCAGCACCCTGACAAACCAGCAGCACCCTGACAAACCAGCAGCACCCTGACAAACCAGCAGCACCCTGACAAACCAGCAGCACCCTGACAAAGCAGCAGCAGCCTGACACTGACAAAGCAGCAGCAGCCTGACAAAGCAGCAGCAGCCTGACAAAGCAGCAGCAGCCTGACAAAGCAGCAGCAGCCTGACAAAGCAGCAGCAGCCTGACAAAGCAGCAGCAGCCTGACAAAGCAGCAGCAGCCTGACAAAGCAGCAGCCTGACAAACCAGCAGCAGCCTGACACTGACAAACCAGCAGCCTGACCCTGACAAACCAGCAGCCTGACCCTGACAAACCAGCAGCCTGACCCTGACAAACCAGCAGCCTGACCCTGACAAACCAGCAGCCTGACCCTGACAAACCAGCAGCCTGACCCTGACAAACCAGCAGCAGCCTGACCCTGACAAACCAGCAGCAGCCTGACAAACCAGCAGCAGCCTGACAAACCAGCAGCAGCCTGACAAACCAGCAGCAGCCTGACAAACCAGCAGCAGCCTGACAAACCAGCAGCAGCCTGACACTGACAAACCAGCAGCAGCCTGACACTGACAAACCAGCAGCAGCCTGACACTGACAAACCAGCAGCCTGACAAACCAGCAGCCTGACAAACCAGCAGCCTGACAAACCAGCAGCCTGACAAACCAGCAGCCTGACAAACCAGCAGCCTGACAAAGCAGCAGCCTGACCCTGACAAAGCAGCAGCCTGACCCTGACAAAGCAGCAGCCTGACCCTGACAAAGCAGCAGCCTGACCCTGACAAAGCAGCAGCCTGACCCTGACAAAGCAGCAGCCTGACAAAGCAGCAGCCTGACAAACCAGCAGCCTGACAAACCAGCAGCCTGACAAACCAGCAGCCTGACAAACCAGCAGCCTGACAAACCAGCAGCAGCCTGACAAACCAGCAGCAGCCTGACAAACCAGCAGCAGCCTGACAAACCAGCAGCAGCCTGACACTGACAAACCAGCACCAGCCTGACACTGACAAACCAGCACCAGCCTGACAAACCAGCAGCAGCCTGACAAACCAGCAGCAGCCTGACAAAGCAGCAGCAGCCTGACAAAGCAGCAGCAGCCTGACAAAGCAGCAGCCTGACACTGACAAAGCAGCAGCCTGACACTGACAAACCAGCAGCAGCCTGACAAACCAGCAGCAGCCTGACAAACCAGCAGCAGCCTGACAAACCAGCAGCAGCCTGACAAACCAGAAGCAGCCTGACAAACCAGCAGCAGCCTGACAAACCAGCAGCCTGACAAAGCAGCAGCCTGACAAAGCAGCACCCTGACAAAGCAGCACCCTGACAAAGCAGCACCCTGACAAAGCAGCACCCTGACAAAGCAGCAGCCTGACAAAGCAGCAGCCTGACAAAGCAGCAGCCTGACACTGACAAAGCAGCAGCCTGACACTGACAAAGCAGCAGCCTGACACTGACAAAGCAGCAGCCTGACACTGACAAAGCAGCAGCCTGACAAAGCAGCAGCCTGACAAAGCAGCAGCCTGACAAAGCAGCAGCCTGACACTGACAAAGCAGCAGCCTGACACTGACAAACCAGCAGCACCCTGACACTGACAAACAAGCAGCACCCTGACACTGACAAACAAGCAGCACCCTGACACTGACAAACAAGCAGCAGCCTGACAAAGCAGCCTGACACTGACAAAGCAGCAGCAGCCTGACACTGACAAAGCAGCAGCAGCCTGACAAACCAGCAGCAGCCTGACAAACCAGCAGCAGCCTGACAAACCAGCAGCAGCCTGACAAACCAGCAGCAGCCTGACAAACCAGCAGCAGCCTGACAAAGCAGCACCACCCTGACAAAGCAGCACCACCCTGACAAACCAGCAGCAGCCTGACACTGACAAACCAGCAGCAGCCTGACACTGACAAACCAGCAGCACCCTGACAAACCAGCAGCACCCTGACAAACCAGCAGCACCCTGACAAACCAGCAGCACCCTGACAAACCAGCAGCACCCTGACAAACCAGCAGCACCCTGACAAACCAGCAGCACCCTGACAAACCAGCAGCACCCTGACAAACCAGCAGCACCCTGACAAACAAGCAGCACCCTGACAAACAAGCAGCACCCTGACAAACCAGCAGCACCCTGACAAACCAGCAGCACCCTGACAAACCAGCAGCACCCTGACAAACCAGCAGCAGCCTGACACTGACAAACCAGCAGCAGCCTGACACTGACAAACCAGCAGCCTGACAAACCAGCAGCCTGACACACCAGCAGCCTAACCCTGACAAACCAGCAGCACCCTGACAAACCAGCAGCACCCTGACAAACCAGCAGCACCCTGACAAAGCAGCAGCACCCTGACAAAGCAGCAGCAGCCTGACAAAGCAGCAGCAGCCTGACAAAGCAGCAGCAGCCTGACAAAGCAGCAGCAGCCTGACAAAGCAGCAGCAGCCTGACAAAGCAGCAGCCTGACAAACCAGCAGCAGCCTGACAAACCAGCAGCAGCCTGACACTGACAAACCAGCAAACTGACCCTGACAAACCAGCAGCCTGACCCTGACAAACCAGCAGCCTGACCCTGACAAACCAGCAGCCTGACCCTGACAAACCAGCAGCAGCCTGACCCTGACAAACCAGCAGCAGCCTGACAAACCAGCAGCAGCCTGACAAACCAGCAGCAGCCTGACAAACCAGCAGCAGCCTGACAAACCAGCAGCAGCCTGACACTGACAAACCAGCAGCAGCCTGACACTGACAAACCAGCAGCCTGACAAACCAGCAGCCTGACAAACCAGCAGCCTGACAAACCAGCAGCCTGACAAAGCAGCAGCCTGACCCTGACAAAGCAGCAGCCTGACCCTGACAAAGCAGCAGCCTGACCCTGACAAAGCAGCAGCCTGACAAACCAGCAGCCTGACAAACCAGCAGCCTGACAAACCAGCAGCCTGACAAACCAGCAGCAGCCTGACAAACCAGCAGCAGCCTGACAAACCAGCAGCAGCCTGACAAACCAGCAGCAGCCTGACAAACCAGCAGCAGCCTGACACTGACAAACCAGCAGCAGCCTGACACTGACAAACCAGCACCAGCCTGACAAACCAGCAGCAGCCTGACAAACCAGCAGCAGCCTGACAAACCAGCAGCAGCCTGACAAACCAGCAGCAGCCTGACAAAGCAGCAGCCTGACACTGACAAAGCAGCAGCCTGACACTGACAAACCAGCAGCAGCCTGACAAACCAGCAGCAGCCTGACAAACCAGCAGCAGCCTGACAAACCAGAAGCAGCCTGACAAACCAGCAGCAGCCTGACAAACCAGCAGCCTGACAAAGCAGCACCCTGACAAAGCAGCACCCTGACAAAGCAGCACCCTGACAAAGCAGCAGCCTGACAAAGCAGCAGCCTGACAAAGCAGCAGCCTGACAAAGCAGCAGCCTGACAAAGCAGCAGCCTGACACTGACAAAGCAGCAGCCTGACACTGACAAAGCAGCAGCCTGACACTGACAAAGCAGCAGCCTGACACTGACAAAGCAGCAGCCTGACAAAGCAGCAGCCTGACAAAGCAGCAGCCTGACAAAGCAGCAGCCTGACAAACCAGCAGCCTGACACTGACAAACCAGCAGCACCCTGACAAACCAGCAGCACCCTGACAAACCAGCAGCACCCTGACAAACCAGCAGCACCCTGACAAACCAGCAGCACCCTGACAAACCAGCAGCACCCTGACAAACCAGCAGCACCCTGACAAACAAGCAGCACCCTGACAAACAAGCAGCACCCTGACAAACAAGCAGCACCCTGACAAACAAGCAGCACCCTGACAAACAAGCAGCACCCT
Organism: Brienomyrus brachyistius; assembly: GCF_023856365.1. Taxonomy (NCBI): domain Eukaryota; kingdom Metazoa; phylum Chordata; class Actinopteri; order Osteoglossiformes; family Mormyridae; genus Brienomyrus; species Brienomyrus brachyistius. The sequence goes on from NW_026042347.1 coordinate 97,297, forward strand.
GACAAACAAGCAGCACCCTGACAAACAAGCAGCACCCTGACAAACCAGCAGCACCCTGACAAACCAGCAGCACCCTGACAAACCAGCAGCAGCCTGACAAACCAGCAGCAGCCTGACACTGACAAACCAGCAGCAGCCTGACACTGACAAAGCAGCAGCCTGACACTGACAAAGCAGCAGCCTGACACTGACAAAGCAGCAGCCTGACACTGACAAAGCAGCAGCCTGACAAAGCAGCAGCCTGACAAAGCAGCAGCCTGACAAAGCAGCAGCCTGACAAAGCAGCAGCCTGACACTGACAAAGCAGCAGCCTGACACTGACAAACCAGCAGCCTGACACTGACAAACAAGCAGCACCCTGACACTGACAAACAAGCAGCACCCTGACACTGACAAACAAGCAGCAGCCTGACACTGACAAACCAGCAGCAGCCTGACACTGACAAACCAGCAGCACCCTGACAAACCAGCAGCACCCTGACAAACAAGCAGCACCCTGACAAACAAGCAGCACCCTGACAAACAAGCAGCACCCTGACAAACAAGCAGCACCCTGACAAACAAGCAGCACCCTGACAAACCAGCAGCAGCCTGACAAACCAGCAGCAGCCTGACAAACCAGCAGCAGCCTGACAAACCAGCAGCAGCCTGACAAACCAGCAGCACCCTGACAAACCAGCAGCACCCTGACAAACCAGCAGCACCCTGACAAACAAGCAGCACCCTGACAAACAAGCAGCACCCTGACAAACAAGCAGCACCCTGACAAAGCAGCAGCAGCCTGACACACCAGCAGCAGCCTGACACACCAGCAGCAGCCTGACAAACCAGCAGCAGCCTGACAAACCAGCAGCAGCCTGACAAACCAGCAGCAGCCTGACAAACCAGCAGCAGCCTGACACTGACAAAGTACCCTGACAAAGCAGCACCCTGACAAAGCAGCACCCTGACAAAGCAGCAGCAGCCTGACACTGACAAACCAGCAGCAGCCTGACACTGACAAACCAGCAGCAGCCTGACACTGACAAACCAGCAGCAGCCTGACACTGACAAACCAGCAGCACCCTGACAAACCAGCACCCTGACAAAGCAGCAGCCTGACCCTGACAAACCAGCACCCTGACAAAGCAGCAGCCTGACACTGACAAAGCAGCAGCCTGACACTGACAAAGCAGCACCCTGACAAACAAGCAGCACCCTGACAAACCAGCAGCAGCCTGACAAACCAGCAGCAGCCTGACAAACCAGCAGCAGCCTGACAAACCAGCAGCAGCCTGACAAACCAGCAGCACCCTGACAAACCAGCAGCACCCTGACCCTGACAAACAAGCAGCCTGACCCTGACAAACCAGCAGCAGCCTGACAAACAAGCAGCAGCCTGACAAACAAGCAGCAGCCTGACAAACAAGCAGCAGCCTGACAAAGCAGCAGCACCCTGACAAACCAGCAGCACCCTGACAAACCAGCAGCACCCTGACAAACCAGCAGCACCCTGACAAACCAGCAGCACCCTGACCCTGACAAACAAGCAGCCTGACCCTGACAAACCAGCAGCAGCCTGACAAACAAGCAGCAGCCTGACAAACAAGCAGCAGCCTGACAAACAAGCAGCAGCCTGACCCTGACAAAGCAGCAGCCTGACCCTGACAAAGCAGCAGCCTGACAAAGCAGCCTGACACTGACAAAGCAGCCTGACACTGACAAAGCAGCCTGACACTGACAAAGCAGCCTGACACTGACAAAGCAGCAGCAGCCTGACACTGACAAAGCAGCAGCAGCCTGACACTGACAAAGCAGCAGCCTGACACTGACAAACCAGCAGCCTGACACTGACAAAGCAGCAGCCTGACAAAGCAGCAGCCTGACAAAGCAGCAGCCTGACAAAGCAGCAGCCTGACAAAGCAGCAGCCTGACAAAGCAGCAGCCTGACAAAGCAGCAGCCTGACAAAGCAGCAGCCTGACAAAGCAGCAGCCTGACAAAGCAGCAGCCTGACAAAGCAGCAGCCTGACAAAGCAGCAGCCTGACACTGACAAAGCAGCAGCCTGACACTGACAAAGCAGCAGCACCCTGACAAACCAGCAGCAGCCTGACAAACCAGCAGCAGCCTGACAAACCAGCAGCAGCCTGACAAACCAGCAGCCTGACAAAGCAGCAGCCTGACAAAGCAGCAGCCTGACAAAGCAGCAGCCTGACAAAGCAGCAGCCTGACACTGACAAAGCAGCAGCCTGACACTGACAAAGCAGCAGCCTGACACTGACAAAGCAGCAGCCTGACACTGACAAACCAGCAGCCTGACACTGACAAACAAGCAGCACCCTGACACTGACAAACAAGCAGCACCCTGACAAAGCAGCAGCAGCCTGACACTGACAAACCAGCAGCCTGACACTGACAAACCAGCAGCCTGACACTGACAAACCAGCAGCCTGACACTGACAAACAAGCAGCACCCTGACACTGACAAACAAGCAGCACCCTGACAAAGCAGCAGCAGCCTGACACTGACAAAGCAGCAGCAGCCTGACACTGACAAACCAGCACCAGCCTGACAAACCAGCACCAGCCTGACAAACCAGCACCCGCCTGACAAACCAGCAGCAGCCTGACCCTGACAAACCAGCAGCAGCCTGACCCTGACAAACCAGCAGCAGCCTGACCCTGACAAACCAGCAGCAGCCTGACCCTGACAAACCAGCAGCAGCCTGACCCTGACAAACCAGCAGCAGCCTGACCCTGACAAACCAGCAGCAGCCTGACCCTGACAAACCAGCAGCAGCCTGACCCTGACAAACCAGCAGCAGCCTGACCCTGACAAACCAGCAGCAGCCTGACACTGACAAAGCAGCACCAGCCTGACAAAGCAGCCTGACAAAGCAGCAGCACCCTGACACTGACAAAGCAGCAGCACCCTGACACTGACAAAGCAGCAGCACCCTGACACTGACAAAGCAGCAGCACCCTGACACTGACAAAGCAGCAGCACCCTGACACTGACAAAGCAGCAGCACCCTGACACTGACAAACCAGCAGCAGCACCCTGACAAACCAGCAGCAGCCTGACAAACCAGCAGCAGCCTGACAAACCAGCAGCAGCCTGACAAACCAGCAGCAGCCTGACAAACCAGCAGCAGCCTGACAAACCAGCAGCAGCCTGACACTGACAAACCAGCAGCAGCCTGACACTGACAAACCAGCAGCAGCCTGACAAACCAGCAGCAGCCTGACAAACCAGCAGCCTGACACTGACAAAGCAGCAGCCTGACACTGACAAAGCAGCAGCCTGACACTGACAAAGCAGCAGCAGCCTGACACTGACAAAGCAGCAGCAGCCTGACACTGACAAAGCAGCAGCAGCCTGACACTGACAAACCAGCAGCAGCCTGACACTGACAAACCAGCAGCAGCCTGACACTGACAAACCAGCAGCAGCCTGACACTGACAAACCAGCAGCAGCCTGACACTGACAAACCAGCAGCAGCCTGACAAACCAGCAGCAGCCTGACAAACCAGCAGCAGCCTGACAAACCAGCAGCAGCCTGACAAAGCAGCAGCAGCCTGACAAAGAAGCAGCAGCCTGACAAAGCAGCAGCAGCCTGACAAAGCAGCAGCAGCCTGACAAAGCAGCAGCAGCCTGACAAAGCAGCAGCAGCCTGACAAAGCAGCAGCAGCCTGACAAAGCAGCAGCAGCCTGACAAAGCAGCAGCAGCCTGACAAAGCAGCAGCAGCCTGACAAAGCAGCAGCACCCTGACAAAGCAGCAGCACCCTGACAAAGCAGCAGCACCCTGACAAAGCAGCACCCTGACAAAGCAGCACCCTGACACTGACAAACAAGCAGCACCCTGACACTGACAAACAAGCAGCACCCTGACACTGACAAACAAGCAGCACCCTGACACTGACAAACAAGCAGCACCCTGACACTGACAAACAAGCAGCAGCCTGACACTGACAAACAAGCAGCAGCCTGACACTGACAAACAAGCAGCAGCCTGACACTGACAAACAAGCAGCAGCCTGACACTGACAAACAAGCAGCAGCCTGACACTGACAAACAAGCAGCAGCCTGACACTGACAAACCAGCAGCAGCCTGACACTGACAAACCAGCAGCAGCCTGACACTGACAAACCAGCAGCAGCCTGACACTGACAAACCAGCAGCAGCCTGACACTGACAAACCAGCAGCAGCCTGACCCTGACAAACCAGCAGCAGCCTGACAAACCACCAGCAGCCTGACAAACCACCAGCAGCCTGACAAACCACCAGCAGCCTGACAAACCACCAGCAGCCTGACAAACCACCAGCAGCCTGACAAACCACCAGCAGCCTGACAAACCACCAGCAGCAGCCTGACAAACCACCAGCAGCAGCCTGACAAACCACCAGCAGCACCCTGACAAACCACCAGCAGCACCCTGACAAACCAGCAGCACCCTGACAAACAAGCAGCACCCTGACAAACAAGCAGCACCCTGACAAACAAGCAGCACCCTGACAAACAAGCAGCACCCTGACAAACAAGCAGCACCCTGACAAACAAGCAGCACCCTGACAAACAAGCAGCACCCTGACAAACAAGCAGCACCCTGACAAACAAGCAGCAGCCTGACAAACAAGCAGCAGCCTGACACACCAGCAGCAGCCTGACAAACCAGCAGCAGCCTGACACTGACAAACCAGCAGCAGCCTGACACTGACAAACCAGCAGCAGCCTGACACTGACAAACCAGCAGCAGCCTGACACTGACAAACCAGCAGCAGCCTGACACTGACAAACCAGCAGCAGCCTGACACTGACAAACCAGCAGCAGCCTGACAAAGCAGCAGCAGCCAGACAAAGCAGCAGCAGCCTGACAAAGCAGCAGCAGCCTGACAAAGCAGCAGCAGCCTGACAAAGCAGCAGCCTGACAAAGCAGCAGCCTGACAAAGCAGCAGCCTGACAAAGCAGCAGCCTGACAAAGCAGCAGCCTGACACTGACAAACAAGCAGCAGCCTGACACTGACAAACAAGCAGCAGCCTGACACTGACAAACAAGCAGCAGCCTGACACTGACAAACAAGCAGCAGCCTGACACTGACAAACAAGCAGCAGCCTGACACTGACAAACCAGCAGCAGCCTGACACTGACAAACCAGCAGCAGCCTGACACTGACAAAGCAGCAGCAGCCTGACCCTGACAAAGCAGCAGCAGCCTGACAAAGCAGCAGCAGCCTGACAAAGCAGCAGCACCCTGACAAAGCAGCAGCACCCTGACAAAGCAGCAGCAGCCTGACAAAGCAGCAGCAGCCTGACAAAGCAGCAGCAGCCTGACAAAGCAGCAGCCTGACAAAGCAGCAGCCTGACAAAGCAGCAGCCTGACAAAGCAGCAGCCTGACCCTGACAAAGCAGCAGCCTGACCCTGACAAAGCAGCAGCCTGACCCTGACAAAGCAGCAGCCTGACAAAGCAGCAGCCTGACAAAGCAGCAGCCTGACAAAGCAGCAGCCTGACAAAGCAGCAGCCTGACAAAGCAGCAGCCTGACAAAGCAGCAGCCTGACAAAGCAGCAGCCTGACAAACCAGCAGCCTGACAAACCAGCAGCCTGACAAACCAGCAGCCTGACAAACCAGCAGCCTGACACTGACAAACCAGCAGCCTGACACTGACAAACCAGCAGCCTGACACTGACAAACCAGCAGCAGCCTGACACTGACAAACCAGCAGCAGCCTGACACTGACAAACCAGCAGCAGCCTGACACTGACAAACCAGCAGCAGCCTGACACTGACAAACCAGCAGCAGCCTGACAAACCAGCAGCAGCCTGACAAAGCAGCACCCTGACAAAGCAGCACCCTGACAAAGCAGCAGCCTGACACTGACAAAGCAGCAGCCTGACACTGACAAAGCAGCAGCCTGACACTGACAAAGCAGCAGCCTGACACTGACAAAGCAGCAGCCTGACACAGCAGCAGCCTGTCACAGCAGCAGCCTGACACAGCAGCAGCCTGACACAGCAGCAGCCTGACACAGCAGCAGCCTGACAAAGCAGCAGCCTGACAAAGCAGCAGCCTGACAAAGCAGCAGCCTGACAAAGCAGCAGCCTGACAAAGCAGCAGCCTGACAAAGCAGCACCCTGACACTGACAAAGCAGCACCCTGACACTGACAAAGCAGCAGCCTGACACTGACAAACAAGCAGCACCCTGACACTGACAAACAAGCAGCACCCTGACACTGACAAACAAGCAGCACCCTGACAAACAAGCAGCACCCTGACAAACAAGCAGCACCCTGACAAAGCAGCAGCAGCCTGACAAAGCAGCAGCAGCCTGACAAAGCAGCAGCAGCCTGACAAAGCAGCAGCAGCCTGACAAAGCAGCAGCAGCCTGACAAAGCAGCAGCAGCCTGACAAAGCAGCAGCAGCCTGACAAAGCAGCAGCAGCCTGACAAAGCAGCACCCTGACAAAGCAGCACCACCCTGACAAAGCAGCACCACCCTGACAAAGCAGCACCACCCTGACAAACCAGCACCACACTGAAAAAGCAGCAGCACGACACTGACAAACCAGCAGCACGACACTGACAAACCAGCAGCAGCCTGACAAACCAGCAGCAGCCTGACAAACCAGCAGCAGCCTGACAAACCAGCACCCGCCTGACCCTGACAAACCAGCACCCGCCTGACCCTGACAAACCAGCACCCGCCTGACCCTGACAAACCAGCACCCGCCTGACCCTGACAAACCAGCACCCGCCTGACCCTGACAAACCAGCACCCGCCTGACCCTGACAAACCAGCAGCAGCCTGACCCTGACAAACCAGCAGCAGCCTGACCCTGACAAACCAGCAGCAGCCTGACCCTGACAAACCAGCAGCAGCCTGACCCTGACAAACCAGCAGCAGCCTGACCCTGACAAACCAGCAGCAGCCTGACCCTGACAAACCAGCAGCAGCCTGACCCTGACAAACCAGCAGCAGCCTGACCCTGACAAACCAGCAGCAGCCTGACCCTGACAAACCAGCAGCAGCCTGACCCTGACAAACCAGCAGCAGCCTGACCCTGACAAACCAGCAGCAGCCTGACCCTGACAAACCAGCAGCAGCCTGACCCTGACAAACCAGCAGCAGCCTGACCCTGACAAACCAGCAGCAGCCTGACCCTGACAAACCAGCAGCAGCCTGACCCTGACAAACCAGCAGCAGCCTGACCCTGACAAACCAGCAGCAGCCTGACCCTGACAAACCAGCAGCAGCCTGACCCTGACAAACCAGCAGCAGCCTGACCCTGACAAACCAGCAGCAGCCTGACCCTGACAAACCAGCAGCAGCCTGACCCTGACAAACCAGCAGCAGCCTGACCCTGACAAAGCAGCAGCAGCCTGACCCTGACAAAGCAGCAGCAGCCTGACCCTGACAAAGCAGCACCAGCCTGACACTGACAAAGCAGCACCAGCCTGACACTGACAAAGCAGCACCAGCCTGACACTGACAAAGCAGCACCAGCCTGACACTGACAAAGCAGCACCAGCCTGACACTGACAAAGCAGCACCAGCCTGACACTGACAAAGCAGCACCAGCCTGACAAAGCAGCACCAGCCTGACAAACAAGCAGCACCCTGACAAACAAGCAGCACCCTGACAAACAAGCAGCACCCTGACAAACAAGCAGCACCCTGACAAACAAGCAGCACCCTGACAAACAAGCAGCACCCTGACAAACAAGCAGCACCCTGACAAACCAGCAGCAGCCTGACAAACCAGCAGCAGCCTGACAAACCAGCAGCAGCCTGACAAACCAGCAGCACCCTGACAAACCAGCAGCAGCCTGACAAACCAGCAGCAGCCTGACAAACCAGCAGCAGCCTGACAAACCAGCAGCACCCTGACAAACCAGCAGCACCCTGACAAAGCAGCACCCTGACAAACCAGCAGCAGCCTGACACTGACAAACCAGCAGCAGCCTGACACTGACAAACCAGCAGCACCCTGACAAAGCAGCAGCCTGACACTGACAAAGCAGCAGCCTGACAAAGCAGCACCCTGACAAAGCAGCACCCTGACAAAGCAGCACCCTGACAAACCAGCAGCAGCCTGACACTGACAAACCAGCAGCAGCCTGACACTGACAAAGCAGCAGCCTGACACTGACAAACCAGCAGCAGCCTGACACTGACAAACCAGCAGCAGCCTGACACTGACAAAGCAGCAGCCTGACCCTGACAAAGCAGCAGCCTGACCCTGACAAAGCAGCAGCCTGACCCTGACAAAGCAGCACCCTGACAAAGCAGCACCCTGACAAAGCAGCAGCCTGACAAAGCAGCAGCCTGACAAAGCACCCTGACACTGACAAACAAGCAGCAGCCTGACACTGACAAACAAGCAGCAGCCTGACACTGACAAACAAGCAGCAGCCTGACACTGACAAACAAGCAGCAGCCTGACACTGACAAACAAGCAGCAGCCTGACACTGACAAACAAGCAGCAGCCTGACACTGACAAACAAGCAGCAGCCTGACACTGACAAACAAGCAGCAGCCTGACACTGACAAACCAGCAGCAGCCTGACACTGACAAACCAGCAGCAGCCTGACACTGACAAACCAGCAGCAGCCTGACACTGACAAACCAGCAGCAGCCTGACACTGACAAACCAGCAGCAGCCTGACACTGACAAACCAGCAGCAGCCTGACACTGACAAACCAGCAGCAGCCTGACACTGACAAACCAGCAGCAGCCTGACACTGACAAACCAGCAGCAGCCTGACAAACCAGCAGCAGCCTCACAAACCAGCAGCAGCCTGACAAACCAGCAGCAGCCTGACAAACCAGCAGCAGCCTGACAAACCAGCAGCCTGACAAACCAGCAGCAGCCTGACAAACCAGCAGCAGCCTGACAAACCAGCAGCAGCCTGACCCTGACAAACCAGCAGCAGCCTGACAAAGCAGCAGCCTGACCCTGACAAACCAGCAGCAGCCTGACAAACCAGCAGCAGCCTGACAAACCAGCAGCAGCCTGACAAACCAGCAGCAGCCTGACAAACCAGCAGCAGCCTGACAAACCAGCAGCAGCCTGACAAACCAGCAGCAGCCTGACACTGACAAACCAGCAGCAGCCTGACACTGACAAACCAGCAGCAGCCTGACACTGACAAACCAGCAGCAGCCTGACACTGACAAACCAGCAGCAGCCTGACACTGACAAACCAGCAGCAGCCTGACACTGACAAACCAGCAGCAGCCTGACACTGACAAACCAGCAGCAGCCTGACACTGACAAAGCAGCACCCTGACCCTGACAAAGCAGCACCCTGACCCTGACAAAGCAGCACCCTGACCCTGACAAAGCAGCAGCCTGACAAAGCAGCAGCCTGACAAAGCAGCAGCCTGACAAACCAGCAGCAGCCTGACAAACCAGCAGCAGCCTGACAAACCAGCAGCAGCCTGACACTGACAAACCAGCAGCAGCCTGACACTGACAAACCAGCAGCAGCCTGACACTGACAAACAAGCAGCACCCTGACACTGACAAACAAGCAGCACCCTGACAAACAAGCAGCACCCTGACAAACAAGCAGCACCCTGACAAAGCAGCAGCAGCCTGACAAACCAGCAGCAGCCTGACAAACCAGCAGCAGCCTGACAAACCAGCAGCAGCCTGACAAACCAGCAGCAGCCTGACACTGACAAACCAGCAGCAGCCTGACACTGACAAACCAGCAGCAGCCTGACACTGACAAACAAGCAGCAGCCTGACAAAGCAGCAGCCTGACCCTGACAAAGCAGCACCCTGACACTGACAAAGCAGCAGCCTGACACTGACAAAGCAGCAGCAGCCTGACAAACCAGCAGCAGCCTGACAAACCAGCAGCAGCCTGACAAACCAGCAGCAGCCTGACAAACCAGCAGCAGCCTGACAAACCAGCAGCAGCCTGACAAACCAGCAGCAGCCTGACCCTGACAAACCAGCAGCAGCCTGACCCTGACAAACCAGCAGCAGCCTGACCCTGACAAACCAGCAGCAGCCTGACCCTGACAAACCAGCAGCAGCCTGACCCTGACAAACCAGCAGCAGCCTGACAAACCAGCAGCAGCCTGACCCTGACAAACCAGCAGCAGCCTGACCCTGACAAACCAGCAGCAGCCTGACAAACCAGCAGCAGCCTGACAAACCAGCAGCAGCCTGACAAACCAGCAGCAGCCTGACAAACCAGCAGCAGCCTGACAAACCAGCAGCAGCCTGACAAACCAGCAGCAGCCTGACAAACCAGCAGCCTGACCCTGACAAACCAGCAGCCTGACCCTGACAAACCAGCAGCCTGACCCTGACAAACCAGCAGCCTGACCCTGACAAACCAGCAGCCTGACCCTGACAAACCAGCAGCCTGACAAACCAGCAGCCTGACAAACCACCAGCCTGACAAACCAGCACCCTGACAAACCACCAGCCTGACAAACCAGCACCCTGACAAAGCAGCACCCTGACCCTGACCTGATGTGTGTCTTGGTAAAACTTGGTAAAGTTGATATAAGGTTCAGAATTACCTGTTTTAGTTTCCATTCATACCTTTATGAATTAAGATTTTCTGAGTGGAAATGTTAAAATCATATAACAATATTTTAACAGTGGAATGAATGCATAAGCAATTAAGGAACTGTTAGTTAAATCCACATGAAGCAACATAACGTCTTTAGTAGTAAAATGTGATGTATCTAGGAGTGACAATATGTTTCCAAACATTTGTATGTGCTGTGGTTTGCTGACACTAAATAATGTTAGGGGAAACAAAAAAACGACCTATTGACAGTTACAGGGTAGTGTGATTCTTGTAATAAACTTAGTTTTACCAAAGTCCTGTGTTAGTATTCAGTACAACATACACTGCATACATCCATCTTGCTTTCAGTGAGGGAAGATTTTTCTTTAAAAAAAAAAAAAAAATTTGTTCCTTGGTAAAGTTGGTTTGTCTCACAGGTACCGAATTTGTATAATTAAAATAAGATAAGATATTGACATAATATATTTTTGGTTTTATAAACAACTGACAGGAAAAACAAAAACCTGAGATATTACCATATCCAGTGGTAAACAATAATCAGTCCCAAAAGGGCTTTCCTATATTTTGCATTTGTGTCAAACGTCCACATTATCAGAAGTACTCAGGAGTCCAGACGGTCTCCAGCAGCACTGGCATACAGCTCTCAGCTCACAGACGCCACCTGGCGAGTGAACGTGGCAGAACCCTGTCTGTGCTGGAGCCGGACTGCCCGTGGCATCAGCCTAGAACCTGCTCTGCTGATGCTTGCCGCTGGTTCCGGGGATCGGAATGAGCATCTCGTCAGGAAGCCTCAGCTCTGTCCGTTTGTCTTGGGAAGCGGGGTGGAGGCGGGGGCGGGGCGGGGGGCGTATGGCATGGCACCAATCCGCGTCGCCTCATTTGAGAGATTTTTGGTCGAACAGCTGCAGGTCCAGGCGCACCCACACCTCGCCTGTCGGCACCTCGTGCAGCAGCAGGCGCCTTGTCGCTGCTCCCTTGTTTTCCAGCTCCTTCTTGATGGTGGCCACAGGAACTTCAGTGCGGCCCAGGAAGTCTAACAATGATACAAGCAGCCATGATGAAAGCGGCCACCATCAAACGCTAGTAATAGAACACAGGCCATTGTGGCACAATGAAAGAAATTAAGCAATAGGGGGGGGAAAGAAATAAACGGTCAAACACAAAAGAAATTATCTAGTAGAAGGGTTGCAGTGAGACTGCAGAATATACCAGGGCATAAAGTAGAGAACGTAGTTCATCTGTATGTGTTCTTGGGCTGTAGGAGTAACCCGTACAAATACAAAGAGAATGTTCAAACTCACACACACAGAACCAGGGGGAGGATATGGAACCAGAACCCTGAAGCATGAAACCACAGTGATACCCCATGGAGAAACTTAAAATGACGTGTAATAAATAAATAAATTAAAAATAAATTAAAAGTTAAATTAAAAAAAAAAAAAACAAGACGAAACTTCAAATATGACACCCAAATTTTTCTAAGGGAAATTTAACATCAGCACATTTAACATCAGAACTGTTCCCAAGACGAATTTCAGGAAGTGTCAACGTGTAAAAAGAGGAGAAATAAACATCTGAAGAAAGGACTAACCATCGGGAGAGAACTGGTCCCTCTTGAAGATGGTGACACATAGAACATCCTGGTACAGGTCCTTAATGAAGAACTGACAGTTGAAGTTCCACTTGGGGTTGATTGTGTCATTTATTGTCCGGGAGGTGAAACACTGTGCCCCCATGGTCACCTCGCAATATGGATTACTCTTTCCTGGAGGGTGTAGGCCATCAAAAAAAACCATTAAACCCAACCATCAAGCCATACATGAGGTACAAGGCATTAGGGGGTTAGCGGCTGGAGTTTCGGGAGATAGGACTTGACCTTTGACCCTCACCATTGGGCTTGCAGGGCTTGAGCTCTGTGGCCTCCAAAATAGTGACCAGCAGGCGGCCAATGCCACTGGTTTTCAGGGAACGAGCTGGAAATGCATACAGCAAGTGATGCATGAGTCGAAAGACCAAGGAACAATAAATAAGATTCATAATAAAGAAGTTAAGATGCAAGGAACTCCCAAGGAATTGGCAGAAATAAGATACAGCAACTGGAAAAAAAAACTGTAGTTAATGGGGCACTGCAGTCTATGATAGGGTTATCAAGGGTTCAGTAATGAAGGTCTGCATAAATAGACTGTACAGCAACCAAAAGGGAAAGTAGTAGGTTCTTAAACTGCAACGGATGTGTTCACTGGAAGGACAGGCTGTGTAAAAGAGGGAAACTCAAATTCAGGAAAAACCAGTGCTCAGCTACAAACTCAGACCAAGATTTTGTTTTTACAAACCAGTTGAGTAGCCTTTGACTGACTCTCTATGCTCAACTGGTTGGAAGAAACAAATTCTTGCTCATGGGGTTTGTAGGTTCTGGCTGTGAAACGTCCAACATGGACTAAAACATGGGGTCAGGGTTCTGAAACACTGAATAGGGTAATGAATATATACTGGTGACTTAGAGGATTTTATATTACAGATACATAAATATACACACACACACACATACATATAACTAAATTAAATAGGAAAAGGACAAGCAATTTTGTAGACAGATGAATAAAACCATTACATAATCAAACTGGACTGAAGGGTTATGCTAAGACACTGAAAAGGATTAAATGCAAATAAAATAGTTCACCTTGGTAAGCTTTCTCTCGCTTCTTCTTCTCAGTCTCTATGAAATGTTCTGAAGCAGCTTTGATTTTCTGCGCCCAGGCAGTCCTGATTGATTAAATAAGAAGAAACACCTGATTTGTTACCAGAACAGGACACCGAGGGAGCCTCCTTGTGGACTGAAGCCACAGCTTCCTTGTTCAATTCTCCTTAGTCTCTTCTCTAACTCCCTTCCTTCCCCACTCATTGATGTTCTCTGTCCTGAGAGTATAAACACGGTCGATGTGGGAGATGTGGAAGATTGGCTCATCGCTAGACGGATCGGAGGGCATCTTCACCAGAACTTCATTTAGAAACACGGGCTGGTTGGATAGAAGACCAAAATCGGGTCATAGACTCGCATTAAATTGGAAGTACACACAGTAGAGAAAGCCCGTAAAAATGGGCTAAACATACAACTAAGGAAATGGCACCTCTTTCTAGAAAGTTCTACTCCGAATTGTATGGATATGAAAAGTTCATTTAAAACGCAATGTATGATTTTGTGCCGTAAATGTAACTGTCTGGTATTGCTAGCCCCCTCCATTACTCCCCAGCATGAAAAAGAGTCTCACGTTCTTGTACATCTTGAACTGCATGTTGCACTTGGGACTGAAGAGCTTATCCGTCCCTGATGAGGTGAACTGCTTCACTGCTTGGGTGAGCAGCAGGAAGTCATTGAAGAGGAAGGTGTATAACTCCTTGTTGCTCTTAGTTTTATAGACCTTGCCGCTGTGTAGCAGCTTTCGGGGACCCAGGCAGTTGGTCAAGGAGTTGAATATCAAGTTCTGTAGGGAAATGGAACAATTGGAAGTGTCCAGTAAACTGTAGGAAAGCTGCAAAAATCCAGACCCTAACTTGTAGTAGGATTAACTCTGTAGACGACTTTGTTAGAGGCTGTGCATGTAAACAAACATTTGTTAAGAACTTCAGGAGGGAATATTGTAGATTATATAAAACCCAGGCTATAGACAAGAGCTTCGTGATATAGTTGCATTAGATGTGCTCACCTCAGTGATGCCTTCACACTGGACATGGCTCTGAATCCACTCTAACCTGTCGGAGTTCTCCTTCTCCCGGACCCCCTCGTTGACCTGCAGACAGAGCTCCTCGGCCCTGTCCAGAGCCTCCCGCAAGTGTCCATGGTCCAAGTGATTCTCTGGAGTGTTCTCGAGAATCTGGGGAGCAGGAGATTTGGAAATAGGTCTGGGACCTGCCTAAGAATGAACTCTGTCTTTGGACAAGGACTGTGGAGTTCAGGGTAGAGTGAAGTTACTGGCGGTTTGATGTTAATCAGATCCATCCATCCATCCATCCATCCATAAATAAACTGGTGCAGCACGTTTTGTAACAGTTGACATCCAACATTTCACAATACCCATACTCACTGTTAGGTTGAAGAAACAGTTGTTAATCATTTCTGTATGATCAGCAATGAGTGTAAATATATATGTATACGTTATTTCTTATCTTCTAGCCACATACTCTTAGCTATTGTACTCTAAGTAGGTGGTTAACAGCTGCCTACTTAGATAAGAATCTCACTTCCCTCTCTTGCGCCCCCCATTGACTATAAATAAAGAAGCCAAGGGGAACCACCCTTTGTAACACATTCTGCTGTAGTTTGCATTGCAGAGAGTGTGGGTACCCTTGCAAGTAAAACTGTAACCTGTGTGTGTCTCGTAAATGTGGAGTTGGGGTGGAAACGCCGGGCGCTTTCCCCAACATAGAATTTGGTCCTTCGAGCCGGATCCGAGGAACCCCGAAGACGTCTCCAGTACGCCGAGAGAAGCGACACCGAAGTCTGTCGACAGCCACTCGAAGTCGGGTGCAAGAAAGACCTGTGATGTGAATTCGTCATCAGGCCGGTGGTTAGAACTGCGCTCGACGTCTGGTGATGTCTGAAGGACCTCGGTGACGGATCAGAGAGCACACTATACAGGTGAGAGATACGGCACCTAAGTGAGTAGGTGGCCAAGTGAGAGATACGGCACCTAAATAAGTAGGTGGCCAAGACATGCATGTGGTTGAGGTTAGCCGAAATTAACCGGGAGAGAAAGTAGGCGTTGTTGGAAATATATATATTGATGTATGTGGATGTGTTTTTATAGGTTTTAGATTAACCTACACGATCCACCCTAAAAGCAACAACATACTGGTGACTGAAGGATCAAGGACGGGTTTCATCCCTGAAAACTAACACCGCTGCTCTAATAGGGAGCAGTAGAAGGCCGTGTTAGTGTCCTCCTGAGGTCTCATGCCAGATACTTGCTTTTAGGATTTTTTATTTTTTGTAGTGTATCCATTAAAAGGTAACAATGGGGAAGAATCAAAGTAAACAAATGGAACTAGAGGGAGATGAGAAGTTTATGGAAGGATATAAGCCAGGATCAGGACAAATAAGTAGATGGAGGAAAAAACATGGGTTTGAAGGAAAACTCCACACTCCAGATATATATAAAAGCTCACAGACTTTTGTATAAAAGCTAAACTTAAAACTGGAGATGTTACAGACTACCAATAAGAAAGAAGGTAAAGACAGAAAAAAAGAATATGTTTTTTCTGATGCATGGTTGGAACAAAGTAAGTTAAGAGATGTACGTAGAAAACAGAGTATGCAACAATTACATGGAAGGATAGAGATAGTGTTTATGAGACGAGCAGATTATGGCAGAATAGCGCAATGTAAACAAAAAGATGGAGAGGAACCTGAGGATTTTATGGATAGAATGAGAGTTGTATTTAGAGGAAACTCAGGGATCCCATTTGATGAAGAGGCAGTAGGAGTGTACCAACAACAGCTAAAACGAGCTTTTGTCGCAGGCCTAAAGCCCGAATTGCGAAAATATCTTGACAAACATTGGGTACATCAGAATACTGGTTCAGTCCAACAAGCACTAGAATATGCCCAACACGCGCAGAGAGCGCAGAAACAGGAAAAGACAGACACAATATTCAGCGCCTCAGATGTAGTAGCGTTAGTGCAAATGAATCCTCCGGGGAGGGGAGGATTCAGAGGAAGGTCAAGAGGCCGAGGAAGGGGGAGAGGTGTTTTCAGAAACAATTACAGGAATTCGTCTCAGCAAGATAACATTTGCTGGACATGCAGGAAACCTGGACACTTAGCTAGGAATTGTAGAGTAGGGAAACAACCATATAACCCAAACTCCATTGAAAACAATGATCAATGACCCCCCTCGGAGGCCCCTGTTACCGACACCATCCGAGGCAAAACAGAGGTGATTTTAAGAAAGGAAACGGAGGTCACTTTACAAGACCTTTTAGATAAGGAAATAGATTTACAAGCAGTGTGTCAGTTATTAGCAGAAAGGCAGTGGGAAACCTTGCCAAGTCGGAAGTTAGTCATAAACGGCAAAGTATATGAATGTCTGTGTGACACTGGAGCATGTAGGACTGTCCTAACCTCCAGTCCTCCCGGAGTCACATATTCTTCATCAGTCATAAATATAAAAACGGCAGGAGGTCAGACAGACAGACATCAGTTAACAAACCCAGTTGCAGTAAAAGATAAGGAAACTGGACTTGAATGTCAAGCACAGGTGTTAATAAGCCCTTCTTGTCCTGTTAACTTGTTAGGTCGAGACCTTATGGTACAAATGGGCATTAGCGTGGTTGCCACAGCCACTGGCATGAAAGCAATCGTAAATGAGGAAGCTTATGTTGTGCAAGGAACCACAACACCACAATATTACTGGTCTCTGGACCTAGGGGGAACTGCACAGACACGAGAATTATTGCGGAAAACTAGAGAAAAGCAGTCCCCTAGACAGGCCCAGTTCATGCCTGACGATGCCTTACACGTCACTATGTGGTACAAAGACACCCTTGGACCAGATTATGTCTATGACAAAACGTTTCATGCCCTCCAAGACACTTGTATAATATATGTATGTTAACCCCACCACTGGGTTTTCAGCAGCCTCAGTCATTTTATCTAACAAGCAACAAGCTGTATTTAGAGAGAGAACACCACACGTATCTCTTTCAAAACCACCCCAGATGCAGTGGAGAGATGTAGAGATGTTCTTACGAGATTCTATGCACAGTTACAATGACTACCAACCCGTATCTGGCTCCTGTTGGAGCTATGATGAGAAACACAATGTGTGGCGGTTTCCTTTGGGATGGAGAGTTCAAACCACTCCCACCACACACTTAAAGGACCCAACCTGACAAATTTTTTCAACCCTGGAGGAGGGATCATGTCCAGATCTAGATCGCCTTCCAGAAGGGTTGTGGTCGTCCTCCCCCACTGATGTAGGGCTGGTAAAGGGATTCCCACCTTACAAAGTAACTGTGAAATCAGAACACCGTCCGGCAATACCCATTAAAACCTGAAGCAGAGAAAGGTATAGCCCCTGTAGTGCAAGACATGTTAGCATCAGGAATATTGCGAGAGGCTCCTGAAGCCACTTGCAACACTCCTATCTTTCCAGTCCAGAAGGGACATACAGGGAAATGGCGCATGGTGCAGGATTTAAGACCTGTTAATAACATAGTGCAACATGCAGCACCAGACGTGCCTAACCCACACTTATTGCTCAACTCATTGACTCCTGATAAAAGCTACTTCTCAGTAGTGGATCTTAGTAATGCATTTTTCTCAGTACCATTGCACCCTGATTCTCAACATTTATTTGGATTTACCTATAAAGGGAAAAAATATACATATACTAGACTCCCTCAGGGATTTTCTGAAAGCCCACATGTATATACCATGGCCCTTAGATACTCTATGAGTACCTGTGAAATACCATCACATAGTCAGGTATTACTATACGTGGATGATATCTTAATAGCAGCAGATTCAGAACAACATTGCAAAGAAACTACCCTAACTGTGCTTCAGCATTTATACAATACTGGACATAAAGCTTCTAAACAGAAGTTGCAGTACTGCAAAAAGACAGTTGTCTATTTAGGGCATAACCTTTCACAAAAAGGTCGCTCGCTGCTAGAGATAAGGAAACAAGCTATACAGGAAGCACCTAAACCACAGACTAAACAACAGATGCAATTATTGTAGAGAATGGTTACCAGATTATGCTTTTCTAGTTCAACCTTTGCAAAATTTAATATACGGGAAGGAGATGACTCTAAAGGACAAAATACAATGGACTGAGGACGGAGAAAATGCTTTTACAAATTTAAAAAGAATGTTGCAAACCAATGTGACCCTTGCTCTACCAGATTATCAACAACCATTCACCCTATGTGTAGATGCTAATCAAGGTTATATGAAAGCAGTATTAACACAGCCATTCGGAGCAAAAGAGAGACCGTTAGCATTCTATTCAAAACGATTAGATGCAGTAGCAGCTGGCTTTCCACAGTGTTTACAGGCCTGTGCAGCTGCTGCAGAAGCAGTAAAGGTATCAGCAGAATTGGTACTTTGTCACCCCCTCATACTTAAAGTTCCTCATTCTGTGTCTCTAATCTTGTTGCAGACACCGCTTCCATTCTTAACACATACAAGACATCTTACCTTAGTGTCACTTTTGCTCTCACAACGTAACATTGAACTTCAGCGGTGTGGCCTATTGAACCCTAGTACGCTTCTCCCTACCGCAGAGGATGGGGAGCCACATTCTTGCAAAGCAACAATAGAAGAACAAACAAAACCAAGAGCAGATATTCTGCAAACTTTTATACCAGGATCAGAAGTTGTTTATGTAGATGGCTCAGCATCAAAAAATGATATGGAAAAAAATAAAGTTGGGTATGCTGTAGTTACATCTACTGAAGTGTTAGAAGCCAATGCACTCCCTTCTACTTGTTCAGCACAAGCGGCTGAACTTTATGCTGTGATCAGGGCATGTGAACTGTTCAAGAACAAGTCACTTACTATCTACACTGATAGTCAATATGTGTTTGCAGCTGTCCATCACCATGCAAGAGTCTGGAAAAATAGAGGTTTTAGAACATCACAGGGCACATCTCTTACTCATACGAATTTGCTACTTAGATTATTAGACGTTGTGCATTTACCGACTCACTTTGCACTGTGCAAATGCAAAGCACACCAGACTGATGACTCTGCAGAAACCGCAGGAAATAGTTTTGCAGATAAAACCGCCAAAGAAGCGGCACTGAAACAACCTACCTTATCAGTGGCAGACATTCTTTTTATAGATAGCGATGTGCTATGTGATGCACAGATTCATGCTCCTAAAATAGAAGTACAAAGTTGGATCAAAAGAGGAGCAATACAACGAGAGAAAGTTTACTATATGAATGACAAGCCCATCCTACCAAAAAATTTATACAAAACAGCTGCTTTGGTGAGCCATGGAAATACTCATGTCTCAACAGGAGGGATGGTACATATCATACAACAATATTTCTATGCTATAAATTTTTCTGATTATGCAAAACAATTTTGTAGGACATGCTTAATTTGTTGTAAACACAATGCACAAGGAAACATCAGACCAAAACGTGGCCAGTTCCCCACAGCTGAGTATCCGTTTCAAGTTGTACATATGGATTTTATTGAATTATCTTGGTCACAAGGAAAGAAATACTGTCTAGTTATTATAGACACCTTTTCTAAGTGGGTAGAAATATACCCTGTAAAGCATTGTGATGCAATGACCGTTGCAAAATGTTTGGTAAGCCATTATTTCCCTACCTATGGCATACCTCATATTATAAGATCAGACAATGGGACTCATTTTGTAAATCAGACTATGTCCCTTTGCTCACAAGCATTAGGTTTTACGCTTAAGAATCATTGTGCGTATCACCCCCAGAGCGCAGGCTTAGTGGAAAGGACCAACGGCACTATTAAAACAAGGCTAAAAAAGACAATGGAAGAGACAAAAAGGCCGTGGCCAGAATGTTTGTCTCTAGTAAAATTATGGATGAGAATAACTCCCACTCCTGCAGGATTAACACCTTTTGAAATAGTGTATGGTAGACCATTTCCCCTAGCAACTGAAATGAATGACATAGAAAAAGCAGACCGAGAAAATACGCTGGCTGATTGGATGCGTAAACTACTAACATCACAACAAAAACATAGCCCCAGTAGTCTGCCGGTAAATTCTGTTTCTACTCAACAGGATAACTTGCAGCCGGGAGATTGGGTCCTGGTCAAGGTCCTGTTGCGGAAAGATTGGAGCACACCTCGGTGGGACGGTCCTTATCAAGTCCTCCTCACAACACCAACAGCAGTAAAGATCGCAGAACGACCTTCCTGGATACACAAAAGTCACTGTAAACCCATCAAGCCCTTATCAGAGGCCTCAGCAACAGAGTAGCAGTGGAAGTCCGCTACAAAGGCACAGTAACCAATAGGGTGCTGTTGTCTCAACCCGGTGAAGAAAACAACTGAGCTGCACTCTATTTAGGATGGCCCTGATAGGGTGGGGATGTGGTAAAGTGACTCTAGGGGTCATTCTTGTTGTAGGACTTGTATGGTTGTCCTGGCTCTCACCAGCTCCATTACAGCACCTACGGCGATGGACCCATGATGACTTCCATCTACGCCCGTTGCCCGCTGACCACTCACATCCATTTATGCAAAACTACTGGTACCGATATGTACATGATACTGTAACAGCGAAAAATGTGACAAATTGCTATGTTTGTTCAGTAATGCCCACTCATAGTGAAGGACCTACGGTGTATGGTAAAGCTATGAACATATCCCAAGCCAAGTGCGCTGCTTCTTTCGCAGGAATAGGATACCAGAGCCGTCTTTCCCTTATATTTTCGCTAGCAGGGGAAAGATGTGAACATAACTATACCTGGGACTAATAGAATGACAGTGGTCCGAATTAAGTATCAGGAGGCTACAGGAAACTACCCAGATGACGTTGGGTTTCAAAATGGTACCTGTATACAGGATTTCTGGGTAGACTTCGCTGTTGCTAAAACTAATGTCTCACTTCCTTTTTCTGTCTTGATGGACCGAGACCCACTGACATATCAGCATGCCATTTGTTTTAAGCAAGATAATGGTACGCGATGGATAGGAGGAAACACCACGAACTGTAACCTAACATATGTAGACAGCATGTATGGATCTCCAATTTCGATGCTTCGCCCCAGTAATGGAACATATTGGGTGGACGGAGTAGCATGGTTGTGTGGACCTCGTGCATACTTTGTCTTACCACCGAACTGGTTTGGAGTGTGCGCTCTTATTTTTGTTTCAGATCACACCTTCCTGATAGCACAGGAAAGTAAAACTTTCTTCAGAAGCAGGAGAAGGCGTTCGATATCAATACAACCCCATGATAGTGTGTGGGGAACCGACGTGCCCGCTGAACATAAATTGTGGGGAACAGGCAGTAAAGTTATGCTGGCCCTGTTCCCTGGGCTAGGAATTGGAAAACTCATGCTACGCGTAGAAACTCTAAATTATAGACTAGGTCTATTTATGAATGATTCGATACTGATTAACCAAAAACAAAATGAACAATTAGACATAACCAGACAGATGGTAATCCAGAATCGTATGGCATTAGACCTACTGACAGCCGCACAAGGAGGAGTATGTGTCCTCCTGAACCAAACGTGCTGCACTTACATTCCTGACAATGTGCACTCACCCAATATAACATCTGCCTTAGACCGCCTCCGAAACTTACAAAAAGTGATGACCATGGACAGTCGACCGCAGTCCTCCTCATCCTGGTTAGACTGGTTTATTACAGGAACATGGTGGTCAATACTGATGAAAACATGCCTACCTCTTCTTTTGTTTTTCATTTTATTTTTCTGTTGTTTTATTACTGTTATACCATGTTTGAAAATGTTTATTAATCAAGCTCTTAATGCTGCTTTTCGGACACGCAGTACAATGTTTCTCTCCCTTACCCAAACTATAGAGACAGAGCCTGTTTCCAGCGATGGCGATGAAGAAGACATATAATTCATAATGACGGCCGAGCCGAAAGCACCCGTGCAGGGCTCGGACCTGAAGAAACGGAATTAAATGTTTTCCAGGATAATGACAATGTGGTCTAAATGAAGGTTGTACCTAAAGTGCTTTTGCAACTTCTACAATGTTGATGCTTCTGATCATACTGTCATGATAAACAGGCTGCTTTGTCAGGCTGCTGCTTTGTCAGGCTGCTGCTTTGTCAGGCTGCTGCTTTGTCAGGCTGCTGCTTTGTCAGGCTGCTGCTTTGTCAGGCTGCTGCTTTGTCAGGGTCAGGCTGCTGCTTTGTCAGGCTGCTGCTTTGTCAGGGTCAGGCTGCTGCTTTGTCAGGCTGCTGCTTGCAACTGTTAGGTTGAAGAAACAGTTGTTAATCATTTCTGTATGATCAGCAATGAGTGTAAATATATATGTATACGTTATTTCTTATCTTCTAGCCACATACTCTTAGCTATTGTACTCTAAGTAGGTGGTTAACAGCTGCCTACTTAGATAAGAATCTCACTTCCCTCTCTTGCGCCCCCCATTGACTATAAATAAAGAAGCCAAGGGGAACCACCCTTTGTAACACATTCTGCTGTAGTTTGCATTGCAGAGAGTGTGGGTACCCTTGCAAGTAAAACTGTAACCTGTGTGTGTCTCGTAAATGTGGAGTTGGGGTGGAAACGCCGGGCGCTTTCCCCAACACTCACTCTTCTGCCTGAAGTTTTTGCATTTCATTGGTATTTAACTCCAGCAAAACAGCACATTCTTTCTTGTATTTGCTGACCATGATGATGGTCACAACCATTATCATTTGGTCCCCAAAGGAATTGACACGAACTGCATCTTTGGCAGGGCAAAGTCATACGTAGCAGCAACCCAAATTGAGCTAAATCCAAGGCCTAATTCGTCATGCCTCCCACATCGCACACTGAAGGAGGGACCACGGGTGACAATGTGCAGGACTTACGTTCTTTATGATGAGTGGATAGCGGGTGATTCTCTGCATAGGCTTCAGCAGGAAGCTGGACAGTGGCATACCTTTACACCGGTGATCTGTAGCGATTTTCTGAGAGAGAGACACACACACACTTAGGAGTCAGAAACCCTAGCCTACGTCCTTATCTAAAGCACCACTCTAAATTTCAGTCTAGGTGCTTTAGAAGAGTTGAGTCCAGAGGTCTCATAGAACATAGTATTGGCCCGCAAGATATCTTTGTAATTCATTTCAGAAGAAAATAAAGAACAGTTCAACATCCATTTAACCCGCTACCGCTTTTTCACTGAGGACATTTGGACGGCTGCAATTCTCCCGCTTACCGATCGCTCTGGAACAGCCTTTAACAATGAACTATCTACCCCTCCCATTTGTTCCAGGGCTGCTGCCCACCATTCCTCACCTTGAGGAAGTCCTTGAACTCGGGTTCCTTGTCAGTCTTTTGTTGCAGCAGGGCTGCACCGTTAAGCTGGCAGCTGCAGAAGCGGATGTAGGCCTGCATGTGCGAGAGCTCCGAGGCCAGGATGTCCCCAATCATCTGCACCGGCATCTTCTCGCCACCCGTTTTCTTCCTCACCCTCAGTGCCCTGCCATTCACAAACACAATCACCAAAACCGCAAAGGCCGCCAAGTCCAGTACCAAGCAATTTCTTCGTAAAAGTTCAGGTGAGTTTCAAAAACAGAATGCTGGCCAGTGCCATTCTCAACAAACATTCCAGTCAGTTCTTTAAGTGCAAAAACTGTGCAGCCTGTTTTGTTATTATCCATCGACTGCATAGATAATTCCTTTTCCTGGCACTTCTCTATTTCTGGGACTTCACTCTGCCTATGACATTTGCTGTTGTGGGACACGATACTCGCAGTTCGTATTCCTAGAGCAAGGTGGCAGCATCGGATCACGTTTCATTCCCAAGAATTTCAGCTACCAAGAAGAAACAAGCTTGTGGAAAGACACACTTGTGAAGTTTGGTGTTGGACATAATCAGGTCCTTCCAGTTGACGAAGATCATGGCCATTTCAACATCTGTCAGGCGTCCCGACTCAGACATGGGCTTGTAAAACACCTGGAGAAAAAAAAATGAGAGACGGGCAAAGTTGGAAAGGGTTAGTAAAGGTTAAGAGGGATAACAAAATGTTAGGGAAAATAAGTTAAACATGTTCTGGCACAAAAACCTACACTCAAAGCCCTATACATGAGATCCATGACAAGAATATAAAAACTCAAAACTGCAAATGCTTAAAGCAGACTGAAGTGCAAAGACCTCACGGGGGCCCCACTGCAGATCATACCTCCAGGACCAGCTGAAGGTCAGCCATGTATCGCTCCTCCGTCTCAATGAGCTCGTGGATGTAACCCTGTCGCTTCCTCTCCTGCGGACTCATGGTGTCCAGGCTGGTCAGGTCAGCACACCCTGCAGGGTCGGGGATGACGGGGGTGGGGGTGGGAGTGGGGGGGGGGGGCAGCCGCGGTCAGCAGCTGTCTTGCGTGGCCCCAAACATGTGGCTAAACCACTGGCTTGAGAAGCCGCTACCCGGAGCTGTCGCTAAGTCACTGCGCGAGAACAACCCTCCCGTCCGTCTTACCTTTTGCTGAAAATTCAGATGCGCGCAGACGCTGAAACTCCATTGGGTAACTTTCAATACGCCTTTTTGCATGAGCCTCATCCCCAAGCCTTAAAAACCGCAGCCAGGTTTCCTCTCTCGAACCCATTTTGCCTGGGACTGTAACCATCCTAGTGCTTAGCTTCTTGAATAACCTGGTCCTGGATATATATATATATTAGACGCTAATAACCAAACCTCACACCATCCTTGTGTAAGACAATGACTTGCCAAAAAAAAGCAGGTGCTTTTTAAGCAAATCCTTTATTTTCACGATAAATGTACATATGTATAATTTGAGGCACATTTTCAAAGTAACACAGCTTGGGAACTTTAACACAGACAAACTGACTTGACTACTGCCAATGCACTGTGGGTAAATTCCCAGTGGGGCCAAATGAAACCTCAAACTGCATAGACTGTTTAACAATTAATGCAAGGGATTCATTCAAAATGCATCTCTCTTGCCAGCAGCATAAACAGATTGCAAATTTGCATAAACAGAGCAAACCTTTAATTGCTTGCAAAATGTTTTCCAAGTAGAGGATATTTTTCAGCTGTTAAATACCTTATTCAGACATTTCTATGCCTTACTGCAAGTAATCACACATATTGTAGACTGAGCACACAATATCACAGTCATCCATTTTTTTTTCATTAAACTGCACTTTCATATAAAATAAAATAAGTCAATACAACTAAGAGTAAAATCTGGGCAAACCAGGTTACATTCAAAATGCTTGTAGTTTTACTACAAAGTGCCGCAGCAGTGATGATTTCTTGAACACTGAGGCACAGAGAGTTTCACCCTGATGTGAGAGCAAAAGACCACACTTTATAAACCACCAAATCTGCCATTTTTATCCTTAACCGAGTAATACGATTCTTTAGCATTTGTTCCAAGGACATTGTCAACATTTACCTCTGGCTAATAGTTACACTGGCATGGACCAAATAGTCAGCAGGCACCATGCAGAAGGATAATCTTCAGAGTCTAAACCTTAGTGACCAAAAAAAGAATTAGCCCATCTAACATCTGAATTTTATCAATAACCAAATAATCAATGGCAAGGCAGATTTTCATTTTAAGTTGCATGAAAAAGCAAAGTGTGAGGCTCAGTGGGCTAAAGCCTCGTTTTTCGCCCAGCCTCAGTACATCTGCGGGTCCTTCAGCAAGGCCCTTAACCCCCAGCTCCCTGGATGCTGCTATGGGTGGCTACCCTTTGCGGCCAGCTTGCTGTCACTTACAGAAAGCAAACTGGGGGTGGCGTAAAGAGAATTTCCCCATAGGGCTCAATAAAGTATCAATTATTATTAAATAAAGACATGTATCTTAGTTATAACTAGTTTTTAAACTTGTTAGAACCCAGAAACCGCAAAACATGTACTGTTAAACACCAGCAGGCCTTGTTTCGTTAAAGGTTATGCATATAATTACCTGAATTAACCACTCCATCTTGGTGGGGGGGGGGGGGCATTTACATTGACGTTACCTCCCTAAGGTCACTTAAAGCAAAAAAAAATATATTCTAAAACATTTCCAGTATTATGGCAGATCAGCTGAAAACTCACAGCATCCTGGTCCAAACCCCCTCAGGCGAGAAAGCGGCAGACACTGCACCGGGGCACTAACAGGGCAAACCAAAGTCCACCAAAGCCCGCCGCGAGTGTTCGGAAAAAACAGCAAACAGTGAAGCAAGGACCCAGAACTTTGACCCTCGAATGGCTCACCGACCCCCACATAGGGAAAAGATGAAGGCTGCAACCAGTGTATGACTGCCTGCTTGAATACCCTTCCACTCCATACATTATAACAAATAACACCCTCAAAATACACAACTACATGTAAGGCAACAAAGGTTTCCCCTTAGTCTAGGTATGTATGACGAATATTCTACACACTATACCCATAGGCAAAACACAGTACTTAAAGAAGTACGTAAACAGCCAGTAATCGTTGAAGCTCATGTGTCGCCGTAGGCAAGCTACACCACCAGGGCCCCCTGTCTGCGACAAAGTGATATTGGCTGGCTAAGGCAGCGCCTCACCAAAAGATGGCACCCCAGGTGGCTGCCTATGTCACCTAATGGGTTGACCAGCACTGAGCACAGTACTATAGCTAAAGCCATGGGATTTCGTAGAGGGAGAGGATTAGGGTTAGGGTTAGGGTTAGGGTTAGCAGGGTTAGGGTTAGGGTTAGGTTTGCACTCATGGGGTTGGCAAAAAAAACCTACCAATGGAAAGCATGTGTCTGTGTACATGTGAATTCATACTGTGAACACACGCACACACACTTATGCAATTACCCAACGGTACGTAGCCCATAACTGAACTACAAGCTAAGCGTAAACGCACCGTTGCCTGCACAGATTATCCCAGATTTTCCATCTGCGCAGTAACATTCAGATATAACTGTCAGTGAGAGACGTTTTAACAAACAAACAAAAAAAAGTTAGGATACTCAATTGCACTTAGGGTAAAAAGCCATTTTTGAAAGAAAAATATGTTTTAAATAGTTAATGACTATGACTCTACATACCTTCACGCTCTCCCAAAAAGCTGTTTAAATGATATGCTTTATACTTTAAATATGGCATCAGCATCTATCACTGGCATTGTAATTGCTTTGCATCATAAGCAAGAACAATTTTAAAGACTAAAAACATGAATATAAAAATTACAGAGGGGGGCACTTGCTGTTGGACTGGTAGGTGTGTGGGACCTGCTTCAACACATGAGGAAAAAAATTTAAATAATAATAATAATAATAATATTAAAGCAGAAGTAAAAGAAAGTGAATTTGATGAGAAGGCAGGCCCTATCCAGCGAGGAAGCATTGACTGATATGGAGCACCTAAAGGGTATCTGAACAGCTCTGAGAAGCTGTGGAGGAAGAGGCAACGATGCCGTCCTACAAGAACAACACAGATAGAGGGAAAGATGGAGGGAAAGGTGGGGGGGAAAGAAGGGAAAGATGGCAGGAGAAGAGTGTAAGGAGGGTGGACGGATGGATGGAAGGAGAGGAGTGCTTCTCTGAAGCACAACTCTGAGAAGAAACCCAGTCCTAATAGGCGGATGGCAGAAGAGAGAGTATGCACGCCATGATGTGGAAACTCATCGACCCTCTCATCATGGTTTTTTATGAAGACATTTGCCAATACCAGGTAGTATCTTTCAAACTGCCCTACTTCACATCACCAGGCCTCCCATGAGGTCACCAATGAATCATTTCTTATCTGTGTTTAGGTTTCCCCTGCAGCACACAGCTACTGCAAACTCTCTCGATTCATCTTTGGACACAAACCATTTCTGTTCAGAAAGTCAGACCCAAGCAGGAAGCCAAACCGTAGCCTTGGTAGAGCTGCAGTCAGCAGGAGAACAGCCCTTTGAGAGACCCATACAATGCAGGTGGGCACTGTAACGTGGGTCAACTTTTACCCGAAGGTCACTTTCCACCTTAGATTTTGGAACTAAAAATGCGTAATTGCCAACAGCATGAAACACTAGGCTGCAAACTTTGTATCTTAAGACATTTGCAACTATCAACAAGACAAACAAATATTACTTGGGGGGGGAAAAAAATTAAACTTACATTGTTGACTGGGATCGGACTCCGTGGTCATCTTGACGTAATTGGTGGGGAACAAGCCGACGACGCCATTCAGCTCCCCTTTCCACCAATCAGCATCGTCCTTGTTCAGCACATTGATCAGTTGACTTTTGGAGAAGCTCATCTCATCCTCGTTGCCCGCCTTGTAGTCGTACATGGTGATGACCTGGCAAACTGAAGGAACAGCCAACATGTAGGAAAGGCTGTTACGGAAGATGCAGACGGAGATCATCGCAGATCTTGGCATGTGATGCTGTTGATCTTACTTGGAACTGGAGCTGGTGTGGACTTCCCACTGGTGGGGCCCAAGAGCTTGACGTGGGAGGCGGGGAACCATCCGTTCTGGCGTTTTTTACCCCTAGCCTGGACAGATACAAGACAAGAGGTTCCTCATCAGGACATACATGCCAACCTAATTTAGGACAAATGCATCTGACCTGAGAGAGACCCGCAACTCAACTTCAATGCCTCCTCCCAAAAACAGCCCAGGATTAGACCTCATTATGGGCGGCCTCCACATTTGATTAACGTCACTATCATGACAACACGGGTCCACAGACCTGCAGAACCCCTTGCCACCACCCAGATGGGTTCTTGCCCTGGATGAGGATAAGCTGTCCCGGGGCCAGGCTCAGCTGCTCCGCTCCGGTGGCCGTGTACGCAGTCGTCACTTGGGCAACCTCTGTCATACACATTCACAAATGAATGCGAACGCAAACAAGCACACGTGTTCAAGGTAGATAGAGCTTCGCAACAGTCGGCACTCGCAAAGACTATTGAACACAGCTGTGTTTCATCTGTATACAGGACACAGCCTAGCTGCAGATGCACCAGCATCAACGGAAAGGCAAAGATAAAGGTGTGTGGTGGCTGCCAGTGAATTTCTTGGCTCTTTACTGAGTGGTGACTGTGGGATCCCGCATCCTTACCTGGCTTTTTGCCGACTCCACCTGACTTTCCAGTGGTGCTATATGTCTGTAGACAGACACACATATTGGTAGAGGTCAGAGTAGCAAAAGTTAGCCTGTCATGATTTATTATTTATAGACAATAAACTCTGCAGTTTAAGTATCTCTGAGAAAAGTCGTTCATGACAATTTACTTCAGATTCCTTTGGCGTTACGTAGTTGGAGGGGAAGACTCCACTCCTGTCTCCGATGTACCCTTTCCACCAGTCCCCTTCTCTTTCCGTCACAACGACGGTGTCTCCTTCGTTGAAAGTGAGGTCTCCTGACTCTGGGCTTTCATAGGTATATAAGGCTACATACTCTGATTGGATGAGAGACAGAATGGCCAAATGATTTTTAACTGCCACAAAACCTGCCTTCTGATTAGACAGAAAATCAACGGTCAACAGCCAGTGACAAAATCCGGCTTTCTCCTTTTCGACAATGGCCTCTCACACCAGACCCTGTTTCAAGGTTACTTCTGACATGCTAGCAGCAATACCATTAATATCAAGATGATTAAAAGGTACGCAAGAGAAGTCAAGATTTCAAATTACAGATGGCCAAACAAAGTGAAGAGTAGTGACTGGCTAAAATGGAATGTTGGGTATCAAAGAAAGACACAATGTATGCAAAATGCGCTTCTGCTTAGCTTAATTTAACTTCTTTTCATTCAAATTCTTCCCTGGAAAAGAAACTTACCTTCTTGTAGAGTATTGTCAGGGTTATTGAACTCATCCACAGAAGAATATAGGGGTCTGGCAAAATAAAGTGAAAAAAAATGGATCGGCGATTCTGCTCATACGCATTTTTCAATAGAAAAAGAAAAAAATCCCTTACAAATTGATCTCGCTTATCTCAACCAATAATATAAGCACAAAAACATCACAATAGCATTCATAAGTGTTGAGTCAATCAGTCAAACCAAATTTACCATACTAAATCTAGCACATTTTCTCAAACATGTCACAAAGAAAAGGCAGGGATTATTTAAAATCACTCCTAGATGCCTGCCCCGAAAAATGCAAATCAAATACCACTTCAGTAATAAATACGTAGAAATATGGAATTAGAATAAGGAAATGGCTCAGTAAATGACCACCAGTCTCCAGGTAGCTGACAGGCTTTGGTCTGAGCAGAACCAGAACCCTTCTGGAACCTCCCGAGGAACCGCCAAGAGTGTCACTTACTCATTCCGGCTCAGCCCTGCACCCCATTCAGCTCCCCCAGCCACCAGTTTTCCTGCTGCTCCAGCACCGTGATGATGTCATCCTTGGAGAAGTTCAGGTGGTTGTCCGTCTTGGCCGTCCAGGAGCACAGCGCTTGCACCTGGAGGCCACTTGCCACCTGACAACGCAGAAAACATGTCTGTCAGCCGGGACACCACTCAGGAAACAAGATCTGATCTAGACGTACTTGAAACTACCTTAAAAATCCCCCCAAAAATGGACATTTTGATAAATGTTAACATGAAAGTTTACCAACTTATGAATATACCTAGAAAGTTAACACTCTCGTGCATACATGGTACATCTCAGTGTATTGTTATATATGTGCAAACACATGCACAAATATGACCAAAAAAACAACATATATACAAACTACACTATTAGCAAACATAGTTGACTTGTTTATGGCGATAAAATCATGCATTTGTGTTGGGGGCCCCTTGCTGGCCACAAAGTCACCACCTTGTGGAGGGGCCCCAAAGTGGCTTTTTAAATGGGTCCCCAGAAACAGCAAACCTGCTTCTGATTGTTATATATAAATAAAGAAAAAGCATAGTACAGAACAAAATACTGCAGTAACGTGCAAGACAGTCGCAGAAGCAGTTGAAGGCTTCTGAACAGACATGGTTCAGATGCAGCCATGCAAACAGGCCACAGACTCACTGGCACATAAATACGCATAGGCATGCAGTGGAAATACAGAAAAAGAACACGACCGATCGGGTGGGGCCAGTTCTGAATTCTCACTCGAGACAGTTACGGTATTCTTCAGGTAGGGGGCGCTCCCAGGATAACTACCTGTCCATACTCCATAGAGGCAGAGCCTGGAGGGTGGGTGGGAGTGAAGGCAGAGTTCTGCCCTGCCCCCCCAGGAGTGCTCTGTCCTGCTGGGAAGGTACTGGAATTAGCCTCCGCCTTGCTGAAGTAGGGACAGACCAGGAGAAAACGGTCAGTGAGACCCACATAAGCATTCAGATATGACACAGGACCAGTTTAGATGCTGGACACCAAGGGGCAACATTACCTTGCAGAGACTGAGGTAGATGCAGTTGTGGGCATCAGAGCCTGCTTGGTGCTGGCCGCAGATTCCGGTTGGCTGTGCTTCTCGACGTAGCTCTCAGGGAACCAGCCCATCTTGCCCTGGTAGCTGCCATACAGCCAGCCCTGCTCGCCTTCCGTCTTCTCGTCCACCTGCGGACTCAAGGCGATTGGTTAAGGGCTACCACATGACACACATGGGCGTACTATCCAAAACCAGGTCACGACTGGCCAGAAAACACCCTAAAACATATGAAAGGAGAAATGTGCCATTAATAAATTAAATATGTCTACATGTTTATTTATTTTGTCACAGGGGCACTTGTACCCCTCTGTCCTCCCCCCCCCAAAAAACTGCTCCTTGTTGCACTTTATGGTGAACAAAAGGATTCTAGATCTAACTGTAAAACACCCGAAAAGGATTCAGAAAAAAAGAGCTAATCAGGCACCAGGGCAATGATTCAGCACATTTAATTTATGGTACAAACAGATTAACATATGGGGGTGCACTCTGTATACCTCAATCAAGCTGTCCGTGTCAAAGGTGAGCTCGTCCGCGTTCCGTGCTGTGAAGGGGTACAGGGCTCTGTAGGTTGTCAGGGAGGCCGATTTCCTGTGTGTTGACTTGACGGGTCTCAAATTCCCTGCAACGACAGTGAGTCAGTCACCTCCTTGTGTGACTGTTCTTCAGAACGCTGTGTCACTAATGACGCACTGCAGCTATTGAACCAGCACACGACACCTCGGGTCTGCTGATGGGACACTTGCATTTGGAGGCTGATGAAGAAACTGTACAAACCCCACCGCTAATGGTAGCTTTACGTGTCTGAGATTGTGATTTGTCACTGCGTTTCCACACCTCCCGAAGGGGGCTGCATCGAGGCCATAATCCTTACCTTTTCGCTCCTCTAGGCCCCTGATCAGGGCCGACAGCTTCTCATGAATGTCTGTCTTGCCTAAATTGTGCTGCTGCTGCTGCTTTTGCTGCCGGGCCTCTTCCTCCCGCTGTCTGGCCACGGCCTCCTCCTCCTGTTGCTTTCTCCTCCTGTCCTCCTCTCGCCGTCTCTCCTCTTCCTGTCTCTTCTTCTCCTCCTCCAGCCTCCTCCGCTCCTCCTCCTGTCTCCTCCGCTCCTCTTCCTGTCTCCTCCGCTCCTCTTCCTGTCTCCTCCGCTCCTCTGCATCCCTGACAGCAGCTATCTGAGCCCGCTGACGTCTTCTCTCCTCCTCCTCCCTCTCCAGCTCCTGCTCCTCCTCCTTCTTCCTTCTGTTCTCTTCCTCTTGCCTCCTTCTCTCTTCCTCCTGCCTCCTCCTCTCTTCCTCAAATCTCTTTTTCTCTTCTTCCAGTCTTTTCCTCTCCAGCTCTAGCTTCCTTCTCTCTGCCTCCACCTTTCTCCGCTCCTCCTCTTGCCGCCTCCTCTCCTCTTCCTTCTGCCTCCTCTCCTCCTCCGCCCTTTTATGTTCCTCTCGCCGCCTCTCCTCCTCTATCCTCTTCTCCTCCTCCCTCTTCTGGGCTTCCTCCTGCCTCCTCCTCTCCAGCGGCCCGGCGGTTCCGCTCAGCCTGCTCCTGAGCGGCGCGCAGTTTGGCCCGGAGTTCACGCTCACGTTCTTCCTCCTCCTTCAGCTTGGCCTCCCGCTCCTCCTGGATCCTCCTCCGCCGCTCCTCCTCCTCCCGCTCCAACTTCACACGCCACTGCCGCTCTTTCTCCAGCTTGGCTTGCCTGTGAATGACATGATGCATCACATTGAAGCTGAATTTGGCCCAGCACCACATCATGGCCCTTCAATCACGTGATGCAGCTATATTTTCTTTAAACAAACCATCAAGGTCACGTCATCCATTCAAATTTAATGCTTTAACTGAACTTTGTCACACTGGGTCTGTAATTGACATTAAAATTGCTCTTAGCCATCTGACATGTTCTGACATTATGTAGGTGATGTGTTGACCCACTTAAAAATAGAAAAACAAACAAAAAATAAGTAAAAGGGAGCTCTGGATCCCCAAGGACCAGCTTGGGAAGCACAGTGTTAAAGTGATATTAAAAAGCGATTTAGGACAGGTCAGTCACCATTGCAGGGAAACCAAACCTGGCACCATGACAGCCAACAGAAATGCAAAAACGACAACAGAGCATGCAGGCCTTGCAGGAGGCCTAGCTCACCTGACCGCCTCCTCCTCCTCTCTCTTCCTCCTCTCCAACTCCAGTTCTCGCCTCCGCTGCAGGTCACATAGCTTGTCGGCCTTGACCTGCCGCAGTCTGTCCAGGACCTGCTGCTGCTTGGTCTGGCTTTCCCGGAGCTCCTGTGGGAAGGGACCGGGCCCGCACCACCATTAGCGCAGAGCACCAAGCCACACCGCCAACCACCACTCGCTATACAAGGTACAGACACCAGATCCAATTCAGAACACACGGGACTCTGGGCCATAGATTATGGATGTTTTGAGGCTTCACTTCTCCACTTTATTCTATTTACAAATGCTACTGGCCCCTGTACAGCACACTGGGCTAACTAGAGGCAAGCCACAACATTGATGCCTTTCTACCACCAGTAATGCCTCCTCACCTTGATGTCCACGTTGTACTGGTCCATCTCCGACAGTTTTGCCACGGTATCCTTCTCCAGCACATCCAGCTGCTCCTTGAGTTTCCGACAGACGATGTCCTTCTCAGTCACGCCCCTCTTTACGGAGGAAAGTGTCGGACCTGTATACAGAAACACTACCTCTAAGCAAGACCCTTCACCTGCAATTGCTTCATCCTGGGACTGACAATCTACATCTAAGCCCTGCAAGGAAGTCCTCCAACTTGCAGGGAAAACTGCAAGGGGGTTGGTGGCAGGGTTGGCACTCCAGCCACCGGAAAAAAATGTACACTGTTCCATTCCATTCGGACTAGTGTGATGCTGAGGTGTCACCCGCTGCACGACTACACTCAGGTTCTCATCCCTGAGGTGGTTCGTGTGGAGGGTGCAGCAACGCGCTGTATCAGCAGGGGGCCCTTACATTAACAACCCTAAGTGCACCTCGAGGTTATATGGTAAGTATTTTCTTGTTGACATGTGAGAGGGAGGGCTGTGACAGATAACCTGGCCCCCACAATCCCCCACTCCACCCAAACCCTACAGAGCCGAGATGAGTTGGTAGCCGACTTGTGCCCAGAACTTCTGGAAACTCCTGTACTGCTGGAAAAGCCTTCCAGGGGGGGTTACATCTGAAAGCTGGCTGAAAGAACGCCAAGATTCTGCATTGCTGTCATCGAAGCAAAACTGTCGACTGCCTCCAAGCCTTTTACTCTAAGGTGAATAATGTAGCTAAAATATAAAGATGTATTACAAGTGGGTGCATCCAAACTTTTGTCTGGTAGTGTACACCTACATTTTAGAAGCACAAGAAGCATGTACCACCCATGTGCCACCATGACATTTAAGTACTTCAAGAATGACTGCAGGGGGGGGGGGGGCGCCAGGTAACGCAGGGAGAAGCAGGGAGATCAGACTCACCAGACCTACTGTTCAGCCCCATGTTGCATAGGATCTCCTTGCATCTCTGCTGCTCCACAATCAGCTGAGAATGTTTCCTCTGCCCCTCCTGCACAAAAACAGGCCAAACTCCCTCAGAAAGCTGGAGAATCCTGAAATAAACCCTCCCTGGAAACTTCACCCTATCTATCTATTGCTTTTATAGTAAATTCCCCCCCAAAAAAACTGCACATTCTCCAGGAAAGGTGTGAAGAACAGTCTCTCCCTTGGTTGCCAAAATCTGAAGACTGCTAATCAGACAGGAGTGGCACAGCTGTTGTATAACGCACAGCAGACATAACGCCAGATCACATGGAAAAAGAACCGTGTTGAATCTATTTATCAGTGTTGCAGCTGGTGCTCGTCCCATAGCTGCTGGGATCTTGGACGGCAGCGGAGGAAGGCCGCAGACCTCAAGCTGCCGCTGCAGGGCGTTGACCTCCAGCAGGCAGCTGTCCTGCTTCTGACTGATCAGTTCCAGCTCTCCCTTCTGGATGCTCCTCTTGCTCTGGACGTCCCTGAGTCGGTCAGAGATCTGCTTGTGCTTGTCTCTCTGAAATTAAACAGTGGTCTTATGAGTCCTGAGGGCGGGAATATTGTCGCTGTGGACACAAGCATGTGTACCATTGACATCTGAAAGGAAAACGTGCGTCTCTGATAGTGCGATTTCAACAGCTGGCTGTTCCTCGTTCCTGAAGGGGAATGCAGTCGGTCGGGGCAAACAGGTGCAGGACGGCCTGGTCCTCACCACAGCCTCCAGCTCCAGCTCCAAGCTCCTCTTCTTGGCCTTAAGCTTGATGATGTCCTCTTGTTCTTGGTTCCTCTGATTCAGCAGCTCCTGTCGCCTCCTCCACTCCCACTCCATCTTCCTCTGACGCTCCAGCTCCTGCTTAGCAGCCTGCAGGGACACACACATGATCACGACCAAACACACACACACACACACACACACACACACACACGCACACACGCGCTAATCACAGGTCGCACACGTTCACACACAAGCTAAACCAATAACCAAATACATGCTGTCAAACCTTCCCAGCCATTCAGAGATGTACATAAACGGAGTTTCACCAGTAAACTAGTTACAATAATGAAGTTTTATTAACTTCCAGCCAATTATCACAGGGGGGCCTGGAGTCTATCCAGGACAGCACAGGGCACCAGGCTGGGGGGGTACACCCTGGACGGGATGTCAGCCCATCGCAGGGCACAAAACATGCACTTACACTAGAACCTCGCACTGCAGAGAATTTAAAGGCACCAGACCACCTAAGGGCATGTTTTTGGAGGAAGGCCACACAACACTGGGAGAACATGGAAACTCTCAAAGAGTGGAGGTGGGATTCCAACCCCCAGCTCTGAAAGGTATGAGGCAACAGTGCTGGTGAATCGCCAACAACATTAATTTGCTAAACCCAAATGTGATTGGCTGGGACTGGACCAATGACCAAAGAGCGACTGCCTAACCCCAAGTACAATGCTAGCATTCCATACTAGAAAGACTGACCTCCTTGCGTTCCAGCTCCTTTAAGCGCTCTTCCTCCTTCTGCCATTCCAGCTCGCGTTGCCTCTCCAGCCGCCGCTCCTGCTCCTGTTGCCGCCTCCTCTCCTGCTCCCGCGCCTCCTGCTCACGCCGCTCCTGCTCCTCCCGGGCCTTCTGGGCCCGCCTCTCTTGCTCGCGCCGCTCCTGCTCCTGTAAGACCTGCCGCCGCCTCTCCAGCTCAGCGTTTCCCCGCTGGAAGTTCTCCTTTAGCTTGTCCTCGAACGAAACTGCAAGGAGGGCCATGCACACGCACACGTGGTAACCATGGCAATAGGGGCAGTGACCTTTGACCTCCTGCAATTCAATGTGAATCAGGTGATTCTTTGTAAAGATACTAAGAACGGCACATCACTAATACACACTTGTGTCACCAAAAACATTCACTAGCTGAAGGTGCCTGTCTTTGTGTGTGTGTGTGTGTGTGTGTGTGTGTGTGTGTGTGTAAATCCGTCTGTCCGTTCTACTAATGCTACCATTACTCTTTGTCTTCTGGGGTGGTTCAACTTGAATTTCTTCAGGGACGATGGTGCGATTCAAAGGAAGCAATTCCCCCTGCTTCCCCGTTCTGCAAAATACAACATGCCTCCGTGTAGGTAGAAGGTGCTAGAACCTGAGACTCTGAGTCAGGCTACACAGGAACAACCACCATACAGCTTCCCGTGCTCACTCATCAGGAGTCCCTTAGCTGGGCTCAGTCGAAGTATCTCAGTGTATGGGGACACTCTCCCTTTCTGTAACAAAGCCTCCTAGCCTGTGATTCCAGATGGGTCAATGTCCAGCCTGACACAGCATATTCAACCCCCCCGCCTTTCCCCATTCATTACATATAACTATGGAAAAAAGTTAGAGACCATAGCACCAATTTTTGTTTCACTCAGTTCTCCTTTATGGGTATGGATCTGTGAATAATGTTTTTTTTTCTTTTGCAAACTGCAGCCTGGTTCTTTCCTGCTTCTCATTAATGAAGGGCTTCTTCCTTGCTTTATGGGACTTCAGCCCTGCTTCTATGAGCCTGTTATGAACTGTCCTAGCAGTGCACCTCACACCTGCACTTAACGTTTCCACCAAGTACAGGTCACTTGAGGTCATGATTCATGAGGCACTGTCGGATAAGTGAACGGGCATCTCAAGCATTGGGAAGTCGTTTCCACCCTTTACCTGGCTGCTTTCTGGCCTTTCTCAGTGTCTCCCGTTTCACCATATTCTTGTACACTTGCGTACTTAGAACCTGGAAGCAACCTGACGCTCAGCGTACCTTTCTGCCAGCAAAACCAGCTTTAAACAAGCAGATTTTTTTTCCAGTATAGAGTGGTCTCAATTTTTTTCCAGAGCTCTATTTACTGCTCTGCCGGGTTCACCGATTGGCCACCGGCGGCGGCTGTCTACCTGACGGAGGGGGGCACCAGGTCCCCGGGAAGCGTGAGGGGCAGCGGCTGTCCGGCCTTCGCCATGTCCACCAGGTGCATAGCCAGGATGAACTCCTCCCCTGTCAGCTGGCCGTCCTTGTCCACATCTGCCAGGTTCCTTGGGAGAACATGTGGGAAGGTCAGTAATCGAACCGGGTGCACAGATGGCGAAGACCAGCATAACTTCACCCAGACCATGAGGGGTCCAATTTAAAAACCAAACTAACCTACAAAAAAATGACAACTTACCCTGAGTTTTGTCCAACTGTAGGCTAATGCAAGTGTTCCAAGCATGTTTAAGGTATGCTAGGCTAGGCTATGAAGTTTGTTAGGTGAGCTGTAATAATAAAATGTATTCTCACCTAACAATATATTTTTTAGCAGTATTTTGAGAGACAGACATATAAAAAACAAAATGCCTTTAAATTTTTTTATTTTTTTTTAAAGCAGTGATTATTGCAGCACATTAAAAACCTGCGACACGCTTCCTATTAGTTGATTATCAGTAGGATCCCATGAGTCACAACTCAGAAGTACAGACCTCCTGCCTCGAGCCGTCGCACCAGCTGCCTGACGCGTGCTAACAGGAACAGACCACTTAAGAAAAGCAACCAGCCCTGGAAATATCATGATGGCTTCTGAAATCAGCGCAGGGTCAATTGGAGCAATTAGAGGTTGTTCAGGGGACCAGCAGAGAAATCACTGCCAATCCGGGGACTTGAACTGTCGACCTTGAGGTTACAGACATATGGTCCTCACCTGTGGAGCCACACACTGCCCGCATAGAGTGGATGCTGAAAGGATTGAGCTACGTAATTTAAGAGGGGCAAATAAACCAAGCGCACCACTGCGGCCGTGAAGAATTCAGTGGACACTCACCAAACAGTGGCTAGCTGAGTCTGAATGAGCTGGGATGAGGCCAGAACGTTCCTGGAATGTGTGGGGACATCAACATGTTGTTGTAGGTTGAGGGAATCTAGCAGCTCCAGGAAATCAGCAGTGAGATAACCGGAAGTGGGCGTATCTCCGCCTAGGAATGTCGTCGACACTAGAAACAAAGTTCCTCAGATCAGAGTTGAGTAGAATCAGGTGATGAAACTAGCGTCAAAATAGGCACTGTATAAAAAAGCTACAAGCATTTTAATTATTTCAAAAGTTAGCATGCTAGCCTGTTAGCATGTAAAATGCCTTGGCATGCTCAGATCAGGCTGAAAGGTTTGATCTAGGCGTATAGCAACACCCAGATTCAGAATATGGAGTAATCTCAAAACTTAGCATGTTAGCATATTAGCATCAAAACCAGATGTGTGGGCGTATCTCCGCCTAGGAATCTCGTAGAGACTAGAAACAAAGTTCCTCAGATTAGACATGATGAGAAAAGACATAAAACTAGCATCAAAATGTACAAAAAACTACAATCATGTTAACATATTAGCATCACAACCAGAAGTCGGCATCTCACCAGCCTAGGAATGCCCTAGAGATTAGAAACAAAGATCCTCAGATCCATCTTAATAAGTAGAGTAAAGAAATAAAACTAGCGTCAAAACAGGCTATGTACAGAAAAAACTACAATCATGTTAGCATATTAGCATCAAAACCAGAAGTGGGCGTAACTCACCCTAGGAATGTCGTCGACACTAGAAACAAAGTTCCTCAGATGAGAGTTGATGAGTAGAGTAAAGACATAAAACTAGCATCAAAACAGGCAATGTACAAAAAACTACAATCATGCTAGCATATTAGCATCAAAACCAGAAGTGGGCGTAACTCACCCTAGGAATGTCGTCGAGACTAGAAACAAAGTTCCTCAGATGAGAGTTGATGAGTAGAGTAAAGACATTAAACTAGCATCAAAACAGGCAATGCACAAAAAAACTACAATCATGCTAGCATATTAGCAACAAAACCGGAAGTGGGCGTAACTCACCCTAGGAATGTCGTCGACACTAGAAACAAAGTTCCTCAGATGAGAGTTGATGAGTAGAGTAAAGACATAAAACTAGCATCAAAACAGGCAATGTACAAAAAACTACAATCATGCTAGCATATTAGCATCAAAACCAGAAGTCGGCATCTCACAGCCTAGGAATACCCTAGAGATTAGAAACAAAGTTACTCAGATCCGGCTTGATGAGTAGAATCGAGTGAAGAAATTAGCGTCAAAATAGGCAATGTACCGAAAAAAAAACTACAATCATGTTAGCATATTAGCAACAAAACCGGAAGTGGGCGTAACTCACCCTAGGAATGTCGTCGACACTAGAAACAAAGTTCCTCAGATCAGAGTTGATGAGTAGAGTAAAGACCACTTCCGGTTATCTCACTGCTGATTTCCTGGAGCTGCTAGATTCCCTCAACCTACAACAACAACATGTTGATGTCCCCACACATTCCAGGGGTCAACGTGCTAATCTCCATTCATTGCGTGGCAAGTCATCCATTTTCTCCATCACAACATCTCCAACCTTCAAGTTTCTCCTTGGAGAGTGCCATTTCTGTCTTGTTGCGATGTTAGACAGATACTCCTTTTTCCAACGTGACCAAAACTGTTCTGATAAATACTGCACCTGCCGCCATCTTTTCCGTGCAAATGTGCGAAATGTGAATTTGCATTTTTACAGGGTGGTTCTGTAACACTCATTAATATTCATGAGAGAATATTACTGATTGGTCACTGAATGCCTTAAACCAGGGGAGCCCAAATCCAGTCCTGGAGGGCCAGAGTCCTGCACATTTTTGGGTTTCCCCTCATTTAACACACCTGATTCATCTCCTTGTGCTAATAACCACACAGCTCTTGAGCTGAATTATTTATGGTGGAACAGGGAAAGAGCTGAGCTACACAGGGCACCGGCCCCCCAGGACTGGATTTGGACACCCCTGCTTTAGGTAGAAGAAACAGGCAGCACAAGTCGATGTTAACTGGCCAATGAGGTAGTGCCCCTCTCATAAATATTAATCAGCCAGCCAATCGTGTAGGGCTTCACTCATGAATATTAAAAAGTTCTCCTGATCCACGGTGCTAAAAGAAATTAGCGCCCAGGACACACTGGATGTGCATCATGTGCGGCGGAAAATATCAAATTTCATTTCGGCGCCCATGTTAACAGATTAGAGCGGCCGCGTGCGCGAGATGCGGGGCTCACGCCTCGCGGTAGCGGCGCCGTATCTAGAGTCACGCGCGTGGTAAGCGGTTCGCTATGGAAGCGTATTGCATTCATCTGGGAAAAAAATCAAGTCTGTTTTTTCGAATTAATAAAATAATAATCCCGTTTTTCTGAGCAATATTTTTCTGTTTAATGAGGTAATGAGAACCTTTCTGTTTTTCATGATGCACGTCTCACTGTGTAGTTTAATCCGCTTTTTTTGATGGTTTGTAGACGGTATTATCATTAGTTTGCCGGCTTTGCGCGGCACCTATTCCGCCCCGCTCCACACTGCAGCGTTTCTCCCGGATCAGTAGATACAGTATGACATATGCTTCATGGAAATAAGCCGATGCATTTGAAATGCATTCAGACCGGCTTTGCTGTGACTAAAGACCATCTTTAGCAATCGCTGTAAATACTGAATCCTCATGGAGCGCAACTCCGGCGCCGGAAACAGCTTTTGTATCAGAATCCAGGTCCAAACTTTTATTAAATGTCACTTTAAATATGTAATAATATTACTTAAATATTCTGTTATTGATGGCCATTTTCATGCCGCACTCGCCGGAATTAGCAGTTAGAAGGAAAGACACTGACTTTAGTATTGATCTCTGGTGCCGTTTTGTGGTAAATATGCTTGTGATGAATATGTCTGATGAATATCGCTGCTTTGTAATTTTACTTCCCCGTAATTTCACTAATTAAGCTGTTAGTTTAGCTCGCTTCCCTCCGACATTTCCTGAGCTGTTTCATAAGCTTCAGTTCCCGCTTCGTTAGGGGAAGCTGTGCTGTTTTTAAACAGGCGGCCTGATGGGATTAATAATTCTTCCTCCTGCCTACAGACTCCTGCCAGCTGACGCTGGACCCCAACACAGCAAACAGACGCCTGTCTCTGTCAGGGGGGAACAGGAAGGTGACAGAGGGGGCAGAGCGGCAGCCATATCCTGATCATCCAGAGAGATTTGACAGCCGCCCCCAAGTTCTGTGCAGAGAGAGTCTGACTGGCCGCTGTTACTGGGAGGCTGAGTGGGATGGATATGAAGCCTGGATAGGAGTGACTTATAAAGGGATCAGGAGGAAAGGAGGGAGGGACTGTCTCCTTGGATACAATGACAAGTCATGGATTCTGTGCTGTTATACTGACAGTTACTCTGTCTGGCACAATAATAAAGAGACTCTCATACCCATACGGCCCTCAGGCTCCCGCAGAGTAGGAGTGTATCTGGACTGGGGGGCTGGTGCTCTGTCCTTCTACAGAGTCTTCTCTGATGG
Organism: Brienomyrus brachyistius; assembly: GCF_023856365.1. Taxonomy (NCBI): domain Eukaryota; kingdom Metazoa; phylum Chordata; class Actinopteri; order Osteoglossiformes; family Mormyridae; genus Brienomyrus; species Brienomyrus brachyistius. The sequence goes on from NW_026042347.1 coordinate 139,746, forward strand.
ACTGACCCCCCTGCACAGATTCACCTCCTCATTCACTCAGTCCCTCTATCCAGGGTTTTGGGTTTATAGTGACTCCTCAGTGTCACTGTGACATGTTGCTGGTTCTCCTGGCAAAAAGGTGAAATCTCTGCTTTTTAACCTTTATAATCCTTTTCACTCTGAAAGTGTGTCATCTTCGCCATTTCAGAACCTCTGCTAAAATCATCCTAGTATTTGCAGCGACCGTCCAGTGCAGCCATGTATTTTTTGACTTGGCCACTAGCAGACCTCATACAGCTAGTCAATCTCGCACTGACTTTTTTAACCAATATATTTAATAATTTAATTGAGCTGTTGGTGAAATTTAGCAAAATCATGGAACGGCTGAGGTGCCCCTGAGGAGAAGTTTGGGAACTGATGTGGTGTTCATCTAGCCATCCAACTAGATATCAGTAACTTTTTAGAACACAGAAGAAATTATTACTAGTTTTTATTGTGTTACTCTTAATTTGCACAAGTTCTAATGTTAAATTGTATTTTTTGTTCTAAGCCAAAGTACACTTGCTACCCAGATAAACAGCTTTAAACATTTCTTTGGACTGCCTAAGACTTTTGCACAGTACTGTATGTTTGACAAAAATAAATGCCTGTGTTCAGTGAGCTGATTAAACACGAAAAATATAGTATTATACATTTTCTCTCTGGCTAGAATATAACTAAATGTAATCCTGATTGGGGGGGGGGGCTTTCCCTCTCCCCTGTATATGTACATTTTATATATTTATGTGAAAAAATATTATGTGGTACCTTGGGCGGAGCTTAATTCTCCGCTTCTGACGTCATAAGAGGAAGTGGCTTATCCTTGATGCTGATTGGTCGAGGGTTTATGCCCATATATGGTATCAATACATGCTTATGCCACGTGTTGCAGATAGGGGGGTTTGGGAGATTAAACTTTAATAGAATAAAAATACATTACATGTATTTTATTAATGTGCTTTTTTAATTACGTTTTTAAGGTAAATAATAATAATAAAACATAGAACAGGATAATGGCAAGCTAGCGCATACACGTTCAGAGGGGGCGTCCGTCCGGCCCTGTGTTGTTAGTAAGCGCCGCGGCGTATTTTAAAAGAAAGCGCCCAAATGTTTTAAAAGAAGAAAGCACCAAGTGTGTTAAAGAAGAAAACCCTTAGTGTTATTTTAAAAGAAAAGCAGTGTGAATTTAAACAAACATGCCCGAAAGAAGCAGCAGAACAGCAAATTTAAACAAGCGAAAACAACAAACAAGCCCGTCGTTTTAAAAGAAGCGATCACTCATTACATTTAACCAACACGAAAGACTTTAGTTATATTTACCAGGTTTGAGAAAGCATGTAAGCGGCAAACTTTTAGAAGAAATAGGACGAAACGATCCTGGAGCTCCGACACATGCGACTGCCCTGTTTGAACAACGCGGGTCGGAATGGACGATCGCTAGTCCGGCGTTTGGCGCATGCGCACCCACGCCGACGCCCCTTTAAAAATGGCTACGCCGGCGGAGCGCCTGTTTTAGCAAATAAAACCCCTATAACCGTAATGATTTTAAGTAATGAAGCACATTTCTGTCAATGTGAATAATAAAGTAAAGCGCTCTGAGCATTTTCGATAGCAATAATCAGGAAATAACGCGGTTAATTCTTGTTTAAACGAATGCATGCTCTCACTCTCGTGTGGCGCACGCGCGTAGATCCACACAGCATTTCCTTTATTGAGCCAGCTCGTTGCGTGAAGCTGCTGTCAAATGGCTACCAGGGGAAATTGTTGTCGTGAGGCGAACCGTTGGCCTGGATTGTGAGAAGCATGCCGCCATTCTGGCAGAATGCACACCAATTCTATATTTTATATGCTTATTTGTAAATAGTGTAAAATAATCTATTTCTAATTTAAATAAAAGTCGATCTCTAACCCCCCCCCCCCCCCCCCCCCCGGATTGCTTAGCTACAATTAGCTAAATTTATCTACGTATGGTTAATCAAAAGGTATAACCAGAACTTGAAAAGATGTATGACAACACATGCTGATCTTTTATTTAAAATAAGCCTCTTTAACCTCATCGTTTTTAAGCAATGAAACTCTTTTCGGCTAATGTGTTATTTAAAATAAAACATCTTAAGCATCTCCACAACAACGCGTGGACATTAGTGGAGCTGGAAATTACAGCTTCTCGTACAAAAACCCAAACAACCCTATTCTATCAGGTTTTGGCTCCCCCCAATCAGCACTGGCCTCGGCCAAGGCCGCTGCTGAACTAACAACTCCCCCTGAAGGACAAGGCAGTGAGACTCTCTTGCATTCCTCTCCCCCGATCCCAAGGACTTACCGCTCCCTCCCCCCCATCCAACGCCTTCGCCGCTTCATACCCCCAGCGTGAACAGGCGGGTCTGTTGACCAGCGCCTACATGGCTGCAGGACCGGATGGCTGTCTGTCTCTGCTGGACTACCTCCACCACCCCTTTTCCCTCACCCGTTGCAAGTCGTGTCATTTTTATGTTGTAAGGTGTGACCATGTGCTTATGTTGCTGAGGTGTTTTTTTCGGTTCCCACAATGTCCTCCCCACTCCCCAATGTCCTCCTCTCTCCTCATGTTACTCTGTTTCTTTTCTTCTCTTCTCTCCTCCCCTGTCTCCCGGCCGGTCTACCCCCTACTGTGATGTTGTATATGTAAGGTCGGGCGATGGCCTGTTTTTCGCTGGTACTTGTGACTAGTGACATGGTATATTGCAACAGCAATAAAGGGTTTGAATCAAATCAAATCAAATCAAACAAGAATCAGGGAATAACGCTGGAGATCCTTGTTAAAATAACTCCATGTCGCGCTTGTGCGTGCAGCCACGATATCCACACACCACTGTCTTTTATTGAAAACAGGTGAGGCAAGTCGTTTTCGGAACTTTAAAGTGTATAAACTTTAAAGTATAAAACGTGTTATAAAGCACATAGCCAACATTAATTAATAAAGAATTTAAGCATAATAGCCCAGACGTACCACGGCCTATAAGCCGGCAGAAAGAGAGCTATCCTACGGCCTACAAGATAAAAGTATATGGCACCAAATTGGAATCAGTAGTCGTTAAAAGAATAAAATACATTATATGAATTTATCAATGCGACATTTTAAATACGTTTTAAGGGGTCATCGGACGCGTCGAGCTTTTCTAGCTAGAAAGGAAAGAGAGTCGGGCAGTTTTGAATGGTAAAAGCAGTAGTTGTGTATTGTTAACGGTTTATTTTTAACAAAATGTCCTATTTTATAACCGTAAAAACACAGCAATCCTGTTTTTAGGGGGGATTTATGCGTATTGCATGTCTAGACATGTCGATCAGCTAATGTCCGCGGCAGTGGGAAACGGGTCGTAAGCGCGAGAGCTTATGGAGCCGTGAGTGATACGCCTATGAGAAGGAAGCGTCAATTGACAAATTGACAAATTGTTGCAGAGTGCGTGTAACTTCTCGTTTAACCGCTGGTCCTGAGTGTGACAAGCAGACAGACAGCATTCACGCCCCGGCAGAATGCACATTACGTCTATTTGTTAATCAGTTTTATTCGTAAATAGTATAAAATAATATATGTCTAATGGAAATAAAAGTCGATGTCTAACACCACAGCTCTGGGACTCTAGCATAGCCCCGGGCGCCCCGCTGCGGGCCTGTGGGGCTGGATGAAGGATCTAACTTCAATTGCTTAATCAGCAGGGTAAAGTGCCGTAACTTAAACGGGGGTATGACAAATTAGTATAAAGTTTTAAGCCAATAAGATTTAATTAATAAAATAATTTAGTTGTATTTTGTTAGTTTTATTTTCAATAAAACACACCCAGCGCATTATTAATTTAATAGATGCAGGAACTAGTGAGCGGTATTTAGCTACGTACTTCAAAAACATTTTAAAAACTTTGTTAGACTAATACCTTAGTTATTTTAATAATTTAAGGGATAAAAACATTTGTTGTGTTTGTCAATGTGTTATTTTAAGTAAATGCGTTATTTTCCAACGCCAAAAGCCCTGTCATGTTTTAAGTGAGAAATGATATGGACTAGCAACTCTCTCTGGGGGGAGCAACCCCGGTTAGGTACTATTAAGCAGCATTTAGTGATACATGTTGTCATGTGTTGTGCGAGACGTATTAATAAATCTTATTCGTTTTGTATTTTAGATACAAGCTGGATCCAGTCACCAGCCAAACGGCCCGGCGCATCTTTGAGACGGCCACCAAGGACTTGAGTGACCAGAAGTCGTCCTTGGTGGCCGATTACCTCACGCATTCCACTGCAACGGCTGACAAGCACTACCGGATAAAAGTCATGGAATGTGGTGCTGGCCAATAAGCTGCTGAAGAAGCTGGCAGGTGACTCAAGGTAGGCATGTTTTCCGTTTGTCAACACACTTACCAACATCAAGACACAAAACCAAAGCCCTCACCACTGAACAATAACCGTAAAACTTTGTGTGTTTTTTTTTATCCCAGCGCTGACTCCGCAGAGGAAGGATCCAGCTGTTCTGCCCATGGCGCCGCACGGGATGCTGCCCTGGCGTCCAACCAGCAGATGGATCTCCAGGCAGCATTCCATCAGCTCCTTCGAATCCACCCCGTGACCCTGGATGGCGACATCCCAGACAAGACTGTAGGGACACAGGTCGGGCCAGTTTCAGCGACAGCTCTGAGTGCTGGCTGAAGGCCCAGATGAGGATGCGTGTCCAGCATGTCCTGAGTATTGTTTGTAGCACTAATTTTTAAAGCACTTTACTGATAAGCAATCCTATCTACATAGTCTTCCTAACAACAATTTGCTTTGTTCTTGACAGCACACTTTGGCAGACAGCAGCCCACCGAGTCCCGGGTCGACGCTTGGATCATATTGTTTTATAAATGTGAATGGCTGAAGTGTATTATATGAGAGTGCTGTAACTTTTTGGTTTGAAAAATAAGAAAAATTTGAATTACAAAATAAAATGTTCTTAGAAAGTAATTTCATGTAACCACTAGTCTTAAAATTAATTACATCCAACAGTACATTTTTTAGTGTAGGTAAGTAGATGGATCGATAAAATTAAATAATTATTACAAATCACAAATAACTATTACAGTCATGGCCAAAAATATTGGCACTTGTGTCAAAAAACACACCCCTTCTCCTAGAAAATTGTTGCAATTACAGATGCTTTGGCATTGTCATTAATTTCTCTTGTTGGCACTTGAAGAAAACAAAAAGAGGAAGAAGGAAAAACAGGAATCGGAGACATTCCACGCCAAAGGGCACCTGCCCTTCTCATATTGTCTCAAAAACCCAAAGCCAGTCAGAGTGGTCTGGGGGTGATTGTACACCCAAATAGGCCATTTGATCCATGTTGGTCTTAGTCTTTCTCATGATGGTGGGTAAATCTGGGGTGGCTCTTGTGGTTCTCATATGAGGTCTTTGGTGCACATTAAGTGAGGCAGATACAGGCCACCCATTGTGTACCTCTGTGCCATTTAAATGGGCTTGCAATCTGAAGAGGTGTGAGGTCACAGTGATTTAACACTGACCCACTTTTTCTTATGGCCTTGAGCCAGGTCATGACAATATCTTGTGCAGCACTAATGACGTAATGGCATCTGCTCATGTTATCTCATAACTTGAAGCTGTTTGTGCAGCACAACCCACACGGCACCAACAAGACATTGAGAACAATCCCAGCAGCCCTCGGCTCTCTTACCCAATGCTGTTATAAGGGGACCAAACTTCTTTAAATTTCGCTTCCACAGTGGCTTTTGAAAAAAATAAGCAAATCACGCAATGCTATTGAAATTATTAAAACATAGAGATTAACAGTCGGATATGTTTTGTGATTTTAAATGATGAAGTAATATATTGGATATAACATGAATGTATTTCTTATTTCTTTTTTTTTGGGTTTTCTGTGGTGAGAAATGAAAGCTACAGGCATGTAAATATTGCTTCCTGTAGTAACTTGTAAAATGTTCCTCATTGTTAACAATCACATTACATGTGAAGGTGTCAGTCAGTGGAAACGCATAGTGAGGCACGCTGGCCAACCATTGTATTCATTCAGGACCAGCCCATCAAGTAAAGGTTTCAGCACCACGGACAGTGACCTGTGTTAAACTGACCTCAGGTTCCTACATTGGCTCTATGGAATTTTCTGTAAATAATGAAATGCCACTGGCCCCCTACATGCGGAAATGTTTCCCCCTCCCCCAGACTTCTTCAGAGAGCTTTGGAGGACATTGTCTGCACGCTACCAGAGGCAACTAAGAATGTGCTTGAGTTGGGAGGAGGCAGTAGTCCCCATTTTTCCCTCCTGCTGTAGAGGGTCATCGGGAGGAGGTGGGTTTGCTGCTCTCTTTCGTGTCTCCTCAGCAGGTGGCTCTTAGAGATTTGTCTGAGAAAGGTCTGTTCCAGGTTTGTGTTAAAGTGCTGCATTTTCGGGCACTGAGTGGACTGGCAGATTCTAGGTGGTCAGGTTTGTTGAGGCCTGGATCTTCCCCGCAGGGATGTTGGAGGTCCCTGTACAAGCCCCCCATTGAGAAGCACACGGTGGATCTTCAGTGGCAGATTTATCTGATGCTTTGATCCCTGCGATGGGCTGGCCCCCCATCCTGGGTTGTTCCCTGCCTCGTGCCCATTGCATCCGGGATAGGCTCCGGACCCCCCGCGACCCAGTAGGATAAGTGGTTTGGAAAACGGATGGATGGATGGATGCAACAAATACCAGTTACCATGTTCAGAAGGTCAAGTGCACTCACCCTACCCTTTGTTGGCATTAAGTGGATAACATTTGCTGGGTGATACTGTATGACCGGGGGAGGCGTTTGATGATGGGCATCTACTTTGATAATGCTTGGGTAATAGTACCATGTTTTGTTATTTAATATAAATACTTGACTGAACCAGCTTATGTATTTGGTCTTTAAGAAGTTTTTACTGTTGTCTGGTGTGCTGTCATATAACCTGTCTGACAGAAAGCTGTTTCTCCTCTCAGCACTAGGCGAATGGAAAAAGCCGTGAGCTGGGCTGATGACGAGTACTGGGCAGCCTGGGATAAATGGGATGAGGTGATCGAATGGGGAGATGAAGGATCTTCACCTAAAACACCTTCCTCCAACCAGGCTGGCACCAGTAATGGAGACATGGATGCTGGGGCGGTGAAGGAATATTATCAGAATAAAAAGAAAAAGTCAGACTTTAATCAGAAGTCAGAATTCAAACATATGTATTTCTGAGTTGGAGTCAGTCTGATATTAATTGAAACCACAAACTATGTAACACTATGTAAATGATTCTCACTGACTGAGCAACATTGAAATAATTTCTATAATCATGTTTACTATAAAGAGAAATGTTTCTGTGCAACAGGTCAGCAAAAGAAATGGGTGTGCAGAGGCCTAACAGTGAGGATACGTAAATACGGATGACAGTGAACAACAAACCCCACTTCTGCCAACCATAGTTACCCCATCAGTTTGGAGGGAATCAGTGGCTGAGGGGATGAGGAGATCCACTGGGCGGGAGGACCCATTCTCTGTGGCTGAGTACGAGATCCACCACTGGTCCGGAGTGAGATACTGGTCACGAGAGGCAAAGAAGACACCTGTAAATGAAAAATCCATTCTGGACCTTTGTAATGCCCTGCAGTCATTTACTCTCTCTTGGGGGGAAGGCTGACAGGATGTCCAACACCCAGAACCATACTAAAATTATAAAATTATAAAATAAGTTCAGTCTGATATTGTGTCAGCCAAATGGTGTCATCAATGTGCATCATAAATATAACACCTAGCTGATGGTGGACCTAAATTTTCCAAATAAACCAGGAATCATATGAATCATGTCAGTGCACTTTGTACTGAATTGCTTTGGTATAGTGATGTATGCAGGGTTTCATCTATTCCCTTACATAGTCATGTGTGACGTATTGCTGTAATGCAAATGTTTTTTTTTTTTTAAACTCCCCATTCATTTGTACAAACATTGAATGATAAAGGCATAGCGGAAACTCAATGAGCGCATTTGACCGAGATCCATGGATGGATGTCATCTTCTCCTGAACTGTGAGTGATAATGTCTCGGCCCCAAGATGCATTTTACCACAGATCCATTCATGTCACTTTTGCAGGCTTGCTTATAATTTTCTGAGCTTCCATTGTGAGTCAAGTGTCCTGGTCATAAGCTCAGGTCTGCCGGTTGCCCCACTGGCCAAATTCCCACGGCCCTGACTTTCTGAGCTGGATATCGTGGTTTTAAGTCCCATCTGGGGTGATTCTTTTTTTACTTTTCCCAGCTGCCTTCTGCTTTGTGATATAATAAATATTGCAATAAGTTTCATCTTCATTTTCAATTAATCAAACTGTATGAAAACTATATTTGCAGCAATTACAGCTTTGCAGTCCTTTGCCATTAGAGCTGTCCGTTTATGACAATATTAGGGGAAATTTCAATCCTGCTATTCCCAGAGGTGGGACTGGCTTGGTATTTTCTCTGACCTCATGGTGAAGCTGGTCTCACATGAGCTTGATAGGCTGGAGATGTGATGATTCTGTAGGCCAGTCAAGCAGGACAGTTCTCTGGATTCCTCATCTTTCACCAGTGTGCTTTGAATCAGCCTTGCTGCTTGATAGAAGTGCTGACCACAGGGAGTGGCATGAGTTGTAAAACAGAGCGGTAACCTTGCTGGTTCATTGCACCTTGTACTCTGTGTAAATCACCCACCTTACCAGCACCAAAGCAGTCCCATACCGTTTTACTCCCTCTGCCATGCTAGACAGAAGCATGGCAGCTATTCTTTCAAGTTGTGCTTCTAAGGCCAGCATACAAGTTGTATTTTCCCTGTTGCAAAAAACACTGGTAGAGATGGCACAACGAGGCACTGAAGGTTTGAGCCTTTTTAACCATTGTATTGAAAACTGGTTCACTACGCGAAGACAGTGCACATGAGTGACATTTCGTGGTGAAAGTACCACTCCTGATTATATATATATACATGTATGAATGCATTTGACTATGTGTGTGTGTGTGTGTGTGTGTGTGTGTGTGTGTGTGTGTGTGTGTGTGCGTGCAAACTGACAGACTGGGAAAATGAATTCAGAAGTTTTGTTTTGCTAAAAGTAAGTTCATTTTTAGAGAAAATTAGTCACAAACGAAAACAAAAGAAACTGATGGATTTTTCTCTCTTTCCTATCAAGTGAAACAATAATAAAAGCAGACTTAGTTATTGAATTTATATAAAGAATAACAAACTATCTGCCATTCTTTACGGTCACTTTTGCCAAGTTTAATGCCCTTTCTTGTCAATGACCATCATGAGCCTGCAAGGTTCTAACAGGTCGAGATGCTCTTCAGCCAAATGGCTGCTTCAATATTAGTTTAAATACTCATGGCCATAGGTGGAAATTAGTGGGAGAACATTTTAAACTGAACTTGAGAAAACACTTTTACACAGCGTGTAGTTAGAGTATGGAACAGTCTTCCTGTTCATGTAGTGCAAGCTAAAACCCTGGGTTCCTTTAAATCAGAGCTAGATAAGATTTAAAAAATTCTGAGCTATTAGTTAAGTTCTCCCCAAACGTGCTTGATGAGCTGAATGGCCTCCTCTCGTTTGTAAATTTCTTATGCTCTTATTATTTTTCAGTCCAAACTTGGTACCTATTTGGAATAATAGATATATTACCCACAGAAATCAGTCCCCGTACCATGAACGTTGGGTAGAGAAGAACATCTGGTCAGCTTTAAAATTGGACATCACAGGAAATGTTCTGTTTTTTGAAAACTTTTGTTTAAAACATAATACAGTTTATTAAAAAAGAGTTTGATATTGTTCTAAAATCTATTCCAGCTGCACATTTAATGTTGGTCAGGAACCTTTTAAACAATTCTCCCCTTCTCCTATTTCATAGCCTCCCTCCTCTCCAATACAATGGTATTATTTTATAAGTAGGGTAAATTCCTAAATGAAATTATTAGACATAATATTATTAGACGTTGCTTATGAACTATTTCGTCACCTTTCCAATAAAAATTCAAATCAACCAGTAAACACATTTGCACTAAATATATTTATTATCCAATACCCCCCAAAGTCAGAGTTACACTTTAAAGTATTCAATGCTATATATACCTGTAATTAATTTCTTCATGCTAAGTTTAACTTTGATAATAATACTTGCACCTTTTAAAATAATGACATAGAAACTTTGGACCACTTGTTCTTCTCTTGTTGCTTCTCAACAAGTACAAAATTTCATTTTTTGACTTCCTTTACTTGTAATGATATTATCTTTGGTGTTGTCCTAAATGATGATACGCTTTATCTTTTACTCAATAAAATTATATTGTTGGGAAAATCTATATTCATAAAACAAGTGTCATGCCCGGCTCGTCCACTCCTCCTGTGTGCCACGCCCCCTGATTACCCACGTGTTTTCTCCCGATTGTACCCAGCTGTGTCTAGTTAATTTGCTCAGTCCTGTGTATTTCAGTCCGTGTCTTACCTGAGTCCATTGTCTGTCATTGATGTTAGTTAGCGTTTCATGTCTCCTGCTCCCTGTTTATTTATTAAATCCCTGGTTTACCCTGACTTCCGCCTGTCCGCCTGCTTCCTGCCCGTTCGCCTCGCACGATCGCCGTTCCGTCCGGCTTTGAACATGACAACAAGATTCTTCAAAACTCCTCCAAACTTTTTTTTATCTTCAAAAAAGAACTTTCTCAGTTCTTCACAGCTTTGACGTTAATGAGGAAAAAAAGCTGCAGTGAAACTTTTGCAAAGGATAAGGGGCCAAACTTTTAGTCCGTAGTACGTGGCGATCGTCAGTCGAATTATGCACTGCTTTTTGGAGCTACAAACGTTCCTGTTAACTTTAGGGATAACAAAAGAATGATGTCATGAGATTCACTGTAATAAAATCACTTTCAAATATTAACGAAATGCAACAAATAAGACTTCTTTAATTCTTATACATGTAGTAAACTGACAGACTGAGAAAATGAATTCAGAAGTTTTGTCTTGCTAAAAGTAAATTCTTTTTTAGAGAAAATTAGTCACAAACGAAAACAAAAGAAACTGATGGATTTTTCTCTTTCTCGTATTAAGAGAAACAATAATAAAAGCAGACTTAGTTAGTTATTGAATTTATATAGAGAAAAACAATCTGCCATTCTTTACGGTCCCTTTTGCCAAGTTTAATGCCCTTTCTTGTCAATGACCATCATGAGCCTGGTATCAGTTCACACACACACACACACACACTCACTCACAACCTCCTAGATGCCGCTCTGAGAAGTGTAATGTTTGTGATCGTGGTTAATCTTATGCTACATTAAGGCCCCATAGTTAATGATGGGGATTAAATCAGGCGATGAAGACAGCCAGGTTACAATTTCATCACCTTCCAAGCTGGTTTTAAGGTGATGTCTTTTCTTTGTTTAAGAATTTTCTGTGCCTATTCTTGAAGTTTCAACTTGTGAGCCTTATGCATTGTATTAAGCTGATGTCTGTGTCAAAGTACGCATGAAAGAAAATTAGACTATTTTGCTGGCTTAGGTCCTACAGGCTTGTTGGCTCAGGGTGTCGTGCTCTTAACATCATGGCTGAGCTCTGCATGTCATATGCATGTTCTGCTGCTTGTTTCCTTGTGCCTGTGTGTGTCTGTGTCTGTCAGTGAGTCCTATGATGCACTGACCTTCTTAGCAGAATATTCCACTTCCTTACAGTATGTCCTATTGTGACTCCCCTATGATCCTGTACTGAATATATTATAAAATGCATGGACATAATCAAATGCTACATCTTCCTTAACTATTCATTTAACATTTTTTAAATGATTTATTTTTCCACTTTTACGTTTAGTGGTCACTCCATAAGAGCTGTCCTTTAACGTGCTGCGCAGTGTCCCTGGATGCTTTGCAGTCCACTGCAAGGCTTGGACTTGAGGAGTCAATTCATTATGAAATGACTCCCAGTCTGAGCTGTGAGCTAATGCAGAATAACCAGAAGCCAGGTAGTGACTCTTGGTTGCTGTAGTTGTTCTCTTCTGACCAGGGAGGTGTTCCACTAAGCAGGATTTCTCAGTTAGCGGAGTTAACTTAAGCTAGAAGTCATGATTGTTCAATAGGAATGCTCCTTACCTCTTACTGGACAATTATGAGTGAGCCAGTGTCTTGTTTAAAAAGAGAAAATCTGTATCCATCTTCTGAATTATTCTGAATTATTCTACTCCTAAACAAACAGTTATCCTCAGAGGCAGCATAACATCTTGGCAGCTGCTCAATGCAGCATTGAAAAGCACTACAGAGAGTAATGAGCTCACAGATGTAATGAGCACAGAGCACGCTGCTCTCAGCAGTTGAGGACATAAATTTTTCCCCACAGAATACTCTGCTTGTGTAGTGTTTGTACTTGGCCTGCTACTGAAGGGGCATAAGTGATAATTAAGTGACATGATAATAAAGTGCATTGCTGGGTGTTTCTTTGCCAATCTCGCATGAAACAGTACTGTGATGCAAGACAGGGAGCTCGCACTCCCTCATTCAGAGAAGGGCACAGAGTGCGGCTGTGGAAACCAGCGCATGTGCAAAAAGGGCATCAGAAATTCTCTGCACCCATCGAGACCCATCCTGGCTGACGGGAAAGCATGGCATGCTGCCCATTTGGCCTCAGTACCCAGTGGACTTCCCAAATTTCCAGCCCTGCCAAAGACTGGTCCTGAAGGAACAGTTGAGCTTGGAATGGCCTAAGGAACTGGAAGCTGTGCAGCCAGGGCACACAAACCATCATCGGCTCAAGGACTATGGAACTTCACAGAATTAAACAAAGAAATGAAATGCATGTTCTGACCGTGATTTTCTGGTTAGAAAGAGATACCTTAAAGGAAAAGATAGATTCAGTATAAAATATATAACAGTTGTTCGTAGATCCTCTTACTGTGGTCCTCAGTGAATGGAACATTTCTAATTGTAATTGATTTCTGTTGGAAGCAAAACAGGCAGTTCATAGTGAAAAGGTTGTGCAGTTACAGGAAGGCACAAGCACAATGTTTTTTGTTGAACTTACATTCTATTTTGTCTGGGGTGTAATGACCTTATAGGAAGAAATGTTACAGGTAAGGCGTGTCTTTAATAGAATACAGTGCTGCTGCAGGAAGTAAAGGGGGGATGTTGCGTTCAGTTAGTAATTGTTCTGTTTTCCATATTACTGTATGGAACCTAAAGAGGGTGCTGTAAGGCTGTTTGATTCGACTTCAATTCCTATTCCAAGAGTCAAGAATGGATAGTATATCCCAGGCAGCAGTTTTCCAGATTATCAACTTCAAAAACTAAAAAATATGATAGGAAAAAAGTCTTTGTAAAATTAAGAAGTATATAATACTATGAATGACAAGGGGTCTTAATACTTGCATTTCAACCAGTTCACATGTTCACACACCGCTTCATACTTCAATATAGTCAAGCTGAGAAGTAAGGGTTAGGGTTATAATTATCAATAAATAATGTACTTCCCTGTGAAACAATGATGCTGGATGTTTATTTGCATATCATGATATGGTGCAGCCTTTTAATAGGTTTCTGTTTTTCTGTTAATCCTTCATGGTGTTGAATAAGTCAGCAAGCATAAGTGACTGGTGTTTTCGGGGGAGACTCCCTAGAGCTGGAGAGAAATACCTTAAGGCACGGGATGAAAAATCCCAAATCTTCCAGGAAAAATGTCAGCATTATATGTATTTGCCACACAGAACAGAACAAAAAATTCCTTAGGGAATCACACGCCTTGCATGTTTATTCTTACCAAGCTAACCAAGCTAAGAATATTTGAAAGTGTTAATCCTGTGTAACAATGTAAATAGATGTAATGATAAACTTAGAAGCATCTAGCCTACTCCGAAAGTAATGGCCCAAATTTTTTTTAACAATTTACCTACCACCCTGTACAGTAGGGGGTCCCAACTTCCGGTCGGTGTTCCGGTACCGTCCGCGCGGAGTATTGCACCGGGCGGCAGACAACCGGGGGTAGAGGAGCCAGCCGTCCCGTTTATTAGGGGATCGCGCCGTTTTGGAAAGAAAGCTGCCCGTATTGATGTACGGAAATACGCCATTAGCCCCGCATGTCCGTATACACCGTCAATCTCCCGCCGCTCGGCGTGGGAACCCCCAAATTATACCGCCGTCTTACCCATCCGTGACACTTTTCTACGACGGAAACCGATCCGCGGACATCGAAAGGTTGGGAAGCCCTACTAAACTAGCATGTTTGAGATGAATTTACTAACCAAATAGTCTGTCATTATTTAAATATTAGCAACCACAGTAGCAATAAAAACCACTGCACTTTAAATGACGTTAAAAAATATGTAATATTAAAAAAATATGTAATGTTTTTTATTGTATTATAGACATTTACTATATGTCATTATAGTATAAAAGGCTAAATAATCGAAGTAGCACAACATCAGTTGAAGAATTCAAAGACATTTTGGAGAGCTAACAAGCTACTCACCTCTGCGCCATTTTCACTCAGAGTTTGTTGTGCTTCAAACGGTAAAGTTTGTTTACGTTGTTTCTATGGAAACTGCTCTGACTCTCCGCTTGACCGTAATATAAAGGCATGTATGCAGTAATTTTCTGATTGCAGATTTGATCCCTATGCAGTAATTGACCACTGACCTCTTGGACCCTCTGGGCTGCCTTCACCTGCATTGAGGCAGCTGTTACATTTGCTGTCATTACATTCAGCCCAAAATATCAAAGTACAGGATTTAAGATTTGAATTAGTAACAGGACCGTGGGAAACAAAACATATATGTTATTGATCCCACGAAGAAAGTTTTCAATTTTCTCCTTCTTTCAGTTCTTAAATAACGTGTCAGTTCTTGCTCTGGTTGGTTGGGATTTACCATTTTAACATTGTAGCAGTTCCTAGGCAATACACAGACAAATTCTTTTTTTTAGGATGGAATTGTTATGTTGTAAACGATTACCTTCACGTTTCAACAAAGGTACTTGCTTTTGATATATAATTTTTTGTACATGTGTACTCTGGTCATACCCCTTGGACATTTGGATGGCATGGAAGGACAGTCACTGCTGTCACCTATACTGTCCCTGTCTGCTTTTCTCATTTAAGTGTTGATACGGCAAAAGAAGATGGACCTTTTGTAGAAATTTCCAGCCAGAGACTTGGTTCCTATATGAAGAGAATATTTTATTTTAATTCAGGCTAAGAAACTACAGAAAACCAGCTCTGCATGTGATCTCCCCTTTACTGCACAAGGAGGGCACACACATCAACAATTAGCAATGCAGCAAAATACAGATGAACAATTTCTCACAGTTTCAGAATAAATCAGATTTCTCTGTAATTCAGAGATTGTCTAAGACTAGATCATTTTCTGCACTTGAACCTAATTTCAAGATAAATGACACCTGGGTCTATTAAAAGAAGGTGATGCTGCCTGACCCACCAACCAAGGCTGGGAGGAAAGGGAGGAATACTAGTCAAAGGAAGGAAGAAAAGCAGCCCACCCTATCTCATGGTCATGGATACAAAAGTCAGGGAGTGTTACGAAGAAGACACCACACTTAAGACCATTGGTTTTATGCACTGAATTACACCAGATAGAGTTTTTGCATTCTAGCTGTGTTACGTAACATTCCTCAGCCTTCATTTGTTTCCACAGAATGCAGGACATAATTTAGGGTGCCAAACAAGACAGCGGAACTGCAGTATAGCCAATTATTTGTTTCAGTAGTTTCATAACAACTCGAACATAAAATGTTTGTTTTTCTTAGATAAAAGTCCAGTTGAAACAGACTTTATTTTTAAATGTTAGATTGGATTTAAGAGATGGAACATGTTGCTTGTGTTAATACTGCTTTGATTTTGAGGATGAAGTCTGAAGTGTAGGTGACGTGTAACAGGTTGTTATTTTACTTTTAACTTATAATTATACAAGATTCTGTTTTCCTTCTTCTGTCTAACCTGATGGGTACAATATCCTTTAAACTTTCCCATGATGCTTTTGTCCTGCATCGCCCCTCCCTCTGTCTTTTCCCCTTTATAAGGGTCCCGACCTCATTTCCTCTTCCCTTTGGTGTATTGCACACATGGGAAGAGGTGAGGATCTAGTGGCAGGGTCCCCCGAGTTAGTAAATCAATTGTATAATTATGACCCATATATATTATATTTGATTTATTATTCATCATAAGCAGGGGATAGAAAACACATAAGTATATACATTGTTTTACTTTGTGCAGAGAGAGCGAGAGGGCCAGAGCATATGAAGTTTACCCCTTTCCTTATTGTTCCCAACAGGTTCAATAAAATCCGGGAACGACAACGGCGTCTGTAATATCCCTTCCTCCTGCACCCCACACACACCTGATAACACCCCAAAACACAATGCAGTGACCGTTTACATAGGTACACTAGTGCGACTTGTAAATATGCCCTTAATTTATGCCTGAAAATGCCTCCCATATAGTGGCTGACCACAAATCATGTGAATGACCCGGAAAGAGTGAGTGTATATATATATATATATGTATGATGTGCATGTGAGAGACACCATCGGAAGTCTGGTTTCAGTTCCTCAGAGGCACTACTATGGAGGCGCTTACAGTAATAAACTTGCTGACCGCAAAAACTGGCACTATGATGGAAGTTATGCAGAAGTGCAGAGTAGATGGAATAATTTTTGTACCTCAATAAGATTGTATGCCTTTTGCCTGTGTCTCCAGCCAGTGCCGGGGGTGAAACGCGCTTGTAATTATCAGCGGGATAACATTATCGTTTTTTTTATTCTGTGGAAAATGAAAGACCGATTTACTGGCCAGATTTATTTATGAATCATAAACATGTTGTGGGCTATATAAGTAAAGTCAGGGCTCTCAAGTCTTATGCATTGACTGTGAGACACTTGCATTTCAACCAGTTCACATGTTCACACACCGCACCTTATGTTTGTCAAGCTGAGAAGTAAGGGTTAGGGTTATAATTATCAATAAATAATGTACTTCCCTGTGAAACAATGATGCTGGATGTTTATTTGCATATCATGATATGGTGCAGCCTTTTAATAGGTTTCTGTTTTTCTGTTAATCCTTCATGGTGTTGAATAAGTCAGCAAGCATAAGTGTAAGGCTAGTGAGTGACTGGTGTTTTCGGGGGAGACTCCCTAGAGCTGGAGAGAAATACCTTAAGGCACGGGATGAAAAATCCCAAATCTTCCAGGAAAAATGTCAGCATTATATGTATTTGCCACACAGAACAGAACAAAAAATTCCTTAGGGAATCACACGCCTACCATAGTCACTATACTACTCAGAACGCCTGGCAGCCACCAAATCAAACATAGGAAAAGGTCCGGATTTATAGCGTTAGAATGTGGTAGAGACTAATATCCATAACGTACCATCCTAGAACACACTGTGCTCTAAAATTTAAGCCCAATTAAAATCTGAATATTAAATGAGGAAAATAATTTGATTTGTTCTTCTATCCCAAGTTGTGGTCTAAAAGCAATAAGACCACCATCCATTATACCTGCTTTGGGGAAAATGCACTCCTGTAGCCACTAGGGGAGCTCTCACCTCTTCTGGGCCCAGCTAAATAATTATGTTACGCATTCTAACAAGCTTTATTATCTGTGTCAATAAGCCCTGCTTTTACACTAACACTCCTGCTGAGAGGCTAATTTGATTACCAGTCTTGCCCTTGTCATTAGGAACACATGAGAATTTGCGCAGTGCTGTTTCACAGTGGATTCTCACTGGTTTTCCCCAAGACTGGTACGATACATTTTATTCAGTTTCATACCACAGGTATCCAGCTCTTGCAAGAGGGATCAATTGGTTTATACTAGTGCAAGGAAACTATTATTATGATGGTGGGTTATCAAACACAGTAGCTGGCTACCTCAGACATAAGACGCCCATTACGTACCTGTGTATCACCTATATGGGCTTGGAATCTGTATATAAATTGAAATAATTATTCATAGCCCAGATAGCATCATATTATTGTTTCAGCGTTGAAGTATAGTTAAATGCATTGAATTATGGTCAGTGTTAAATTATCAGCATTGAAACTGAATTGATTTTTGGTCATTTTTTCAATATTGAAAAAATAATGGTGGCGAAACCTTGATATAAAGTGACTTTTTCAACATTGAAAATAAGATGCTGAGTTAACATCAATATTATTGAAAATAAAAATGGAAAAATGAATTTATGGGGGGGCGGCATGGTGGTGCAGTGGTTAGCACTGTTGCCTCACACCTCTGGGACCCAGGTTCGAGTCTCCGCCTGGGTCACATGTGTGTGGAGTTTGCATGTTCTCCCCATGTCGTCGTGGGGTTTCCTCCGGGTACTCCGGTTTCCCCCCACAGTCCAAAAACATGCTGAGGCTAATTGGAGTTGCTAAATTGCCCATAGGTGTGCTTGTGTGAGTGAATGGTGTATGAGTGTGCCCTGCGATGGGCTGGCCCCCCATCCTGGGTTGTTCCCTGCCTCGTGCCCATTGCTTCCGGGATGGGCTCCGGACCCCCTGCGACCCAGTAGGATAAGCGGTTTGGAAAATGGATGGATGGATGTTACAGGTAAGGCGTGTGTCATGCCCGGCTCGTCCGCTCCTCGTGTGTGCCACGCCCCCTGATTACCCACATGTATTTCCCTGATCGTCTCCAGCTTTGTCTAGTTACTTTGATTAGTCCTGTGTATTAAGTCCTGGTCTCCCCGGTTTCCCTTGTCCGTCATTGATGTTTGTAGGTGTGCTATGTTTTCCAGTCCTCGTTTGCCCATTAAATCCCTGGTTTTGCCCCGACTTCACCTGTCTGCCTGCCCGCACGATCGCCGCTTCGCCCGACCGCGATCGTGACAGCGTGACTTTTATAGAAGACAGTGCTGCTGCAGGAAGAAGAATACATAAGTAAAGGGGGGATGTTGCGTTCAGTTAGTAATTGTTCTGTTTTCCATATTACTGTATGTCACAAGAGGGTGCTGTAAGGCTGTTTGATTCGACTTCAATTCCTATTCCAAGAGTCAAGAATGGATAGTTGATCCCAGGCAGCAGTTTTCCAGATTATCAACTTCAAAAACTAAAAAATATGATAGGAAAAAAGTCTTTGTAAAATTAAGAAGTATATAATACTATGAATGACAAGGGGTCTTAATACTTTTCATTTAATTTTATTAACTCAATCTTTTGCTGGCAAGTATACCTTTTAAATTATACACTTCATACAAAGCAAAAGGTTACGGCGGCTACTTCATTAATAGTATTTCTTATTGATACTTTACAATTCCGTTCTATTGCCCAACTCCCAAAGGATCATACATTTTTATTAAAACATAGTAGTCTATGGAAATGTCAATACTAATCATACATTTCAGTGACATAACTAAATAGACATATGTTGACACACAGACACAGATAAAAACAATTAAACTCCCTCTATGTGAAAATGACATGTGACACACGTCCTCAATGTTAAAATCCATGAGTGTAAAAAATGACCATCGTTGCTAATGTTATATCTCAGGTCTCAGATTACTTCTTTAAGTGTCAATTAAACTGAAAAAAAATCACAGAAAAAGGCAAGCTTATTTGCCGACATTTAGTAACCGACAAGCTGATTAAGGAGGACTAAACCTGTACCTGGCTTTCCTGTCAGCTCCTTGGGGATGGCTAATCTTCAAATTTTATTACAAATACTACAACTTTATTTTGTGCCTTGCTTAAAGTAAAATATCTCCAGACTACTAAATACCGCGTTAATGGTGACATTTTTAAACTGATTCGCTTCTTTCGCCTCACTCTCCTCTATGTGACGGGTGGGCGTGGTTGATCTAGCCGGCTCCCGATTGGCGGGTATTCGGTAGCTCCTGTGTCATGTGACTGGTAGTAGTGTAGGCAGCACCGCCATAGATTTGAAACCCTGTGTGCCTCCTTGGGCGATACGCGATGTTGGCATGGTAATTGTGAAATAGAGGATTCATAGATATGACTTAGTGAACCGACTATTTTCGAAACTGCAACAACATGAGGAATGTTAAAACTAGAAAACAGGGAACCACATTTCACAGGTAAAAAAATCTGCGGTACGGTCAAATAAGATACATAACATGTTTACTTGCCTGTGACACTGACGGGATACTAGCATTAGTTTTTGTTGAGAATACTATGAGCAATACTACATAAATTTGGGGGGGGGGCAGTAGTGGTGGGCTTGTTTATTTATTCTACATAATTGTAAGATATAAATGCGTTAATTAGTAAAGAAGTTATGGCTAAAAGATCTTTCCATCTACACCCTGACATGTTGCTTGTTTATGTCTAATTATCGCTCCAAGATGGTGGCGCTGCTGACTCGTTGTGGAAAAGCGAGATGAGGCATCTAGGCTTTCAAATTCATGAGCACCACCATGTACTTCGTTTAAATGGGAGGTTCACCCCAAAACTATAAAAAGATATTTTAGAGGGGCCTTAATGCTATCTATTCATCAAAGTTCTGCTGGGAGTTGTTCAGGTTTGGAAATATCAGCCGTAGAAATGTCGGGCTTCTATCGAAGTACACTACTCGTATCACTGCGCATTAGACACAAGCGCGAGCTGTGTGTGGAGTTGGGTAGAAGGAAATAGTTCGTATATTAAACTGCTCGCGACGAAGTCTGTGGATTTTCTTAACCTGTTCCTGATTTCTGGTAAGGGATATTGCTGTTGAATTTTTCAAATACGATGTTCTGGCGCTTTAAGTAGTGAAAGCAAAATTGAATCTTATTATATTGCTTATTCATTAATAAGTACCTATAACATGTATACTGCCCAATGTTTTGATTTAATAAATATTTAAAATTAATAAATATTTCAAAAATACTTCAATATTTAAAATGGTTCATGATTTTCAGGAGCGGTACAGTGGTTAGCATTTCTTTGGGTCCCAGGTTCGAGTCTCCGCATGGGTCACATGTGTGCGGAGTTTGCATGTTCTCCCCATGTCGTCATGAGGTTTCCTCTGGGTACTTTGGTTTCCCCCCACATTCCAAAGACATGCTGAGGCTAATTGGACTTGCTAAATTGCCCGTAGGAGAGCATGTGTGAGTGAATGGTGTGTGAGTGTGCCCTGCGATGGGCTGGCCCCCCATCCTGGGTTGATTGATGGATGATTTTCAGGTCACACTGCCCCCTCAGAGCCCACCAATCAGTGACTGTCTCATAGTGTGATGTAATACACAATGTCCGCACCACCCACTTTTCAGTGAGCAGTAAAAAGACACCAGCTTGTCTCAGCGGACAGCGGCTCTTATCAGATAAGGGGAAAAGGACGAGATATCAAAAGTAAAAATAAATATATCACATTTGGTTAACATCAAATGAAAACAGCCCTGCAATAATATATTGGATTCTAGGAATCTATTCTAGCAGACCATAAAAATCCAATTATGAACAATTGGTGCTGAAAACCAGGATTGGCAGAATTCACATTACAGCGATTCCCCACTATATCGCGGATTTTCCTCCGACGCCTCACAATTCTCTGCGTATCCCGTACATTGTTTGTGGTCCGATTGTTTTCGTTTTGTTCTAAGCCCTACGATGGAAGACGTTGACCATTCAGGAGAAGGTAAAACTTCTGGATGTGCTTCGGGAAGGAAAGCGTTATGCGGACGGCGTTCGCCATTATGGTTTGAATGAATCAACAGTACGCTACATGAAGAAGGATGAAAAGAATGTGTAAGAGCCATATATGTTTTTATTTTTATATATTCCATTACATATATAGAGAGAAAGTTGTGTGTGTGTATACATATTAAAAATTATTATTTTATTATTATTATTATTATTATTATTATGTTACTCATATCCTTAGCCCGACATTTAACATAGCCCGATATATGTGTTTTAATGAGTTTACATATGTTTAAAGCATGTGGGAGGGGTATTTTAAGGCTTAAACTTAAAAAAAAAATTATATGATCCTTCTGTATCGTGGATTTTCACCTATCGCTGATGGGTCTGGAACGCATCTACTGCGATAGGCGGAGGATCAAATTTACCTTCATGTGGAGTCTTGGCTTTTCACAATGTTTCATTCCTGCTTATAGCTAAGGTTTTTTTTAGCCGTCGTCACTCTAAGGTTGCCCATTAATGGTTTGGAATTGGGAATGTAAAGCTGTTTTGTTAGCATGTCTGCCTTACAATTCCTTTACTGTAAGTCAAGGCCTGCTGGAACTCAATACTGCTTCATGGCGCTTGTATTTACTCTTTATTTTTTATTACATTATGTTTGAGACTAACCCCTTTATCTACCTCTTCCTCCTGTTGAGCTCCATACAGAACTAGTGGAGAAAAGGGGTGCTTGGAGGGGAGACGATATCTCTGGATGCCCACTTAAGAAATATCTACGTTACCTTCCAATACACCTTCCAAACTTAAGTGGATTGAACATGGGTGCTGTTGAATTAATAAAAAAAATGCACTGTATTAAAATTATTTTGTTTATATAACATAAAATTGAACTATAAACATGAAATTTAAACCTGTTTATATATTGACAAAATAATAATTCAGAATTTTGAACCCTCATTGAACAAAATTAAACCTAATATGGACAAATGGAAAGCATTGAAATTATCCTTATGGGGGGAAGGTTAATGTTACTAAAATGGTTGTGGTGCCTCAAGTTAATTATCTCTCTATGATGCTTCCATTTAATATTCCGGAAAGGATATTTGAACAGTACGAGAGTATAGTAAAAGATTTTTGTTGGGAAAGAATAAACCTAGGATAAAAATTACTTCGCCCAGAGACAAGGGAGGTCTAGGATTGCCAGATGTTAGATTATATAGCATGTCATTTGAAATAGCCAAACTCTACTATCACTGGAAGAATGTGAATTCTGATGTGGACTGGATAGCTATCGAGAGCAATTTGGCTTCACTATTTCAACCTCTGCACATTCTGTCACAATGGGGGGACAATATAAGAAACACAAACCCGATAATATCTTTTTCGAGAAATATATGGATCAAAATACATAAGAAGCTTATGCAGCCATGCAGCCATATTCCTCAATTTGGCACAATCCTCAAATACAAATAGTAAAAAGTATGGAAACAATGGCAACCCAAAGGGGTGAAAACTCTCTGGGATTTATTCGTAAATGGGATGTTTATGTCATAATCAGACTTAAAGAGTAAGTATGATGTAGGAGGAGGAGGGAGTTTTTGGAAGTTTTTGCAACTGAGGCATTGAGTCACGAGTGTTAAAATGCAGAAGATGAATGGTCAAGAATACTTTCTAGAGTGGGGAAATATTTTAGGGAAGTAAAAGCTAAATTTATTCAGTATAAAATTATACACAGATAGTACTGGACACTAGTTAGACTAAATAGAACTGGACTAATTAATACTGATCAGTGTTGGAATTTTAGAAGGCAGGTGGGGGTTTATTTACACATGCTGTGGCAGTGCTCTCAGGTATATCCATTTTGGGGTAGAGTTCTTGGTCTCCTGGACAAATGGCTAGGCTTTACTTTACCCCGCAAACCCGACTCTCTCTGCTAGGAGATAGAGTGGAATTGCCAAAGGTGAATAATAAACAGTTTAAGGCTGTGATGGTGGGACTCAACTGCCATGAGGGTAATATTAAGGCATTTGAAATCCTCAACAATCCCCAATATAAAGGAATGGACCAATGAGATGATTAAGGCAGCTTCATATGAAAAAATGTTGGACAGACTAAATGGGAAACGAGGTATAATGAAAATGTGGGAATGTTTCTAGGGCCATGTTTTTGAAGGATAAATGGCTGGGAGGTTGAACTAGTGATTGGTCATATTGTTTTATAAATGTGAATGGCTGAAGTGTATTATATGAGAGTGCTGTAACTTTTTGGTTTGAAAAATAAGAAAAATTTGAATTACAAAATAAAATGTTCTTAGAAAGTAATTTCATGTAAGAGAGAGATGCAATACCGCTTTCGTCAAAATGACAGGTCGGGTCAAAGGTCACGTTCAAAAGTTCAGTGGGCGGAGCTTATGTTGTAGTGGGTTGAGCTTGGTTGTGTAACTGACGCAATAGCATGTGGATTTAATTATTTATTTATTATTTTAAATGATTGTGGCTTAGGGGGCATGGGTTGGTTGTGTTAGTGATGCAATGGTATTTGGATTTAATTATTTATTATTTTAAATGCTTATTTTAAATGTTTATTATTTTAAAATGATATTGAGGAGAGTGCTTATGAGTGTGTATTATTTTAAAAATGATATTGATGAGAGTGCTTATGAGCGTGTGTTATTTGAATAAGTTATTATTATTATTATTTTGTGGGGCGCGGGCGGGAGTGAGCGTGGCTGGGTTACCTGATGGAGCGCGAGCGTACGGTGTGCGGTAGCGTGGTAAGGTCCCCGGGCTTCGGAGAATCAGCAAAGGACTTATTCACATACTGGTGCGGTAGCGCGGAAAGGTCCGCACGGCTTTGGATAATCCTCGGAGAGAGCGATGCGGGAGAGCTGAGAGGCGTGCTGCTGCGCGAGTCTGAGAGAAACTGTGAGAGACTGTGGGATAAAATGGTAAAGTTGGAGCAAAGAATGAGAGGAGGAGGTGCAGGGTCTATCGTCCAATAAAAACGCTCGGCGCTAGTTTTGACCGTGTGTTTTTTCCTCACGCGAGCGTTTGTATCACATCGGCGTATGGCGCCAATTTGTAAAGGTCATAAGTCGAGACATACATCGAGTCTGTCAATTTGTCCGCCAGTAAATTCTGCAGGGCCGTGCCACCTGGCCATCGAGGCGCCCCCCTACCCGGCCACGCGGGCCATACATCGAGTCTGACACTTTTGCCCTCCAGTAAATTCTGTTTAAAGTTTTGTTTTCACATACGTCCCAAATTACAGATAATTTTCTTACACAGGCACGAGTAGCATCATCAAGGCCGTACCACCTGGTCATACATCAAGTCTGACAATTTGCCCGCCAGTAAATTCTGTTTATAGTTTTGTTTGTCATACATGACCGTGCAGATATGGGGTGACAGAGACAATTAAATTGTATTACGTCGAGCGGGGGGCCTTTTCCTCCTCCTAGAGGCATCATCTTCATCCGTACCACGCCCCCACGAGCAGGCCGTGTAGAATATAGGGAGCTTCGCGCTGCAGGGCCAACTCTATCTTTTCAAAAAATACAGACATGTCTGGGACTTCCGAAATGAAAGATTCAACCTCACCTTCTAAGACTCAACAGGAGCAGGAGGCCATTATGCAGCCTCCGGGGGCTCCCAGGAAGATTCATACGGCACGTAGACGGGTACCTATGATGCGACCGTCGGAAGACCCGAGGGCTATCTGGGAGCTGCCCAACGGGAATAAACTGGTCTGCCTCTTTGACAACGTTGCGGAGGAACTGCGCGTCTTTCAGGTCACCGGAGACGGCCCAGACCCCCCGAAAGACGACCCGTATCTGGTGACTTTTTCCGAAACGGAATGGGGAAACTTGAAGACTGTCGTTACCCCGATGATGGAGGAGAGCACCGACCCCGACCTTGAGGTCGAGACTGGAAGAATGGAGATGCACTATAGAGATGCTCGTAAACAGCGTACCACCATTATGAAGTGGGACGTGACCGGGGAGCTGGACAAGAGAATGGTGAATATATGGCAGTGGCCTAAATGCGACTGTTTTGGCCTGAGAATACCGTTAGTGATTTGGATGCAGATGATTCAAGAAAAGTCTGGTTACTACCAAGCGATGTTTAAGGAGAGTCGGGGAGATGACAAAACCTACGCCGTAAGGACCCCCCTCACCCCCTCACCCACCGTCGCTATATAAAGTGGACTCTGTTACAACCCCTTTTCACAAACATCATGGCAGCAGCAGCAGCAGCAGCAAATTATAGCGACGGTGAAAGCGGGGACAATGAGGCTCCAGCAGCAACCCTGACCTCTGATCCCGGGGAGCTCCTTCCAACCCCCCCATCATCACCGGCCTCTGATCCTGGAGAGGACCCTCCGACGCCTGAGATCTGCACGCTTCTCTCCAGACCGGCTCTCTGCCGTGGGATGTTGGCTTGTATTAAGGCTATGATAGTGGGCCTTTTAACCTCAGTCATCAGGAAGCATCAAGAGAGAAACTGCTACGGTTGTGAAGTGGATCACCCCAGTCAGAGACAACACCCTTGTCTGTTTCCTCCAGGCAGAAATTACTTTTACATACACTTTGACTCTGTGTTGCGTGACCTCTGGACCGATCGGCTGACACCCGCCTTGACCCACGTTCTATCGACCCTGGGCATCCGAGCGGCCGCCGGCAGGTTGGAGGGGGCCGTGGAAGCTATCCTGTACGATCTGCGTGAGGCCCGCAACGGCATGGTGGAAATCACTCGACTGGAACAAGATCTGTTTGAACAGAACCCAGCGTTTAAGCAGATCCTGGAAGAAGAATTTCTGACTCGTTGGGAGGCCCGAGACTAAAACAAAAAGCATCTTGTGATGGGGAACGGTATCAGCAGACCCTTACGGCGGTTTATGTTAAATGTTTTTTTAGAAAAAGTTAGTCCACTATTGTTGCGTGCTATTGATAAAAGTGATTGTCGGGATGATTATGCTTGTTGCTGCTTTCATAGAGTGTTATTTGAGATTTCTCAAGTCGGAGAAAATTATCAGCGGGGGATGGATTTACTTACTCAACTGATGTCAGAGGGTGAAAGACATTCCCCCGAAAGTCTCATACGCGCTTGTCTATCTTGTATTCCTGACAATGAATTTGACTGTAATCACATTTTTGTATTTTACGCTTTAATAGTAGATGTAGTCACCTCTAAATTTCATGATAAGCAGCCTATCGATGTTAATCAGATGCTTTCTACTCTACATACATGTATCGTTGAAAAAGCCACTATATCCACTTTACTGCATGTGACATCGCTAATCTACCTCAACAACTGTCACGGCTGTAACTAAATGTATACCTGCATTTTGAAAATGTAACCTTCACAAATTGTATACCAGCTTTTTTAAAATATATCTTTCACTAATTGCAAAAATAAAAAAAAATTAAAACTTGAATACCGTTGTAATAGTCTTTGTAAAATAACGGGTAAAAATGCTGAGCAGGTTGGCCGAGTGGTTAAGGCGTTGGACTTAAGATCCAATGGACGTATGTCCGCGTGGGTTCGATCCCCACCCCAGCTAAACTCTTTTGTAAAATAATAATAATTAAAAAACAAACTACACAATATGGGTTAAATGTAGAAAAAACACACAAAATTTCACTGATGTTCACTCAGTCTCTTAACAACCCCCATCCACAGTCAGCTATAAAACGCCGCACCCCGCTCTCCCCCCACTCAGTGTGTGAAAAGCATGTCTGTTGCCAAGACTACAGCTCGCGTCTTGAGCAGTTCGTACTATGACCCCAGCCAACCGGGGTCATACGGAGGTGTCTCCAGACTGCAGAGAGCCGTGCAGCAAGATACGGGGAAAAAAGTGGCTGCTGATGACATCAGAGACTGGCTGTCTATGCAAGACAGTTATACTTTACATAAACCGGTTAAAAAGAATTTCCCCAGGAACAGAGTGTTTGTTCCGAGAGCCATGTATCAGTGGCAGGCCGATTTATGCGACATGCAAGGGCTGGCCAAATACAACGAGGGGTTAAAATACCTCCTTACGGTGATTGATGTTTTTTCTAAAAAAGCCTACGCGCGTGCTATAAGAAACAAGACTGGGGAAGCTGTAAAGGAGGCCTTTGATTCTATTTTAACCGAGGGGGGCGTCCCCCTCAAGCTACAGACGGATGCCGGTAAGGAGTTTTTAAATGGGACTTTTCAGAAACTTTTAAAAACTCATAAAATCACCCATTTCACTACGGCTAGTGAACTTAAAGCTTCCATCGTAGAGAGATTTAATCGAACGTTAAAAGAGAGGATGTACAGGTACTTTACGGCTAAAAACACCCGGCGATATGTGGACGTGTTGGACGATCTAATAAAGGGGTACAACCAGTCATTTCACAGCGCTATTAAAATGAAACCTGCCGAGGTCAGGCCCGATAATGCTCATCTAGTATTTGATAATCTATACGGTCCCCTGAAGAAAAAAAGCACACGGCCACGTTTTAAGTTTAACATAGGGGACACTGTGAGAGTCTCCAAGCACAGTCAGATATTTGACAAAAAGTACGAGCAGACATTTACGGACGAGTACTTTGTCATATGCGAACGTGTACCCAGATCCCCACCGGTATATAAATTGAGGGACGTGAGCGGTGAAATACTCGAGGGAACATTTTATGAAGCGGAGCTGCAGAAAGTCAAAATATCTCCGAGACGCGCGTTCAAGGTCGAGAAGGTTATAGGCTCAAAGACCGACAGAAAGGGGAAAAAGTGGATTTTAGTACATTGGCAGGGTTGGCCCTCGAGGTTCGATTCGTGGATACCGCGGTCGGACTTGATACAGGTTTAATTTTTTAAAAAAGAGAAAAAAAAGAAAAAAAAAGAAAATGGACGCCCGCCCCTCTTTTTACCTCACCCTACCGTCAAACTCTTGTCTCTCCATCTTCCCCGATAACCAGAGTTCGGATTACACCGTGATGCTCTCGCGACCTATAGAGCTACGGGGGCCTTACGAAGTAGCTCTGGCTGAAATCATGTATTGTTACACGTGGCGAAATGTTACACACCCGGATAATACTTTTGAATTGCGGGATACGGAGGCGGAGGCAAAGAGAGAGGCCGATCCTTTAGTGGACCTACCTTACCTTTTTCCTCGGAAAATTAAAGTGGGCTATTATGAATCTCTGAAACAGATTGTGACAGAAATCAACGCTACGTTAAAAAAATTAGGTACCGAAGTTTCCTTCTCATACAGCGAGATTACACGAAGGGTTAATATGACGGGAAACCATAAATACAAGATCCAATTTAAACCTACTCTGGCCTACATGCTGGGCTTTGAGCCGGGTCAGTGGTATAACCTAGGAGGAGGTAGCGGGTCGACCTCACCCTACCCGGGCGACATTCACGCGGGATTCTACAATATGTACGTCTACTGTAACATCGTGGAACCGCAGCACGTGGGGGAATTTGTAGTCCCGCTCCTCAGAACCGTTAAAATAGACGGTGCGTTCGGCGACGTAGTCACTTTGCCGTTCCACAAGCTGCAGTACGTACCGGTGAACAAGCAGAGCCTACAGAATTTGCATATCGA
The DNA here is from genome assembly GCF_023856365.1 of Brienomyrus brachyistius. Taxonomy (NCBI): domain Eukaryota; kingdom Metazoa; phylum Chordata; class Actinopteri; order Osteoglossiformes; family Mormyridae; genus Brienomyrus; species Brienomyrus brachyistius. The sequence goes on from NW_026042347.1 coordinate 168,959, forward strand.
GATAAAGAACGATCAGAATACTCTGATTAATTTCTCCTACGGAAAAACGATCGTCAAGCTACACTTTCGCCCCGTTTAAAAAAAAAAGAAAACAATGGCTTACCACAATCCACAGAGATTTATTACGTATTACACCAGTCAGGCGGGACATGGGCTCCCCGGTTTTGCGGGGAGCCCCGTGATGTACGGGCGTGGGTTGGGGTCCATGCTCAGTAGGGCTTTTAGATTTGTTTTACCCTTTCTTAAGCGTGGGGTCGACATAGCGAAACCTCATTTGAAATCGGCGGTCAAAGGAATAGGTTCGGATCTCGCCAGCTCTGTAGTCAGCGGCCGTTTTACAAACACAGCTGACCCCAAGCAGGAAGGGTCGGGTCTGCTATTCCTGTCTCGGAGGAGGAGGGGGAGTAGAACGAGAGCCCTTCAGGAAAGTCGTAAAAAAAAAAAAAACCTGGCAGAGTCGTCAGGATTCCCAAGTCTCGACCAGCTAAGAGAAACAAGAAACCCCCCGGGGACATATTTTAAGAGAGAGAAAACGCAGCGTAAACAAGAATGGCTCTAGCTCACCGGCTCTCGGCTGAATGTACCAAATCTGAATTGGACCTGTTTGCGGCCCCTATGACGCAATTATCCATAGATCAGACCAATTATGTAGAAATCAACCCATTAAATTCCATTACCGATCAGGATGTTTTGGATTTCCTAATACCGGGGTCGGGCAATTTCTATGTGGACCTCAACTCTACACTGCTATATCTAAGGCTCAAGATCGTTAGGGCCGATGGAGCCCCCCTGCTTGACGCCGACCCCTGCGGTATTATACAGTACCCGCTAAACGCCATATTCTCCCAGCTGGATGTGAGTCTGAACGACGTCCTGATCAGTTCTTCGTCGGCCACGCACCCCTATAGGTCAGTCATAGAGACCCTGCTCAATTTTTCTACGGATACGCTAGAGAGTCAGTTTTCGGCAGGGCTCTGGTACAAAGACGTCGGGGGCGACTTGGATAGCGTGGACGTCTCAGCGCAGGGCCCCAACGTGGGGTTACAGAAGCGAGCCGCCTTCTGTAGAAACTCTCAGGAGTTTTCTCTGATGGGTCCTATACACGCCGATATTTTTTTCAGCGAACGAATGCTGTTAAACAACGTGGATATACGCTTAAAGTTATGTGTGACTCTTCATGTAGCCAGTGCTAGATTGTAAACCTGATTGGTTTACTTAGCCATATAAGCCAATCATATTTCAGTGCGGGCGGGCCTTTATTTAACTCCCAGAGAACCGAAGGTATTGGTTCCATGGAGCGTCACGGCGGAGGGAGAGTGTCTCAAAAAACGAAAATATAAAATGCATTTCACCACAGACTACACAAAAACGTGCCCTTGTTTAATAAGGATGAAAAATAATGACAATGTTACGCGCTGAACTGTTTGCAACAGTGATTTCAGCATTGCTCATGACGGTTTAAACGACTGTAAAAGGTACGTCCAGGTGAGTTTAACAAGTGTCATTTAATTTTCTGTATTATTCAGGTAAACACTGGTTAGACACTTGGTTAGTTGTCATGAAAACACCAAACTTCCTGAAGGCTTTTGTAAAGTAGCAATGGAATATAATTAAGGAATTTACATATAGTAAAAGAATAATCTACTTATATTATTGTCAAAATAATACATAATATTGGCCGTCGTAATTCAGTGCGTTGACTAGAGAAAATTAATGAATTTTTTATTATCATATATTCATGATGAGGCAATACCGAAATTCTGTTCTGTAAAATTAAGTTTGTTGAAAGCTAAATAAATTGCTGTGCATAGGATACAGTGAAATGAGGTTGGTAAGAGCTTTTTTTTAACGTAAGTACGACTAAATCTCATTATGGCGACGCGAGTCGGTCAGACATAAACACGCGAGAGTCTGACTGCGGTCAACGACGTTGTGTGGCGCCAGCCGCAGGCGGTTGTCATGGTTACTTTGCCCCCTTCGCGCCCTTTTAGTAAGACATGTCCGGCGTTCGAGCTCCGGCAAACAAAACTAAAGCCGGATTTATTTAGATAATTTCTGCTTAAACTTTATTAAACTAATACATGTATGTTCCGTGGTAATTTTTGTACTTATCGATGTAGCTGGGTTTCGATAATTTAGAAGTTAATTGCGACTTGCTAGTTGGAAAACTGTGTTTTCGTTGGTGTACCTCTGGGTTTTTTGTGTCTGTTAATCTACTACAGAAGTTTACATCGTTTTTGATAGTGAGTCAGACATACCTGTGTATTAATATGTTTTTCGGGTTGTGTGATTTCCATACATGTATATAGTTGCCACTTGGTTTACCATAGCTTGGTGTTAACTACAGATCTGATTTGGGATTCTGAAATTCATTTGCGTGCTCCCACTTGAAGAAATTTCTTAAAGTCAGTCTAACAATTCTCCTTTGTCAGTGTGATGACTTCAGTGTGAGCCTTTTACCTGTAGAGCATTTTGGCTCTATTACACTAGACTTCTGCAGTGGCTCAACTTTCTACGTATTTGACTGTTTAGTAGTAATTTTGGGCACAGAATGTTCTCCTCTTCATACAGGACTGTGTAAAAGTCTTGAGCTGTCAAAGAGGATGATGTTCAAATGATCTTCATGTTGGTGTAGAACTATAAAATGATGTCTGTCAGAACATGGCAGCTCTGTCATTTCACAGCCTCTCCGACAGTCACCACAGTATCTGCAGTCCCACCCCATGCATACAGCTATTTTTTGACTTGACCACTATCACACCTCTTATGGCTAATTAGTACCTCTTTGACTTTTGTTAACTTATTAAATTAATGAGTAAAATGAGCTGGTGGTGAAGTTTACATAATACTGTACGTGGAACGGCTGAGGTGCCCCTGAGGAGATGTTTGGGAACTGAAGAGGTGTTTATCTCACCACCCAAAAAGGCATCAGTAGCGTTTTGGAGAACAGAAGAAATACTTGTGAGTTTAAATTGTGTTTCTTTTAATTTCCATCCATCCATTTTCCAAACCGCTTATCCTACTGAGTTTAATTTGCATATATTCTAATGTTAAATAGTCCTTTTTCTGATCAATTATGTAATTACTACTCGGACGAACAGCATTAAACATTTTCTTTGGCGGCCCAAGACTTTTGCTCAGTATTGTAGGTAAGAGTCTTTAGAAAAAGGACAGGAGGTACTGTGAGCTTTGAAGGACACGTTACCAGCTGTATCTGTGCAACGCGCTACAGCAAAAGATTGAAAGGGTCTGCTGAGCAGAGCGAGGAATCGAGGCAGCGGTGAATGAAACTGACGAGAGGCAGACTGACACAAGTGTTTCCTTATATTATTCCATAAAGGAACTGCACAACAAACAACAATAACATGATGACCATGAATGACAAGTTACACTAAGGATGGTAAGGCACACACACGGCGAGTAATTACACAATGGCTAAGAGATCCGAGGATCAGGCAAGAACCGAGGACAGCCACAGTTAAAGGCACAGGTGACAACCCAATACACAGCACAAACTACAAACAGGGGCTATATACAAGACATACACAGGGCTATACACACGCGCTCACTGGGACATGCAGATGCTGCCGGCACTACAGTATGATAGCGTATTGGAATTATACACAGTTCAGTACAGTATCGTAATTTGAAAAGCATTTGAAACAGCTGTACTGTACATTGTCAAAAAAATCTGTAAATAGCGACACTGTCTATTGTATTACCTTATATCCATGTAATACATATACAAATGTCAGATGTTAATCTGCCTGAGACATGAAGAAAAAGGGAAAAAATCGGTTATAATGGTCATCGGCTTATAGCGATCAATTTCACCCAGACAGATGTGATCACTGTATATAGATTCCACTGTATTACCAGCTATAAAGGCAAGAGGCATAGCGGAAACTCGCTGACTTCACTTGAGTGAGATGCCTGAATGGCTGTCATGCTCTCCTTAGCATGTATTATTCAGCTCCATTCATGTAAGTTTTGCAGAAGGCTTACTGAGCTTCCATTTTGAGCAAACTGTGCCAGTCATAAGCACAAGTCTGCCTGTTGCTCCAGTGGCCTAATGGAAGAGGCACTGGTCTTCTGAGCCAGGGACAGAGCTGGACTGGGCACCTGGGATACATAGGAAATTTACAGACGAGAGGAGGCCATTCGGCCTATCAAGCTCGTCTGGGCAGAACTTACCTAATAGCTCAGAGTTGTTAAAATCTTATCTACTGTAGCTCTGATTTAAAGAAACCCAGGGTTTTACCTTGGGCTACACTAGCAGGAAGACTATTCCATACTCCAACTACACGCTGTGTAAAGAAGTGCTTTCACAAATACATTTTAAAATGTCCTGCCGCTAATTTCCCCCTATGGCCACAAGTTCTAATATATAAACTAATATTGAAATAGCCATTTGGCTGAACAGCATCCAGACCTGTTAGAATCCTATATACCTGAATCATGTCCCCCATTAGTCTTCTTTCCTAGAGGTTGAACAGATTCAGTTCAGCTAACCTCTCCTCATAAGACATTCCTCTAAGACCAGGAATCATTCTTGTAGCCCTACGTTGCACCCTTTCCAAGGCAGCAATGTCCTTTTTAAGGTATGGTGACCAAACCTGCACACAATATTCTAGGTGGGGTCTTACCAAGGAATTGTACAGTATAATTGTAGCATCACCTCCCTTAACTTAAACTACACACACCTAGAGATGTAACCTAACATCCTATTGGCCTTTTTAATTGCTTCCCCAAACTGACGAGAGTAGAACATGAAAGCATCAACATACGCACCGAGGTCATTCTCACAATCAGCTAACTTTATTTCAGTGGAACCCATAAAATATCTGTACTTTATATTTCTGCTCCTTTCATGGATAACCTTACATTTATCTACTTTAAATTTCATCTGCCAGGTATCAGCCCAGTTGCTAATTAAATCCTATTGTAGCCTCTCCGCTGCTAGATCAGTATCTGCTACATCACGTACCTTGGTGTCATCAGCAAATTTAACCATTTTACTGTATGTATTGACGTCACTATCATTGGCGCAAATTAGGAACAATAGTGGTCCTAAAATTGAACCCTATGGTATCCCACAATGAACGCAGGCCCACTGTGACATTGTGCCTCTAATAACTACCCACTGCTTCCTGTCTGTAAACCAGTTTTTGATCCAGGCTGATACAGTTTGTAAAAACCCTGTAGCTTTGACCTTAAGGACTTCTGGAAATCTAATAATTCAATGAATCTACATGGTGGTGAGTTATTTGTGTTCTCTACTGTGAACACCCATGTACAATAATCATTAAATTCATTTACTATATTAATTTCATTTTCAATTATAAAGCCCTTACTATCCTGTAGATTAGTGATTTCAGCTTTTAGAGCTTTTTTGGAGATAAAACATTGGAAGAAACTTTTAATGTCATACTTGTCATTCATTTTTTAACTCAACCTGTAGACTCCTGCCTTATTTTGAAATCATTAGTTATCTTCCATTTGTGGAAGAGAGCCCTTCTCCCCCGGACTTTATTCTTAATTTCCTTAGTAAACCACCTTGGTTGTAGTTTCCTAGATTTAGTTCTGCTGGTAACAGGTATGAAGTCCTCTTGTCCTTTTAAAAAATTCCCATGCCTCTTCAACCGTTTTGCTATTTAACTTGTTCACAGTTTCTAGTTTCAGTCTCATACCATTAAAGTTTGCCTTCCTCACAATATATTTTTTTCTTTTGGATTTTACTCTTCTGACACGAAAATTAGCCTGAAATTTAACCATGTTATGATCACTACTGTCCAGTGGTTCTAAAACCTCTAATTTTTCAATCCTATCCTGGTTATTAGAAAAAAGAAGATCAAGAATGGCTTCTCCCCTGGTAGGGGTATTAAACTGAGTAAAAAAACAATCCTGTACCACTTCCACCATCTCCAGTTCATTTACAGAAGAGCCAGAGACTGTGTCCCACTGTATCCCTGGTAAATTAAAATCACCCATAACCACCACATCATTTTTATTACTCATAATCCTGATGTCGTCATACAACATTCTGCTTTCCTCTGCAGCTACATTAGGTGTCTATAACAAACACTGACAATTAGGCCATTTGAGTTTTTAGCATTTATTTTAGCATCTGTCATTTCCGTACTGGGTCCCATCTAGGATGACTCCTTCTCTTTATCATATTGATTGTTGCGATGAACCAAGGCAGTAGAAAGTGTAACAGGAAGCTTCATCACCATACCAGGTCTGAGGCTTAGAACGGCCATGTCCTCTGCTGGGTCTCACTTTGTCTTTTACCTGCTTGTCATGGTTAAATCAGGCATCGCTTGAGGAAGGCTCATGCTGCACCTCACAGGGGCTTTATAACCTAGGGGTCTCTGAAAAGAAGCACTAAGTACCATTATGTGTGTCCAGAGCCCCTTTGCTGTTTAAAGTGGACACACTAAGAAAACACTCACCCAGCCCCGACTGTGCAGCAGAGTGGCGCAGAGGAAGTGTGCTGGGCCCATAACCCAGAGGTCGATGGATTGAAACCATTCTCTGCTATGTTGTCTCTCTTTTCTTATGCCAAGTTTAAGTGCTTCACAGCAAATTGCTGATCTTTCCTTCATTAAGGCTCTTATCCCCAGTGTTCAGAGGTTTTCAAAGGGGGGTGTTTTGCCCCCCTTTCCTCAGCTCTTCTTTGAAATTCTGCTTCTAAGGTCAGCATCCCAGACACCTTTTCACTGATGCTGATGACACTGATAGAGATGGTGAAACATGGCACCAAGATAGAAGAATGAGTGAAGCACCAAGTACTCTAAAGTGTGTTATGATACCCTTTGCTATTTAAAGTAGAAACACTGAGGAAAGACTCAGCTGGTCATTGTTCTACTACCTGCAAGCCGATCATTAGTGCATCTCCAGCCAACCGCCTCTGCTGTTTTACAAAATTCACAGCTAATCAGCTCAAAAATTTGTCAGACTTTTTCATTTTCTGTTGGCATTTATACCCCTGACCGCTAGATGGCAGTGATGTAATCTATCTTCAGCCATCTGACTCATCCACTCCAACGTAAACAGAGTCAAAAACCAAAATGGCAATGCATGCAGGCACAGCGGCCTGGAGCTTTTCAATGCTACGCTTTTGTTGTGTAATATCTGACAATGTGCTACTGGTTTCTTTGCTTCTAGCACCAGAATTTTTTCTTTATTTTTATTCTTTTTTATTTTTGGTCTATGTATCTTTAGCTTTTTATCTGTATTTATACTCTGTAAGTGTTAGTCTGTAGTTTTATGCTTACTATGGCGTCTACAGGCTTGCTCCAAATTACATCTCATTGTATTTTCACAGTGACAATAAAAGCATCTCACCTTATCCAAGGTTGGAGGTTGGATAAGGGCGCACCGCTAAAGTTTAGCTTTAGCAAACCTAGCTGTTGTGTTCACTGACTTATTACAACCTTAGAACACTAGGTGGCAGTGTCGAAAGGCAGACACTGTAGAGACGAGAAAGGAAGAAGTGTGATGAGTAGAGTGAGACGAATACGAACATCCGTACTGCTGTGCTACCTTGATGTTTTTGATGTAATGCTTGTTAAGTAAATAGCATTTCGTTTAACAGCATTTGTATATTCTCTGGCCTGGTTATTCGAGTGCTACACTACATTTCTGGCGACGAGTTTTGTGTTTTCACCTCTTCTTTTTTTTGCTGACTCACCATGGCTGGAAACGTGCCTGCACCTCCGATGTTTTTGCCGTGCCCGGGAGAGCCCCCGATACCTTTCGACATGTGGATGCGGATTTTCAAGAACTACCTACTGGTAATTAATGCAACGGGAAATGCTTGGCCTGAAGCGCGCAGGAGAGCTACGCTACTCCACTGTCTCGGAGCCGAGGGACAACGGACTTTCTACTCGCTACCAGATACAGGTGACTCCTTTGACTCTGCTGTCACTGCTTTAGAGAAACATTATACACCTAAAGTAAACGTTGTTGTGGAACGACATACCCTCAGACAGCGAAAACAAGCACCTCACGAGACTATTATACAGTATGCGGCCGTATTGCGTGATCTCGCTTCAAAATGTGGATTTGATGATAAAACCGATGAGATGATCCGTGATCAGCTGATTGAACATGTGAATAACTCAAACATAAGAGAGAGGCTCCTGCTCGAATCGGATCTGACACTGGACAAAACCTTAACACTCGCATCACAAGTAGAATCTGCTGTTCAACAAGCAAAAACAATAGCAGGAAAGGACAGTGTCTCAGTGCAAGCTGTACAACCTCGTTCACAATTCACTAAAAAGAAATACACACAGCACATTCATCCTAATAAGCCATTCAATGCCTCCACTACATCTTCCCGCAGCTGTTTCAGGAGCTAAAACCATCACTGGTATTTAAGAAATTAACCAAAAAAGAATCGTAATATAACTATTCCTTTTTCACGGAACACACCTTGCTTCGACTTCCATGAAGTTTTCCCGCTACTGTGCGGTTTGCAACACTGGTTTACGGCAGCTTGTTGTTCTATGTTCCTTCAAAATAAAAGCCGTTCTTTCACAATAAAAGGCATCACTCGTCTTATACAGTTAAACAAGGAATAACATTTGTAACTAATAAATGGAATAAACGAAATATTAATACGGTCATTTAAACTCCCACCAAATCATTAGAGCTCAAATGGGAACCAAACGGAGTGATAATGATTTCCTAATGAAGAAATGACCTGTAACCGTTGACCTGTAAACATTACATTGTATGAAAACACAGTTTACATGACAGAATAAACCTTAAACTTCAGAATGTAATTAAACAGTCTCCAATAGCAAAACCAGTTTCTGCACTGGGCGTTCCACTACAGAAGGTTTACTGTAACATTGTCCTTTGTCCATCTTCCTTTCTCCAAAACGAAGCTTTACCTTTCTTACAAGTCCATCTTTGTCAGTTGTTGTGTCCATTACACGTGCTAATCTCCATTCATTGCGTGGCAAGTCATCCATTTTCTCCATCACAACATCTCCAACCTTCAAGTTTCTCCTTGGAGAGTGCCATTTCTGTCTTGTTGCGATGTTAGACAGATACTCCTTTTTCCAACGTGACCAAAACTGTTCTGATAAATACTGCACCTGCCGCCATCTTTTCCGTGCAAATGTGCGAAATGTGAATTTGCATTTTTACAGGGTGGTTCTGTAACACTCATTAATATTCATGAGAGAATATTACTGATTGGTCACTGAATGCCTTAAACCAGGGGAGCCCAAATCCAGTCCTGGAGGGCCAGAGTCCTGCACATTTTTGGGTTTCCCCTCATTTAACACACCTGATTCATCTCCTTGTGCTAATAACCACACAGCTCTTGAGCTGAATTATTTATGGTGGAACAGGGAAAGAGCTGAGCTACACAGGGCACCGGCCCCCCAGGACTGGATTTGGACACCCCTGCTTTAGGTAGAAGAAACAGGCAGCACAAGTCGATGTTAACTGGCCAATGAGGTAGTGCCCCTCTCATAAATATTAATCAGCCAGCCAATCGTGTAGGGCTTCACTCATGAATATTAAAAAGTTCTCCTGATCCACGGTGCTAAAAGAAATTAGCGCCCAGGACACACTGGATGTGCATCATGTGCGGCGGAAAATATCAAATTTCATTTCGGCGCCCATGTTAACAGATTAGAGCGGCCGCGTGCGCGAGATGCGGGGCTCACGCCTCGCGGTAGCGGCGCCGTATCTAGAGTCACGCGCGTGGTAAGCGGTTCGCTATGGAAGCGTATTGCATTCATCTGGGAAAAAAATCAAGTCTGTTTTTTCGAATTAATAAAATAATAATCCCGTTTTTCTGAGCAATATTTTTCTGTTTAATGAGGTAATGAGAACCTTTCTGTTTTTCATGATGCACGTCTCACTGTGTAGTTTAATCCGCTTTTTTTGATGGTTTGTAGACGGTATTATCATTAGTTTGCCGGCTTTGCGCGGCACCTATTCCGCCCCGCTCCACACTGCAGCGTTTCTCCCGGATCAGTAGATACAGTATGACATATGCTTCATGGAAATAAGCCGATGCATTTGAAATGCATTCAGACCGGCTTTGCTGTGACTAAAGACCATCTTTAGCAATCGCTGTAAATACTGAATCCTCATGGAGCGCAACTCCGGCGCCGGAAACAGCTTTTGTATCAGAATCCAGGTCCAAACTTTTATTAAATGTCACTTTTAATATGTAATAATATTACTTAAATATTCTGTTATTGATGGCCATTTTCATGCCGCACTCGCCGGAATTAGCAGTTAGAAGGAAAGACACTGACTTTAGTATTGATCTCTGGTGCCGTTTTGTGGTAAATATGCTTGTGATGAATATGTCTGATGAATATCGCTGCTTTGTAATTTTACTTCCCCGTAATTTCACTAATTAAGCTGTTAGTTTAGCTCGCTTCCCTCCGACATTTCCTGAGCTGTTTCATAAGCTTCAGTTCCCGCTTCGTTAGGGGAAGCTGTGCTGTTTTTAAACAGGCGGCCTGATGGGATTAATAATTCTTCCTCCTGCCTACAGACTCCTGCCAGCTGACGCTGGACCCCAACACAGCAAACAGACGCCTGTCTCTGTCAGGGGGGAACAGGAAGGTGACAGAGGGGGCAGAGCGGCAGCCATATCCTGATCATCCAGAGAGATTTGACAGCCGCCCCCAAGTTCTGTGCAGAGAGAGTCTGACTGGCCGCTGTTACTGGGAGGCTGAGTGGGATGGATATGAAGCCTGGATAGGAGTGACTTATAAAGGGATCAGGAGGAAAGGAGGGAGGGACTGTCTCCTTGGATACAATGACAAGTCATGGATTCTGTGCTGTTATACTGACAGTTACTCTGTCTGGCACAATAATAAAGAGACTCTCATACCCATACGGCCCTCAGGCTCCCGCAGAGTAGGAGTGTATCTGGACTGGGGGGCTGGTGCTCTGTCCTTCTACAGAGTCTTCTCTGATGGACTGACCCCCCTGCACAGATTCACCTCCTCATTCACTCAGTCCCTCTATCCAGGGTTTTGGGTTTATAGTGACTCCTCAGTGTCACTGTGACATGTTGCTGGTTCTCCTGGCAAAAAGGTGAAATCTCTGCTTTTTAACCTTTATAATCCTTTTCACTCTGAAAGTGTGTCATCTTCGCCATTTCAGAACCTCTGCTAAAATCATCCTAGTATTTGCAGCGACCGTCCAGTGCAGCCATGTATTTTTTGACTTGGCCACTAGCAGACCTCATACAGCTAGTCAATCTCGCACTGACTTTTTTAACCAATATATTTAATAATTTAATTGAGCTGTTGGTGAAATTTAGCAAAATCATGGAACGGCTGAGGTGCCCCTGAGGAGAAGTTTGGGAACTGATGTGGTGTTCATCTAGCCATCCAACTAGATATCAGTAACTTTTTAGAACACAGAAGAAATTATTACTAGTTTTTATTGTGTTACTCTTAATTTGCACAAGTTCTAATGTTAAATTGTATTTTTTGTTCTAAGCCAAAGTACACTTGCTACCCAGATAAACAGCTTTAAACATTTCTTTGGACTGCCTAAGACTTTTGCACAGTACTGTATGTTTGACAAAAATAAATGCCTGTGTTCAGTGAGCTGATTAAACACGAAAAATATAGTATTATACATTTTCTCTCTGGCTAGAATATAACTAAATGTAATCCTGATTGGGGGGGGGGGCTTTCCCTCTCCCCTGTATATGTACATTTTATATATTTATGTGAAAAAATATTATGTGGTACCTTGGGCGGAGCTTAATTCTCCGCTTCTGACGTCATAAGAGGAAGTGGCTTATCCTTGATGCTGATTGGTCGAGGGTTTATGCCCATATATGGTATCAATACATGCTTATGCCACGTGTTGCAGATAGGGGGGTTTGGGAGATTAAACTTTAATAGAATAAAAATACATTACATGTATTTTATTAATGTGCTTTTTTAATTACGTTTTTAAGGTAAATAATAATAATAAAACATAGAACAGGATAATGGCAAGCTAGCGCATACACGTTCAGAGGGGGCGTCCGTCCGGCCCTGTGTTGTTAGTAAGCGCCGCGGCGTATTTTAAAAGAAAGCGCCCAAATGTTTTAAAAGAAGAAAGCACCAAGTGTGTTAAAGAAGAAAACCCTTAGTGTTATTTTAAAAGAAAAGCAGTGTGAATTTAAACAAACATGCCCGAAAGAAGCAGCAGAACAGCAAATTTAAACAAGCGAAAACAACAAACAAGCCCGTCGTTTTAAAAGAAGCGATCACTCATTACATTTAACCAACACGAAAGACTTTAGTTATATTTACCAGGTTTGAGAAAGCATGTAAGCGGCAAACTTTTAGAAGAAATAGGACGAAACGATCCTGGAGCTCCGACACATGCGACTGCCCTGTTTGAACAACGCGGGTCGGAATGGACGATCGCTAGTCCGGCGTTTGGCGCATGCGCACCCACGCCGACGCCCCTTTAAAAATGGCTACGCCGGCGGAGCGCCTGTTTTAGCAAATAAAACCCCTATAACCGTAATGATTTTAAGTAATGAAGCACATTTCTGTCAATGTGAATAATAAAGTAAAGCGCTCTGAGCATTTTCGATAGCAATAATCAGGAAATAACGCGGTTAATTCTTGTTTAAACGAATGCATGCTCTCACTCTCGTGTGGCGCACGCGCGTAGATCCACACAGCATTTCCTTTATTGAGCCAGCTCGTTGCGTGAAGCTGCTGTCAAATGGCTACCAGGGGAAATTGTTGTCGTGAGGCGAACCGTTGGCCTGGATTGTGAGAAGCATGCCGCCATTCTGGCAGAATGCACACCAATTCTATATTTTATATGCTTATTTGTAAATAGTGTAAAATAATCTATTTCTAATTTAAATAAAAGTCGATCTCTAACCCCCCCCCCCCCCCCCCCCCCCGGATTGCTTAGCTACAATTAGCTAAATTTATCTACGTATGGTTAATCAAAAGGTATAACCAGAACTTGAAAAGATGTATGACAACACATGCTGATCTTTTATTTAAAATAAGCCTCTTTAACCTCATCGTTTTTAAGCAATGAAACTCTTTTCGGCTAATGTGTTATTTAAAATAAAACATCTTAAGCATCTCCACAACAACGCGTGGACATTAGTGGAGCTGGAAATTACAGCTTCTCGTACAAAAACCCAAACAACCCTATTCTATCAGGTTTTGGCTCCCCCCAATCAGCACTGGCCTCGGCCAAGGCCGCTGCTGAACTAACAACTCCCCCTGAAGGACAAGGCAGTGAGACTCTCTTGCATTCCTCTCCCCCGATCCCAAGGACTTACCGCTCCCTCCCCCCCATCCAACGCCTTCGCCGCTTCATACCCCCAGCGTGAACAGGCGGGTCTGTTGACCAGCGCCTACATGGCTGCAGGACCGGATGGCTGTCTGTCTCTGCTGGACTACCTCCACCACCCCTTTTCCCTCACCCGTTGCAAGTCGTGTCATTTTTATGTTGTAAGGTGTGACCATGTGCTTATGTTGCTGAGGTGTTTTTTTCGGTTCCCACAATGTCCTCCCCACTCCCCAATGTCCTCCTCTCTCCTCATGTTACTCTGTTTCTTTTCTTCTCTTCTCTCCTCCCCTGTCTCCCGGCCGGTCTACCCCCTACTGTGATGTTGTATATGTAAGGTCGGGCGATGGCCTGTTTTTCGCTGGTACTTGTGACTAGTGACATGGTATATTGCAACAGCAATAAAGGGTTTGAATCAAATCAAATCAAATCAAACAAGAATCAGGGAATAACGCTGGAGATCCTTGTTAAAATAACTCCATGTCGCGCTTGTGCGTGCAGCCACGATATCCACACACCACTGTCTTTTATTGAAAACAGGTGAGGCAAGTCGTTTTCGGAACTTTAAAGTGTATAAACTTTAAAGTATAAAACGTGTTATAAAGCACATAGCCAACATTAATTAATAAAGAATTTAAGCATAATAGCCCAGACGTACCACGGCCTATAAGCCGGCAGAAAGAGAGCTATCCTACGGCCTACAAGATAAAAGTATATGGCACCAAATTGGAATCAGTAGTCGTTAAAAGAATAAAATACATTATATGAATTTATCAATGCGACATTTTAAATACGTTTTAAGGGGTCATCGGACGCGTCGAGCTTTTCTAGCTAGAAAGGAAAGAGAGTCGGGCAGTTTTGAATGGTAAAAGCAGTAGTTGTGTATTGTTAACGGTTTATTTTTAACAAAATGTCCTATTTTATAACCGTAAAAACACAGCAATCCTGTTTTTAGGGGGGATTTATGCGTATTGCATGTCTAGACATGTCGATCAGCTAATGTCCGCGGCAGTGGGAAACGGGTCGTAAGCGCGAGAGCTTATGGAGCCGTGAGTGATACGCCTATGAGAAGGAAGCGTCAATTGACAAATTGACAAATTGTTGCAGAGTGCGTGTAACTTCTCGTTTAACCGCTGGTCCTGAGTGTGACAAGCAGACAGACAGCATTCACGCCCCGGCAGAATGCACATTACGTCTATTTGTTAATCAGTTTTATTCGTAAATAGTATAAAATAATATATGTCTAATGGAAATAAAAGTCGATGTCTAACACCACAGCTCTGGGACTCTAGCATAGCCCCGGGCGCCCCGCTGCGGGCCTGTGGGGCTGGATGAAGGATCTAACTTCAATTGCTTAATCAGCAGGGTAAAGTGCCGTAACTTAAACGGGGGTATGACAAATTAGTATAAAGTTTTAAGCCAATAAGATTTAATTAATAAAATAATTTAGTTGTATTTTGTTAGTTTTATTTTCAATAAAACACACCCAGCGCATTATTAATTTAATAGATGCAGGAACTAGTGAGCGGTATTTAGCTACGTACTTCAAAAACATTTTAAAAACTTTGTTAGACTAATACCTTAGTTATTTTAATAATTTAAGGGATAAAAACATTTGTTGTGTTTGTCAATGTGTTATTTTAAGTAAATGCGTTATTTTCCAACGCCAAAAGCCCTGTCATGTTTTAAGTGAGAAATGATATGGACTAGCAACTCTCTCTGGGGGGAGCAACCCCGGTTAGGTACTATTAAGCAGCATTTAGTGATACATGTTGTCATGTGTTGTGCGAGACGTATTAATAAATCTTATTCGTTTTGTATTTTAGATACAAGCTGGATCCAGTCACCAGCCAAACGGCCCGGCGCATCTTTGAGACGGCCACCAAGGACTTGAGTGACCAGAAGTCGTCCTTGGTGGCCGATTACCTCACGCATTCCACTGCAACGGCTGACAAGCACTACCGGATAAAAGTCATGGAATGTGGTGCTGGCCAATAAGCTGCTGAAGAAGCTGGCAGGTGACTCAAGGTAGGCATGTTTTCCGTTTGTCAACACACTTACCAACATCAAGACACAAAACCAAAGCCCTCACCACTGAACAATAACCGTAAAACTTTGTGTGTTTTTTTTTTATCCCAGCGCTGACTCCGCAGAGGAAGGATCCAGCTGTTCTGCCCATGGCGCCGCACGGGATGCTGCCCTGGCGTCCAACCAGCAGATGGATCTCCAGGCAGCATTCCATCAGCTCCTTCGAATCCACCCCGTGACCCTGGATGGCGACATCCCAGACAAGACTGTAGGGACACAGGTCGGGCCAGTTTCAGCGACAGCTCTGAGTGCTGGCTGAAGGCCCAGATGAGGATGCGTGTCCAGCATGTCCTGAGTATTGTTTGTAGCACTAATTTTTAAAGCACTTTACTGATAAGCAATCCTATCTACATAGTCTTCCTAACAACAATTTGCTTTGTTCTTGACAGCACACTTTGGCAGACAGCAGCCCACCGAGTCCCGGGTCGACGCTTGGATCATATTGTTTTATAAATGTGAATGGCTGAAGTGTATTATATGAGAGTGCTGTAACTTTTTGGTTTGAAAAATAAGAAAAATTTGAATTACAAAATAAAATGTTCTTAGAAAGTAATTTCATGTAACCACTAGTCTTAAAATTAATTACATCCAACAGTACATTTTTTAGTGTAGGTAAGTAGATGGATCGATAAAATTAAATAATTATTACAAATCACAAATAACTATTACAGTCATGGCCAAAAATATTGGCACTTGTGTCAAAAAACACACCCCTTCTCCTAGAAAATTGTTGCAATTACAGATGCTTTGGCATTGTCATTAATTTCTCTTGTTGGCACTTGAAGAAAACAAAAAGAGGAAGAAGGAAAAACAGGAATCGGAGACATTCCACGCCAAAGGGCACCTGC
Source organism: Brienomyrus brachyistius (assembly GCF_023856365.1). Lineage (NCBI taxonomy): Eukaryota > Metazoa > Chordata > Actinopteri > Osteoglossiformes > Mormyridae > Brienomyrus > Brienomyrus brachyistius. The sequence continues at coordinate 185,212 of NW_026042347.1, forward strand.
CCTTCTCATATTGTCTCAAAAACCCAAAGCCAGTCAGAGTGGTCTGGGGGTGATTGTACACCCAAATAGGCCATTTGATCCATGTTGGTCTTAGTCTTTCTCATGATGGTGGGTAAATCTGGGGTGGCTCTTGTGGTTCTCATATGAGGTCTTTGGTGCACATTAAGTGAGGCAGATACAGGCCACCCATTGTGTACCTCTGTGCCATTTAAATGGGCTTGCAATCTGAAGAGGTGTGAGGTCACAGTGATTTAACACTGACCCACTTTTTCTTATGGCCTTGAGCCAGGTCATGACAATATCTTGTGCAGCACTAATGACGTAATGGCATCTGCTCATGTTATCTCATAACTTGAAGCTGTTTGTGCAGCACAACCCACACGGCACCAACAAGACATTGAGAACAATCCCAGCAGCCCTCGGCTCTCTTACCCAATGCTGTTATAAGGGGACCAAACTTCTTTAAATTTCGCTTCCACAGTGGCTTTTGAAAAAAATAAGCAAATCACGCAATGCTATTGAAATTATTAAAACATAGAGATTAACAGTCGGATATGTTTTGTGATTTTAAATGATGAAGTAATATATTGGATATAACATGAATGTATTTCTTATTTCTTTTTTTTTGGGTTTTCTGTGGTGAGAAATGAAAGCTACAGGCATGTAAATATTGCTTCCTGTAGTAACTTGTAAAATGTTCCTCATTGTTAACAATCACATTACATGTGAAGGTGTCAGTCAGTGGAAACGCATAGTGAGGCACGCTGGCCAACCATTGTATTCATTCAGGACCAGCCCATCAAGTAAAGGTTTCAGCACCACGGACAGTGACCTGTGTTAAACTGACCTCAGGTTCCTACATTGGCTCTATGGAATTTTCTGTAAATAATGAAATGCCACTGGCCCCCTACATGCGGAAATGTTTCCCCCTCCCCCAGACTTCTTCAGAGAGCTTTGGAGGACATTGTCTGCACGCTACCAGAGGCAACTAAGAATGTGCTTGAGTTGGGAGGAGGCAGTAGTCCCCATTTTTCCCTCCTGCTGTAGAGGGTCATCGGGAGGAGGTGGGTTTGCTGCTCTCTTTCGTGTCTCCTCAGCAGGTGGCTCTTAGAGATTTGTCTGAGAAAGGTCTGTTCCAGGTTTGTGTTAAAGTGCTGCATTTTCGGGCACTGAGTGGACTGGCAGATTCTAGGTGGTCAGGTTTGTTGAGGCCTGGATCTTCCCCGCAGGGATGTTGGAGGTCCCTGTACAAGCCCCCCATTGAGAAGCACACGGTGGATCTTCAGTGGCAGATTTATCTGATGCTTTGATCCCTGCGATGGGCTGGCCCCCCATCCTGGGTTGTTCCCTGCCTCGTGCCCATTGCATCCGGGATAGGCTCCGGACCCCCCGCGACCCAGTAGGATAAGTGGTTTGGAAAACGGATGGATGGATGGATGCAACAAATACCAGTTACCATGTTCAGAAGGTCAAGTGCACTCACCCTACCCTTTGTTGGCATTAAGTGGATAACATTTGCTGGGTGATACTGTATGACCGGGGGAGGCGTTTGATGATGGGCATCTACTTTGATAATGCTTGGGTAATAGTACCATGTTTTGTTATTTAATATAAATACTTGACTGAACCAGCTTATGTATTTGGTCTTTAAGAAGTTTTTACTGTTGTCTGGTGTGCTGTCATATAACCTGTCTGACAGAAAGCTGTTTCTCCTCTCAGCACTAGGCGAATGGAAAAAGCCGTGAGCTGGGCTGATGACGAGTACTGGGCAGCCTGGGATAAATGGGATGAGGTGATCGAATGGGGAGATGAAGGATCTTCACCTAAAACACCTTCCTCCAACCAGGCTGGCACCAGTAATGGAGACATGGATGCTGGGGCGGTGAAGGAATATTATCAGAATAAAAAGAAAAAGTCAGACTTTAATCAGAAGTCAGAATTCAAACATATGTATTTCTGAGTTGGAGTCAGTCTGATATTAATTGAAACCACAAACTATGTAACACTATGTAAATGATTCTCACTGACTGAGCAACATTGAAATAATTTCTATAATCATGTTTACTATAAAGAGAAATGTTTCTGTGCAACAGGTCAGCAAAAGAAATGGGTGTGCAGAGGCCTAACAGTGAGGATACGTAAATACGGATGACAGTGAACAACAAACCCCACTTCTGCCAACCATAGTTACCCCATCAGTTTGGAGGGAATCAGTGGCTGAGGGGATGAGGAGATCCACTGGGCGGGAGGACCCATTCTCTGTGGCTGAGTACGAGATCCACCACTGGTCCGGAGTGAGATACTGGTCACGAGAGGCAAAGAAGACACCTGTAAATGAAAAATCCATTCTGGACCTTTGTAATGCCCTGCAGTCATTTACTCTCTCTTGGGGGGAAGGCTGACAGGATGTCCAACACCCAGAACCATATTTAAACCTTTAAAATTATAAAATAAGTTCAGTCTGATATTGTGTCAGCCAAATGGTGTCATCAATGTGCATCATAAATATAACACCTAGCTGATGGTGGACCTAAATTTTCCAAATAAACCAGGAATCATATGAATCATGTCAGTGCACTTTGTACTGAATTGCTTTGGTATAGTGATGTATGCAGGGTTTCATCTATTCCCTTACATAGTCATGTGTGACGTATTGCTGTAATGCAAATGTTTTTTTTTTTTTAAACTCCCCATTCATTTGTGTTCCTGCCACTCTATAGCTAAGTACAAACATTGAATGATAAAGGCATAGCGGAAACTCAATGAGCGCATTTGACCGAGATCCATGGATGGATGTCATCTTCTCCTGAACTGTGAGTGATAATGTCTCGGCCCCAAGATGCATTTTACCACAGATCCATTCATGTCACTTTTGCAGGCTTGCTTATAATTTTCTGAGCTTCCATTGTGAGTCAAGTGTCCTGGTCATAAGCTCAGGTCTGCCGGTTGCCCCACTGGCCAAATTCCCACGGCCCTGACTTTCTGAGCTGGATATCGTGGTTTTAAGTCCCATCTGGGGTGATTCTTTTTTTACTTTTCCCAGCTGCCTTCTGCTTTGTGATATAATAAATATTGCAATAAGTTTCATCTTCATTTTCAATTAATCAAACTGTATGAAAACTATATTTGCAGCAATTACAGCTTTGCAGTCCTTTGCCATTAGAGCTGTCCGTTTATGACAATATTAGGGGAAATTTCAATCCTGCTATTCCCAGAGGTGGGACTGGCTTGGTATTTTCTCTGACCTCATGGTGAAGCTGGTCTCACATGAGCTTGATAGGCTGGAGATGTGATGATTCTGTAGGCCAGTCAAGCAGGACAGTTCTCTGGATTCCTCATCTTTCACCAGTGTGCTTTGAATCAGCCTTGCTGCTTGATAGAAGTGCTGACCACAGGGAGTGGCATGAGTTGTAAAACAGAGCGGTAACCTTGCTGGTTCATTGCACCTTGTACTCTGTGTAAATCACCCACCTTACCAGCACCAAAGCAGTCCCATACCGTTTTACTCCCTCTGCCATGCTAGACAGAAGCATGGCAGCTATTCTTTGAAGTTGTGCTTCTAAGGCCAGCATACAAGTTGTATTTTCCCTGTTGCAAAAAACACTGGTAGAGATGGCACAACGAGGCACTGAAGAATAACCATTGTATTGAAAACTGGTTCACTACGCGAAGACAGTGCACATGAGTGACATTTCGTGGTGAAAGTACCACTCCTGATTATATATATATACATGTATGAATGCATTTGACTATGTGTGTGTGTGTGTGTGTGTGTGTGTGTGTGTGTGTGTGTGTGTGTGTGCGTGCAAACTGACAGACTGGGAAAATGAATTCAGAAGTTTTGTTTTGCTAAAAGTAAGTTCATTTTTAGAGAAAATTAGTCACAAACGAAAACAAAAGAAACTGATGGATTTTTCTCTCTTTCCTATCAAGTGAAACAATAATAAAAGCAGACTTAGTTATTGAATTTATATAAAGAATAACAAACTATCTGCCATTCTTTACGGTCACTTTTGCCAAGTTTAATGCCCTTTCTTGTCAATGACCATCATGAGCCTGCAAGGTTCTAACAGGTCGAGATGCTCTTCAGCCAAATGGCTGCTTCAATATTAGTTTAAATACTCATGGCCATAGGTGGAAATTAGTGGGAGAACATTTTAAACTGAACTTGAGAAAACACTTTTACACAGCGTGTAGTTAGAGTATGGAACAGTCTTCCTGTTCATGTAGTGCAAGCTAAAACCCTGGGTTCCTTTAAATCAGAGCTAGATAAGATTTAAAAAATTCTGAGCTATTAGTTAAGTTCTCCCCAAACGTGCTTGATGAGCTGAATGGCCTCCTCTCGTTTGTAAATTTCTTATGCTCTTATTATTTTTCAGTCCAAACTTGGTACCTATTTGGAATAATAGATATATTACCCACAGAAATCAGTCCCCGTACCATGAACGTTGGGTAGAGAAGAACATCTGGTCAGCTTTGCATCTATTGGACATCACAGGAAATGTTCTGTTTTTTGAAAACTTTTGTTTAAAACATAATACAGTTTATTAAAAAAGAGTTTGATATTGTTCTAAAATCTATTCCAGCTGCACATTTAATGTTGGTCAGGAACCTTTTAAACAATTCTCCCCTTCTCCTATTTCATAGCCTCCCTCCTCTCCAATACAATGGTATTATTTTATAAGTAGGGTAAATTCCTAAATGAAATTATTAGACATAATATTATTAGACGTTGCTTATGAACTATTTCGTCACCTTTCCAATAAAAATTCAAATCAACCAGTAAACACATTTGCACTAAATATATTTATTATCCAATACCCCCCAAAGTCAGAGTTACACTTTAAAGTATTCAATGCTATATATACCTGTAATTAATTTCTTCATGCTAAGTTTAACTTTGATAATAATACTTGCACCTTTTAAAATAATGACATAGAAACTTTGGACCACTTGTTCTTCTCTTGTTGCTTCTCAACAAGTACAAAATTTCATTTTTTGACTTCCTTTACTTGTAATGATATTATCTTTGGTGTTGTCCTAAATGATGATACGCTTTATCTTTTACTCAATAAAATTATATTGTTGGGAAAATCTATATTCATAAAACAAGTGTCATGCCCGGCTCGTCCACTCCTCCTGTGTGCCACGCCCCCTGATTACCCACGTGTTTTCTCCCGATTGTACCCAGCTGTGTCTAGTTAATTTGCTCAGTCCTGTGTATTTCAGTCCGTGTCTTACCTGAGTCCATTGTCTGTCATTGATGTTAGTTAGCGTTTCATGTCTCCTGCTCCCTGTTTATTTATTAAATCCCTGGTTTACCCTGACTTCCGCCTGTCCGCCTGCTTCCTGCCCGTTCGCCTCGCACGATCGCCGTTCCGTCCGGCTTTGAACATGACAACAAGATTCTTCAAAACTCCTCCAAACTTTTTTTTATCTTCAAAAAAGAACTTTCTCAGTTCTTCACAGCTTTGACGTTAATGAGGAAAAAAAGCTGCAGTGAAACTTTTGCAAAGGATAAGGGGCCAAACTTTTAGTCCGTAGTACGTGGCGATCGTCAGTCGAATTATGCACTGCTTTTTGGAGCTACAAACGTTCCTGTTAACTTTAGGGATAACAAAAGAATGATGTCATGAGATTCACTGTAATAAAATCACTTTCAAATATTAACGAAATGCAACAAATAAGACTTCTTTAATTCTTATACATGTAGTAAACTGACAGACTGAGAAAATGAATTCAGAAGTTTTGTCTTGCTAAAAGTAAATTCTTTTTTAGAGAAAATTAGTCACAAACGAAAACAAAAGAAACTGATGGATTTTTCTCTTTCTCGTATTAAGAGAAACAATAATAAAAGCAGACTTAGTTAGTTATTGAATTTATATAGAGAAAAACAATCTGCCATTCTTTACGGTCCCTTTTGCCAAGTTTAATGCCCTTTCTTGTCAATGACCATCATGAGCCTGGTATCAGTTCACACACACACACACACACACTCACTCACAACCTCCTAGATGCCGCTCTGAGAAGTGTAATGTTTGTGATCGTGGTTAATCTTATGCTACATTAAGGCCCCATAGTTAATGATGGGGATTAAATCAGGCGATGAAGACAGCCAGGTTACAATTTCATCACCTTCCAAGCTGGTTTTAAGGTGATGTCTTTTCTTTGTTTAAGAATTTTCTGTGCCTATTCTTGAAGTTTCAACTTGTGAGCCTTATGCATTGTATTAAGCTGATGTCTGTGTCAAAGTACGCATGAAAGAAAATTAGACTATTTTGCTGGCTTAGGTCCTACAGGCTTGTTGGCTCAGGGTGTCGTGCTCTTAACATCATGGCTGAGCTCTGCATGTCATATGCATGTTCTGCTGCTTGTTTCCTTGTGCCTGTGTGTGTCTGTGTCTGTCAGTGAGTCCTATGATGCACTGACCTTCTTAGCAGAATATTCCACTTCCTTACAGTATGTCCTATTGTGACTCCCCTATGATCCTGTACTGAATATATTATAAAATGCATGGACATAATCAAATGCTACATCTTCCTTAACTATTCATTTAACATTTTTTAAATGATTTATTTTTCCACTTTTACGTTTAGTGGTCACTCCATAAGAGCTGTCCTTTAACGTGCTGCGCAGTGTCCCTGGATGCTTTGCAGTCCACTGCAAGGCTTGGACTTGAGGAGTCAATTCATTATGAAATGACTCCCAGTCTGAGCTGTGAGCTAATGCAGAATAACCAGAAGCCAGGTAGTGACTCTTGGTTGCTGTAGTTGTTCTCTTCTGACCAGGGAGGTGTTCCACTAAGCAGGATTTCTCAGTTAGCGGAGTTAACTTAAGCTAGAAGTCATGATTGTTCAATAGGAATGCTCCTTACCTCTTACTGGACAATTATGAGTGAGCCAGTGTCTTGTTTAAAAAGAGAAAATCTGTATCCATCTTCTGAATTATTCTGAATTATTCTACTCCTAAACAAACAGTTATCCTCAGAGGCAGCATAACATCTTGGCAGCTGCTCAATGCAGCATTGAAAAGCACTACAGAGAGTAATGAGCTCACAGATGTAATGAGCACAGAGCACGCTGCTCTCAGCAGTTGAGGACATAAATTTTTCCCCACAGAATACTCTGCTTGTGTAGTGTTTGTACTTGGCCTGCTACTGAAGGGGCATAAGTGATAATTAAGTGACATGATAATAAAGTGCATTGCTGGGTGTTTCTTTGCCAATCTCGCATGAAACAGTACTGTGATGCAAGACAGGGAGCTCGCACTCCCTCATTCAGAGAAGGGCACAGAGTGCGGCTGTGGAAACCAGCGCATGTGCAAAAAGGGCATCAGAAATTCTCTGCACCCATCGAGACCCATCCTGGCTGACGGGAAAGCATGGCATGCTGCCCATTTGGCCTCAGTACCCAGTGGACTTCCCAAATTTCCAGCCCTGCCAAAGACTGGTCCTGAAGGAACAGTTGAGCTTGGAATGGCCTAAGGAACTGGAAGCTGTGCAGCCAGGGCACACAAACCATCATCGGCTCAAGGACTATGGAACTTCACAGAATTAAACAAAGAAATGAAATGCATGTTCTGACCGTGATTTTCTGGTTAGAAAGAGATACCTTAAAGGAAAAGATAGATTCAGTATAAAATATATAACAGTTGTTCGTAGATCCTCTTACTGTGGTCCTCAGTGAATGGAACATTTCTAATTGTAATTGATTTCTGTTGGAAGCAAAACAGGCAGTTCATAGTGAAAAGGTTGTGCAGTTACAGGAAGGCACAAGCACAATGTTTTTTGTTGAACTTACATTCTATTTTGTCTGGGGTGTAATGACCTTATAGGAAGAAATGTTACAGGTAAGGCGTGTCTTTAATAGAATACAGTGCTGCTGCAGGAAGTAAAGGGGGGATGTTGCGTTCAGTTAGTAATTGTTCTGTTTTCCATATTACTGTATGGAACCTAAAGAGGGTGCTGTAAGGCTGTTTGATTCGACTTCAATTCCTATTCCAAGAGTCAAGAATGGATAGTATATCCCAGGCAGCAGTTTTCCAGATTATCAACTTCAAAAACTAAAAAATATGATAGGAAAAAAGTCTTTGTAAAATTAAGAAGTATATAATACTATGAATGACAAGGGGTCTTAATACTTGCATTTCAACCAGTTCACATGTTCACACACCGCTTCATACTTCAATATAGTCAAGCTGAGAAGTAAGGGTTAGGGTTATAATTATCAATAAATAATGTACTTCCCTGTGAAACAATGATGCTGGATGTTTATTTGCATATCATGATATGGTGCAGCCTTTTAATAGGTTTCTGTTTTTCTGTTAATCCTTCATGGTGTTGAATAAGTCAGCAAGCATAAGTGTAAGGCTAGTGAGTGACTGGTGTTTTCGGGGGAGACTCCCTAGAGCTGGAGAGAAATACCTTAAGGCACGGGATGAAAAATCCCAAATCTTCCAGGAAAAATGTCAGCATTATATGTATTTGCCACACAGAACAGAACAAAAAATTCCTTAGGGAATCACACGCCTACCATAGTCACTATACTACTCAGAACGCCTGGCAGCCACCAAATCAAACATAGGAAAAGGTCCGGATTTATAGCGTTAGAATGTGGTAGAGACTAATATCCATAACGTACCATCCTAGAACACACTGTGCTCTAAAATTTAAGCCCAATTAAAATCTGAATATTAAATGAGGAAAATAATTTGATTTGTTCTTCTATCCCAAGTTGTGGTCTAAAAGCAATAAGACCACCATCCATTATACCTGCTTTGGGGAAAATGCACTCCTGTAGCCACTAGGGGAGCTCTCACCTCTTCTGGGAAGTGAATACATGGTTAGTGCCAGGCGCAAATGAATATCTTTGATTTTGCATCCATGTGGTAACTTGTTGAAGTTGTCCGATAGTCAGTAATACATGGTTTAATTATTATGATTGTTTATTTATTACTTTATAACATCTAAAAGAAACTGAAATAGGAAAGCTTATTTTAATTTATGGTCCACTGGATAAACACAGACATTACAGACGGTTTTTGAGTCTAATGCTGAATGTTTTTTGCGATCATTTTTCTGCCTGCATATGCTATGATTGGTGCAGTGAAATTTGAGAATGTGTTTGTGGTCAGTATCATAGCCTCAGACAACAAACCAATGCTGTAGTGTGTCACTGTGTTTACATGTGAGAGGGGTTCCAGTTACATAATGAACTCGTTCTAATTGTTTTGACGGAGCTCGACAAACCTAAAAAATAAATGCTGGTTTTATCAAAAACTATGTCATATAGCTATATTTCAGATTTATTACAGCTAAACACATCTCAGAGCTCCTAGGAACCTCCTTCTCCCTACATTTCCCTCCTTCACACTCTTCCCTCAAATACTGTTACATTTGTCTTTTTTCCACACTCACACCCTGTCTTGATCATACTCTGACTACATGGCATCCATATGCAGGGCAAACTATTTTACAGTCTTATCTAGTATAATAGGACATGAACATTGAATTTGATAGTTATCTTTTATTTACACATTAGGACACAACGCATGAACATGAAGGGATCGTTTGCATTTGCAACCAACACCTCCGCAAACCCCCCTGCGGAATACTGGCCGCGGACAGGGGTGGGAATCCCCAAGCTGGAAGACTGTACTGCGTCATGTTAACATTAGCTAGCTAGTTAGCATGGATACAGAGTGCACCGGGCTAAAACTATAAAGGACGTAAGGTGTGTGATATAGTAAAACACTTACTAACTGGTAATGCACGTTAGCATTACGTTAAATGACAACTTTACCTGTTACTTACCAGAATAGCCTCCTACACGTGCGACGAATGACAGCAGGCAGAAGGCTGCGTGTTTTTCAGAAACACACCGGAGTTAAACTTACGCCGCATTATTTACCGGCACTTCTAACACCAACATTTGCAGCCGTTAACTCATATGTGGTAGTAACACTGAAATTACTTTCTCTGCGTCAAAATAAGGCAACACTGTGATTTTGATACTTTATCATTTATACTTAACTGTACCTTCCTCCCATTCCTCCGTCTCTGCTTATTGACATTTAGGAGAGTCTCAGATATAAATTAACAATTCAAAATTATCAAACAAAGACAGACACAACACTGAAAAGATGACAAAGACACAGTTTGAAAAGTAAATATGTTTTATTGCAAATCTCTTATCTTAACATAGCCTACCTTATCATATGTTAACTTAACCCATCTTATATCTTAACTTAACCTATCTTATTATATTTTAACTTAGCCTATCTTATCATATAACTTAACCTATCTTATCTTATTATATTTCAACTTAGCTTATATTAATATATTTCGTCTTAGCCTATCTTATATTTTAACTTAGCATATCTTATCCTATCGTATCTTATAGCTACATTAACACTTAAACAGTATCTCTTTCCGTTGGGTCCCGCGGGATCCCAGTCCCAATGCAGGGCTCTAACACGGGTATTCTAAGAAAAAGAAAATAAACACTTTACTTAACTTTACTTAAAGCAGTCATATAACTGCATTATACATACCCAATTAATGCCTTATAAATCATTTATAAAAGTATAAAAAACACGGCTGTAAATACTTATACAAAGGCATAACACATAGCTATGCTGATAATGCATTATGAATGCTCTGATCTATATATACACAATAAATATCTTCATAATACATTATATCGGCCATTAATCCATAATAAACAAGGCTATAATGTGTTATGCTTTTTTTGCAAGTGCATTGTGAAGGTGTCAATAATGCAGTTATATTACTGCTTTAAGTCATTTGTAAACCTGAATTCACAACCTTATATTTACTGCCTCTTGCTACTTCTTCTGAAGGGCAGGGGACAGCAGAAGAAGCACCACTTCATCTTCTTCTTCTTGTGGCTCTTCTCAGTATCATCTTCAGAAAGATCTTCGGCATTCACATGGAATGATACTTCTTCTTCACTGTAGATCTTCTCGGCAGCATCGGCATCTTCTTTTGTTTTATCTGTCTTCATCACTTCAGTCTCGTCCTCTTCCTCAGGTCCTTCTTCTGGTATAGTCAGTAGCTGTGATCTGTCTTCAGATGCCACCATACACTGAAACCTGACCAGTGTGGTAGCATCAGCATCTTCTGCCTGCTGGAATACCACATCAGCTTCTTCATTTTCCTCAGGTCCATCTTCCTGTAAAGTCTGCAGCCATATTCTGGCTACATATGCTGCCATGCACTGCCAACTGTCCACTGTGGCAGCATCAGTGTCTTCTGCTTCCTGAAGCTCCTCATCTGTTTCTTCATCTTCCTCAAGGTCTTCCTCCTGGATGGGTTCTAGCCAAGTTCTGCCTACTTGTGACACCACATATTCCACAGCATTCCCTGTACTTCTCCCTCCTTAACCTCCTCCACATTCACTCCCACCTCACATCCATTCTCCTCACCTCCATTTAGCATATCCATCATACTAATACCAGCCTCTGTCCCCTCCATCACAACCCTGGAGGCCTTCCCCTCAAATGTTCCCCACTCTGGTACCTCCACATATTCCTCACTACTCTGCCCCCTTACCTCACCCTCCCCCCGGCTTGTCCGGTCCTTCCTGACCAAACCAGCAGCAGCCTGACAAAGCACCCTGACACTGACAAACAAGCAGCAGCCTGACACTGACAAACAAGCAGCAGCCTGACACTGACAAACAAGCAGCAGCCTGACACTGACAAACAAGCAGCAGCCTGACACTGACAAACCAGCAGCAGCCTGACACTGACAAACCAGCAGCAGCCTGACACTGACAAACCAGCAGCAGCCTGACACTGACAAACCAGCAGCAGCCTGACACTGACAAACCAGCAGCAGCCTGACACTGACAAACCAGCAGCAGCCTGACAAACCAGCAGCACCCTGACAAACCAGCAGCACCCTGACAAACCAGCAGCACCCTGACAAACCAGCAGCAGCCTCACAAACCAGCAGCAGCCTGACAAACCAGCAGCCTGACCCTGACAAACCAGCAGCCTGACCCTGACAAACCAGCAGCCTGACCCTGACAAACCAGCAGCAGCCTGACCCTGACAAACCAGCAGCAGCCTGACCCTGACAAACCAGCAGCAGCCTGACAAACCAGCAGCAGCCTGACAAACCAGCAGCAGCCTGACAAACCAGCAGCAGCCTGACAAACCAGCAGCAGCCTGACAAACCAGCAGCAGCCTGACAAACCAGCAGCAGCCTGACAAACCAGCAGCAGCCTGACAAACCAGCAGCAGCCTGACAAACCAGCAGCAGCCTGACAAACCAGCAGCACCCTGACAAAGCAGCACCCTGACACTGACAAACCAGCAGCAGCCTGACACTGACAAACCAGCAGCACCCTGACAAAGCAGCAGCCTGACACTGACAAAGCAGCAGCCTGACCCTGACAAAGCAGCACCCTGACAAAGCAGCACCAGCCTGACACTGACAAAGCAGCAGCAGCCTGACCCTGACAAAGCAGCAGCAGCCTGACCCTGACAAACCAGCAGCAGCCTGACCCTGACAAACCAGCAGCAGCCTGACCCTGACAAACCAGCAGCAGCCTGACCCTGACAAACCAGCAGCAGCCTGACCCTGACAAACCAGCAGCAGCCTGACCCTGACAAACCAGCAGCAGCCTGACCCTGACAAACCAGCAGCAGCCTGACCCTGACAAACCAGCAGCAGCCTGACCCTGACAAACCAGCAGCAGCCTGACCCTGACAAACCAGCAGCAGCCTGACCCTGACAAACCAGCAGCAGCCTGACCCTGACAAACCAGCAGCAGCCTGACCCTGACAAACCAGCAGCAGCCTGACACTGACAAACCAGCAGCAGCCTGACACTGACAAACCAGCAGCAGCCTGACACTGACAAACCAGCAGCAGCCTGACACTGACAAACCAGCAGCACCCTGACAAACCAGCAGCACCCTGACAAACCAGCAGCAGCCTGACAAAGCAGCAGCAGCCTGACAAAGCAGCAGCAGCCTGACAAAGCAGCAGCAGCCTGACAAAGCAGCAGCAGCCTGACACTGACAAAGCAGCAGCAGCCTGACACTGACAAAGCAGCACCCCGACAAACCAGCACCCCGACAAACCAGCAGCAGCCTGACAAACCAGCAGCAGCCTGACAAACCAGCAGCAGCCTGACAAACCAGCAGCAGCCTGACAAAGCAGCAGCAGCCTGACAAAGCAGCAGCAGCCTGACAAAGCAGCAGCAGCCTGACAAAGCAGCAGCAGCCTGACAAAGCAGCAGCAGCCTGACAAAGCAGCAGCAGCCTGACAAACCAGCAGCAGCCTGACAAACCAGCAGCAGCCTGACAAACCAGCAGCAGCCTGACAAACCAGCAGCAGCCTGACAAACCAGCAGCAGCCTGACAAACCAGCAGCAGCCTGACACTGACAAACCAGCAGCAGCCTGACACTGACAAACCAGCAGCAGCCTGACCCTGACAAACCAGCAGCAGCCTGACCCTGACAAACCAGCAGCAGCCTGACAAACCAGCAGCAGCCTGACAAACCAGCAGCACCCTGACAAACCAGCAGCACCCTGACAAACCAGCAGCAGCCTGACAAACCAGCAGCAGCCTGACAAACCAGCAGCAGCCTGACAAACCAGCAGCAGCCTGACCCTGACAAACCAGCAGCAGCCTGACCCTGACAAACCAGCAGCAGCCTGACACTGACAAACCAGCAGCAGCCTGACACTGACAAACCAGCAGCAGCCTGACACTGACAAACCAGCAGCAGCCTGACACTGACAAACCAGCAGCAGCCTGACACTGACAAACCAGCAGCAGCCTGACACTGACAAACCAGCAGCAGCCTGACACTGACAAACCAGCAGCAGCCTGACACTGACAAACCAGCAGCAGCCTGACACTGACAAACCAGCAGCAGCCTGACACTGACAAACCAGCAGCAGCCTGACAAACCAGCAGCAGCCTGACAAACCAGCAGCAGCCTGACAAACCAGCAGCAGCCTGACAAACCAGCAGCAGCCTGACAAACCAGCAGCACCCTGACAAACCAGCAGCACCCTGACAAACCAGCAGCACCCTGACAAAGCAGCAGCACCCTGACAAACCAGCAGCACCCTGACACTGACAAACCAGCAGCACCCTGACAAACCAGCAGCACCCTGACAAACCAGCAGCACCCTGACAAACCAGCAGCACCCTGACAAACCAGCAGCACCCTGACAAACCAGCAGCACCCTGACAAACCAGCAGCACCCTGACAAACCAGCAGCACCCTGACAAACCAGCAGCACCCTGACAAACAAGCAGCACCCTGACAAACAAGCAGCACCCTGACAAACCAGCAGCAGCCTGACAAACAAGCAGCACCCTGACAAACAAGCAGCAGCCTGACAAACCAGCAGCAGCCTGACAAACCAGCAGCACCCTGACACTGACAAACCAGCAGCACCCTGACACTGACAAACCAGCAGCACCCTGACACTGACAAACCAGCAGCAGCCTGACAAACCAGCAGCACCCTGACAAACAAGCAGCACCCTGACAAACAAGCAGCACCCTGACACTGACAAACCAGCAGCAGCCTGACAAACCAGCAGCACCCTGACAAACAAGCAGCACCCTGACAAACAAGCAGCACCCTGACAAACCAGCAGCAGCCTGACAAACCAGCAGCAGCCTGACAAAGCAGCACCCTGACCCTGACAAAGCAGCAGCCTGACCCTGACAAAGCAGCAGCCTGACCCTGACAAAGCAGCAGCCTGACCCTGACAAAGCAGCAGCCTGACCCTGACAAAGCAGCAGCCTGACCCTGACAAAGCAGCAGCCTGACACTGACAAAGCAGCAGCCTGACAAAGCAGCCTGACCCTGACAAAGCAGCCTGACCCTGACAAAGCAGCCTGACCCTGACAAAGCAGCCTGACCCTGACAAAGCAGCCTGACCCTGACAAAGCAGCCTGACCCTGACAAAGCAGCCTGACCCTGACAAACCAGCAGCAGCCTGACCCTGACAAACCAGCAGCAGCCTGACCCTGACAAACCAGCAGCAGCCTGACCCTGACAAACCAGCAGCAGCCTGACCCTGACAAACCAGCAGCAGCCTGACCCTGACAAACCAGCAGCAGCCTGACACTGACAAACCAGCAGCAGCCTGACACTGACAAACCAGCAGCAGCCTGACACTGACAAACCAGCAGCAGCCTGACACTGACAAACCAGCAGCAGCCTGACACTGACAAACCAGCAGCAGCCTGACACTGACAAACCAGCAGCCTGACCCTGACAAACCAGCAGCAGCCTGACCCTGACAAACCAGCAGCAGCCTGACCCTGACAAACCAGCAGCCTGACAAACCAGCAGCCTGACAAACCAGCAGCCTGACAAACCAGCAGCCTGACAAACCAGCAGCCTGACAAACCAGCAGCCTGACACTGACAAACCAGCAGCCTGACACTGACAAACCAGCAGCCTGACACTGACAAACCAGCAGCCTGACACTGACAAACCAGCAGCCTGACACTGACAAACCAGCAGCCTGACACTGACAAAGCAGCAGCCTGACCCTGACAAAGCAGCAGCCTGACCCTGACAAAGCAGCAGCCTGACCCTGACAAACCAGCACCCTGACAAAGCAGCAGCCTGACCCTGACAAAGCAGCACCCTGACAAACCAGCAGCAGCCTGACAAAGCAGCAGCAGCCTGACAAAGCAGCAGCAGCCTGACAAAGCAGCAGCACCCTGACAAAGCAGCAGCACCCTGACAAAGCAGCAGCAGCCAGACAAAGCAGCAGCAGCCAGACAAAGCAGCAGCAGCCAGACAAAGCAGCAGCAGCCTGACAAAGCAGCAGCAGCCTGACAAAGCAGCAGCAGCCTGACAAAGCAGCAGCACCCTGACAAAGCAGCAGCCTGACAAACCAGCAGCAGCCTGACAAACCAGCAGCAGCCTGACAAACCAGCAGCAGCCTGACAAACCAGCAGCAGCCTGACAAACCAGCAGCAGCCTGACAAACCAGCAGCAGCCTGACAAACCAGCAGCAGCCTGACAAACCAGCAGCAGCCTGACCCTGACAAACCAGCAGCAGCCTGACACTGACAAACCAGCAGCAGCCTGACACTGACAAACCAGCAGCAGCCTGACAAACCAGCAGCAGCCTGACAAACCAGCAGCAGCCTGACAAACCAGCAGCAGCCTGACAAACCAGCAGCAGCCTGACAAACCAGCAGCAGCCTGACAAACCAGCAGCAGCCTGACAAACCAGCAGCAGCCTGACAAACCAGCAGAAGCCTGACAAACCAGCAGCAGCCTGACAAAGCAGCACCCTGACAAAGCAGCACCCTGACACTGACACTGACAAACCAGCAGCAGCCTGACACTGACAAACCAGCAGCAGCCTGACACTGACACTGACAAACCAGCAGCAGCCTGACACTGACACTGACAAACCAGCAGCAGCCTGACACTGACACTGACAAACCAGCAGCAGCCTGACACTGACACTGACAAACCAGCAGCAGCCTGACAAACCAGCAGCAGCCTGACAAACCAGCAGCAGCCTGACAAACCAGCAGCAGCCTGACAAACCAGCAGCAGCCTGACAAACCAGCAGCAGCCTGACAAAGCAGCACCCTGACCCAGCAGCACCCTGACCCTGACAAAGCAGCACCCTGACCCTGACAAAGCAGCACCCTGACCCTGACAAAGCAGCACCCTGACCCTGACAAAGCAGCACCCTGACCCTGACAAAGCAGCACCCTGACCCTGACAAAGCAGCAGCCTGACCCTGACAAAGCAGCAGCCTGACACTGACAAACCAGCAGCAGCCTGACAAACCAGCAGCCTGACCCTGACAAACCAGCAGCCTGACCCTGACAAACCAGCAGCAGCCTGACCCTGACAAACCAGCAGCAGCCTGACCCTGACAAACCAGCAGCAGCCTGACCCTGACAAACCAGCAGCAGCCTGACCCTGACAAACCAGCAGCAGCCTGACCCTGACAAACCAGCAGCAGCCTGACACTGACAAAGCAGCAGCCTGACACTGACAAAGCAGCAGCCTGACACTGACAAAGCAGCAGCCTGACACTGACAAAGCAGCAGCCTGACAAACCAGCAGCACGACAAACCAGCAGCACGACAAACCAGCAGCAGCCTGACAAACCAGCAGCACCCTGACAAACCAGCAGCAGCCTGACAAACCAGCAGCCTGACCCTGACAAACCAGCAGCAGCCTGACAAACCAGCAGCAGCCTGACAAACCAGCAGCAGCCTGACAAACCAGCACCCTGACAAACCAGCACCCTGACAAACCAGCAGCCTGACAAACCAGCAGCCTGACAAACCAGCAGCCTGACAAACCAGCAGCCTGACAAACCAGCAGCCTGACAAACCAGCAGCCTGACAAACCAGCAGCCTGACAAACCAGCAGCCTGACACTGACAAACCAGCAGCCTGACACTGACAAACCAGCAGCCTGACACTGACAAACCAGCAGCCTGACACTGACAAACCAGCAGCCTGACACTGACAAACCAGCAGCCTGACACTGACAAAGCAGCAGCCTGACCCTGACAAAGCAGCAGCCTGACCCTGACAAAGCAGCAGCCTGACCCTGACAAACCAGCACCCTGACAAAGCAGCAGCCTGACCCTGACAAAGCAGCACCCTGACAAAGCAGCACCCTGACAAACCAGCAGCAGCCTGACAAAGCAGCAGCAGCCTGACAAAGCAGCAGCACCCTGACAAAGCAGCAGCAGCCAGACAAAGCAGCAGCAGCCAGACAAAGCAGCAGCAGCCAGACAAAGCAGCAGCAGCCTGACAAAGCAGCAGCAGCCTGACAAAGCAGCAGCAGCCTGACAAAGCAGCAGCAGCCTGACAAAGCAGCAGCAGCCTGACAAAGCAGCAGCACCCTGACAAAGCAGCAGCCTGACAAACCAGCAGCAGCCTGACAAACCAGCAGCAGCCTGACAAACCAGCAGCAGCCTGACAAACCAGCAGCAGCCTGACAAACCAGCAGCAGCCTGACAAACCAGCAGCAGCCTGACCCTGACAAACCAGCAGCAGCCTGACCCTGACAAACCAGCAGCAGCCTGACACTGACAAACCAGCAGCAGCCTGACAAACCAGCAGCAGCCTGACAAACCAGCAGCAGCCTGACAAACCAGCAGCAGCCTGACAAACCAGCAGCAGCCTGACAAACCAGCAGCAGCCTGACAAACCAGCAGCAGCCTGACAAACCAGCAGAAGCCTGACAAACCAGCAGCAGCCTGACAAAGCAGCACCCTGACAAAGCAGCACCCTGACACTGACACTGACAAACCAGCAGCAGCCTGACACTGACACTGACAAACCAGCAGCAGCCTGACACTGACACTGACAAACCAGCAGCAGCCTGACACTGACACTGACAAACCAGCAGCAGCCTGACACTGACACTGACAAACCAGCAGCAGCCTGACAAACCAGCAGCAGCCTGACAAACCAGCAGCAGCCTGACAAACCAGCAGCAGCCTGACAAACCAGCAGCAGCCTGACAAAGCAGCACCCTGACCCAGCAGCACCCTGACCCTGACAAAGCAGCACCCTGACCCTGACAAAGCAGCACCCTGACCCTGACAAAGCAGCACCCTGACCCTGACAAAGCAGCACCCTGACCCTGACAAAGCAGCACCCTGACCCTGACAAAGCAGCAGCCTGACACTGACAAAGCAGCAGCCTGACACTGACAAAGCAGCAGCCTGACACTGACAAAGCAGCAGCCTGACAAACCAGCAGCAGCCTGACAAACCAGCAGCAGCCTGACAAACCAGCAGCAGCCTGACAAACCAGCAGCCGCCTGACCCTGACAAACCAGCAGCAGCCTGACCCTGACAAACCAGCAGCAGCCTGACAAACCAGCAGCACCCTGACAAACCAGCAGCAGCCTGACAAACCAGCAGCAGCCTGACAAAGCAGCAGCAGCCTGACAAAGCAGCAGCAGCCTGACAAAGCAGCAGCAGCCTGACAAAGCAGCAGCAGCCTGACAAAGCAGCAGCAGCCTGACAAAGCAGCAGCAGCCTGACAAAGCAGCAGCAGCCTGACAAAGCAGCAGCAGCCTGACAAAGCAGCAGCAGCCTGACAAAGCAGCAGCAGCCTGACAAAGCAGCAGCAGCCTGACAAACCAGCAGCAGCCTGACACTGACAAACCAGCAGCAGCCTGACAAACCAGCAGCAGCCTGACAAACCAGCAGCAGCCTGACAAACCAGCAGCAGCCTGACAAACCAGCAGCAGCCTGACAAACCAGCAGCAGCCTGACAAACCAGCAGCACCCTGACAAACCAGCAGCACCCTGACAAACCAGCAGCACCCTGACAAACCAGCAGCACCCTGACAAACAAGCAGCAGCCTGACAAACAAGCAGCAGCCTGACACTGACAAACAAGCAGCAGCCTGACACTGACAAACCAGCAGCAGCCTGACACTGACAAACCAGCAGCAGCCTGACACTGACAAACCAGCAGCAGCCTGACAAACCAGCAGCAGCCTGACAAACCAGCAGCAGCCTGACAAACCAGCAGCAGCCTGACACTGACAAACCAGCAGCAGCCTGACACTGACAAACCAGCAGCAGCCTGACACTGACAAACCAGCAGCAGCCTGACACTGACAAACCAGCAGCAGCCTGACACTGACAAACCAGCAGCAGCCTGACACTGACAAACCAGCAGCAGCCTGACACTGACAAACCAGCAGCAGCCTGACACTGACAAACCAGCAGCAGCCTGACACTGACAAACCAGCAGCAGCCTGACACTGACAAACCAGCAGCAGCCTGACACTGACAAACCAGCAGCACCCTGACAAACCAGCAGCACCCTGACAAACCAGCAGCACCCTGACAAACCAGCAGCACCCTGACAAACCAGCAGCACCCTGACAAACCAGCAGCACCCTGACAAACCAGCAGCACCCTGACAAACCAGCAGCAGCCTGACAAACCAGCAGCAGCCTGACAAACCAGCAGCAGCCTGACAAACCAGCAGCAGCCTGACAAACCAGCAGCAGCCTGACAAACCAGCAGCAGCCTGACCCTGACAAACCAGCAGCAGCCTGACACTGACAAACCAGCAGCAGCCTGACCCTGACAAACCAGCAGCAGCCTGACCCTGACAAACCAGCAGCAGCCTGACCCTGACAAAGCAGCCTGACCCTGACAAAGCAGCCTGACCCTGACAAACCAGCAGCACCCTGACAAACCAGCAGCACCCTGACAAACCAGCAGCACCCTGACAAACCAGCAGCAGCCTGACAAACCAGCAGCAGCCTGACAAACCAGCAGCAGCCTGACAAACCAGCAGCACCCTGACAAACCAGCAGCACCCTGACAAACCAGCAGCACCCTGACAAACCAGCAGCACCCTGACAAACCAGCAGCAGCCTGACAAAGCAGCAGCAGCCTGACAAAGCAGCAGCAGCCTGACAAAGCAGCAGCAGCCTGACAAAGCAGCAGCAGCCTGACAAAGCAGCAGCAGCCTGACAAAGCAGCAGCACCCTGACAAAGCAGCAGCAGCCTGACAAAGCAGCAGCAGCCTGACACTGACAAACCAGCAGCCTGACCCTGACAAACCAGCAGCAGCCTGACAAACCAGCAGCCTGACCCTGACAAACCAGCAGCAGCCTGACCCTGACAAACCAGCAGCAGCCTGACCCTGACAAACCAGCAGCAGCCTGACCCTGACAAACCAGCAGCAGCCTGACCCTGACAAACCAGCAGCAGCCTGACAAACCAGCAGCAGCCTGACAAACCAGCAGCAGCCTGACAAAGCAGCAGCAGCCTGACAAAGCAGCAGCAGCCTGACAAAGCAGCAGCAGCCTGACAAAGCAGCAGCAGCCTGACAAAGCAGCAGCAGCCTGACAAAGCAGCAGCAGCCTGACACTGACAAAGCAGCAGCCTGACACTGACAAAGCAGCAGCCTGACACTGACAAAGCAGCAGCCTGACACTGACAAAGCAGCAGCCTGACACTGACAAAGCAGCAGCCTGACAAAGCAGCAGCCTGACAAACCAGCAGCACGACAAACCAGCAGCAGCCTGACACTGACAAACCAGCAGCCTGACACTGACAAACCAGCAGCAGCCTGACAAACCAGCAGCAGCCTGACAAACCAGCAGCAGCCTGACAAACCAGCAGCAGCCTGACAAACCAGCACCCTGACAAACCAGCACCCTGACAAAGCAGCAGCCTGACAAAGCAGCAGCCTGACAAAGCAGCAGCCTGACAAAGCAGCAGCCTGACAAAGCAGCAGCCTGACAAAGCAGCACCCTGACAAAGCAGCACCCTGACAAAGCAGCACCCTGACAAAGCAGCACCCTGACAAAGCAGCAGCCTGACACTGACAAAGCAGCAGCCTGACACTGACAAAGCAGCAGCCTGACACTGACAAAGCAGCAGCCTGACACTGACAAAGCAGCAGCCTGACACTGACAAAGCAGCAGCCTGACACTGACAAAGCAGCAGCCTGACACTGACAAAGCAGCAGCCTGACAAAGCAGCAGCCTGACAAAGCAGCAGCCTGACACTGACAAAGCAGCAGCCTGACACTGACAAAGCAGCAGCCTGACAAACCAGCAGCCTGACCCTGACAAACCAGCAGCAGCCTGACCCTGACAAACCAGCAGCAGCCTGACCCTGACAAACCAGCAGCAGCCTGACCCTGACAAACCAGCAGCAGCCTGACAAACCAGCAGCCTGACAAACCAGCAGCCTGACAAACCAGCAGCCTGACAAACCAACAGCCTGACAAACCAGCAGCCTGACAAACCAGCAGCCTGACAAACCAGCAGCCTGACAAACCAGCAGCCTGACAAACCAGCAGCCTGACAAACCAGCAGCCTGACAAACCAGCAGCCTGACAAACCAGCAGCCTGACACTGACAAACCAGCAGCCTGACACTGACAAACCAGCAGCCTGACACTGACAAACCAGCAGCCTGACACTGACAAACCAGCAGCCTGACACTGACAAACCAGCAGCCTGACACTGACAAACCAGCAGCCTGACACTGACAAACCAGCAGCCTGACACTGACAAACCAGCAGCCTGACACTGACAAACCAGCAGCCTGACACTGACAAACCAGCAGCCTGACACTGACAAACCAGCAGCCTGACCCTGACAAACCAGCAGCCTGACACTGACAAAGCAGCAGCCTGACCCTGACAAAGCAGCAGCCTGACCCTGACAAAGCAGCACCCTGACCCTGACAAAGCAGCACCCTGACAAAGCAGCACCCTGACAAACCAGCACCCTGACAAAGCAGCAGCAGCCTGACAAAGCAGCAGCAGCCTGACCCTGACAAAGCAGCAGCAGCAGCCTGACAAAGCAGCAGCAGCCTGACAAAGCAGCAGCAGCCTGACAAAGCAGCAGCAGCCTGACAAAGCAGCAGCAGCCTGACAAAGCAGCAGCACCCTGACAAAGCAGCAGCCTGACAAACCAGCAGCCTGACAAACCAGCAGCAGCCTGACAAACCAGCAGCAGCCTGACAAACCAGCAGCAGCCTGACCAACCAGCAGCAGCCTGACAAACCAGCAGCAGCCTGACAAACCAGCAGCAGCCTGACAAACCAGCAGCAGCCTGACCCTGACAAACCAGCAGCAGCCTGACCCTGACAAACCAGCAGCAGCCTGACCCTGACAAACCAGCAGCAGCCTGACCCTGACAAACCAGCAGCAGCCTGACCCTGACAAACCAGCAGCAGCCTGACCCTGACAAACCAGCAGCAGCCTGACCCTGACAAACCAGCAGCAGCCTGACACTGACAAACCAGCAGCAGCCTGACAAACCAGCAGCAGCCTGACAAACCAGCAGCAGCCTGACAAACCAGCAGCAGCCTGACAAACCAGCAGAAGCCTGACAAACCAGCAGAAGCCTGACAAACCAGCAGCACCCTGACAAAGCAGCACCCTGACAAACCAGCCTGACACTGACAAAGCAGCAGCCTGACACTGACACTGACAAAGCAGCAGCCTGACACTGACACTGACAAACCAGCAGCAGCCTGACACTGACAAACCAGCAGCAGCCTGACACTGACACTGACAAACCAGCAGCAGCCTGACACTGACACTGACAAACCAGCAGCAGCCTGACACTGACACTGACAAACCAGCAGCAGCCTGACACTGACACTGACAAACCAGCAGCAGCCTGACACTGACACTGACAAACCAGCAGCAGCCTGACAAACCAGCAGCAGCCTGACAAACCAGCAGCAGCCTGACAAACCAGCAGCAGCCTGACAAACCAGCAGCAGCCTGACAAAGCAGCACCCTGACCCAGCAGCACCCTGACCCTGACAAAGCAGCACCCTGACCCTGACAAAGCAGCACCCTGACCCTGACAAAGCAGCAGCCTGACACTGACAAAGCAGCAGCCTGACACTGACAAAGCAGCAGCCTGACACTGACAAAGCAGCAGCCTGACACTGACAAAGCAGCAGCCTGACACTGACAAAGCAGCAGCCTGACAAACCAGCAGCAGCCTGACAAACCAGCAGCAGCCTGACAAACCAGCAGCAGCCTGACAAACCAGCAGCCGCCTGACCCTGACAAACCAGCAGCAGCCTGACCCTGACAAACCAGCAGCACCCTGACAAACCAGCAGCAGCCTGACAAACCAGCAGCAGCCTGACAAACCAGCAGCAGCCTGACAAAGCAGCAGCAGCCTGACAAAGCAGCAGCAGCCTGACAAAGCAGCAGCAGCCTGACAAAGCAGCAGCAGCCTGACAAAGCAGCAGCAGCCTGACAAAGCAGCAGCAGCCTGACAAAGCAGCAGCAGCCTGACAAACCAGCAGCAGCCTGACAAACCAGCAGCAGCCTGACAAACCAGCAGCAGCCTGACACTGACAAACCAGCAGCAGCCTGACACTGACAAACCAGCAGCAGCCTGACACTGACAAACCAGCAGCAGCCTGACAAACCAGCAGCAGCCTGACAAACCAGCAGCAGCCTGACAAACCAGCAGCAGCCTGACAAACCAGCAGCACCCTGACAAACCAGCAGCACCCTGACAAACCAGCAGCACCCTGACAAACCAGCAGCACCCTGACAAACCAGCAGCACCCTGACAAACAAGCAGCAGCCTGACACTGACAAACAAGCAGCAGCCTGACACTGACAAACCAGCAGCAGCCTGACACTGACAAACCAGCAGCAGCCTGACACTGACAAACCAGCAGCAGCCTGACACTGACAAACCAGCAGCAGCCTGACCCTGACAAAGCAGCAGCAGCCTGACCCTGACAAAGCAGCAGCCTGACCCTGACAAAGCAGCAGCCTGACCCTGACAAAGCAGCAGCCTGACCCTGACAAAGCAGCAGCCTGACCCTGACAAAGCAGCAGCCTGACCCTGACAAAGCAGCAGCCTGACAAAGCAGCAGCCTGACAAAGCAGCAGCCTGACAAAGCAGCAGCCTGACAAACCAGCAGCCTGACACACCAGCAGCCTGACACACCAGCAGCCTGACACACCAGCAGCCTGACACACCAGCAGCCTGACACGCCAGCAGCCTGACACTGACAAACCAGCAGCCTGACACTGACAAACCAGCAGCACCCTGACAAACCAGCAGCACCCTGACAAACCAGCAGCACCCTGACAAACCAGCAGCACCCTGACAAACCAGCAGCAGCCTGACACTGACAAACCAGCAGCAGCCTGACACTGACAAACCAGCAGCAGCCTGACACTGACAAACCAGCAGCAGCCTGACACTGACAAACCAGCAGCCTGACACACCAGCAGCCTGACCCTGACAAACCAGCACCCTGACAAACCAGCAGCACCCTGACAAACCAGCAGCACCCTGACAAACCAGCAGCAGCCTGACACTGACAAACCAGCAGCAGCCTGACACTGACAAACCAGCAGCAGCCTGACACTGACAAACCAGCAGCAGCCTGACACTGACAAACCAGCAGCAGCCTGACAAACCAGCAGCAGCCTGACAAACCAGCAGCAGCCTGACACTGACAAACCAGCAGCAGCCTGACACTGACAAACCAGCAGCAGCCTGACACTGACAAACCAGCAGCAGCCTGACACTGACAAACCAGCAGCAGCCTGACAAAGCAGCACCCTGACAAAGCAGCACCCTGACAAAGAAGCAGCCTGACCCTGACAAAGAAGCAGCCTGACCCTGACAAAGAAGCAGCCTGACCCTGACAAAGAAGCAGCCTGACCCTGACAAAGAAGCAGCCTGACCCTGACAAAGCAGCAGCACCCTGACAAAGCAGCAGCACCCTGACAAAGCAGCAGCAGCCTGACAAAGCAGCAGCCTGACAAAGCAGCAGCAGCCTGACACACCAGCAGCAGCCTGACACTGACAAACCAGCAGCAGCCTGACACTGACAAACCAGCAGCAGCCTGACACTGACAAACCAGCAGCAGCCTGACAAACCAGCAGCAGCCTGACCCTGACAAACCAGCAGCAGCCTGACCCTGACAAACCAGCAGCCTGACCCTGACAAACCAGCAGCCTGACCCTGACAAACCAGCAGCAGCCTGACACTGACAAACCAGCAGCAGCCTGACCCTGACAAACCAGCAGCCTGACCCTGACAAACCAGCAGCAGCCTGACACTGACAAACCAGCAGCAGCCTGACACTGACAAACCAGCAGCAGCCTGACACTGACAAACCAGCAGCAGCCTGACACTGACAAACCAGCAGCAGCCTGACAATGACAAACCAGCAGCAGCCTGACACTGACAAACCAGCAGCAGCCTGACACTGACAAACCAGCAGCAGCCTGACAAACCAGCATCAGCCTGACAAACCAGCATCAGCCTGACAAACCAGCAGCCTGACAAACCAGCAGCCTGACAAACCAGCAGCCTGACAAACCAGCAGCCTGACACACCAGCAGCCTGACACACCAGCAGCCTGACACACCAGCAGCCTGACACACCAGCAGCCTGACACTGACAAACCAGCAGCAGCCTGACACTGACAAACCAGCAGCAGCCTGACACTGACAAACCAGCAGCAGCCTGACACTGACAAACCAGCAGCACCCTGACAAACCAGCAGCACCCTGACAAACCAGCAGCACCCTGACAAACCAGCAGCACCCTGACAAACCAGCAGCACCCTGACAAACCAGCAGCAGCCTGACAAACCAGCAGCAGCCTGACACTGACAAACCAGCAGCAGCCTGACACTGACAAACCAGCAGCAGCCTGACACTGACAAACCAGCAGCAGCCTGACACTGACAAACCAGCAGCAGCCTGACACTGACAAACAAGCAGCACCCTGACACTGACAAACAAGCAGCAGCCTGACAAAGCAGCCTGACACTGACAAAGCAGCAGCAGCCTGACACTGACAAAGCAGCAGCAGCCTGACACTGACAAAGCAGCAGCCTGACACTGACAAACCAGCAGCAGCCTGACAAACCAGCAGCACCCTGACAAACCAGCAGCACCCTGACAAACCAGCAGCACCCTGACAAACCAGCAGCACCCTGACAAACCAGCAGCAGCCTGACACTGACAAACCAGCAGCAGCCTGACACTGACAAACCAGCAGCCTGACAAACCAGCAGCCTGACACACCAGCAGCCTAACCCTGACACACCAGCAGCCTAACCCTGACAAACCAGCAGCACCCTGACAAACCAGCAGCACCCTGACAAACCAGCAGCACCCTGACAAAGCAGCAGCAGCACCCTGACAAAGCAGCAGCAGCCTGACACTGACAAAGCAGCAGCAGCCTGACAAAGCAGCAGCACCCTGACAAAGCAGCAGCCTGACAAACCAGCAGCAGCCTGACCCTGACAAACCAGCAGCAGCCTGACCCTGACAAACCAGCAGCAGCCTGACCCTGACAAACCAGCAGCCTGACCCTGACAAACCAGCAGCCTGACCCTGACAAACCAGCAGCCTGACCCTGACAAACCAGCAGCCTGACCCTGACAAACCAGCAGCCTGACCCTGACAAACCAGCAGCCTGACCCTGACAAACCAGCAGCAGCCTGACAAACCAGCAGCAGCCTGACAAACCAGCAGCAGCCTGACAAACCAGCAGCAGCCTGACAAACCAGCAGCAGCCTGACAAACCAGCAGCAGCCTGACAAACCAGCAGCAGCCTGACACTGACAAACCAGCAGCAGCCTGACACTGACAAACCAGCAGCAGCCTGACACTGACAAACCAGCAGCCTGACAAACCAGCAGCCTGACAAACCAGCAGCCTGACAAACCAGCAGCCTGACAAACCAGCAGCCTGACCCTGACAAAGCAGCAGCCTGACCCTGACAAAGCAGCAGCCTGACCCTGACAAAGCAGCAGCCTGACCCTGACAAAGCAGCAGCCTGACAAACCAGCAGCAGCCTGACAAACCAGCAGCAGCCTGACAAACCAGCAGCAGCCTGACAAACCAGCAGCAGCCTGACAAACCAGCAGCAGCCTGACAAACCAGCAGCAGCCTGACAAACCAGCAGCAGCCTGACAAACCAGCAGCAGCCTGACAAACCAGCAGCAGCCTGACAAACCAGCAGCAGCCTGACACTGACAAACCAGCAGCAGCCTGACACTGACAAACCAGCACCAGCCTGACACTGACAAACCAGCACCAGCCTGACACTGACAAACCAGCACCAGCCTGACACTGACAAACCAGCACCAGCCTGACAAAGCAGCAGCAGCCTGACAAAGCAGCAGCAGCCTGACAAAGCAGCAGCCTGACACTGACAAACCAGCAGCAGCCTGACAAACCAGCAGCAGCCTGACAAACCAGCAGCAGCCTGACAAACCAGCAGCAGCCTGACAAACCAGCAGCAGCCTGACAAACCAGCAGCAGCCTGACAAACCAGAAGCAGCCTGACAAACCAGCAGCAGCCTGACAAACCAGCAGCCTGACAAACCAGCAGCCTGACAAACCAGCACCCTGACAAAGCAGCACCCTGACAAAGCAGCAGCCTGACACTGACAAAGCAGCAGCCTGACACTGACAAAGCAGCAGCCTGACACTGACAAAGCAGCAGCCTGACACTGACAAAGCAGCAGCCTGACACTGACAAAGCAGCAGCCTGACACTGACAAAGCAGCAGCCTGACACTGACAAAGCAGCAGCCTGACAAAGCAGCAGCCTGACACTGACAAAGCAGCAGCCTGACACTGACAAAGCAGCAGCCTGACACTGACAAAGCAGCAGCCTGACACTGACAAACAAGCAGCACCCTGACACTGACAAACAAGCAGCACCCTGACACTGACAAACAAGCAGCACCCTGACACTGACAAACAAGCAGCAGCCTGACAAAGCACCCTGACACTGACAAACAAGCAGCAGCCTGACAAAGCAGCCTGACACTGACAAAGCAGCAGCAGCCTGACAAAGCAGCAGCAGCCTGACAAACCAGCAGCAGCCTGACAAACCAGCAGCAGCCTGACAAACCAGCAGCAGCCTGACAAAGCAGCACCACCCTGACAAACCAGCAGCAGCCTGACAAACCAGCAGCAGCCTGACAAACCAGCAGCAGCCTGACAAACCAGCAGCACCCTGACAAACCAGCAGCACCCTGACAAACCAGCAGCACCCTGACAAACCAGCAGCACCCTGACAAACCAGCAGCACCCTGACAAACCAGCAGCACCCTGACAAACAAGCAGCACCCTGACAAACAAGCAGCACCCTGACAAACAAGCAGCACCCTGACAAACCAGCAGCACCCTGACAAACCAGCAGCACCCTGACACTGACAAACCAGCAGCAGCCTGACACTGACAAACCAGCAGCCTGACAAACCAGCAGCCTGACACACCAGCAGCCTAACCCTGACAAACCAGCAGCACCCTGACAAACCAGCAGCACCCTGACAAACCAGCAGCACCCTGACAAAGCAGCAGCAGCCTGACACTGACAAAGCAGCAGCAGCCTGACAAAGCAGCAGCAGCCTGACAAAGCAGCAGCAGCCTGACAAAGCAGCAGCAGCCTGACAAAGCAGCAGCACCCTGACAAAGCAGCAGCACCCTGACAAAGCAGCAGCAGCCTGACACTGACAAACCAGCAGTCTGACCCTGACAAACCAGCAGCCTGACCCTGACAAACCAGCAGCCTGACCCTGACAAACCAGCAGCAGCCTGACAAACCAGCAGCAGCCTGACAAACCAGCAGCAGCCTGACAAACCAGCAGCAGCCTGACAAACCAGCAGCAGCCTGACAAACCAGCAGCAGCCTGACAAACCAGCAGCAGCCTGACAAACCACCAGCAGCCTGACAAACCACCAGCAGCCTGACAAACCACCAGCAGCCTGACAAACCAGCAGCCTGACAAACCAGCAGCCTGACAAAGCAGCAGCCTGACCCTGACAAAGCAGCAGCCTGACCCTGACAAAGCAGCAGCCTGACCCTGACAAAGCAGCAGCCTGACAAACCAGCAGCAGCCTGACAAACCAGCAGCAGCCTGACAAACCAGCAGCAGCCTGACAAACCAGCAGCAGCCTGACAAACCAGCAGCAGCCTGACAAACCAGCAGCAGCCTGACAAACCAGCAGCAGCCTGACAAACCAGCAGCAGCCTGACAAACCAGCAGCAGCCTGACAAACCAGCAGCAGCCTGACAAACCAGCAGCAGCCTGACAAACCAGCAGCAGCCTGACAAACCAGCAGCAGCCTGACAAACCAGCAGCAGCCTGACAAACCAGCAGCAGCCTGACAAACCAGCACCCTGACAAAGCAGCACCCTGACAAAGCAGCAGCCTGACAAAGCAGCAGCCTGACAAAGCAGCAGCCTGACAAAGCAGCAGCCTGACAAAGCAGCAGCCTGACAAAGCAGCAGCCTGACAAAGCAGCAGCCTGACAAAGCAGCAGCCTGACAAAGCAGCAGCCTGACAAAGCAGCAGCCTGACAAAGCAGCAGCCTGACAAAGCAGCAGCCTGACAAAGCAGCAGCCTGACAAAGCAGCAGCCTGACAAAGCAGCAGCCTGACACTGACAAAGCAGCAGCCTGACACTGACAAAGCAGCAGCCTGACACTGACAAAGCAGCAGCACCCTGACAAACCAGCAGCACCCTGACAAACCAGCAGCACCCTGACAAACCAGCAGCACCCTGACAAACCAGCAGCACCCTGACAAACCAGCAGCACCCTGACAAACAAGCAGCACCCTGACAAACAAGCAGCACCCTGACAAACAAGCAGCACCCTGACAAACAAGCAGCACCCTGACAAACCAGCAGCACCCTGACAAACCAGCAGCACCCTGACAAACCAGCAGCAGCCTGACACTGACAAACCAGCAGCAGCCTGACACTGACAAACCAGCAGCAGCCTGACACTGACAAACCAGCAGCAGCCTGACACTGACAAACCAGCAGCAGCCTGACAAACCAGCAGCAGCCTGACAAAGCAGCACCCTGACAAAGCAGCACCCTGACAAAGCAGCAGCCTGACAAAGCAGCAGCCTGACAAAGCAGCAGCCTGACAAAGCAGCAGCCTGACAAAGCAGCAGCCTGACAAAGCAGCAGCCTGACAAAGCAGCAGCCTGACACTGACAAAGCAGCAGCCTGACAAAGCAGCAGCCTGACAAAGCAGCAGCCTGACAAAGCAGCAGCCTGACAAAGCAGCAGCCTGACAAAGCAGCAGCCTGACACTGACAAAGCAGCAGCCTGACACTGACAAACCAGCAGCCTGACACTGACAAACAAGCAGCAGCCTGACACTGACAAACAAGCAGCAGCCTGACAAAGCAGCCTGACACTGACAAAGCAGCAGCCTGACAAAGCAGCCGCAGCCTGACAAACCAGCAGCAGCCTGACAAACCAGCAGCAGCCTGACAAACCAGCAGCAGCCTGACACTGACAAACCAGCACCCTGACACTGACAAACAAGCAGCAGCCTGACAAAGCACCCTGACACTGACAAACAAGCAGCAGCCTGACAAAGCACCCTGACACTGACAAACAAGCAGCAGCCTGACAAAGCAGCCTGACACTGACAAAGCAGCAGCAGCCTGACACTGACAAAGCAGCAGCAGCCTGACACTGACAAAGCAGCAGCAGCCTGACAAAGCAGCAGCAGCCTGACAAAGCAGCAGCAGCCTGACAAAGCAGCAGCAGCCTGACAAACCAGCAGCAGCCTGACAAACCAGCAGCAGCCTGACAAACCAGCAGCAGCCTGACAAACCAGCAGCAGCCTGACAAACCAGCAGCAGCCTGACAAACCAGCAGCACCCTGACAAACCAGCAGCACCCTGACAAACCAGCAGCACCCTGACAAACCAGCAGCACCCTGACAAACAAGCAGCACCCTGACAAACAAGCAGCACCCTGACAAACAAGCAGCACCCTGACAAACAAGCAGCACCCTGACAAACAAGCAGCACCCTGACAAACAAGCAGCACCCTGACAAACCAGCAGCACCCTGACAAACCAGCAGCACCCTGACAAACCAGCAGCACCCTGACAAACCAGCAGCACCCTGACAAACCAGCAGCACCCTGACACTGACAAACCAGCAGCAGCCTGACACTGACAAACCAGCAGCAGCCTGACACTGACAAACCAGCAGCAGCCTGACACTGACAAACCAGCAGCAGCCTGACACTGACAAACCAGCAGCAGCCTGACCCTGACAAAGCAGCAGCCTGACCCTGACAAAGCAGCAGCCTGACCCTGACAAAGCAGCAGCCTGACCCTGACAAAGCAGCAGCCTGACAAACCAGCAGCACCCTGACAAACCAGCAGCAGCCTGACCCTGACAAACCAGCAGCAGCCTGACCCTGACAAACCAGCAGCAGCCTGACCCTGACAAACCAGCAGCAGCCTGACAAACCAGCAGCAGCCTGACACTGACAAACCAGCAGCAGCCTGACACTGACAAACCAGCAGCCTGACAAACCAGCAGCCTGACAAACCACCAGCAGCCTGACAAACCAGCAGCAGCCTGACAAACCAGCAGCAGCCTGACAAACCAGCAGCAGCCTGACAAACCAGCAGCAGCCTGACAAACCAGCACCAGCCTGACAAACCAGCACCAGCCTGACAAACCAGCACCAGCCTGACACTGACAAACCAGCAGCAGCCTGACACTGACAAACCAGCAGCAGCCTGACACTGACAAACCAGCAGCAGCCTGACAAACCAGCAGCAGCCTGACACTGACAAAGCAGCAGCCTGACACTGACAAAGCAGCAGCCTGACACTGACAAAGCAGCAGCCTGACACTGACAAAGCAGCAGCCTGACACTGACAAAGCAGCAGCCTGACACTGACAAAGCAGCAGCCTGACAAACCAGCAGCAGCCTGACAAACCAGCAGCAGCCTGACAAACCAGCAGCAGCCTGACAAACCAGCAGCAGCCTGACAAAGCAGCAGCCTGACACTGACAAAGCAGCAGCCTGACACTGACAAAGCAGCAGCCTGACACTGACAAAGCAGCAGCCTGACACTGACAAAGCAGCAGCCTGACAAAGCAGCAGCCTGACAAAGCAGCAGCCTGACAAAGCAGCAGCCTGACAAAGCAGCAGCCTGACAAAGCAGCAGCCTGACAAAGCAGCAGCCTGACAAAGCAGCAGCCTGACAAAGCAGCAGCCTGACAAAGCAGCAGCCTGACAAAGCAGCAGCCTGACAAAGCAGCAGCCTGACAAAGCAGCAGCCTGACACTGACAAACAAGCAGCACCCTGACACTGACAAACAAGCAGCACCCTGACACTGACAAACAAGCAGCACCCTGACACTGACAAACAAGCAGCACCCTGACACTGACAAACAAGCAGCACGACACTGACAAAGCAGCCTGACACTGACAAAGCAGCCTGACACTGACAAAGCAGCAGCAGCCTGACAAACCAGCAGCAGCCTGACAAACCAGCAGCAGCCTGACAAACCAGCAGCAGCCTGACAAACCAGCAGCAGCCTGACAAACCAGCAGCACCACGACAAACCAGCAGCACCACCCTGACAAACCAGCAGCACCACCCTGACAAACCAGCAGCACCACCCTGACAAACCAGCAGCACCCTGACAAACCAGCAGCACCCTGACAAACCAGCAGCACCCTGACAAACCAGCAGCACCCTGACAAACCAGCAGCACCCTGACAAACCAGCAGCACCCTGACAAACCAGCAGCACCCTGACAAACCAGCAGCACCCTGACAAACCAGCAGCACCCTGACAAACAAGCAGCACCCTGACAAACAAGCAGCACCCTGACAAACAAGCAGCACCCTGACAAACAAGCAGCACCCTGACAAACAAGCAGCACCCTGACAAACAAGCAGCAGCCTGACAAACCAGCAGCACCCTGACAAACAAGCAGCAGCCTGACAAACCAGCAGCACCCTGACAAACCAGCAGCAGCCTGACAAACCAGCAGCAGCCTGACAAACCAGCAGCACCCTGACAAACCAGCAGCACCCTGACAAACCAGCAGCACCCTGACAAACCAGCAGCACCCTGACAAACCAGCAGCACCCTGACAAACAAGCAGCACCCTGACAAACAAGCAGCACCCTGACAAAGCAGCAGCAGCCTGACAAACCAGCAGCAGCCTGACACACCAGCAGCAGCCTGACAAACCAGCAGCAGCCTGACACTGACAAACCAGCAGCAGCCTGACAAACCAGCAGCAGCCTGACACTGACAAACCAGCAGCAGCCTGACAAACCAGCAGCAGCCTGACACTGACAAACCAGCAGCACCCTGACAAACCAGCAGCACCCTGACAAACAAGCAGCAGCCTGACAAACAAGCAGCAGCCTGACAAACCAGCAGCAGCCTGACAAACCAGCAGCAGCCTGACAAACCAGCAGCACCCTGACAAAGCAGCAGCCTGACACTGACAAAGCAGCAGCCTGACCCTGACAAAGCAGCAGCCTGACCCTGACAAAGCAGCAGCCTGACAAAGCAGCACCCTGACAAAGCAGCACCCTGACAAAGCAGCACCCTGACAAAGCAGCACCCTGACAAAGCAGCACCCTGACAAAGCAGCAGCAGCCTGACACTGACAAAGCAGCAGCAGCCTGACCCTGACAAACCAGCAGCAGCCTGACCCTGACAAACCAGCAGCAGCCTGACCCTGACAAAGCAGCAGCCTGACCCTGACAAACCAGCACCCTGACAAAGCAGCAGCCTGACAAACCAGCAGCACCCTGACAAACCAGCAGCACCCTGACAAACCAGCAGCACCCTGACAAAGCAGCAGCACCCTGACAAAGCAGCAGCACCCTGACAAAGCAGCAGCACCCTGACAAAGCAGCAGCAGCCTGACAAACAAGCACCAGCCTGACAAACAAGCAGCAGCCTGACAAACAAGCAGCAGCCTGACAAACCAGCAGCAGCCTGACAAACCAGCAGCAGCCTGACAAACCAGCAGCAGCCTGACAAACCAGCAGCAGCCTGACAAACCAGCAGCAGCCTGACAAACCAGCAGCAGCCTGACAAACAAGCAGCAGCCTGACAAACAAGCAGCAGCACCCTGACAAACCAGCAGCACCCTGACAAACCAGCAGCACCCTGACAAACCAGCAGCACCCTGACAAACCAGCAGCACCCTGACAAACCAGCAGCACCCTGACAAACCAGCAGCACCCTGACAAACCAGCAGCACCCTGACAAACAAGCAGCAGCCTGACAAACAAGCAGCAGCCTGACAAACCAGCAGCAGCCTGACAAACCAGCAGCAGCCTGACAAACCAGCAGCAGCCTGACAAACAAGCAGCAGCCTGACAAACCAGCAGCAGCCTGACAAACAAGCAGCAGCCTGACAAAGCAGCAGCCTGACAAAGCAGCAGCCTGACAAAGCAGCAGCCTGACAAAGCAGCAGCCTGACAAAGCAGCAGCCTGACAAAGCAGCAGCCTGACAAAGCAGCAGCCTGACAAACCAGCAGCCTGACAAACCAGCAGCCTGACAAACCAGCCTGACAAACCAGCCTGACAAACCAGCCTGACAAACCAGCCTGACAAACCAGCCTGACCCTGACAAACCAGCCTGACCCTGACAAACCAGCACCAGCCTGACAAAGCAGCACCAGCCTGACAAAGCAGCAGCCTGACAAACCAGCAGCCTGACAAACCAGCAGCAGCCTGACAAACCAGCAGCAGCCTGACAAACCAGCAGCAGCCTGACCCTGACAAACCAGCAGCAGCCTGACCCTGACAAACCAGCAGCAGCCTGACCCTGACAAACCAGCAGCAGCCTGACCCTGACAAACCAGCAGCAGCCTGACACTGACAAACCAGCAGCAGCCTGACAAACCAGCAGCAGCCTGACAAACCAGCAGCAGCCTGACAAACCAGCAGCAGCCTGACAAACCAGCAGCAGCCTGACAAAGCAGCAGCAGCCTGACACTGACAAAGCAGCAGCAGCCTGACACTGACAAAGCAGCAGCAGCCTGACACTGACAAAGCAGCAGCAGCCTGACACTGACAAAGCAGCAGCAGCCTGACACTGACAAAGCAGCAGCAGCCTGACACTGACAAACCAGCAGCACCCTGACCCTGACAAACCAGCAGCAGCCTGACTCTGACAAACCAGCCTGACCCTGACAAACCAGCAGCAGCCTGACCCTGACAAACCAGCAGCAGCCTGACCCTGACAAACCAGCAGCAGCCTGACCCTGACAAACCAGCAGCAGCCTGACAAACCAGCAGCACCCTGACAAACCAGCAGCACCCTGACAAACCAGCAGCAGCCTGACAAACCAGCAGCAGCCTGACAAACCAGCAGCAGCCTGACACTGACAGACAAACCAGCAGCAGCCTGACACTGACTGACAAACCAGCAGCACCCTGACAAACCAGCAGCACCCTGACAAACCAGCAGCACCCTGACAAACCAGCAGCACCCTGACAAACCAGCAGCCTGACAAACCAGCAGCCTGACAAACCAGCAGCCTGACAAACCAGCAGCCTGACAAACCAGCAGCCTGACAAAGCAGCAGCCTGACAAAGCAGCAGCCTGACAAAGCAGCAGCCTGACAAAGCAGCAGCCTGACAAAGCAGCAGCCTGACAAAGCAGCAGCCTGACAAAGCAGCAGCCTGACAAAGCAGCAGCCTGACAAAGCAGCAGCCTGACAAAGCAGCAGCCTGACAAAGCAGCAGCCTGACAAAGCAGCAGCCTGACAAAGCAGCACCCTGACAAAGCAGCACCCTGACAAAGCAGCACCCTGACAAAGCAGCACCCTGACAAAGCAGCACCCTGACAAAGCAGCACCCTGACAAAGCAGCACCCTGACAAAGCAGCACCCTGACAAAGCAGCACCCTGACAAACAAGCAGCACCCTGACAAACAAGCAGCACCCTGACAAACAAGCAGCACCCTGACAAACAAGCAGCACCCTGACAAACAAGCAGCACCCTGACAAACAAGCAGCACCCTGACAAACAAGCAGCAGCCTGACACTGACAAACCAGCAGCAGCCTGACACTGACAAACCAGCAGCAGCCTGACACTGACAAAGCAGCACCAGCCTGACACTGACAAAGCAGCACCAGCCTGACCCTGACAAACCAGCAGCAGCCTGACAAACCAGCAGCAGCCTGACAAACCAGCAGCAGCCTGACAAACCAGCAGCAGCCTGACAAACCAGCAGCAGCCTGACAAACCAGCAGCAGCCTGACAAAGCAGCACCCTGACAAAGCAGCACCCTGACAAAGCAGCACCCTGACAAAGCAGCACCCTGACAAAGCAGCACCCTGACAAAGCAGCACCCTGACAAAGCAGCACCCTGACAAAGCAGCAGCAGCCTGACACTGACAAACCAGCAGCAGCCTGACCCTGACAAAGCAGCAGCCTGACCCTGACAAACCAGCACCCTGACAAACCAGCACCCTGACAAACCAGCACCCTGACAAACCAGCACCCTGACAAACCAGCACCCTGACACTGACAAAGCAGCACCCTGACACTAACAAAGCAGCAGCCTGACAAACCAGCAGCCTGACAAACCAGCAGCCTGACAAACCAGCAGCCTGACAAACCAGCAGCCTGACAAACCAGCAGCCTGACAAACCAGCAGCCTGACAAACCAGCAGCCTGACAAACCAGCAGCACCCTGACAAACAAGCAGCAGCCTGACACACCAGCAGCAGCCTGACAAACCAGCAGCACCCTGACACTGACAAAGCAGCAGCCTGACAAAGCAGCAGCCTGACACTGACAAAGCAGCCTGACACTGACAAAGCAGCCTGACACTGACAAAGCAGCAGCAGCCTGACACTGACAAAGCAGCAGCAGCCTGACAAAGCAGCAGCAGCCTGACAAAGCAGCAGCAGCCTGACAAAGCAGCAGCCTGACAAAGCAGCAGCCTGACAAAGCAGCAGCCTGACAAAGCAGCAGCCTGACAAAGCAGCAGCCTGACAAAGCAGCAGCAGCCTGACACAGCAGCAGCAGCCTGACAAAGCAGCAGCAGCCTGACAAAGCAGCAGCAGCCTGACAAAGCAGCAGCAGCCTGACAAAGCAGCAGCAGCCTGACACTGACAAAGCAGCAGCAGCCTGACACTGACAAAGCAGCAGCAGCCTGACACTGACAAAGCAGCAGCAGCCTGACACTGACAAAGCAGCAGCAGCCTGACACTGACAAAGCAGCAGCAGCCTGACACTGACAAAGCAGCAGCAGCCTGACACTGACAAAGCAGCAGCAGCCTGACAAAGCAGCAGCAGCCTGACAAAGCAGCAGCAGCCTGACAAAGCAGCAGCAGCCTGACAAAGCAGCAGCAGCCTGACAAAGCAGCAGCAGCCTGACAAAGCAGCAGCAGCCTGACAAAGCAGCAGCAGCCTGACAAAGCAGCAGCAGCCTGACAAAGCAGCAGCAGCCTGACAAAGCAGCAGCAGCCTGACAAAGCAGCAGCAGCCTGACAAAGCAGCAGCACCCCGACAAAGCAGCAGCACCCCGACAAAGCAGCAGCACCCCGACAAAGCAGCAGCACCCTGACACTGACAAACAAGCAGCACCCTGACACTGACAAACAAGCAGCACCCTGACACTGACAAACAAGCAGCACCCTGACACTGACAAACAAGCAGCAGCCTGACACTGACAAACCAGCAGCAGCCTGACACTGACAAAGCAGCAGCAGCCTGACACTGACAAAGCAGCAGCAGCCTGACACTGACAAAGCAGCAGCAGCCTGACACTGACAAAGCAGCAGCAGCCTGACACTGACAAAGCAGCAGCAGCCTGACACTGACAAAGCAGCAGCAGCCTGACACTGACAAAGCAGCAGCAGCCTGACACTGACAAAGCAGCAGCAGCCTGACACTGACAAAGCAGCAGCAGCCTGACACTGACAAAGCAGCAGCAGCCTGACACTGACAAAGCAGCAGCAGCCTGACACTGACAAAGCAGCAGCAGCCTGACACTGACAAAGCAGCAGCAGCCTGACACTGACAAAGCAGCAGCAGCCTGACACTGACAAAGCAGCAGCAGCCTGACACTGACAAAGCAGCAGCAGCCTGACAAAGCAGCAGCAGCCTGACAAAGCAGCAGCAGCCTGACAAAGCAGCAGCAGCCTGACAAAGCAGCAGCAGCCTGACAAAGCAGCAGCAGCCTGACAAAGCAGCAGCAGCCTGACAAAGCAGCAGCAGCCTGACAAAGCAGCAGCAGCCTGACAAAGCAGCAGCCTGACAAAGCAGCAGCACCCTGACACTGACAAAGCAGCAGCACCCTGACACTGACAAAGCAGCAGCACCCTGACAAAGCAGCAGCACCCTGACAAAGCAGCAGCAGCCTGACAAAGCAGCAGCAGCCTGACAAAGCAGCAGCAGCCTGACAAAGCAGCAGCCTGACCCTGACAAAGCAGCAGCCTGACAAAGCAGCAGCCTGACAAAGCAGCACCCTGACAAAGCAGCACCCTGACAAAGCAGCAGCCTGACAAAGCAGCAGCCTGACAAAGCAGCAGCCTGACAAAGCAGCAGCCTGACAAAGCAGCAGCCTGACAAAGCAGCAGCCTGACAAACCAGCAGCCTGACAAACCAGCAGCCTGACAAACCAGCAGCCTGACAAACCACCAGCAGCCTGACAAACCACCAGCAGCCTGACAAACCAGCAGCAGCCTGACACTGACAAACCAGCAGCAGCCTGACACTGACAAACCAGCAGCAGCCTGACACTGACAAACCAGCAGCAGCCTGACACTGACAAACCAGCAGCAGCCTGACACTGACAAACCAGCAGCAGCCTGACACTGACAAACCAGCAGCAGCCTGACACTGACAAACCAGCAGCAGCCTGACACTGACAAACCAGCAGCAGCCTGACACTGACAAACCAGCAGCAGCCTGACACTGACAAACCAGCAGCAGCCTGACACTGACAAACCAGCAGCAGCCTGACAAACCAGCAGCAGCCTGACAAACCAGCAGCAGCCTGACAAACCAGCAGCAGCCTGACAAACCAGCAGCAGCCTGACAAACCAGCAGCAGCCTGACAAACCAGCAGCAGCCTGACAAACCAGCAGCAGCCTGACAAACCAGCACCCTGACAAACCAGCACCCTGACAAAGCAGCACCCTGACAAAGCAGCACCCTGACAAAGCAGCAGCCTGACAAAGCAGCAGCCTGACAAAGCAGCAGCCTGACAAAGCAGCAGCCTGACAAAGCAGCAGCCTGACAAAGCAGCAGCCTGACAAAGCAGCAGCCTGACACTGACAAAGCAGCAGCCTGACACTGACAAAGCAGCAGCCTGACAAAGCAGCAGCCTGACAAAGCAGCAGCCTGACAAAGCAGCAGCCTGACACAGCAGCAGCCTGACACAGCAGCAGCCTGACACAGCAGCAGCCTGACAAAGCAGCAGCCTGACAAAGCAGCAGCCTGACAAAGCAGCAGCCTGACAAAGCAGCAGCCTGACAAAGCAGCAGCCTGACAAAGCAGCAGCCTGACAAAGCAGCAGCCTGACACTGACAAAGCAGCACCCTGACACTGACAAAGCAGCAGCCTGACACTGACAAACAAGCAGCACCCTGACACTGACAAACAAGCAGCACCCTGACACTGACAAACAAGCAGCACCCTGACACTGACAAACAAGCAGCACCCTGACAAACAAGCAGCACCCTGACAAACAAGCAGCACCCTGACAAACAAGCAGCACCCTGACAAACAAGCAGCACCCTGACACTGACAAAGCAGCAGCAGCCTGACAAAGCAGCAGCAGCCTGACAAAGCAGCAGCAGCCTGACAAAGCAGCAGCAGCCTGACAAAGCAGCACCACCCTGACAAAGCAGCAGCACCCTGACAAAGCAGCAGCACCCTGACAAAGCAGCAGCACCCTGACAAACCAGCACCACACTGACAAAGCAGCAGCACCACACTGACAAACCAGCAGCACCACACTGACAAACCAGCAGCAGCCTGACAAACCAGCACCCGCCTGACAAACCAGCAGCAGCCTGACAAACCAGCACCCGCCTGACCCTGACAAACCAGCACCCGCCTGACCCTGACAAACCAGCAGCAGCCTGACCCTGACAAACCAGCAGCAGCCTGACCCTGACAAACCAGCAGCAGCCTGACCCTGACAAACCAGCAGCAGCCTGACCCTGACAAACCAGCAGCAGCCTGACCCTGACAAACCAGCAGCAGCCTGACCCTGACAAACCAGCAGCAGCCTGACCCTGACAAACCAGCAGCAGCCTGACCCTGACAAACCAGCAGCAGCCTGACCCTGACAAACCAGCAGCAGCCTGACCCTGACAAACCAGCAGCAGCCTGACCCTGACAAACCAGCAGCAGCCTGACCCTGACAAACCAGCAGCAGCCTGACCCTGACAAACCAGCAGCAGCCTGACCCTGACAAAGCAGCACCAGCCTGACACTGACAAAGCAGCACCAGCCTGACACTGACAAAGCAGCACCAGCCTGACACTGACAAAGCAGCACCAGCCTGACACTGACAAACCAGCAGCAGCCTGACACTGACAAACCAGCAGCAGCCTGACAAACCAGCAGCAGCCTGACAAACCAGCAGCAGCCTGACAAACCAGCAGCAGCCTGACAAACCAGCAGCAGCCTGACAAACCAGCAGCAGCCTGACAAACCAGCAGCAGCCTGACAAACCAGCAGCAGCCTGACAAACCAGCAGCAGCCTGACAAACCAGCAGCAGCCTGACAAACCAGCAGCAGCCTGACAAACCAGCAGCACCCTGACAAACCAGCAGCACCCTGACAAACCAGCAGCAGCCTGACACTGACAAACCAGCAGCAGCCTGACACTGACAAAGCAGCAGCCTGACACTGACAAAGCAGCAGCCTGACAAAGCAGCACCCTGACAAAGCAGCACCCTGACAAACCAGCAGCACCCTGACAAACCAGCAGCACCCTGACAAACCAGCAGCACCCTGACACTGACAAACCAGCAGCAGCCTGACACTGACAAACCAGCAGCAGCCTGACACTGACAAACCAGCAGCAGCCTGACACTGACAAACCAGCAGCAGCCTGACACTGACAAAGCAGCAGCCTGACCCTGACAAAGCAGCAGCCTGACCCTGACAAAGCAGCACCCTGACAAAGCAGCAGCCTGACAAAGCAGCAGCCTGACAAAGCAGCAGCCTGACAAAGCAGCAGCCTGACAAAGCAGCCTGTTTATCATGACAGTATGATCAGAAGCATCAACATTGTAGAAGTTGCAAAAGCACTTTAGGTACAACCTTCATTTAGACCACATTGTCATTATCCTGGAAAACATTTAATTCCGTTTCTTCAGGTCCGAGCCCTGCACGGGTGCTTTCGGCTCGGCCGTCATTATGAATTATATGTCTTCTTCATCGCCATCGCTGGAAACAGGCTCTGTCTCTATAGTTTGGGTAAGGGAGAGAAACATTGTACTGCGTGTCCGAAAAGCAGCATTAAGAGCTTGATTAATAAACATTTTCAAACATGGTATAACAGTAATAAAACAACAGAAAAATAAAATGAAAAACAAAAGAAGAGGTAGGCATGTTTTCATCAGTATTGACCACCATGTTCCTGTAATAAACCAGTCTAACCAGGATGAGGAGGACTGCGGTCGACTGTCCATGGTCATCACTTTTTGTAAGTTTCGGAGGCGGTCTAAGGCAGATGTTATATTGGGTGAGTGCACATTGTCAGGAATGTAAGTGCAGCACGTTTGGTTCAGGAGGACACATACTCCTCCTTGTGCGGCTGTCAGTAGGTCTAATGCCATACGATTCTGGATTACCATCTGTCTGGTTATGTCTAATTGTTCATTTTGTTTTTGGTTAATCAGTATCGAATCATTCATAAATAGACCTAGTCTATAATTTAGAGTTTCTACGCGTAGCATGAGTTTTCCAATTCCTAGCCCAGGGAACAGGGCCAGCATAACTTTACTGCCTGTTCCCCACAATTTATGTTCAGCGGGCACGTCGGTTCCCCACACACTATCATGGGGTTGTATTGATATCGAACGCCTTCTCCTGCTTCTGAAGAAAGTTTTACTTTCCTGTGCTATCAGGAAGGTGTGATCTGAAACAAAAATAAGAGCGCACACTCCAAACCAGTTCGGTGGTAAGACAAAGTATGCACGAGGTCCACACAACCATGCTACTCCGTCCACCCAATATGTTCCATTACTGGGGCGAAGCATCGAAATTGGAGATCCATACATGCTGTCTACATATGTTAGGTTACAGTTCGTGGTGTTTCCTCCTATCCATCGCGTACCATTATCTTGCTTAAAACAAATGGCATGCTGATATGTCAGTGGGTCTCGGTCCATCAAGACAGAAAAAGGAAGTGAGACATTAGCAGCTCTTTGTCAGCTGTGTGTCAGGCTGCTGCTGCTTTGTCAGGCTGCTGCTGGTTTGTCAGGCTGCTGCTGGTTTGTCAGGCTGCTGCTGCTTTGTCAGGCTGCTGCTGCTTTGTCAGTGTCAGGGTGCTGCTGCTTTGTCAGTGTCAGGGTGCTGCTGCTTTGTCAGTGTCAGGCTGGTGCTGCTTTGTCAGGCTGCTTTGTCAGGCTGGTGCTGCTTTGTCAGTGTCAGGCTGCTGCTGGTTTGTCAGGGTCAGGCTGCTGCTGGTTTGTCAGGGTCAGGCTGCTGCTGGTTTGTCAGGGTCAGGCTGCTGCTGGTTTGTCAGGGTCAGGCTGCTGCTGGTTTGTCAGGGTCAGGCTGCTGCTGGTTTGTCAGGGTCAGGCTGCTGCTGGTTTGTCAGGGTCAGGTTGCTGCTGGTTTGTCAGGCGGGTGCTGGTTTGTCAGGCGGGTGCTGGTTTGTCAGGCTGGTGCTGGTTTGTCAGTGTCAGGCTGCTGCTGCTTTGTCAGGGTGCTGCTTGTTTGTCAGTGTCAGGGTGCTGCTTGTTTGTCAGTGTCAGGGTGCTGCTTGTTTGTCAGTGTCAGGCTGCTGCTTTGTCAGTGTCAGGCTGCTGCTTTGTCAGGCTGCTGCTTTGTCAGGCTGCTGCTTTGTCAGGCTGCTGCTGCTTTGTCAGGCTGCTGCTGCTTTGTCAGGCTGCTGCTGCTTTGTCAGGGTGCTGCTGCTTTGTCAGGGTGCTGCTGCTTTGTCAGGCTGCTGCTGGTTTGTCAGGCTGCTGCTGCTTTGTCAGGCTGCTGCTGCTTTGTCAGGCTGCTGCTGCTTTGTCAGGCTGCTGCTGCTTTGTCAGGCTGCTGCTGCTTTGTCAGGCTGCTGCTGCTTTGTCAGGCTGCTGCTGCTTTGTCAGGCTGCTGCTGCTTTGTCAGTGTCAGGGTGCTGCTGCTTTGTCAGTGTCAGGGTGCTGCTGCTTTGTCAGTGTCAGGGTGCTGCTGCTTTGTCAGGCTGCTGCTGCTTTGTCAGGCTGCTGCTGCTTTGTCAGGCTGCTGCTGCTTTGTCAGGCTGCTGCTTTGTCAGGCTGCTGCTTTGTCAGGCTGCTGCTTTGTCAGGCTGCTGCTTTGTCAGGCTGCTGCTTTGTCAGGCTGCTGCTTTGTCAGGCTGCTGCTTTGTCAGGCTGCTGCTTTGTCAGGCTGCTGCTTTGTCAGGCTGCTGCTTTGTCAGGCTGCTGCTTTGTCAGGCTGCTGCTTTGTCAGGCTGCTGCTTTGTCAGGCTGCTGCTTTGTCAGGCTGCTGCTTTGTCAGGCTGCTGCTTTGTCAGGCTGCTGCTTTGTCAGGCTGCTGCTTTGTCAGGCTGCTGCTTTGTCAGGCTGCTGCTTTGTCAGGCTGCTGCTTTGTCAGGCTGCTGCTTTGTCAGGCTGCTGCTTTGTCAGGCTGCTGCTTTGTCAGGCTGCTGCTTTGTCAGGGTCAGGCTGCTGCTTTGTCAGGCTGCTGCTTGCAACTGTTAGGTTGAAGAAACAGTTGTTAATCATTTCTGTATGATCAGCAATGAGTGTAAATATATATGTATACGTTATTTCTTATCTTCTAGCCACATACTCTTAGCTATTGTACTCTAAGTAGGTGGTTAACAGCTGCCTACTTAGATAAGAATCTCACTTCCCTCTCTTGCGCCCCCCATTGACTATAAATAAAGAAGCCAAGGGGAACCACCCTTTGTAACACATTCTGCTGTAGTTTGCATTGCAGAGAGTGTGGGTACCCTTGCAAGTAAAACTGTAACCTGTGTGTGTCTCGTAAATGTGGAGTTGGGGTGGAAACGCC
Source organism: Brienomyrus brachyistius (assembly GCF_023856365.1). Taxonomy (NCBI): domain Eukaryota; kingdom Metazoa; phylum Chordata; class Actinopteri; order Osteoglossiformes; family Mormyridae; genus Brienomyrus; species Brienomyrus brachyistius. The sequence continues at coordinate 229,749 of NW_026042347.1, forward strand.
GGGCGCTTTCCCCAACACTCACTCTTCTGCCTGAAGTTTTTGCATTTCATTGGTATTTAACTCCAGCAAAACAGCACATTCTTTCTTGTATTTGCTGACCATGATGATGGTCACAACCATTATCATTTGGTCCCCAAAGGAATTGACACGAACTGCATCTTTGGCAGGGCAAAGTCATACGTAGCAGCAACCCAAATTGAGCTAAATCCAAGGCAAATTGGATGAGGCTAATTCGTCATGCCTCCCACATCGCACACTGAAGGAGGGACCACGGGTGACAATGTGCAGGACTTACGTTCTTTATGATGAGTGGATAGCGGGTGATTCTCTGCATAGGCTTCAGCAGGAAGCTGGACAGTGGCATACCTTTACACCGGTGATCTGTAGCGATTTTCTGAGAGAGAGACACACACACACTTAGGAGTCAGAAACCCTAGCCTACGTCCTTATCTAAAGCACCACTCTAAATTTCAGTCTAGGTGCTTTAGAAGAGTTGAGTCCAGAGGTCTCATAGAACATAGTATTGGCCCGCAAGATATCTTTGTAATTCATTTCAGAAGAAAATAAAGAACAGTTCAACATCCATTTAACCCCGCTACCCGCTTTTTCACTGAGGACATTTGGACGGCTGCAATTCTCCCGCTTACCGATCGCTCTGGAACAGCCTTTAACAATGAACTATCTACCCCTCCCATTTGTTCCAGGGCTGCTGCCCACCATTCCTCACCTTGAGGAAGTCCTTGAACTCGGGTTCCTTGTCAGTCTTTTGTTGCAGCAGGGCTGCACCGTTAAGCTGGCAGCTGCAGAAGCGGATGTAGGCCTGCATGTGCGAGAGCTCCGAGGCCAGGATGTCCCCAATCATCTGCACCGGCATCTTCTCGCCACCCGTTTTCTTCCTCACCCTCAGTGCCCTGCCATTCACAAACACAATCACCAAAACCGCAAAGGCCGCCAAGTCCAGTACCAAGCAATTTCTTCGTAAAAGTTCAGGTGAGTTTCAAAAACAGAATGCTGGCCAGTGCCATTCTCAACAAACATTCCAGTCAGTTCTTTAAGTGCAAAAACTGTGCAGCCTGTTTTGTTATTATCCATCGACTGCATAGATAATTCCTTTTCCTGGCACTTCTCTATTTCTGGGACTTCACTCTGCCTATGACATTTGCTGTTGTGGGACACGATACTCGCAGTTCGTATTCCTAGAGCAAGGTGGCAGCATCGGATCACGTTTCATTCCCAAGAATTTCAGCTACCAAGAAGAAACAAGCTTGTGGAAAGACACACTTGTGAAGTTTGGTGTTGGACATAATCAGGTCCTTCCAGTTGACGAAGATCATGGCCATTTCAACATCTGTCAGGCGTCCCGACTCAGACATGGGCTTGTAAAACACCTGGAGAAAAAAAAATGAGAGACGGGCAAAGTTGGAAAGGGTTAGTAAAGGTTAAGAGGGATAACAAAATGTTAGGGAAAATAAGTTAAACATGTTCTGGCACAAAAACCTACACTCAAAGCCCTATACATGAGATCCATGACAAGAATATAAAAACTCAAAACTGCAAATGCTTAAAGCAGACTGAAGTGCAAAGACCTCACGGGGGCCCCACTGCAGATCATACCTCCAGGACCAGCTGAAGGTCAGCCATGTATCGCTCCTCCGTCTCAATGAGCTCGTGGATGTAACCCTGTCGCTTCCTCTCCTGCGGACTCATGGTGTCCAGGCTGGTCAGGTCAGCACACCCTGCAGGGTCGGGGATGACGGGGGTGGGGGTGGGAGTGGGGGGGGGGGGCAGCCGCGGTCAGCAGCTGTCTTGCGTGGCCCCAAACATGTGGCTAAACCACTGGCTTGAGAAGCCGCTACCCGGAGCTGTCGCTAAGTCACTGCGCGAGAACAACCCTCCCGTCCGTCTTACCTTTTGCTGAAAATTCAGATGCGCGCAGACGCTGAAACTCCATTGGGTAACTTTCAATACGCCTTTTTGCATGAGCCTCATCCCCAAGCCTTAAAAACCGCAGCCAGGTTTCCTCTCTCGAACCCATTTTGCCTGGGACTGTAACCATCCTAGTGCTTAGCTTCTTGAATAACCTGGTCCTGGATATATATATATATTAGACGCTAATAACCAAACCTCACACCATCCTTGTGTAAGACAATGACTTGCCAAAAAAAAGCAGGTGCTTTTTAAGCAAATCCTTTATTTTCACGATAAATGTACATATGTATAATTTGAGGCACATTTTCAAAGTAACACAGCTTGGGAACTTTAACACAGACAAACTGACTTGACTACTGCCAATGCACTGTGGGTAAATTCCCAGTGGGGCCAAATGAAACCTCAAACTGCATAGACTGTTTAACAATTAATGCAAGGGATTCATTCAAAATGCATCTCTCTTGCCAGCAGCATAAACAGATTGCAAATTTGCATAAACAGAGCAAACCTTTAATTGCTTGCAAAATGTTTTCCAAGTAGAGGATATTTTTCAGCTGTTAAATACCTTATTCAGACATTTCTATGCCTTACTGCAAGTAATCACACATATTGTAGACTGAGCACACAATATCACAGTCATCCATTTTTTTTTCATTAAACTGCACTTTCATATAAAATAAAATAAGTCAATACAACTAAGAGTAAAATCTGGGCAAACCAGGTTACATTCAAAATGCTTGTAGTTTTACTACAAAGTGCCGCAGCAGTGATGATTTCTTGAACACTGAGGCACAGAGAGTTTCACCCTGATGTGAGAGCAAAAGACCACACTTTACAAACCACCAAATCTGCCATTTTTATCCTTAACCGAGTAATACGATTCTTTAGCATTTGTTCCAAGGACATTGTCAACATTTACCTCTGGCTAATAGTTACACTGGCATGGACCAAATAGTCAGCAGGCACCATGCAGAAGGATAATCTTCAGAGTCTAAACCTTAGTGACCAAAAAAAGAATTAGCCCATCTAACATCTGAATTTTATCAATAACCAAATAATCAATGGCAAGGCAGATTTTCATTTTAAGTTGCATGAAAAAGCAAAGTGTGAGGCTCAGTGGGCTAAAGCCTCGTTTTTCGCCCAGCCTCAGTACATCTGCGGGTCCTTCAGCAAGGCCCTTAACCCCCAGCTCCCTGGATGCTGCTATGGGTGGCTACCCTTTGCGGCCAGCTTGCTGTCACTTACAGAAAGCAAACTGGGGGTGGCGTAAAGAGAATTTCCCCATAGGGCTCAATAAAGTATCAATTATTATTAAATAAAGACATGTATCTTAGTTATAACTAGTTTTTAAACTTGTTAGAACCCAGAAACCGCAAAACATGTACTGTTAAACACCAGCAGGCCTTGTTTCGTTAAAGGTTATGCATATAATTACCTGAATTAACCACTCCATCTTGGTGGGGGGGGGGGGGCATTTACATTGACGTTACCTCCCTAAGGTCACTTAAAGCAAAAAAAAATATATTCTAAAACATTTCCAGTATTATGGCAGATCAGCTGAAAACTCACAGCATCCTGGTCCAAACCCCCTCAGGCGAGAAAGCGGCAGACACTGCACCGGGGCACTAACAGGGCAAACCAAAGTCCACCAAAGCCCGCCGCGAGTGTTCGGAAAAAACAGCAAACAGTGAAGCAAGGACCCAGAACTTTGACCCTCGAATGGCTCACCGACCCCCACATAGGGAAAAGATGAAGGCTGCAACCAGTGTATGACTGCCTGCTTGAATACCCTTCCACTCCATACATTATAACAAATAACACCCTCAAAATACACAACTACATGTAAGGCAACAAAGGTTTCCCCTTAGTCTAGGTATGTATGACGAATATTCTACACACTATACCCATAGGCAAAACACAGTACTTAAAGAAGTACGTAAACAGCCAGTAATCGTTGAAGCTCATGTGTCGCCGTAGGCAAGCTACACCACCAGGGCCCCCTGTCTGCGACAAAGTGATATTGGCTGGCTAAGGCAGCGCCTCACCAAAAGATGGCACCCCAGGTGGCTGCCTATGTCACCTAATGGGTTGACCAGCACTGAGCACAGTACTATAGCTAAAGCCATGGGATTTCGTAGAGGGAGAGGATTAGGGTTAGGGTTAGGGTTAGGGTTAGCAGGGTTAGGGTTAGGGTTAGGTTTGCACTCATGGGGTTGGCAAAAAAAACCTACCAATGGAAAGCATGTGTCTGTGTACATGTGAATTCATACTGTGAACACACGCACACACACTTATGCAATTACCCAACGGTACGTAGCCCATAACTGAACTACAAGCTAAGCGTAAACGCACCGTTGCCTGCACAGATTATCCCAGATTTTCCATCTGCGCAGTAACATTCAGATATAACTGTCAGTGAGAGACGTTTTAACAAACAAACAAAAAAAAGTTAGGATACTCAATTGCACTTAGGGTAAAAAGCCATTTTTGAAAGAAAAATATGTTTTAAATAGTTAATGACTATGACTCTACATACCTTCACGCTCTCCCAAAAAGCTGTTTAAATGATATGCTTTATACTTTAAATATGGCATCAGCATCTATCACTGGCATTGTAATTGCTTTGCATCATAAGCAAGAACAATTTTAAAGACTAAAAACATGAATATAAAAATTACAGAGGGGGGCACTTGCTGTTGGACTGGTAGGTGTGTGGGACCTGCTTCAACACATGAGGAAAAAAATTTAAATAATAATAATAATAATAATATTAAAGCAGAAGTAAAAGAAAGTGAATTTGATGAGAAGGCAGGCCCTATCCAGCGAGGAAGCATTGACTGATATGGAGCACCTAAAGGGTATCTGAACAGCTCTGAGAAGCTGTGGAGGAAGAGGCAACGATGCCGTCCTACAAGAACAACACAGATAGAGGGAAAGATGGAGGGAAAGGTGGGGGGGAAAGAAGGGAAAGATGGCAGGAGAAGAGTGTAAGGAGGGTGGACGGATGGATGGAAGGAGAGGAGTGCTTCTCTGAAGCACAACTCTGAGAAGAAACCCAGTCCTAATAGGCGGATGGCAGAAGAGAGAGTATGCACGCCATGATGTGGAAACTCATCGACCCTCTCATCATGGTTTTTTATGAAGACATTTGCCAATACCAGGTAGTATCTTTCAAACTGCCCTACTTCACATCACCAGGCCTCCCATGAGGTCACCAATGAATCATTTCTTATCTGTGTTTAGGTTTCCCCTGCAGCACACAGCTACTGCAAACTCTCTCGATTCATCTTTGGACACAAACCATTTCTGTTCAGAAAGTCAGACCCAAGCAGGAAGCCAAACCGTAGCCTTGGTAGAGCTGCAGTCAGCAGGAGAACAGCCCTTTGAGAGACCCATACAATGCAGGTGGGCACTGTAACGTGGGTCAACTTTTACCCGAAGGTCACTTTCCACCTTAGATTTTGGAACTACCGCTCTCTCATCTATTGCCAACAGCATGAAACACTAGGCTGCAAACTTTGTATCTTAAGACATTTGCAACTATCAACAAGACAAACAAATATTACTTGGGGGGGGAAAAAAATTAAACTTACATTGTTGACTGGGATCGGACTCCGTGGTCATCTTGACGTAATTGGTGGGGAACAAGCCGACGACGCCATTCAGCTCCCCTTTCCACCAATCAGCATCGTCCTTGTTCAGCACATTGATCAGTTGACTTTTGGAGAAGCTCATCTCATCCTCGTTGCCCGCCTTGTAGTCGTACATGGTGATGACCTGGCAAACTGAAGGAACAGCCAACATGTAGGAAAGGCTGTTACGGAAGATGCAGACGGAGATCATCGCAGATCTTGGCATGTGATGCTGTTGATCTTACTTGGAACTGGAGCTGGTGTGGACTTCCCACTGGTGGGGCCCAAGAGCTTGACGTGGGAGGCGGGGAACCATCCGTTCTGGCGTTTTTTACCCCTAGCCTGGACAGATACAAGACAAGAGGTTCCTCATCAGGACATACATGCCAACCTAATTTAGGACAAATGCATCTGACCTGAGAGAGACCCGCAACTCAACTTCAATGCCTCCTCCCAAAAACAGCCCAGGATTAGACCTCATTATGGGCGGCCTCCACATTTGATTAACGTCACTATCATGACAACACGGGTCCACAGACCTGCAGAACCCCTTGCCACCACCCAGATGGGTTCTTGCCCTGGATGAGGATAAGCTGTCCCGGGGCCAGGCTCAGCTGCTCCGCTCCGGTGGCCGTGTACGCAGTCGTCACTTGGGCAACCTCTGTCATACACATTCACAAATGAATGCGAACGCAAACAAGCACACGTGTTCAAGGTAGATAGAGCTTCGCAACAGTCGGCACTCGCAAAGACTATTGAACACAGCTGTGTTTCATCTGTATACAGGACACAGCCTAGCTGCAGATGCACCAGCATCAACGGAAAGGCAAAGATAAAGGTGTGTGGTGGCTGCCAGTGAATTTCTTGGCTCTTTACTGAGTGGTGACTGTGGGATCCCGCATCCTTACCTGGCTTTTTGCCGACTCCACCTGACTTTCCAGTGGTGCTATATGTCTGTAGACAGACACACATATTGGTAGAGGTCAGAGTAGCAAAAGTTAGCCTGTCATGATTTATTATTTATAGACAATAAACTCTGCAGTTTAAGTATCTCTGAGAAAAGTCGTTCATGACAATTTACTTCAGATTCCTTTGGCGTTACGTAGTTGGAGGGGAAGACTCCACTCCTGTCTCCGATGTACCCTTTCCACCAGTCCCCTTCTCTTTCCGTCACAACGACGGTGTCTCCTTCGTTGAAAGTGAGGTCTCCTGACTCTGGGCTTTCATAGGTATATAAGGCTACATACTCTGATTGGATGAGAGACAGAATGGCCAAATGATTTTTAACTGCCACAAAACCTGCCTTCTGATTAGACAGAAAATCAACGGTCAACAGCCAGTGACAAAATCCGGCTTTCTCCTTTTCGACAATGGCCTCTCACACCAGACCCTGTTTCAAGGTTACTTCTGACATGCTAGCAGCAATACCATTAATATCAAGATGATTAAAAGGTACGCAAGAGAAGTCAAGATTTCAAATTACAGATGGCCAAACAAAGTGAAGAGTAGTGACTGGCTAAAATGGAATGTTGGGTATCAAAGAAAGACACAATGTATGCAAAATGCGCTTCTGCTTAGCTTAATTTAACTTCTTTTCATTCAAATTCTTCCCTGGAAAAGAAACTTACCTTCTTGTAGAGTATTGTCAGGGTTATTGAACTCATCCACAGAAGAATATAGGGGTCTGGCAAAATAAAGTGAAAAAAAATGGATCGGCGATTCTGCTCATACGCATTTTTCAATAGAAAAAGAAAAAAATCCCTTACAAATTGATCTCGCTTATCTCAACCAATAATATAAGCACAAAAACATCACAATAGCATTCATAAGTGTTGAGTCAATCAGTCAAACCAAATTTACCATACTAAATCTAGCACATTTTCTCAAACATGTCACAAAGAAAAGGCAGGGATTATTTAAAATCACTCCTAGATGCCTGCCCCGAAAAATGCAAATCAAATACCACTTCAGTAATAAATACGTAGAAATATGGAATTAGAATAAGGAAATGGCTCAGTAAATGACCACCAGTCTCCAGGTAGCTGACAGGCTTTGGTCTGAGCAGAACCAGAACCCTTCTGGAACCTCCCGAGGAACCGCCAAGAGTGTCACTTACTCATTCCGGCTCAGCCCTGCACCCCATTCAGCTCCCCCAGCCACCAGTTTTCCTGCTGCTCCAGCACCGTGATGATGTCATCCTTGGAGAAGTTCAGGTGGTTGTCCGTCTTGGCCGTCCAGGAGCACAGCGCTTGCACCTGGAGGCCACTTGCCACCTGACAACGCAGAAAACATGTCTGTCAGCCGGGACACCACTCAGGAAACAAGATCTGATCTAGACGTACTTGAAACTACCTTAAAAATCCCCCCAAAAATGGACATTTTGATAAATGTTAACATGAAAGTTTACCAACTTATGAATATACCTAGAAAGTTAACACTCTCGTGCATACATGGTACATCTCAGTGTATTGTTATATATGTGCAAACACATGCACAAATATGACCAAAAAAACAACATATATACAAACTACACTATTAGCAAACATAGTTGACTTGTTTATGGCGATAAAATCATGCATTTGTGTTGGGGGCCCCTTGCTGGCCACAAAGTCACCACCTTGTGGAGGGGCCCCAAAGTGGCTTTTTAAATGGGTCCCCAGAAACAGCAAACCTGCTTCTGATTGTTATATATAAATAAAGAAAAAGCATAGTACAGAACAAAATACTGCAGTAACGTGCAAGACAGTCGCAGAAGCAGTTGAAGGCTTCTGAACAGACATGGTTCAGATGCAGCCATGCAAACAGGCCACAGACTCACTGGCACATAAATACGCATAGGCATGCAGTGGAAATACAGAAAAAGAACACGACCGATCGGGTGGGGCCAGTTCTGAATTCTCACTCGAGACAGTTACGGTATTCTTCAGGTAGGGGGCGCTCCCAGGATAACTACCTGTCCATACTCCATAGAGGCAGAGCCTGGAGGGTGGGTGGGAGTGAAGGCAGAGTTCTGCCCTGCCCCCCCAGGAGTGCTCTGTCCTGCTGGGAAGGTACTGGAATTAGCCTCCGCCTTGCTGAAGTAGGGACAGACCAGGAGAAAACGGTCAGTGAGACCCACATAAGCATTCAGATATGACACAGGACCAGTTTAGATGCTGGACACCAAGGGGCAACATTACCTTGCAGAGACTGAGGTAGATGCAGTTGTGGGCATCAGAGCCTGCTTGGTGCTGGCCGCAGATTCCGGTTGGCTGTGCTTCTCGACGTAGCTCTCAGGGAACCAGCCCATCTTGCCCTGGTAGCTGCCATACAGCCAGCCCTGCTCGCCTTCCGTCTTCTCGTCCACCTGCGGACTCAAGGCGATTGGTTAAGGGCTACCACATGACACACATGGGCGTACTATCCAAAACCAGGTCACGACTGGCCAGAAAACACCCTAAAACATATGAAAGGAGAAATGTGCCATTAATAAATTAAATATGTCTACATGTTTATTTATTTTGTCACAGGGGCACTTGTACCCCTCTGTCCTCCCCCCCCCAAAAAACTGCTCCTTGTTGCACTTTATGGTGAACAAAAGGATTCTAGATCTAACTGTAAAACACCCGAAAAGGATTCAGAAAAAAAGAGCTAATCAGGCACCAGGGCAATGATTCAGCACATTTAATTTATGGTACAAACAGATTAACATATGGGGGTGCACTCTGTATACCTCAATCAAGCTGTCCGTGTCAAAGGTGAGCTCGTCCGCGTTCCGTGCTGTGAAGGGGTACAGGGCTCTGTAGGTTGTCAGGGAGGCCGATTTCCTGTGTGTTGACTTGACGGGTCTCAAATTCCCTGCAACGACAGTGAGTCAGTCACCTCCTTGTGTGACTGTTCTTCAGAACGCTGTGTCACTAATGACGCACTGCAGCTATTGAACCAGCACACGACACCTCGGGTCTGCTGATGGGACACTTGCATTTGGAGGCTGATGAAGAAACTGTACAAACCCCACCGCTAATGGTAGCTTTACGTGTCTGAGATTGTGATTTGTCACTGCGTTTCCACACCTCCCGAAGGGGGCTGCATCGAGGCCATAATCCTTACCTTTTCGCTCCTCTAGGCCCCTGATCAGGGCCGACAGCTTCTCATGAATGTCTGTCTTGCCTAAATTGTGCTGCTGCTGCTGCTTTTGCTGCCGGGCCTCTTCCTCCCGCTGTCTGGCCACGGCCTCCTCCTCCTGTTGCTTTCTCCTCCTGTCCTCCTCTCGCCGTCTCTCCTCTTCCTGTCTCTTCTTCTCCTCCTCCAGCCTCCTCCGCTCCTCCTCCTGTCTCCTCCGCTCCTCTTCCTGTCTCCTCCGCTCCTCTTCCTGTCTCCTCCGCTCCTCTGCATCCCTGACAGCAGCTATCTGAGCCCGCTGACGTCTTCTCTCCTCCTCCTCCCTCTCCAGCTCCTGCTCCTCCTCCTTCTTCCTTCTGTTCTCTTCCTCTTGCCTCCTTCTCTCTTCCTCCTGCCTCCTCCTCTCTTCCTCAAATCTCTTTTTCTCTTCTTCCAGTCTTTTCCTCTCCAGCTCTAGCTTCCTTCTCTCTGCCTCCACCTTTCTCCGCTCCTCCTCTTGCCGCCTCCTCTCCTCTTCCTTCTGCCTCCTCTCCTCCTCCGCCCTTTTATGTTCCTCTCGCCGCCTCTCCTCCTCTATCCTCTTCTCCTCCTCCCTCTTCTGGGCTTCCTCCTGCCTCCTCCTCTCCAGCGGCCCGGCGGTTCCGCTCAGCCTGCTCCTGAGCGGCGCGCAGTTTGGCCCGGAGTTCACGCTCACGTTCTTCCTCCTCCTTCAGCTTGGCCTCCCGCTCCTCCTGGATCCTCCTCCGCCGCTCCTCCTCCTCCCGCTCCAACTTCACACGCCACTGCCGCTCTTTCTCCAGCTTGGCTTGCCTGTGAATGACATGATGCATCACATTGAAGCTGAATTTGGCCCAGCACCACATCATGGCCCTTCAATCACGTGATGCAGCTATATTTTCTTTAAACAAACCATCAAGGTCACGTCATCCATTCAAATTTAATGCTTTAACTGAACTTTGTCACACTGGGTCTGTAATTGACATTAAAATTGCTCTTAGCCATCTGACATGTTCTGACATTATGTAGGTGATGTGTTGACCCACTTAAAAATAGAAAAACAAACAAAAAATAAGTAAAAGGGAGCTCTGGATCCCCAAGGACCAGCTTGGGAAGCACAGTGTTAAAGTGATATTAAAAAGCGATTTAGGACAGGTCAGTCACCATTGCAGGGAAACCAAACCTGGCACCATGACAGCCAACAGAAATGCAAAAACGACAACAGAGCATGCAGGCCTTGCAGGAGGCCTAGCTCACCTGACCGCCTCCTCCTCCTCTCTCTTCCTCCTCTCCAACTCCAGTTCTCGCCTCCGCTGCAGGTCACATAGCTTGTCGGCCTTGACCTGCCGCAGTCTGTCCAGGACCTGCTGCTGCTTGGTCTGGCTTTCCCGGAGCTCCTGTGGGAAGGGACCGGGCCCGCACCACCATTAGCGCAGAGCACCAAGCCACACCGCCAACCACCACTCGCTATACAAGGTACAGACACCAGATCCAATTCAGAACACACGGGATTCTGGGCCATAGATTATGGATGTTTTGAGGCTTCACTTCTCCACTTTATTCTATTTACAAATGCTACTGGCCCCTGTACAGCACACTGGGCTAACTAGAGGCAAGCCACAACATTGATGCCTTTCTACCACCAGTAATGCCTCCTCACCTTGATGTCCACGTTGTACTGGTCCATCTCCGACAGTTTTGCCACGGTATCCTTCTCCAGCACATCCAGCTGCTCCTTGAGTTTCCGACAGACGATGTCCTTCTCAGTCACGCCCCTCTTTACGGAGGAAAGTGTCGGACCTGTATACAGAAACACTACCTCTAAGCAAGACCCTTCACCTGCAATTGCTTCATCCTGGGACTGACAATCTACATCTAAGCCCTGCAAGGAAGTCCTCCAACTTGCAGGGAAAACTGCAAGGGGGTTGGTGGCAGGGTTGGCACTCCAGCCACCGGAAAAAAATGTACACTGTTCCATTCCATTCGGACTAGTGTGATGCTGAGGTGTCACCCGCTGCACGACTACACTCAGGTTCTCATCCCTGAGGTGGTTCGTGTGGAGGGTGCAGCAACGCGCTGTATCAGCAGGGGGCCCTTACATTAACAACCCTAAGTGCACCTCGAGGTTATATGGTAAGTATTTTCTTGTTGACATGTGAGAGGGAGGGCTGTGACAGATAACCTGGCCCCCACAATCCCCCACTCCACCCAAACCCTACAGAGCCGAGATGAGTTGGTAGCCGACTTGTGCCCAGAACTTCTGGAAACTCCTGTACTGCTGGAAAAGCCTTCCAGGGGGGGTTACATCTGAAAGCTGGCTGAAAGAACGCCAAGATTCTGCATTGCTGTCATCGAAGCAAAACTGTCGACTGCCTCCAAGCCTTTTACTCTAAGGTGAATAATGTAGCTAAAATATAAAGATGTATTACAAGTGGGTGCATCCAAACTTTTGTCTGGTAGTGTACACCTACATTTTAGAAGCACAAGAAGCATGTACCACCCATGTGCCACCATGACATTTAAGTACTTCAAGAATGACTGCAGGGGGGGGGGGGGGGCGCCAGGTAACGCAGGGAGAAGCAGGGAGATCAGACTCACCAGACCTACTGTTCAGCCCCATGTTGCATAGGATCTCCTTGCATCTCTGCTGCTCCACAATCAGCTGAGAATGTTTCCTCTGCCCCTCCTGCACAAAAACAGGCCAAACTCCCTCAGAAAGCTGGAGAATCCTGAAATAAACCCTCCCTGGAAACTTCACCCTATCTATCTATTGCTTTTATAGTAAATTCCCCCCCAAAAAAACTGCACATTCTCCAGGAAAGGTGTGAAGAACAGTCTCTCCCTTGGTTGCCAAAATCTGAAGACTGCTAATCAGACAGGAGTGGCACAGCTGTTGTATAACGCACAGCAGACATAACGCCAGATCACATGGAAAAAGAACCGTGTTGAATCTATTTATCAGTGTTGCAGCTGGTGCTCGTCCCATAGCTGCTGGGATCTTGGACGGCAGCGGAGGAAGGCCGCAGACCTCAAGCTGCCGCTGCAGGGCGTTGACCTCCAGCAGGCAGCTGTCCTGCTTCTGACTGATCAGTTCCAGCTCTCCCTTCTGGATGCTCCTCTTGCTCTGGACGTCCCTGAGTCGGTCAGAGATCTGCTTGTGCTTGTCTCTCTGAAATTAAACAGTGGTCTTATGAGTCCTGAGGGCGGGAATATTGTCGCTGTGGACACAAGCATGTGTACCATTGACATCTGAAAGGAAAACGTGCGTCTCTGATAGTGCGATTTCAACAGCTGGCTGTTCCTCGTTCCTGAAGGGGAATGCAGTCGGTCGGGGCAAACAGGTGCAGGACGGCCTGGTCCTCACCACAGCCTCCAGCTCCAGCTCCAAGCTCCTCTTCTTGGCCTTAAGCTTGATGATGTCCTCTTGTTCTTGGTTCCTCTGATTCAGCAGCTCCTGTCGCCTCCTCCACTCCCACTCCATCTTCCTCTGACGCTCCAGCTCCTGCTTAGCAGCCTGCAGGGACACACACATGATCACGACCAAACACACACACACACACACACACACACACACGCACACACGCGCTAATCACAGGTCGCACACGTTCACACACAAGCTAAACCAATAACCAAATACATGCTGTCAAACCTTCCCAGCCATTCAGAGATGTACATAAACGGAGTTTCACCAGTAAACTAGTTACAATAATGAAGTTTTATTAACTTCCAGCCAATTATCACAGGGGGGCCTGGAGTCTATCCAGGACAGCACAGGGCACCAGGCTGGGGGGGTACACCCTGGACGGGATGTCAGCCCATCGCAGGGCACAAAACATGCACTTACACTAGAACCTCGCACTGCAGAGAATTTAAAGGCACCAGACCACCTAAGGGCATGTTTTTGGAGGAAGGCCACACAACACTGGGAGAACATGGAAACTCTCAAAGAGTGGAGGTGGGATTCCAACCCCCAGCTCTGAAAGGTATGAGGCAACAGTGCTGGTGAATCGCCAACAACATTAATTTGCTAAACCCAAATGTGATTGGCTGGGACTGGACCAATGACCAAAGAGCGACTGCCTAACCCCAAGTACAATGCTAGCATTCCATACTAGAAAGACTGACCTCCTTGCGTTCCAGCTCCTTTAAGCGCTCTTCCTCCTTCTGCCATTCCAGCTCGCGTTGCCTCTCCAGCCGCCGCTCCTGCTCCTGTTGCCGCCTCCTCTCCTGCTCCCGCGCCTCCTGCTCACGCCGCTCCTGCTCCTCCCGGGCCTTCTGGGCCCGCCTCTCTTGCTCGCGCCGCTCCTGCTCCTGTAAGACCTGCCGCCGCCTCTCCAGCTCAGCGTTTCCCCGCTTAGCTTGTCCTCGAACGAAACTGCAAGGAGGGCCATGCACACGCACACGTGGTAACCATGGCAATAGGGGCAGTGACCTTTGACCTCCTGCAATTCAATGTGAATCAGGTGATTCTTTGTAAAGATACTAAGAACGGCACATCACTAATACACACTTGTGTCACCAAAAACATTCACTAGCTGAAGGTGCCTGTCTTTGTGTGTGTGTGTGTGTGTGTGTGTGTGTGTGTGTGTAAATCCGTCTGTCCGTTCTACTAATGCTACCATTACTCTTTGTCTTCTGGGGTGGTTCAACTTGAATTTCTTCAGGGACGATGGTGCGATTCAAAGGAAGCAATTCCCCCTGCTTCCCCGTTCTGCAAAATACAACATGCCTCCGTGTAGGTAGAAGGTGCTAGAACCTGAGACTCTGAGTCAGGCTACACAGGAACAACCACCATACAGCTTCCCGTGCTCACTCATCAGGAGTCCCTTAGCTGGGCTCAGTCGAAGTATCTCAGTGTATGGGGACACTCTCCCTTTCTGTAACAAAGCCTCCTAGCCTGTGATTCCAGATGGGTCAATGTCCAGCCTGACACAGCATATTCAACCCCCCCGCCTTTCCCCATTCATTACATATAACTATGGAAAAAAGTTAGAGACCATAGCACCAATTTTTGTTTCACTCAGTTCTCCTTTATGGGTATGGATCTGTGAATAATGTTTTTTTTTCTTTTGCAAACTGCAGCCTGGTTCTTTCCTGCTTCTCATTAATGAAGGGCTTCTTCCTTGCTTTATGGGACTTCAGCCCTGCTTCTATGAGCCTGTTATGAACTGTCCTAGCAGTGCACCTCACACCTGCACTTAACGTTTCCACCAAGTACAGGTCACTTGAGGTCATGATTCATGAGGCACTGTCGGATAAGTGAACGGGCATCTCAAGCATTGGGAAGTCGTTTCCACCCTTTACCTGGCTGCTTTCTGGCCTTTCTCAGTGTCTCCCGTTTCACCATATTCTTGTACACTTGCGTACTTAGAACCTGGAAGCAACCTGACGCTCAGCGTACCTTTCTGCCAGCAAAACCAGCTTTAAACAAGCAGATTTTTTTTCCAGTATAGAGTGGTCTCAATTTTTTTCCAGAGCTCTATTTACTGCTCTGCCGGGTTCACCGATTGGCCACCGGCGGCGGCTGTCTACCTGACGGAGGGGGGCACCAGGTCCCCGGGAAGCGTGAGGGGCAGCGGCTGTCCGGCCTTCGCCATGTCCACCAGGTGCATAGCCAGGATGAACTCCTCCCCTGTCAGCTGGCCGTCCTTGTCCACATCTGCCAGGTTCCTTGGGAGAACATGTGGGAAGGTCAGTAATCGAACCGGGTGCACAGATGGCGAAGACCAGCATAACTTCACCCAGACCATGAGGGGTCCAATTTAAAAACCAAACTAACCTACAAAAAAATGACAACTTACCCTGAGTTTTGTCCAACTGTAGGCTAATGCAAGTGTTCCAAGCATGTTTAAGGTATGCTAGGCTAGGCTATGAAGTTTGTTAGGTGAGCTGTAATAATAAAATGTATTCTCACCTAACAATATATTTTTTAGCAGTATTTTGAGAGACAGACATATAAAAAACAAAATGCCTTTAAATTTTTTTATTTTTTTTTAAAGCAGTGATTATTGCAGCACATTAAAAACCTGCGACACGCTTCCTATCAGTAGGATCCCATGAGTCACAACTCAGAAGTACAGACCTCCTGCCTCGAGCCGTCGCACCAGCTGCCTGACGCGTGCTAACAGGAACAGACCACTTAAGAAAAGCAACCAGCCCTGGAAATATCATGATGGCTTCTGAAATCAGCGCAGGGTCAATTGGAGCAATTAGAGGTTGTTCAGGGGACCAGCAGAGAAATCACTGCCAATCCGGGGACTTGAACTGTCGACCTTGAGGTTACAGACATATGGTCCTCACCTGTGGAGCCACACACTGCCCGCATAGAGTGGATGCTGAAAGGATTGAGCTACGTAATTTAAGAGGGGCAAATAAACCAAGCGCACCACTGCGGCCGTGAAGAATTCAGTGGACACTCACCAAACAGTGGCTAGCTGAGTCTGAATGAGCTGGGATGAGGCCAGAACGTTCCTGACCTGCACACCTGCAAGGTAGAAAAATGGCGAGGGGAATATGAGCTTCAAGCTGAACGACCTGAAAACTGTGGGGGGGGGAGGGGGGGTTCCCACCAAGAAACCACCATTAACGTACAAAATGTTTCATAATCTAGCTCCCGTCGAACACAGCCTGCAATGTCACTTGTGAGCTGTGACTCATTTAATTACTGGAGTAATTAAATCAACAGCCGGAGCCCTGAGCCTTTTACCAGTGATGCAAAAGTCTGTAATTAATGTGAACTGCTTTCCTATTATTACGAACATGCCTGACGAATCCCTGAACAAGCTTATTACAAATAACATGCTGTGTTTAATTGTCATTAAAAGGTGCTAACTGGGTTCGCTGGGGAACCTGTCAAGTGCAGAGGTGGCATCTGAATAATCTACTCCTTACACATCTCTGTGAATTACTTACTGTTATGACTGCAACACCCACATTCAGATCATTAAAGGAAAAGCGTTTATGGCTGTTTAATGTCGTCGACACTAGAAACAAAGTTCCTCAGATCAGAGTTGAGTAGAATCAGGTGATGAAACTAGCGTCAAAATAGGCACTGTATAAAAAAGCTACAAGCATTTTAATTATTTCAAAAGTTAGCATGCTAGCCTGTTAGCATGTAAAATGCCTTGGCATGCTCAGATCAGGCTGAAAGGTTTGATCTAGGCGTATAGCAACACCCAGATTCAGAATATGGAGTAATCTCAAAACTTAGCATGTTAGCATATTAGCATCAAAACCAGATGTGTGGGCGTATCTCCGCCTAGGAATCTCGTAGAGACTAGAAACAAAGTTCCTCAGATTAGACATGATGAGAAAAGACATAAAACTAGCATCAAAATGTACAAAAAACTACAATCATGTTAACATATTAGCATCACAACCAGAAGTCGGCATCTCACCAGCCTAGGAATGCCCTAGAGATTAGAAACAAAGATCCTCAGATCCATCTTAATAAGTAGAGTAAAGACATAAAACTAGCATCAAAACAGGCAATGTACAAAAAACTACAATCATGCTAGCATATTAGCATCAAAACCAGAAGTCGGCATCTCACAGCCTAGGAATACCCTAGAGATTAGAAACAAAGTTACTCAGATCCGGCTTGATGAGTAGAATCGAGTGAAGAAATTAGCGTCAAAATAGGCAATGTACCGAAAAAAAAACTACAATCATGTTAGCATATTAGCAACAAAACCGGAAGTGGGCGTAACTCACCCTAGGAATGTCGTCGACACTAGAAACAAAGTTCCTCAGATCAGAGTTGATGAGTAGAGTAAAGACCACTTCCGGTTATCTCACTGCTGATTTCCTGGAGCTGCTAGATTCCCTCAACCTACAACAACAACATGTTGATGTCCCCACACATTCCAGGGGTCACACACTTGACTTGGTGTCAAGTGAGGCCAAGCACAGAGCCCTGTGGGACACCACAGGTGACGTTGTGGATGTGAGATTTTGCGCTGCTAAGGGTGACATGTTCGGTTCTGCCAGTTAGGTATGACGTGAACCAGTTATGAACAGTTCCTGAGAGTCCCATGGTGCATTGCAGGCGGTGAAAGAGGATGTTATGGTCTATTGTGTCAAAAGCAGCTGTCAGGTCAAGGAGGATGAGTATAGAAGGGGAACCAGTATCTGCAGTCATCAGAAGATCATTGGTGACCTTGACCAGGGCTGTTTCTGTGCTATGGCCAGGGCGGAAACCGGACTGAAATTTTTCAAACAGGTTATTCAGTTTGAGGTGATCATGAAGTTGTGCTGCAACTGTTTTTTTTCCAGAACTTTAGAGAGGCATGGAAGATTGGAGATGGGCCCATAGTTAGAGAGAACTTCAGAGTCCATGGTGGGTTTTTTCAATAGAGGTCTGATGACAGCAGTTTTTAAAGTAGAAGGAATATGGCCAGTCAGGAGGGATTGGTTTATGATCCTGGTGATGAGTGGAGAGACGGCAGAGATGTTGACCTTTAGCAGGGCTGAAGGGAAAGGGTCCAGGGAACTGGTAGATGGTTTCATTTTCCTGATGACGTTCTCCACCTCTTCCCGTGTGGTAGCAGAGAAGGAGCAAAGTGGCTGGACCTTCTCAGGTAGTAGGTCGACAGTTGGAGGAGGCAAGATATTCGTGATGGAGAGGTATGAACGGATATTATCAACATTTTGTCTGAAGAAATTGATGTGCATGTTGCACCTCTGCTGTTGCACTGCTGACAGGTTCAGAGGAGAGAAATTTAAGGTCCAGGGCCAGGGCATCTGCATTGATGGTCTTCAGATTTCTGAAATGGATCTGACGTTTTGGTTTGATATGGGGCGGAGAGAAAGGCCAGCTCCATTGACACTACTTTATGGTCCGAGATACCAAGATCATATACCTGTAGATTACTGATGGGGGCGAAGTTTGAAATGACCAAGTCAAGTGTGTGAACCCTGGAATGTGTGGGGACATCAACATGTTGTTGTAGGTTGAGGGAATCTAGCAGCTCCAGGAAATCAGCAGTGAGATAACCGGAAGTGGGCGTATCTCCGCCTAGGAATGTCGTCGACACTAGAAACAAAGTTCCTCAGATCAGAGTTGAGTAGAATCAGGTGATGAAACTAGCGTCAAAATAGGCACTGTATAAAAAAGCTACAAGCATTTTAATTATTTCAAAAGTTAGCATGCTAGCCTGTTAGCATGTAAAATGCCTTGGCATGCTCAGATCAGGCTGAAAGGTTTGATCTAGGCGTATAGCAACACCCAGATTCAGAATATGGAGTAATCTCAAAACTTAGCATGTTAGCATATTAGCATCAAAACCAGATGTGTGGGCGTATCTCCGCCTAGGAATCTCGTAGAGACTAGAAACAAAGTTCCTCAGATTAGACATGATGAGAAAAGACATAAAACTAGCATCAAAATGTACAAAAAACTACAATCATGTTAACATATTAGCATCACAACCAGAAGTCGGCATCTCACCAGCCTAGGAATGCCCTAGAGATTAGAAACAAAGATCCTCAGATCCATCTTAATAAGTAGAGTAAAGAAATAAAACTAGCGTCAAAACAGGCTATGTACAGAAAAAACTACAATCATGTTAGCATATTAGCATCAAAACCAGAAGTGGGCGTAACTCACCCTAGGAATGTCGTCGAGACTAGAAACAAAGTTCCTCAGATGAGAGTTGATGAGTAGAGTAAAGACATTAAACTAGCATCAAAACAGGCAATGCACAAAAAAACTACAATCATGCTAGCATATTAGCAACAAAACCGGAAGTGGGCGTAACTCACCCTAGGAATGTCGTCGACACTAGAAACAAAGTTCCTCAGATGAGAGTTGATGAGTAGAGTAAAGACATAAAACTAGCATCAAAACAGGCAATGTACAAAAAACTACAATCATGCTAGCATATTAGCATCAAAACCAGAAGTCGGCATCTCACAGCCTAGGAATACCCTAGAGATTAGAAACAAAGTTACTCAGATCCGGCTTGATGAGTAGAATCGAGTGAAGAAATTAGCGTCAAAATAGGCAATGTACCGAAAAAAAAACTACAATCATGTTAGCATATTAGCAACAAAACCGGAAGTGGGCGTAACTCACCCTAGGAATGTCGTCGACACTAGAAACAAAGTTCCTCAGATCAGAGTTGATGAGTAGAATCAGGTGATGAAACTAGCGTCAAAATAGGCAAAGTACAGAATGTAGCGTCCCCGGTTGAAATGATGGTCTCTCAAACTGATGGTTCACAATCCTTTATTTAACCTTGCCTTGTGAACTCACCGTAAGAGCTATAAAGTGTACAGAAAATAATCACCATTAGTAGCTCAGACAGCAAGTTACCTTTAACACCTTTCCTTATTCCAAAACATAAATGAATTCTTTCCTTTAAGTTCTAATTTTGTTAACGTTTTCTACATGGATTATCTTTTACACGTATATTCAATTAAACCATTTTAACAACATGTAACAGACTGGGCCACAGCCTGCGTAGTAGAGGTCTAGGCTGCCCAATCCTCCAAACGGAGAAGGTACAGCAGGATGTAGGTCCCTGTACCCTCACCAATCGCCTCCCTAGTCTGCTACATGCACTACGTGAGCAGATCGGCTAAGGCTCCAGCACTTCCCTATCAGCGTCACGGTGCCAACCTGGAGTGTAGTACTGTTGGGGATAGCGTGATGTTTAAGTACCCACACCGTACCCCCACCCCCCGACCGAAGTACCCAGCAGTAGCAGGTGAGACGCCCCTACTCCGGAGAGAGCCTAAATAATAGAAGCAGGGTAACCACTGTACACCAGGATAGGGTAAATTGAACACATAGGCAGTTTATTCTCTGTAAGATTACTAAATTATTAGATGGAAAGAACCAAAGCTCACATAAAACAAAGGACTGCAATTACCAAATTGAGTTTCACCAACCACCTGACTCCCCTCTATTAATGAAACCCCAGCCCCAGTCACCCTACTGAGCGCTCAGTGTCTAACGGTGGAGGCTTCAAGCAAGAACTCCCGTTTACCTCCGACGGGATATTTTTTACCCTTCATATAACACGTTCGTAGTAACCTTACAACAGGACACATTCATATTAAACATGCACAACAACCTCATAACAGAAATGAACCTTATTCATTTAGCACTTTATACCACCGGCACATTGTAATAATCCGTCCGATAACATCAACACTCCCATGCGAAAGTCTGTTCAGTACATTTACTTCCAAAAATGACCGCCAGAGAAATCAGGCATCCGGGCATGCAGTTAGAACATAGCGGGCCTGCCCTGCCAGGTGGTAGCGTGCGCAGAAAATGGGGTGTGCAGCAGCGATCTTTTAAAACTCCGCTTAGTGTCCGTCACGTTAGCAGAAGTCTTCTACTTCTTGGCCAAGTTGCTGATCACCCTGATGTACATTCGCCGAAATAAACTTTATTAAATATCACCTGCGTCGTCCTTGGTACTGGAGCTGATGAGTCGTCTCTGTATAGCAGGGAAGCTACCGCGATTCCTCCAAGCTCCGGTTCCCACTGCGCGGCACCGGGAGCAGCTCTCCTCTGTCGTTCTGGTAACACACAGCAATTTCCCTTCTCCGGAGCACCAACGTGGCTCGAACCTGCCTTCAGACTAATCTGGTCCTGTGTGACTACATTAAGGAATTCTCCCTACTTACTCTACATCACCCGAACGAACCAAAAAAAAACCTCCTTTCCCCCTCTCTCTCCCGCCAACTCCACTGCCCTGCTATACGCAGCCACGTTACGTCGTGACGCACCGTCACACTTGCTTTTAAACACCTTTGAATCACGAAATAAACTAAAGTAAATCATTATCAAATTGTCCGTGACCTTACATGACAAATAAAACAAAGCAGCTTGTAAATTATAACCCTTTAACACGCTTAATTTATCCGTGCTCTTTAGCACCTTGTAGTGAGCAAAAACGTAGTCCATTTTACTCGGCAAAACACCTTACAACAGAAATATTAAACATATATACATTTACAAATCAACCTTCAAAACCCACCTTGTTCCTCATCAACCAGGAGCTAAAACCATCACTGGTATTTAAGAAATGTGTGTGAAAATGTGCTTTTTCACGGAACACACCTTGCTTCGACTTCCATGAAGTTTTCCCGCTACTGTGCGGTTTGCAACACTGGTTTACGGCAGCTTGTTGTTCTATGTTCCTTCAAAATAAAAGCCGTTCTTTCACAATAAAAGGCATCACTCGTCTTATACAGTTAAACAAGGAATAACATTTGTAACTAATAAATGGAATAAACGAAATATTAATACGGTCATTTAAACTCCCACCAAATCATTAGAGCTCAAATGGGAACCAAACGGAGTGATAATGATTTCCTAATGAAGAAATGACCTGTAACCGTTGACCTGTAAACATTACATTGTATGAAAACACAGTTTACATGACAGAATAAACCTTAAACTTCAGAATGTAATTAAACAGTCTCCAATAGCAAAACCAGTTTCTGCACTGGGCGTTCCACTACAGAAGGTTTACTGTAACATTGTCCTTTGTCCATCTTCCTTTCTCCAAAACGAAGCTTTACCTTTCTTACAAGTCCATCTTTGTCAGTTGTTGTGTCCATTACACGTGCTAATCTCCATTCATTGCGTGGCAAGTCATCCATTTTCTCCATCACAACATCTCCAACCTTCAAGTTTCTCCTTGGAGAGTGCCATTTCTGTCTTGTTGCGATGTTAGACAGATACTCCTTTTTCCAACGTGACCAAAACTGTTCTGATAAATACTGCACCTGCCGCCATCTTTTCCGTGCAAATGTGCGAAATGTGAATTTGCATTTTTACAGGGTGGTTCTGTAACACTCATTAATATTCATGAGAGAATATTACTGATTGGTCACTGAATGCCTTAAACCAGGGGAGCCCAAATCCAGTCCTGGAGGGCCAGAGTCCTGCACATTTTTGGGTTTCCCCTCATTTAACACACCTGATTCATCTCCTTGTGCTAATAACCACACAGCTCTTGAGCTGAATTATTTATGGTGGAACAGGGAAAGAGCTGAGCTACACAGGGCACCGGCCCCCCAGGACTGGATTTGGACACCCCTGCTTTAGGTAGAAGAAACAGGCAGCACAAGTCGATGTTAACTGGCCAATGAGGTAGTGCCCCTCTCATAAATATTAATCAGCCAGCCAATCGTGTAGGGCTTCACTCATGAATATTAAAAAGTTCTCCTGATCCACGGTGCTAAAAGAAATTAGCGCCCAGGACACACTGGATGTGCATCATGTGCGGCGGAAAATATCAAATTTCATTTCGGCGCCCATGTTAACAGATTAGAGCGGCCGCGTGCGCGAGATGCGGGGCTCACGCCTCGCGGTAGCGGCGCCGTATCTAGAGTCACGCGCGTGGTAAGCGGTTCGCTATGGAAGCGTATTGCATTCATCTGGGAAAAAAATCAAGTCTGTTTTTTCGAATTAATAAAATAATAATCCCGTTTTTCTGAGCAATATTTTTCTGTTTAATGAGGTAATGAGAACCTTTCTGTTTTTCATGATGCACGTCTCACTGTGTAGTTTAATCCGCTTTTTTTGATGGTTTGTAGACGGTATTATCATTAGTTTGCCGGCTTTGCGCGGCACCTATTCCGCCCCGCTCCACACTGCAGCGTTTCTCCCGGATCAGTAGATACAGTATGACATATGCTTCATGGAAATAAGCCGATGCATTTGAAATGCATTCAGACCGGCTTTGCTGTGACTAAAGACCATCTTTAGCAATCGCTGTAAATACTGAATCCTCATGGAGCGCAACTCCGGCGCCGGAAACAGCTTTTGTATCAGAATCCAGGTCCAAACTTTTATTAAATGTCACTTTAAATATGTAATAATATTACTTAAATATTCTGTTATTGATGGCCATTTTCATGCCGCACTCGCCGGAATTAGCAGTTAGAAGGAAAGACACTGACTTTAGTATTGATCTCTGGTGCCGTTTTGTGGTAAATATGCTTGTGATGAATATGTCTGATGAATATCGCTGCTTTGTAATTTTACTTCCCCGTAATTTCACTAATTAAGCTGTTAGTTTAGCTCGCTTCCCTCCGACATTTCCTGAGCTGTTTCATAAGCTTCAGTTCCCGCTTCGTTAGGGGAAGCTGTGCTGTTTTTAAACAGGCGGCCTGATGGGATTAATAATTCTTCCTCCTGCCTACAGACTCCTGCCAGCTGACGCTGGACCCCAACACAGCAAACAGACGCCTGTCTCTGTCAGGGGGGAACAGGAAGGTGACAGAGGGGGCAGAGCGGCAGCCATATCCTGATCATCCAGAGAGATTTGACAGCCGCCCCCAAGTTCTGTGCAGAGAGAGTCTGACTGGCCGCTGTTACTGGGAGGCTGAGTGGGATGGATATGAAGCCTGGATAGGAGTGACTTATAAAGGGATCAGGAGGAAAGGAGGGAGGGACTGTCTCCTTGGATACAATGACAAGTGCTGTTATACTGACAGTTACTCTGTCTGGCACAATAATAAAGAGACTCTCATACCCATACGGCCCTCAGGCTCCCGCAGAGTAGGAGTGTATCTGGACTGGGGGGCTGGTGCTCTGTCCTTCTACAGAGTCTTCTCTGATGGACTGACCCCCCTGCACAGATTCACCTCCTCATTCACTCAGTCCCTCTATCCAGGGTTTTGGGTTTATAGTGACTCCTCAGTGTCACTGTGACATGTTGCTGGTTCTCCTGGCAAAAAGGTGAAATCTCTGCTTTTTAACCTTTATAATCCTTTTCACTCTGAAAGTGTGTCATCTTCGCCATTTCAGAACCTCTGCTAAAATCATCCTAGTATTTGCAGCGACCGTCCAGTGCAGCCATGTATTTTTTGACTTGGCCACTAGCAGACCTCATACAGCTAGTCAATCTCGCACTGACTTTTTTAACCAATATATTTAATAATTTAATTGAGCTGTTGGTGAAATTTAGCAAAATCATGGAACGGCTGAGGTGCCCCTGAGGAGAAGTTTGGGAACTGATGTGGTGTTCATCTAGCCATCCAACTAGATATCAGTAACTTTTTAGAACACAGAAGAAATTATTACTAGTTTTTATTGTGTTACTCTTAATTTGCACAAGTTCTAATGTTAAATTGTATTTTTTGTTCTAAGCCAAAGTACACTTGCTACCCAGATAAACAGCTTTAAACATTTCTTTGGACTGCCTAAGACTTTTGCACAGTACTGTATGTTTGACAAAAATAAATGCCTGTGTTCAGTGAGCTGATTAAACACGAAAAATATAGTATTATACATTTTCTCTCTGGCTAGAATATAACTAAATGTAATCCTGATTGGGGGGGGGGGCTTTCCCTCTCCCCTGTATATGTACATTTTATATATTTATGTGAAAAAATATTATGTGGTACCTTGGGCGGAGCTTAATTCTCCGCTTCTGACGTCATAAGAGGAAGTGGCTTATCCTTGATGCTGATTGGTCGAGGGTTTATGCCCATATATGGTATCAATACATGCTTATGCCACGTGTTGCAGATAGGGGGGTTTGGGAGATTAAACTTTAATAGAATAAAAATACATTACATGTATTTTATTAATGTGCTTTTTTAATTACGTTTTTAAGGTAAATAATAATAATAAAACATAGAACAGGATAATGGCAAGCTAGCGCATACACGTTCAGAGGGGGCGTCCGTCCGGCCCTGTGTTGTTAGTAAGCGCCGCGGCGTATTTTAAAAGAAAGCGCCCAAATGTTTTAAAAGAAGAAAGCACCAAGTGTGTTAAAGAAGAAAACCCTTAGTGTTATTTTAAAAGAAAAGCAGTGTGAATTTAAACAAACATGCCCGAAAGAAGCAGCAGAACAGCAAATTTAAACAAGCGAAAACAACAAACAAGCCCGTCGTTTTAAAAGAAGCGATCACTCATTACATTTAACCAACACGAAAGACTTTAGTTATATTTACCAGGTTTGAGAAAGCATGTAAGCGGCAAACTTTTAGAAGAAATAGGACGAAACGATCCTGGAGCTCCGACACATGCGACTGCCCTGTTTGAACAACGCGGGTCGGAATGGACGATCGCTAGTCCGGCGTTTGGCGCATGCGCACCCACGCCGACGCCCCTTTAAAAATGGCTACGCCGGCGGAGCGCCTGTTTTAGCAAATAAAACCCCTATAACCGTAATGATTTTAAGTAATGAAGCACATTTCTGTCAATGTGAATAATAAAGTAAAGCGCTCTGAGCATTTTCGATAGCAATAATCAGGAAATAACGCGGTTAATTCTTGTTTAAACGAATGCATGCTCTCACTCTCGTGTGGCGCACGCGCGTAGATCCACACAGCATTTCCTTTATTGAGCCAGCTCGTTGCGTGAAGCTGCTGTCAAATGGCTACCAGGGGAAATTGTTGTCGTGAGGCGAACCGTTGGCCTGGATTGTGAGAAGCATGCCGCCATTCTGGCAGAATGCACACCAATTCTATATTTTATATGCTTATTTGTAAATAGTGTAAAATAATCTATTTCTAATTTAAATAAAAGTCGATCTCTAACCCCCCCCCCCCCCCCCCCCCGGATTGCTTAGCTACAATTAGCTAAATTTATCTACGTATGGTTAATCAAAAGGTATAACCAGAACTTGAAAAGATGTATGACAACACATGCTGATCTTTTATTTAAAATAAGCCTCTTTAACCTCATCGTTTTTAAGCAATGAAACTCTTTTCGGCTAATGTGTTATTTAAAATAAAACATCTTAAGCATCTCCACAACAACGCGTGGACATTAGTGGAGCTGGAAATTACAGCTTCTCGTACAAAAACCGAAACAACCCTATTCTATCAGGTTTTGGCTCCCCCCAATCAGCACTGGCCTCGGCCAAGGCCGCTGCTGAACTAACAACTCCCCCTGAAGGACAAGGCAGTGAGACTCTCTTGCATTCCTCTCCCCCGATCCCAAGGACTTACCGCTCCCTCCCCCCCATCCAACGCCTTCGCCGCTTCATACCCCCAGCGTGAACAGGCGGGTCTGTTGACCAGCGCCTACATGGCTGCAGGACCGGATGGCTGTCTGTCTCTGCTGGACTACCTCCACCACCCCTTTTCCCTCACCCGTTGCAAGTCGTGTCATTTTTATGTTGTAAGGTGTGACCATGTGCTTATGTTGCTGAGGTGTTTTTTTCGGTTCCCACAATGTCCTCCCCACTCCCCAATGTCCTCCTCTCTCCTCATGTTACTCTGTTTCTTTTCTTCTCTTCTCTCCTCCCCTGTCTCCCGGCCGGTCTACCCCCTACTGTGATGTTGTATATGTAAGGTCGGGCGATGGCCTGTTTTTCGCTGGTACTTGTGACTAGTGACATGGTATATTGCAACAGCAATAAAGGGTTTGAATCAAATCAAATCAAATCAAACAAGAATCAGGGAATAACGCTGGAGATCCTTGTTAAAATAACTCCATGTCGCGCTTGTGCGTGCAGCCACGATATCCACACACCACTGTCTTTTATTGAAAACAGGTGAGGCAAGTCGTTTTCGGAACTTTAAAGTGTATAAACTTTAAAGTATAAAACGTGTTATAAAGCACATAGCCAACATTAATTAATAAAGAATTTAAGCATAATAGCCCAGACGTACCACGGCCTATAAGCCGGCAGAAAGAGAGCTATCCTACGGCCTACAAGATAAAAGTATATGGCACCAAATTGGAATCAGTAGTCGTTAAAAGAATAAAATACATTATATGAATTTATCAATGCGACATTTTAAATACGTTTTAAGGGGTCATCGGACGCGTCGAGCTTTTCTAGCTAGAAAGGAAAGAGAGTCGGGCAGTTTTGAATGGTAAAAGCAGTAGTTGTGTATTGTTAACGGTTTATTTTTAACAAAATGTCCTATTTTATAACCGTAAAAACACAGCAATCCTGTTTTTAGGGGGGATTTATGCGTATTGCATGTCTAGACATGTCGATCAGCTAATGTCCGCGGCAGTGGGAAACGGGTCGTAAGCGCGAGAGCTTATGGAGCCGTGAGTGATACGCCTATGAGAAGGAAGCGTCAATTGACAAATTGACAAATTGTTGCAGAGTGCGTGTAACTTCTCGTTTAACCGCTGGTCCTGAGTGTGACAAGCAGACAGACAGCATTCACGCCCCGGCAGAATGCACATTACGTCTATTTGTTAATCAGTTTTATTCGTAAATAGTATAAAATAATATATGTCTAATGGAAATAAAAGTCGATGTCTAACACCACAGCTCTGGGACTCTAGCATAGCCCCGGGCGCCCCGCTGCGGGCCTGTGGGGCTGGATGAAGGATCTAACTTCAATTGCTTAATCAGCAGGGTAAAGTGCCGTAACTTAAACGGGGGTATGACAAATTAGTATAAAGTTTTAAGCCAATAAGATTTAATTAATAAAATAATTTAGTTGTATTTTGTTAGTTTTATTTTCAATAAAACACACCCAGCGCATTATTAATTTAATAGATGCAGGAACTAGTGAGCGGTATTTAGCTACGTACTTCAAAAACATTTTAAAAACTTTGTTAGACTAATACCTTAGTTATTTTAATAATTTAAGGGATAAAAACATTTGTTGTGTTTGTCAATGTGTTATTTTAAGTAAATGCGTTATTTTCCAACGCCAAAAGCCCTGTCATGTTTTAAGTGAGAAATGATATGGACTAGCAACTCTCTCTGGGGGGAGCAACCCCGGTTAGGTACTATTAAGCAGCATTTAGTGATACATGTTGTCATGTGTTGTGCGAGACGTATTAATAAATCTTATTCGTTTTGTATTTTAGATACAAGCTGGATCCAGTCACCAGCCAAACGGCCCGGCGCATCTTTGAGACGGCCACCAAGGACTTGAGTGACCAGAAGTCGTCCTTGGTGGCCGATTACCTCACGCATTCCACTGCAACGGCTGACAAGCACTACCGGATAAAAGTCATGGAATGTGGTGCTGGCCAATAAGCTGCTGAAGAAGCTGGCAGGTGACTCAAGGTAGGCATGTTTTCCGTTTGTCAACACACTTACCAACATCAAGACACAAAACCAAAGCCCTCACCACTGAACAATAACCGTAAAACTTTGTGTGTTTTTTTTTATCCCAGCGCTGACTCCGCAGAGGAAGGATCCAGCTGTTCTGCCCATGGCGCCGCACGGGATGCTGCCCTGGCGTCCAACCAGCAGATGGATCTCCAGGCAGCATTCCATCAGCTCCTTCGAATCCACCCCGTGACCCTGGATGGCGACATCCCAGACAAGACTGTAGGGACACAGGTCGGGCCAGTTTCAGCGACAGCTCTGAGTGCTGGCTGAAGGCCCAGATGAGGATGCGTGTCCAGCATGTCCTGAGTATTGTTTGTAGCACTAATTTTTAAAGCACTTTACTGATAAGCAATCCTATCTACATAGTCTTCCTAACAACAATTTGCTTTGTTCTTGACAGCACACTTTGGCAGACAGCAGCCCACCGAGTCCCGGGTCGACGCTTGGATCATATTGTTTTATAAATGTGAATGGCTGAAGTGTATTATATGAGAGTGCTGTAACTTTTTGGTTTGAAAAATAAGAAAAATTTGAATTACAAAATAAAATGTTCTTAGAAAGTAATTTCATGTAACCACTAGTCTTAAAATTAATTACATCCAACAGTACATTTTTTAGTGTAGGTAAGTAGATGGATCGATAAAATTAAATAATTATTACAAATCACAAATAACTATTACAGTCATGGCCAAAAATATTGGCACTTGTGTCAAAAAACACACCCCTTCTCCTAGAAAATTGTTGCAATTACAGATGCTTTGGCATTGTCATTAATTTCTCTTGTTGGCACTTGAAGAAAACAAAAAGAGGAAGAAGGAAAAACAGGAATCGGAGACATTCCACGCCAAAGGGCACCTGCCCTTCTCATATTGTCTCAAAAACCCAAAGCCAGTCAGAGTGGTCTGGGGGTGATTGTACACCCAAATAGGCCATTTGATCCATGTTGGTCTTAGTCTTTCTCATGATGGTGGGTAAATCTGGGGTGGCTCTTGTGGTTCTCATATGAGGTCTTTGGTGCACATTAAGTGAGGCAGATACAGGCCACCCATTGTGTACCTCTGTGCCATTTAAATGGGCTTGCAATCTGAAGAGGTGTGAGGTCACAGTGATTTAACACTGACCCACTTTTTCTTATGGCCTTGAGCCAGGTCATGACAATATCTTGTGCAGCACTAATGACGTAATGGCATCTGCTCATGTTATCTCATAACTTGAAGCTGTTTGTGCAGCACAACCCACACGGCACCAACAAGACATTGAGAACAATCCCAGCAGCCCTCGGCTCTCTTACCCAATGCTGTTATAAGGGGACCAAACTTCTTTAAATTTCGCTTCCACAGTGGCTTTTGAAAAAAATAAGCAAATCACGCAATGCTATTGAAATTATTAAAACATAGAGATTAACAGTCGGATATGTTTTGTGATTTTAAATGATGAAGTAATATATTGGATATAACATGAATGTATTTCTTATTTCTTTTTTTTTGGGTTTTCTGTGGTGAGAAATGAAAGCTACAGGCATGTAAATATTGCTTCCTGTAGTAACTTGTAAAATGTTCCTCATTGTTAACAATCACATTACATGTGAAGGTGTCAGTCAGTGGAAACGCATAGTGAGGCACGCTGGCCAACCATTGTATTCATTCAGGACCAGCCCATCAAGTAAAGGTTTCAGCACCACGGACAGTGACCTGTGTTAAACTGACCTCAGGTTCCTACATTGGCTCTATGGAATTTTCTGTAAATAATGAAATGCCACTGGCCCCCTACATGCGGAAATGTTTCCCCCTCCCCCAGACTTCTTCAGAGAGCTTTGGAGGACATTGTCTGCACGCTACCAGAGGCAACTAAGAATGTGCTTGAGTTGGGAGGAGGCAGTAGTCCCCATTTTTCCCTCCTGCTGTAGAGGGTCATCGGGAGGAGGTGGGTTTGCTGCTCTCTTTCGTGTCTCCTCAGCAGGTGGCTCTTAGAGATTTGTCTGAGAAAGGTCTGTTCCAGGTTTGTGTTAAAGTGCTGCATTTTCGGGCACTGAGTGGACTGGCAGATTCTAGGTGGTCAGGTTTGTTGAGGCCTGGATCTTCCCCGCAGGGATGTTGGAGGTCCCTGTACAAGCCCCCCATTGAGAAGCACACGGTGGGTCTTTTATTCTACATCATAGATAATGCGAACCTTCATATAAGTAAGAGGTAATATTTTGCTCAGTATCAGTTCAAGTTCAAATACTTCAGGTTTTTTATTTGACAAAACACATAAAATTGTCATGCAAAGTCATTGATTTATTTTTAAAACTATTGCACTGTGATACATTTAACATCATATTTTCAGTTCTGCCAAATCTCTTATTGACAGCTTAGTGGTTTTCCAATGGCTTGTGGCGTCACATGGTGGTCGAAAATGATATTACAGGCTTTTGTTGAAATTACATTAAAATTCATCTGGAATGTATTGATTTATGCTGTAATTAATGATGCAAATTAACACAGATGGGACCATTTTGACCCAAAACAGCTAGTTGGAGGGTAGCAATCCTCCAGATTGCAAAGGTCAAGATACTAAAACCTGGAAAAGTACAAAGGACTGGAGCAAAAGAATAACAGTGAAAGCTGTCAGAAACAGGCAGGAAACTCTGCATGGATGTTTTGGAAGAGGTAGATGGTCCAGTTGGCTGTATTAGTCAGTCTGCTGAGAAACATAGCGCCAGATAATGAATAAAGATAGAAAGTGTGAATAAAGATAAAACATTTTGATTGTATTTGCGAAGCGATGCTGGATGCGCTGAGCTCGCCGGGAAGGTCATGTGGTCCGCATTCCCTCCCCATGCACACGTGATCAGCTCAATCACACCGAAATTGTCGGTTTGCTGCCCTTCAGGGAAACAATCTAAAGGGTGTTACGGGAAAAGTAATCGATGCAAGAGCCAATGATGTTCTCCTGGTGCCTACCCGTGTTTATGTTATCGTTACTGACACAAACAATGATGAACGATAATAAGCATATTTGTGGCCACTGCCCCGTGTACAATCTGCCACTGAAGATCCACCGTGTGCTTCTCAATGGGGGGCTTGTACAGGGACCTCCAACATCCCTGCGGGGAAGATCCAGGCCTCAACAAACCTGACCACCTAGAATCTGCCAGTCCACTCAGTGCCCGAAAATGCAGCACTTTAACACAAACCTGGAACAGACCTTTCTCAGACAAATCTCTAAGAGCCACCTGCTGAGGAGACACGAAAGAGAGCAGCAAACCCACCTCCTCCCGATGACCCTCTACAGCAGGAGGGAAAAATGGGGACTACTGCCTCCTCCCAACTCAAGCACATTCTTAGTTGCCTCTGGTAGCGTGCAGACAATGTCCTCCAAAGCTCTCTGAAGAAGTCTGGGGGAGGGGGAAACATTTCCGCATGTAGGGGGCCAGTGGCATTTCATTATTTACAGAAAATTCCATAGAGCCAATGTAGGAACCTGAGGTCAGTTTAACACAGGTCACTGTCCGTGGTGCTGAAACCTTTACTTGATGGGCTGGTCCTGAATGAATACAATGGTTGGCCAGCGTGCCTCACTATGCGTTTCCACTGACTGACACCTTCACATGTAATGTGATTGTTAACAATGAGGAACATTTTACAAGTTACTACAGGAAGCAATATTTACATGCCTGTAGCTTTCATTTCTCACCACAGAAAACCCAAAAAAAAAGAAATAAGAAATACATTCATGTTATATCCAATATATTACTTCATCATTTAAAATCACAAAACATATCCGACTGTTAATCTCTATGTTTTAATAATTTCAATAGCATTGCGTGATTTGCTTATTTTTTTCAAAAGCCACTGTGGAAGCGAAATTTAAAGAAGTTTGGTCCCCTTATAACAGCATTGGGTAAGAGAGCCGAGGGCTGCTGGGATTGTTCTCAATGTCTTGTTGGTGCCGTGTGGGTTGTGCTGCACAAACAGCTTCAAGTTATGAGATAACATGAGCAGATGCCATTACGTCATTAGTGCTGCACAAGATATTGTCATGACCTGGCTCAAGGCCATAAGAAAAAGTGGGTCAGTGTTAAATCACTGTGACCTCACACCTCTTCAGATTGCAAGCCCATTTAAATGGCACAGAGGTACACAATGGGTGGCCTGTATCTGCCTCACTTAATGTGCACCAAAGACCTCATATGAGAACCACAAGAGCCACCCCAGATTTACCCACCATCATGAGAAAGACTAAGACCAACATGGATCAAATGGCCTATTTGGGTGTACAATCACCCCCAGACCACTCTGACTGGCTTTGGGTTTTTGAGACAATATGAGAAGGGCAGGTGCCCTTTGGCGTGGAATGTCTCCGATTCCTGTTTTTCCTTCTTCCTCTTTTTGTTTTCTTCAAGTGCCAACAAGAGAAATTAATGACAATGCCAAAGCATCTGTAATTGCAACAATTTTCTAGGAGAAGGGGTGTGTTTTTTGACACAAGTGCCAATATTTTTGGCCATGACTGTAATAGTTATTTGTGATTTGTAATAATTATTTAATTTTATCGATCCATCTACTTACCTACACTAAAAAATGTACTGTTGGATGTAATTAATTTTAAGACTAGTGGTTACATGAAATTACTTTCTAAGAACATTTTATTTTGTAATTCAAATTTTTCTTATTTTTCAAACCAAAAAGTTACAGCACTCTCATATAATACACTTCAGCCATTCACATTTATAAAACAATATGATCCAAGCGTCGACCCGGGACTCGGTGGGCTGCTGTCTGCCAAAGTGTGCTGTCAAGAACAAAGCAAATTGTTGTTAGGAAGACTATGTAGATAGGATTGCTTATCAGTAAAGTGCTTTAAAAATTAGTGCTACAAACAATACTCAGGACATGCTGGACACGCATCCTCATCTGGGCCTTCAGCCAGCACTCAGAGCTGTCGCTGAAACTGGCCCGACCTGTGTCCCTACAGTCTTGTCTGGGATGTCGCCATCCAGGGTCACGGGGTGGATTCGAAGGAGCTGATGGAATGCTGCCTGGAGATCCATCTGCTGGTTGGACGCCAGGGCAGCATCCCGTGCGGCGCCATGGGCAGAACAGCTGGATCCTTCCTCTGCGGAGTCAGCGCTGGGATAAAAAAAAACACACAAAGTTTTACGGTTATTGTTCAGTGGTGAGGGCTTTGGTTTTGTGTCTTGATGTTGGTAAGTGTGTTGACAAACGGAAAACATGCCTACCTTGAGTCACCTGCCAGCTTCTTCAGCAGCTTATTGGCCAGCACCACATTCCATGACTTTTATCCGGTAGTGCTTGTCAGCCGTTGCAGTGGAATGCGTGAGGTAATCGGCCACCAAGGACGACTTCTGGTCACTCAAGTCCTTGGTGGCCGTCTCAAAGATGCGCCGGGCCGTTTGGCTGGTGACTGGATCCAGCTTGTATCTAAAATACAAAACGAATAAGATTTATTAATACGTCTCGCACAACACATGACAACATGTATCACTAAATGCTGCTTAATAGTACCTAACCGGGGTTGCTCCCCCCAGAGAGAGTTGCTAGTCCATATCATTTCTCACTTAAAACATGACAGGGCTTTTGGCGTTGGAAAATAACGCATTTACTTAAAATAACACATTGACAAACACAACAAATGTTTTTATCCCTTAAATTATTAAAATAACTAAGGTATTAGTCTAACAAAGTTTTTAAAATGTTTTTGAAGTACGTAGCTAAATACCGCTCACTAGTTCCTGCATCTATTAAATTAATAATGCGCTGGGTGTGTTTTATTGAAAATAAAACTAACAAAATACAACTAAATTATTTTATTAATTAAATCTTATTGGCTTAAAACTTTATACTAATTTGTCATACCCCCGTTTAAGTTACGGCACTTTACCCTGCTGATTAAGCAATTGAAGTTAGATCCTTCATCCAGCCCCACAGGCCCGCAGCGGGGCGCCCGGGGCTATGCTAGAGTCCCAGAGCTGTGGTGTTAGACATCGACTTTTATTTCCATTAGACATATATTATTTTATACTATTTACGAATAAAACTGATTAACAAATAGACGTAATGTGCATTCTGCCGGGGCGTGAATGCTGTCTGTCTGCTTGTCACACTCAGGACCAGCGGTTAAACGAGAAGTTACACGCACTCTGCAACAATTTGTCAATTTGTCAATTGACGCTTCCTTCTCATAGGCGTATCACTCACGGCTCCATAAGCTCTCGCGCTTACGACCCGTTTCCCACTGCCGCGGACATTAGCTGATCGACATGTCTAGACATGCAATACGCATAAATCCCCCCTAAAAACAGGATTGCTGTGTTTTTACGGTTATAAAATAGGACATTTTGTTAAAAATAAACCGTTAACAATACACAACTACTGCTTTTACCATTCAAAACTGCCCGACTCTCTTTCCTTTCTAGCTAGAAAAGCTCGACGCGTCCGATGACCCCTTAAAACGTATTTAAAATGTCGCATTGATAAATTCATATAATGTATTTTATTCTTTTAACGACTACTGATTCCAATTTGGTGCCATATACTTTTATCTTGTAGGCCGTAGGATAGCTCTCTTTCTGCCGGCTTATAGGCCGTGGTACGTCTGGGCTATTATGCTTAAATTCTTTATTAATTAATGTTGGCTATGTGCTTTATAACACGTTTTATACTTTAAAGTTTATACACTTTAAAGTTCCGAAAACGACTTGCCTCACCTGTTTTCAATAAAAGACAGTGGTGTGTGGATATCGTGGCTGCACGCACAAGCGCGACATGGAGTTATTTTAACAAGGATCTCCAGCGTTATTCCCTGATTCTTGTTTGATTTGATTTGATTTGATTCAAACCCTTTATTGCTGTTGCAATATACCATGTCACTAGTCACAAGTACCAGCGAAAAACAGGCCATCGCCCGACCTTACATATACAACATCACAGTAGGGGGTAGACCGGCCGGGAGACAGGGGAGGAGAGAAGAGAAGAAAAGAAACAGAGTAACATGAGGAGAGAGGAGGACATTGGGGAGTGGGGAGGACATTGTGGGAACCGAAAAAAACACCTCAGCAACATAAGCACATGGTCACACCTTACAACATAAAAATGACACGACTTGCAACGGGTGAGGGAAAAGGGGTGGTGGAGGTAGTCCAGCAGAGACAGACAGCCATCCGGTCCTGCAGCCATGTAGGCGCTGGTCAACAGACCCGCCTGTTCACGCTGGGGGTATGAAGCGGCGAAGGCGTTGGATGGGGGGGAGGGAGCGGTAAGTCCTTGGGATCGGGGGAGAGGAATGCAAGAGAGTCTCACTGCCTTGTCCTTCAGGGGGAGTTGTTAGTTCAGCAGCGGCCTTGGCCGAGGCCAGTGCTGATTGGGGGGAGCCAAAACCTGATAGAATAGGGTTGTTTCGGTTTTTGTACGAGAAGCTGTAATTTCCAGCTCCACTAATGTCCACGCGTTGTTGTGGAGATGCTTAAGATGTTTTATTTTAAATAACACATTAGCCGAAAAGAGTTTCATTGCTTAAAAACGATGAGGTTAAAGAGGCTTATTTTAAATAAAAGATCAGCATGTGTTGTCATACATCTTTTCAAGTTCTGGTTATACCTTTTGATTAACCATACGTAGATAAATTTAGCTAATTGTAGCTAAGCAATCCGGGGGGGGGGGGGGGGGGGGGGGGGGGGGTTAGAGATCGACTTTTATTTAAATTAGAAATAGATTATTTTACACTATTTACAAATAAGCATATAAAATATAGAATTGGTGTGCATTCTGCCAGAATGGCGGCATGCTTCTCACAATCCAGGCCAACGGTTCGCCTCACGACAACAATTTCCCCTGGTAGCCATTTGACAGCAGCTTCACGCAACGAGCTGGCTCAATAAAGGAAATGCTGTGTGGATCTACGCGCGTGCGCCACACGAGAGTGAGAGCATGCATTCGTTTAAACAAGAATTAACCGCGTTATTTCCTGATTATTGCTATCGAAAATGCTCAGAGCGCTTTACTTTATTATTCACATTGACAGAAATGTGCTTCATTACTTAAAATCATTACGGTTATAGGGGTTTTATTTGCTAAAACAGGCGCTCCGCCGGCGTAGCCATTTTTAAAGGGGCGTCGGCGTGGGTGCGCATGCGCCAAACGCCGGACTAGCGATCGTCCATTCCGACCCGCGTTGTTCAAACAGGGCAGTCGCATGTGTCGGAGCTCCAGGATCGTTTCGTCCTATTTCTTCTAAAAGTTTGCCGCTTACATGCTTTCTCAAACCTGGTAAATATAACTAAAGTCTTTCGTGTTGGTTAAATGTAATGAGTGATCGCTTCTTTTAAAACGACGGGCTTGTTTGTTGTTTTCGCTTGTTTAAATTTGCTGTTCTGCTGCTTCTTTCGGGCATGTTTGTTTAAATTCACACTGCTTTTCTTTTAAAATAACACTAAGGGTTTTCTTCTTTAACACACTTGGTGCTTTCTTCTTTTAAAACATTTGGGCGCTTTCTTTTAAAATACGCCGCGGCGCTTACTAACAACACAGGGCTGGACGGACGCCCCCTCTGAACGTGTATGCGCTAGCTTGCCATTATCCTGTTCTATGTTTTATTATTATTATTTACCTTAAAAACGTAATTAAAAAAGCACATTAATAAAATACATGTAATGTATTTTTATTCTATTAAAGTTTAATCTCCCAAACCCCCCTATCTGCAACACGTGGCATAAGCATGTATTGATACCATATATGGGCATAAACCCTCGACCAATCAGCATCAAGGATAAGCCACTTCCTCTTATGACGTCAGAAGCGGAGAATTAAGCATATACAGGGGAGAGGGAAAGCCCCCCCCCCCCAATCAGGATTACATTTAGTTATATTCTAGCCAGAGAGAAAATGTATAATACTATATTTTTCGTGTTTAATCAGCTCACTGAACACAGGCATTTATTTTTGTCAAACATACAGTACTGTGCAAAAGTCTTAGGCAGTCCAAAGAAATGTTTAAAGCTGTTTATCTGGGTAGCAAGTGTACTTTGGCTTAGAACAAAAAATACAATTTAACATTAGAACTTGTGCAAATTAAGAGTAACACAATAAAAACTAGTAATAATTTCTTCTGTGTTCTAAAAAGTTACTGATATCTAGTTGGATGGCTAGATGAACACCACATCAGTTCCCAAACTTCTCCTCAGGGGCACCTCAGCCGTTCCATGATTTTGCTAAATTTCACCAACAGCTCAATTAAATTATTAAATATATTGGTTAAAAAAGTCAGTGCGAGATTGACTAGCTGTATGAGGTCTGCTAGTGGCCAAGTCAAAAAATACATGGCTGCACTGGACGGTCGCTGCAAATACTAGGATGATTTTAGCAGAGGTTCTGAAATGGCGAAGATGACACACTTTCAGAGTGAAAAGGATTATAAAGGTTAAAAAGCAGAGATTTCACCTTTTTGCCAGGAGAACCAGCAACATGTCACAGTGACACTGAGGAGTCACTATAAACCCAAAACCCTGGATAGAGGGACTGAGTGAATGAGGAGGTGAATCTGTGCAGGGGGGTCAGTCCATCAGAGAAGACTCTGTAGAAGGACAGAGCACCAGCCCCCCAGTCCAGATACACTCCTACTCTGCGGGAGCCTGAGGGCCGTATGGGTATGAGAGTCTCTTTATTATTGTGCCAGACAGAGTAACTGTCAGTATAACAGCACAGAATCCATGACTTGTCATTGTATCCAAGGAGACAGTCCCTCCCTCCTTTCCTCCTGATCCCTTTATAAGTCACTCCTATCCAGGCTTCATATCCATCCCACTCAGCCTCCCAGTAACAGCGGCCAGTCAGACTCTCTCTGCACAGAACTTGGGTCTCTCTGCACAGAACTTGGGGGCGGCTGTCAAATCTCTCTGGATGATCAGGATATGGCTGCCGCTCTGCCCCCTCTGTCACCTTCCTGTTCCCCCCTGACAGAGACAGGCGTCTGTTTGCTGTGTTGGGGTCCAGCGTCAGCTGGCAGGAGTCTGTAGGCAGGAGGAAGAATTATTAATCCCATCAGGCCGCCTGTTTAAAAACAGCACAGCTTCCCCTAACGAAGCGGGAACTGAAGCTTATGAAACAGCTCAGGAAATGTCGGAGGGAAGCGAGCTAAACTAACAGCTTAATTAGTGAAATTACGGGGAAGTAAAATTACAAAGCAGCGATATTCATCAGACATATTCATCACAAGCATATTTACCACAAAACGGCACCAGAGATCAATACTAAAGTCAGTGTCTTTCCTTCTAACTGCTAATTCCGGCGAGTGCGGCATGAAAATGGCCATCAATAACAGAATATTTAAGTAATATTATTACATATTTAAAGTGACATTTAATAAAAGTTTGGACCTGGATTCTGATACAAAAGCTGTTTCCGGCGCCGGAGTTGCGCTCCATGAGGATTCAGTATTTACAGCGATTGCTAAAGATGGTCTTTAGTCACAGCAAAGCCGGTCTGAATGCATTTCAAATGCATCGGCTTATTTCCATGAAGCATATGTCATACTGTATCTACTGATCCGGGAGAAACGCTGCAGTGTGGAGCGGGGCGGAATAGGTGCCGCGCAAAGCCGGCAAACTAATGATAATACCGTCTACAAACCATCAAAAAAAGCGGATTAAACTACACAGTGAGACGTGCATCATGAAAAACAGAAAGGTTCTCATTACCTCATTAAACAGAAAAATATTGCTCAGAAAAACGGGATTATTATTTTATTAATTTGAAAAAACAGACTTGATTTTTTTCCCAGATGAATGCAATACGCTTCCATAGCGAACCGCTTACCACGCGCGTGACTCTAGATACGGCGCCGCTACCGCGAGGCGTGAGCCCCGCATCTCGCGCACGCGGCCGCTCTAATCTGTTAACATGGGCGCCGAAATGAAATTTGATATTTTCCGCCGCACATGATGCACATCCAGTGTGTCCTGGGCGCTAATTTCTTTTAGCACCGTGGATCAGGAGAACTTTTTAATATTCATGAGTGAAGCCCTACACGATTGGCTGGCTGATTAATATTTATGAGAGGGGCACTACCTCATTGGCCAGTTAACATCGACTTGTGCTGCCTGTTTCTTCTACCTAAAGCAGGGGTGTCCAAATCCAGTCCTGGGGGGCCGGTGCCCTGTGTAGCTCAGCTCTTTCCCTGTTCCACCATAAATAATTCAGCTCAAGAGCTGTGTGGTTATTAGCACAAGGAGATGAATCAGGTGTGTTAAATGAGGGGAAACCCAAAAATGTGCAGGACTCTGGCCCTCCAGGACTGGATTTGGGCTCCCCTGGTTTAAGGCATTCAGTGACCAATCAGTAATATTCTCTCATGAATATTAATGAGTGTTACAGAACCACCCTGTAAAAATGCAAATTCACATTTCGCACATTTGCACGGAAAAGATGGCGGCAGGTGCAGTATTTATCAGAACAGTTTTGGTCACGTTGGAAAAAGGAGTATCTGTCTAACATCGCAACAAGACAGAAATGGCACTCTCCAAGGAGAAACTTGAAGGTTGGAGATGTTGTGATGGAGAAAATGGATGACTTGCCACGCAATGAATGGAGATTAGCACGTTGACCCCTGGAATGTGTGGGGACATCAACATGTTGTTGTTGTAGGTTGAGGGAATCTAGCAGCTCCAGGAAATCAGCAGTGAGATAACCGGAAGTGGTCTTTACTCTACTCATCAACTCTGATCTGAGGAACTTTGTTTCTAGTGTCGACGACATTCCTAGGGTGAGTTACGCCCACTTCCGGTTTTGTTGCTAATATGCTAACATGATTGTAGTTTTTTTTTCGGTACATTGCCTATTTTGACGCTAATTTCTTCACTCGATTCTACTCATCAAGCCGGATCTGAGTAACTTTGTTTCTAATCTCTAGGGTATTCCTAGGCTGTGAGATGCCGACTTCTGGTTTTGATGCTAATATGCTAGCATGATTGTAGTTTTTTGTACATTGCCTGTTTTGATGCTAGTTTTATGTCTTTACTCTACTCATCAACTCTCATCTGAGGAACTTTGTTTCTAGTGTCGACGACATTCCTAGGGTGAGTTACGCCCACTTCCGGTTTTGTTGCTAATATGCTAGCATGATTGTAGTTTTTTTGTGCATTGCCTGTTTTGATGCTAGTTTAATGTCTTTACTCTACTCATCAACTCTCATCTGAGGAACTTTGTTTCTAGTCTCGACGACATTCCTAGGGTGAGTTACGCCCACTTCTGGTTTTGATGCTAATATGCTAGCATGATTGTAGTTTTTTGTACATTGCCTGTTTTGATGCTAGTTTTATGTCTTTACTCTACTCATCAACTCTCATCTGAGGAACTTTGTTTCTAGTGTCGACGACATTCCTAGGGTGAGTTACGCCCACTTCTGGTTTTGATGCTAATATGCTAACATGATTGTAGTTTTTTCTGTACATAGCCTGTTTTGACGCTAGTTTTATTTCTTTACTCTACTTATTAAGATGGATCTGAGGATCTTTGTTTCTAATCTCTAGGGCATTCCTAGGCTGGTGAGATGCCGACTTCTGGTTGTGATGCTAATATGTTAACATGATTGTAGTTTTTTGTACATTTTGATGCTAGTTTTATGTCTTTTCTCATCATGTCTAATCTGAGGAACTTTGTTTCTAGTCTCTACGAGATTCCTAGGCGGAGATACGCCCACACATCTGGTTTTGATGCTAATATGCTAACATGCTAAGTTTTGAGATTACTCCATATTCTGAATCTGGGTGTTGCTATACGCCTAGATCAAACCTTTCAGCCTGATCTGAGCATGCCAAGGCATTTTACATGCTAACAGGCTAGCATGCTAACTTTTGAAATAATTAAAATGCTTGTAGCTTTTTTATACAGTGCCTATTTTGACGCTAGTTTCATCACCTGATTCTACTCAACTCTGATCTGAGGAACTTTGTTTCTAGTGTCGACGACATTAAACAGCCATAAACGCTTTTCCTTTAATGATCTGAATGTGGGTGTTGCAGTCATAACAGAGATGTGTAAGGAGTAGATTATTCAGATGCCACCTCTGCACTTGACAGGTTCCCCAGCGAACCCAGTTAGCACCTTTTAATGACAATTAAACACAGCATGTTATTTGTAATAAGCTTGTTCAGGGATTCGTCAGGCATGTTCGTAATAATAGGAAAGCAGTTCACATTAATTACAGACTTTTGCATCACTGGTAAAAGGCTCAGGGCTCCGGCTGTTGATTTAATTACTCCAGTAATTAAATGAGTCACAGCTCACAAGTGACATTGCAGGCTGTGTTCGACGGGAGCTAGATTATGAAACATTTTGTACGTTAATGGTGGTTTCTTGGTGGGAACCCCCCCTCCCCCCCCCACAGTTTTCAGGTCGTTCAGCTTGAAGCTCATATTCCCCTCGCCATTTTTCTACCTTGCAGGTGTGCAGGTCAGGAACGTTCTGGCCTCATCCCAGCTCATTCAGACTCAGCTAGCCACTGTTTGGTGAGTGTCCACTGAATTCTTCACGGCCGCAGTGGTGCGCTTGGTTTATTTGCCCCTCTTAAATTACGTAGCTCAATCCTTTCAGCATCCACTCTATGCGGGCAGTGTGTGGCTCCACAGGTGAGGACCATATGTCTGTAACCTCAAGGTCGACAGTTCAAGTCCCCGGATTGGCAGTGATTTCTCTGCTGGTCCCCTGAACAACCTCTAATTGCTCCAATTGACCCTGCGCTGATTTCAGAAGCCATCATGATATTTCCAGGGCTGGTTGCTTTTCTTAAGTGGTCTGTTCCTGTTAGCACGCGTCAGGCAGCTGGTGCGACGGCTCGAGGCAGGAGGTCTGTACTTCTGAGTTGTGACTCATGGGATCCTACTGATAATCAACTAATAGGAAGCGTGTCGCAGGTTTTTAATGTGCTGCAATAATCACTGCTTTAAAAAAAAATAAAAAAATTTAAAGGCATTTTGTTTTTTATATGTCTGTCTCTCAAAATACTGCTAAAAAATATATTGTTAGGTGAGAATACATTTTATTATTACAGCTCACCTAACAAACTTCATAGCCTAGCCTAGCATACCTTAAACATGCTTGGAACACTTGCATTAGCCTACAGTTGGACAAAACTCAGGGTAAGTTGTCATTTTTTTGTAGGTTAGTTTGGTTTTTAAATTGGACCCCTCATGGTCTGGGTGAAGTTATGCTGGTCTTCGCCATCTGTGCACCCGGTTCGATTACTGACCTTCCCACATGTTCTCCCAAGGAACCTGGCAGATGTGGACAAGGACGGCCAGCTGACAGGGGAGGAGTTCATCCTGGCTATGCACCTGGTGGACATGGCGAAGGCCGGACAGCCGCTGCCCCTCACGCTTCCCGGGGACCTGGTGCCCCCCTCCGTCAGGTAGACAGCCGCCGCCGGTGGCCAATCGGTGAACCCGGCAGAGCAGTAAATAGAGCTCTGGAAAAAAATTGAGACCACTCTATACTGGAAAAAAAATCTGCTTGTTTAAAGCTGGTTTTGCTGGCAGAAAGGTACGCTGAGCGTCAGGTTGCTTCCAGGTTCTAAGTACGCAAGTGTACAAGAATATGGTGAAACGGGAGACACTGAGAAAGGCCAGAAAGCAGCCAGGTAAAGGGTGGAAACGACTTCCCAATGCTTGAGATGCCCGTTCACTTATCCGACAGTGCCTCATGAATCATGACCTCAAGTGACCTGTACTTGGTGGAAACGTTAAGTGCAGGTGTGAGGTGCACTGCTAGGACAGTTCATAACAGGCTCATAGAAGCAGGGCTGAAGTCCCATAAAGCAAGGAAGAAGCCCTTCATTAATGAGAAGCAGGAAAGAACCAGGCTGCAGTTTGCAAAAGAAAAAAAAACATTATTCACAGATCCATACCCATAAAGGAGAACTGAGTGAAACAAAAATTGGTGCTATGGTCTCTAACTTTTTTCCATAGTTATATGTAATGAATGGGGAAAGGCGGGGGGGTTGAATATGCTGTGTCAGGCTGGACATTGACCCATCTGGAATCACAGGCTAGGAGGCTTTGTTACAGAAAGGGAGAGTGTCCCCATACACTGAGATACTTCGACTGAGCCCAGCTAAGGGACTCCTGATGAGTGAGCACGGGAAGCTGTATGGTGGTTGTTCCTGTGTAGCCTGACTCAGAGTCTCAGGTTCTAGCACCTTCTACCTACACGGAGGCATGTTGTATTTTGCAGAACGGGGAAGCAGGGGGAATTGCTTCCTTTGAATCGCACCATCGTCCCTGAAGAAATTCAAGTTGAACCACCCAGAAGCAAAGAGAAGCATTAGTAGAACGGACAGACGGATTTACACACACACACACACACACACACACACACACACACACAAAGACAGGCACCTTCAGCTAGTGAATGTTTTTGGTGACACAAGTGTGTATTAGTGATGTGCCGTTCTTAGTATCTTTACAAAGAATCACCTGATTCACATTGAATTGCAGGAGGTCAAAGGTCACTGCCCCTATTGCCATGGTTACCACGTGTGCGTGTGCATGGCCCTCCTTGCAGTTTCGTTCGAGGACAAGCTAAAGGAGAACTTCCAGCGGGGAAACGCTGAGCTGGAGAGGCGGCGGCAGGTCTTACAGGAGCAGGAGCGGCGCGAGCAAGAGAGGCGGGCCCAGAAGGCCCGGGAGGAGCAGGAGCGGCGTGAGCAGGAGGCGCGGGAGCAGGAGAGGAGGCGGCAACAGGAGCAGGAGCGGCGGCTGGAGAGGCAACGCGAGCTGGAATGGCAGAAGGAGGAAGAGCGCTTAAAGGAGCTGGAACGCAAGGAGGTCAGTCTTTCTAGTATGGAATGCTAGCATTGTACTTGGGGTTAGGCAGTCGCTCTTTGGTCATTGGTCCAGTCCCAGCCAATCACATTTGGGTTTAGCAAATTAATGTTGTTGGCGATTCACCAGCACTGTTGCCTCATACCTTTCAGAGCTGGGGGTTGGAATCCCACCTCCACTCTTTGAGAGTTTCCATGTTCTCCCAGTGTTGTGTGGCCTTCCTCCAAAAACATGCCCTTAGGTGGTCTGGTGCCTTTAAATTCTCTGCAGTGCGAGGTTCTAGTGTAAGTGCATGTTTTGTGCCCTGCGATGGGCTGACATCCCGTCCAGGGTGTACCCCCCCAGCCTGGTGCCCTGTGCTGTCCTGGATAGACTCCAGGCCCCCCTGTGATAATTGGCTGGAAGTTAATAAAACTTCATTATTGTAACCCTGTGTTGGGCAAATACAGCAT
Source organism: Brienomyrus brachyistius (assembly GCF_023856365.1). Taxonomy (NCBI): domain Eukaryota; kingdom Metazoa; phylum Chordata; class Actinopteri; order Osteoglossiformes; family Mormyridae; genus Brienomyrus; species Brienomyrus brachyistius. The sequence continues at coordinate 274,684 of NW_026042347.1, forward strand.
TATAACTAATTAAACTAGTTTACTGGTGAAACTCCGTTTATGTACATCTCTGAATGGCTGGGAAGGTTTGACAGCATGTATTTGGTTATTGGTTTAGCTTGTGTGTGAACGTGTGCGACCTGTGATTAGCGCGTGTGTGTGTGTGTGTGTGTGTGTGTGTGTGTGTGTGTGTTTGGTCGTGATCATGTGTGTGTCCCTGCAGGCTGCTAAGCAGGAGCTGGAGCGTCAGAGGAAGATGGAGTGGGAGTGGAGGAGGCGACAGGAGCTGCTGAATCAGAGGAACCAAGAACAAGAGGACATCATCAAGCTTAAGGCCAAGAAGAGGAGCTTGGAGCTGGAGCTGGAGGCTGTGGTGAGGACCAGGCCGTCCTGCACCTGTTTGCCCCGACCGACTGCATTCCCCTTCAGGAACGAGGAACAGCCAGCTGTTGAAATCGCACTATCAGAGACGCACGTTTTCCTTTCAGATGTCAATGGTACACATGCTTGTGTCCACAGCGACAATATTCCCGCCCTCAGGACTCATAAGACCACTGTTTAATTTCAGAGAGACAAGCACAAGCAGATCTCTGACCGACTCAGGGACGTCCAGAGCAAGAGGAGCATCCAGAAGGGAGAGCTGGAACTGATCAGTCAGAAGCAGGACAGCTGCCTGCTGGAGGTCAACGCCCTGCAGCGGCAGCTTGAGGTCTGCGGCCTTCCTCCGCTGCCGTCCAAGATCCCAGCAGCTATGGGACGAGCACCAGCTGCAACACTGATAAATAGATTCAACACGGTTCTTTTTCCATGTGATCTGGCGTTATGTCTGCTGTGCGTTATACAACAGCTGTGCCACTCCTGTCTGATTAGCAGTCTTCAGATTTTGGCAACCAAGGGAGAGACTGTTCTTCACACCTTTCCTGGAGAATGTGCAGTTTTTTTGGGGGGGAATTTACTATAAAAGCAATAGATAGATAGGGTGAAGTTTCCAGGGAGGGTTTATTTCAGGATTCTCCAGCTTTCTGAGGGAGTTTGGCCTGTTTTTGTGCAGGAGGGGCAGAGGAAACATTCTCAGCTGATTGTGGAGCAGCAGAGATGCAAGGAGATCCTATGCAACATGGGGCTGAACAGTAGGTCTGGTGAGTCTGATCTCCCTGCTTCTCCCTGCGTTACCTGGCGCCCCCCCCCCCCCCCTGCAGTCATTCTTGAAGTACTTAAATGTCATGGTGGCACATGGGTGGTACATGCTTCTTGTGCTTCTAAAATGTAGGTGTACACTACCAGACAAAAGTTTGGATGCACCCACTTGTAATACATCTATCTGTATTTTAGCTACATTATTCACCTTAGAGTAAAAGGCTTGGAGGCAGTCGACAGTTTTGCTTCGATGACAGCAATGCAGAATCTTGGCGTTCTTTCAGCCAGCTTTCAGATGTAACCCCCCCTGGAAGGCTTTTCCAGCAGTACAGGAGTTTCCAGAAGTTCTGGGCACAAGTCGGCTACCAACTCATCTCGGCTCTGTAGGGTTTGGGTGGAGTGGGGGATTGTGGGGGCCAGGTTATCTGTCACAGCCCTCCCTCTCACATGTCAACAAGAAAATACTTACCATATAACCTCGAGGTGCACTTAGGGTTGTTAATGTAAGGGCCCCCTGCTGATACAGCGCGTTGCTGCACCCTCCACACGAACCACCTCAGGGATGAGAACCTGAGTGTAGTCGTGCAGCGGGTGACACCTCAGCATCACACTAGTCCGAATGGAATGGAACAGTGTACATTTTTTTCCGGTGGCTGGAGTGCCAACCCTGCCACCAACCCCCTTGCAGTTTTCCCTGCAAGTTGGAGGACTTCCTTGCAGGGCTTAGATGTAGATTGTCAGTCCCAGGATGAAGCAATTGCAGGTGAAGGGTCTTGCTTAGAGGTAGTGTTTCTGTATACAGGTCCGACACTTTCCTCCGTAAAGAGGGGCGTGACTGAGAAGGACATCGTCTGTCGGAAACTCAAGGAGCAGCTGGATGTGCTGGAGAAGGATACCGTGGCAAAACTGTCGGAGATGGACCAGTACAACGTGGACATCAAGGTGAGGAGGCATTACTGGTGGTAGAAAGGCATCAATGTTGTGGCTTGCCTCTAGTTAGCCCAGTGTGCTGTACAGGGGCCAGTAGCATTTGTAAATAGAATAAAGTGGAGAAGTGAAGCCTCAAAACATCCATAATCTATGGCCCAGAATCCCGTGTGTTCTGAATTGGATCTGGTGTCTGTACCTTGTATAGCGAGTGGTGGTTGGCGGTGTGGCTTGGTGCTCTGCGCTAATGGTGGTGCGGGCCCGGTCCCTTCCCACAGGAGCTCCGGGAAAGCCAGACCAAGCAGCAGCAGGTCCTGGACAGACTGCGGCAGGTCAAGGCCGACAAGCTATGTGACCTGCAGCGGAGGCGAGAACTGGAGTTGGAGAGGAGGAAGAGAGAGGAGGAGGAGGCGGTCAGGTGAGCTAGGCCTCCTGCAAGGCCTGCATGCTCTGTTGTCGTTTTTGCATTTCTGTTGGCTGTCATGGTGCCAGGTTTGGTTTCCCTGCAATGGTGACTGACCTGTCCTAAATCGCTTTTTAATATCACTTTAACACTGTGCTTCCCAAGCTGGTCCTTGGGGATCCAGAGCTCCCTTTTACTTATTTTTTGTTTGTTTTTCTATTTTTAAGTGGGTCAACACATCACCTACATAATGTCAGAACATGTCAGATGGCTAAGAGCAATTTTAATGTCAATTACAGACCCAGTGTGACAAAGTTCAGTTAAAGCATTAAATTTGAATGGATGACGTGACCTTGATGGTTTGTTTAAAGAAAATATAGCTGCATCACGTGATTGAAGGGCCATGATGTGGTGCTGGGCCAAATTCAGCTTCAATGTGATGCATCATGTCATTCACAGGCAAGCCAAGCTGGAGAAAGAGCGGCAGTGGCGTGTGAAGTTGGAGCGGGAGGAGGAGGAGCGGCGGAGGAGGATCCAGGAGGAGCGGGAGGCCAAGCTGAAGGAGGAGGAAGAACGTGAGCGTGAACTCCGGGCCAAACTGCGCGCCGCTCAGGAGCAGGCTGAGCGGAACCGCCGGGCCGCTGGAGAGGAGGAGGCAGGAGGAAGCCCAGAAGAGGGAGGAGGAGAAGAGGATAGAGGAGGAGAGGCGGCGAGAGGAACATAAAAGGGCGGAGGAGGAGAGGAGGCAGAAGGAAGAGGAGAGGAGGCGGCAAGAGGAGGAGCGGAGAAAGGTGGAGGCAGAGAGAAGGAAGCTAGAGCTGGAGAGGAAAAGACTGGAAGAAGAGAAAAAGAGATTTGAGGAAGAGAGGAGGAGGCAGGAGGAAGAGAGAAGGAGGCAAGAGGAAGAGAACAGAAGGAAGAAGGAGGAGGAGCAGGAGCTGGAGAGGGAGGAGGAGGAGAGAAGACGTCAGCGGGCTCAGATAGCTGCTGTCAGGGATGCAGAGGAGCGGAGGAGACAGGAAGAGGAGCGGAGGAGACAGGAAGAGGAGCGGAGGAGACAGGAGGAGGAGCGGAGGAGGCTGGAGGAGGAGAAGAAGAGACAGGAAGAGGAGAGACGGCGAGAGGAGGACAGGAGGAGAAAGCAACAGGAGGAGGAGGCCGTGGCCAGACAGCGGGAGGAAGAGGCCCGGCAGCAAAAGCAGCAGCAGCAGCACAATTTAGGCAAGACAGACATTCATGAGAAGCTGTCGGCCCTGATCAGGGGCCTAGAGGAGCGAAAAGGTAAGGATTATGGCCTCGATGCAGCCCCCTTCGGGAGGTGTGGAAACGCAGTGACAAATCACAATCTCAGACACGTAAAGCTACCATTAGCGGTGGGGTTTGTACAGTTTCTTCATCAGCCTCCAAATGCAAGTGTCCCATCAGCAGACCCGAGGTGTCGTGTGCTGGTTCAATAGCTGCAGTGCGTCATTAGTGACACAGCGTTCTGAAGAACAGTCACACAAGGAGGTGACTGACTCACTGTCGTTGCAGGGAATTTGAGACCCGTCAAGTCAACACACAGGAAATCGGCCTCCCTGACAACCTACAGAGCCCTGTACCCCTTCACAGCACGGAACGCGGACGAGCTCACCTTTGACACGGACAGCTTGATTGAGGTATACAGAGTGCACCCCCATATGTTAATCTGTTTGTACCATAAATTAAATGTGCTGAATCATTGCCCTGGTGCCTGATTAGCTCTTTTTTTCTGAATCCTTTTCGGGTGTTTTACAGTTAGATCTAGAATCCTTTTGTTCACCATAAAGTGCAACAAGGAGCAGTTTTTTGGGGGGGGGAGGACAGAGGGGTACAAGTGCCCCTGTGACAAAATAAATAAACATGTAGACATATTTAATTTATTAATGGCACATTTCTCCTTTCATATGTTTTAGGGTGTTTTCTGGCCAGTCGTGACCTGGTTTTGGATAGTACGCCCATGTGTGTCATGTGGTAGCCCTTAACCAATCGCCTTGAGTCCGCAGGTGGACGAGAAGACGGAAGGCGAGCAGGGCTGGCTGTATGGCAGCTACCAGGGCAAGATGGGCTGGTTCCCTGAGAGCTACGTCGAGAAGCACAGCCAACCGGAATCTGCGGCCAGCACCAAGCAGGCTCTGATGCCCACAACTGCATCTACCTCAGTCTCTGCAAGGTAATGTTGCCCCTTGGTGTCCAGCATCTAAACTGGTCCTGTGTCATATCTGAATGCTTATGTGGGTCTCACTGACCGTTTTCTCCTGGTCTGTCCCTACTTCAGCAAGGCGGAGGCTAATTCCAGTACCTTCCCAGCTACCTTCCCAGCAGGACAGAGCACTCCTGGGGGGGCAGGGCAGAACTCTGCCTTCACTCCCACCCACCCTCCAGGCTCTGCCTCTATGGAGTATGGACAGGTAGTTATCCTGGGAGCGCCCCCTACCTGAAGAATACCGTAACTGTCTCGAGTGAGAATTCAGAACTGGCCCCACCCGATCGGTCGTGTTCTTTTTCTGTATTTCCACTGCATGCCTATGCGTATTTATGTGCCAGTGAGTCTGTGGCCTGTTTGCATGGCTGCATCTGAACCATGTCTGTTCAGAAGCCTTCAACTGCTTCTGCGACTGTCTTGCACGTTACTGCAGTATTTTGTTCTGTACTATGCTTTTTCTTTATTTATATATAACAATCAGAAGCAGGTTTGCTGTTTCTGGGGACCCATTTAAAAAGCCACTTTGGGGCCCCTCCACAAGGTGGTGACTTTGTGGCCAGCAAGGGGCCCCCAACACAAATGCATGATTTTATCGCCATAAACAAGTCAACTATGTTTGCTAATAGTGTAGTTTGTATATATGTTGTTTTTTTGGTCATATTTGTGCATGTGTTTGCACATATATAACAATACACTGAGATGTACCATGTATGCACGAGAGTGTTAACTTTCTAGGTATATTCATAAGTTGGTAAACTTTCATGTTAACATTTATCAAAATGTCCATTTTTGGGGGGATTTTTAAGGTAGTTTCAAGTACGTCTAGATCAGATCTTGTTTCCTGAGTGGTGTCCCGGCTGACAGACATGTTTTCTGCGTTGTCAGGTGGCAAGTGGCCTCCAGGTGCAAGCGCTGTGCTCCTGGACGGCCAAGACGGACAACCACCTGAACTTCTCCAAGGATGACATCATCACGGTGCTGGAGCAGCAGGAAAACTGGTGGCTGGGGGAGCTGAATGGGGTGCAGGGCTGAGCCGGAATGAGTAAGTGACACTCTTGGCGGTTCCTCGGGAGGTTCCAGAAGGGTTCTGGTTCTGCTCAGACCAAAGCCTGTCAGCTACCTGGAGACTGGTGGTCATTTACTGAGCCATTTCCTTATTCTAATTCCATATTTCTACGTATTTATTACTGAAGTGGTATTTGATTTGCATTTTTCGGGGCAGGCATCTAGGAGTGATTTTAAATAATCCCTGCCTTTTCTTTGTGACATGTTTGAGAAAATGTGCTAGATTTAGTATGGTAAATTTGGTTTGACTGATTGACTCAACACTTATGAATGCTATTGTGATGTTTTTGTGCTTATATTATTGGTTGAGATAAGCGAGATCAATTTGTAAGGGATTTTTTTCTTTTTCTATTGAAAAATGCGTATGAGCAGAATCGCCGATCCATTTTTTTTCACTTTATTTTGCCAGACCCCTATATTCTTCTGTGGATGAGTTCAATAACCCTGACAATACTCTACAAGAAGGTAAGTTTCTTTTCCAGGGAAGAATTTGAATGAAAAGAAGTTAAATTAAGCTAAGCAGAAGCGCATTTTGCATACATTGTGTCTTTCTTTGATACCCAACATTCCATTTTAGCCAGTCACTACTCTTCACTTTGTTTGGCCATCTGTAATTTGAAATCTTGACTTCTCTTGCGTACCTTTTAATCATCTTGATTAATGGTATTGCTGCTAGCATGTCAGAAGTAACCTTGAAACAGGGTCTGGTGTGAGAGGCCATTGTCGAAAAGGAGAAAGCCGGATTTTGTCACTGGCTGTTGACCGTTGATTTTCTGTCTAATCAGAAGGCAGGTTTTGTGGCAGTTAAAAATCATTTGGCCATTCTGTCTCTCATCCAATCAGAGTATGTAGCCTTATATACCTATGAAAGCCCAGAGTCAGGAGACCTCACTTTCAACGAAGGAGACACCGTCGTTGTGACGGAAAGAGAAGGGGACTGGTGGAAAGGGTACATCGGAGACAGGAGTGGAGTCTTCCCCTCCAACTACGTAACGCCAAAGGAATCTGAAGTAAATTGTCATGAACGACTTTTCTCAGAGATACTTAAACTGCAGAGTTTATTGTCTATAAATAATAAATCATGACAGGCTAACTTTTGCTACTCTGACCTCTACCAATATGTGTGTCTGTCTACAGACATATAGCACCACTGGAAAGTCAGGTGGAGTCGGCAAAAAGCCAGGTAAGGATGCGGGATCCCACAGTCACCACTCAGTAAAGAGCCAAGAAATTCACTGGCAGCCACCACACACCTTTATCTTTGCCTTTCCGTTGATGCTGGTGCATCTGCAGCTAGGCTGTGTCCTGTATACAGATGAAACACAGCTGTGTTCAATAGTCTTTGCGAGTGCCGACTGTTGCGAAGCTCTATCTACCTTGAACACGTGTGCTTGTTTGCGTTCGCATTCATTTGTGAATGTGTATGACAGAGGTTGCCCAAGTGACGACTGCGTACACGGCCACCGGAGCGGAGCAGCTGAGCCTGGCCCCGGGACAGCTTATCCTCATCCAGGGCAAGAACCCATCTGGGTGGTGGCAAGGGGTTCTGCAGGTCTGTGGACCCGTGTTGTCATGATAGTGACGTTAATCAAATGTGGAGGCCGCCCATAATGAGGTCTAATCCTGGGCTGTTTTTGGGAGGAGGCATTGAAGTTGAGTTGCGGGTCTCTCTCAGGTCAGATGCATTTGTCCTAAATTAGGTTGGCATGTATGTCCTGATGAGGAACCTCTTGTCTTGTATCTGTCCAGGCTAGGGGTAAAAAACGCCAGAACGGATGGTTCCCCGCCTCCCACGTCAAGCTCTTGGGCCCCACCAGTGGGAAGTCCACACCAGCTCCAGTTCCAAGTAAGATCAACAGCATCACATGCCAAGATCTGCGATGATCTCCGTCTGCATCTTCCGTAACAGCCTTTCCTACATGTTGGCTGTTCCTTCAGTTTGCCAGGTCATCACCATGTACGACTACAAGGCGGGCAACGAGGATGAGATGAGCTTCTCCAAAAGTCAACTGATCAATGTGCTGAACAAGGACGATGCTGATTGGTGGAAAGGGGAGCTGAATGGCGTCGTCGGCTTGTTCCCCACCAATTACGTCAAGATGACCACGGAGTCCGATCCCAGTCAACAATGTAAGTTTAATTTTTTTCCCCCCCCAAGTAATATTTGTTTGTCTTGTTGATAGTTGCAAATGTCTTAAGATACAAAGTTTGCAGCCTAGTGTTTCATGCTGTTGGCAATAAATGAGAGAGCGGTAGTTCCAAAATCTAAGGTGGAAAGTGACCTTCGGGTAAAAGTTGACCCACGTTACAGTGCCCACCTGCATTGTATGGGTCTCTCAAAGGGCTGTTCTCCTGCTGACTGCAGCTCTACCAAGGCTACGGTTTGGCTTCCTGCTTGGGTCTGACTTTCTGAACAGAAATGGTTTGTGTCCAAAGATGAATCGAGAGAGTTTGCAGTAGCTGTGTGCTGCAGGGGAAACCTAAACACAGATAAGAAATGATTCATTGGTGACCTCATGGGAGGCCTGGTGATGTGAAGTAGGGCAGTTTGAAAGATACTACCTGGTATTGGCAAATGTCTTCATAAAAAACCATGATGAGAGGGTCGATGAGTTTCCACATCATGGCGTGCATACTCTCTCTTCTGCCATCCGCCTATTAGGACTGGGTTTCTTCTCAGAGTTGTGCTTCAGAGAAGCACTCCTCTCCTTCCATCCATCCGTCCACCCTCCTTACACTCTTCTCCTGCCATCTTTCCCTTCTTTCCCCCCCACCTTTCCCTCCATCTTTCCCTCTATCTGTGTTGTTCTTGTAGGACGGCATCGTTGCCTCTTCCTCCACAGCTTCTCAGAGCTGTTCAGATACCCTTTAGGTGCTCCATATCAGTCAATGCTTCCTCGCTGGATAGGGCCTGCCTTCTCATCAAATTCACTTTCTTTTACTTCTGCTTTAATATTATTATTATTATTATTATTTAAATTTTTTTCCTCATGTGTTGAAGCAGGTCCCACACACCTACCAGTCCAACAGCAAGTGCCCCCCTCTGTAATTTTTATATTCATGTTTTTAGTCTTTAAAATTGTTCTTGCTTATGATGCAAAGCAATTACAATGCCAGTGATAGATGCTGATGCCATATTTAAAGTATAAAGCATATCATTTAAACAGCTTTTTGGGAGAGCGTGAAGGTATGTAGAGTCATAGTCATTAACTATTTAAAACATATTTTTCTTTCAAAAATGGCTTTTTACCCTAAGTGCAATTGAGTATCCTAACTTTTTTTTGTTTGTTTGTTAAAACGTCTCTCACTGACAGTTATATCTGAATGTTACTGCGCAGATGGAAAATCTGGGATAATCTGTGCAGGCAACGGTGCGTTTACGCTTAGCTTGTAGTTCAGTTATGGGCTACGTACCGTTGGGTAATTGCATAAGTGTGTGTGCGTGTGTTCACAGTATGAATTCACATGTACACAGACACATGCTTTCCATTGGTAGGTTTTTTTTGCCAACCCCATGAGTGCACCTAACCTAACCCTAACCCTAACCCTGCTAACCCTAACCCTAACCCTAACCCTAATCCTCTCCCTCTACGAAATCCCATGGCTTTAGCTATAGTACTGTGCTCAGTGCTGGTCAACCCATTAGGTGACATAGGCAGCCACCTGGGGTGCCATCTTTTGGTGAGGCGCTGCCTTAGCCAGCCAATATCACTTTGTCGCAGACAGGGGGCCCTGGTGGTGTAGCTTGCCTACGGCGACACATGAGCTTCAACGATTACTGGCTGTTTACGTACTTCTTTAAGTACTGTGTTTTGCCTATGGGTATAGTGTGTAGAATATTCGTCATACATACCTAGACTAAGGGGAAACCTTTGTTGCCTTACATGTAGTTGTGTATTTTGAGGGTGTTATTTGTTATAATGTATGGAGTGGAAGGGTATTCAAGCAGGCAGTCATACACTGGTTGCAGCCTTCATCTTTTCCCTATGTGGGGGTCGGTGAGCCATTCGAGGGTCAAAGTTCTGGGTCCTTGCTTCACTGTTTGCTGTTTTTTCCGAACACTCGCGGCGGGCTTTGGTGGACTTTGGTTTGCCCTGTTAGTGCCCCGGTGCAGTGTCTGCCGCTTTCTCGCCTGAGGGGGTTTGGACCAGGATGCTGTGAGTTTTCAGCTGATCTGCCATAATACTGGAAATGTTTTAGAATATATTTTTTTTTGCTTTAAGTGACCTTAGGGAGGTAACGTCAATGTAAATGCCCCCCCCCCCCCACCAAGATGGAGTGGTTAATTCAGGTAATTATATGCATAACCTTTAACGAAACAAGGCCTGCTGGTGTTTAACAGTACATGTTTTGCGGTTTCTGGGTTCTAACAAGTTTAAAAACTAGTTATAACTAAGATACATGTCTTTATTTAATAATAATTGATACTTTATTGAGCCCTATGGGGAAATTCTCTTTACGCCACCCCCAGTTTGCTTTCTGTAAGTGACAGCAAGCTGGCCGCAAAGGGTAGCCACCCATAGCAGCATCCAGGGAGCTGGGGGTTAAGGGCCTTGCTGAAGGACCCGCAGATGTACTGAGGCTGGGCGAAAAACGAGGCTTTAGCCCACTGAGCCTCACACTTTGCTTTTTCATGCAACTTAAAATGAAAATCTGCCTTGCCATTGATTATTTGGTTATTGATAAAATTCAGATGTTAGATGGGCTAATTCTTTTTTTGGTCACTAAGGTTTAGACTCTGAAGATTATCCTTCTGCATGGTGCCTGCTGACTATTTGGTCCATGCCAGTGTAACTATTAGCCAGAGGTAAATGTTGACAATGTCCTTGGAACAAATGCTAAAGAATCGTATTACTCGGTTAAGGATAAAAATGGCAGATTTGGTGGTTTATAAAGTGTGGTCTTTTGCTCTCACATCAGGGTGAAACTCTCTGTGCCTCAGTGTTCAAGAAATCATCACTGCTGCGGCACTTTGTAGTAAAACTACAAGCATTTTGAATGTAACCTGGTTTGCCCAGATTTTACTCTTAGTTGTATTGACTTATTTTATTTTATATGAAAGTGCAGTTTAATGAAAAAAAAATGGATGACTGTGATATTGTGTGCTCAGTCTACAATATGTGTGATTACTTGCAGTAAGGCATAGAAATGTCTGAATAAGGTATTTAACAGCTGAAAAATATCCTCTACTTGGAAAACATTTTGCAAGCAATTAAAGGTTTGCTCTGTTTATGCAAATTTGCAATCTGTTTATGCTGCTGGCAAGAGAGATGCATTTTGAATGAATCCCTTGCATTAATTGTTAAACAGTCTATGCAGTTTGAGGTTTCATTTGGCCCCACTGGGAATTTACCCACAGTGCATTGGCAGTAGTCAAGTCAGTTTGTCTGTGTTAAAGTTCCCAAGCTGTGTTACTTTGAAAATGTGCCTCAAATTATACATATGTACATTTATCGTGAAAATAAAGGATTTGCTTAAAAAGCACCTGCTTTTTTTTGGCAAGTCATTGTCTTACACAAGGATGGTGTGAGGTTTGGTTATTAGCGTCTAATATATATATATATCCAGGACCAGGTTATTCAAGAAGCTAAGCACTAGGATGGTTACAGTCCCAGGCAAAATGGGTTCGAGAGAGGAAACCTGGCTGCGGTTTTTAAGGCTTGGGGATGAGGCTCATGCAAAAAGGCGTATTGAAAGTTACCCAATGGAGTTTCAGCGTCTGCGCGCATCTGAATTTTCAGCAAAAGGTAAGACGGACGGGAGGGTTGTTCTCGCGCAGTGACTTAGCGACAGCTCCGGGTAGCGGCTTCTCAAGCCAGTGGTTTAGCCACATGTTTGGGGCCACGCAAGACAGCTGCTGACCGCGGCTGCCCCCCCCCCCACTCCCACCCCCACCCCCGTCATCCCCGACCCTGCAGGGTGTGCTGACCTGACCAGCCTGGACACCATGAGTCCGCAGGAGAGGAAGCGACAGGGTTACATCCACGAGCTCATTGAGACGGAGGAGCGATACATGGCTGACCTTCAGCTGGTCCTGGAGGTATGATCTGCAGTGGGGCCCCCGTGAGGTCTTTGCACTTCAGTCTGCTTTAAGCATTTGCAGTTTTGAGTTTTTATATTCTTGTCATGGATCTCATGTATAGGGCTTTGAGTGTAGGTTTTTGTGCCAGAACATGTTTAACTTATTTTCCCTAACATTTTGTTATCCCTCTTAACCTTTACTAACCCTTTCCAACTTTGCCCGTCTCTCATTTTTTTTTCTCCAGGTGTTTTACAAGCCCATGTCTGAGTCGGGACGCCTGACAGATGTTGAAATGGCCATGATCTTCGTCAACTGGAAGGACCTGATTATGTCCAACACCAAACTTCACAAGTGTGTCTTTCCACAAGCTTGTTTCTTCTTGGTAGCTGAAATTCTTGGGAATGAAACGTGATCCGATGCTGCCACCTTGCTCTAGGAATACGAACTGCGAGTATCGTGTCCCACAACAGCAAATGTCATAGGCAGAGTGAAGTCCCAGAAATAGAGAAGTGCCAGGAAAAGGAATTATCTATGCAGTCGATGGATAATAACAAAACAGGCTGCACAGTTTTTGCACTTAAAGAACTGACTGGAATGTTTGTTGAGAATGGCACTGGCCAGCATTCTGTTTTTGAAACTCACCTGAACTTTTACGAAGAAATTGCTTGGTACTGGACTTGGCGGCCTTTGCGGTTTTGGTGATTGTGTTTGTGAATGGCAGGGCACTGAGGGTGAGGAAGAAAACGGGTGGCGAGAAGATGCCGGTGCAGATGATTGGGGACATCCTGGCCTCGGAGCTCTCGCACATGCAGGCCTACATCCGCTTCTGCAGCTGCCAGCTTAACGGTGCAGCCCTGCTGCAACAAAAGACTGACAAGGAACCCGAGTTCAAGGACTTCCTCAAGGTGAGGAATGGTGGGCAGCAGCCCTGGAACAAATGGGAGGGGTAGATAGTTCATTGTTAAAGGCTGTTCCAGAGCGATCGGTAAGCGGGAGAATTGCAGCCGTCCAAATGTCCTCAGTGAAAAAGCGGTAGCGGGTTAAATGGATGTTGAACTGTTCTTTATTTTCTTCTGAAATGAATTACAAAGATATCTTGCGGGCCAATACTATGTTCTATGAGACCTCTGGACTCAACTCTTCTAAAGCACCTAGACTGAAATTTAGAGTGGTGCTTTAGATAAGGACGTAGGCTAGGGTTTCTGACTCCTAAGTGTGTGTGTGTCTCTCTCTCAGAAAATCGCTACAGATCACCGGTGTAAAGGTATGCCACTGTCCAGCTTCCTGCTGAAGCCTATGCAGAGAATCACCCGCTATCCACTCATCATAAAGAACGTAAGTCCTGCACATTGTCACCCGTGGTCCCTCCTTCAGTGTGCGATGTGGGAGGCATGACGAATTAGCCTCATCCAATTTGCCTTGGATTTAGCTCAATTTGGGTTGCTGCTACGTATGACTTTGCCCTGCCAAAGATGCAGTTCGTGTCAATTCCTTTGGGGACCAAATGATAATGGTTGTGACCATCATCATGGTCAGCAAATACAAGAAAGAATGTGCTGTTTTGCTGGAGTTAAATACCAATGAAATGCAAAAACTTCAGGCAGAAGAGTGAGTGTTGGGGAAAGCGCCCGGCGTTTCCACCCCAACTCCACATATACGAGACACACACAGGTTACAGTTTTACTTGCAAGGGTACCCACACTCTCTGCAATGCAAACTACAGCAGAATGTGTTACAAAGGGTGGTTCCCCTTGGCTTCTTTATTTATAGTCAATGGGGGGCGCAAGAGAGGGAAGTGAGATTCTTATCTAAGTAGGCAGCTGTTAACCACCTACTTAGAGTACAATAGCTAAGAGTATGTGGCTAGAAGATAAGAAATAACGTATACATATATATTTACACTCATTGCTGATCATACAGAAATGATTAACAACTGTTTCTTCAACCTAACAGTTGCAAGCAGCAGCCTGACAAAGCAGCAGCCTGACCCTGACAAAGCAGCAGCCTGACAAAGCAGCAGCCTGACCCTGACAAAGCAGCAGCCTGACAAAGCAGCAGCCTGACAAAGCAGCAGCCTGACAAAGCAGCAGCCTGACAAAGCAGCAGCCTGACAAAGCAGCAGCCTGACAAAGCAGCCTGTTTATCATGACAGTATGATCAGAAGCATCAACATTGTAGAAGTTGCAAAAGCACTTTAGGTACAACCTTCATTTAGACCACATTGTCATTATCCTGGAAAACATTTAATTCCGTTTCTTCAGGTCCGAGCCCTGCACGGGTGCTTTCGGCTCGGCCGTCATTATGAATTATATGTCTTCTTCATCGCCATCGCTGGAAACAGGCTCTGTCTCTATAGTTTGGGTAAGGGAGAGAAACATTGTACTGCGTGTCCGAAAAGCAGCATTAAGAGCTTGATTAATAAACATTTTCAAACATGGTATAACAGTAATAAAACAACAGAAAAATAAAATGAAAAACAAAAGAAGAGGTAGGCATGTTTTCATCAGTATTGACCACCATGTTCCTGTAATAAACCAGTCTAACCAGGATGAGGAGGACTGCGGTCGACTGTCCATGGTCATCACTTTTTGTAAGTTTCGGAGGCGGTCTAAGGCAGATGTTATATTGGGTGAGTGCACATTGTCAGGAATGTAAGTGCAGCACGTTTGGTTCAGGAGGACACATACTCCTCCTTGTGCGGCTGTCAGTAGGTCTAATGCCATACGATTCTGGATTACCATCTGTCTGGTTATGTCTAATTGTTCATTTTGTTTTTGGTTAATCAGTATCGAATCATTCATAAATAGACCTAGTCTATAATTTAGAGTTTCTACGCGTAGCATGAGTTTTCCAATTCCTAGCCCAGGGAACAGGGCCAGCATAACTTTACTGCCTGTTCCCCACAATTTATGTTCAGCGGGCACGTCGGTTCCCCACACACTATCATGGGGTTGTATTGATATCGAACGCCTTCTCCTGCTTCTGAAGAAAGTTTTACTTTCCTGTGCTATCAGGAAGGTGTGATCTGAAACAAAAATAAGAGCGCACACTCCAAACCAGTTCGGTGGTAAGACAAAGTATGCACGAGGTCCACACAACCATGCTACTCCGTCCACCCAATATGTTCCATTACTGGGGCGAAGCATCGAAATTGGAGATCCATACATGCTGTCTACATATGTTAGGTTACAGTTCGTGGTGTTTCCTCCTATCCATCGCGTACCATTATCTTGCTTAAAACAAATGGCATGCTGATATGTCAGTGGGTCTCGGTCCATCAAGACAGAAAAAGGAAGTGAGACATTAGCAGCTCTTTGTCAGCTGTGTGTCAGGCTGCTGCTGCTTTGTCAGGCTGCTGCTGGTTTGTCAGGCTGCTGCTGGTTTGTCAGGCTGCTGCTGGTTTGTCAGGCTGCTGCTGGTTTGTCAGGCTGCTGCTGGTTTGTCAGGCTGCTGCTGGTTTGTCAGGCTGCTGCTGGTTTGTCAGGCTGCTGCTGGTTTGTCAGGCTGCTGCTGGTTTGTCAGGCTGCTGCTGGTTTGTCAGGCTGCTGCTGGTTTGTCAGGCTGCTGCTGGTTTGTCAGTGTCAGGCTGCTGCTGGTGTGTCAGTGTCAGGCTGCTGCTGGTGTGTCAGGCTGCTGCTGGTGTGTCAGGCTGCTGCTGGTTTGTCAGGCTGCTGCTGGTTTGTCAGGGTGCTGCTTGTTTGTCAGGGTGCTGCTTGTTTGTCAGGGTGCTGCTTGTTTGTCAGGGTGCTGCTTGTTTGTCAGGGTGCTGCTTGTTTGTCAGGGTGCTGCTGGTTTGTCAGGGTGCTGCTGGTTTGTCAGGGTGCTGCTGGTTTGTCAGGCTGCTGCTGGTTTGTCAGGCTGCTGCTGGTTTGTCAGGCTGCTGCTGGTTTGTCAGGGTGCTGCTGGTTTGTCAGGCTGCTGCTGGTTTGTCAGGCTGCTGCTGGTTTGTCAGGCTGCTGCTGGTTTGTCAGGCTGCTGCTGGTTTGTCAGGCTGCTGCTTGTTTGTCAGGCTGCTGCTTGTTTGTCAGGCTGCTGCTTGTTTGTCAGGGTGCTGCTTGTTTGTCAGGGTGCTGCTTGTTTGTCAGGCTGGTGCTGCTTTGTCAGGCTGGTGCTGCTTTGTCAGGCTGGTGCTGCTTTGTCAGGCTGGTGCTGCTTTGTCAGGCTGGTGCTGCTTTGTCAGTGTCAGGCTGGTGCTGCTTTGTCAGTGTCAGGCTGGTGCTGCTTTGTCAGTGTCAGGCTGGTGCTGCTTTGTCAGTGTCAGGCTGGTGCTGCTTTGTCAGTGTCAGGCTGGTGCTGCTTTGTCAGTGTCAGGCTGGTGCTGCTTTGTCAGGGTCAGGCTGGTGCTGCTTTGTCAGGGTCAGGCTGCTGCTGGTTTGTCAGGGTCAGGCTGCTGCTGGTTTGTCAGGGTCAGGCTGCTGCTGGTTTGTCAGGGTCAGGCTGCTGCTGGTTTGTCAGGGTCAGGCTGCTGCTGGTTTGTCAGGGTCAGGCTGCTGCTGGTTTGTCAGGGTCAGGCTGCTGCTGGTTTGTCAGGGTCAGGCTGCTGCTGGTTTGTCAGGGTCAGGCTGCTGCTGGTTTGTCAGGGTCAGGCTGCTGCTGGTTTGTCAGGGTCAGGCTGCTGCTGGTTTGTCAGGGTCAGGCTGCTGCTGGTTTGTCAGGGTCAGGCTGCTGCTGGTTTGTCAGGGTCAGGCTGCTGCTGGTTTGTCAGGGTCAGGCGGGTGCTGGTTTGTCAGGGTCAGGCGGGTGCTGGTTTGTCAGGGTCAGGCGGGTGCTGGTTTGTCAGGGTCAGGCGGGTGCTGGTTTGTCAGGCTGCTGCTGGTTTGTCAGGCTGCTGCTGGTTTGTCAGGCTGCTGCTGGTTTGTCAGGCTGCTGCTGGTTTGTCAGTGTCGTGCTGCTGGTTTGTCAGTGTGGTGCTGCTTTGTCAGTGTGGTGCTGCTTTGTCAGGGTGCTGCTGCTTTGTCAGGGTGGTGCTGCTTTGTCAGGGTGGTGCTGCTTTGTCAGGGTGGTGCTGCTTTGTCAGGGTGCTGCTTTGTCAGGCTGCTGCTGCTTTGTCAGGCTGCTGCTGCTTTGTCAGGCTGCTGCTGCTTTGTCAGGCTGCTGCTGCTTTGTCAGGCTGCTGCTGCTTTGTCAGGCTGCTGCTTTGTCAGGCTGCTGCTTTGTCAGGCTGCTGCTTTGTCAGGCTGCTGCTGTGTCAGGCTGCTGCTGTGTCAGGCTGCTGCTGTGTCAGGCTGCTGCTGTGTCAGGCTGCTGCTGTGTCAGGCTGCTGCTGTGTCAGGCTGCTGCTGTGTCAGGCTGCTGCTTTGTCAGGCTGCTGCTTTGTCAGGCTGCTGCTTTGTCAGTGTCAGGCTGCTGCTTTGTCAGTGTCAGGCTGCTGCTTTGTCAGTGTCAGGCTGCTGCTTTGTCAGGCTGCTGCTTTGTCAGGCTGCTGCTTTGTCAGGCTGCTGCTGGTTTGTCAGGCTGCTGCTGGTTTGTCAGGCTGCTGCTGGTTTGTCAGGCTGCTGCTGGTTTGTCAGGCTGCTGCTGGTTTGTCAGTGTCAGGCTGCTGCTGGTTTGTCAGTGTCAGGCTGCTGCTGGTTTGTCAGTGTCAGGCTGCTGCTGGTTTGTCAGTGTCAGGCTGCTGCTGGTTTGTCAGTGTCAGGCTGCTGCTGGTTTGTCAGTGTCAGGCTGCTGCTGGTTTGTCAGTGTCAGGCTGCTGCTGGTTTGTCAGTGTCAGGCTGCTGCTGGTTTGTCAGTGTCAGGCTGCTGCTGGTTTGTCAGTGTCAGGCTGCTGCTGGTTTGTCAGTGTCAGGCTGCTGGTTTGTCAGTGTCAGGCTGCTGCTTTGTCAGGCTGCTGCTTTGTCAGGCTGCTGCTTTGTCAGGCTGCTGCTTTGTCAGGCTGCTGCTTTGTCAGGCTGCTGCTTTGTCAGGCTGCTGCTTTGTCAGGCTGCTGCTTTGTCAGGCTGCTGCTGCTTTGTCAGGCTGCTGCTTTGTCAGGCTGCTGCTGCTTTGTCAGGCTGCTGCTGCTTTGTCAGGCTGCTGCTGCTTTGTCAGGGTGCTGCTGCTTTGTCAGGGTGCTGCTGCTTTGTCAGGGTGCTGCTGCTTTGTCAGGCTGCTGCTGCTTTGTCAGGCTGCTGCTGCTTTGTCAGGCTGCTGCTGCTTTGTCAGGCTGCTGCTGCTTTGTCAGGGTCAGGCTGCTGCTGGTTTGTCAGTGTCAGGCTGCTGCTGGTTTGTCAGTGTCAGGCTGCTGCTGGTTTGTCAGTGTCAGGCTGCTGCTGGTTTGTCAGTGTCAGGCTGCTGCTTGTTTGTCAGTGTCAGGCTGCTGCTTGTTTGTCAGTGTCAGGCTGCTGCTTTGTCAGGCTGCTGCTGCTTTGTCAGGCTGCTGCTGCTTTGTCAGGCTGCTGCTGCTTTGTCAGGCTGCTGCTGCTTTGTCAGGCTGCTGCTGCTTTGTCAGGCTGCTGCTGCTTTGTCAGGCTGCTGCTGCTTTGTCAGGCTGCTGCTGCTTTGTCAGTGTCAGGCTGCTGCTGCTTTGTCAGTGTCAGGCTGCTGCTGCTTTGTCAGTGTCAGGCTGCTGCTGGTTTGTCAGTGTCAGGCTGCTGCTGGTTTGTCAGTGTCAGGCTGCTGCTGGTTTGTCAGTGTCAGGCTGCTGCTGGTTTGTCAGTGTCAGGCTGCTGCTGGTTTGTCAGTGTCAGGCTGCTGCTGGTTTGTCAGGCTGCTGCTGGTGTGTCAGGCTGCTGCTTGTTTGTCAGGCTGCTGCTTGTTTGTCAGGCTGCTGCTTGTTTGTCAGGGTGCTGCTTGTTTGTCAGGGTGCTGCTTGTTTGTCAGGGTGCTGCTTGTTTGTCAGGGTGCTGCTTGTTTGTCAGGGTGCTGCTTGTTTGTCAGGGTGCTGCTTGTTTGTCAGGGTGCTGCTTGTTTGTCAGGGTGCTGCTGGTGGTTTGTCAGGCTGCTGCTGGTGGTTTGTCAGGCTGCTGCTGGTGGTTTGTCAGGCTGCTGCTGGTGGTTTGTCAGGCTGCTGCTGGTGGTTTGTCAGGCTGCTGCTGGTGGTTTGTCAGGCTGCTGGTGGTTTGTCAGGCTGCTGGTGGTTTGTCAGGCTGCTGCTGGTTTGTCAGGCTCAGGCTGCTGCTGGTTTGTCAGGCTCAGGCTGCTGCTGGTTTGTCAGGGTCAGGCTGCTGCTGGTTTGTCAGGGTCAGGCTGCTGGTGGTTTGTCAGTGTCAGGCTGCTGCTGGTTTGTCAGTGTCAGGCTGCTGCTGGTTTGTCAGTGTCAGGCTGCTGCTGGTTTGTCAGTGTCAGGCTGCTGCTTGTTTGTCAGTGTCAGGCTGCTGCTTGTTTGTCAGTGTCAGGCTGCTGCTTGTTTGTCAGTGTCAGGCTGCTGCTGCTTTGTCAGGGTGCTGCTTGTTTGTCAGTGTCAGGGTGCTGCTTGTTTGTCAGTGTCAGGCTGCTGGTTTGTCAGTGTCAGGCTGCTTGTTTGTCAGTGTCAGGGTGCTGCTTGTTTGTCGTGCTGCTGCTTTGTCAGGGTGCTGCTGCTTTGTCAGGCTGCTGCTGCTTTGTCAGGCTGCTGCTGCTTTGTCAGGCTGCTGCTGCTTTGTCAGGCTGCTGCTGCTTTGTCAGGCTGCTGCTGCTTTGTCAGGCTGCTGCTGCTTTGTCAGGCTGCTGCTGCTTTGTCAGGCTGCTGCTGCTTTGTCAGGGTCAGGCTGCTGCTGGTTTGTCAGGGTCAGGCTGCTGCTGGTTTGTCAGGCGGGTGCTGGTTTGTCAGGCTGGTGCTGGTTTGTCAGGCTGCTGCTGCTTTGTCAGGGTGCTGCTTGTTTGTCAGTGTCAGGGTGCTGCTTGTTTGTCAGTGTCAGGCTGCTGGTTTGTCAGTGTCAGGCTGCTGGTTTGTCAGTGTCAGGCTGCTGGTTTGTCAGTGTCAGGCTGCTGCTGCTTTGTCAGGGTGCTGCTTGTTTGTCAGTGTCAGGGTGCTGCTTGTTTGTCAGTGTCAGGGTGCTGCTTGTTTGTCAGTGTCAGGGTGCTGCTTGTTTGTCAGTGTCAGGCTGCTGCTTTGTCAGTGTCAGGCTGCTGCTTTGTCAGTGTCAGGCTGCTGCTTTGTCAGTGTCAGGCTGCTGCTTTGTCAGGCTGCTGCTTTGTCAGGCTGCTGCTTTGTCAGGCTGCTGCTTTGTCAGGCTGCTGCTTTGTCAGGCTGCTGCTGCTTTGTCAGGCTGCTGCTGCTTTGTCAGGGTGCTGCTGGTTTGTCAGGGTGCTGCTGGTTTGTCAGGCTGCTGCTGGTTTGTCAGGCTGCTGCTGGTTTGTCAGGCTGCTGCTGGTTTGTCAGGCTGCTGCTGCTTTGTCAGGCTGCTGCTGCTTTGTCAGTGTCAGGCTGCTGCTGCTTTGTCAGTGTCAGGCTGCTGCTGCTTTGTCAGTGTCAGGCTGCTGCTGCTTTGTCAGTGTCAGGGTGCTGCTGCTTTGTCAGTGTCAGGGTGCTGCTGCTTTGTCAGTGTCAGGGTGCTGCTGCTTTGTCAGTGTCAGGGTGCTGCTGCTTTGTCAGTGTCAGGGTGCTGCTGCTTTGTCAGTGTCAGGCTGCTGCTGCTTTGTCAGTGTCAGGCTGCTGCTGCTTTGTCAGTGTCAGGCTGCTGCTGCTTTGTCAGTGTCAGGCTGCTGCTGCTTTGTCAGGCTGCTGCTTTGTCAGGCTGCTGCTTTGTCAGGCTGCTGCTTTGTCAGGCTGCTGCTTTGTCAGGCTGCTGCTTTGTCAGGCTGCTGCTGCTTTGTCAGGCTGCTGCTGCTTTGTCAGTGTCAGGCTGCTTTGTCAGTGTCAGCCTGCTTTGTCAGTGTCAGGCTGCTTTGTCAGTGTCAGGCTGCTTTGTCAGTGTCAGGCTGCTTTGTCAGTGTCAGGCTGCTTTGTCAGTGTCAGGGTGCTGCTGGTTTGTCAGGCTGCTGCTGGTGTGTCAGGCTGCTGCTTGTTTGTCAGGGTGCTGCTGGTTTGTCAGGCTGCTGGTTTGTCAGGCTGCTGGTTTGTCAGGCTGCTGGTTTGTCAGGCTGCTGGTTTGTCAGGCTGCTGCTTTGTTAGTGTCAGGGTGCTGCTTTGTCAGTGTCAGGGTGCTGGTTTGTCAGGGTCAGGCTGCTGCTTTGTCAGGGTGCTGGTTTGTCAGGGTCAGGCTGCTGCTTTGTCAGGGTCAGGCTGCTGCTTTGTCAGTGTCAGGCTGCTGCTGGTTTGTCAGTGTCAGGCTGCTGCTGCTTTGTCAGGGTGCTGCTTTGTCAGGGTGCTGCTTTGTCAGGGTGCTGCTTTGTCAGGCTGCTGCTTTGTCAGGGTCAGGCTGCTGCTTTGTCAGGGTCAGGCTGCTGCTTTGTCAGGGTCAGGCTGCTGCTTTGTCAGTGTCAGGCGGCTGCTTTGTCAGTGTCAGGCTGCTGCTTTGTCAGGGTCAGGCTGCTGCTTTGTCAGGGTGCTGGTTTGTCAGTGTCAGGCTGCTGCTGGTTTGTCAGTGTCAGGCTGCTGCTGGTTTGTCAGTGTCAGGCTGCTGCTGGTTTGTCAGTGTCAGGCTGCTGCTGCTTTGTCAGGGTGCTGCTTTGTCAGGGTGCTGCTTTGTCAGGGTGCTGCTTTGTCAGGGTACTTTGTCAGTGTCAGGCTGCTGCTGGTTTGTCAGGCTGCTGCTGGTTTGTCAGGCTGCTGCTGGTTTGTCAGGCTGCTGCTGGTGTGTCAGGCTGCTGCTGGTGTGTCAGGCTGCTGCTGCTTTGTCAGGGTGCTGCTTGTTTGTCAGGGTGCTGCTTGTTTGTCAGGGTGCTGCTTGTTTGTCAGGGTGCTGCTGGTTTGTCAGGGTGCTGCTGGTTTGTCAGGGTGCTGCTGGTTTGTCAGGCTGCTGCTGGTTTGTCAGGCTGCTGCTGGTTTGTCAGGCTGCTGCTGGTTTGTCAGGCTGCTGCTGGTTTGTCAGGCTGCTGCTGGTTTGTCAGGGTGCTGCTTGTTTGTCAGGGTGCTGCTTGTTTGTCAGGGTGCTGCTTGTTTGTCAGGGTGCTGCTTGTTTGTCAGGGTGCTGCTTGTTTGTCAGGGTGCTGCTGGTTTGTCAGGGTGCTGCTGGTTTGTCAGGGTGCTGCTGGTTTGTCAGGGTGCTGCTGGTTTGTCAGGGTGCTGCTGGTTTGTCAGGGTGCTGCTGGTTTGTCAGGGTGCTGCTGGTTTGTCAGGGTGCTGCTGGTTTGTCAGTGTCAGGCTGCTGCTGGTTTGTCAGTGTCAGGCTGCTGCTGGTTTGTCAGTGTCAGGCTGCTGCTGGTTTGTCAGTGTCAGGCTGCTGCTGGTTTGTCAGTGTCAGGCTGCTGCTGGTTTGTCAGTGTCAGGCTGCTGCTGGTTTGTCAGTGTCAGGCTGCTGCTGGTTTGTCAGTGTCAGGCGGCTGCTGGTTTGTCAGTGTCAGGCGGCTGCTGGTTTGTCAGTGTCAGGCGGCTGGTTTGTCAGGCTGCTGCTGGTTTGTCAGGCTGCTGCTGGTTTGTCAGGCTGCTGCTGGTTTGTCAGGCTGCTGCTGGTTTGTCAGTGTCAGGCTGCTGCTGGTTTGTCAGTGTCAGGCTGCTGCTGGTTTGTCAGTGTCAGGCTGCTGCTGGTTTGTCAGGGTGCTGCTTGTTTGTCAGGGTGCTGCTTGTTTGTCAGGGTGCTGCTGGTTTGTCAGGGTGCTGCTGGTTTGTCAGGGTGCTGCTGGTTTGTCAGGGTGCTGCTGGTTTGTCAGGCTGCTGCTGGTTTGTCAGGCTGCTGCTGGTTTGTCAGGCTGCTGCTGGTTTGTCAGGCTGCTGCTGGTTTGTCAGGCTGCTGCTGGTTTGTCAGGGTCAGGCTGGTGCTGCTTTGTCAGTGTCAGGCTGGTGCTGCTTTGTCAGTGTCAGGCTGCTGCTGCTTTGTCAGTGTCAGGCTGCTGCTGGTTTGTCAGTGTCAGGCTGCTGCTTGTTTGTCAGTGTCAGGGTGCTGCTTGTTTGTCAGTGTCAGGGTGCTGCTTGTTTGTCAGGGTGCTGCTTGTTCGTCAGGGTGCTGCTTGTTCGTCAGGGTGCTGCTTGTTCGTCAGGGTGCTGCTGGTTTGTCAGGCTGCTGGTTTGTCAGGGTGCTGCTGCTTTGTCTGTCAGTGTCAGGGTGCTGCTGGTTTGTCTGTCAGTGTCAGGCTGCTGCTGGTTTGTCTGTCAGTGTCAGGCTGCTGCTGGTTTGTCTGTCAGTGTCAGGCTGCTGCTGGTTTGTCTGTCAGTGTCAGGCTGCTGCTGGTTTGTCTGTCAGTGTCAGGCTGCTGCTGGTTTGTCAGGGTGCTGCTGGTTTGTCAGGGTGCTGCTGGTTTGTCAGGGTCAGGCTGCTGCTGGTTTGTCAGGGTCAGGCTGCTGCTGGTTTGTCAGGGTCAGGCTGCTGCTGGTTTGTCAGGGTCAGGCTGCTGCTGGTTTGTCAGGGTCAGGCTGCTGCTGGTTTGTCAGGGTCAGGCTGGTTTGTCAGAGTCAGGCTGCTGCTGGTTTGTCAGGCTGCTGCTGGTTTGTCAGGGTCAGGGTGCTGCTGGTTTGTCAGTGTCAGGCTGCTGCTGCTTTGTCAGTGTCAGGCTGCTGCTGCTTTGTCAGTGTCAGGCTGCTGCTGCTTTGTCAGTGTCAGGCTGCTGCTGGTTTGTCAGGCTGCTGCTGGTTTGTCAGGCTGCTGCTGGTTTGTCAGGCTGCTGCTGGTTTGTCAGTGTCAGGCTGCTGCTGGTTTGTCAGTGTCAGGCTGCTGCTTTGTCAGTGTCAGGCTGCTGCTGGTTTGTCAGTGTCAGGCTGCTGCTGGTTTGTCAGGGTCAGGCTGCTGCTGGTTTGTCAGGGTCAGGCTGCTGCTGGTTTGTCAGGCTGCTGCTGGTTTGTCAGGCTGCTGCTGGTTTGTCAGGCTGCTGCTGGTTTGTCAGGCTGCTGCTGGTTTGTCAGGCTGCTGCTGGTTTGTCAGGCTGCTGGTTTGTCAGGCTGCTGCTTTGTCAAGGTGCTGCTTTGTCAGGCTGGTGCTGCTTTGTCAGGCTGGTGCTGGTTTGTCAGGGTCAGGCTGGTTTGTCAGGCTGGTTTGTCAGGCTGGTTTGTCAGGCTGCTGCTTTGTCAGGCTGCTGCTTTGTCAGGCTGCTGCTTTGTCAGGCTGCTGCTTTGTCAGGCTGCTGCTTTGTCAGGCTGCTGCTTTGTCAGGCTGCTGCTTTGTCAGGCTGCTGCTTTGTCAGGCTGCTGCTTTGTCAGGCTGCTGCTTTGTCAGGCTGCTGCTTGTTTGTCAGGCTGCTGCTGGTTTGTCAGGCTGCTGCTGGTTTGTCAGGCTGCTGCTTGTTTGTCAGGCTGCTGCTGGTTTGTCAGGCTGCTGCTGGTTTGTCAGGCTGCTGCTTGTTTGTCAGGGTGCTGCTTGTTTGTCAGGGTGCTGCTGGTTTGTCAGGGTGCTGCTGGTTTGTCAGGGTGCTGCTGGTTTGTCAGGGTGCTGCTGGTTTGTCAGGGTGCTGCTGGTTTGTCAGGGTGCTGCTGGTTTGTCAGGGTGCTGCTGGTTTGTCAGGGTGCTGCTGCTTGTTTGTCAGGCTGCTGCTTGTTTGTCAGGCTGCTGCTTGTTTGTCAGGCTGCTGCTGGTTTGTCAGGGTCAGGCTGCTGCTGGTTTGTCAGGGTCAGGCTGCTGCTGGTTTGTCAGGGTCAGGCTGCTGGTTTGTCAGGGTGCTGCTGGTTTGTCAGGCTGCTGCTGGTTTGTCAGGCTGCTGCTGGTTTGTCAGGGTGCTGCTGGTTTGTCAGGGTGCTGCTTGTTTGTCAGGGTGCTGCTTGTTTGTCAGGGTGCTGCTTGTTTGTCAGGCTGCTGCTGGTTTGTCAGGCTGCTGCTGGTTTGTCAGGCTGCTGCTGGTTTGTCAGGCTGCTGCTGGTTTGTCAGGCTGCTGCTGGTTTGTCAGGCTGCTGCTGGTTTGTCAGGCTGCTGCTTGTTTGTCAGGCTGCTGCTTGTTTGTCAGGCTGCTGCTTGTTTGTCAGGCTGCTGCTTGTTTGTCAGGCTGCTGCTTGTTTGTCAGGCTGCTGCTTGTTTGTCAGGCTGCTGCTTGTTTGTCAGGCTGCTGCTGCTTGTTTGTCAGGCTGCTGCTGCTTTGTCAGGGTGCTGCTGCTTTGTCAGGGTGCTGCTGCTTTGTCAGGGTGCTGCTGCTTTGTCAGGGTGCTGCTGCTTTGTCAGGGTGCTGCTGCTTTGTCAGGGTGCTGCTGGTTTGTCAGGGTGCTGGTTTGTCAGGCTGCTGGTTTGTCAGGCTGCTGGTTTGTCAGGCTGCTGGTTTGTCAGGGTCAGGCTGCTGGTTTGTCAGTGTCAGGCTGCTGCTGCTTTGTCAGTGTCAGGCTGCTGCTGCTTTGTCAGTGTCAGGCTGCTGCTGCTTTGTCAGTGTCAGGCTGCTGCTGCTTTGTCAGTGTCAGGCTGCTGCTGCTTTGTCAGTGTCAGGCTGCTGCTGCTTTGTCAGGCTGCTGCTGCTGCTTTGTCAGGCTGCTGCTGCTTTGTCTGTCAGTGTCAGGCTGCTGCTGCTTTGTCTGTCAGTGTCAGGCTGCTGCTGCTTTGTCTGTCAGTGTCAGGCTGCTGCTGCTTTGTCTGTCAGTGTCAGGCTGCTGCTGCTTTGTCTGTCAGTGTCAGGCTGCTGCTGCTTTGTCTGTCAGTGTCAGGCTGCTGCTGCTTTGTCTGTCAGTGTCAGGCTGCTGCTGCTTTGTCTGTCAGTGTCAGGCTGCTGCTGCTTTGTCTGTCAGTGTCAGGCTGCTGCTGCTTTGTCTGTCAGTGTCAGGCTGCTGCTGCTTTGTCTGTCAGTGTCAGGCTGCTGCTGCTTTGTCTGTCAGTGTCAGGCTGCTGCTGCTTTGTCTGTCAGTGTCAGGCTGCTGCTGCTTTGTCAGTGTCAGGCTGCTGCTGGTTTGTCAGTGTCAGGCTGGTGCTGGTTTGTCAGTGTCAGGCTGGTGCTTTGTCAGTGTCAGGCTGGTGCTTTGTCAGTGTCAGGCTGGTGCTTTGTCAGTGTCAGGCTGGTGCTTTGTCAGTGTCAGGCTGGTGCTGCTTTGTCAGGCTGGTGCTGCTTTGTCAGGGTCAGGCTGCTTTGTCAGGGTCAGGCTGCTTTGTCAGGCTGCTGCTGCTTTGTCAGGCTGCTGCTGCTTTGTCAGTGTCAGGCTGCTGCTGCTTTGTCAGTGTCAGGCTGCTGCTGCTTTGTCAGTGTCAGGCTGCTGCTGCTTTGTCAGTGTCAGGCTGCTGCTGCTTTGTCAGTGTCAGGCTGCTGCTGCTTTGTCAGTGTCAGGCTGCTGCTGCTTTGTCAGTGTCAGGCTGCTGCTGCTTTGTCAGTGTCAGGCTGCTGCTGCTTTGTCTGTCAGTGTCAGGCTGCTGCTGCTTTGTCTGTCAGTGTCAGGCTGCTGCTGCTTTGTCTGTCAGTGTCAGGCTGCTGCTGCTTTGTCAGGCTGCTGCTTGTTTGTCAGGGTGCTGCTTGTTTGTCAGGTTGCTGCTTGTTTGTCAGGGTGCTGCTTGTTTGTCAGGGTGCTGCTTGTTTGTCAGGGTGCTGCTGGTTTGTCAGGGTGCTGCTGGTTTGTCAGGGTGCTGCTGGTTTGTCAGGCTGCTGCTGGTTTGTCAGGCTGCTGCTGGTTTGTCAGTGTCAGGCTGCTGGTTTGTCAGTGTCAGGCTGCTGCTTTGTCAGGCTGCTGCTTTGTCAGGCTGCTGCTTTGTCAGGCTGCTGCTTTGTCAGGCTGCTGGTTTGTCAGTGTCAGGCTGCTGGTTTGTCAGTGTCAGGCTGCTGGTTTGTCAGTGTCAGGCTGCTGCTTTGTCAGTGTCAGGCTGCTGCTTTGTCAGTGTCAGGCTGCTGCTTTGTCAGTGTCAGGCTGCTGCTTTGTCAGTGTCAGGCTGCTGCTTTGTCAGTGTCAGGCTGCTGCTTTGTCAGGCTGCTGCTTTGTCAGGCTGCTGCTTTGTCAGGCTGCTGCTTTGTCAGGCTGCTGCTTTGTCAGGCTGCTGGTTTGTCAGGCTGCTGGTTTGTCAGGCTGCTGGTTTGTCAGGCTGCTGGTTTGTCAGGCTGCTGCTGGTTTGTCAGGCTGCTGCTGGTTTGTCAGGCTGCTGCTGGTTTGTCAGGCTGCTGCTGGTTTGTCAGGCTGCTGCTGCTTTGTCAGGCTGCTGCTGCTTTGTCAGGGTCAGGCTGCTGCTGGTTTGTCAGGGTCAGGCTGCTGCTGGTTTGTCAGGGTCAGGCTGCTGCTGGTTTGTCAGGGTCAGGCTGCTGCTGGTTTGTCAGGCTGCTGCTGGTTTGTCAGGCTGCTGCTGGTTTGTCAGGCTGCTGCTGGTTTGTCAGGCTGCTGCTGGTTTGTCAGGCTGCTGCTGGTTTGTCAGTGTCAGGCTGCTGCTGGTTTGTCAGTGTCAGGCTGCTGCTTGTTTGTCAGGCTGCTGCTTGTTTGTCAGGCTGCTGCTTGTTTGTCAGGGTGCTGGTTTGTCAGGGTGCTGCTGGTTTGTCAGGGTGCTGCTGGTTTGTCAGGGTGCTGCTGGTTTGTCAGGGTGCTGCTGGTTTGTCAGGCTGCTGCTGGTTTGTCAGGCTGCTGCTGGTTTGTCAGGCTGCTGCTGGTTTGTCAGTGTCAGGCTGCTGCTGGTTTGTCAGTGTCAGGCTGCTGCTGGTTTGTCAGTGTCAGGCTGCTGCTGGTTTGTCAGGCTGCTGCTGGTTTGTCAGGCTGCTGCTGGTTTGTCAGGCTGCTGCTGGTTTGTCAGGGTGCTGCTGCTTTGTCAGGGTGCTGCTGCTTTGTCAGGGTGCTGCTGGTTTGTCAGGGTGCTGCTGGTTTGTCAGGGTGCTGCTGGTTTGTCAGGCTGCTGCTGGTTTGTCAGGCTGCTGCTGGTTTGTCAGGCTGCTGCTGGTTTGTCAGGCTGCTGCTGGTTTGTCAGGGTGCTGCTTGTTTGTCAGGCTGCTGCTTGTTTGTCAGGCTGCTGCTTGTTTGTCAGGCTGCTGCTTGTTTGTCAGGCTGCTGCTGGTTTGTCAGGGTGCTGCTTGTTTGTCAGGGTGCTGCTGGTTTGTCAGTGTCAGGCTGGTGCTGCTTTGTCAGTGTCAGGCTGGTGCTGCTTTGTCAGTGTCAGGCTGGTGCTGCTTTGTCAGTGTCAGGCTGGTGCTGCTTTGTCAGTGTCAGGCTGGTGCTGCTTTGTCAGTGTCAGGCTGGTGCTGCTTTGTCAGTGTCAGGCTGCTGCTGGTTTGTCAGGGTCAGGCTGCTGCTGGTTTGTCAGGGTCAGGCTGCTGCTGGTTTGTCAGGGTCAGGCTGCTGCTGGTTTGTCAGGGTCAGGCTGCTGCTGGTTTGTCAGGGTCAGGCTGCTGCTGGTTTGTCAGGGTCAGGCTGCTGCTGGTTTGTCAGGGTCAGGCGGGTGCTGGTTTGTCAGGGTCAGGCGGGTGCTGGTTTGTCAGGGTCAGGCGGGTGCTGGTTTGTCAGGGTCAGGCGGGTGCTGGTTTGTCAGGGTCAGGCGGGTGCTGGTTTGTCAGGGTCAGGCGGGTGCTGGTTTGTCAGGGTCAGGCGGGTGCTGGTTTGTCAGGGTCAGGCGGGTGCTGGTTTGTCAGGGTCAGGCGGGTGCTGGTTTGTCAGGGTCAGGCGGGTGCTGGTTTGTCAGGGTCAGGCGGGTGCTGGTTTGTCAGGGTCAGGCGGGTGCTGGTTTGTCAGGCGGGTGCTGGTTTGTCAGGCTGGTGCTGGTTTGTCAGGCTGGTGCTGGTTTGTCAGGCTGGTGCTGGTTTGTCAGGCTGCTGCTGGTTTGTCAGGCTGCTGCTGGTTTGTCAGGGTGCTGCTGGTTTGTCAGGGTGCTGCTGGTTTGTCAGGGTGCTGCTGGTTTGTCAGTGTCAGGGTGCTGCTGGTTTGTCAGTGTCAGGCTGCTGCTGGTTTGTCAGGCTGCTGCTGGTTTGTCAGGCTGCTGCTGGTTTGTCAGTGTCAGGCTGGTGCTGGTTTGTCAGTGTCAGGCTGGTGCTGCTTTGTCAGTGTCAGGCTGGTGCTGCTTTGTCAGTGTCAGGCTGCTGGTTTGTCAGTGTCAGGCTGCTGCTTTGTCAGGCTGCTGCTTTGTCAGGCTGCTGCTTTGTCAGTGTCAGGCTGCTGCTTTGTCAGTGTCAGGCTGCTGCTTTGTCAGTGTCAGGCTGCTGCTTTGTCAGTGTCAGGCTGCTGCTTTGTCAGTGTCAGGCTGCTGCTTTGTCAGTGTCAGGCTGCTGCTTTGTCAGTGTCAGGGTGCTGCTTTGTCAGTGTCAGGGTGCTGCTTTGTCAGGGTGCTGCTTTGTCAGGGTGCTGCTTTGTCAGGGTGCTGCTTGTTTGTCAGGCTGCTGCTTGTTTGTCAGGCTGCTGCTGGTTTGTCAGGCTGCTGCTGGTTTGTCAGGCTGCTGCTGGTTTGTCAGGCTGCTGCTGGTTTGTCAGGCTGCTGCTGGTTTGTCAGGCTGCTGCTGGTTTGTCAGGCTGCTGCTGGTTTGTCAGGCTGCTGCTGGTTTGTCAGTGTCAGGCTGCTGGTTTGTCAGTGTCAGGCTGCTGCTGGTTTGTCAGTGTCAGGCTGCTGCTGGTTTGTCAGTGTCAGGCTGCTGCTGGTTTGTCAGGGTCAGGCTGCTGCTGGTTTGTCAGGGTCAGGCTGCTGCTGGTTTGTCAGGGTCAGGCTGCTGCTGGTTTGTCAGTGTCAGGCTGCTGCTGGTTTGTCAGTGTCAGGCTGCTGCTTTGTCAGTGTCAGGCTGCTGCTTTGTCAGTGTCAGGCTGCTGCTTTGTCAGGCTGGTGCTGCTTTGTCAGGCTGGTGCTGCTTTGTCAGGCTGGTGCTGCTTTGTCAGGCTGGTGCTGCTTTGTCAGGGTCAGGCTGGTGCTGCTTTGTCAGGGTCAGGCTGCTGCTGCTTTGTCAGGGTCAGGCTGCTGCTGCTTTGTCAGGGTCAGGCTGCTGCTGCTTTGTCAGGGTCAGGCTGCTGCTTTGTCAGGCTGCTGCTTTGTCAGGGTCAGGCTGCTGCTGCTTTGTCAGGGTGCTGCTTTGTCAGGCTGCTGCTGCTTTGTCAGTGTCAGGCTGCTGCTGCTTTGTCAGTGTCAGGCTGCTGCTGCTTTGTCAGTGTCAGGCTGCTGCTGCTTTGTCAGTGTCAGGCTGCTGCTGCTTTGTCAGTGTCAGGCTGCTGCTGCTTTGTCAGTGTCAGGCTGCTGCTGCTTTGTCAGTGTCAGGCTGCTGCTGCTTTGTCTGTCAGTGTCAGGCTGCTGCTGCTTTGTCTGTCAGTGTCAGGCTGCTGCTGCTTTGTCTGTCAGTGTCAGGCTGCTGCTGCTTTGTCTGTCAGTGTCAGGCTGCTGCTGCTTTGTCTGTCAGTGTCAGGCTGCTGCTGCTTTGTCTGTCAGTGTCAGGCTGCTGCTGCTTTGTCTGTCAGTGTCAGGCTGCTGCTGCTTTGTCTGTCAGTGTCAGGCTGCTGCTGCTTTGTCTGTCAGGCTGCTGCTTGTTTGTCAGGCTGCTGCTTGTTTGTCAGGCTGCTGCTTGTTTGTCAGGGTGCTGCTTGTTTGTCAGGGTGCTGCTTGTTTGTCAGGCTGCTGCTTGTTTGTCAGGGTGCTGCTTGTTTGTCAGGGTGCTGCTTGTTTGTCAGGGTGCTGCTTGTTTGTCAGGGTGCTGCTTGTTTGTCAGGGTGCTGCTTGTTTGTCAGGGTGCTGCTTGTTTGTCAGGGTGCTGCTTGTTTGTCAGGGTGCTGCTTGTTTGTCAGTGTCAGGGTGCTGCTTGTTTGTCAGTGTCAGGCTGCTGCTGCTTTGTCAGGCTGCTGCTGGTTTGTCAGGCTGCTGCTGGTTTGTCAGGGTGCTGCTGGTTTGTCAGGCTGCTGCTGGTTTGTCAGGCTGCTGCTGGTTTGTCAGGGTGCTGCTGGTTTGTCAGGGTGCTGCTTGTTTGTCAGGCTGCTGCTTGTTTGTCAGGCTGCTGCTGGTTTGTCAGGGTGCTGCTTGTTTGTCAGGGTGCTGCTGGTTTGTCAGGCTGCTGCTGGTTTGTCAGGCTGCTGCTTGTTTGTCAGGGTGCTGCTTGTTTGTCAGGGTGCTGCTTGTTTGTCAGGGTGCTGCTGGTTTGTCAGGGTGCTGCTGGTTTGTCAGGGTGCTGCTGGTTTGTCAGGGTGCTGCTGGTTTGTCAGGGTGCTGCTGGTTTGTCAGGGTGCTGCTGGTTTGTCAGTGTCAGGCTGCTGCTGGTTTGTCAGTGTCAGGCTGCTGCTGGTTTGTCAGTGTCAGGGTGGTGCTGCTTTGTCAGGGTGGTGCTGCTTTGTCAGGCTGCTGCTGGTTTGTCAGGCTGCTGCTGGTTTGTCAGGCTGCTGCTGGTTTGTCAGGCTGCTGCTGGTTTGTCAGGCTGCTGCTGGTTTGTCAGGCTGCTGCTGCTTTGTCAGTGTCAGGCTGCTGCTGCTTTGTCAGTGTCAGGCTGCTGCTGCTTTGTCAGTGTCAGGCTGCTGCTGGTTTGTCAGGCTGCTGCTGGTTTGTCAGGCTGCTGCTGGTTTGTCAGGCTGCTGCTGGTTTGTCAGGCTGCTGCTGGTTTGTCAGTGTCAGGCTGCTGCTGGTTTGTCAGTGTCAGGCTGCTGCTGGTTTGTCAGGCTGCTGCTGGTTTGTCAGGCTGCTGCTGGTTTGTCAGGCTGCTGCTGGTTTGTCAGTGTCAGGCTGCTGGTTTGTCAGTGTCAGGCTGCTGCTGGTTTGTCAGGGTCAGGCTGCTGCTGGTTTGTCAGGGTCAGGCTGCTGCTGGTTTGTCAGGGTGCTGCTGGTTTGTCAGGCTGCTGCTTTGTCAGGGTCAGGCTGCTGCTTTGTCAGGGTCAGGCTGCTGCTTTGTCAGGGTCAGGCTGCTGCTTTGTCAGGGTCAGGCTGCTGCTTTGTCAGGGTCAGGCTGCTGCTTTGTCAGGGTCAGGCTGCTGGTTTGTCAGTGTCAGGCTGCTGCTGGTTTGTCAGTGTCAGGCTGCTGCTGGTTTGTCAGTGTCAGGCTGCTGCTGGTTTGTCAGTGTCAGGCTGCTGCTGGTTTGTCAGTGTCAGGCTGCTGCTGGTTTGTCAGTGTCAGGCTGCTGCTGGTTTGTCAGGGTGCTGCTGGTTTGTCAGGGTGCTGCTGGTTTGTCAGGGTGCTGCTTGTTTGTCAGGGTGCTGCTTGTTTGTCAGGGTGCTGCTTGTTTGTCAGGGTGCTGCTTGTTTGTCAGGGTGCTGCTTGTTTGTCAGGGTGCTGCTGGTTTGTCAGGGTGCTGCTGGTTTGTCAGGGTGCTGCTGGTTTGTCAGGGTGCTGCTGGTTTGTCAGGGTGCTGCTGGTTTGTCAGGGTGCTGCTGGTTTGTCAGTGTCAGGGTGCTGCTGGTTTGTCAGTGTCAGGGTGCTGCTGGTTTGTCAGGCTGCTGCTGGTTTGTCAGGCTGCTGCTGGTTTGTCAGGCTGCTGCTGGTTTGTCAGGCTGCTGCTGCTTTGTCAGGCTGCTGCTGCTTTGTCAGTGTCAGGCTGCTGCTGCTTTGTCAGTGTCAGGCTGCTTTGTCAGGCTGCTGCTTTGTCAGTGTCAGGCTGCTTTGTCAGGCTGCTGCTTGTTTGTCAGTGTCAGGGTGCTGCTTGTTTGTCAGTGTCAGGGTGCTGCTTGTTTGTCAGTGTCAGGGTGCTGCTTGTTTGTCAGTGTCAGGCTGCTGGTTTGTCAGTGTCAGGCTGCTGCTGGTTTGTCAGGCTGCTGCTGGTTTGTCAGGCTGCTGCTGGTTTGTCAGGCTGCTGCTGGTTTGTCAGGCTGCTGCTGGTTTGTCAGGCTGCTGCTGCTTTGTCAGGCTGCTGCTGCTTTGTCAGGCTGCTGCTGCTTTGTCAGGCTGCTGCTGCTTTGTCAGTGTCAGGCTGCTTTGTCAGGCTGCTGCTTTGTCAGTGTCAGGCTGCTTTGTCAGGCTGCTGCTTTGTCAGTGTCAGGCTGCTTTGTCAGGCTGCTGCTTGTTTGTCAGTGTCAGGGTGCTGCTTGTTTGTCAGTGTCAGGGTGCTGGTTTGTCAGTGTCAGGCTGCTGGTTTGTCAGTGTCAGGCTGCTGCTTTGTCAGGCTGCTGCTTTGTCAGGCTGCTGCTTTGTCAGGCTGCTGCTTTGTCAGGCTGCTGCTTTGTCAGGCTGCTGCTTTGTCAGTGTCAGGCTGCTGCTTTGTCAGTGTCAGGCTGCTGCTTTGTCAGTGTCAGGCTGCTGCTTTGTCAGTGTCAGGCTGCTGCTTTGTCAGTGTCAGGCTGCTGCTTTGTCAGGCTGCTGCTTTGTCAGGCTGCTGCTTTGTCAGGCTGCTGCTTTGTCAGGCTGCTGCTTTGTCAGGGTGCTGCTTTGTCAGGGTGCTGCTTTGTCAGGCTGCTGCTTTGTCAGGCTGCTGCTTTGTCAGGCTGCTGCTTTGTCAGGCTGCTGCTTTGTCAGTGTCAGGCTGCTGCTTTGTCAGGCTGCTGCTTTGTCAGTGTCAGGCTGCTGCTGGTTTGTCAGTGTCAGGCTGCTGCTGGTTTGTCAGTGTCAGGCTGCTGCTGGTTTGTCAGTGTCAGGCTGCTGCTGGTTTGTCAGTGTCAGGCTGCTGCTGGTTTGTCAGTGTCAGGCTGCTGCTGGTTTGTCAGGGTGCTGCTGGTTTGTCAGGGTGCTGCTTGTTTGTCAGGGTGCTGCTTGTTTGTCAGGGTGCTGCTTGTTTGTCAGGGTGCTGCTTGTTTGTCAGGGTGCTGCTTGTTTGTCAGGGTGCTGCTGGTTTGTCAGGGTGCTGCTGGTTTGTCAGGGTGCTGCTGGTTTGTCAGGGTGCTGCTGGTTTGTCAGGGTGCTGCTGGTTTGTCAGTGTCAGGGTGCTGCTGGTTTGTCAGTGTCAGGGTGCTGCTGCTTTGTCAGGCTGCTGCTTTGTCAGTGTCAGGCTGCTGCTTTGTCAGTGTCAGGCTGCTGCTTTGTCAGTGTCAGGCTGCTGCTTTGTCAGGCTGCTGCTTTGTCAGGCTGCTGCTTTGTCAGGCTGCTGCTTTGTCAGGCTGCTGCTTTGTCAGGCTGCTGCTTTGTCAGGGTGCTGCTTTGTCAGGGTGCTGCTTTGTCAGGCTGCTGGTTTGTCAGGCTGCTGCTGGTTTGTCAGGCTGCTTCTGGTTTGTCAGGCTGCTGCTGGTTTGTCAGGCTGCTGCTGGTTTGTCAGGCTGCTGCTGGTTTGTCAGGCTGCTGCTGGTTTGTCAGGCTGCTGCTGGTTTGTCAGTGTCAGGCTGCTGCTGGTTTGTCAGGCTGCTGCTGGTTTGTCAGGCTGCTGCTGGTTTGTCAGGCTGCTGCTGGTTTGTCAGGCTGCTGGTTTGTCAGGCTGCTGGTTTGTCAGGCTGCTGGTTTGTCAGGGTCAGGCTGCTGCTTTGTCAGGGTCAGGCTGCTGCTTTGTCAGGGTCAGGCTGCTGCTTTGTCAGGGTCAGGCTGCTGCTTTGTCAGGGTCAGGCTGCTGCTTTGTCAGGCTGCTGGTTTGTCAGGCTGCTGGTTTGTCAGGCTGCTGGTTTGTCAGGCTGCTGGTTTGTCAGTGTCAGGCTGCTGCTGGTTTGTCAGGCTGCTGCTGGTTTGTCAGGCTGCTGCTGGTTTGTCAGGCTGCTGCTGGTTTGTCAGGCTGCTGCTGGTTTGTCAGGCTGCTGCTGGTTTGTCAGGGTCAGGCTGCTGCTGGTTTGTCAGGGTCAGGCTGCTGCTGGTTTGTCAGGGTCAGGCTGCTGCTGGTTTGTCAGGGTCAGGCTGCTGGTTTGTCAGGGTCAGGCTGCTGGTTTGTCAGGGTCAGGCTGCTGGTTTGTCAGTGTCAGGCTGCTGCTGGTTTGTCAGTGTCAGGCTGCTGCTGGTTTGTCAGGCTGCTGCTTTGTCAGGCTGCTGCTTTGTCAGGGTGCTGCTGCTTTGTCAGGCTGCTGCTGCTTTGTCAGGCTGCTGCTGCTTTGTCAGGCTGCTGCTGCTTTGTCAGGCTGCTGCTGCTTTGTCAGTGTCAGGCTGCTGCTGCTTTGTCAGGGTGCTGCTGGTTTGTCAGGGTGCTGCTGGTTTGTCAGGGTGCTGCTGGTTTGTCAGGGTGCTGCTGGTTTGTCAGGGTGCTGCTGGTTTGTCAGGGTGCTGCTGGTTTGTCAGGGTTAGGCTGCTGGTGTGTCAGGCTGCTGGTTTGTCAGGCTGCCTGCTGGTTTGTCAGTGTCAGGCTGCTGCTGGTTTGTCAGTGTCAGGCTGCTGCTGGTTTGTCAGGGTGCTGCTGGTTTGTCAGGGTGCTGCTGGTTTGTCAGGGTGCTGCTGGTTTGTCAGGGTGCTGCTGGTTTGTCAGGGTGCTGCTGGTTTGTCAGGGTGCTGCTTGTTTGTCAGGGTGCTGCTGGTTTGTCAGGGTGCTGCTGGTTTGTCAGGGTGCTGCTGGTTTGTCAGGGTGCTGCTGGTTTGTCAGGGTGCTGCTGGTTTGTCAGGGTGCTGCTGGTTTGTCAGGGTGCTGCTGGTTTGTCAGTGTCAGGGTGCTGCTGGTTTGTCAGTGTCAGGCTGCTGCTGGTTTGTCAGGGTGGTGCTGCTTTGTCAGGCTGCTGCTGGTTTGTCAGGCTGCTGCTGGTTTGTCAGGCTGCTGCTGGTTTGTCAGGCTGCTGCTGGTTTGTCAGGCTGCTGCTGCTTTGTCAGGCTGCTGCTGCTTTGTCAGTGTCAGGCTGCTTTGTCAGGCTGCTGCTTGTTTGTCAGTGTCAGGGTGCTGCTTGTTTGTCAGTGTCAGGGTGCTGCTTGTTTGTCAGTGTCAGGGTGCTGCTGGTTTGTCAGTGTCAGGCTGCTGCTTTGTCAGTGTCAGGCTGCTGCTTTGTCAGTGTCAGGCTGCTGCTTTGTCAGGCTGCTGCTTTGTCAGGCTGCTGCTTTGTCAGGCTGCTGCTTTGTCAGGCTGCTGCTTTGTCAGTGTCAGGCTGCTGCTTTGTCAGTGTCAGGCTGCTGCTTTGTCAGTGTCAGGCTGCTGCTTTGTCAGTGTCAGGCTGCTGCTTTGTCAGGCTGCTGCTTTGTCAGGCTGCTGCTTTGTCAGGCTGCTGCTGCTTTGTCAGGGTGCTGCTTTGTCAGGGTGCTGCTTTGTCAGGCTGCTGGTTTGTCAGGCTGCTGCTGGTTTGTCAGGCTGCTTCTGGTTTGTCAGGCTGCTGCTGGTTTGAAAGGCTGCTGCTGGTTTGTCAGGCTGCTGCTGGTTTGTCAGGCTGCTGCTGGTTTGTCAGTGTCAGGCTGCTGCTTTGTCAGGCTGCTGCTTTGTCAGGCTGCTGCTTTGTCAGGCTGCTGCTGCTTTGTCAGGCTGCTGCTGCTTTGTCAGGCTGCTGCTGCTTTGTCAGGCTGCTGCTGCTTTGTCAGGCTGCTGCTGGTTTGTCAGTGTCAGGCTGGTGCTGGTTTGTCAGTGTCAGGCTGGTGCTGGTTTGTCAGTGTCAGGCTGCTGCTGGTTTGTCAGGCTGCTGGTTTGTCAGGCTGCTGCTGGTTTGTCAGGCTGCTGCTGGTTTGTCAGGCTGCTGCTGGTTTGTCAGGCTGCTGCTGGTTTGTCAGGCTGCTGGTTTGTCAGGCTGCTGGTTTGTCAGGCTGCTGGTTTGTCAGGCTGCTGGTTTGTCAGGCTGCTGGTTTGTCAGGCTGCTGGTTTGTCAGGCTGCTGCTTTGTCAGGGTCAGGCTGCTGCTTTGTCAGGGTCAGGCTGCTGCTTTGTCAGGGTCAGGCTGCTGCTTTGTCAGGGTCAGGCTGCTGCTTTGTCAGGCTGCTGGTTTGTCAGGCTGCTGGTTTGTCAGGCTGCTGGTTTGTCAGGCTGCTGGTTTGTCAGTGTCAGGCTGCTGCTGGTTTGTCAGTGTCAGGCTGCTGCTGGTTTGTCAGGCTGCTGCTGGTTTGTCAGGCTGCTGCTGGTTTGTCAGGCTGCTGCTGGTTTGTCAGGCTGCTGCTGGTTTGTCAGGCTGCTGCTGGTTTGTCAGGGTCAGGCTGCTGGTTTGTCAGGGTCAGGCTGCTGGTTTGTCAGGGTCAGGCTGCTGGTTTGTCAGGGTCAGGCTGCTGGTTTGTCAGGCTGCTGCTTTGTCAGGCTGCTGCTTTGTCAGGCTGCTGCTTTGTCAGGGTGCTGCTGCTTTGTCAGGCTGCTGCTGCTTTGTCAGGCTGCTGCTGCTTTGTCAGGCTGCTGCTGCTTTGTCAGGGTGCTGCTGCTTTGTCAGGGTGCTGCTGGTTTGTCAGGGTGCTGCTGGTTTGTCAGGGTGCTGCTGGTTTGTCAGGGTTAGGCTGCTGGTGTGTCAGGCTGCTGGTTTGTCAGGCTGCTGGTTTGTCAGTGTCAGGCTGCTGCTGGTTTGTCAGTGTCAGGCTGCTGCTGGTTTGTCAGGGTGCTGCT
The DNA here is from genome assembly GCF_023856365.1 of Brienomyrus brachyistius. NCBI lineage: Eukaryota > Metazoa > Chordata > Actinopteri > Osteoglossiformes > Mormyridae > Brienomyrus > Brienomyrus brachyistius. Next base: position 311,506 of record NW_026042347.1, read on the forward strand.
GGTTTGTCAGGGTGCTGCTGGTTTGTCAGGGTGCTGCTGGTTTGTCAGGGTGCTGCTGGTTTGTCAGGCTGCTGCTGGTTTGTCAGTGTCAGGCTGCTGCTTTGTCAGTGTCAGGCTGCTGCTGCTTTGTCAGTGTCAGGCTGCTGCTGCTTTGTCAGTGTCAGGCTGCTGCTGCTTTGTCAGTGTCAGGCTGCTTTGTCAGGCTGCTGCTTGTTTGTCAGTGTCAGGGTGCTGCTTGTTTGTCAGTGTCAGGCTGCTGCTGGTTTGTCAGTGTCAGGCTGCTGCTGGTTTGTCAGTGTCAGGCTGCTGCTGGTTTGTCAGTGTCAGGCTGCTGCTGGTTTGTCAGGGTGCTGCTGGTTTGTCAGGGTGCTGCTGGTTTGTCAGGGTGCTGCTGGTTTGTCAGGGTGCTGCTGGTTTGTCAGGGTGCTGCTGGTTTGTCAGTGTCAGGCTGCTGCTGGTTTGTCAGTGTCAGGCTGCTGCTGGTTTGTCAGTGTCAGGCTGCTGCTGGTTTGTCAGTGTCAGGCTGCTGCTGGTTTGTCAGTGTCAGGCTGCTGGTGTGTCAGGCTGCTGCTGGTTTGTCAGTGTCAGGCTGCTGGTGTGTCAGGCTGCTGGTTTGTCAGGCTGCTGGTTTGTCAGGCTGCTGGTTTGTCAGGCTGCTGGTTTGTCAGGCTGATGCTGGTTTGTCAGGCTGATGCTGGTTTGTCAGGCTGCTGCTGGTTTGTCAGGCTGCTGCTGGTTTGTCAGTGTCAGGCTGCTGCTGGTTTGTCAGTGTCAGGCTGCTGCTGGTTTGTCAGTGTCAGGCTGCTGCTGGTTTGTCAGTGTCAGGCTGCTGCTGGTTTGTCAGTGTCAGGCTGCTGCTGGTTTGTCAGGGTCAGGCTGCTGGTTTGTCAGGGTCAGGCTGCTGCTGGTTTGGTCAGGGTCAGGCTGCTGCTGGTTTGTCAGGGTCAGGCTGCTGGTTTGTCAGGGTCAAGCTGCTGGTTTGTCAGGGTCAGGCTGCTGCTGGTTTGTCAGGGTCAGGCTGCTGCTGGTTTGTCAGGCTGCTGCTGGTTTGTCAGTGTCAGGCTGCTGCTGGTTTGTCAGTGTCAGGCTGCTGCTGGTGTGTCAGGCTGCTGCTGCTTTGTCAGGCTGCTGCTTTGTCAGGCTGCTGCTGCTTTGTCAGGCTGCTGCTGCTTTGTCAGGGTGCTGCTGCTTTGTCAGGGTGCTGCTGCTTTGTCAGGGTGCTGCTGCTTTGTCAGGGTCAGGCTGCTTCTTTGTCAGGGTCAGGCTGCTTCTTTGTCAGGGTCAGGCTGCTTCTTTGTCAGGGTCAGGCTGCTTTGTCAGGCTGCTTCTTTGTCAGGGTGCTTCTTTGTCAGGGTGCTGCTTTGTCAGGGTGCTGCTTTGTCAGGCTGCTGCTGGTTTGTCAGTGTCAGGCTGCTGCTGGTTTGTCAGTGTCAGGCTGCTGCTGGTTTGTCAGTGTCAGGCTGCTGCTGGTTTGTCAGTGTCAGGCTGCTGCTGGTTTGTCAGGCTGCTGCTGGTTTGTCAGTGTCAGGCTGCTGCTGGTTTGTCAGTGTCAGGCTGCTGCTGGTTTGTCAGTGTCAGGCTGCTGCTGGTTGTCAGTGTCAGGCTGCTGCTGGTTTGTCAGGGTGCTGCTGGTTTGTCAGGGTGCTGCTGGTTTGTCAGGGTGCTGGTTTGTCAGGGTCAGGCTGCTGCTTTGTCAGGGTCAGGCTGCTGGTGTGTCAGGCTGCTGGTTTGTCAGGCTGCTGGTTTGTCAGTGTCAGGCTGCTGCTGGTTTGTCAGTGTCAGGCTGCTGCTGGTTTGTCAGTGTCAGGCTGCTGCTGGTTTGTCAGGGTGCTGCTGGTTTGTCAGGGTGCTGCTGGTTTGTCAGGGTGCTGCTGGTTTGTCAGGGTGCTGCTGGTTTGTCAGTGTCAGGCTGCTGGTTTGTCAGTGTCAGGCTGCTGGTGTGTCAGGCTGCTGGTGTGTCAGGCTGCTGGTGTGTCAGGCTGCTGGTTTGTCAGGCTGCTGCTTTGTCAGGCTGCTGCTTTGTCAGGCTGCTGCTTTGTCAGGGTCAGGCTGCTGGTTTGTCAGGGTGCTGCTGGTTTGTCAGGGTGCTGCTGGTTTGTCAGGGTGCTGCTGGTTTGTCAGGCTGCTGCTGGTTTGTCAGGCTGCTGGGTTTGTCAGGCTGCTGCTGGTTTGTCAGGCTGCTGCTGGTTTGTCAGGCTGCTGCTGGTTTGTCAGGCTGCTGCTGGTTTGTCAGGCTGCTGCTGGTTTGTCAGTGTCAGGCTGCTGCTGGTTTGTCAGTGTCAGGCTGCTGCTGGTTTGTCAGTGTCAGGCTGCTGCTGGTTTGTCAGGCTGCTGCTGGTTTGTCAGGCTGCTGCTGCTTTGTCAGGCTGCTGCTGCTTTGTCAGGCTGCTGCTGCTTTGTCAGGCTGCTGCTGCTTTGTCAGGCTGCTGCTGCTTTGTCAGGCTGCTGCTGCTTTGTCAGGCTGCTGCTGGTTTGTCAGGGTGCTGCTGGTTTGTCAGGGTGCTGCTGGTTTGTCAGGGTGCTGCTGGTTTGTCAGGGTCAGGGTGCTGCTGGTTTGTCAGGGTCAGGCGGCTGCTGGTTTGTCAGGCTGCTGCTGGTTTGTCAGGCTGCTGCTGGTTTGTCAGGCTGCTGCTTTGTCAGTGTCAGGCTGCTGCTTTGTCAGTGTCAGGCTGCTGCTTTGTCAGTGTCAGGCTGCTGCTTTGTCAGGGTCAGGGTGCTGCTTTGTCAGGGTCAGGGTGCTGCTTTGTCAGGGTCAGGGTGCTGCTTTGTCAGGGTCAGGGTGCTGCTGGGTCAGGGTGCTGCTTTGTCAGGCTGCTGCTGCTTTGTCAGGCTGCTGCTGGTTTGTCAGGCTGCTGCTGGTTTGTCAGGCTGCTGCTGGTTTGTCAGGTGGTTTGTCAGTGTCAGTGTCAGGCTGCTGCTGGTTTGTCAGTGTCAGTGTCAGGCTGCTGCTGGTTTGTCAGTGTCAGTGTCAGGCTGCTGCTGGTTTGTCAGTGTCAGTGTCAGGCTGCTGCTGGTTTGTCAGTGTCAGTGTCAGGCTGCTGCTGGTTTGTCAGTGTCAGTGTCAGGCTGCTGCTGGTTTGTCAGTGTCAGGCTGCTGCTGGTTTGTCAGTGTCAGGCTGCTGGTTTGTCAGTGTCAGGCTGCTGGTTTGTCAGTGTCAGGCTGCTGGTTTGTCAGTGTCAGGCTGCTGGTTTGTCAGTGTCAGGCTGCTGGTTTGTCAGTGTCAGGCTGCTGGTTTGTCAGTGTCAGGCTGCTGGTTTGTCAGTGTCAGGCTGCTGGTTTGTCAGTGTCAGGCTGCTGGTTTGTCAGGCTGCTGGTTTGTCAGGCTGCTGGTTTGTCAGGCTGCTGGTTTGTCAGGCTGCTGGTTTGTCAGGCTGTTGGTTTGTCAGGCTGCTGGTTTGTCAGGCTGCTGGTTTGTCAGGGTCAGGCTGCTGCTGGTTTGTCAGGGTCAGGCTGCTGCTGGTTTGTCAGGGTCAGGCTGCTGCTGGTTTGTCAGGGTCAGGCTGCTGCTGGTTTGTCAGGGTCAGGCTGCTGCTGGTTTGTCAGGCTGCTGCTTTGTCAGGCTGCTGCTTTGTCAGTGTCAGGCTGCTGCTTTGTCAGTGTCAGGCTGCTGCTTTGTCAGGCTGCTGCTTTGTCAGGCTGCTGCTTTGTCAGGCTGCTGCTTTGTCAGGCTGCTGCTTTGTCAGTGTCAGGCTGCTGCTTTGTCAGTGTCAGGCTGCTGCTTTGTCAGTGTCAGGCTGCTGCTTTGTCAGTGTCAGGCTGCTGCTTTGTCAGTGTCAGGCTGCTGCTTTGTCAGTGTCAGGCTGCTGCTTTGTCAGTGTCAGGCTGCTGCTTTGTCAGGGTGCTGCTTTGTCAGGGTGCTGCTTTGTCAGGGTGCTGCTTTGTCAGGGTGCTGCTTTGTCAGGGTGCTGCTTTGTCAGGGTGCTGCTTTGTCAGGCTGCTGCTTTGTCAGGCTGCTGCTTTGTCAGGGTGCTGGTTTGTCAGGCTGCTGCTGGTTTGTCAGGCTGCTGCTGGTTTGTCAGGCTGCTGCTGGTTTGTCAGGGTCAGGCTGCTGGTTTGTCAGGGTCAGGCTGCTGCTTTGTCAGGGTGCTGCTGGTTTGTCAGTGTCAGGCTGCTGCTGGTTTGTCGTGCTGCTGGTTTGTCAGGCTGCTGCTTTGTCAGTGTCAGGCTGCTGCTTTGTCAGTGTCAGGCTGCTGCTTTGTCAGTGTCAGGCTGCTGCTTTGTCAGTGTCAGGCTGCTGCTGCTTTGTCAGGCTGCTGCTGCTTTGTCAGGCTGCTGCTGCTTTGTCAGGCTGCTGCTGCTTTGTCAGGCTGCTGCTGGTTTGTCAGGGTCAGGCTGCTGCTGGTTTGTCAGGGTCAGGCTGCTGCTGGTTTGTCAGGGTCAGGCTGCTGCTGGTTTGTCAGGGTCAGGCTGCTGCTGGTTTGTCAGGGTCAGGCTGCTGCTGGTTTGTCAGGGTCAGGCTGCTGCTGGTTTGTCAGGGTCAGGCTGCTGGTTTGTCAGGGTCAGGCTGCTGCTTTGTCAGGGTGCTGCTGGTTTGTCAGTGTCAGGCTGCTGCTGGTTTGTCGTGCTGCTGGTTTGTCAGGCTGCTGCTTTGTCAGTGTCAGGCTGCTGCTTTGTCAGTGTCAGGCTGCTGCTTTGTCAGTGTCAGGCTGCTGCTTTGTCAGTGTCAGGCTGCTGCTGCTTTGTCAGGCTGCTGCTGCTTTGTCAGGCTGCTGCTGCTTTGTCAGGCTGCTGCTGCTTTGTCAGGTCAGGCTGCTGCTGGTTTGTCAGGGTCAGGCTGCTGCTGGTTTGTCAGGGTCAGGCTGCTGCTGGTTTGTCAGGGTCAGGGCTGCTGCTGGTTTGTCAGGGTCAGGCTGCTGCTGGTTTGTCAGGGTCAGGCTGCTGCTGGTTTGTCAGGGTCAGGCTGCTGCTGGTTTGTCAGGGTGCTGGTTTGTCAGGCTGCTGCTGGTTTGTCAGGGTCAGGCTGCTGCTTTGTCAGTGTCAGGCTGCTGCTGCTTTGTCAGGCTGCTGCTGCTTTGTCAGGGTGCTGCTGCTTTGTCAGGGTGCTGCTGCTTTGTCAGGCTGCTGCTGCTTTGTCAGGCTGCTGCTGCTTTGTCAGGCTGCTGCTGCTTTGTCAGGCTGCTGCTGCTGCTTTGTCAGGCTGCTGCTGCTTTGTCAGGCTGCTGCTGGTTTGTCAGGGTGCTGCTGGTTTGTCAGGGTGCTGCTGGTTTGTCAGGGTGCTGCTGGTTTGTCAGGGTGCTGCTGGTTTGTCAGGGTCAGGGTGCTGCTGGTTTGTCAGGGTCAGGCTGCTGCTGGTTTGTCAGGCTGCTGCTGGTTTGTCAGGCTGCTGCTGGTTTGTCAGGCTGCTGCTGGTTTGTCAGGCTGCTGCTGGTTTGTCAGGGTGCTGCTGGTTTGTCAGGGTCAGGCTGGTTTGTCAGGGTCAGGCTGCTTTGTCAGGGTCAGGCTGCTGCTGGTTTGTCAGGGTCAGGCTGCTGCTGGTTTGTCAGTGTCAGGCTGCTGCTGGTTTGTCAGTGTCAGGCTGCTGCTGGTTTGTCAGGGTCAGGCTGCTGCTGGTTTGTCAGGCTGCTGCTGGTTTGTCAGGCTGCTGCTGGTTTGTCAGGCTGCTGCTGGTTTGTCAGGGTGCTGCTGGTTTGTCAGGGTGCTGCTGGTTTGTCAGGGTGCTGCTGGTTTGTCAGGGTGCTGCTGGTTTGTCAGGGTGCTGCTGGTTTGTCAGTGTGCTGCTGGTTTGTCAGTGTGCTGCTGGTTTGTCAGTGTCAGGCTGCTGCTGGTTTGTCAGTGTTAGGCTGCTGCTGGTTTGTCAGTGTCAGGCTGCTGCTGGTTTGTCAGTGTCAGGCTGCTGCTGGTTTGTCAGTGTCAGGCTGCTGCTGGTTTGTCAGTGTCAGGCTGCTGCTGGTTTGTCAGTGTCAGGCTGCTGCTGGTTTGTCAGTGTCAGGCTGCTGCTGGTTTGTCAGTGTCAGGCTGCTGCTGGTTTGTCAGTGTCAGGCTGCTGCTGGTTTGTCAGTGTCAGGCTGCTGCTGGTTTGTCAGGCTGCTGCTGGTTTGTCAGGCTGCTGCTGGTTTGTCAGGCTGCTGCTGGTTTGTCAGTGTCAGGCTGCTGCTGGTTTGTCAGTGTCAGGCTGCTGCTTGTTTGTCAGTGTCAGGCTGCTGCTTGTTTGTCAGGGTGCTGCTTGTTTGTCAGGGTGCTGCTGGTTTGTCAGGGTGCTGCTGGTTTGTCAGGGTGCTGCTGGTTTGTCAGGCTGCTGCTGGTTTGTCAGGCTGCTGCTGGTTTGTCAGGCTGCTGCTGGTTTGTCAGGCTGCTGCTGGTTTGTCAGGCTGCTGCTGGTTTGTCAGGCTGCTGCTGGTTTGTCAGTGTCAGGCTGCTGCTGGTTTGTCAGTGTCAGGCTGCTGCTGGTTTGTCAGTGTCAGGCTGCTGCTGGTTTGTCAGTGTCAGGCTGCTGCTGCTGTGTCAGGCTGCTGCTGCTTTGTCAGGCTGCTGCTGCTTTGTCAGGCTGCTGCTGCTTTGTCAGGCTGCTGCTGCTTTGTCAGGCTGCTGCTGCTTTGTCAGGCTGCTGCTGCTTTGTCAGGCTGCTGCTGCTTTGTCAGGCTGCTGCTGCTTTGTCAGGGTGCTGCTGGTTTGTCAGGGTGCTGCTGGTTTGTCAGGGTCAGGCTGCTGCTGGTTTGTCAGGGTCAGGCGGCTGCTGGTTTGTCAGGCTGCTGCTGGTTTGTCAGGGTCAGGCGGCTGCTGGTTTGTCAGGCTGCTGCTGATTTGTCAGGCTGCTGCTGGTTTGTCAGGCTGCTGCTGGTTTGTCAGGCTGCTGCTGGTTTGTCAGGCTGCTGCTTTGTCAGTGTCAGGCTGCTGCTTTGTCAGTGTCAGGCTGCTGCTTTGTCAGTGTCAGGCTGCTGCTTTGTCAGTGTCAGGCTGCTGCTTTGTCAGTGTCAGGCTGCTGCTTTGTCAGTGTCAGGCTGCTGCTTTGTCAGGGTCAGGGTGCTGCTTTGTCAGGGTCAGGGTGCTGCTTTGTCAGGGTCAGGGTGCTGCTTTGTCAGGGTCAGGGTGCTGCTTTGTCAGGGTCAGGGTGCTGCTTTGTCAGGGTCAGGGTGCTGCTTTGTCAGGGTCAGGGTGCTGCTTTGTCAGGGTCAGGGTGCTGCTTGGTCAGGGTGCTGCTTTGTCAGGCTGCTGCTGGTTTGTCAGGCTGCTGCTGGTTTGTCAGGCTGCTGCTGGTTTGTCAGGCTGCTGCTGGTTTGTCAGGCTGCTGCTGGTTTGTCAGTGTCAGTGTCAGGCTGCTGCTGGTTTGTCAGTGTCAGTGTCAGGCTGCTGCTGGTTTGTCAGTGTCAGTGTCAGGCTGCTGCTGGTTTGTCAGTGTCAGTGTCAGGCTGCTGCTGGTTTGTCAGTGTCAGTGTCAGGCTGCTGCTGGTTTGTCAGTGTCAGGCTGCTGCTGGTTTGTCAGTGTCAGTGTCAGGCTGCTGCTTTGTCAGTGTCAGGCTGGTTTGTCAGGGTGCTGCTTTGTCAGGGTGCTGCTTTGTCAGGCTGCTGCTGGTTTGTCAGGCTTCTGCTGGTTTGTCAGGCTGCTGCTGGTTTGTCAGGCTGCTGCTGGTTTGTCAGGCTGCTGCTGGTTTGTCAGGCTGCTGCTGGTTTGTCAGGCTGCTGCTGGTTTGTCAGGCTGCTGCTGGTTTGTCAGTGTCAGGCTGCTGCTGGTTTGTCAGTGTCAGGCTGCTGCTGGTTTGTCAGGGTCAGGCTGCTGCTGGTTTGTCAGGGTCAGGCTGCTGCTGGTTTGTCAGGGTCAGGCTGCTGCTGGTTTGTCAGGCTGCTGCTGGTTTGTCAGGCTGCTGCTGGTTTGTCAGTGTCAGGCTGCTGCTGGTTTGTCAGGCTGCTGCTGGTTTGTCAGGCTGCTGCTTTGTCAGGCTGCTGCTTTGTCAGGGTGCTGCTGCTTTGTCAGGGTGCTGCTGCTTTGTCAGGGTGCTGCTGCTTTGTCAGGCTGCTGCTGCTTTGTCAGGCTGCTGCTGCTTTGTCAGGCTGCTGCTGCTTTGTCTGGCTGCTGCTGCTTTGTCAGGGTGCTGCTGCTTTGTCAGGGTGCTGCTGCTTTGTCAGGCTGCTGCTGCTTTGTCAGGCTGCTGCTGCTTTGTCAGGCTGCTGCTGCTTTGTCAGGGTGCTGCTTTGTCAGGGTGCTGCTTTGTCAGGGTCAGGCTGCTGCTTTGTCAGGGTCAGGCTGCTGCTTTGTCAGGGTCAGGCTGCTGGTTTGTCAGTGTCAGGCTGCTGGTTTGTCAGTGTCAGGCTGCTGGTTTGTCAGTGTCAGGCTGCTGGTTTGTCAGTGTCAGGCTGCTGGTTTGTCAGTGTCAGGCTGCTGGTTTGTCAGTGTCAGGCTGCTGGTTTGTCAGTGTCAGGCTGCTGGTTTGTCAGTGTCAGGCTGCTGGTTTGTCAGGCTGCTGGTTTGTCAGGCTGCTGGTTTGTCAGGCTGCTGGTTTGTCAGGCTGCTGGTTTGTCAGGCTGCTGGTTTGTCAGGCTGCTGCTGGTTTGTCAGGCTGCTGCTGGTTTGTCAGGCTGCTGCTGGTTTGTCAGGGTCAGGCTGCTGGTTTGTCAGGCTGCTGCTGGTTTGTCAGGGTGCTGCTGGTTTGTCAGTGTCAGGCTGCTGCTGGTTTGTCGTGCTGCTGGTTTGTCGTGCTGCTGGTTTGTCAGGCTGCTGCTTTGTCAGTGTCAGGCTGCTGCTTTGTCAGTGTCAGGCTGCTGCTTTGTCAGTGTCAGGCTGCTGCTTTGTCAGTGTCAGGCTGCTGCTTTGTCAGTGTCAGGCTGCTGCTGGTTTGTCAGGGTCAGGCTGCTGCTGGTTTGTCAGGGTCAGGCTGCTGCTGGTTTGTCAGGGTCAGGCTGCTGCTGGTTTGTCAGGGTCAGGCTGCTGGTTTGTCAGGGTCAGGCTGCTGGTTTGTCAGGCTGCTGCTGGTTTGTCAGTGTCAGGCTGCTGCTGGTTTGTCAGGGTCAGGCTGCTGGTTTGTCAGTGTCAGGCTGCTGCTGCTTTGTCAGGCTGCTGCTGCTTTGTCAGGCTGCTGCTGCTTTGTCAGGGTGCTGCTGCTTTGTCAGGCTGCTGCTGCTTTGTCAGGCTGCTGCTGCTTTGTCAGGCTGCTGCTGCTTTGTCAGGCTGCTGCTGCTTTGTCAGGCTGCTGCTGCTTTGTCAGGCTGCTGCTGCTTTGTCAGGCTGCTGCTGCTTTGTCAGGGTGCTGCTGGTTTGTCAGGCTGCTGCTGGTTTGTCAGGCTGCTGCTGGTTTGTCAGGCTGCTGCTGGTTTGTCAGGCTGCTGCTGGTTTGTCAGGCTGCTGCTGGTTTGTCAGGCTGCTGCTGGTTTGTCAGGGTCAGGCTGCTTTGTCAGGGTCAGGCTGCTTTGTCAGGGTCAGGCTGCTTTGTCAGGGTCAGGCTGCTGCTGGTTTGTCAGTGTCAGGCTGCTGCTGGTTTGTCAGTGTCAGGCTGCTGCTGGTTTGTCAGTGTCAGGCTGCTGCTGGTTTGTCAGGGTCAGGCTGCTGCTGGTTTGTCAGGCTGCTGCTGGTTTGTCAGGCTGCTGCTGGTTTGTCAGGCTGCTGCTGGTTTGTCAGGGTGCTGCTGGTTTGTCAGGGTGCTGCTGGTTTGTCAGGGTGCTGCTGGTTTGTCAGGGTGCTGCTGGTTTGTCAGGGTGCTGCTGGTTTGTCAGGGTGCTGCTGGTTTGTCAGGGTGCTGCTGGTTTGTCAGTGTGCTGCTGGTTTGTCAGTGTGCTGCTGGTTTGTCAGTGTGCTGCTGGTTTGTCAGTGTGCTGCTGGTTTGTCAGTGTCAGGCTGCTGCTGGTTTGTCAGTGTCAGGCTGCTGCTGGTTTGTCAGTGTCAGGCTGCTGCTGGTTTGTCAGTGTCAGGCTGCTGCTGGTTTGTCAGTGTCAGGCTGCTGCTGGTTTGTCAGTGTCAGGCTGCTGCTGGTTTGTCAGTGTCAGGCTGCTGCTGGTTTGTCAGTGTCAGGCTGCTGCTGGTTTGTCAGGGTCAGGCTGCTGCTGGTTTGTCAGGGTCAGGCTGCTGCTGGTTTGTCAGGGTCAGGCTGCTGCTGGTTTGTCAGGGTCAGGCTGCTTTGTCAGGGTCAGGCTGCTTTGTCAGGGTCAGGCTGCTTTGTCAGGGTCAGGCTGCTTTGTCAGGCTGCTGCTTTGTCAGTGTCAGGCTGCTGCTTTGTCAGTGTCAGGCTGCTGCTTTGTCAGTGTCAGGCTGCTGCTTTGTCAGGGTCAGGCTGCTGCTTTGTCAGGGTCAGGCTGCTGCTTTGTCAGGGTCAGGCTGCTGCTTTGTCAGGGTCAGGGTGCTGCTTTGTCAGGGTCAGGGTGCTGCTTTGTCAGGCTGCTGCTGGTTTGTCAGGCTGCTGCTGGTTTGTCAGGGTGCTGCTTGTTTGTCAGGGTGCTGCTTGTTTGTCAGGGTGCTGCTTGTTTGTCAGGGTGCTGCTTGTTTGTCAGGGTGCTGCTTGTTTGTCATGGTGCTGCTGGTTTGTCAGGCTGCTGCTGGTTTGTCAGGCTGCTGCTGGTTTGTCAGGCTGCTGCTGGTTTGTCAGGCTGCTGCTTGTTTGTCAGGGTGCTGCTTGTTTGTCAGGGTGCTGCTTGTTTGTCAGGCTGCTGCTGGTTTGTCAGGGGGGTGCTGCTTGTTTGTCAGGGGTGCTGCTGTGTTTGTCAGGGTGCTGCTGGTTTGTCAGGGTGCTGCTGGTTTGTCAGGGTGCTGCTGGTTTGTCAGGGTGCTGCTGGTTTGTCAGGGTGCTGCTGGTTTGTCAGGGTGCTGCTGGGTTTGTCAGTGTCAGGGTGCTGCTGGTTTGTCAGTGTCAGGGTGCTGCTGGTTTGTCAGGGTGCTGCTGGTTTGTCAGTGTCAGGGGGCTGCTGCTGCTTTGTCAGGGGCTGCTGCTTTGTCAGGGTGCTGCTTTGTCAGGTGCTGCTGGTTTGTCAGGCTGCTTGCTGGTTTGTCAGGCTGCTGCTGCTTTGTCAGTGTCAGGCTGCTGCTGCTTTGTCAGTGTCAGGCTGCTGCTTTGTCAGTGTCAGGCTGCTGCTGCTTTGTCAGGCTGCTGCTGCTTTGTCAGGCTGCTTGTTTGTCAGTGTCAGGCTGCTGGTTTGTCAGTGTCAGGCTGCTGGTTTGTCAGGCTGCTGGTTTGTCAGGCTGCTGCTTTGTCAGGCTGCTGCTTTGTCAGGCTGCTGCTTTGTCAGGCTGCTGCTTTGTCAGGCTGCTGCTTTGTCAGTGTCAGGCTGCTGCTTTGTCAGTGTCAGGCTGCTGCTTTGTCAGTGTCAGGCTGCTGCTTTGTCAGTGTCAGGCTGCTGCTGGTTTGTCAGGCTGCTGCTGGTTTGTCAGGCTGCTGCTGGTTTGTCAGGGTGCTGCTGGTTTGTCAGGGTGCTGCTGGTTTGTCAGGGTGCTGCTGGTTTGTCAGGGTGCTGCTGCTTTGTCAGGGTGCTGCTGGTTTGGTCAGGGTGCTGCTTTGTCAGGCTGCTGCTGCTTTGTCAGGCTGCTGCTGCCTTTGTCAGGCTGCTGCTGCTTTGTCAGGCTGCTGCTGCTTTGTCAGGCTGCTGCAGCTTTGTCCAGGCTTGCTGCTGCTTTGTCAGGCTGCTGCTGCTTTGTCAGGCTGCTGCTGCTTTGTCAGGCTGCTGCTGGTTTGTCAGGGTCAGGCTGCTGCTGGTTTGTCAGGGTCAGGCTGCTGCTGCTTTGTCAGGCTGCTGCTGGTTTGTCAGGGTCAGGCTGCTGCTGGTTTGTCAGGGTCAGGCTGCTGCTGGTTTGTCAGGGTCAGGCTGCTGCTGGTTTGTCAGGGTCAGGCTGCTGGTTTGTCAGGGTCAGGCTGCTGGTTTGTCAGGCTGAGGCTGCTGGTTTGTCAGGCTGCTGCTGGTTTGTCAGGGTCAGGCTGCTGGTTTGTCAGTGTCAGGCTGCTGCTGGTTTGTCAGGGTCAGGCTGCTGCTGGTTTGTCAGGGTGCTGGTTTGTCAGGGTTGCTGCTTGTTTGTCAGTGTCAGGGTGCTGCTTGTTTGTCAGTGTCAGGCTGCTGGTTTGTCAGTGTCAGGCTGCTGGTTTGTCAGTGTCAGGCTGCTGGTTTGTCAGTGTCAGGCTGCTGCTTTGTCAGTGTCAGGCTGCTGCTTTGTCAGGTGTCAGGCTGCTGCTTTGTCAGTGTCAGGCTGCTGCTTTGTCAGTGTCAGGCTGCTGCTTTGTCAGGCTGCTGCTTTGTCAGTGTCAGGCTGCTGCTTTGTCAGTGTCAGGCTGCTGCTTTGTCAGGCTGCTGCTTTGTCAGGGTGCTGCTTTGTCAGGGTTGCTGCTTTGTCAGGGTGCTGCTTTGTCAGGGTGCTGCGTTGTCAGGGTGCTGCTTTGTCAGGGTGCTGCTTTGTCAGGGTGCTGCTTTGTCAGGCTGCTGCTTTGTCAGGGTGCTGCTTTGTCAGGGTGCTGGTTTGTCAGGCTGCTGCTGGTTTGTCAGCTGCTGCTGGTTTGTCAGGGTCAGGCTGCTGGTTTGTCAGGGTCAGGCTGCTGCTTTGTCAGGGTCAGGCTGCTGCTTTGTCAGTGTCAGGGGGCTGCTGTGCTTTTGTCAGGGGGGCTGCTGCTGCTTTGTCAGGGGGCTGCTGCTGCTTTGTCAGGGGGGCTGCTGCTGCTTTGTCAGGGGGCTGCTGCTGCTTTGTCAGGGTGCTGCTTTGTCAGGCTGCTGCTTTGTCAGGCTGCTGCTGGTTTGTCAGTGTCAGGCTGCTGCTGCTTTGTCAGTGTCAGGCTGCTGCTGCTTTGTCAGTGTCAGGCTGCTGCTTTGTCAGTGTCAGGCTGCTGCTGCTTTGTCAGGCTGCTGCTGCTTTGTCAGGCTGCTTGTTTGTCAGTGTCAGGCTGCTGCTTTGTCAGTGTCAGGCTGCTGCTTTGTCAGTGTCAGGCTGCTGCTTTGTCAGTGTCAGGCTGCTGCTTTGTCAGTGTCAGGCTGCTGCTTTGTCAGTGTCAGGCTGCTGCTTTGTCAGTGTCAGGCTGCTGCTGGTTTGTCAGGCTGCTGCTGGTTTGTCAGGGGTGCTGCTGGTTTGTCAGGGTGCTGCTGGTTTGTCAGGGTGCTGCTGGTTTGTCAGGGTGCTGCTGGTTTGTCAGGGTGCTGCTGGTTTGTCAGGGTGCTGCTTTGTCAGGGTGCTGGGCTTTGTCAGGGTGCTGCTGCTTTGTCAGGGGTGCTGCTGCTTTGTCAGGGTGCTGCTGGTTTGTCAGGCTGCTGCTGGTTTGTCAGGCTGCTGCTGCTTTGTCAGGCTGCTGCTGCTTTGTCAGGCTGCTGCTGCTTTGTCAGGCTGCTGCTGGTTTGTCAGTGTCAGGCTGCTGCTGGTTTGTCAGTGTCAGGCTGCTGCTGGTTTGTCAGGCTGCTGCTGGTTTGTCAGGGTGCTGCTGGTTTGTCAGGGTGCTGCTGGTTTGTCAGGGTGCTGCTGGTTTGTCAGGGGTGCTGCTGGTTTGTCAGGGTGCTGCTGGTTTGTCAGGGTGCTGGTTTGTCAGGCTGCTGCTGGTTTGTCAGTGTCAGGCTGCTGCTGGTTTGTCAGTGTCAGGCTGCTGCTGGTTTGTCAGTGTCAGGCTGCTGCTGGTTTGTCAGGCTGCTGCTGGTTTGTCAGGGTGCTGCTGGTTTGTCAGGGTGCTGCTGGTTTGTCAGGGTGCTGCTGGTTTGTCAGGGTGCTGTGGTTTGTCAGGGTGCTGGTGTGTCAGGCTGCTGGTTTGTCAGGCTGCTGGTTTGTCAGGCTGCTGGTTTGTCAGGCTGCTGGTTTGTCAGGCTGGCTGTTTGTCAGGCTGCTGGTTTGTCAGGCTGCTGGTTTGTCAGGCTGCTGGTTTGTCAGGCTGCTGGTTTGTCAGTGTCAGGCTGCTGGTTTGTCAGTGTCAGGCTGCTGGTTTGTCAGGCTGCTGCTGGTTTGTCAGGGTGCTGCTGCTTTGTCAGGGTGCTGCTGCTTTGTCAGGCTGCTGCTGCTTTGTCAGGCTGCTGCTGGCTTTGTCAGGCTGCTGCTGCTTTGTCAGGCTGCTGCTGCTTTGTCAGGCTGCTTCTTTGTCAGGGTCAGGCTGCTTCTTTGTCAGGGTGCTGCTTTGTCAGGCTGCTGCTGGTTTGTCAGTGTCAGGCTGCTGCTGGTTTGTCAGTGTCAGGCTGCTGCTGGTTTGTCAGTGTCAGGCTGCTGCTGGTTTGTCAGTGTCAGGCTGCTGCTGGTTTGTCTGTGTCAGGCTGCTGCTGGTTTGTCAGGCTGCTGCTGGTTGTCAGGGTGCTGCTTGTTTGTCAGGGTGCTGCTTGTTTGTCAGGCTGCTGCTGGGTTTGTCAGGGTGCTGCTTGTTTGTCAGGGTGCTGCTGGTTTGGTCAGGGTGCTGCTGGTTTGTCAGGGTGCTGCTGGTTGTCAGTGTCAGGCTGCTGCTGGTTTGTCAGTGTCAGGCTGCTGGCTGGTTTGTCAGGCTGCTGCTGGTTTGTCAGGGTGCTGCTTGTTTGTCAGGCTGCTGCGGTTTGTCAGGGTGCTGCTTGTTTGTCAGGGGTGCTGCTTGTTTGTCAGGGTGCTGCTGGTTTGTCAGGGTGCTGCTGGTTTGGTCAGGGTGCTGCTGGTTTGTCAGGCTGCTGCTGGTTTGTCAGTGTCAGGCTGCTGCTGGTTTGTCAGGCTGCTGCTGGTTTGTCAGGGTGCTGCTTGTTTGTCAGGGTGCTGCTTGTTTGTCAGGCTGCTGCTGGTTTGTCAGGGTGCTGCTTGTTTGTCAGGGTGCTGCTGGTTTGTCAGGGTGCTGCTGGTTTGTCAGGGTGCTGCTGGTTTGTCAGGGTGCTGCTGGTTTGTCAGGGTCAGGCTGCTGCTTTGTCAGTGTCAGGCTGCTGCTGGTTTGTCAGGCTGCTGCTGGTTTGTCAGTGTCAGGCTGCTGCTGGTTTGTCAGGTCAGTCAGCTGCTGCTGGTTTGTCAGTGCAGGGTGCTGCTGGTTTGTCAGGCTGCTGCTGGTTTGTCAGGGTGCTGCTGGTTTGTCAGGCTGCTGCTGGTTTGTCAGGGTCAGGCTGCTGCTGGTTTGTCAGGGTCAGGCTGCTGCTGGTTTTGTCAGGCTGCTGCTGGTTTGTCAGGCTGCTGCTCGGTTTGTCAGGCTGCTGCTGGTTTGTCAGGGTGCTGCTGGTTTGTCAGGGTGCTGCTGGTTTGTCAGGCTGCTGCTGGTTTGTCAGGGTCAGGCTGCTGCTGGTTTGTCAGTGTCAGGCTGCTGCTGGTTTGTCAGTGTCAGGCTGCTGCTGGTTTGTCAGTGTCAGGCTGCTGCTGGTTTGTCAGTGTCAGGCTGCTGCTGGTTTGTCAGGGTCAGGCTGCTGGTTTGTCAGGGTGCGGCTGCTGGTTTGTCAGGGTGCGGCTGCTGGTTTGTCAGGGTGCGGCTGCTGGTTTGTCAGGGTGCGGCTGCTGGTTTGTCAGGGTGCTGCTGGTTTGTCAGGGTGCTGCTGGTTTGTCAGGGTGCTGCTGGTTTGTCAGGGTGCTGCTGGTTTGTCAGGGTGCTGCTGGTTTGTCAGGCTGCTGCTGGTTTGTCAGTGTCAGGCGCTGCTGCTGGTTTGTCAGTGTCAGGCTGCTGCTGGTTTGTCAGTGTCAGGCTGCTGCTGGTTTGTCAGTGTCAGGCTGCTGCTGGTTTGTCAGTGTCAGGCTGCTGCTGGTTTGTCAGTGTCAGGCTGCTGCTGGTTTGTCAGTGTCAGGCTGCTGCTGGTTTGTCAGTGTCAGGCTGCTGCTGGTTTGTCAGTGTCAGGCTGCTGCTGGTTTGTCAGGGTCAGGCTGCTGCTGGTTTGTCAGGGTCAGGCTGCTGCTGGTTTGTCAGGGTCAGGCTGCTGCTGGTTTGTCAGGGTCAGGCTGCTGCTGGTTTGTCAGGGTCAGGCTGCTGCTGGTTTGTCAGGGTCAGGCTGCTGCTGGTTTGTCAGGGTCAGGCTGCTGCTGGTTTGTCAGTGTCAGGCTGCTGCTGGTTTGTCAGTGTCAGGCTGCTGCTGGTTTGTCAGTGTCAGGCTGCTGCTGGTTTGTCAGGCTGCTGCTGGGTTTGTCAGGCTGCTGCTGGTTTGTCAGGCTGCTGCTGGTTTGTCAGGCTGCTGCTGGTTTGTCAGGCTGCTTGGTTGTCAGGCTGCTGCTGCTTTGTCAGGCTGCTGCTGGTTTGTCAGGCTGCTGCTGGTTTGTCAGGGTCAGGCTGCTGCTGGTTTGTCAGGGTCAGGCTGCTGCTGGTTTGTCAGGCTGCTGCTGGTTTGTCAGGCTGCTGCTGGTTTGTCGGGGTGCTGCTTTGTCGGGGTGCTGCTGCTCTTGTCGGGGTGCTGCTGCTTTGTCGGGGTGCTGCTGCTTTGTCGGGGGGCTGCTGCTGCTTTGTCGGGGGGCTGCTGCTGCTTTGTCGGGGGGCTGCTGCTGCTTTGTCAGTGTCAGGCTGCTTTGTCAGTGTCAGGCTGCTTTGTCAGTGTCAGGCTGCTGCTGCTTTGTCAGTGTCAGGCTGCTGCTGCTTTGTCAGGCTGCTGCTGCTTTGTCAGGCTGCTGCTGCTTTGTCAGGCTGCTGCTGCTTTGTCAGGCTGCTGCTGGTTTGTCAGGGTGCTGCTGGTTTGTCAGGGTGCTGCTGGTTTGTCAGTGTCAGGCTGCTGCTGGTTTGTCAGTGTCAGGCTGCTGCTGGTTTGTCAGTGTCAGGCTGCTGCTGGTTTGTCAGTGTCAGGCTGCTGCTGGTTTGTCAGGCTGCTGCTGGTTTGTCAGGCTGCTGCTGGTTTGTCAGGCTGCTGCTGGTTTGTCAGGCTGCTGCTGGTTTGTCAGGCTGCTGCTGGTTTGTCAGTGTCAGGCTGCTGCTGGTTTGTCAGTGTCAGGCTGCTGCTGGTTTGTCAGTGTCAGGCTGCTGCTGGTTTGTCAGTGTCAGGCTGCTGCTGGTTTGTCAGTGTCAGGCTGCTGCTGGTTTGTCAGTGTCAGGCTGCTGCTGGTTTGTCAGTGTCAGGCTGCTGCTGGTTTGTCAGTGTCAGGCTGCTGCTGGTTTGTCAGTGTCAGGCTGCTGCTGGTTTGTCAGTGTCAGGCTGCTGCTGGTTTGTCAGGGTCAGGCTGCTGCTGGTTTGTCAAGGGTCAGGCTGCTGCTGGTTTGTCAGGCTGCTGCTGGTTTGTCAGGCTGCTGCTGGTTTGTCAGGCTGCTGCTGGTTTGTCAGGGTGCTGCTGGGTTTGTCAGGGTGCTGCTGGTTTGTCAGGGTGCTGCTGGTTTGTCAGGCTGCTGCTGGTTTGTCAGGGTCAGGCTGCTGCTGGTTTGTCAGTGTCAGGCTGCTGCTGGTTTGTCAGTGTCAGGCTGCTGCTGGTTTGTCAGTGTCAGGCTGCTGCTGGTTTGTCAGGGTCAGGCTGCTGGTTTGTCAGGGTGCGGCTGATGGTTTGTCAGGGTGCGGCTGCTGGTTTGTCAGGGTGCGGCTGCTGGTTTGTCAGGGTGCTGCTGGTTTGTCAGGGTGCTGCTGGTTTGTCAGGGTGCTGCTGGTTTGTCAGGGTGCTGCTGGTTTGTCAGGGTGCTGCTGGTTTGTCAGGGGTGCTGCTGGTTTGTCAGGGTGCTGCTGGTTTGTCAGTGTCAGGCTGCTGCTGGTTTGTCAGTGTCAGGCTGCTGCTGGTTTGTCAGTGTCAGGCTGCTGCTGGTTTGTCAGTGTCAGGCTGCTGCTGGTTTGTCAGTGTCAGGCTGCTGCTGGTTTGTCAGTGTCAGGCTGCTGCTGGTTTGTCAGTGTCAGGCTGCTGCTGGTTTGTCAGTGTCAGGCTGCTGCTGGTTTGTCAGTGTCAGGCTGCTGCTGGTTTGTCAGTGTCAGGCTGCTGCTGGTTTGTCAGTGTCAGGCTGCTGCTGGTTTGTCAGTGTCAGGCTGCTGCTGGTTTGTCAGGGTCAGGCTGCTGCTGGTTTGTCAGGGTCAGGCTGCTGCTGGTTTGTCAGGGTCAGGCTGCTGCTGGTTTGTCAGGGTCAGGCTGCTGCTGGTTTGTCAGGGTCAGGCTGCTGCTGGTTTGTCAGGGTCAGGCTGCTGCTGGTTTTGTCAGGCTGCTGCTGGTTTGTCAGGCTGCTGCTGGTTTGTCAGGCTGCTGCTGGTTTGTCAGGCTGCTGCTGCTTTGTCAGGCTGCTGCTGCTTTGTCAGGCTGCTGCTGGTTTTGTCAGGCTGCTGCTGGTTTGTCAGGCTGCTGCTGGTTTGTCAGGCTGCTGCTGGTTTGTCAGGGTCAGGCTGCTGCTGGTTTGTCAGGGTCAGGCTGCTGCTGGTTTGTCAGGGTCAGGCTGCTGCTGGTTTGTCAGGGCTGCTGCTGGTTTGTCAGGCTGCTGCTGGTTTGTCGGGGTGGTGCTGCTTTGTCGGGGTGCTGCTGCTTTGTCGGGGTGCTGCTGCTTTGTCGGGGTGCTGCTGCTTTGTCGGGGGGCTGCTGCTGCTTTGTCGGGGGGCTGCTGCTGCTTTGTCAGTGTCAGGCTGCTTTGTCAGTGTCAGGCTGCTTTGTCAGTGTCAGGCTGCTGCTGCTTTGTCAGTGTCAGGCTGCTGCTGCTTTGTCAGGCTGCTGCTGCTTTGTCAGGCTGCTGCTGCTTTGTCAGGCTGCTGCTGGTTTGTCAGGGTGCTGCTGGTTTGTCAGTGTCAGGCTGCTGCTGGTTTGTCAGTGTCAGGCTGCTGCTGGTTTGTCAGTGTCAGGCTGCTGCTGGTTTGTCAGTGTCAGGCTGCTGCTGGTTTGTCAGTGTCAGGCTGCTGCTGGTTTGTCAGGGTCAGGCTGCTGCTGGTTTGTCAGGGTCAGGCTGCTGCTGGTTTGTCAGGGTCAGGCTGCTGCTGATTTGTCAGGGTCAGGCTGCTGCTGGTTTGTCAGGGTCAGGCTGCTGCTGGTTTGTCAGGGTCAGGCTGCTGCTGGTTTGTCAGGGTCAGGCTGCTGCTGGTTTGTCAGGGTCAGGCTGCTGCTGGTTTGTCAGGGTCAGGCTGCTGCTGGTTTGTCAGGGTCAGGCTGCTGCTGGTTTGTCAGGGTCAGGCTGCTGCTGGTTTGTCAGGGTCAGGCTGCTGCTGGTTTGTCAGGGTCAGGCTGCTGCTGGTTTGTCAGGGTCAGGCTGCTGCTGGTTTGTCAGGGTCAGGCTGCTGCTGGTTTGTCAGTGTCAGGCTGCTGCTGGTTTGTCAGGGTCAGGCTGCTGCTGCTTTGTCAGTGTCAGGCTGGTGCTGCTTTGTCAGGGTGCTGCTTTGTCAGGGTCAGGCTGCTGCTTTGTCAGGGTCAGGCTGCTGCTTTGTCAGGGTCAGGCTGCTGCTTTGTCAGGGTGCTGCTGGTTTGTCAGTGTCAGGCTGCTGCTGGTTTGTCAGTGTCAGGGTGCTGCTTTGTCAGGGTGCTGCTGGTTTGTCAGGCTGCTGCTGGTTTGTCAGGCTGCTGCTGGTTTGTCAGGCTGCTGCTGGTTTGTCAGGCTGCTGCTGGTTTGTCAGGCTGCTGCTGGTTTGTCAGGCTGCTGCTGGTTTGTCAGGCTGCTGCTGGTTTGTCAGGCTGCTGCTGGTTTGTCAGGCTGCTGCTGGTTTGTCAGGGTCAGGCTGCTGCTGCTTTGTCAGGCTGCTGCTGGTTTGTCAGGGTCAGGCTGCTGCTGGTTTGTCAGGGTCAGGCTGCTGCTGGTTTGTCAGGGTCAGGCTGCTGCTGGTTTGTCAGGCTGCTGCTGGTTTGTCAGGCTGCTGCTGGTTTGTCAGGCTGCTGCTGGTTTGTGAGGCTGCTGCTGGTTTGTGAGGCTGCTGCTGGTTTGTGAGGCTGCTGCTGGTTTGTCAGGCTGCTGCTGGTTTGTCAGTGTCAGGCTGCTGCTGGTTTGTCAGTGTCAGGCTGCTGCTGGTTTGTCAGTGTCAGGCTGCTGCTGGTTTGTCAGTGTCAGGCTGCTGCTGGTTTGTCAGTGTCAGGCTGCTGCTGGTTTGTCAGTGTCAGGCTGCTGCTGGTTTGTCAGTGTCAGGCTGCTGCTGGTTTGTCAGTGTCAGGCTGCTGCTTGTTTGTCAGTGTCAGGCTGCTGCTTGTTTGTCAGTGTCAGGCTGCTGCTTGTTTGTCAGTGTCAGGCTGCTGCTTGTTTGTCAGTGTCAGGCTGCTGCTTGTTTGTCAGTGTCAGGGTGCTTTGTCAGGCTGCTGCTGGTTTGGTCAGGAAGGACCGGACAAGCCGGGGGGAGGGTGAGGTAAGGGGGCAGAGTAGTGAGGAATATGTGGAGGTACCAGAGTGGGGAACATTTGAGGGGAAGGCCTCCAGGGTTGTGATGGAGGGGACAGAGGCTGGTATTAGTATGATGGATATGCTAAATGGAGGTGAGGAGAATGGATGTGAGGTGGGAGTGAATGTGGAGGAGGTTAAGGAGGGAGAAGTACAGGGAATGCTGTGGAATATGTGGTGTCACAAGTAGGCAGAACTTGGCTAGAACCCATCCAGGAGGAAGACCTTGAGGAAGATGAAGAAACAGATGAGGAGCTTCAGGAAGCAGAAGACACTGATGCTGCCACAGTGGACAGTTGGCAGTGCATGGCAGCATATGTAGCCAGAATATGGCTGCAGACTTTACAGGAAGATGGACCTGAGGAAAATGAAGAAGCTGATGTGGTATTCCAGCAGGCAGAAGATGCTGATGCTACCACACTGGTCAGGTTTCAGTGTATGGTGGCATCTGAAGACAGATCACAGCTACTGACTATACCAGAAGAAGGACCTGAGGAAGAGGACGAGACTGAAGTGATGAAGACAGATAAAACAAAAGAAGATGCCGATGCTGCCGAGAAGATCTACAGTGAAGAAGAAGTATCATTCCATGTGAATGCCGAAGATCTTTCTGAAGATGATACTGAGAAGAGCCACAAGAAGAAGAAGATGAAGTGGTGCTTCTTCTGCTGTCCCCTGCCCTTCAGAAGAAGTAGCAAGAGGCAGTAAATATAAGGTTGTGAATTCAGGTTTACAAATGACTTAAAGCAGTAATATAACTGCATTATTGACACCTTCACAATGCACTTGCAAAAAAAGCATAACACATTATAGCCTTGTTTATTATGGATTAATGGCCGATATAATGTATTATGAAGATATTTATTGTGTATATATAGATCAGAGCATTCATAATGCATTATCAGCATAGCTATGTGTTATGCCTTTGTATAAGTATTTACAGCCGTGTTTTTTATACTTTTATAAATGATTTATAAGGCATTAATTGGGTATGTATAATGCAGTTATATGACTGCTTTAAGTAAAGTTAAGTAAAGTGTTTATTTTCTTTTTCTTAGAATACCCGTGTTAGAGCCCTGCATTGGGACTGGGATCCCGCGGGACCCAACGGAAAGAGATACTGTTTAAGTGTTAATGTAGCTATAAGATACGATAGGATAAGATATGCTAAGTTAAAATATAAGATAGGCTAAGACGAAATATATTAATATAAGCTAAGTTGAAATATAATAAGATAAGATAGGTTAAGTTATATGATAAGATAGGCTAAGTTAAAATATAATAAGATAGGTTAAGTTAAGATATAAGATGGGTTAAGTTAACATATGATAAGGTAGGCTATGTTAAGATAAGAGATTTGCAATAAAACATATTTACTTTTCAAACTGTGTCTTTGTCATCTTTTCAGTGTTGTGTCTGTCTTTGTTTGATAATTTTGAATTGTTAATTTATATCTGAGACTCTCCTAAATGTCAATAAGCAGAGACGGAGGAATGGGAGGAAGGTACAGTTAAGTATAAATGATAAAGTATCAAAATCACAGTGTTGCCTTATTTTGACGCAGAGAAAGTAATTTCAGTGTTACTACCACATATGAGTTAACGGCTGCAAATGTTGGTGTTAGAAGTGCCGGTAAATAATGCGGCGTAAGTTTAACTCCGGTGTGTTTCTGAAAAACACGCAGCCTTCTGCCTGCTGTCATTCGTCGCACGTGTAGGAGGCTATTCTGGTAAGTAACAGGTAAAGTTGTCATTTAACGTAATGCTAACGTGCATTACCAGTTAGTAAGTGTTTTACTATATCACACACCTTACGTCCTTTATAGTTTTAGCCCGGTGCACTCTGTATCCATGCTAACTAGCTAGCTAATGTTAACATGACGCAGTACAGTCTTCCAGCTTGGGGATTCCCACCCCTGTCCGCGGCCAGTATTCCGCAGGGGGGTTTGCGGAGGTGTTGGTTGCAAATGCAAACGATCCCTTCATGTTCATGCGTTGTGTCCTAATGTGTAAATAAAAGATAACTATCAAATTCAATGTTCATGTCCTATTATACTAGATAAGACTGTAAAATAGTTTGCCCTGCATATGGATGCCATGTAGTCAGAGTATGATCAAGACAGGGTGTGAGTGTGGAAAAAAGACAAATGTAACAGTATTTGAGGGAAGAGTGTGAAGGAGGGAAATGTAGGGAGAAGGAGGTTCCTAGGAGCTCTGAGATGTGTTTAGCTGTAATAAATCTGAAATATAGCTATATGACATAGTTTTTGATAAAACCAGCATTTATTTTTTAGGTTTGTCGAGCTCCGTCAAAACAATTAGAACGAGTTCATTATGTAACTGGAACCCCTCTCACATGTAAACACAGTGACACACTACAGCATTGGTTTGTTGTCTGAGGCTATGATACTGACCACAAACACATTCTCAAATTTCACTGCACCAATCATAGCATATGCAGGCAGAAAAATGATCGCAAAAAACATTCAGCATTAGACTCAAAAACCGTCTGTAATGTCTGTGTTTATCCAGTGGACCATAAATTAAAATAAGCTTTCCTATTTCAGTTTCTTTTAGATGTTATAAAGTAATAAATAAACAATCATAATAATTAAACCATGTATTACTGACTATCGGACAACTTCAACAAGTTACCACATGGATGCAAAATCAAAGATATTCATTTGCGCCTGGCACTAACCATGTATTCACTTCCCAGAAGAGGTGAGAGCTCCCCTAGTGGCTACAGGAGTGCATTTTCCCCAAAGCAGGTATAATGGATGGTGGTCTTATTGCTTTTAGACCACAACTTGGGATAGAAGAACAAATCAAATTATTTTCCTCATTTAATATTCAGATTTTAATTGGGCTTAAATTTTAGAGCACAGTGTGTTCTAGGATGGTACGTTATGGATATTAGTCTCTACCACATTCTAACGCTATAAATCCGGACCTTTTCCTATGTTTGATTTGGTGGCTGCCAGGCGTTCTGAGTAGTATAGTGACTATGGTAGGCGTGTGATTCCCTAAGGAATTTTTTGTTCTGTTCTGTGTGGCAAATACATATAATGCTGACATTTTTCCTGGAAGATTTGGGATTTTTCATCCCGTGCCTTAAGGTATTTCTCTCCAGCTCTAGGGAGTCTCCCCCGAAAACACCAGTCACTCACTAGCCTTACACTTATGCTTGCTGACTTATTCAACACCATGAAGGATTAACAGAAAAACAGAAACCTATTAAAAGGCTGCACCATATCATGATATGCAAATAAACATCCAGCATCATTGTTTCACAGGGAAGTACATTATTTATTGATAATTATAACCCTAACCCTTACTTCTCAGCTTGACTATATTGAAGTATGAAGCGGTGTGTGAACATGTGAACTGGTTGAAATGCAAGTATTAAGACCCCTTGTCATTCATAGTATTATATACTTCTTAATTTTACAAAGACTTTTTTCCTATCATATTTTTTAGTTTTTGAAGTTGATAATCTGGAAAACTGCTGCCTGGGATATACTATCCATTCTTGACTCTTGGAATAGGAATTGAAGTCGAATCAAACAGCCTTACAGCACCCTCTTTAGGTTCCATACAGTAATATGGAAAACAGAACAATTACTAACTGAACGCAACATCCCCCCTTTACTTCCTGCAGCAGCACTGTATTCTATTAAAGACACGCCTTACCTGTAACATTTCTTCCTATAAGGTCATTACACCCCAGACAAAATAGAATGTAAGTTCAACAAAAAACATTGTGCTTGTGCCTTCCTGTAACTGCACAACCTTTTCACTATGAACTGCCTGTTTTGCTTCCAACAGAAATCAATTACAATTAGAAATGTTCCATTCACTGAGGACCACAGTAAGAGGATCTACGAACAACTGTTATATATTTTATACTGAATCTATCTTTTCCTTTAAGGTATCTCTTTCTAACCAGAAAATCACGGTCAGAACATGCATTTCATTTCTTTGTTTAATTCTGTGAAGTTCCATAGTCCTTGAGCCGATGATGGTTTGTGTGCCCTGGCTGCACAGCTTCCAGTTCCTTAGGCCATTCCAAGCTCAACTGTTCCTTCAGGACCAGTCTTTGGCAGGGCTGGAAATTTGGGAAGTCCACTGGGTACTGAGGCCAAATGGGCAGCATGCCATGCTTTCCCGTCAGCCAGGATGGGTCTCGATGGGTGCAGAGAATTTCTGATGCCCTTTTTGCACATGCGCTGGTTTCCACAGCCGCACTCTGTGCCCTTCTCTGAATGAGGGAGTGCGAGCTCCCTGTCTTGCATCACAGTACTGTTTCATGCGAGATTGGCAAAGAAACACCCAGCAATGCACTTTATTATCATGTCACTTAATTATCACTTATGCCCCTTCAGTAGCAGGCCAAGTACAAACACTACACAAGCAGAGTATTCTGTGGGGAAAAATTTATGTCCTCAACTGCTGAGAGCAGCGTGCTCTGTGCTCATTACATCTGTGAGCTCATTACTCTCTGTAGTGCTTTTCAATGCTGCATTGAGCAGCTGCCAAGATGTTATGCTGCCTCTGAGGATAACTGTTTGTTTAGGAGTAGAATAATTCAGAATAATTCAGAAGATGGATACAGATTTTCTCTTTTTAAACAAGACACTGGCTCACTCATAATTGTCCAGTAAGAGGTAAGGAGCATTCCTATTGAACAATCATGACTTCTAGCTTAAGTTAACTCCGCTAACTGAGAAATCCTGCTTAGTGGAACACCTCCCTGGTCAGAAGAGAACAACTACAGCAACCAAGAGTCACTACCTGGCTTCTGGTTATTCTGCATTAGCTCACAGCTCAGACTGGGAGTCATTTCATAATGAATTGACTCCTCAAGTCCAAGCCTTGCAGTGGACTGCAAAGCATCCAGGGACACTGCGCAGCACGTTAAAGGACAGCTCTTATGGAGTGACCACTAAACGTAAAAGTGGAAAAATAAATCATTTAAAAAATGTTAAATGAATAGTTAAGGAAGATGTAGCATTTGATTATGTCCATGCATTTTATAATATATTCAGTACAGGATCATAGGGGAGTCACAATAGGACATACTGTAAGGAAGTGGAATATTCTGCTAAGAAGGTCAGTGCATCATAGGACTCACTGACAGACACAGACACACACAGGCACAAGGAAACAAGCAGCAGAACATGCATATGACATGCAGAGCTCAGCCATGATGTTAAGAGCACGACACCCTGAGCCAACAAGCCTGTAGGACCTAAGCCAGCAAAATAGTCTAATTTTCTTTCATGCGTACTTTGACACAGACATCAGCTTAATACAATGCATAAGGCTCACAAGTTGAAACTTCAAGAATAGGCACAGAAAATTCTTAAACAAAGAAAAGACATCACCTTAAAACCAGCTTGGAAGGTGATGAAATTGTAACCTGGCTGTCTTCATCGCCTGATTTAATCCCCATCATTAACTATGGGGCCTTAATGTAGCATAAGATTAACCACGATCACAAACATTACACTTCTCAGAGCGGCATCTAGGAGGTTGTGAGTGAGTGTGTGTGTGTGTGTGTGTGAACTGATACCAGGCTCATGATGGTCATTGACAAGAAAGGGCATTAAACTTGGCAAAAGGGACCGTAAAGAATGGCAGATTGTTTTTCTCTATATAAATTCAATAACTAACTAAGTCTGCTTTTATTATTGTTTCTCTTAATACGAGAAAGAGAAAAATCCATCAGTTTCTTTTGTTTTCGTTTGTGACTAATTTTCTCTAAAAAAGAATTTACTTTTAGCAAGACAAAACTTCTGAATTCATTTTCTCAGTCTGTCAGTTTACTACATGTATAAGAATTAAAGAAGTCTTATTTGTTGCATTTCGTTAATATTTGAAAGTGATTTTATTACAGTGAATCTCATGACATCATTCTTTTGTTATCCCTAAAGTTAACAGGAACGTTTGTAGCTCCAAAAAGCAGTGCATAATTCGACTGACGATCGCCACGTACTACGGACTAAAAGTTTGGCCCCTTATCCTTTGCAAAAGTTTCACTGCAGCTTTTTTTCCTCATTAACGTCAAAGCTGTGAAGAACTGAGAAAGTTCTTTTTTGAAGATAAAAAAAAGTTTGGAGGAGTTTTGAAGAATCTTGTTGTCATGTTCAAAGCCGGACGGAACGGCGATCGTGCGAGGCGAACGGGCAGGAAGCAGGCGGACAGGCGGAAGTCAGGGTAAACCAGGGATTTAATAAATAAACAGGGAGCAGGAGACATGAAACGCTAACTAACATCAATGACAGACAATGGACTCAGGTAAGACACGGACTGAAATACACAGGACTGAGCAAATTAACTAGACACAGCTGGGTACAATCGGGAGAAAACACATGGGTAATCAGGGGGCGTGGCACACAGGAGGAGTGGACGAGCCGGGCATGACACTTGTTTTATGAATATAGATTTTCCCAACAATATAATTTTATTGAGTAAAAGATAAAGCGTATCATCATTTAGGACAACACCAAAGATAATATCATTACAAGTAAAGGAAGTCAAAAAATGAAATTTTGTACTTGTTGAGAAGCAACAAGAGAAGAACAAGTGGTCCAAAGTTTCTATGTCATTATTTTAAAAGGTGCAAGTATTATTATCAAAGTTAAACTTAGCATGAAGAAATTAATTACAGGTATATATAGCATTGAATACTTTAAAGTGTAACTCTGACTTTGGGGGGTATTGGATAATAAATATATTTAGTGCAAATGTGTTTACTGGTTGATTTGAATTTTTATTGGAAAGGTGACGAAATAGTTCATAAGCAACGTCTAATAATATTATGTCTAATAATTTCATTTAGGAATTTACCCTACTTATAAAATAATACCATTGTATTGGAGAGGAGGGAGGCTATGAAATAGGAGAAGGGGAGAATTGTTTAAAAGGTTCCTGACCAACATTAAATGTGCAGCTGGAATAGATTTTAGAACAATATCAAACTCTTTTTTAATAAACTGTATTATGTTTTAAACAAAAGTTTTCAAAAAACAGAACATTTCCTGTGATGTCCAATAGATGCAAAGCTGACCAGATGTTCTTCTCTACCCAACGTTCATGGTACGGGGACTGATTTCTGTGGGTAATATATCTATTATTCCAAATAGGTACCAAGTTTGGACTGAAAAATAATAAGAGCATAAGAAATTTACAAACGAGAGGAGGCCATTCAGCTCATCAAGCACGTTTGGGGAGAACTTAACTAATAGCTCAGAATTTTTTAAATCTTATCTAGCTCTGATTTAAAGGAACCCAGGGTTTTAGCTTGCACTACATGAACAGGAAGACTGTTCCATACTCTAACTACACGCTGTGTAAAAGTGTTTTCTCAAGTTCAGTTTAAAATGTTCTCCCACTAATTTCCACCTATGGCCATGAGTATTTAAACTAATATTGAAGCAGCCATTTGGCTGAAGAGCATCTCGACCTGTTAGAACCTTGCAGGCTCATGATGGTCATTGACAAGAAAGGGCATTAAACTTGGCAAAAGTGACCGTAAAGAATGGCAGATAGTTTGTTATTCTTTATATAAATTCAATAACTAAGTCTGCTTTTATTATTGTTTCACTTGATAGGAAAGAGAGAAAAATCCATCAGTTTCTTTTGTTTTCGTTTGTGACTAATTTTCTCTAAAAATGAACTTACTTTTAGCAAAACAAAACTTCTGAATTCATTTTCCCAGTCTGTCAGTTTGCACGCACACACACACACACACACACACACACACACACACACACACACACACACACACATAGTCAAATGCATTCATACATGTATATATATATAATCAGGAGTGGTACTTTCACCACGAAATGTCACTCATGTGCACTGTCTTCGCGTAGTGAACCAGTTTTCAATACAATGGTTAAAAAGGCTCAAACCTTCAGTGCCTCGTTGTGCCATCTCTACCAGTGTTTTTTGCAACAGGGAAAATACAACTTGTATGCTGGCCTTAGAAGCACAACTTCAAAGAATAGCTGCCATGCTTCTGTCTAGCATGGCAGAGGGAGTAAAACGGTATGGGACTGCTTTGGTGCTGGTAAGGTGGGTGATTTACACAGAGTACAAGGTGCAATGAACCAGCAAGGTTACCGCTCTGTTTTACAACTCATGCCACTCCCTGTGGTCAGCACTTCTATCAAGCAGCAAGGCTGATTCAAAGCACACTGGTGAAAGATGAGGAATCCAGAGAACTGTCCTGCTTGACTGGCCTACAGAATCATCACATCTCCAGCCTATCAAGCTCATGTGAGACCAGCTTCACCATGAGGTCAGAGAAAATACCAAGCCAGTCCCACCTCTGGGAATAGCAGGATTGAAATTTCCCCTAATATTGTCATAAACGGACAGCTCTAATGGCAAAGGACTGCAAAGCTGTAATTGCTGCAAATATAGTTTTCATACAGTTTGATTAATTGAAAATGAAGATGAAACTTATTGCAATATTTATTATATCACAAAGCAGAAGGCAGCTGGGAAAAGTAAAAAAAGAATCACCCCAGATGGGACTTAAAACCACGATATCCAGCTCAGAAAGTCAGGGCCGTGGGAATTTGGCCAGTGGGGCAACCGGCAGACCTGAGCTTATGACCAGGACACTTGACTCACAATGGAAGCTCAGAAAATTATAAGCAAGCCTGCAAAAGTGACATGAATGGATCTGTGGTAAAATGCATCTTGGGGCCGAGACATTATCACTCACAGTTCAGGAGAAGATGACATCCATCCATGGATCTCGGTCAAATGCGCTCATTGAGTTTCCGCTATGCCTTTATCATTCAATGTTTGTACTTAGCTATAGAGTGGCAGGAACACAAATGAATGGGGAGTTTAAAAAAAAAAAAACATTTGCATTACAGCAATACGTCACACATGACTATGTAAGGGAATAGATGAAACCCTGCATACATCACTATACCAAAGCAATTCAGTACAAAGTGCACTGACATGATTCATATGATTCCTGGTTTATTTGGAAAATTTAGGTCCACCATCAGCTAGGTGTTATATTTATGATGCACATTGATGACACCATTTGGCTGACACAATATCAGACTGAACTTATTTTATAATTTTAGTATGGTTCTGGGTGTTGGACATCCTGTCAGCCTTCCCCCCAAGAGAGAGTAAATGACTGCAGGGCATTACAAAGGTCCAGAATGGATTTTTCATTTACAGGTGTCTTCTTTGCCTCTCGTGACCAGTATCTCACTCCGGACCAGTGGTGGATCTCGTACTCAGCCACAGAGAATGGGTCCTCCCGCCCAGTGGATCTCCTCATCCCCTCAGCCACTGATTCCCTCCAAACTGATGGGGTAACTATGGTTGGCAGAAGTGGGGTTTGTTGTTCACTGTCATCCGTATTTACGTATCCTCACTGTTAGGCCTCTGCACACCCATTTCTTTTGCTGACCTGTTGCACAGAAACATTTCTCTTTATAGTAAACATGATTATAGAAATTATTTCAATGTTGCTCAGTCAGTGAGAATCATTTACATAGTGTTACATAGTTTGTGGTTTCAATTAATATCAGACTGACTCCAACTCAGAAATACATATGTTTGAATTCTGACTTCTGATTAAAGTCTGACTTTTTCTTTTTATTCTGATAATATTCCTTCACCGCCCCAGCATCCATGTCTCCATTACTGGTGCCAGCCTGGTTGGAGGAAGGTGTTTTAGGTGAAGATCCTTCATCTCCCCATTCGATCACCTCATCCCATTTATCCCAGGCTGCCCAGTACTCGTCATCAGCCCAGCTCACGGCTTTTTCCATTCGCCTAGTGCTGAGAGGAGAAACAGCTTTCTGTCAGACAGGTTATATGACAGCACACCAGACAACAGTAAAAACTTCTTAAAGACCAAATACATAAGCTGGTTCAGTCAAGTATTTATATTAAATAACAAAACATGGTACTATTACCCAAGCATTATCAAAGTAGATGCCCATCATCAAACGCCTCCCCCGGTCATACAGTATCACCCAGCAAATGTTATCCACTTAATGCCAACAAAGGGTAGGGTGAGTGCACTTGACCTTCTGAACATGGTAACTGGTATTTGTTGCATCCATCCATCCATCCGTTTTCCAAACCACTTATCCTACTGGGTCGCGGGGGGTCCGGAGCCTATCCCGGATGCAATGGGCACGAGGCAGGGAACAACCCAGGATGGGGGGCCAGCCCATCGCAGGGATCAAAGCATCAGATAAATCTGCCACTGAAGATCCACCGTGTGCTTCTCAATGGGGGGCTTGTACAGGGACCTCCAACATCCCTGCGGGGAAGATCCAGGCCTCAACAAACCTGACCACCTAGAATCTGCCAGTCCACTCAGTGCCCGAAAATGCAGCACTTTAACACAAACCTGGAACAGACCTTTCTCAGACAAATCTCTAAGAGCCACCTGCTGAGGAGACACGAAAGAGAGCAGCAAACCCACCTCCTCCCGATGACCCTCTACAGCAGGAGGGAAAAATGGGGACTACTGCCTCCTCCCAACTCAAGCACATTCTTAGTTGCCTCTGGTAGCGTGCAGACAATGTCCTCCAAAGCTCTCTGAAGAAGTCTGGGGGAGGGGGAAACATTTCCGCATGTAGGGGGCCAGTGGCATTTCATTATTTACAGAAAATTCCATAGAGCCAATGTAGGAACCTGAGGTCAGTTTAACACAGGTCACTGTCCGTGGTGCTGAAACCTTTACTTGATGGGCTGGTCCTGAATGAATACAATGGTTGGCCAGCGTGCCTCACTATGCGTTTCCACTGACTGACACCTTCACATGTAATGTGATTGTTAACAATGAGGAACATTTTACAAGTTACTACAGGAAGCAATATTTACATGCCTGTAGCTTTCATTTCTCACCACAGAAAACCCAAAAAAAAAGAAATAAGAAATACATTCATGTTATATCCAATATATTACTTCATCATTTAAAATCACAAAACATATCCGACTGTTAATCTCTATGTTTTAATAATTTCAATAGCATTGCGTGATTTGCTTATTTTTTTCAAAAGCCACTGTGGAAGCGAAATTTAAAGAAGTTTGGTCCCCTTATAACAGCATTGGGTAAGAGAGCCGAGGGCTGCTGGGATTGTTCTCAATGTCTTGTTGGTGCCGTGTGGGTTGTGCTGCACAAACAGCTTCAAGTTATGAGATAACATGAGCAGATGCCATTACGTCATTAGTGCTGCACAAGATATTGTCATGACCTGGCTCAAGGCCATAAGAAAAAGTGGGTCAGTGTTAAATCACTGTGACCTCACACCTCTTCAGATTGCAAGCCCATTTAAATGGCACAGAGGTACACAATGGGTGGCCTGTATCTGCCTCACTTAATGTGCACCAAAGACCTCATATGAGAACCACAAGAGCCACCCCAGATTTACCCACCATCATGAGAAAGACTAAGACCAACATGGATCAAATGGCCTATTTGGGTGTACAATCACCCCCAGACCACTCTGACTGGCTTTGGGTTTTTGAGACAATATGAGAAGGGCAGGTGCCCTTTGGCGTGGAATGTCTCCGATTCCTGTTTTTCCTTCTTCCTCTTTTTGTTTTCTTCAAGTGCCAACAAGAGAAATTAATGACAATGCCAAAGCATCTGTAATTGCAACAATTTTCTAGGAGAAGGGGTGTGTTTTTTGACACAAGTGCCAATATTTTTGGCCATGACTGTAATAGTTATTTGTGATTTGTAATAATTATTTAATTTTATCGATCCATCTACTTACCTACACTAAAAAATGTACTGTTGGATGTAATTAATTTTAAGACTAGTGGTTACATGAAATTACTTTCTAAGAACATTTTATTTTGTAATTCAAATTTTTCTTATTTTTCAAACCAAAAAGTTACAGCACTCTCATATAATACACTTCAGCCATTCACATTTATAAAACAATATGATCCAAGCGTCGACCCGGGACTCGGTGGGCTGCTGTCTGCCAAAGTGTGCTGTCAAGAACAAAGCAAATTGTTGTTAGGAAGACTATGTAGATAGGATTGCTTATCAGTAAAGTGCTTTAAAAATTAGTGCTACAAACAATACTCAGGACATGCTGGACACGCATCCTCATCTGGGCCTTCAGCCAGCACTCAGAGCTGTCGCTGAAACTGGCCCGACCTGTGTCCCTACAGTCTTGTCTGGGATGTCGCCATCCAGGGTCACGGGGTGGATTCGAAGGAGCTGATGGAATGCTGCCTGGAGATCCATCTGCTGGTTGGACGCCAGGGCAGCATCCCGTGCGGCGCCATGGGCAGAACAGCTGGATCCTTCCTCTGCGGAGTCAGCGCTGGGATAAAAAAAAACACACAAAGTTTTACGGTTATTGTTCAGTGGTGAGGGCTTTGGTTTTGTGTCTTGATGTTGGTAAGTGTGTTGACAAACGGAAAACATGCCTACCTTGAGTCACCTGCCAGCTTCTTCAGCAGCTTATTGGCCAGCACCACATTCCATGACTTTTATCCGGTAGTGCTTGTCAGCCGTTGCAGTGGAATGCGTGAGGTAATCGGCCACCAAGGACGACTTCTGGTCACTCAAGTCCTTGGTGGCCGTCTCAAAGATGCGCCGGGCCGTTTGGCTGGTGACTGGATCCAGCTTGTATCTAAAATACAAAACGAATAAGATTTATTAATACGTCTCGCACAACACATGACAACATGTATCACTAAATGCTGCTTAATAGTACCTAACCGGGGTTGCTCCCCCCAGAGAGAGTTGCTAGTCCATATCATTTCTCACTTAAAACATGACAGGGCTTTTGGCGTTGGAAAATAACGCATTTACTTAAAATAACACATTGACAAACACAACAAATGTTTTTATCCCTTAAATTATTAAAATAACTAAGGTATTAGTCTAACAAAGTTTTTAAAATGTTTTTGAAGTACGTAGCTAAATACCGCTCACTAGTTCCTGCATCTATTAAATTAATAATGCGCTGGGTGTGTTTTATTGAAAATAAAACTAACAAAATACAACTAAATTATTTTATTAATTAAATCTTATTGGCTTAAAACTTTATACTAATTTGTCATACCCCCGTTTAAGTTACGGCACTTTACCCTGCTGATTAAGCAATTGAAGTTAGATCCTTCATCCAGCCCCACAGGCCCGCAGCGGGGCGCCCGGGGCTATGCTAGAGTCCCAGAGCTGTGGTGTTAGACATCGACTTTTATTTCCATTAGACATATATTATTTTATACTATTTACGAATAAAACTGATTAACAAATAGACGTAATGTGCATTCTGCCGGGGCGTGAATGCTGTCTGTCTGCTTGTCACACTCAGGACCAGCGGTTAAACGAGAAGTTACACGCACTCTGCAACAATTTGTCAATTTGTCAATTGACGCTTCCTTCTCATAGGCGTATCACTCACGGCTCCATAAGCTCTCGCGCTTACGACCCGTTTCCCACTGCCGCGGACATTAGCTGATCGACATGTCTAGACATGCAATACGCATAAATCCCCCCTAAAAACAGGATTGCTGTGTTTTTACGGTTATAAAATAGGACATTTTGTTAAAAATAAACCGTTAACAATACACAACTACTGCTTTTACCATTCAAAACTGCCCGACTCTCTTTCCTTTCTAGCTAGAAAAGCTCGACGCGTCCGATGACCCCTTAAAACGTATTTAAAATGTCGCATTGATAAATTCATATAATGTATTTTATTCTTTTAACGACTACTGATTCCAATTTGGTGCCATATACTTTTATCTTGTAGGCCGTAGGATAGCTCTCTTTCTGCCGGCTTATAGGCCGTGGTACGTCTGGGCTATTATGCTTAAATTCTTTATTAATTAATGTTGGCTATGTGCTTTATAACACGTTTTATACTTTAAAGTTTATACACTTTAAAGTTCCGAAAACGACTTGCCTCACCTGTTTTCAATAAAAGACAGTGGTGTGTGGATATCGTGGCTGCACGCACAAGCGCGACATGGAGTTATTTTAACAAGGATCTCCAGCGTTATTCCCTGATTCTTGTTTGATTTGATTTGATTTGATTCAAACCCTTTATTGCTGTTGCAATATACCATGTCACTAGTCACAAGTACCAGCGAAAAACAGGCCATCGCCCGACCTTACATATACAACATCACAGTAGGGGGTAGACCGGCCGGGAGACAGGGGAGGAGAGAAGAGAAGAAAAGAAACAGAGTAACATGAGGAGAGAGGAGGACATTGGGGAGTGGGGAGGACATTGTGGGAACCGAAAAAAACACCTCAGCAACATAAGCACATGGTCACACCTTACAACATAAAAATGACACGACTTGCAACGGGTGAGGGAAAAGGGGTGGTGGAGGTAGTCCAGCAGAGACAGACAGCCATCCGGTCCTGCAGCCATGTAGGCGCTGGTCAACAGACCCGCCTGTTCACGCTGGGGGTATGAAGCGGCGAAGGCGTTGGATGGGGGGGAGGGAGCGGTAAGTCCTTGGGATCGGGGGAGAGGAATGCAAGAGAGTCTCACTGCCTTGTCCTTCAGGGGGAGTTGTTAGTTCAGCAGCGGCCTTGGCCGAGGCCAGTGCTGATTGGGGGGAGCCAAAACCTGATAGAATAGGGTTGTTTGGGTTTTTGTACGAGAAGCTGTAATTTCCAGCTCCACTAATGTCCACGCGTTGTTGTGGAGATGCTTAAGATGTTTTATTTTAAATAACACATTAGCCGAAAAGAGTTTCATTGCTTAAAAACGATGAGGTTAAAGAGGCTTATTTTAAATAAAAGATCAGCATGTGTTGTCATACATCTTTTCAAGTTCTGGTTATACCTTTTGATTAACCATACGTAGATAAATTTAGCTAATTGTAGCTAAGCAATCCGGGGGGGGGGGGGGGGGGGGGTTAGAGATCGACTTTTATTTAAATTAGAAATAGATTATTTTACACTATTTACAAATAAGCATATAAAATATAGAATTGGTGTGCATTCTGCCAGAATGGCGGCATGCTTCTCACAATCCAGGCCAACGGTTCGCCTCACGACAACAATTTCCCCTGGTAGCCATTTGACAGCAGCTTCACGCAACGAGCTGGCTCAATAAAGGAAATGCTGTGTGGATCTACGCGCGTGCGCCACACGAGAGTGAGAGCATGCATTCGTTTAAACAAGAATTAACCGCGTTATTTCCTGATTATTGCTATCGAAAATGCTCAGAGCGCTTTACTTTATTATTCACATTGACAGAAATGTGCTTCATTACTTAAAATCATTACGGTTATAGGGGTTTTATTTGCTAAAACAGGCGCTCCGCCGGCGTAGCCATTTTTAAAGGGGCGTCGGCGTGGGTGCGCATGCGCCAAACGCCGGACTAGCGATCGTCCATTCCGACCCGCGTTGTTCAAACAGGGCAGTCGCATGTGTCGGAGCTCCAGGATCGTTTCGTCCTATTTCTTCTAAAAGTTTGCCGCTTACATGCTTTCTCAAACCTGGTAAATATAACTAAAGTCTTTCGTGTTGGTTAAATGTAATGAGTGATCGCTTCTTTTAAAACGACGGGCTTGTTTGTTGTTTTCGCTTGTTTAAATTTGCTGTTCTGCTGCTTCTTTCGGGCATGTTTGTTTAAATTCACACTGCTTTTCTTTTAAAATAACACTAAGGGTTTTCTTCTTTAACACACTTGGTGCTTTCTTCTTTTAAAACATTTGGGCGCTTTCTTTTAAAATACGCCGCGGCGCTTACTAACAACACAGGGCCGGACGGACGCCCCCTCTGAACGTGTATGCGCTAGCTTGCCATTATCCTGTTCTATGTTTTATTATTATTATTTACCTTAAAAACGTAATTAAAAAAGCACATTAATAAAATACATGTAATGTATTTTTATTCTATTAAAGTTTAATCTCCCAAACCCCCCTATCTGCAACACGTGGCATAAGCATGTATTGATACCATATATGGGCATAAACCCTCGACCAATCAGCATCAAGGATAAGCCACTTCCTCTTATGACGTCAGAAGCGGAGAATTAAGCTCCGCCCAAGGTACCACATAATATTTTTTCACATAAATATATAAAATGTACATATACAGGGGAGAGGGAAAGCCCCCCCCCCCAATCAGGATTACATTTAGTTATATTCTAGCCAGAGAGAAAATGTATAATACTATATTTTTCGTGTTTAATCAGCTCACTGAACACAGGCATTTATTTTTGTCAAACATACAGTACTGTGCAAAAGTCTTAGGCAGTCCAAAGAAATGTTTAAAGCTGTTTATCTGGGTAGCAAGTGTACTTTGGCTTAGAACAAAAAATACAATTTAACATTAGAACTTGTGCAAATTAAGAGTAACACAATAAAAACTAGTAATAATTTCTTCTGTGTTCTAAAAAGTTACTGATATCTAGTTGGATGGCTAGATGAACACCACATCAGTTCCCAAACTTCTCCTCAGGGGCACCTCAGCCGTTCCATGATTTTGCTAAATTTCACCAACAGCTCAATTAAATTATTAAATATATTGGTTAAAAAAGTCAGTGCGAGATTGACTAGCTGTATGAGGTCTGCTAGTGGCCAAGTCAAAAAATACATGGCTGCACTGGACGGTCGCTGCAAATACTAGGATGATTTTAGCAGAGGTTCTGAAATGGCGAAGATGACACACTTTCAGAGTGAAAAGGATTATAAAGGTTAAAAAGCAGAGATTTCACCTTTTTGCCAGGAGAACCAGCAACATGTCACAGTGACACTGAGGAGTCACTATAAACCCAAAACCCTGGATAGAGGGACTGAGTGAATGAGGAGGTGAATCTGTGCAGGGGGGTCAGTCCATCAGAGAAGACTCTGTAGAAGGACAGAGCACCAGCCCCCCAGTCCAGATACACTCCTACTCTGCGGGAGCCTGAGGGCCGTATGGGTATGAGAGTCTCTTTATTATTGTGCCAGACAGAGTAACTGTCAGTATAACAGCACAGAATCCATGACTTGTCATTGTATCCAAGGAGACAGTCCCTCCCTCCTTTCCTCCTGATCCCTTTATAAGTCACTCCTATCCAGGCTTCATATCCATCCCACTCAGCCTCCCAGTAACAGCGGCCAGTCAGACTCTCTCTGCACAGAACTTGGGGGCGGCTGTCAAATCTCTCTGGATGATCAGGATATGGCTGCCGCTCTGCCCCCTCTGTCACCTTCCTGTTCCCCCCTGACAGAGACAGGCGTCTGTTTGCTGTGTTGGGGTCCAGCGTCAGCTGGCAGGAGTCTGTAGGCAGGAGGAAGAATTATTAATCCCATCAGGCCGCCTGTTTAAAAACAGCACAGCTTCCCCTAACGAAGCGGGAACTGAAGCTTATGAAACAGCTCAGGAAATGTCGGAGGGAAGCGAGCTAAACTAACAGCTTAATTAGTGAAATTACGGGGAAGTAAAATTACAAAGCAGCGATATTCATCAGACATATTCATCACAAGCATATTTACCACAAAACGGCACCAGAGATCAATACTAAAGTCAGTGTCTTTCCTTCTAACTGCTAATTCCGGCGAGTGCGGCATGAAAATGGCCATCAATAACAGAATATTTAAGTAATATTATTACATATTTAAAGTGACATTTAATAAAAGTTTGGACCTGGATTCTGATACAAAAGCTGTTTCCGGCGCCGGAGTTGCGCTCCATGAGGATTCAGTATTTACAGCGATTGCTAAAGATGGTCTTTAGTCACAGCAAAGCCGGTCTGAATGCATTTCAAATGCATCGGCTTATTTCCATGAAGCATATGTCATACTGTATCTACTGATCCGGGAGAAACGCTGCAGTGTGGAGCGGGGCGGAATAGGTGCCGCGCAAAGCCGGCAAACTAATGATAATACCGTCTACAAACCATCAAAAAAAGCGGATTAAACTACACAGTGAGACGTGCATCATGAAAAACAGAAAGGTTCTCATTACCTCATTAAACAGAAAAATATTGCTCAGAAAAACGGGATTATTATTTTATTAATTCGAAAAAACAGACTTGATTTTTTTCCCAGATGAATGCAATACGCTTCCATAGCGAACCGCTTACCACGCGCGTGACTCTAGATACGGCGCCGCTACCGCGAGGCGTGAGCCCCGCATCTCGCGCACGCGGCCGCTCTAATCTGTTAACATGGGCGCCGAAATGAAATTTGATATTTTCCGCCGCACATGATGCACATCCAGTGTGTCCTGGGCGCTAATTTCTTTTAGCACCGTGGATCAGGAGAACTTTTTAATATTCATGAGTGAAGCCCTACACGATTGGCTGGCTGATTAATATTTATGAGAGGGGCACTACCTCATTGGCCAGTTAACATCGACTTGTGCTGCCTGTTTCTTCTACCTAAAGCAGGGGTGTCCAAATCCAGTCCTGGGGGGCCGGTGCCCTGTGTAGCTCAGCTCTTTCCCTGTTCCACCATAAATAATTCAGCTCAAGAGCTGTGTGGTTATTAGCACAAGGAGATGAATCAGGTGTGTTAAATGAGGGGAAACCCAAAAATGTGCAGGACTCTGGCCCTCCAGGACTGGATTTGGGCTCCCCTGGTTTAAGGCATTCAGTGACCAATCAGTAATATTCTCTCATGAATATTAATGAGTGTTACAGAACCACCCTGTAAAAATGCAAATTCACATTTCGCACATTTGCACGGAAAAGATGGCGGCAGGTGCAGTATTTATCAGAACAGTTTTGGTCACGTTGGAAAAAGGAGTATCTGTCTAACATCGCAACAAGACAGAAATGGCACTCTCCAAGGAGAAACTTGAAGGTTGGAGATGTTGTGATGGAGAAAATGGATGACTTGCCACGCAATGAATGGAGATTAGCACGTGTAATGGACACAACAACTGACAAAGATGGACTTGTAAGAAAGGTAAAGCTTCGTTTTGGAGAAAGGAAGATGGACAAAGGACAATGTTACAGTAAACCTTCTGTAGTGGAACGCCCAGTGCAGAAACTGGTTTTGCTATTGGAGACTGTTTAATTACATTCTGAAGTTTAAGGTTTATTCTGTCATGTAAACTGTGTTTTCATACAATGTAATGTTTACAGGTCAACGGTTACAGGTCATTTCTTCATTAGGAAATCATTATCACTCCGTTTGGTTCCCATTTGAGCTCTAATGATTTGGTGGGAGTTTAAATGACCGTATTAATATTTCGTTTATTCCATTTATTAGTTACAAATGTTATTCCTTGTTTAACTGTATAAGACGAGTGATGCCTTTTATTGTGAAAGAACGGCTTTTATTTTGAAGGAACATAGAACAACAAGCTGCCGTAAACCAGTGTTGCAAACCGCACAGTAGCGGGAAAACTTCATGGAAGTCGAAGCAAGGTGTGTTCCGTGAAAAAGGAATAGTTATATTACGATTCTTTTTTGGTTAATTTCTTAAATACCAGTGATGGTTTTAGCTCCTGAAACAGCTGCGGGAAGATGTAGTGGAGGCATTGAATGGCTTATTAGGATGAATGTGCTGTGTGTATTTCTTTTTAGTGAATTGTGAACGAGGTTGTACAGCTTGCACTGAGACACTGTCCTTTCCTGCTATTGTTTTTGCTTGTTGAACAGCAGATTCTACTTGTGATGCGAGTGTTAAGGTTTTGTCCAGTGTCAGATCCGATTCGAGCAGGAGCCTCTCTCTTATGTTTGAGTTATTCACATGTTCAATCAGCTGATCACGGATCATCTCATCGGTTTTATCATCAAATCCACATTTTGAAGCGAGATCACGCAATACGGCCGCATACTGTATAATAGTCTCGTGAGGTGCTTGTTTTCGCTGTCTGAGGGTATGTCGTTCCACAACAACGTTTACTTTAGGTGTATAATGTTTCTCTAAAGCAGTGACAGCAGAGTCAAAGGAGTCACCTGTATCTGGTAGCGAGTAGAAAGTCCGTTGTCCCTCGGCTCCGAGACAGTGGAGTAGCGTAGCTCTCCTGCGCGCTTCAGGCCAAGCATTTCCCGTTGCATTAATTACCAGTAGGTAGTTCTTGAAAATCCGCATCCACATGTCGAAAGGTATCGGGGGCTCTCCCGGGCACGGCAAAAACATCGGAGGTGCAGGCACGTTTCCAGCCATGGTGAGTCAGCAAAAAAAAGAAGAGGTGAAAACACAAAACTCGTCGCCAGAAATGTAGTGTAGCACTCGAATAACCAGGCCAGAGAATATACA
Source organism: Brienomyrus brachyistius (assembly GCF_023856365.1). Taxonomy (NCBI): domain Eukaryota; kingdom Metazoa; phylum Chordata; class Actinopteri; order Osteoglossiformes; family Mormyridae; genus Brienomyrus; species Brienomyrus brachyistius. The sequence goes on from NW_026042347.1 coordinate 351,717, forward strand.
AATGCTGTTAAACGAAATGCTATTTACTTAACAAGCATTACATCAAAAACATCAAGGTAGCACAGCAGTACGGATGTTCGTATTCGTCTCACTCTACTCATCACACTTCTTCCTTTCTCGTCTCTACAGTGTCTGCCTTTCGACACTGCCACCTAGTGTTCTAAGGTTGTAATAAGTCAGTGAACACAACAGCTAGGTTTGCTAAAGCTAAACTTTAGCGGTGCGCCCTTATCCAACCTCCAACCTTGGATAAGGTGAGATGCTTTTATTGTCACTGTGAAAATACAATGAGATGTAATTTGGAGCAAGCCTGTAGACGCCATAGTAAGCATAAAACTACAGACTAACACTTACAGAGTATAAATACAGATAAAAAGCTAAAGATACATAGACCAAAAATAAAAAAGAATAAAAATAAAGAAAAAATTCTGGTGCTAGAAGCAAAGAAACCAGTAGCACATTGTCAGATATTACACAACAAAAGCGTAGCATTGAAAAGCTCCAGGCCGCTGTGCCTGCATGCATTGCCATTTTGGTTTTTGACTCTGTTTACGTTGGAGTGGATGAGTCAGATGGCTGAAGATAGATTACATCACTGCCATCTAGCGGTCAGGGGTATAAATGCCAACAGAAAATGAAAAAGTCTGACAAATTTTTGAGCTGATTAGCTGTGAATTTTGTAAAACAGCAGAGGCGGTTGGCTGGAGATGCACTAATGATCGGCTTGCAGGTAGTAGAACAATGACCAGCTGAGTCTTTCCTCAGTGTTTCTACTTTAAATAGCAAAGGGTATCATAACACACTTTAGAGTACTTGGTGCTTCACTCATTCTTCTATCTTGGTGCCATGTTTCACCATCTCTATCAGTGTCATCAGCATCAGTGAAAAGGTGTCTGGGATGCTGACCTTAGAAGCAGAATTTCAAAGAAGAGCTGAGGAAAGGGGGGCAAAACACCCCCCTTTGAAAACCTCTGAACACTGGGGATAAGAGCCTTAATGAAGGAAAGATCAGCAATTTGCTGTGAAGCACTTAAACTTGGCATAAGAAAAGAGAGACAACATAGCAGAGAATGGTTTCAATCCATCGACCTCTGGGTTATGGGCCCAGCACACTTCCTCTGCGCCACTCTGCTGCACAGTCGGGGCTGGGTGAGTGTTTTCTTAGTGTGTCCACTTTAAACAGCAAAGGGGCTCTGGACACACATAATGGTACTTAGTGCTTCTTTTCAGAGACCCCTAGGTTATAAAGCCCCTGTGAGGTGCAGCATGAGCCTTCCTCAAGCGATGCCTGATTTAACCATGACAAGCAGGTAAAAGACAAAGTGAGACCCAGCAGAGGACATGGCCGTTCTAAGCCTCAGACCTGGTATGGTGATGAAGCTTCCTGTTACACTTTCTACTGCCTTGGTTCATCGCAACAATCAATATGATAAAGAGAAGGAGTCATCCTAGATGGGACCCAGTACGGAAATGACAGATGCTAAAATAAATGCTAAAAACTCAAATGGCCTAATTGTCAGTGTTTGTTATAGACACCTAATGTAGCTGCAGAGGAAAGCAGAATGTTGTATGACGACATCAGGATTATGAGTAATAAAAATGATGTGGTGGTTATGGGTGATTTTAATTTACCAGGGATACAGTGGGACACAGTCTCTGGCTCTTCTGTAAATGAACTGGAGATGGTGGAAGTGGTACAGGATTGTTTTTTTACTCAGTTTAATACCCCTACCAGGGGAGAAGCCATTCTTGATCTTCTTTTTTCTAATAACCAGGATAGGATTGAAAAATTAGAGGTTTTAGAACCACTGGACAGTAGTGATCATAACATGGTTAAATTTCAGGCTAATTTTCGTGTCAGAAGAGTAAAATCCAAAAGAAAAAAATATATTGTGAGGAAGGCAAACTTTAATGGTATGAGACTGAAACTAGAAACTGTGAACAAGTTAAATAGCAAAACGGTTGAAGAGGCATGGGAATTTTTTAAAAGGACAAGAGGACTTCATACCTGTTACCAGCAGAACTAAATCTAGGAAACTACAACCAAGGTGGTTTACTAAGGAAATTAAGAATAAAGTCCGGGGGAGAAGGGCTCTCTTCCACAAATGGAAGATAACTAATGATTTCAAAATAAGGCAGGAGTCTACAGGTTGAGTTAAAAAATGAATGACAAGTATGACATTAAAAGTTTCTTCCAATGTTTTATCTCCAAAAAAGCTCTAAAAGCTGAAATCACTAATCTACAGGATAGTAAGGGCTTTATAATTGAAAATGAAATTAATATAGTAAATGAATTTAATGATTATTGTACATGGGTGTTCACAGTAGAGAACACAAATAACTCACCACCATGTAGATTCATTGAATTATTAGATTTCCAGAAGTCCTTAAGGTCAAAGCTACAGGGTTTTTACAAACTGTATCAGCCTGGATCAAAAACTGGTTTACAGACAGGAAGCAGTGGGTAGTTATTAGAGGCACAATGTCACAGTGGGCCTGCGTTCATTGTGGGATACCATAGGGTTCAATTTTAGGACCACTATTGTTCCTAATTTGCGCCAATGATAGTGACGTCAATACATACAGTAAAATGGTTAAATTTGCTGATGACACCAAGGTACGTGATGTAGCAGATACTGATCTAGCAGCGGAGAGGCTACAATAGGATTTAATTAGCAACTGGGCTGATACCTGGCAGATGAAATTTAAAGTAGATAAATGTAAGGTTATCCATGAAAGGAGCAGAAATATAAAGTACAGATATTTTATGGGTTCCACTGAAATAAAGTTAGCTGATTGTGAGAATGACCTCGGTGCGTATGTTGATGCTTTCATGTTCTACTCTCGTCAGTTTGGGGAAGCAATTAAAAAGGCCAATAGGATGTTAGGTTACATCTCTAGGTGTGTGTAGTTTAAGTTAAGGGAGGTGATGCTACAATTATACTGTACAATTCCTTGGTAAGACCCCACCTAGAATATTGTGTGCAGGTTTGGTCACCATACCTTAAAAAGGACATTGCTGCCTTGGAAAGGGTGCAACGTAGGGCTACAAGAATGATTCCTGGTCTTAGAGGAATGTCTTATGAGGAGAGGTTAGCTGAACTGAATCTGTTCAACCTCTAGGAAAGAAGACTAATGGGGGACATGATTCAGGTATATAGGATTCTAACAGGTCTGGATGCTGTTCAGCCAAATGGCTATTTCAATATTAGTTTATATATTAGAACTTGTGGCCATAGGGGGAAATTAGCGGCAGGACATTTTAAAATGTATTTGTGAAAGCACTTCTTTACACAGCGTGTAGTTGGAGTATGGAATAGTCTTCCTGCTAGTGTAGCCCAAGGTAAAACCCTGGGTTTCTTTAAATCAGAGCTACAGTAGATAAGATTTTAACAACTCTGAGCTATTAGGTAAGTTCTGCCCAGACGAGCTTGATAGGCCGAATGGCCTCCTCTCGTCTGTAAATTTCCTATGTATCCCAGGTGCCCAGTCCAGCTCTGTCCCTGGCTCAGAAGACCAGTGCCTCTTCCATTAGGCCACTGGAGCAACAGGCAGACTTGTGCTTATGACTGGCACAGTTTGCTCAAAATGGAAGCTCAGTAAGCCTTCTGCAAAACTTACATGAATGGAGCTGAATAATACATGCTAAGGAGAGCATGACAGCCATTCAGGCATCTCACTCAAGTGAAGTCAGCGAGTTTCCGCTATGCCTCTTGCCTTTATAGCTGGTAATACAGTGGAATCTATATACAGTGATCACATCTGTCTGGGTGAAATTGATCGCTATAAGCCGATGACCATTATAACCGATTTTTTCCCTTTTTCTTCATGTCTCAGGCAGATTAACATCTGACATTTGTATATGTATTACATGGATATAAGGTAATACAATAGACAGTGTCGCTATTTACAGATTTTTTTGACAATGTACAGTACAGCTGTTTCAAATGCTTTTCAAATTACGATACTGTACTGAACTGTGTATAATTCCAATACGCTATCATACTGTAGTGCCGGCAGCATCTGCATGTCCCAGTGAGCGCGTGTGTATAGCCCTGTGTATGTCTTGTATATAGCCCCTGTTTGTAGTTTGTGCTGTGTATTGGGTTGTCACCTGTGCCTTTAACTGTGGCTGTCCTCGGTTCTTGCCTGATCCTCGGATCTCTTAGCCATTGTGTAATTACTCGCCGTGTGTGTGCCTTACCATCCTTAGTGTAACTTGTCATTCATGGTCATCATGTTATTGTTGTTTGTTGTGCAGTTCCTTTATGGAATAATATAAGGAAACACTTGTGTCAGTCTGCCTCTCGTCAGTTTCATTCACCGCTGCCTCGATTCCTCGCTCTGCTCAGCAGACCCTTTCAATCTTTTGCTGTAGCGCGTTGCACAGATACAGCTGGTAACGTGTCCTTCAAAGCTCACAGTACCTCCTGTCCTTTTTCTAAAGACTCTTACCTACAATACTGAGCAAAAGTCTTGGGCCGCCAAAGAAAATGTTTAATGCTGTTCGTCCGAGTAGTAATTACATAATTGATCAGAAAAAGGACTATTTAACATTAGAATATATGCAAATTAAACTCAGTAGGATAAGCGGTTTGGAAAATGGATGGATGGAAATTAAAAGAAACACAATTTAAACTCACAAGTATTTCTTCTGTTCTCCAAAACGCTACTGATGCCTTTTTGGGTGGTGAGATAAACACCTCTTCAGTTCCCAAACATCTCCTCAGGGGCACCTCAGCCGTTCCACGTACAGTATTATGTAAACTTCACCACCAGCTCATTTTACTCATTAATTTAATAAGTTAACAAAAGTCAAAGAGGTACTAATTAGCCATAAGAGTGATAGTGATAGTGGTCAAGTCAAAAAATAGCTGTATGCATGGGGTGGGACTGCAGATACTGTGGTGACTGTCGGAGAGGCTGTGAAATGACAGAGCTGCCATGTTCTGACAGACATCATTTTATAGTTCTACACCAACATGAAGATCATTTGAACATCATCCTCTTTGACAGCTCAAGACTTTTACACAGTCCTGTATGAAGAGGAGAACATTCTGTGCCCAAAATTACTACTAAACAGTCAAATACGTAGAAAGTTGAGCCACTGCAGAAGTCTAGTGTAATAGAGCCAAAATGCTCTACAGGTAAAAGGCTCACACTGAAGTCATCACACTGACAAAGGAGAATTGTTAGACTGACTTTAAGAAATTTCTTCAAGTGGGAGCACGCAAATGAATTTCAGAATCCCAAATCAGATCTGTAGTTAACACCAAGCTATGGTAAACCAAGTGGCAACTATATACATGTATGGAAATCACACAACCCGAAAAACATATTAATACACAGGTATGTCTGACTCACTATCAAAAACGATGTAAACTTCTGTAGTAGATTAACAGACACAAAAAACCCAGAGGTACACCAACGAAAACACAGTTTTCCAACTAGCAAGTCGCAATTAACTTCTAAATTATCGAAACCCAGCTACATCGATAAGTACAAAAATTACCACGGAACATACATGTATTAGTTTAATAAAGTTTAAGCAGAAATTATCTAAATAAATCCGGCTTTAGTTTTGTTTGCCGGAGCTCGAACGCCGGACATGTCTTACTAAAAGGGCGCGAAGGGGGCAAAGTAACCATGACAACCGCCTGCGGCTGGCGCCACACAACGTCGTTGACCGCAGTCAGACTCTCGCGTGTTTATGTCTGACCGACTCGCGTCGCCATAATGAGATTTAGTCGTACTTACGTTAAAAAAAAGCTCTTACCAACCTCATTTCACTGTATCCTATGCACAGCAATTTATTTAGCTTTCAACAAACTTAATTTTACAGAACAGAATTTCGGTATTGCCTCATCATGAATATATGATAATAAAAAATTCATTAATTTTCTCTAGTCAACGCACTGAATTACGACGGCCAATATTATGTATTATTTTGACAATAATATAAGTAGATTATTCTTTTACTATATGTAAATTCCTTAATTATATTCCATTGCTACTTTACAAAAGCCTTCAGGAAGTTTGGTGTTTTCATGACAACTAACCAAGTGTCTAACCAGTGTTTACCTGAATAATACAGAAAATTAAATGACACTTGTTAAACTCACCTGGACGTACCTTTTACAGTCGTTTAAACCGTCATGAGCAATGCTGAAATCACTGTTGCAAACAGTTCAGCGCGTAACATTGTCATTATTTTTCATCCTTATTAAACAAGGGCACGTTTTTGTGTAGTCTGTGGTGAAATGCATTTTATATTTTCGTTTTTTGAGACACTCTCCCTCCGCCGTGACGCTCCATGGAACCAATACCTTCGGTTCTCTGGGAGTTAAATAAAGGCCCGCCCGCACTGAAATATGATTGGCTTATATGGCTAAGTAAACCAATCAGGTTTACAATCTAGCACTGGCTACATGAAGAGTCACACATAACTTTAAGCGTATATCCACGTTGTTTAACAGCATTCGTTCGCTGAAAAAAATATCGGCGTGTATAGGACCCATCAGAGAAAACTCCTGAGAGTTTCTACAGAAGGCGGCTCGCTTCTGTAACCCCACGTTGGGGCCCTGCGCTGAGACGTCCACGCTATCCAAGTCGCCCCCGACGTCTTTGTACCAGAGCCCTGCCGAAAACTGACTCTCTAGCGTATCCGTAGAAAAATTGAGCAGGGTCTCTATGACTGACCTATAGGGGTGCGTGGCCGACGAAGAACTGATCAGGACGTCGTTCAGACTCACATCCAGCTGGGAGAATATGGCGTTTAGCGGGTACTGTATAATACCGCAGGGGTCGGCGTCAAGCAGGGGGGCTCCATCGGCCCTAACGATCTTGAGCCTTAGATATAGCAGTGTAGAGTTGAGGTCCACATAGAAATTGCCCGACCCCGGTATTAGGAAATCCAAAACATCCTGATCGGTAATGGAATTTAATGGGTTGATTTCTACATAATTGGTCTGATCTATGGATAATTGCGTCATAGGGGCCGCAAACAGGTCCAATTCAGATTTGGTACATTCAGCCGAGAGCCGGTGAGCTAGAGCCATTCTTGTTTACGCTGCGTTTTCTCTCTCTTAAAATATGTCCCCGGGGGGTTTCTTGTTTCTCTTAGCTGGTCGAGACTTGGGAATCCTGACGACTCTGCCAGGTTTTTTTTTTTTTTACGACTTTCCTGAAGGGCTCTCGTTCTACTCCCCCTCCTCCTCCGAGACAGGAATAGCAGACCCGACCCTTCCTGCTTGGGGTCAGCTGTGTTTGTAAAACGGCCGCTGACTACAGAGCTGGCGAGATCCGAACCTATTCCTTTGACCGCCGATTTCAAATGAGGTTTCGCTATGTCGACCCCACGCTTAAGAAAGGGTAAAACAAATCTAAAAGCCCTACTGAGCATGGACCCCAACCCACGCCCGTACATCACGGGGCTCCCCGCAAAACCGGGGAGCCCATGTCCCGCCTGACTGGTGTAATACGTAATAAATCTCTGTGGATTGTGGTAAGCCATTGTTTTCTTTTTTTTTTAAACGGGGCGAAAGTGTAGCTTGACGATCGTTTTTCCGTAGGAGAAATTAATCAGAGTATTCTGATCGTTCTTTATCTCGATATGCAAATTCTGTAGGCTCTGCTTGTTCACCGGTACGTACTGCAGCTTGTGGAACGGCAAAGTGACTACGTCGCCGAACGCACCGTCTATTTTAACGGTTCTGAGGAGCGGGACTACAAATTCCCCCACGTGCTGCGGTTCCACGATGTTACAGTAGACGTACATATTGTAGAATCCCGCGTGAATGTCGCCCGGGTAGGGTGAGGTCGACCCGCTACCTCCTCCTAGGTTATACCACTGACCCGGCTCAAAGCCCAGCATGTAGGCCAGAGTAGGTTTAAATTGGATCTTGTATTTATGGTTTCCCGTCATATTAACCCTTCGTGTAATCTCGCTGTATGAGAAGGAAACTTCGGTACCTAATTTTTTTAACGTAGCGTTGATTTCTGTCACAATCTGTTTCAGAGATTCATAATAGCCCACTTTAATTTTCCGAGGAAAAAGGTAAGGTAGGTCCACTAAAGGATCGGCCTCTCTCTTTGCCTCCGCCTCCGTATCCCGCAATTCAAAAGTATTATCCGGGTGTGTAACATTTCGCCACGTGTAACAATACATGATTTCAGCCAGAGCTACTTCGTAAGGCCCCCGTAGCTCTATAGGTCGCGAGAGCATCACGGTGTAATCCGAACTCTGGTTATCGGGGAAGATGGAGAGACAAGAGTTTGACGGTAGGGTGAGGTAAAAAGAGGGGCGGGCGTCCATTTTCTTTTTTTTTCTTTTTTTTCTCTTTTTTAAAAAATTAAACCTGTATCAAGTCCGACCGCGGTATCCACGAATCGAACCTCGAGGGCCAACCCTGCCAATGTACTAAAATCCACTTTTTCCCCTTTCTGTCGGTCTTTGAGCCTATAACCTTCTCGACCTTGAACGCGCGTCTCGGAGATATTTTGACTTTCTGCAGCTCCGCTTCATAAAATGTTCCCTCGAGTATTTCACCGCTCACGTCCCTCAATTTATATACCGGTGGGGATCTGGGTACACGTTCGCATATGACAAAGTACTCGTCCGTAAATGTCTGCTCGTACTTTTTGTCAAATATCTGACTGTGCTTGGAGACTCTCACAGTGTCCCCTATGTTAAACTTAAAACGTGGCCGTGTGCTTTTTTTCTTCAGGGGACCGTATAGATTATCAAATACTAGATGAGCATTATCGGGCCTGACCTCGGCAGGTTTCATTTTAATAGCGCTGTGAAATGACTGGTTGTACCCCTTTATTAGATCGTCCAACACGTCCACATATCGCCGGGTGTTTTTAGCCGTAAAGTACCTGTACATCCTCTCTTTTAACGTTCGATTAAATCTCTCTACGATGGAAGCTTTAAGTTCACTAGCCGTAGTGAAATGGGTGATTTTATGAGTTTTTAAAAGTTTCTGAAAAGTCCCATTTAAAAACTCCTTACCGGCATCCGTCTGTAGCTTGAGGGGGACGCCCCCCTCGGTTAAAATAGAATCAAAGGCCTCCTTTACAGCTTCCCCAGTCTTGTTTCTTATAGCACGCGCGTAGGCTTTTTTAGAAAAAACATCAATCACCGTAAGGAGGTATTTTAACCCCTCGTTGTATTTGGCCAGCCCTTGCATGTCGCATAAATCGGCCTGCCACTGATACATGGCTCTCGGAACAAACACTCTGTTCCTGGGGAAATTCTTTTTAACCGGTTTATGTAAAGTATAACTGTCTTGCATAGACAGCCAGTCTCTGATGTCATCAGCAGCCACTTTTTTCCCCGTATCTTGCTGCACGGCTCTCTGCAGTCTGGAGACACCTCCGTATGACCCCGGTTGGCTGGGGTCATAGTACGAACTGCTCAAGACGCGAGCTGTAGTCTTGGCAACAGACATGCTTTTCACACACTGAGTGGGGGGAGAGCGGGGTGCGGCGTTTTATAGCTGACTGTGGATGGGGGTTGTTAAGAGACTGAGTGAACATCAGTGAAATTTTGTGTGTTTTTTCTACATTTAACCCATATTGTGTAGTTTGTTTTTTAATTATTATTATTTTACAAAAGAGTTTAGCTGGGGTGGGGATCGAACCCACGCGGACATACGTCCATTGGATCTTAAGTCCAACGCCTTAACCACTCGGCCAACCTGCTCAGCATTTTTACCCGTTATTTTACAAAGACTATTACAACGGTATTCAAGTTTTAATTTTTTTTTATTTTTGCAATTAGTGAAAGATATATTTTAAAAAAGCTGGTATACAATTTGTGAAGGTTACATTTTCAAAATGCAGGTATACATTTAGTTACAGCCGTGACAGTTGTTGAGGTAGATTAGCGATGTCACATGCAGTAAAGTGGATATAGTGGCTTTTTCAACGATACATGTATGTAGAGTAGAAAGCATCTGATTAACATCGATAGGCTGCTTATCATGAAATTTAGAGGTGACTACATCTACTATTAAAGCGTAAAATACAAAAATGTGATTACAGTCAAATTCATTGTCAGGAATACAAGATAGACAAGCGCGTATGAGACTTTCGGGGGAATGTCTTTCACCCTCTGACATCAGTTGAGTAAGTAAATCCATCCCCCGCTGATAATTTTCTCCGACTTGAGAAATCTCAAATAACACTCTATGAAAGCAGCAACAAGCATAATCATCCCGACAATCACTTTTATCAATAGCACGCAACAATAGTGGACTAACTTTTTCTAAAAAAACATTTAACATAAACCGCCGTAAGGGTCTGCTGATACCGTTCCCCATCACAAGATGCTTTTTGTTTTAGTCTCGGGCCTCCCAACGAGTCAGAAATTCTTCTTCCAGGATCTGCTTAAACGCTGGGTTCTGTTCAAACAGATCTTGTTCCAGTCGAGTGATTTCCACCATGCCGTTGCGGGCCTCACGCAGATCGTACAGGATAGCTTCCACGGCCCCCTCCAACCTGCCGGCGGCCGCTCGGATGCCCAGGGTCGATAGAACGTGGGTCAAGGCGGGTGTCAGCCGATCGGTCCAGAGGTCACGCAACACAGAGTCAAAGTGTATGTAAAAGTAATTTCTGCCTGGAGGAAACAGACAAGGGTGTTGTCTCTGACTGGGGTGATCCACTTCACAACCGTAGCAGTTTCTCTCTTGATGCTTCCTGATGACTGAGGTTAAAAGGCCCACTATCATAGCCTTAATACAAGCCAACATCCCACGGCAGAGAGCCGGTCTGGAGAGAAGCGTGCAGATCTCAGGCGTCGGAGGGTCCTCTCCAGGATCAGAGGCCGGTGATGATGGGGGGGTTGGAAGGAGCTCCCCGGGATCAGAGGTCAGGGTTGCTGCTGGAGCCTCATTGTCCCCGCTTTCACCGTCGCTATAATTTGCTGCTGCTGCTGCTGCTGCCATGATGTTTGTGAAAAGGGGTTGTAACAGAGTCCACTTTATATAGCGACGGTGGGTGAGGGGGTGAGGGGGGTCCTTACGGCGTAGGTTTTGTCATCTCCCCGACTCTCCTTAAACATCGCTTGGTAGTAACCAGACTTTTCTTGAATCATCTGCATCCAAATCACTAACGGTATTCTCAGGCCAAAACAGTCGCATTTAGGCCACTGCCATATATTCACCATTCTCTTGTCCAGCTCCCCGGTCACGTCCCACTTCATAATGGTGGTACGCTGTTTACGAGCATCTCTATAGTGCATCTCCATTCTTCCAGTCTCGACCTCAAGGTCGGGGTCGGTGCTCTCCTCCATCATCGGGGTAACGACAGTCTTCAAGTTTCCCCATTCCGTTTCGGAAAAAGTCACCAGATACGGGTCGTCTTTCGGGGGGTCTGGGCCGTCTCCGGTGACCTGAAAGACGCGCAGTTCCTCCGCAACGTTGTCAAAGAGGCAGACCAGTTTATTCCCGTTGGGCAGCTCCCAGATAGCCCTCGGGTCTTCCGACGGTCGCATCATAGGTACCCGTCTACGTGCCGTATGAATCTTCCTGGGAGCCCCCGGAGGCTGCATAATGGCCTCCTGCTCCTGTTGAGTCTTAGAAGGTGAGGTTGAATCTTTCATTTCGGAAGTCCCAGACATGTCTGTATTTTTTGAAAAGATAGAGTTGGCCCTGCAGCGCGAAGCTCCCTATATTCTACACGGCCTGCTCGTGGGGGCGTGGTACGGATGAAGATGATGCCTCTAGGAGGAGGAAAAGGCCCCCCGCTCGACGTAATACAATTTAATTGTCTCTGTCACCCCATATCTGCACGGTCATGTATGACAAACAAAACTATAAACAGAATTTACTGGCGGGCAAATTGTCAGACCGTAGGTGGTACGGCCTTGATGATGCTACTCGTGCCTGTGTAAGAAAATTATCTGTAATTTGGGACGTATGTGAAAACAAAACTTTAAACAGAATTTACTGGAGGGCAAAAGTGTCAGACTCGATGTATGGCCCGCGTGGCCGGGTAGGGGGGCGCCTCGATGGCCAGGTGGCACGGCCCTGCAGAATTTACTGGCGGACAAATTGACAGACTCGATGTATGTCTCGACTTATGACCTTTACAAATTGGCGCCATACGCCGATGTGATACAAACGCTCGCGTGAGGAAAAAACACACGGTCAAAACTAGCGCCGAGCGTTTTTATTGGACGATAGACCCTGCACCTCCTCCTCTCATTCTTTGCTCCAACTTTACCATTTTATCCCACAGTCTCTCACAGTTTCTCTCAGACTCGCGCAGCAGCACGCCTCTCAGCTCTCCCGCATCGCTCTCTCCGAGGATTATCCAAAGCCGTGCGGACCTTTCCGCGCTACCGCACCAGTATGTGAATAAGTCCTTTGCTGATTCTCCGAAGCCCGGGGACCTTACCACGCTACCGCACACCGTACGCTCGCGCTCCATCAGGTAACCCAGCCACGCTCACTCCCGCCCGCGCCCCACAAAATAATAATAATAATAACTTATTCAAATAACACACGCTCATAAGCACTCTCATCAATATCATTTTTAAAATAATACACACTCATAAGCACTCTCCTCAATATCATTTTAAAATAATAAACATTTAAAATAAGCATTTAAAATATTTAAATAAATAATTAAATCCACATGCTATTGCGTCAGTTACACAACCAAGCTCAACCCACTACAACATAAGCTCCGCCCACTGAACTTTTGAACGTGACCTTTGACCCGACCTGTCATTTTGACGAAAGCGGTATTGCATCTCTCTCTTACATGAAATTACTTTCTAAGAACATTTTATTTTGTAATTCAAATTTTTCTTATTTTTCAAACCAAAAAGTTACAGCACTCTCATATAATACACTTCAGCCATTCACATTTATAAAACAATATGACCAATCACTAGTTCAACCTCCCAGCCATTTATCCTTCAAAAACATGGCCCTAGAAACATTCCCACATTTTCATTATACCTCGTTTCCCATTTAGTCTGTCCAACATTTTTTCATATGAAGCTGCCTTAATCATCTCATTGGTCCATTCCTTTATATTGGGGATTGTTGAGGATTTCAAATGCCTTAATATTACCCTCATGGCAGTTGAGTCCCACCATCACAGCCTTAAACTGTTTATTATTCACCTTTGGCAATTCCACTCTATCTCCTAGCAGAGAGAGTCGGGTTTGCGGGGTAAAGTAAAGCCTAGCCATTTGTCCAGGAGACCAAGAACTCTACCCCAAAATGGATATACCTGAGAGCACTGCCACAGCATGTGTAAATAAACCCCCACCTGCCTTCTAAAATTCCAACACTGATCAGTATTAATTAGTCCAGTTCTATTTAGTCTAACTAGTGTCCAGTACTATCTGTGTATAATTTTATACTGAATAAATTTAGCTTTTACTTCCCTAAAATATTTCCCCACTCTAGAAAGTATTCTTGACCATTCATCTTCTGCATTTTAACACTCGTGACTCAATGCCTCAGTTGCAAAAACTTCCAAAAACTCCCTCCTCCTCCTACATCATACTTACTCTTTAAGTCTGATTATGACATAAACATCCCATTTACGAATAAATCCCAGAGAGTTTTCACCCCTTTGGGTTGCCATTGTTTCCATACTTTTTACTATTTGTATTTGAGGATTGTGCCAAATTGAGGAATATGGCTGCATGTCATGTGATACTTTAAGCTTCTTATGTATTTTGATCCATATATTTCTCGAAAAAGATATTATCGGGTTTGTGTTTCTTATATTGTCCCCCCATTGTGACAGAATGTGCAGAGGTTGAAATAGTGAAGCCAAATTGCTCTCGATAGCTATCCAGTCCACATCAGAATTCACATTCTTCCAGTGATAGTAGAGTTTGGCTATTTCAAATGACATGCTATATAATCTAACATCTGGCAATCCTAGACCTCCCTTGTCTCTGGGCGAAGTAATTTTTATCCTAGGTTTATTCTTTCCCAACAAAAATCTTTTACTATACTCTCGTACTGTTCAAATATCCTTTCCGGAATATTAAATGGAAGCATCATAGAGAGATAATTAACTTGAGGCACCACAACCATTTTAGTAACATTAACCTTCCCCCCATAAGGATAATTTCAATGCTTTCCATTTGTCCATATTAGGTTTAATTTTGTTCAATGAGGGTTCAAAATTCTGAATTATTATTTTGTCAATATATAAACAGGTTTAAATTTCATGTTTATAGTTCAATTTTATGTTATATAAACAAAATAATTTTAATACAGTGCATTTTTTTTATTAATTCAACAGCACCCATGTTCAATCCACTTAAGTTTGGAAGGTGTATTGGAAGGTAACGTAGATATTTCTTAAGTGGGCATCCAGAGATATCGTCTCCCCTCCAAGCACCCCTTTTCTCCACTAGTTCTGTATGGAGCTCAACAGGAGGAAGAGGTAGATAAAGGGGTTAGTCTCAAACATAATGTAATAAAAAATAAAGAGTAAATACAAGCGCCATGAAGCAGTATTGAGTTCCAGCAGGCCTTGACTTACAGTAAAGGAATTGTAAGGCAGACATGCTAACAAAACAGCTTTACATTCCCAATTCCAAACCATTAATGGGCAACCTTAGAGTGACGACGGCTAAAAAAAACCTTAGCTATAAGCAGGAATGAAACATTGTGAAAAGCCAAGACTCCACATGAAGGTAAATTTGATCCTCCGCCTATCGCAGTAGATGCGTTCCAGACCCATCAGCGATAGGTGAAAATCCACGATACAGAAGGATCATATAATTTTTTTTTTAAGTTTAAGCCTTAAAATACCCCTCCCACATGCTTTAAACATATGTAAACTCATTAAAACACATATATCGGGCTATGTTAAATGTCGGGCTAAGGATATGAGTAACATAATAATAATAATAATAATAATAATAAAATAATAATTTTTAATATGTATACACACACACAACTTTCTCTCTATATATGTAATGGAATATATAAAAATAAAAACATATATGGCTCTTACACATTCTTTTCATCCTTCTTCATGTAGCGTACTGTTGATTCATTCAAACCATAATGGCGAACGCCGTCCGCATAACGCTTTCCTTCCCGAAGCACATCCAGAAGTTTTACCTTCTCCTGAATGGTCAACGTCTTCCATCGTAGGGCTTAGAACAAAACGAAAACAATCGGACCACAAACAATGTACGGGATACGCAGAGAATTGTGAGGCGTCGGAGGAAAATCCGCGATATAGTGGGGAATCGCTGTAATGTGAATTCTGCCAATCCTGGTTTTCAGCACCAATTGTTCATAATTGGATTTTTATGGTCTGCTAGAATAGATTCCTAGAATCCAATATATTATTGCAGGGCTGTTTTCATTTGATGTTAACCAAATGTGATATATTTATTTTTACTTTTGATATCTCGTCCTTTTCCCCTTATCTGATAAGAGCCGCTGTCCGCTGAGACAAGCTGGTGTCTTTTTACTGCTCACTGAAAAGTGGGTGGTGCGGACATTGTGTATTACATCACACTATGAGACAGTCACTGATTGGTGGGCTCTGAGGGGGCAGTGTGACCTGAAAATCATCCATCAATCAACCCAGGATGGGGGGCCAGCCCATCGCAGGGCACACTCACACACCATTCACTCACACATGCTCTCCTACGGGCAATTTAGCAAGTCCAATTAGCCTCAGCATGTCTTTGGAATGTGGGGGGAAACCAAAGTACCCAGAGGAAACCTCATGACGACATGGGGAGAACATGCAAACTCCGCACACATGTGACCCATGCGGAGACTCGAACCTGGGACCCAAAGAAATGCTAACCACTGTACCGCTCCTGAAAATCATGAACCATTTTAAATATTGAAGTATTTTTGAAATATTTATTAATTTTAAATATTTATTAAATCAAAACATTGGGCAGTATACATGTTATAGGTACTTATTAATGAATAAGCAATATAATAAGATTCAATTTTGCTTTCACTACTTAAAGCGCCAGAACATCGTATTTGAAAAATTCAACAGCAATATCCCTTACCAGAAATCAGGAACAGGTTAAGAAAATCCACAGACTTCGTCGCGAGCAGTTTAATATACGAACTATTTCCTTCTACCCAACTCCACACACAGCTCGCGCTTGTGTCTAATGCGCAGTGATACGAGTAGTGTACTTCGATAGAAGCCCGACATTTCTACGGCTGATATTTCCAAACCTGAACAACTCCCAGCAGAACTTTGATGAATAGATAGCATTAAGGCCCCTCTAAAATATCTTTTTATAGTTTTGGGGTGAACCTCCCATTTAAACGAAGTACATGGTGGTGCTCATGAATTTGAAAGCCTAGATGCCTCATCTCGCTTTTCCACAACGAGTCAGCAGCGCCACCATCTTGGAGCGATAATTAGACATAAACAAGCAACATGTCAGGGTGTAGATGGAAAGATCTTTTAGCCATAACTTCTTTACTAATTAACGCATTTATATCTTACAATTATGTAGAATAAATAAACAAGCCCACCACTACTGCCCCCCCCCAAATTTATGTAGTATTGCTCATAGTATTCTCAACAAAAACTAATGCTAGTATCCCGTCAGTGTCACAGGCAAGTAAACATGTTATGTATCTTATTTGACCGTACCGCAGATTTTTTTACCTGTGAAATGTGGTTCCCTGTTTTCTAGTTTTAACATTCCTCATGTTGTTGCAGTTTCGAAAATAGTCGGTTCACTAAGTCATATCTATGAATCCTCTATTTCACAATTACCATGCCAACATCGCGTATCGCCCAAGGAGGCACACAGGGTTTCAAATCTATGGCGGTGCTGCCTACACTACTACCAGTCACATGACACAGGAGCTACCGAATACCCGCCAATCGGGAGCCGGCTAGATCAACCACGCCCACCCGTCACATAGAGGAGAGTGAGGCGAAAGAAGCGAATCAGTTTAAAAATGTCACCATTAACGCGGTATTTAGTAGTCTGGAGATATTTTACTTTAAGCAAGGCACAAAATAAAGTTGTAGTATTTGTAATAAAATTTGAAGATTAGCCATCCCCAAGGAGCTGACAGGAAAGCCAGGTACAGGTTTAGTCCTCCTTAATCAGCTTGTCGGTTACTAAATGTCGGCAAATAAGCTTGCCTTTTTCTGTGATTTTTTTTCAGTTTAATTGACACTTAAAGAAGTAATCTGAGACCTGAGATATAACATTAGCAACGATGGTCATTTTTTACACTCATGGATTTTAACATTGAGGACGTGTGTCACATGTCATTTTCACATAGAGGGAGTTTAATTGTTTTTATCTGTGTCTGTGTGTCAACATATGTCTATTTAGTTATGTCACTGAAATGTATGATTAGTATTGACATTTCCATAGACTACTATGTTTTAATAAAAATGTATGATCCTTTGGGAGTTGGGCAATAGAACGGAATTGTAAAGTATCAATAAGAAATACTATTAATGAAGTAGCCGCCGTAACCTTTTGCTTTGTATGAAGTGTATAATTTAAAAGGTATACTTGCCAGCAAAAGATTGAGTTAATAAAATTAAATGAAAAGTATTAAGACCCCTTGTCATTCATAGTATTATATACTTCTTAATTTTACAAAGACTTTTTTCCTATCATATTTTTTAGTTTTTGAAGTTGATAATCTGGAAAACTGCTGCCTGGGATCAACTATCCATTCTTGACTCTTGGAATAGGAATTGAAGTCGAATCAAACAGCCTTACAGCACCCTCTTGTGACATACAGTAATATGGAAAACAGAACAATTACTAACTGAACGCAACATCCCCCCTTTACTTATGTATTCTTCTTCCTGCAGCAGCACTGTCTTCTATAAAAGTCACGCTGTCACGATCGCGGTCGGGCGAAGCGGCGATCGTGCGGGCAGGCAGACAGGTGAAGTCGGGGCAAAACCAGGGATTTAATGGGCAAACGAGGACTGGAAAACATAGCACACCTACAAACATCAATGACGGACAAGGGAAACCGGGGAGACCAGGACTTAATACACAGGACTAATCAAAGTAACTAGACAAAGCTGGAGACGATCAGGGAAATACATGTGGGTAATCAGGGGGCGTGGCACACACGAGGAGCGGACGAGCCGGGCATGACACACGCCTTACCTGTAACATCCATCCATCCATTTTCCAAACCGCTTATCCTACTGGGTCGCAGGGGGTCCGGAGCCCATCCCGGAAGCAATGGGCACGAGGCAGGGAACAACCCAGGATGGGGGGCCAGCCCATCGCAGGGCACACTCATACACCATTCACTCACACAAGCACACCTATGGGCAATTTAGCAACTCCAATTAGCCTCAGCATGTTTTTGGACTGTGGGGGGAAACCGGAGTACCCGGAGGAAACCCCACGACGACATGGGGAGAACATGCAAACTCCACACACATGTGACCCAGGCGGAGACTCGAACCTGGGTCCCAGAGGTGTGAGGCAACAGTGCTAACCACTGCACCACCATGCCGCCCCCCCATAAATTCATTTTTCCATTTTTATTTTCAATAATATTGATGTTAACTCAGCATCTTATTTTCAATGTTGAAAAAGTCACTTTATATCAAGGTTTCGCCACCATTATTTTTTCAATATTGAAAAAATGACCAAAAATCAATTCAGTTTCAATGCTGATAATTTAACACTGACCATAATTCAATGCATTTAACTATACTTCAACGCTGAAACAATAATATGATGCTATCTGGGCTATGAATAATTATTTCAATTTATATACAGATTCCAAGCCCATATAGGTGATACACAGGTACGTAATGGGCGTCTTATGTCTGAGGTAGCCAGCTACTGTGTTTGATAACCCACCATCATAATAATAGTTTCCTTGCACTAGTATAAACCAATTGATCCCTCTTGCAAGAGCTGGATACCTGTGGTATGAAACTGAATAAAATGTATCGTACCAGTCTTGGGGAAAACCAGTGAGAATCCACTGTGAAACAGCACTGCGCAAATTCTCATGTGTTCCTAATGACAAGGGCAAGACTGGTAATCAAATTAGCCTCTCAGCAGGAGTGTTAGTGTAAAAGCAGGGCTTATTGACACAGATAATAAAGCTTGTTAGAATGCGTAACATAATTATTTAGCTGGGCCCAGAAGAGGTGAGAGCTCCCCTAGTGGCTACAGGAGTGCATTTTCCCCAAAGCAGGTATAATGGATGGTGGTCTTATTGCTTTTAGACCACAACTTGGGATAGAAGAACAAATCAAATTATTTTCCTCATTTAATATTCAGATTTTAATTGGGCTTAAATTTTAGAGCACAGTGTGTTCTAGGATGGTACGTTATGGATATTAGTCTCTACCACATTCTAACGCTATAAATCCGGACCTTTTCCTATGTTTGATTTGGTGGCTGCCAGGCGTTCTGAGTAGTATAGTGACTATGGTAGGCGTGTGATTCCCTAAGGAATTTTTTGTTCTGTTCTGTGTGGCAAATACATATAATGCTGACATTTTTCCTGGAAGATTTGGGATTTTTCATCCCGTGCCTTAAGGTATTTCTCTCCAGCTCTAGGGAGTCTCCCCCGAAAACACCAGTCACTCACTAGCCTTACACTTATGCTTGCTGACTTATTCAACACCATGAAGGATTAACAGAAAAACAGAAACCTATTAAAAGGCTGCACCATATCATGATATGCAAATAAACATCCAGCATCATTGTTTCACAGGGAAGTACATTATTTATTGATAATTATAACCCTAACCCTTACTTCTCAGCTTGACAAACATAAGGTGCGGTGTGTGAACATGTGAACTGGTTGAAATGCAAGTGTCTCACAGTCAATGCATAAGACTTGAGAGCCCTGACTTTACTTATATAGCCCACAACATGTTTATGATTCATAAATAAATCTGGCCAGTAAATCGGTCTTTCATTTTCCACAGAATAAAAAAAACGATAATGTTATCCCGCTGATAATTACAAGCGCGTTTCACCCCCGGCACTGGCTGGAGACACAGGCAAAAGGCATACAATCTTATTGAGGTACAAAAATTATTCCATCTACTCTGCACTTCTGCATAACTTCCATCATAGTGCCAGTTTTTGCGGTCAGCAAGTTTATTACTGTAAGCGCCTCCATAGTAGTGCCTCTGAGGAACTGAAACCAGACTTCCGATGGTGTCTCTCACATGCACATCATACATATATATATATATATACACTCACTCTTTCCGGGTCATTCACATGATTTGTGGTCAGCCACTATATGGGAGGCATTTTCAGGCATAAATTAAGGGCATATTTACAAGTCGCACTAGTGTACCTATGTAAACGGTCACTGCATTGTGTTTTGGGGTGTTATCAGGTGTGTGTGGGGTGCAGGAGGAAGGGATATTACAGACGCCGTTGTCGTTCCCGGATTTTATTGAACCTGTTGGGAACAATAAGGAAAGGGGTAAACTTCATATGCTCTGGCCCTCTCGCTCTCTCTGCACAAAGTAAAACAATGTATATACTTATGTGTTTTCTATCCCCTGCTTATGATGAATAATAAATCAAATATAATATATATGGGTCATAATTATACAATTGATTTACTAACTCGGGGGACCCTGCCACTAGATCCTCACCTCTTCCCATGTGTGCAATACACCAAAGGGAAGAGGAAATGAGGTCGGGACCCTTATAAAGGGGAAAAGACAGAGGGAGGGGCGATGCAGGACAAAAGCATCATGGGAAAGTTTAAAGGATATTGTACCCATCAGGTTAGACAGAAGAAGGAAAACAGAATCTTGTATAATTATAAGTTAAAAGTAAAATAACAACCTGTTACACGTCACCTACACTTCAGACTTCATCCTCAAAATCAAAGCAGTATTAACACAAGCAACATGTTCCATCTCTTAAATCCAATCTAACATTTAAAAATAAAGTCTGTTTCAACTGGACTTTTATCTAAGAAAAACAAACATTTTATGTTCGAGTTGTTATGAAACTACTGAAACAAATAATTGGCTATACTGCAGTTCCGCTGTCTTGTTTGGCACCCTAAATTATGTCCTGCATTCTGTGGAAACAAATGAAGGCTGAGGAATGTTACGTAACACAGCTAGAATGCAAAAACTCTATCTGGTGTAATTCAGTGCATAAAACCAATGGTCTTAAGTGTGGTGTCTTCTTCGTAACACTCCCTGACTTTTGTATCCATGACCATGAGATAGGGTGGGCTGCTTTTCTTCCTTCCTTTGACTAGTATTCCTCCCTTTCCTCCCAGCCTTGGTTGGTGGGTCAGGCAGCATCACCTTCTTTTAATAGACCCAGGTGTCATTTATCTTGAAATTAGGTTCAAGTGCAGAAAATGATCTAGTCTTAGACAATCTCTGAATTACAGAGAAATCTGATTTATTCTGAAACTGTGAGAAATTGTTCATCTGTATTTTGCTGCATTGCTAATTGTTGATGTGTGTGCCCTCCTTGTGCAGTAAAGGGGAGATCACATGCAGAGCTGGTTTTCTGTAGTTTCTTAGCCTGAATTAAAATAAAATATTCTCTTCATATAGGAACCAAGTCTCTGGCTGGAAATTTCTACAAAAGGTCCATCTTCTTTTGCCGTATCAACACTTAAATGAGAAAAGCAGACAGGGACAGTATAGGTGACAGCAGTGACTGTCCTTCCATGCCATCCAAATGTCCAAGGGGTATGACCAGAGTACACATGTACAAAAAATTATATATCAAAAGCAAGTACCTTTGTTGAAACGTGAAGGTAATCGTTTACAACATAACAATTCCATCCTAAAAAAAAGAATTTGTCTGTGTATTGCCTAGGAACTGCTACAATGTTAAAATGGTAAATCCCAACCAACCAGAGCAAGAACTGACACGTTATTTAAGAACTGAAAGAAGGAGAAAATTGAAAACTTTCTTCGTGGGATCAATAACATATATGTTTTGTTTCCCACGGTCCTGTTACTAATTCAAATCTTAAATCCTGTACTTTGATATTTTGGGCTGAATGTAATGACAGCAAATGTAACAGCTGCCTCAATGCAGGTGAAGGCAGCCCAGAGGGTCCAAGAGGTCAGTGGTCAATTACTGCATAGGGATCAAATCTGCAATCAGAAAATTACTGCATACATGCCTTTATATTACGGTCAAGCGGAGAGTCAGAGCAGTTTCCATAGAAACAACGTAAACAAACTTTACCGTTTGAAGCACAACAAACTCTGAGTGAAAATGGCGCAGAGGTGAGTAGCTTGTTAGCTCTCCAAAATGTCTTTGAATTCTTCAACTGATGTTGTGCTACTTCGATTATTTAGCCTTTTATACTATAATGACATATAGTAAATGTCTATAATACAATAAAAAACATTACATATTTTTTTAATATTACATATTTTTTAACGTCATTTAAAGTGCAGTGGTTTTTATTGCTACTGTGGTTGCTAATATTTAAATAATGACAGACTATTTGGTTAGTAAATTCATCTCAAACATGCTAGTTTAGTAGGGCTTCCCAACCTTTCGATGTCCGCGGATCGGTTTCCGTCGTAGAAAAGTGTCACGGATGGGTAAGACGGCGGTATAATTTGGGGGTTCCCACGCCGAGCGGCGGGAGATTGACGGTGTATACGGACATGCGGGGCTAATGGCGTATTTCCGTACATCAATACGGGCAGCTTTCTTTCCAAAACGGCGCGATCCCCTAATAAACGGGACGGCTGGCTCCTCTACCCCCGGTTGTCTGCCGCCCGGTGCAATACTCCGCGCGGACGGTACCGGAACACCGACCGGAAGTTGGGACCCCCTACTGTACAGGGTGGTAGGTAAATTGTTAAAAAAAATTTGGGCCATTACTTTCGGAGTAGGCTAGATGCTTCTAAGTTTATCATTACATCTATTTACATTGTTACACAGGATTAACACTTTCAAATATTCTTAGCTTGGTTAGCTTGGTAAGAATAAACATTTACTGAAAAACGTATTTCTTAAAATAACTAAGACTTTATTCTTTCAAAGTTTTTAAAAATGTGTTTTGATGCATGTCACTAAATGCTGCTTAATAGTACCTAACCGGGGTTGCTCCCCCAGAGAGAGTTGCTAGTCCATATCATTTCTCACTTAAAACATGACAGGGCTTTTGGCGTTGGAAAATAACGCATTTACTTAAAATAACACATTGACAAACACAACAAATGTTTTTATCCCTTAAATTATTAAAATAACTAAGGTATTAGTCTAACAAAGTTTTTAAAATGTTTTTGAAGTACGTAGCTAAATACCGCTCACTAGTTCCTGCATCTATTAAATTAATAATGCGCTGGGTGTGTTTTATTGAAAATAAAACTAACAAAATACAACTAAATTATTTTATTAATTAAATCTTATTGGCTTAAAACTTTATACTAATTTGTCATACCCCCGTTTAAGTTACGGCACTTTACCCTGCTGATTAAGCAATTGAAGTTAGATCCTTCATCCAGCCCCACAGGCCCGCAGCGGGGCGCCCGGGGCTATGCTAGAGTCCCAGAGCTGTGGTGTTAGACATCGACTTTTATTTCCATTAGACATATATTATTTTATACTATTTACGAATAAAACTGATTAACAAATAGACGTAATGTGCATTCTGCCGGGGCGTGAATGCTGTCTGTCTGCTTGTCACACTCAGGACCAGCGGTTAAACGAGAAGTTACACGCACTCTGCAACAATTTGTCAATTTGTCAATTGACGCTTCCTTCTCATAGGCGTATCACTCACGGCTCCATAAGCTCTCGCGCTTACGACCCGTTTCCCACTGCCGCGGACATTAGCTGATCGACATGTCTAGACATGCAATACGCATAAATCCCCCCTAAAAACAGGATTGCTGTGTTTTTACGGTTATAAAATAGGACATTTTGTTAAAAATAAACCGTTAACAATACACAACTACTGCTTTTACCATTCAAAACTGCCCGACTCTCTTTCCTTTCTAGCTAGAAAAGCTCGACGCGTCCGATGACCCCTTAAAACGTATTTAAAATGTCGCATTGATAAATTCATATAATGTATTTTATTCTTTTAACGACTACTGATTCCAATTTGGTGCCATATACTTTTATCTTGTAGGCCGTAGGATAGCTCTCTTTCTGCCGGCTTATAGGCCGTGGTACGTGGTAAGCTAAAGATACATAGACCAAAAATAAAAAAGAATAAAAATAAAGAAAAAATTCTGGTGCTAGAAGCAAAGAAACCAGTAGCACATTGTCAGATATTACACAACAAAAGCGTAGCATTGAAAAGCTCCAGGCCGCTGTGCCTGCATGCATTGCCATTTTGGTTTTTGACTCTGTTTACGTTGGAGTGGATGAGTCAGATGGCTGAAGATAGATTACATCACTGCCATCTAGCGGTCAGGGGTTTAAATGCCAACAGAAAATGAAAAAGTCTGACAAATTTTTGAGCTGATTAGCTGTGAATTTTGTAAAACAGCAGAGGCGGTTGGCTGGAGATGCACTAATGATCGGCTTGCAGGTAGTAGAACAATGACCAGCTGAGTCTTTCCTTTAAAGTAGTGTTTCTACTTTAAATAGCAAAGGGTATCATAACACACTTTAGAGTACTTGGTGCTTCACTCATTCTTCTATCTTGGTGCCATGTTTCACCATCTCTATCAGTGTCATCAGCATCAGTGAAAAGGTGTCTGGGATGCTGACCTTAGAAGCAGAATTTCAAAGAAGAGCTGAGGAAAGGGGGGCAAAACACCCCCCTTTGAAAACCTCTGAACACTGGGGATAAGAGCCTTAATGAAGGAAAGATCAGCAATTTGCTGTGAAGCACTTAAACTTGGCATATTTCAATCCATCGACCTCTGGGTTATGGGCCCAGCACACTTCCTCTGCGCCACTCTGCTGCACAGTCGGGGCTGGGTGACTGTTTTCTTAGTGTGTCCACTTTAAACAGCAAAGGGGCTCTGGACACACATAATGGTACTTAGTGCTTCTTTTCAGAGACCCTTAGGTTATAAAGCCCCTGTGAGATGCAGCATGAGCCTTCCTCAAGCGATGCCTGATTTAACCATGACAAGCAGGTAAAAGCCATAGACAAAGTGAGACCCAGCAGAGGACATGGCCGTTCTAAGCCTCAGACCTGGTATGGTGATGAAGCTTCCTGTTACACTTTCTACTGCCTTGGTTCATCGCAACAATCAATATGATAAAGAGAAGGAGTCATCCTAGATGGGACCCAAACCCACCCCTCCACTTTGGGATCCCCAGTACATAATGGGGGGGGGGGGGGGGGGGCATAATGAATTCTGAAGGTCCCCGTAGCCCTGGGAAGATGCCCAGTACGGAAATGACAGATGCTAAAATAAATGCTAAAAACTCAAATGGCCTAATTGTCAGTGTTTGTTATAGACACCTAATGTAGCTGCAGAGGAAAGCAGAATGTTGTATGACGACATCAGGATTATGAGTAATAAAAATGATGTGGTGGTTATGGGTGATTTTAATTTACCAGGGATACAGTGGGACACAGTCTCTGGCTCTTCTGTAAATGAACTGGAGATGGTGGAAGTGGTACAGGATTGTTTTTTTACTCAGTTTAATACCCCTACCAGGTCAAGTCTAATAACCAGGATAGGATTGAAAAATTAGAGGTTTTAGAACCACTGGACAGTAGTGATCATAACATGGTTAAATTTCAGGCTAATTTTCGTGTCAGAAGAGTAAAATCCAAAAGAAAAAAATATATTGTGAGGAAGGCAAACTTTAATGGTATGAGACTGAAACTAGAAACTGTGAACAAGTTAAATAGCAAAACGGTTGAAGAGGCATGGGAATTTTTTAAAAGGACAAGAGGACTTCATACCTGTTACCAGCAGAACTAAATCTAGGAAACTACAACCACCAAGGTGGTTTACTAAGGAAATTAAGAATAAAGTCCGGGGGAGAAGGGCTCTCTTCCACAAATGGAAGATAACTAATGATTTCAAAATAAGGCAGGAGTCTACAGGTTGAGTTAAAAAATGAATGACAAGTATGACATTAAAAGTTTCTTCCAATGTTTTATCTCCAAAAAAGCTCTAAAAGCTGAAATCACTAATCTACAGGATAGTAAGGGCTTTATAATTGAAAATGAAATTAATATAGTAAATGAATTTAATGATTATTGTACATGGGTGTTCACAGTAGAGAACACAAATAACTCACCACCATGTAGATTCATTGAATTATTAGATTTCCAGAAGTCCTTAAGGTCAAAGCTACAGGGTTTTTACAAACTGTATCAGCCTGGATCAAAAACTGGTTTACAGACAGGAAGCAGTGGGTAGTTATTAGAGGCACAATGTCACAGTGGGCCTGCGTTCATTGTGGGATACCATAGGGTTCAATTTTAGGACCACTATTGTTCCTAATTTGCGCCAATGATAGTGACGTCAATACATACAGTAAAATGGTTAAATTTGCTGATGACACCAAGGTACGTGATGTAGCAGATACTGATCTAGCAGCGGAGAGGCTACAATAGGATTTAATTAGCAACTGGGCTGGCAGATGAAATTTAAAGTA
The DNA here is from genome assembly GCF_023856365.1 of Brienomyrus brachyistius. NCBI lineage: Eukaryota > Metazoa > Chordata > Actinopteri > Osteoglossiformes > Mormyridae > Brienomyrus > Brienomyrus brachyistius. Next base: position 378,259 of record NW_026042347.1, read on the forward strand.
GATAAAGTAGACATGAAAGGAGCAGAAATATAAAGTACAGATATTTTATGGGTTCCACTGAAATAAAGTTAGCTGATTGTGAGAATGACCTCGGTGCGTATGTTGATGCTTTCATGTTCTACTCTCGTCAGTTTGGGGAAGCAATTAAAAAGGCCAAAATAGGTTACATCTCTAGGTGTGTGTAGTTTAAGTTAAGGGAGGTGATGCTACAATGACAAGCAGGTAAAAGCAATTCCTTGGTAAGACCCCACCTAGAATATTGTGTGCAGGTTTGGTCACCATACCTTAAAAAGGACATTGCTGCCTTGGAAAGGGTGCAACGTAGGGCTACAAGAATGATTCCTGGTCTTAGAGGAATGTCTTATGAGGAGAGGTTAGCTGAACTGAATCTGTTCAACCTCTAGGAAAGAAGACTAATGGGGGACATGATTCAGGTATATAGGATTCTAACAGGTCTGGATGCTGTTCAGCCAAATGGCTATTTCAATATTAGTTTATATATTAGAACTTGTGGCCATAGGGGGAAATTAGCGGCAGGACATTTTAAAATGTATTTGTGAAAGCACTTCTTTACACAGCGTGTAGTTGGAGTATGGAATAGTCTTCCTGCTAGTGTAGCAACCCTGGGTTTCTTTAAATCAGAGCTACAGTAGATAAGATTTTAACAACTCTGAGCTATTAGGTAAGTTCTGCCCAGACGAGCTTGATAGGCCGAATGGCCTCCTCTCGTCTGTAAATTTCTGCCCAGGTGCCCAGTCCAGCTCTGTCCCTGGCTCAGAAGACCAGTGCCTCTTCCATTAGGCCACTGGAGCAACAGGCAGACTTGTGCTTATGACTGGCACAGTTTGCTCAAAATGGAAGCTCAGTAAGCCTTCTGCAAAACTTACATGAATGGAGCTGAATAATCCATGCTAAGGAGAGCATGACAGCCATTCAGGCATCTCACTCAAGTGAAGTCAGCGAGTTTCCGCTATGCCTCTTGCCTTTATAGCTGGTAATACAGTGGAATCTATATACAGTGATCACATCTGTCTGGGTGAAATTGATCGCTATAAGCCGATGACCATTATAACCGATTTTTTCCCTTTTTCTTCATGTCTCAGGCAGATTAACATCTGACATTTGTATATGTATTACATGGATATAAGGTAATACAATAGACAGTGTCGCTATTTACAGATTTTTTTGACAATGTACAGTACAGCTGTTTCAAATGCTTTTCAAATTACGATACTGTACTGAACTGTGTATAATTCCAATACGCTATCATACTGTAGTGCCGGCAGCATCTGCATGTCCCAGTGAGCGCGTGTGTATAGCCCTGTGTATGTCTTGTATATAGCCCCTGTTTGTAGTTTGTGCTGTGTATTGGGTTGTCACCTGTGCCTTTAACTGTGGCTGTCCTCGGTTCTTGCCTGATCCTCGGATCTCTTAGCCATTGTGTAATTACTCACCGTGTGTGTGCCTTACCATCCTTAGTGTAACTTGTCATTCATGGTCATCATGTTATTGTTGTTTGTTGTGCAGTTCCTTTATGGAATAATATAAGGAAACACTTGTGTCAGTCTGCCTCTCGTCAGTTTCATTCACCGCTGCCTCGATTCCTCGCTCTGCTCAGCAGACCCTTTCAATCTTTTGCTGTAGCGCGTTGCACAGATACAGCTGGTAACGTGTCCTTCAAAGCTCACAGTACCTCCTGTCCTTTTTCTAAAGACTCTTACCTACAATACTGAGCAAAAGTCTTGGGCCGCCAAAGAAAATGTTTAATGCTGTTCGTCCGAGTAGTAATTACATAATTGATCAGAAAAAGGACTATTTAACATTAGAATATATGCAAATTAAACTCAGTAGGATAAGCGGTTTGGAAAATGGATGGATGGAAATTAAAAGAAACACAATTTAAACTCACAAGTATTTCTTCTGTTCTCCAAAAAGCTACTGATGCCTTTTTGGGTGGTGAGATAAACACCTCTTCAGTTCCCAAACATCTCCTCAGGGGCACCTCAGCCGTTCCACGTACAGTATTATGTAAACTTCACCACCAGCTCATTTTACTCATTAATTTAATAAGTTAACAAAAGTCAAAGAGGTACTAATTAGCCATAAGATAATGATAGTGGTCAAGTCAAAAAATAGCTGTATGCATGGGGTGGGACTGCAGATACTGTGGTGACTGTCGGAGAGGCTGTGAAATGACAGAGCTGCCATGTTCTGACAGACATCATTTTATAGTTCTACACCAACATGAAGATCATTTGAACATCATCCTCTTTGACAGCTCAAGACTTTTACACAGTCCTGTATGAAGAGGAGAACATTCTGTGCCTGTGTGTATTATAAACAGTCAAATACGTAGAAAGTTGAGCCACTGCAGAAGTCTAGTGTAATAGAGCCAAAATGCTCTACAGGTAAAAGGCTCACACTGAAGTCATCACACTGACAAAGGAGAATTGTTAGACTGACTTTAAGAAATTTCTTCAAGTGGGAGCACGCAAATGAATTACTATACATATGACCAGGGGGCACATAACTGATTTTAGAAGAAACAGCGTCTTTGAAAGATAAAGTGGAAAAACCGGCAGACAATCCACATGGTTTAATGATCACACAGGTTCTTACAAACAGGAGTGCTGCAGACTGGAGAGCAGATGGGAATCCACAGGTTTAGAAGTGTTCAGGTGCCACGGACCAACAGCCTGCAACAATAAAAGTAAGCCCTTTATAGGGCTCATCCAGCCTATTACTCTGACCGTATTCATTGCAATAGAAATAACCCTCGCTACCTTTTTAAAACAACTTGAGACAAACAGTTGTGCTAACAGTGTTGATCTTTGCAAATATGTTGTTATCGGCAATAATGTTCTCGTGGATTTCTCTCCGCCTTACACTGTTATTGGCGATCACCATCTGCACCACAGCATCCTCCTGCTGCGGTGTCAAAATTCTTCCTCTCCCTCCTGTGGGAGGTAAACCCTGGATCCTACAGTATTGGGTTACAGTAAAAACAAACGTGCTCCAGAGCATGTGAGCGGAGCGTGAGCGAGGAGTGGAGCAGGCGGAATTTGTTCAGAGCGCGGAGCGGTTTTTTTAATTAAGGCTGGAGCAGTCGCTCTGTCTCGCTCCAATTTCGCTCCCATACCGCTCACACTACGACTCTGAGGCGTGCCCAAATCTACCCAGAATTCATCTGTACAATTATCAAGACCGTTACACAAATTGGCTGAGATGGTATTTGTTAAGTATTTCATAAAGGAAACTGATGGATCATACAAGTGTACTATTCTTATGAAACGTATAGATGACAATATTGTAGAGCAAGAACAACAATGCGGTGAAATTGTTTTAGTGAGTAAAGATTCACTTTGGAATCACTTTTCACAGAAACATGAAAGTGTGCTACATCCAGCCCATCGCAGGGCACACTTACACACACTATTCACTCACGCATGCACTCCTACGGGCAATTTAGCAAGCCAAATTATCCCCAACACGTTTTTGGACTGTGGAGGGAAACCAGAGTACCTGGAGGAAACCCCACGACGACATGCGGAGAACATGCAAACTCCACACATGTAACCCAGGCGGAGACTTGAACCCGGGTCCCAGAGGTGTGAGGCAACAGTGCTAACCACTGCACCACCATGCCTCCCCTTACATAAAGAAAATACAGAAAATCTTATCTTAAAATAAACAAATAAATAAATAAGAAAACTAATAAATAAGCCTAAATTAAATTAAAAGAAATTAATCACACACAGAGTAATTTTAAAGTACCAGCCATGTATTGTCAAAACAAAGTAGTAACTGGCATAAAATAAGGATACATGTCATTCCACAATCAATGTTTTAGCGACTTCATAGCGTCATTCAGGGTGGTGATGGCCTCTGTGTGAAAACTGTTCAAAAGTCTTGTGGTGTGTGTTTTTATTGTCCTGTATCGTCTGTCTGCCTGACGGCAAACGTCGGAAGAGATTATGAGCAGGGTGGGATGAGTACTTTATGATATTTGATGTTTTGCGGAGGAACCAGGGGTTGAAGATATATTCCAGGGTAGGTAGGTGTGTGTTGGTTATTTTCTCAGCAGCTCTGATTACTCTCTGCAGGGCATTTTTGTCAGCTGCAGAGCTACTGCTGTACCACACCAAGACACCATAGGTCAGGACACTCTGATGTTGTGGCAGGTTGTGGCAGGTTGATTCTCCTGAGAACTCTCAGGAAGTACAGTCTTTGCTGCACCTTCCTGATCAAGCAAATTCTGTTATGTGCCCAGGAACTTGAATGTTGACACCCTCTCCACAACTTCCCCATTTATCACCAGAGGCTGGTGATCCACCCTTTTCCTTCTAAAACCAATGATGAGTTCCTTTGTTTTCTTGGTATTTAACATCCAGTTGTTAGCTGTACACCAGTCTGCCAATCTCCTCCCTGTATGCTGTCTCATCTCCACTGCTAATCAGGCCCACCACAGCTGTGTCATCGGCACATTTCATGTGGATGACTGTGATATTGTGTGCTCAGTCTACAATATGTGTGATTACTTGCAGTAAGGCATAGAAATGTCTGAATAAGGTATTTAACAGCTGAAAAATATCCTCTACTTGGAAAACATTTTGCAAGCAATTAAAGGTTTGCTCTGTTTATGCAAATTTGCAATCTGTTTATGCTGCTGGCAAGAGAGATGCATTTTGAATGAATCCCTTGCATTAATTGTTAAACAGTCTATGCAGTTTGAGGTTTCATTTGGCCCCACTGGGAATTTACCCACAGTGCATTGGCAGTAGTCAAGTCAGTTTGTCTGTGTTAAAGTTCCCAAGCTGTGTTACTTTGAAAATGTGCCTCAAATTATACATATGTACATTTATCGTGAAAATAAAGGATTTGCTTAAAAAGCACCTGCTTTTTTTTGGCAAGTCATTGTCTTACACAAGGATGGTGTGAGGTTTGGTTATTAGCGTCTAATATATATATATATCCAGGACCAGGTTATTCAAGAAGCTAAGCACTAGGATGGTTACAGTCCCAGGCAAAATGGGTTCGAGAGAGGAAACCTGGCTGCGGTTTTTAAGGCTTGGGGATGAGGCTCATGCAAAAAGGCGTATTGAAAGTTACCCAATGGAGTTTCAGCGTCTGCGCGCATCTGAATTTTCAGCAAAAGGTAAGACGGACGGGAGGGTTGTTCTCGCGCAGTGACTTAGCGACAGCTCCGGGTAGCGGCTTCTCAAGCCAGTGGTTTAGCCACATGTTTGGGGCCACGCAAGACAGCTGCTGACCGCGGCTGCCCCCCCCCCCACTCCCACCCCCACCCCCGTCATCCCCGACCCTGCAGGGTGTGCTGACCTGACCAGCCTGGACACCATGAGTCCGCAGGAGAGGAAGCGACAGGGTTACATCCACGAGCTCATTGAGACGGAGGAGCGATACATGGCTGACCTTCAGCTGGTCCTGGAGGTATGATCTGCAGTGGGGCCCCCGTGAGGTCTTTGCACTTCAGTCTGCTTTAAGCATTTGCAGTTTTGAGTTTTTATATTCTTGTCATGGATCTCATGTATAGGGCTTTGAGTGTAGGTTTTTGTGCCAGAACATGTTTAACTTATTTTCCCTAACATTTTGTTATCCCTCTTAACCTTTACTAACCCTTTCCAACTTTGCCCGTCTCTCATTTTTTTTTCTCCAGGTGTTTTACAAGCCCATGTCTGAGTCGGGACGCCTGACAGATGTTGAAATGGCCATGATCTTCGTCAACTGGAAGGACCTGATTATGTCCAACACCAAACTTCACAAGTGTGTCTTTCCACAAGCTTGTTTCTTCTTGGTAGCTGAAATTCTTGGGAATGAAACGTGATCCGATGCTGCCACCTTGCTCTAGGAATACGAACTGCGAGTATCGTGTCCCACAACAGCACCAGAGTGAAGAGTGAAGTCCCAGAAATAGAGAAGTGCCAGGAAAAGGAATTATCTATGCAGTCGATGGATAATAACAAAACAGGCTGCACAGTTTTTGCACTTAAAGAACTGACTGGAATGTTTGTTGAGAATGGCACTGGCCAGCATTCTGTTTTTGAAACTCACCTGAACTTTTACGAAGAAATTGCTTGGTACTGGACTTGGCGGCCTTTGCGGTTTTGGTGATTGTGTTTGTGAATGGCAGGGCACTGAGGGTGAGGAAGAAAACGGGTGGCGAGAAGATGCCGGTGCAGATGATTGGGGACATCCTGGCCTCGGAGCTCTCGCACATGCAGGCCTACATCCGCTTCTGCAGCTGCCAGCTTAACGGTGCAGCCCTGCTGCAACAAAAGACTGACAAGGAACCCGAGTTCAAGGACTTCCTCAAGGTGAGGAATGGTGGGCAGCAGCCCTGGAACAAATGGGAGGGGTAGATAGTTCATTGTTAAAGGCTGTTCCAGAGCGATCGGTAAGCGGGAGAATTGCAGCCGTCCAAATGTCCTCAGTGAAAAAGCGGTAGCGGGTTAAATGGATGTTGAACTGTTCTTTATTTTCTTCTGAAATGAATTACAAAGATATCTTGCGGGCCAATACTATGTTCTATGAGACCTCTGGACTCAACTCTTCTAAAGCACCTAGACTGAAATTTAGAGTGGTGCTTTAGATAAGGACGTAGGCTAGGGTTTCTGACTCCTAAGTGTGTGTGTGTCTCTCTCTCAGAAAATCGCTACAGATCACCGGTGTAAAGGTATGCCACTGTCCAGCTTCCTGCTGAAGCCTATGCAGAGAATCACCCGCTATCCACTCATCATAAAGAACGTAAGTCCTGCACATTGTCACCCGTGGTCCCTCCTTCAGTGTGCGATGTGGGAGGCATGACGAATTAGCCTCATCCAATTTGCCTTGGATTTAGCTCAATTTGGGTTGCTGCTACGTATGACTTTGCCCTGCCAAAGATGCAGTTCGTGTCAATTCCTTTGGGGACCAAATGATAATGGTTGTGACCATCATCATGGTCAGCAAATACAAGAAAGAATGTGCTGTTTTGCTGGAGTTAAATACCAATGAAATGCAAAAACTTCAGGCAGAAGAGTGAGTGTTGGGGAAAGCGCCCGGCGTTTCCACCCCAACTCCACATTTACGAGACACACACAGGTTACAGTTTTACTTGCAAGGGTACCCACACTCTCTGCAATGCAAACTACAGCAGAATGTGTTACAAAGGGTGGTTCCCCTTGGCTTCTTTATTTATAGTCAATGGGGGGCGCAAGAGAGGGAAGTGAGATTCTTATCTAAGTAGGCAGCTGTTAACCACCTACTTAGAGTACAATAGCTAAGAGTATGTGGCTAGAAGATAAGAAATAACGTATACATATATATTTACACTCATTGCTGATCATACAGAAATGATTAACAACTGTTTCTTCAACCTAACAGTCCCTCCTGTTTATCATGACAGTATGATCAGAAGCATCAACATTGTAGAAGTTGCAAAAGCACTTTAGGTACAACCTTCATTTAGACCACATTGTCATTATCCTGGAAAACATTTAATTCCGTTTCTTCAGGTCCGAGCCCTGCACGGGTGCTTTCGGCTCGGCCGTCATTATGAATTATATGTCTTCTTCATCGCCATCGCTGGAAACAGGCTCTGTCTCTATAGTTTGGGTAAGGGAGAGAAACATTGTACTGCGTGTCCGAAAAGCAGCATTAAGAGCTTGATTAATAAACATTTTCAAACATGGTATAACAGTAATAAAACAACAGAAAAATAAAATGAAAAACAAAAGAAGAGGTAGGCATGTTTTCATCAGTATTGACCACCATGTTCCTGTAATAAACCAGTCTAACCAGGATGAGGAGGACTGCGGTCGACTGTCCATGGTCATCACTTTTTGTAAGTTTCGGAGGCGGTCTAAGGCAGATGTCATATTGGGTGAGTGCACATTGTCAGGAATGTAAGTGCAGCACGTTTGGTTCAGGAGGACACATACTCCTCCTTGTGCGGCTGTCAGTAGGTCTAATGCCATACGATTCTGGATTACCATCTGTCTGGTTATGTCTAATTGTTCATTTTGTTTTTGGTTAATCAGTATCGAATCATTCATAAATAGACCTAGTCTATAATTTAGAGTTTCTACGCGTAGCATGAGTTTTCCAATTCCTAGCCCAGGGAACAGGGCCAGCATAACTTTACTGCCTGTTCCCCACAATTTATGTTCAGCGGGCACGTCGGTTCCCCACACACTATCATGGGGTTGTATTGATATCGAACGCCTTCTCCTGCTTCTGAAGAAAGTTTTACTTTCCTGTGCTATCAGGAAGGTGTGATCTGAAACAAAAATAAGAGCGCACACTCCAAACCAGTTCGGTGGTAAGACAAAGTATGCACGAGGTCCACACAACCATGCTACTCCGTCCACCCAATATGTTCCATTACTGGGGCGAAGCATCGAAATTGGAGATCCATACATGCTGTCTACATATGTTAGGTTACAGTTCGTGGTGTTTCCTCCTATCCATCGCGTACCATTATCTTGCTTAAAACAAATGGCATGCTGATATGTCAGTGGGTCTCGGTCCATCAAGACAGAAAAAGGAAGTGAGACATTAGTTTTAGCAACAGCGAAGTCTACCCAGAAATCCTGTATACAGGTACCATTTTGAAACCCAACGTCATCTGGGTAGTTTCCTGTAGCCTCCTGATACTTAATTCGGACCACTGTCATTCTATTAGTCCCAGGTATAGTTATGTTCACATCTTCCCCTGCTAGCGAAAATATAAGGGAAAGACGGCTCTGGTATCCTATTCCTGCGAAAGAAGCAGCGCACTTGGCTTGGGATATGTTCATAGCTTTATCATACACCGTAGGTCCTTCACTATGAGTGGGCATTACTGAACAAACATAGCAATTTGTCACATTTTTCGCTGTTACAGTATCATGTACATATCGGTACCAGTAGTTTTGCATAAATGGATGTGAGTGGTCAGCGGGCAACGGGCGTAGATGGAAGTCATCATGGGTCCATCGCCGTAGGTGCTGTAATGGAGCTGGTGAGAGCCAGGACAACCATACAAGTCCTACAACAAGAATGACCCCTAGAGTCACTTTACCACATCCCCACCCTATCAGGGCCATCCTAAATAGAGTGCAGCTCAGTTGTTTTCTTCACCGGGTTGAGACAACAGCACCCTATTGGTTACTGTGCCTTTGTAGCGGACTTCCACTGCTACTCTGTTGCTGAGGCCTCTGATAAGGGCTTGATGGGTTTACAGTGACTTTTGTGTATCCAGGAAGGTCGTTCTGCGATCTTTACTGCTGTTGGTGTTGTGAGGAGGACTTGATAAGGACCGTCCCACCGAGGTGTGCTCCAATCTTTCCGCAACAGGACCTTGACCAGGACCCAATCTCCCGGCTGCAAGTTATCCTGTTGAGTAGAAACAGAATTTACCGGCAGACTACTGGGGCTATGTTTTTGTTGTGATGTTAGTAGTTTACGCATCCAATCAGCCAGCGTATTTTCTCGGTCTGCTTTTTCTATGTCATTCATTTCAGTTGCTAGGGGAAATGGTCTACCATACACTATTTCAAAAGGTGTTAATCCTGCAGGAGTGGGAGTTATTCTCATCCATAATTTTACTAGAGACAAACATTCTGGCCACGGCCTTTTTGTCTCTTCCATTGTCTTTTTTAGCCTTGTTTTAATAGTGCCGTTGGTCCTTTCCACTAAGCCTGCGCTCTGGGGGTGATACGCACAATGATTCTTAAGCGTAAAACCTAATGCTTGTGAGCAAAGGGACATAGTCTGATTTACAAAATGAGTCCCATTGTCTGATCTTATAATATGAGGTATGCCATAGGTAGGGAAATAATGGCTTACCAAACATTTTGCAACGGTCATTGCATCACAATGCTTTACAGGGTATATTTCTACCCACTTAGAAAAGGTGTCTATAATAACTAGACAGTATTTCTTTCCTTGTGACCAAGATAATTCAATAAAATCCATATGTACAACTTGAAACGGATACTCAGCTGTGGGGAACTGGCCACGTTTTGGTCTGATGTTTCCTTGTGCATTGTGTTTACAACAAATTAAGCATGTCCTACAAAATTGTTTTGCATAATCAGAAAAATTTATAGCATAGAAATATTGTTGTATGATATGTACCATCCCTCCTGTTGAGACATGAGTATTTCCATGGCTCACCAAAGCAGCTGTTTTGTATAAATTTTTTGGTAGGATGGGCTTGTCATTCATATAGTAAACTTTCTCTCGTTGTATTGCTCCTCTTTTGATCCAACTTTGTACTTCTATTTTAGGAGCATGAATCTGTGCATCACATAGCACATCGCTATCTATAAAAAGAATGTCTGCCACTGATAAGGTAGGTTGTTTCAGTGCCGCTTCTTTGGCGGTTTTATCTGCAAAACTATTTCCTGCGGTTTCTGCAGAGTCATCAGTCTGGTGTGCTTTGCATTTGCACAGTGCAAAGTGAGTCGGTAAATGCACAACGTCTAATAATCTAAGTAGCAAATTCGTATGAGTAAGAGATGTGCCCTGTGATGTTCTAAAACCTCTATTTTTCCAGACTCTTGCATGGTGATGGACAGCTGCAAACACATATTGACTATCAGTGTAGATAGTAAGTGACTTGTTCTTGAACAGTTCACATGCCCTGATCACAGCATAAAGTTCAGCCGCTTGTGCTGAACAAGTAGAAGGGAGTGCATTGGCTTCTAACACTTCAGTAGATGTAACTACAGCATACCCAACTTTATTTTTTTCCATATCATTTTTTGATGCTGAGCCATCTACATAAACAACTTCTGATCCTGGTATAAAAGTTTGCAGAATATCTGCTCTTGGTTTTGTTTGTTCTTCTATTGTTGCTTTGCAAGAATGTGGCTCCCCATCCTCTGCGGTAGGGAGAAGCGTACTAGGGTTCAATAGGCCACACCGCTGAAGTTCAATGTTACGTTGTGAGAGCAAAAGTGACACTAAGGTAAGATGTCTTGTATGTGTTAAGAATGGAAGCGGTGTCTGCAACAAGATTAGAGACACAGAATGAGGAACTTTAAGTATGAGGGGGTGACAAAGTACCAATTCTGCTGATACCTTTACTGCTTCTGCAGCAGCTGCACAGGCCTGTAAACACTGTGGAAAGCCAGCTGCTACTGCATCTAATCGTTTTGAATAGAATGCTAACGGTCTCTCTTTTGCTCCGAATGGCTGTGTTAATACTGCTTTCATATAACCTTGATTAGCATCTACACATAGGGTGAATGGTTGTTGATAATCTGGTAGAGCAAGGGTCACATTGGTTTGCAACATTCTTTTTAAATTTGTAAAAGCATTTTCTCCGTCCTCAGTCCATTGTATTTTGTCCTTTAGAGTCATCTCCTTCCCGTATATTAAATTTTGCAAAGGTTGAACTAGAAAAGCATAATCTGGTAACCATTCTCTACAATAATTGCATCTGTTGTTTAGTCTGTGGTTTAGGTGCTTCCTGTATAGCTTGTTTCCTTATCTCTAGCAGCGAGCGACCTTTTTGTGAAAGGTTATGCCCTAAATAGACAACTGTCTTTTTGCAGTACTGCAACTTCTGTTTAGAAGCTTTATGTCCAGTATTGTATAAATGCTGAAGCACAGTTAGGGTAGTTTCTTTGCAATGTTGTTCTGAATCTGCTGCTATTAAGATATCATCCACGTATAGTAATACCTGACTATGTGATGGTATTTCACAGGTACTCATAGAGTATCTAAGGGCCATGGTATATACATGTGGGCTTTCAGAAAATCCCTGAGGGAGTCTAGTATATGTATATTTTTTCCCTTTATAGGTAAATCCAAATAAATGTTGAGAATCAGGGTGCAATGGTACTGAGAAAAATGCATTACTAAGATCCACTACTGAGAAGTAGCTTTTATCAGGAGTCAATGAGTTGAGCAATAAGTGTGGGTTAGGCACGTCTGGTGCTGCATGTTGCACTATGTTATTAACAGGTCTTAAATCCTGCACCATGCGCCATTTCCCTGTATGTCCCTTCTGGACTGGAAAGATAGGAGTGTTGCAAGTGGCTTCAGGAGCCTCTCGCAATATTCCTGATGCTAACATGTCTTGCACTACAGGGGCTATACCTTTCTCTGCTTCAGGTTTTAATGGGTATTGCCGGACGGTGTTCTGATTTCACAGTTACTTTGTAAGGTGGGAATCCCTTTACCAGCCCTACATCAGTGGGGGAGGACGACCACAACCCTTCTGGAAGGCGATCTAGATCTGGACATGATCCCTCCTCCAGGGTTGAAAAAATTTGTCAGGTTGGGTCCTTTAAGTGTGTGGTGGGAGTGGTTTGAACTCTCCATCCCAAAGGAAACCGCCACACATTGTGTTTCTCATCATAGCTCCAACAGGAGCCAGATACGGGTTGGTAGTCATTGTAACTGTGCATAGAATCTCGTAAGAACATCTCTACATCTCTCCACTGCATCTGGGGTGGTTTTGAAAGAGATACGTGTGGTGTTCTCTCTCTAAATACAGCTTGTTGCTTGTTAGATAAAATGACTGAGGCTGCTGAAAACCCAGTGGTGGGGTTAACATACATATATTATACAAGTGTCTTGGAGGGCATGAAACGTTTTGTCATAGACATAATCTGGTCCAAGGGTGTCTTTGTACCACATAGTGACGTGTAAGGCATCGTCAGGCATGAACTGGGCCTGTCTAGGGGACTGCTTTTCTCTAGTTTTCCGCAATAATTCTCGTGTCTGTGCAGTTCCCCCTAGGTCCAGAGACCAGTAATATTGTGGTGTTGTGGTTCCTTGCACAACATAAGCTTCCTCATTTACGATTGCTTTCATGCCAGTGGCTGTGGCAACCACGCTAATGCCCATTTGTACCATAAGGTCTCGACCTAACAAGTTAACAGGACAAGAAGGGCTTATTAACACCTGTGCTTGACATTCAAGTCCAGTTTCCTTATCTTTTACTGCAACTGGGTTTGTTAACTGATGTCTGTCTGTCTGACCTCCTGCCGTTTTTATATTTATGACTGATGAAGAATATGTGACTCCGGGAGGACTGGAGGTTAGGACAGTCCTACATGCTCCAGTGTCACACAGACATTCATATACTTTGCCGTTTATGACTAACTTCCGACTTGGCAAGGTTTCCCACTGCCTTTCTGCTAATAACTGACACACTGCTTGTAAATCTATTTCCTTATCTAAAAGGTCTTGTAAAGTGACCTCCGTTTCCTTTCTTAAAATCACCTCTGTTTTGCCTCGGATGGTGTCGGTAACAGGGGCCTCCGAGGGGGGTCATTGATCATTGTTTTCAATGGAGTTTGGGTTATATGGTTGTTTCCCTACTCTACAATTCCTAGCTAAGTGTCCAGGTTTCCTGCATGTCCAGCAAATGTTATCTTGCTGAGACGAATTCCTGTAATTGTTTCTGAAAACACCTCTCCCCCTTCCTCGGCCTCTTGACCTTCCTCTGAATCCTCCCCTCCCCGGAGGATTCATTTGCACTAACGCTACTACATCTGAGGCGCTGAATATTGTGTCTGTCTTTTCCTGTTTCTGCGCTCTCTGCGCGTGTTGGGCATATTCTAGTGCTTGTTGGACTGAACCAGTATTCTGATGTACCCAATGTTTGTCAAGATATTTTCGCAATTCGGGCTTTAGGCCTGCGACAAAAGCTCGTTTTAGCTGTTGTTGGTACACTCCTACTGCCTCTTCATCAAATGGGATCCCTGAGTTTCCTCTAAATACAACTCTCATTCTATCCATAAAATCCTCAGGTTCCTCTCCATCTTTTTGTTTACATTGCGCTATTCTGCCATAATCTGCTCGTCTCATAAACACTATCTCTATCCTTCCATGTAATTGTTGCATACTCTGTTTTCTACGTACATCTCTTAACTTACTTTGTTCCAACCATGCATCAGAAAAAACATATTCTTTTTTTCTGTCTTTACCTTCTTTCTTATTGGTAGTCTGTAACATCTCCAGTTTTAAGTTTAGCTTTTATACAAAAGTCTGTGAGCTTTTATATATATCTGGAGTGTGGAGTTTTCCTTCAAACCCATGTTTTTTCCTCCATCTACTTATTTGTCCTGATCCTGGCTTATATCCTTCCATAAACTTCTCATCTCCCTCTAGTTCCATTTGTTTACTTTGATTCTTCCCCATTGTTACCTTTTAATGGATACACTACAAAAAATAAAAAATCCTAAAAGCAAGTATCTGGCATGAGACCTCAGGAGGACACTAACACGGCCTTCTACTGCTCCCTATTAGAGCAGCGGTGTTAGTTTTCAGGGATGAAACCCGTCCTTGATCCTTCAGTCACCAGTATGTTGTTGCTTTTAGGGTGGATCGTGTAGGTTAATCTAAAACCTATAAAAACACATCCACATACATCAATATATATATTTCCAACAACGCCTACTTTCTCTCCCGGTTAATTTCGGCTAACCTCAACCACATGCATGTCTTGGCCACCTACTTATTTAGGTGCCGTATCTCTCACTTGGCCACCTACTCACTTAGGTGCCGTATCTCTCACCTGTATAGTGTGCTCTCTGATCCGTCACCGAGGTCCTTCAGACATCACCAGACGTCGAGCGCAGTTCTAACCACCGGCCTGATGACGAATTCACATCACAGGTCTTTCTTGCACCCGACTTCGAGTGGCTGTCGACAGACTTCGGTGTCGCTTCTCTCGGCGTACTGGAGACGTCTTCGGGGTTCCTCGGATCCGGCTCGAAGGACCAAATTCTATGTTGGGGAAAGCGCCCGGCGTTTCCACCCCAACTCCACATTTACGAGACACACACAGGTTACAGTTTTACTTGCAAGGGTACCCACACTCTCTGCAATGCAAACTACAGCAGAATGTGTTACAAAGGGTGGTTCCCCTTGGCTTCTTTATTTATAGTCAATGGGGGGCGCAAGAGAGGGAAGTGAGATTCTTATCTAAGTAGGCAGCTGTTAACCACCTACTTAGAGTACAATAGCTAAGAGTATGTGGCTAGAAGATAAGAAATAACGTATACATATATATTTACACTCATTGCTGATCATACAGAAATGATTAACAACTGTTTCTTCAACCTAACAGTGAGTATGGGTATTGTGAAATGTTGGATGTCAACTGTTACAAAACGTGCTGCACCAGTTTATTTATGGATGGATGGATGGATGGATGGATCTGATTAACATCAAACCGCCAGTAACTTCACTCTACCCTGAACTCCACAGTCCTTGTCCAAAGACAGAGTTCATTCTTAGGCAGGTCCCAGACCTATTTCCAAATCTCCTGCTCCCCAGGTTCTCGAGAACACTCCAGAGAATCACTTGGACCATGGACACTTGCGGGAGGCTCTGGACAGGGCCGAGGAGCTCTGTCTGCAGGTCAACGAGGGGGTCCGGGAGAAGGAGAACTCCGACAGGTTAGAGTGGATTCAGAGCCATGTCCAGTGTGAAGGCATCACTGAGGTGAGCACATCTAATGCAACTATATCACGAAGCTCTTGTCTATAGCCTGGGTTTTATATAATCTACAATATTCCCTCCTGAAGTTCTTAACAAATGTTTGTTTACATGCACAGCCTCTAACAAAGTCGTCTACAGAGTTAATCCTACTACAAGTTAGGGTCTGGATTTTTGCAGCTTTCCTACAGTTTACTGGACACTTCCAATTGTTCCATTTCCCTACAGAACTTGATATTCAACTCCTTGACCAACTGCCTGGGTCCCCGAAAGCTGCTACACAGCGGCAAGGTCTATAAAACTAAGAGCAACAAGGAGTTATACACCTTCCTCTTCAATGACTTCCTGCTGCTCACCCAAGCAGTGAAGCAGTTCACCTCATCAGGGACGGATAAGCTCTTCAGTCCCAAGTGCAACATGCAGTTCAAGATGTACAAGAACGTGAGACTCTTTTTCATGCTGGGGAGTAATGGAGGGGGCTAGCAATACCAGACAGTTACATTTACGGCACAAAATCATACATTGCGTTTTAAATGAACTTTTCATATCCATACAATTCGGAGTAGAACTTTCTAGAAAGAGGTGCCATTTCCTTAGTTGTATGTTTAGCCCATTTTTACGGGCTTTCTCTACTGTGTGTACTTCCAATTTAATGCGAGTCTATGACCCGATTTTGGTCTTCTATCCAACCAGCCCGTGTTTCTAAATGAAGTTCTGGTGAAGATGCCCTCCGATCCGTCTAGCGATGAGCCAATCTTCCACATCTCCCACATCGACCGTGTTTATACTCTCAGGACAGAGAACATCAATGAGTGGGGAAGGAAGGGAGTTAGAGAAGAGACTAAGGAGAATTGAACAAGGAAGCTGTGGCTTCAGTCCACAAGGAGGCTCCCTCGGTGTCCTGTTCTGGTAACAAATCAGGTGTTTCTTCTTATTTAATCAATCAGGACTGCCTGGGCGCAGAAAATCAAAGCTGCTTCAGAACATTTCATAGAGACTGAGAAGAAGAAGCGAGAGAAAGCTTACCAAGGTGAACTATTTTATTTGCATTTAATCCTTTTCAGTGTCTTAGCATAACCCTTCAGTCCAGTTTGATTATGTAATGGTTTTATTCATCTGTCTACAAAATTGCTTGTCCTTTTCCTATTTAATTTAGTTATATGTATGTGTGTGTGTGTATATTTATGTATCTGTAATATAAAATCCTCTAAGTCACCAGTATATATTCATTACCCTATTCAGTGTTTCAGAACCCTGACCCCATGTTTTAGTCCATGTTGGACGTTTCACAGCCAGAACCTACAAACCCCATGAGCAAGAATTTGTTTCTTCCAACCAGTTGAGCATAGAGAGTCAGTCAAAGGCTACTCAACTGGTTTGTAAAAACAAAATCTTGGTCTGAGTTTGTAGCTGAGCACTGGTTTTTCCTGAATTTGAGTTTCCCTCTTTTACACAGCCTGTCCTTCCAGTGAACACATCCGTTGCAGTTTAAGAACCTACTACTTTCCCTTTTGGTTGCTGTACAGTCTATTTATGCAGACCTTCATTACTGAACCCTTGATAACCCTATCATAGACTGCAGTGCCCCATTAACTACAGTTTTTTTTTCCAGTTGCTGTATCTTATTTCTGCCAATTCCTTGGGAGTTCCTTGCATCTTAACTTCTTTATTATGAATCTTATTTATTGTTCCTTGGTCTTTCGACTCATGCATCACTTGCTGTATGCATTTCCAGCTCGTTCCCTGAAAACCAGTGGCATTGGCCGCCTGCTGGTCACTATTTTGGAGGCCACAGAGCTCAAGCCCTGCAAGCCCAATGGTGAGGGTCAAAGGTCAAGTCCTATCTCCCGAAACTCCAGCCGCTAACCCCCTAATGCCTTGTACCTCATGTATGGCTTGATGGTTGGGTTTAATGGTTTTTTTTGATGGCCTACACCCTCCAGGAAAGAGTAATCCATATTGCGAGGTGACCATGGGGGCACAGTGTTTCACCTCCCGGACAATAAATGACACAATCAACCCCAAGTGGAACTTCAACTGTCAGTTCTTCATTAAGGACCTGTACCAGGATGTTCTATGTGTCACCATCTTCAAGAGGGACCAGTTCTCTCCCGATGGTTAGTCCTTTCTTCAGATGTTTATTTCTCCTCTTTTTACACGTTGACACTTCCTGAAATTCGTCTTGGGAACAGTTCTGATGTTAAATGTGCTGATGTTAAATTTCCCTTAGAAAAATTTGGGTGTCATATTTGAAGTTTCGTCTTGTTTTTTTTTTTTTTAATTTAACTTTTAATTTATTTTTAATTTATTTATTTATTACACGTCATTTTAAGTTTCTCCATGGGGTATCACTGTGGTTTCATGCTTCAGGGTTCTGGTTCCATATCCTCCCCCTGGTTCTGTGTGTGTGAGTTTGAACATTCTCTTTGTATTTGTACGGGTTACTCCTACAGCCCAAGAACACATACAGATGAACTACGTTCTCTACTTTATGCCCTGGTATATTCTGCAGTCTCACTGCAACCCTTCTACTAGATAATTTCTTTTGTGTTTGACCGTTTATTTCTTTCCCCCCCCTATTGCTTAATTTCTTTTTAAAGAAAATTAGACACAGGGTCCTGTGTTCTATTACTAGCGTTTGATGGTGGCCGCTTTCATCATGGCTGCTTGTATCATTGTTAGACTTCCTGGGCCGCACTGAAGTTCCTGTGGCCACCATCAAGAAGGAGCTGGAAAACAAGGGAGCAGCGACAAGGCGCCTGCTGCTGCACGAGGTGCCGACAGGCGAGGTGTGGGTGCGCCTGGACCTGCAGCTGTTCGACCAAAAATCTCTCAAATGAGGCGACGCGGATTGGTGCCATGCCATACGCCCCCCGCCCCGCCCCCGCCTCCACCCCGCTTCCCAAGACAAACGGACAGAGCTGAGGCTTCCTGACGAGATGCTCATTCCGATCCCCGGAACCAGCGGCAAGCATCAGCAGAGCAGGTTCTAGGCTGATGCCACGGGCAGTCCGGCTCCAGCACAGACAGGGTTCTGCCACGTTCACTCGCCAGGTGGCGTCTGTGAGCTGAGAGCTGTATGCCAGTGCTGCTGGAGACCGTCTGGACTCCTGAGTACTTCTGATAATGTGGACGTTTGACACAAATGCAAAATATAGGAAAGCCCTTTTGGGACTGATTATTGTTTACCACTGGATATGGTAATATCTCAGGTTTTTGTTTTTCCTGTCAGTTGTTTATAAAACCAAAAATATATTATGTCAATATCTTATCTTATTTTAATTATACAAATTCGGTACCTGTGAGACAAACCAACTTTACCAAGGAACAAATTTTTTTTTTTTTTTTAAAGAAAAATCTTCCCTCACTGAAAGCAAGATGGATGTATGCAGTGTATGTTGTACTGAATACTAACACAGGACTTTGGTAAAACTAAGTTTATTACAAGAATCACACTACCCTGTAACTGTCAATAGGTCGTTTTTTTGTTTCCCCTAACATTATTTAGTGTCAGCAAACCACAGCACATACAAATGTTTGGAAACATATTGTCACTCCTAGATACATCACATTTTACTACTAAAGACGTTATGTTGCTTCATGTGGATTTAACTAACAGTTCCTTAATTGCTTATGCATTCATTCCACTGTTAAAATATTGTTATATGATTTTAACATTTCCACTCAGAAAATCTTAATTCATAAAGGTATGAATGGAAACTAAAACAGGTAATTCTGAACCTTATATCAACTTTACCAAGTTTTACCAAGACACACATCAGGTCAGGGTCAGGGTGCTGCTTTGTCAGGGTGCTGGTTTGTCAGGCTGGTGGTTTGTCAGGGTGCTGGTTTGTCAGGCTGGTGGTTTGTCAGGCTGGTGGTTTGTCAGGCTGGTGGTTTGTCAGGCTGCTGGTTTGTCAGGGTCAGGCTGCTGGTTTGTCAGGGTCAGGCTGCTGGTTTGTCAGGGTCAGGCTGCTGGTTTGTCAGGGTGCTGCTGGTTTGTCAGGCTGCTGCTGGTTTGTCAGGCTGCTGCTGGTTTGTCAGGCTGCTGCTGGTTTGTCAGGCTGCTGCTGGTTTGTCAGGGTCAGGCTGCTGCTGGTTTGTCAGGCTGCTGCTGGTTTGTCAGGCTGCTGCTGGTTTGTCAGGGTCAGGCTGCTGCTGGTTTGTCAGGGTCAGGCTGCTGCTGGTTTGTCAGGGTCAGGCTGCTGCTGGTTTGTCAGGGTCAGGCTGCTGCTGGTTTGTCAGGCTGCTGCTGGTTTGTCAGGCTGCTGCTGGTTTGTCAGGCTGCTGCTGGTTTGTCAGGCTGCTGCTGCTTTGTCAGTGTCAGGCTGCTGCTTTGTCAGTGTCAGGGTGCTGCTTTGTCAGGGTCAGGCTGCTGCTTTGTCAGTGTCAGGCTGCTGCTGGTTTGTCAGTGTCAGGCTGCTGCTGGTTTGTCAGTGTCAGGCTGCTGCTGGTTTGTCAGGCTGCTGCTGGTTTGTCAGGCTGCTGCTGGTTTGTCAGGCTGCTGCTTTGTCAGGCTGCTGCTTTGTCAGGCTGCTGCTTTGTCAGGGTCAGGGTGCTGCTTTGTCAGGGTCAGGGTGCTGCTTTGTCAGGGTCAGGGTGCTGCTTTGTCAGTGTCAGGCTGCTGCTGGTTTGTCAGTGTCAGGCTGCTGCTGGTTTGTCAGTGTCAGGCTGCTGCTGGTTTGTCAGGCTGCTGCTGGTTTGTCAGGCTGCTGCTGGTTTGTCAGGCTGCTGCTGGTTTGTCTGTCAGTGTCAGGCGGGTGCTGGTTTGTCTGTCAGTGTCAGGCTGCTGCTGGTTTGTCAGGCGGGTGCTGCTTGTTTGTCAGTGTCAGGCTGCTGCTGGTTTGTCAGTGTCAGGCTGCTGCTTGTTTGTCAGGCTGCTGCTTGTTTGTCAGGGTGCTGGTTTGTCAGGCTGCTGCTTTGTCAGGCTGCTGCTTTGTCAGTGTCAGGCTGCTGCTTTGTCAGGGTGCTGGTTTGTCAGGCTGCTGCTTTGTCAGGCTGCTGCTTTGTCAGGCTGCTGCTTTGTCAGGGTCAGGCTGCTGCTTTGTCAGTGTCAGGCTGCTGCTTTGTCAGGGTGCTGCTGGTTTGTCAGTGTCAGGCTGCTGCTGGTTTGTCAGTGTCAGGCTGCTGCTGGTTTGTCAGGGTGCTGCTTTGTCAGGGTGCTGGTTTGTCAGGGTGCTGCTGGTTTGTCAGGCGGGTGCTGCTTTGTCAGGCGGGTGCTGCTTTGTCTGTCAGTGTCAGGCTGCTGCTGCTTTGTCTGTCAGTGTCAGGCTGCTGCTGCTTTGTCTGTCAGTGTCAGGCTGCTGCTGCTTTGTCTGTCAGTGTCAGGCTGCTGCTGCTTTGTCTGTCAGTGTCAGGCTGCTGCTGCTTTGTCTGTCAGTGTCAGGCTGCTGCTGCTTTGTCTGTCAGTGTCAGGCTGCTGCTGCTTTGTCTGTCAGTGTCAGGCTGCTGCTGCTTTGTCTGTCAGTGTCAGGCTGCTGCTGCTTTGTCTGTCAGTGTCAGGCTGCTGCTGCTTTGTCTGTCAGTGTCAGGCTGCTGCTGCTTTGTCTGTCAGTGTCAGGCTGCTGCTGCTTTGTCTGTCAGTGTCAGGCTGCTGCTGCTTTGTCTGTCAGTGTCAGGCTGCTGCTGCTTTGTCTGTCAGTGTCAGGCTGCTGCTGCTTTGTCTGTCAGTGTCAGGCTGCTGCTGCTTTGTCTGTCAGTGTCAGGCTGCTGCTGCTTTGTCTGTCAGTGTCAGGCTGCTGCTGCTTTGTCTGTCAGTGTCAGCCTGCTGCTGCTTTGTCAGGCTGCTGCTGCTTTGTCAGGCTGCTGCTGCTTTGTCAGGCTGCTGCTGCTTTGTCAGGCTGCTGCTGCTTTGTCAGGGTGCTGCTGCTTTGTCAGGGTGCTGCTTGTTTGTCAGGGTTCTGCTTTGTCAGTGTCAGGGTGCTGCTTTGTCAGTGTCAGGCTGCTGCTTTGTCAGTGTCAGGCTGCTGCTTTGTCAGTGTCAGGCTGCTGCTTTGTCAGTGTCAGGCTGCTGCTTTGTCAGTGTCAGGCTGCTGCTGGTTTGTCAGTGTCAGGCTGCTGCTGGTTTGTCAGTGTCAGGCTGCTGCTGGTTTGTCAGGCTGCTGCTGGTTTGTCAGGCTGCTGCTGGTTTGTCAGGCTGCTGCTGGTTTGTCAGGCTGCTGCTGGTTTGTCAGGCTGCTGCTAGTTTGTCAGGCTGCTGCTGGTTTGTCAGGGTCAGGCTGCTGCTTTGTCAGGCTGCTGCTGGTTTGTCAGGGTCAGGCTGCTGCTGGTTTGTCAGGCTGCTGCTGGTTTGTCAGGCTGCTGCTGGTTTGTCAGGCTGCTGGTTTGTCAGGCTGCTGCTGGTTTGTCAGGCTGCTGCTGGTTTGTGAGGCTGCTGCTGGTTTGTCAGGCTGCTGCTGGTTTGTCAGGCTGCTGCTGGTTTGTCAGGCTGCTGCTGGTTTGTCAGGGTGCTGCTGGTTTGTCAGTGTCAGGCTGCTGCTGGTTTGTCAGTGTCAGGCTGCTGCTGGTTTGTCAGGGTGCTGCTGGTTTGTCAGGCTGCTGCTGGTTTGTCAGGCTGCTGCTGGTTTGTCAGGCTGCTGCTGGTTTGTCAGTGTCAGGCTGCTGCTGGTTTGTCAGTGTCAGGCTGCTGCTGGTTTGTCAGTGTCAGGCTGCTGCTGGTTTGTCAGTGTCAGGCTGCTGCTGGTTTGTCAGTGTCAGGCTGCTGCTGGTTTGTCAGGGTCAGGCTGCTGCTGGTTTGTCAGGGTCAGGCTGCTGCTGGTTTGTCAGGGTCAGGCTGCTGCTGGTTTGTCAGGGTCAGGCTGCTGCTGGTTGGTCAGGCTGCTGCTTTGTCAGGCTGCTGCTGCTTTGTCAGGCTGCTGCTGCTTTGTCAGGCTGCTGCTGCTTTGTCAGGGTGCTGCTGCTTTGTCAGGCTGCTGCTGCTTTGTCAGGCTGCTGCTGCTTTGTCAGGCTGCTGCTGCTTTGTCAGGGTGCTGCTTTGTCAGGCTGCTGCTGGTTTGTCAGGCTGCTGCTGGTTTGTCAGGGTCAGGCTGCTGGTTTGTCAGGGTCAGGCTGCTGGTTTGTCAGGCTGCTGGTTTGTCAGGCTGCTGGTTTGTCAGGGTGCTGGTTTGTCAGTGTCAGGCTGCTGCTGGTTTGTCAGTGTCAGGCTGCTGCTGGTTTGTCAGTGTCAGGCTGCTGCTGGTTTGTCAGTGTCAGGCTGCTGCTGGTTTGTCAGTGTCAGGCTGCTGCTGGTTTGTCAGTGTCAGGCTGCTGCTGGTTTGTCAGTGTCAGGCTGCTGCTGCTTTGTCAGTGTCAGGCTGCTGCTGCTTTGTCAGTGTCAGGCTGCTGCTGCTTTGTCAGTGTCAGGCTGCTGCTGCTTTGTCAGTGTCAGGCTGCTGCTTTGTCAGTGTCAGGCTGCTGCTTTGTCAGTGTCAGGCTGCTGCTGGTTTGTCAGGCTGCTGCTGCTTTGTCAGTGTCAGGCTGCTGCTGCTTTGTCAGTGTCAGGCTGCTGCTGGTTTGTCAGTGTCAGGCTGCTGCTGGTTTGTCAGGCTGCTGCTGGTTTGTCAGGCTGCTGCTGGTTTGTCAGGCTGCTGCTGGTTTGTCAGGCTGCTGCTGGTTTGTCAGGCTGCTGCTGGTTTGTCAGGCTGCTGCTGGTTTGTCAGTGTCAGGGTGCTGCTGCTTTGTCAGTGTCAGGGTGCTGCTGCTTTGTCAGTGTCAGGGTGCTGCTGCTTTGTCAGTGTCAGGGTGCTGCTGCTTTGTCAGTGTCAGGGTGCTGCTGCTTTGTCAGGGTGCTGCTGCTTTGTCAGGCTGCTTTGTCAGGCTGGTGCTGCTTTGTCAGTGTCAGGCTGCTGCTGGTTTGTCAGGGTCAGGCTGCTGCTGGTTTGTCAGGGTCAGGCTGCTGCTGGTTTGTCAGGGTCAGGCTGCTGCTGGTTTGTCAGGGTCAGGCTGCTGCTGGTTTGTCAGGGTCAGGCTGCTGCTGGTTTGTCAGGGTCAGGCTGCTGCTGGTTTGTCAGGGTCAGGCTGCTGCTGGTTTGTCAGGGTCAGGCTGCTGCTGGTTTGTCAGGGTCAGGCTGCTGCTGGTTTGTCAGGGTCAGGCTGCTGCTGGTTTGTCAGGCGGGTGCTGGTTTGTCAGGCTGGTGCTGGTTTGTCAGGCTGGTGCTGGTTTGTCAGGCTGGTGCTGGTTTGTCAGTGTCAGGCTGCTGCTGCTTTGTCAGTGTCAGGCTGCTGCTGCTTTGTCAGGGTGCTGCTTGTTTGTCAGTGTCAGGGTGCTGCTTGTTTGTCAGTGTCAGGCTGCTGGTTTGTCAGTGTCAGGCTGCTGGTTTGTCAGTGTCAGGCTGCTGCTGCTTTGTCAGGGTGCTGCTTGTTTGTCAGTGTCAGGGTGCTGCTTGTTTGTCAGTGTCAGGCTGCTGGTTTGTCAGTGTCAGGCTGCTGCTTTGTCAGTGTCAGGCTGCTGCTTTGTCAGTGTCAGGCTGCTGCTTTGTCAGGCTGCTGCTTTGTCAGGCTGCTGCTTTGTCAGGCTGCTGCTTTGTCAGGCTGCTGCTTTGTCAGGGTGCTGCTGGTTTGTCAGGCTGCTGCTGGTTTGTCAGGCTGCTGCTGGTTTGTCAGGCTGCTGCTGGTTTGTCAGGCTGCTGCTGGTTTGTCAGGCTGCTGCTGGTTTGTCAGGCTGCTGCTGGTTTACCCACCATCATGAGAAAGACTAAGATCAGCATGGATCAAATGGCCTATTTGCGTGTACAACCACCACCAGACCACTCTGACTGGCTTTGGGTTTTTGAGACAATATGAGAAGGGCAGGTGCCCTTTGGCGTGGAATGTCTCCGATTCCTGTTATTCCTTCTTCCTCTTTTTGTTTTCTTCAAGTGCCAACAAGAGAAATTAATATGACAATAGCAAAGCATCTGTAATTGCAACAATTTTCTAGGAGAAGGGGTGTGTTTTTTGACACAAGTGCCAATATTTTTGGCCATGACTGTAATAGTTATTTGTGATTTGTAATAATTATTTAATTTTATCGATCCATCTACTTACCTACACTAAAAAATGTACTGTTGGATGTAATTAATTTTAAGACTAGTGGTTACATGAGAGAGAGATGCAATACCGCTTTCGTCAAAATGACAGGTCGGGTCAAAGGTCACGTTCAAAAGTTCAGTGGGCGGAGCTTATGTTGTAGTGGGTTGAGCTTGGTTGTGTAACTGACGCAATAGCATGTGGATTTAATTATTTATTTAAATATTTTTTTTTGTCTTCTTCCCCGGGGGTTGGTTGTGTAACTGCTGCAATGGTATTTGTATTTAATTATTTATTTATTATTTTAAATGATTGTGGCTTAGGGGGCATGGGTTGGTTGTGTTAGTGATGCAATGGTATTTGGATTTAATTATTTATTATTTTAAATGCTTATTTTAAATGTTTATTATTTTAAAATGATATTGAGGAGAGTGCTTATGAGTGTGTATTATTTTAAAAATGATATTGATGAGAGTGCTTATGAGCGTGTGTTATTTGAATAAGTTATTATTATTATTATTTTGTGGGGCGCGGGCGGGAGTGAGCGTGGCTGGGTTACCTGATGGAGCGCGAGCGTACGGTGTGCGGTAGCGTGGTAAGGTCCCCGGGCTTCGGAGAATCAGCAAAGGACTTATTCACATACTGGTGCGGTAGCGCGGAAAGGTCCGCACGGCTTTGGATAATCCTCGGAGAGAGCGATGCGGGAGAGCTGAGAGGCGTGCTGCTGCGCGAGTCTGAGAGAAACTGTGAGAGACTGTGGGATAAAATGGTAAAGTTGGAGCAAAGAATGAGAGGAGGAGGTGCAGGGTCTATCGTCCAATAAAAACGCTCGGCGCTAGTTTTGACCGTGTGTTTTTTCCTCACGCGAGCGTTTGTATCACATCGGCGTATGGCGCCAATTTGTAAAGGTCATAAGTCGAGACATACATCGAGTCTGTCAATTTGTCCGCCAGTAAATTCTGCAGGGCCGTGCCACCTGGCCATCGAGGCGCCCCCCTACCCGGCCACGCGGGCCATACATCGAGTCTGACACTTTTGCCCTCCAGTAAATTCTGTTTAAAGTTTTGTTTTCACATACGTCCCAAATTACAGATAATTTTCTTACACAGGCACGAGTAGCATCATCAAGGCCGTACCACCTGGTCATACATCAAGTCTGACAATTTGCCCGCCAGTAAATTCTGTTTATAGTTTTGTTTGTCATACATGACCGTGCAGATATGGGGTGACAGAGACAATTAAATTGTATTACGTCGAGCGGGGGGCCTTTTCCTCCTCCTAGAGGCATCATCTTCATCCGTACCACGCCCCCACGAGCAGGCCGTGTAGAATATAGGGAGCTTCGCGCTGCAGGGCCAACTCTATCTTTTCAAAAAATACAGACATGTCTGGGACTTCCGAAATGAAAGATTCAACCTCACCTTCTAAGACTCAACAGGAGCAGGAGGCCATTATGCAGCCTCCGGGGGCTCCCAGGAAGATTCATACGGCACGTAGACGGGTACCTATGATGCGACCGTCGGTAGACCCGAGGGCTATCTGGGAGCTGCCCAACGGGAATAAACTGGTCTGCCTCTTTGACAACGTTGCGGAGGAACTGCGCGTCTTTCAGGTCACCGGAGACGGCCCAGACCCCCCGAAAGACGACCCGTATCTGGTGACTTTTTCCGAAACGGAATGGGGAAACTTGAAGACTGTCGTTACCCCGATGATGGAGGAGAGCACCGACCCCGACCTTGAGGTCGAGACTGGAAGAATGGAGATGCACTATAGAGATGCTCGTAAACAGCGTACCACCATTATGAAGTGGGACGTGACCGGGGAGCTGGACAAGAGAATGGTGAATATATGGCAGTGGCCTAAATGCGACTGTTTTGGCCTGAGAATACCGTTAGTGATTTGGATGCAGATGATTCAAGAAAAGTCTGGTTACTACCAAGCGATGTTTAAGGAGAGTCGGGGAGATGACAAAACCTACGCCGTAAGGACCCCCCTCACCCCCTCACCCACCGTCGCTATATAAAGTGGACTCTGTTACAACCCCTTTTCACAAACATCATGGCAGCAGCAGCAGCAGCAGCAAATTATAGCGACGGTGAAAGCGGGGACAATGAGGCTCCAGCAGCAACCCTGACCTCTGATCCCGGGGAGCTCCTTCCAACCTCTGATCCTGGAGAGGACCCTCCGACGCCTGAGATCTGCACGCTTCTCTCCAGACCGGCTCTCTGCCGTGGGATGTTGGCTTGTATTAAGGCTATGATAGTGGGCCTTTTAACCTCAGTCATCAGGAAGCATCAAGAGAGAAACTGCTACGGTTGTGAAGTGGATCACCCCAGTCAGAGACAACACCCTTGTCTGTTTCCTCCAGGCAGAAATTACTTTTACATACACTTTGACTCTGTGTTGCGTGACCTCTGGACCGATCGGCTGACACCCGCCTTGACCCACGTTCTATCGACCCTGGGCATCCGAGCGGCCGCCGGCAGGTTGGAGGGGGCCGTGGAAGCTATCCTGTACGATCTGTGGTCTGTGGTGCACAGACGCTAAAATCACTGACACTCATTGCTCCCTGGACTTGGAGTATTGGATTGTAAAGTGTTGCCCCTTTTACCTACCAAGGGAATACTCGGTTGTTATGATCGCTGCTGTTAATACCCCCCCTCAAGCTAACACTGCTATAGCTCTGTGCTACTTGCTAACTCCTATTAGAAAGCAACAGAGTGCCCATCCGCCAGGGGTGTGTATAATAGCAGGTGATTTTAACCAAAGCGAATCTGAAGACTGTGCTCCCAAAATTGTACCAGCATGTTCAGTGTCCTACAAGAGGAGCTGACACTGCAGACCATGTGTACAGTAATATCAAGCAGGGTTTTACAGTATCAGCTTTCCCTCATTTGGGCCAGTCTGACCACATCTCCCTGTATGTAACTCCAGCATATAGACCACTCATTAACATGGTGAAACCAGCTCCTAGAGTAAGACGAGGGTGGCCAGAGGGAGCATCTGAACAGCTGCAGGATTGTTTTGACCACACTGACTGGTCCATATTCGAAGATGCTAACATCGACACCTACACCTCCACTGATCTTTACTATATAAAATACTGCATGGACATTGTCACCAGCACAAAACAAATTTGTATCTTTCCCAGCAACAAGCCATGGATGACCAAAGATGTTTGTCTTCTGCTAAAGAGGCGTAACATGGCCTTTAGGTCGGGTGACGCACAACAATACAGCATTGCCAGGTCGGAGCTGAGGAGGGACGTCAGAGACGCAAAGGCGACCTATAGAAGGCGGATTGAGAGCCACTTCGGCAGCTCCGATCCCAGACGTGGATGGCAAGGGATACGGCACATCACAGACCAAAACAGCAGTATCAACTTATCTACCGGCAACAGTGTTCCTTTGGCCGAAGAGCTCGATCACTTCTTCGGCCGCCATGAGAGGGTGGCTACAGAGACTGTTACGGCCCCAGCAGCAGCCATCAACAGGCAGGAGCTCATCCTGCAGAGTACTGATGTAGAACGGACACTTCGCAGTGTCAACATACGGAAAGCAGCTGGTCCTGATGGCGTCCCAGGGCGGGTGCTAAGAGACTGTGCCTGGGAGCTGGCTGGGGTTTTCACAAACATCTTTAATACATTAAAAACCTCTACAATAGTGCCATTATCAAAACAGACCATAATAACAAACCTCAATGACTACAGGCCAGTGGCATTAACACCTATTATTATGAAGTGCCTGGAAAGACTGGTTCTGAAACATATAAAGGCTGCTCTCCCACCAACACTGGACCCTCATCAATACGCATACAGTACCAATAGATTAACAGACGACACCATTTCTACTGCTCTTCATACTGTTATGGTCCACCTGGAACAACCAGGGACATATGCAAGGTTGCTATTTGTGGACTATAGCACAGAACCACCTCCGCACTCAGTGTATCCTTCCAAACAGACTGTTCCATAAAATGGCATCCACCATAACATCTGCTTTTGGATACAGGATTTCCTAACCAACCGACCACAGTCTGTCAAGATGGGTCCCCACCACTCCTCCTCCCTGTCTCTCAGTTCTTGTACTCCCTGTATACATATGATTGCAATCCAACCCACAATACTAATGTCATCATGAAATGTGCCGATGACACAGCTGTGGTGGGCCTGATTAGCAGTGGAGATGAGACAGCATACAGGGAGGAGATTGGCAGACTGGTGTACAGCTAACAACTGGATGTTAAATACCAAGAAAACAAAGGAACTCATCATTGGTTTTAGAAGGAAAAGGGTGGATCACCAGCCTCTGGTGATAAATGGGGAAGTTGTGGAGAGGGTGTCAACATTCAAGTTCCTGGGCACACACATATCGGATGACCTCACCTGGACAAATAACAGAATTTGCTTGATCAGGAAGGTGCAGCAAAGACTGTACTTCCTGAGAGTTCTCAGGAGAATCAACCTGCCACAACCTGCCACAACATCAGAGTGTCCTGACCTATGGTGTCTTGGTGTGGTACAGCAGTAGCTCTGCAGCTGACAAAAATGCCCTGCAGAGAGTAATCAGAGCTGCTGAGAAAATAACCAACACACACCTACCTACCCTGGAATATATCTTCAACCCCTGGTTCCTCCGCAAAACATCAAATATCATAAAGGACTCATCCCACCCTGCTCATAATCTCTTCCAACGTTTGCCGTCAGGCAGACAGGCAGACAGACGATACAGGACAATAAAAACACACACCACAAGACTTTTGAACAGTTTTCACACAGAGGCCATCACCACCCTGAATGACGCTATGAAGTCGCTAAAACATTGATTGTGGAATGACATGTATCCTTATTTTATGCCAGTTACTACTTTGTTTTGACAATACATGGCTGGTACTTTAAAATTACTCTGTGTGTGATTAATTTCTTGTTTATTTTAAGATAAGATTTTCTGTATGTTTTCTTTATGTGGGTGTGATGCAGGGGAGGCATGGTGGTGCAGTGGTTAGCACTGTTGCCTCACACCTCTGGGACCCGGGTTCAAGTCTCCGCCTGGGTTACATGTGTGGAGTTTGCATGTTCTCCGCATGTCGTCGTGGGGTTTCCTCCAGGTACTCTGGTTTCCCTCCACAGTCCAAAAACGTGTTGGGGATAATTTGGCTTGCTAAATTGCCCGTAGGAGTGCATGCGTGAGTGAATAGTGTGTGTAAGTGTGCCCTGCGATGGGCTGGATGTAGCACACTTTCATGTTTCTGTGAAAAGTGATTCCAAAGTGAATCTTTACTCACTAAAACAATTTCACCGCATTGTTGTTCTTGCTCTACAATATTGTCATCTATACGTTTCATAAGAATAGTACACTTGTATGATCCATCAGTTTCCTTTATGAAATACTTAACAAATACCATCTCAGCCAATTTGTGTAACGGTCTTGATAATTGTACAGATGAATTCTGGGTAGATTTGGGCACGCCTCAGAGTCGTAGTGTGAGCGGTATGGGAGCGAAATTGGAGCGAGACAGAGCGACTGCTCCAGCCTTAATTAAAAAAACCGCTCCGCGCTCTGAACAAATTCCGCCTGCTCCACTCCTCGCTCACGCTCCGCTCACATGCTCTGGAGCACGTTTGTTTTTACTGTAACCCAATACTGTAGGATCCAGGGTTTACCTCCCACAGGAGGGAGAGGAAGAATTTTGACACCGCAGCAGGAGGATGCTGTGGTGCAGATGGTGATCGCCAATAACAGTGTAAGGCGGAGAGAAATCCACGAGAACATTATTGCCGATAACAACATATTTGCAAAGATCAACACTGTTAGCACAACTGTTTGTCTCAAGTTGTTTTAAAAAGGTAGCGAGGGTTATTTCTATTGCAATGAATACGGTCAGAGTAATAGGCTGGATGAGCCCTATAAAGGGCTTACTTTTATTGTTGCAGGCTGTTGGTCCGTGGCACCTGAACACTTCTAAACCTGTGGATTCCCATCTGCTCTCCAGTCTGCAGCACTCCTGTTTGTAAGAACCTGTGTGATCATTAAACCATGTGGATTGTCTGCCGGTTTTTCCACTTTATCTTTCAAAGACGCTGT
Source organism: Brienomyrus brachyistius (assembly GCF_023856365.1). Lineage (NCBI taxonomy): Eukaryota > Metazoa > Chordata > Actinopteri > Osteoglossiformes > Mormyridae > Brienomyrus > Brienomyrus brachyistius. The sequence goes on from NW_026042347.1 coordinate 408,768, forward strand.
TTCTTCTAAAATCAGTTATGTGCCCCCTGGTCATATGTATAGTAATTCATTTGCGTGCTCCCACTTGAAGAAATTTCTTAAAGTCAGTCTAACAATTCTCCTTTGTCAGTGTGATGACTTCAGTGTGAGCCTTTTACCTGTAGAGCATTTTGGCTCTATTACACTAGACTTCTGCAGTGGCTCAACTTTCTACGTATTTGACTGTTTAGTAGTAATTTTGGGCACAGAATGTTCTCCTCTTCATACAGGACTGTGTAAAAGTCTTGAGCTGTCAAAGAGGATGATGTTCAAATGATCTTCATGTTGGTGTAGAACTATAAAATGATGTCTGTCAGAACATGGCAGCTCTGTCATTTCACAGCCTCTCCGACAGTCACCACAGTATCTGCAGTCCCACCCCATGCATACAGCTATTTTTTGACTTGACCACTATCACACCTCTTATGGCTAATTAGTACCTCTTTGACTTTTGTTAACTTATTAAATTAATGAGTAAAATGAGCTGGTGGTGAAGTTTACATAATACTGTACGTGGAACGGCTGAGGTGCCCCTGAGGAGATGTTTGGGAACTGAAGAGGTGTTTATCTCACCACCCAAAAAGGCATCAGTAGCGTTTTGGAGAACAGAAGAAATACTTGTGAGTTTAAATTGTGTTTCTTTTAATTTCCATCCATCCATTTTCCAAACCGCTTATCCTACTGAGTTTAATTTGCATATATTCTAATGTTAAATAGTCCTTTTTCTGATCAATTATGTAATTACTACTCGGACGAACAGCATTAAACATTTTCTTTGGCGGCCCAAGACTTTTGCTCAGTATTGTAGGTAAGAGTCTTTAGAAAAAGGACAGGAGGTACTGTGAGCTTTGAAGGACACGTTACCAGCTGTATCTGTGCAACGCGCTACAGCAAAAGATTGAAAGGGTCTGCTGAGCAGAGCGAGGAATCGAGGCAGCGGTGAATGAAACTGACGAGAGGCAGACTGACACAAGTGTTTCCTTATATTATTCCATAAAGGAACTGCACAACAAACAACAATAACATGATGACCATGAATGACAAGTTACACTAAGGATGGTAAGGCACACACACGGCGAGTAATTACACAATGGCTAAGAGATCCGAGGATCAGGCAAGAACCGAGGACAGCCACAGTTAAAGGCACAGGTGACAACCCAATACACAGCACAAACTACAAACAGGGGCTATATACAAGACATACACAGGGCTATACACACGCGCTCACTGGGACATGCAGATGCTGCCGGCACTACAGTATGATAGCGTATTGGAATTATACACAGTTCAGTACAGTATCGTAATTTGAAAAGCATTTGAAACAGCTGTACTGTACATTGTCAAAAAAATCTGTAAATAGCGACACTGTCTATTGTATTACCTTATATCCATGTAATACATATACAAATGTCAGATGTTAATCTGCCTGAGACATGAAGAAAAAGGGAAAAAATCGGTTATAATGGTCATCGGCTTATAGCGATCAATTTCACCCAGACAGATGTGATCACTGTATATAGATTCCACTGTATTACCAGCTATAAAGGCAAGAGGCATAGCGGAAACTCGCTGACTTCACTTGAGTGAGATGCCTGAATGGCTGTCATGCTCTCCTTAGCATGTATTATTCAGCTCCATTCATGTAAGTTTTGCAGAAGGCTTACTGAGCTTCCATTTTGAGCAAACTGTGCCAGTCATAAGCACAAGTCTGCCTGTTGCTCCAGTGGCCTAATGGAAGAGGCACTGGTCTTCTGAGCCAGGGACAGAGCTGGACTGGGCACCTGGGATACATAGGAAATTTACAGACGAGAGGAGGCCATTCGGCCTATCAAGCTCGTCTGGGCAGAACTTACCTAATAGCTCAGAGTTGTTAAAATCTTATCTACTGTAGCTCTGATTTAAAGAAACCCAGGGTTTTACCTTGGGCTACACTAGCAGGAAGACTATTCCATACTCCAACTACACGCTGTGTAAAGAAGTGCTTTCACAAATACATTTTAAAATGTCCTGCCGCTAATTTCCCCCTATGGCCACAAGTTCTAATATATAAACTAATATTGAAATAGCCATTTGGCTGAACAGCATCCAGACCTGTTAGAATCCTATATACCTGAATCATGTCCCCCATTAGTCTTCTTTCCTAGAGGTTGAACAGATTCAGTTCAGCTAACCTCTCCTCATAAGACATTCCTCTAAGACCAGGAATCATTCTTGTAGCCCTACGTTGCACCCTTTCCAAGGCAGCAATGTCCTTTTTAAGGTATGGTGACCAAACCTGCACACAATATTCTAGGTGGGGTCTTACCAAGGAATTGTACAGTATAATTGTAGCATCACCTCCCTTAACTTAAACTACACACACCTAGAGATGTAACCTAACATCCTATTGGCCTTTTTAATTGCTTCCCCAAACTGACGAGAGTAGAACATGAAAGCATCAACATACGCACCGAGGTCATTCTCACAATCAGCTAACTTTATTTCAGTGGAACCCATAAAATATCTGTACTTTATATTTCTGCTCCTTTCATGGATAACCTTACATTTATCTACTTTAAATTTCATCTGCCAGGTATCAGCCCAGTTGCTAATTAAATCCTATTGTAGCCTCTCCGCTGCTAGATCAGTATCTGCTACATCACGTACCTTGGTGTCATCAGCAAATTTAACCATTTTACTGTATGTATTGACGTCACTATCATTGGCGCAAATTAGGAACAATAGTGGTCCTAAAATTGAACCCTATGGTATCCCACAATGAACGCAGGCCCACTGTGACATTGTGCCTCTAATAACTACCCACTGCTTCCTGTCTGTAAACCAGTTTTTGATCCAGGCTGATACAGTTTGTAAAAACCCTGTAGCTTTGACCTTAAGGACTTCTGGAAATCTAATAATTCAATGAATCTACATGGTGGTGAGTTATTTGTGTTCTCTACTGTGAACACCCATGTACAATAATCATTAAATTCATTTACTATATTAATTTCATTTTCAATTATAAAGCCCTTACTATCCTGTAGATTAGTGATTTCAGCTTTTAGAGCTTTTTTGGAGATAAAACATTGGAAGAAACTTTTAATGTCATACTTGTCATTCATTTTTTAACTCAACCTGTAGACTCCTGCCTTATTTTGAAATCATTAGTTATCTTCCATTTGTGGAAGAGAGCCCTTCTCCCCCGGACTTTATTCTTAATTTCCTTAGTAAACCACCTTGGTTGTAGTTTCCTAGATTTAGTTCTGCTGGTAACAGGTATGAAGTCCTCTTGTCCTTTTAAAAAATTCCCATGCCTCTTCAACCGTTTTGCTATTTAACTTGTTCACAGTTTCTAGTTTCAGTCTCATACCATTAAAGTTTGCCTTCCTCACAATATATTTTTTTCTTTTGGATTTTACTCTTCTGACACGAAAATTAGCCTGAAATTTAACCATGTTATGATCACTACTGTCCAGTGGTTCTAAAACCTCTAATTTTTCAATCCTATCCTGGTTATTAGAAAAAAGAAGATCAAGAATGGCTTCTCCCCTGGTAGGGGTATTAAACTGAGTAAAAAAACAATCCTGTACCACTTCCACCATCTCCAGTTCATTTACAGAAGAGCCAGAGACTGTGTCCCACTGTATCCCTGGTAAATTAAAATCACCCATAACCACCACATCATTTTTATTACTCATAATCCTGATGTCGTCATACAACATTCTGCTTTCCTCTGCAGCTACATTAGGTGTCTATAACAAACACTGACAATTAGGCCATTTGAGTTTTTAGCATTTATTTTAGCATCTGTCATTTCCGTACTGGGCATCTTCCCAGGGCTACGGGGACCTTCAGAATTCATTATGCCCCCCCCCCCCATTATGTACTGGGGATCCCAAAGTGGAGGGGTGGGTTTGGGTCCCATCTAGGATGACTCCTTCTCTTTATCATATTGATTGTTGCGATGAACCAAGGCAGTAGAAAGTGTAACAGGAAGCTTCATCACCATACCAGGTCTGAGGCTTAGAACGGCCATGTCCTCTGCTGGGTCTCACTTTGTCTTTTACCTGCTTGTCATGGTTAAATCAGGCATCGCTTGAGGAAGGCTCATGCTGCACCTCACAGGGGCTTTATAACCTAGGGGTCTCTGAAAAGAAGCACTAAGTACCATTATGTGTGTCCAGAGCCCCTTTGCTGTTTAAAGTGGACACACTAAGAAAACACTCACCCAGCCCCGACTGTGCAGCAGAGTGGCGCAGAGGAAGTGTGCTGGGCCCATAACCCAGAGGTCGATGGATTGAAACCATTCTCTGCTATGTTGTCTCTCTTTTCTTATGCCAAGTTTAAGTGCTTCACAGCAAATTGCTGATCTTTCCTTCATTAAGGCTCTTATCCCCAGTGTTCAGAGGTTTTCAAAGGGGGGTGTTTTGCCCCCCTTTCCTCAGCTCTTCTTTGAAATTCTGCTTCTAAGGTCAGCATCCCAGACACCTTTTCACTGATGCTGATGACACTGATAGAGATGGTGAAACATGGCACCAAGATAGAAGAATGAGTGAAGCACCAAGTACTCTAAAGTGTGTTATGATACCCTTTGCTATTTAAAGTAGAAACACTGAGGAAAGACTCAGCTGGTCATTGTTCTACTACCTGCAAGCCGATCATTAGTGCATCTCCAGCCAACCGCCTCTGCTGTTTTACAAAATTCACAGCTAATCAGCTCAAAAATTTGTCAGACTTTTTCATTTTCTGTTGGCATTTATACCCCTGACCGCTAGATGGCAGTGATGTAATCTATCTTCAGCCATCTGACTCATCCACTCCAACGTAAACAGAGTCAAAAACCAAAATGGCAATGCATGCAGGCACAGCGGCCTGGAGCTTTTCAATGCTACGCTTTTGTTGTGTAATATCTGACAATGTGCTACTGGTTTCTTTGCTTCTAGCACCAGAATTTTTTCTTTATTTTTATTCTTTTTTATTTTTGGTCTATGTATCTTTAGCTTTTTATCTGTATTTATACTCTGTAAGTGTTAGTCTGTAGTTTTATGCTTACTATGGCGTCTACAGGCTTGCTCCAAATTACATCTCATTGTATTTTCACAGTGACAATAAAAGCATCTCACCTTATCCAAGGTTGGAGGTTGGATAAGGGCGCACCGCTAAAGTTTAGCTTTAGCAAACCTAGCTGTTGTGTTCACTGACTTATTACAACCTTAGAACACTAGGTGGCAGTGTCGAAAGGCAGACACTGTAGAGACGAGAAAGGAAGAAGTGTGATGAGTAGAGTGAGACGAATACGAACATCCGTACTGCTGTGCTACCTTGATGTTTTTGATGTAATGCTTGTTAAGTAAATAGCATTTCGTTTAACAGCATTTGTATATTCTCTGGCCTGGTTATTCGAGTGCTACACTACATTTCTGGCGACGAGTTTTGTGTTTTCACCTCTTCTTTTTTTTGCTGACTCACCATGGCACCTCCGATGTTTTTGCCGTGCCCGGGAGAGCCCCCGATACCTTTCGACATGTGGATGCGGATTTTCAAGAACTACCTACTGGTAATTAATGCAACGGGAAATGCTTGGCCTGAAGCGCGCAGGAGAGCTACGCTACTCCACTGTCTCGGAGCCGAGGGACAACGGACTTTCTACTCGCTACCAGATACAGGTGACTCCTTTGACTCTGCTGTCACTGCTTTAGAGAAACATTATACACCTAAAGTAAACGTTGTTGTGGAACGACATACCCTCAGACAGCGAAAACAAGCACCTCACGAGACTATTATACAGTATGCGGCCGTATTGCGTGATCTCGCTTCAAAATGTGGATTTGATGATAAAACCGATGAGATGATCCGTGATCAGCTGATTGAACATGTGAATAACTCAAACATAAGAGAGAGGCTCCTGCTCGAATCGGATCTGACACTGGACAAAACCTTAACACTCGCATCACAAGTAGAATCTGCTGTTCAACAAGCAAAAACAATAGCAGGAAAGGACAGTGTCTCAGTGCAAGCTGTACAACCTCGTTCACAATTCACTAAAAAGAAATACACACAGCACATTCATCCTAATAAGCCATTCAATGCCTCCACTACATCTTCCCGCAGCTGTTTCAGGTGTGGTTCTAACACACATCTGGCTAATTCTTCTCAGTGTCCTGCAGCCAAAGCAACTTGCAAGTCTTGCCATAAAGTTGGACATTTTTCTCGTGTTTGTCGCTCATCCAAGACAAGTGATGTACGTGAGATTCAGCTACCTAAACTGACTGTGCTATACTTAAACAACACTTGCCATGCACCACATACACTTACATGCAAAATCAATATCAGTACTCCTGCTTCTCTTACCAAAGAGCATGAAATGGTTGTTGACACAGGATCAGGAGTATCTATTTTGCCACACCACATCTATGTTCAGTATTTCAATGACACACCACTACTTCCACCTGTTAGTCAGCTAGTGACTTACACAAGGAAGAGAATTCCTGTGCTTGGTTGCCTACAAGTCAAAGTGAGTAGAGGAGTTCTCACTGCCCCAGTTACATTTTACGTGGTGAAGAAGGGCACTTCTCTTTTAGGAAGAGATCTCATGAAAGCCTTAAGCATCTGCATTGAAGGTAACACTACCCTCCCTCCCGTGTTTACCACAAACTCTGCATCTGCTCCCTGTATCCCTACTGCTAGTGCTGTTAGCTGTGTGACTGTTTCAACCGCTTCCTGCATCCCTACTACTCCAGACATTGGTTGTGCACAAAACTTTGTGCATAAGGTGAAAATTGACCCCACTGTTAAACCAGTACGCCAGAAATTACGACGCCTGCCTTTTGCTGTAAGAGCTTCTGTCTCAGCTGAACTTGACCGCTTGCTGAAAGCTGGTGTGATTGAGAAAATTGATGCATCACCTTGGGTTTCGCCTATTGTAGTTACAGGACGGAAAACTGGTGGAATACGAATGTGCACAGATCTCCGTGAACCAAACAAGGCTGTGGTCACAGATTGCTACCCTCTACCTCATGTGGATGAACTGCTTGCAAATTTACAAGGTGCAAAGCTGTTTTCTACAATCGATCTGGCTAATGCATACTACCAGTTGCCTCTTCATGAAGATAGCAGAGACCTTACAGCATTCATCACACATGATGGTCTGTTCCGATTCTGCAGAATTCCTTATGGCCTCACATCAGCCCCCTCAGCCTTCCAGAAAATGATGGCTGACATTCTCAACGGTCTTCCAGGTGTTCAAAATTATTTGGATGACCTTATTGTCTATGGCAACTCCCCTGTTGAGCATGACCAGAACCTCAACGCTGTCCTCCAAAAGCTGAAGGAGGCTGGATTGGTTCTCAATGAGAACAAATGTCACTTCAGGAAAACCTCCCTACGCTTCCTAGGTCATGTCATTACTGTAGATGGCATTCTTCCTGACCAAGAACACATTAATGCTGTCCTGAAAGCCCCTCCTCCATCTGACGCTGTTGCCCTGAGATCGTTTCTGGGCCTAGTGTCCTGGTATTCAAAGTTTCTGCCTAACTTTGCGACGGTTGTGGCTCCTATGCGTGCCTGTGTCAGTGAAAAAGACACATTTACATGGTCTCCTGCAGCACAAAGCAGCTTTGAGGAAGTTAAGCAACTTCTTGTGAACAGTCCTGCGCTTGCTCTTTTTAACCCTTCTCTACGACCGGTAATTTCCACAGATGCAAGTGACTATGGACTTGGAGCTGTCTTTGCACAAGTACAACCTGATGGCACAGAGAAGCCTGTGGCTTTCGCTTCCCGCACACTGACTGAAACGGAGAGGAAATACTCGACTGTTGAAAAAGAAGCAACAGAAACAGTGGGCTACAGAAAAATGGAGAACATACCTGTGGGGACGTCGTTTTACTCTCCGCACAGATCACCAGGCATTGACAACACTGCTCAGCACAAAGGGAATCGGTCGGGCTGGTATGCGGGTTGCCCGCTGGTCTGCACGCCTGCTATGTTTTGACTATGATGTTGTCTATCGACCAGGCTCCCAGAACTATACGGCTGATTGTCTCTCGCGCCTTCCCCTGCCTGCGCCTCCTGACTCTATTTCAGATTCAGAACCCGAGATGGTGGCACATATTTCTGCTGTCCTAAGCTCCCTTCCAGTGGCTGACTTCAACTCTGCTTGTTCTTCTTGTCCTGAACTGTCAGCCCTGCGCTCACAACTTGAAAGTGGTTGGCCTCCATCGGTTAAATCAGTAAGTGGTGTACTAGCCCTATACTATAAGATCAGAGATGAGCTCTCCGTCAAGGATAACTACATCCTCAGAGGCTCAAGACTCATCGTGCCACTCTCCTTACGACACGCACTGATCATGCTTGCACATGAGAGTCATCAAGGAATCGTCCGCACAAAGCAACGTCTGCGCGACCTCTACTGGTGGCCAAAGATGGACTCACAAGTTCAGTCTTGCATTGCTTCATGTATACTCTGCCAGGTTAATGATAAAACAGCTTCTATTCACCCTGCTCCTTTGCAACCAGTCCCGCTGCCTGATGGACCATGGAAGAAACTTGGCCTTGATATTGTTGGACCCTTTAACACTGCAGTTTCTGCTTGAAAACAGGCGGTATTCAGGGCTAACGGGGGTTTATTTGGGACGACAGGACCAGGAAACATTCACCCACGCCGAATCCACAATGACAGACAAAGGGAACAGGTCAGACCAGGACTTAAATACAACGAGACTAAGCAATGAAATCAGACAACGCTGGAAACGATCAGGGAAGCACACGTGGGAATTCAGGGGGCGTGGCACACATGAGGAGCCGACGAGCAGGGCATGACACATACATACATACAAACGCACACCCACTGCCACCCCAGTCTTGTCTCTTAACGCACACGCGTAGGCCTTTTTGGAAAAAACATCAATCACCGCAAGCAGATACTTTAACCCATCATTGTACGTCGCCAGCCCTTGCATGTCGCATAAATCGGCCTGCCACTGACACATGGTTGTCAGTACAAACACTCTGTTCCTGGGGAAATTCTTTTTAACCGGTTTATGTGAATTTGTACATTTGTACATCTTACTTTGAAAAACTTTCATGTTACATTTTAAAACATTTGTACATCTTTCTTTGAAAAACTTTCATGTCACATTTTAAAACATTTGTACATCTTACTTTTAAAAACTTTCATGTTACATTTTAAAACATCTGTACATCTCACTTTGAAAAACTTTCATGTTACGTCTTACAAATATTTGTGTAACTAAAAACTATGGTCAAGTTATATTACCATTCTTTAAAGTTTTTAATGTGTATTTGCAGCATGGTGCTAAATGCAGCTTACTGGTTGCCATTAAATGTAATTAAATAATCATGTACACCTTCTTTAAAATAACAAGACTATATCCTAAATTCTTACACCCCTGCCTGATTCCACAGTTCCTACCCCACACTTATGTGTCCCCCATCCCACCCTTCCATGACTTGGCATTGCCTGTTTTGATGCTAGTTTTATGTCTTTACTCTACTCATCAACTCTCATCTGAGGAACTTTGTTTCTAGTGTCGACGACATTCCTAGGGTGAGTTACGCCCACTTCCGGTTTTGTTGCTAATATGCTAGCATGATTGTAGTTTTTTTGTGCATTGCCTGTTTTGATGCTAGTTTAATGTCTTTACTCTACTCATCAACTCTCATCTGAGGAACTTTGTTTCTAGTCTCGACGACATTCCTAGGGTGAGTTACGCCCACTTCTGGTTTTGATGCTAATATGCTAACATGATTGTAGTTTTTTCTGTACATAGCCTGTTTTGACGCTAGTTTTATTTCTTTACTCTACTTATTAAGATGGATCTGAGGATCTTTGTTTCTAATCTCTAGGGCATTCCTAGGCTGGTGAGATGCCGACTTCTGGTTGTGATGCTAATATGTTAACATGATTGTAGTTTTTTGTACATTTTGATGCTAGTTTTATGTCTTTTCTCATCATGTCTAATCTGAGGAACTTTGTTTCTAGTCTCTACGAGATTCCTAGGCGGAGATACGCCCACACATCTGGTTTTGATGCTAATATGCTAACATGCTAAGTTTTGAGATTACTCCATATTCTGAATCTGGGTGTTGCTATACGCCTAGATCAAACCTTTCAGCCTGATCTGAGCATGCCAAGGCATTTTACATGCTAACAGGCTAGCATGCTAACTTTTGAAATAATTAAAATGCTTGTAGCTTTTTTATACAGTGCCTATTTTGACGCTAGTTTCATCACCTGATTCTACTCAACTCTGATCTGAGGAACTTTGTTTCTAGTGTCGACGACATTCCTAGGCGGAGATACGCCCACTTCCGGTTATCTCACTGCTGATTTCCTGGAGCTGCTAGATTCCCTCAACCTACAACAACATGTTGATGTCCCCACACATTCCAGGAACGTTCTGGCCTCATCCCAGCTCATTCAGACTCAGCTAGCCACTGTTTGGTGAGTGTCCACTGAATTCTTCACGGCCGCAGTGGTGCGCTTGGTTTATTTGCCCCTCTTAAATTACGTAGCTCAATCCTTTCAGCATCCACTCTATGCGGGCAGTGTGTGGCTCCACAGGTGAGGACCATATGTCTGTAACCTCAAGGTCGACAGTTCAAGTCCCCGGATTGGCAGTGATTTCTCTGCTGGTCCCCTGAACAACCTCTAATTGCTCCAATTGACCCTGCGCTGATTTCAGAAGCCATCATGATATTTCCAGGGCTGGTTGCTTTTCTTAAGTGGTCTGTTCCTGTTAGCACGCGTCAGGCAGCTGGTGCGACGGCTCGAGGCAGGAGGTCTGTACTTCTGAGTTGTGACTCATGGGATCCTACTGATAGGAAGCGTGTCGCAGGTTTTTAATGTGCTGCAATAATCACTGCTTTAAAAAAAAATAAAAAAATTTAAAGGCATTTTGTTTTTTATATGTCTGTCTCTCAAAATACTGCTAAAAAATATATTGTTAGGTGAGAATACATTTTATTATTACAGCTCACCTAACAAACTTCATAGCCTAGCCTAGCATACCTTAAACATGCTTGGAACACTTGCATTAGCCTACAGTTGGACAAAACTCAGGGTAAGTTGTCATTTTTTTGTAGGTTAGTTTGGTTTTTAAATTGGACCCCTCATGGTCTGGGTGAAGTTATGCTGGTCTTCGCCATCTGTGCACCCGGTTCGATTACTGACCTTCCCACATGTTCTCCCAAGGAACCTGGCAGATGTGGACAAGGACGGCCAGCTGACAGGGGAGGAGTTCATCCTGGCTATGCACCTGGTGGACATGGCGAAGGCCGGACAGCCGCTGCCCCTCACGCTTCCCGGGGACCTGGTGCCCCCCTCCGTCAGGTAGACAGCCGCCGCCGGTGGCCAATCGGTGAACCCGGCAGAGCAGTAAATAGAGCTCTGGAAAAAAATTGAGACCACTCTATACTGGAAAAAAAATCTGCTTGTTTAAAGCTGGTTTTGCTGGCAGAAAGGTACGCTGAGCGTCAGGTTGCTTCCAGGTTCTAAGTACGCAAGTGTACAAGAATATGGTGAAACGGGAGACACTGAGAAAGGCCAGAAAGCAGCCAGGTAAAGGGTGGAAACGACTTCCCAATGCTTGAGATGCCCGTTCACTTATCCGACAGTGCCTCATGAATCATGACCTCAAGTGACCTGTACTTGGTGGAAACGTTAAGTGCAGGTGTGAGGTGCACTGCTAGGACAGTTCATAACAGGCTCATAGAAGCAGGGCTGAAGTCCCATAAAGCAAGGAAGAAGCCCTTCATTAATGAGAAGCAGGAAAGAACCAGGCTGCAGTTTGCAAAAGAAAAAAAAACATTATTCACAGATCCATACCCATAAAGGAGAACTGAGTGAAACAAAAATTGGTGCTATGGTCTCTAACTTTTTTCCATAGTTATATGTAATGAATGGGGAAAGGCGGGGGGGTTGAATATGCTGTGTCAGGCTGGACATTGACCCATCTGGAATCACAGGCTAGGAGGCTTTGTTACAGAAAGGGAGAGTGTCCCCATACACTGAGATACTTCGACTGAGCCCAGCTAAGGGACTCCTGATGAGTGAGCACGGGAAGCTGTATGGTGGTTGTTCCTGTGTAGCCTGACTCAGAGTCTCAGGTTCTAGCACCTTCTACCTACACGGAGGCATGTTGTATTTTGCAGAACGGGGAAGCAGGGGGAATTGCTTCCTTTGAATCGCACCATCGTCCCTGAAGAAATTCAAGTTGAACCACCCCAGAAGCATTAGTAGAACGGACAGACGGATTTACACACACACACACACACACACACACACACACACACAAAGACAGGCACCTTCAGCTAGTGAATGTTTTTGGTGACACAAGTGTGTATTAGTGATGTGCCGTTCTTAGTATCTTTACAAAGAATCACCTGATTCACATTGAATTGCAGGAGGTCAAAGGTCACTGCCCCTATTGCCATGGTTACCACGTGTGCGTGTGCATGGCCCTCCTTGCAGTTTCGTTCGAGGACAAGCTAAAGGAGAACTTCCAGCGGGGAAACGCTGAGCTGGAGAGGCGGCGGCAGGTCTTACAGGAGCAGGAGCGGCGCGAGCAAGAGAGGCGGGCCCAGAAGGCCCGAGAGGAGCAGGAGCGGCGTGAGCAGGAGGCGCGGGAGCAGGAGAGGAGGCGGCAACAGGAGCAGGAGCGGCGGCTGGAGAGGCAACGCGAGCTGGAATGGCAGAAGGAGGAAGAGCGCTTAAAGGAGCTGGAACGCAAGGAGGTCAGTCTTTCTAGTATGGAATGCTAGCATTGTACTTGGGGTTAGGCAGTCGCTCTTTGGTCATTGGTCCAGTCCCAGCCAATCACATTTGGGTTTAGCAAATTAATGTTGTTGGCGATTCACCAGCACTGTTGCCTCATACCTTTCAGAGCTGGGGGTTGGAATCCCACCTCCACTCTTTGAGAGTTTCCATGTTCTCCCAGTGTTGTGTGGCCTTCCTCCAAAAACATGCCCTTAGGTGGTCTGGTGCCTTTAAATTCTCTGCAGTGCGAGGTTCTAGTGTAAGTGCATGTTTTGTGCCCTGCGATGGGCTGACATCCCGTCCAGGGTGTACCCCCCCAGCCTGGTGCCCTGTGCTGTCCTGGATAGACTCCAGGCCCCCCTGTGATAATTGGCTGGAAGTTAATAAAACTTCATTATTGTAACCCTGTGTTGGGCAAATACAGCATTATAACTAATTAAACTAGTTTACTGGTGAAACTCCGTTTATGTACATCTCTGAATGGCTGGGAAGGTTTGACAGCATGTATTTGGTTATTGGTTTAGCTTGTGTGTGAACGTGTGCGACCTGTGATTAGCGCGTGTGTGTGTGTGTGTGTGTGTGTGTGTGTGTGTGTGTTTGGTCGTGATCATGTGTGTGTCCCTGCAGGCTGCTAAGCAGGAGCTGGAGCGTCAGAGGAAGATGGAGTGGGAGCGGAGGAGGCGACAGGAGCTGCTGAATCAGAGGAACCAAGGTTAACATCATCAAGCTTAAGGCCAAGAAGAGGAGCTTGGAGCTGGAGCTGGAGGCTGTGGTGAGGACCAGGCCGTCCTGCACCTGTTTGCCCCGACCGACTGCATTCCCCTTCAGGAACGAGGAACAGCCAGCTGTTGAAATCGCACTACCAGAGACACACGTTTTCCTTTCAGATGTCAATGGTACACATGCTTGTGTCCACAGCGACAATATTCCCGCCCTCAGGACTCATAAGACCACTGTTTAATTTCAGAGAGACAAGCACAAGCAGATCTCTGACCGACTCAGGGACGTCCAGAGCAAGAGGAGCATCCAGAAGGGAGAGCTGGAACTGATCAGTCAGAAGCAGGACAGCTGCCTGCTGGAGGTCAACGCCCTGCAGCGGCAGCTTGAGGTCTGCGGCCTTCCTCCGCTGCCGTCCAAGATCCCAGCAGCTATGGGACGAGCACCAGCTGCAACACTGATAAATAGATTCAACACGGTTCTTTTTCCATGTGATCTGGCGTTATGTCTGCTGTGCCACTCCTGTCTGATTAGCAGTCTTCAGATTTTGGCAACCAAGGGAGAGACTGTTCTTCACACCTTTCCTGGAGAATGTGCAGTTTTTTTGGGGGGGAATTTACTATAAAAGCAATAGATAGATAGGGTGAAGTTTCCAGGGAGGGTTTATTTCAGGATTCTCCAGCTTTCTGAGGGAGTTTGGCCTGTTTTTGTGCAGGAGGGGCAGAGGAAACATTCTCAGCTGATTGTGGAGCAGCAGAGATGCAAGGAGATCCTATGCAACATGGGGCTGAACAGTAGGTCTGGTGAGTCTGATCTCCCTGCTTCTCCCTGCGTTACCTGGCGCCCCCCCCCCCCCCCCTGCAGTCATTCTTGAAGTACTTAAATGTCATGGTGGCACATGGGTGGTACATGCTTCTTGTGCTTCTAAAATGTAGGTGTACACTACCAGACAAAAGTTCAAAGTTCAAAGCTATTTCACAAAGAGTGTTCAGCAAACCCGGAGATGCCGTCTTTAAAATTTTCTTTCTCTGTCTGGCGTTACTGTCAAATAAAGCTTTCAGGTCACTCCAATTTCTTTTTATACGCTCCGACATTATTATTTTTTCTTGAGCACGTAAGCAGCCGGCCACTCGGGTGGAAGCATTCCTGTTCTGAGCCTACAGTCATCGGGTGTCACGGCTTTTAAATCCACCAACAGATATCCGTAAGGGACTTTTGTAGCGTCTTCGAAAGCTTCGAGAAAAAAATTTGAATGCCGCGGGTACATCTGCCTTGCCAATACACTCGTCTGTAATTTTTCTCGGGGGTTTTTAAATAATACAATATAATTAGCGTTGAGATTGATGGTCCGGCTCTTCTTACCTTGGAAGCAAAGATTCTGCACCAGATATATGATGCTTAGATTTCTGTGATGCGTGTACTTGGTAAAAGCTTTTTCCACCTCGCCGTTATCGCTGGCTTTTTCCATAAGGTCGTCAATGATGATCAAATTAATTTTATTTGATGGTAAAAGTTCGTCGTCACACAGAGACTCTGGGATTCCTTCCACAAATTTTATATTTTTTATTTTGCACAACAAATCATCATACAATGGTTGCCAGCAAGAATAGCACCATACGACGTTATCCACATTCTCAAGCAGTCTTTTAATGAAATAAGACTTGCCACAGTTGCTCGGTCCCGATATAATGCACGAGAATGGGTGCTGAAGTCTATTGTCGAACCCGTCACTAGAATCCATAAGGCAGTGTGGAATAGTCAGGCAGTAGCTGCCGCTTGGTGTCTTAGTTTTCAAAAGGAAACCCCTTTTATCCCTCAAGATTTGCTGCGTAGATGTCCTGATCTCTCGAGGGGGGTCACGTGGGTTATTCACAAAATCGTGAACTAACTCTGTGAGGGATGCGATGTTGACAACTTTCGAATTGGTGTTGTGCAGCGTTATTCCCTTAACTTTCAAGTTTGTTTTACTTTTTGCGGTTCTGTACCCATAAGTTTTGGGACCCCCTGAAACAAATTCCACAATGTGGTCATCTGGGTCCAACTCGCTTGTCAGCTCACCAAGAAAGTCACCCAAAGGTGGCATCCAGTCCCCCGGCTTGCTGACAAAAATGACAGAGTCTGTATCATGGTACAGCGTACGCCGCCCCAAGCGGTCCATGAGGTTGTACAGCTCGAGCCTAGCATACGCGGTAGTGAACGCCGCAATAAACGTGTTGACGTGCCGCGGCGTGTTAGGGAGCACCTTTATGTTCCGCCATTGGACCATTGCCACATTGTCATTCAAAAAGGAAAAGTGAGACACATTGACCAGCTTTGAAAAAATGAACATGAGAAACTCATCGGGGTCTTTGATGAGCGTCGTACTTGACTGATTTATCCTCTGACCAAATTTTCCCCAAAGACTGTTTAAAAACAATTTGGAAATTTGGCGTTTCACTTTGTTCACCCCGATATTTTCGGGGTTCAAGCGGATGCCCTCCTTCTCAAAGTAGGTCTGAATGTATCTCTCTTTATCCTCAGCACTCTTTACCCAAGAGGGATAGCCCGAAGCCTCCTGTTTTCCCTTTAAATGGGTGTTAATATAGTCAGCAAAGAGTGTGTCTGTCCTGTCGGGGAAATGCCAGACCTCGTAAATCTTGGCAATTTTGTAGCCCTTTTCAACAGCCTTGTTGATTTCGATACTGCACCACGTACCGCTCAGAGCTCTCTGCTCATCTGAATGATTACAGATCCCCTGCGTCTCAGTTTCACAGCATGTTCTGCAAAGTGTGAACATGAGTTTACCACCGGACCTGTAAGGCAGAACCGATAGGTAAAGACCTCTCGGTGGGTAAACCTTGGCTTTGATCAACCCAAAATAGTTTTCCACACTGTCAAAATCGCGGTAAATGACAACGGGGTGTCCTACCGGGTACTCCTTAAACTTGTTGACAGAGGGGTAAAGGCTCGTGAAGTCGTAATAATCTATACGCTCGTCGCCCTCTGCTTTGTAGTGCAATTGCAGGGCGTTAGTTCTGCCGCCAAACAGAGCGTCCCAAGGATCGATGTGCTCTGGAAAGTCAAATTCCCTCAAGAATGCCTGTACATTAGCGTTTTCAGCCTTCAGTTTGTCCCACTGGTGTTCCCAAATAACATGTACATTGAGGTTGTACGTGTGTTTAAGGGCAAATATCTTATCCTGAAACTGCTGATGCATGTCCCCAAAACGCAGTTTTGTTACAGGATTCAGTGTGTTAGAATCAAAGCATTCTGGGCACCCGTGAAAAAAATTCGTACGCCGTACGAACCCCGTCGATTTCGGCATAGCCGTCGAGGTAGTAGGGACCCATTTTCACCTCCCCTCTACAGAGCGCGTGCTGAATCTCTAGTTTTTCGCTATGTGCTATGTATTCCAGCCACTGAATAGATGGCGTGGAGTATGCCTTTTGTCGCTTGATGTAATTATCTGGAGTGGTTAGCGCGACTGTATTTTCAGGCAAAAAACTCATGCAAAATTGTTTCATGCACACAGAGGCTATGGTGACACATTGAAAAGGGTCTAGATTACAGCTGTTTATAATCTCACCCCTGAACCTGAGACAGCCCTCTCTCAAGATGACAACATCATTTTTACAGTACTCTGCCATTTCTTTTCTAAAGTCAAACACCTCGCTCGCAACAGTACCGTACCACTCCATAAACTCTCTCTTTTCCTTCTCCATCATGGTTTGCACCCCGTATGCCTCTGGTGGCGGGTAGGGACCGACGTAATTTTGATTTTCTACGGTGTTCCAAAAATGTGGGAAATAGCCTTTCTTTTCGCTCTCAAAACCCAAAGCGGCGGGGAATGCGCTCAGCTTCATGGGCAGAAAGCAGAGGGAGTCAAGTCCTTGGCTAAAGTCCTCGTCTGACACACAGAGCAGTTTGCTGCCCTGTGTGATAATGTGGGGTGTGATGCCATTTTCAACTAAATATTTCATGAGCAGGTAACTATCATAGCCTTTAGAGTTGTGCGCTATAAATGTGTATCCCTTGTATTTACGGTTGCGGTACTTTTTGAAAAATTCCGCCACACGACCATCCCCCTTAGCGGTCCAACAATTGCCCTCAAAGTCAATGCAGCAGATGTAATTAGCAATGTGCGTTCCCTCATCTTGTCTACATTCAAAGTCGTAAAATACATAGCGGTCTGTCAAGGCCTCAGTCTTTACTGGCTCGATAAAACACTGATGCTCACAATCAGGTGTCAAGTCCTCTTTACAAAAAGCGCATCTGGTATTTGGTTTACATTTATGACCCTTTCGATTATTTTTAGTGACGGGGTACCGTCGGTTACACTTGTCACAATACTTGACAGTGTCGCATGAGCTGCGTACACTGCCCCCGCCTAGTTGCTGTTTTGACATTTTATGCTGCTCGAAGCAATACCGCGAACGACAAAGACCCACAATCCTCACAATGTATGTACTGTCTGCGGTGCTTATGGCATTCGGGACTGAGACATACATTGCAGTAATACTCACATTTGTGATCTGATTTAACACTGAATGAGGCATAACAGTAATCACAGACGTATGATTCCCCAAAAAACGCACTCAAGCTTTTTATACCGAAATAATGCTGATCTTGAAGGTAGAGAAAGATTGTTTTATTACGAGGTTCGGGGTTCGTCTGAAATTTCTTAAAAATGTCAGACTTGTCACAGCGGTACCACACCACGATTTTGACCCCTAACATTCGCTCAAACTCTGCTATGCTTGAGAATGAGACCATGTCGGCATCAGTTAGACCGACTGATTCCTGCAAACGTTTAGCTTCTATCTCAGCAATCTCATGGGACATGTCAGGGTTTAAGAGGCGGACTACACAGTAAGCAAAGCACAGATTATTGCCAGAGTTTTCAGAAACAATAAGACACCTGAGCTTCTTTTGCAAAATGTCCGACTTTAACAGCTTTGTTAATTTCTGTCGATTGCCTGCCCCACCATTTCGATTATGAATAATCTGCACAACCAGCTCCAGCGTTTCATCGCTAAAAACCTCGGTATTACTCTGTGTAAGGTCGTCAACCATCGATAGCAGATCATTTAGATCGATCTCGCCTCGAACATGCATGGCTGTGTTATAATTCACTGAATCACCCTGCAGTTCCACCTGTATGATATCCCCAGGCCCCGCTCTGTCTGTATAACAGCCCTGTAGACATCTATGTCATCATGCTCAATCCCCTCAAAATGAAAGCGTTGCCTTATTTCGGTGTTGTTAAACTGTGGTCTACGTATTACATTAACAACCCCATCAGCGGCACCCCCACCATGTTGTTGTTCCACATTATCAACGTCCATAATTTCAGGGTCCACCGCCGCTCCATCTTCATCATCATTTAAATCATTTAAGAAGTTTTGTAAAATGGGGTCAAATTCACCCGGTTGCTCACCATTCAGTTCAGCAATCATCTGATGCAGTTCAGCGTACATGGCCGATCCGTCATCAGCGTCAAGCATTTGCACATCGGTGTCCGGTCCGCTGTCATCCGCGTGGTCGTCAGCCATTTCCACATTCATAGACACATGAGCATTCGGTAACCACCCGTCTACATTGTCTATAGCGTCACCCATATTAACATAGTCCATAGCCTCAACAGCTTCATGAGCACCATTCTCATTTAAAACATTTATTAAGGCAAGCATGTAGGGGTTAATTTCAGCCGGTGGTCCGTCATTCAGTTCATCAATCAGCCGAAGCAGATCGGGGTTCAGCGGCGTTTCACCATCGTCGTCATCATTTATATGCATGCTTCTACCCCCGTCAAAACTCCAATGCCGCCAGTTTTCTGCCATGTCTGTGCTTATTCTTTATATCTGATCAGACAAATCCGCCAAAAAATCACACATTTGATCCTGAAAAAGGAAAAAAGCTACCTTGAGCCCCTTCAGCCTCTCGGCCCGGGATACAGCGCCGTCCAGGGCGCTCGCAACCGGCCACTGCCAAGGTGTTAATTGGTCAATATCCCAATCTTGCGTCCTCTGCAGGGGTCCCGATAAGGCCCGGGATGTGGTCGCTGGATCACCGCTTGCTGGGCCCCCTTGGTCCGGTGTCACGACCCCTGTAGTAGGAGTACCCGGCGGCGTAGATTCCAACTGTTCTTCAGGTTCGCTCTGTGCGCCGTCGGTTGAGGTTTCGGCCGTCGCTAGACCCGCTTCAATTTTTTCAGCCTCAGCGATCAACAATTCATCATCGGCAGTGTCTTGGGGGGAGAAGGACAAAATCAGTCTTTAAGCATTTCATACAGAAAAATCCACGATGCAGGTATTGTTCCACGTACCGTTAAAACTATCCGTTCTTTTCCGCTTATGTTGTCCGTGGACATTCCCTTCCCGATTATCTCTGAAAATAACCGTCGGCGTGCTTAACAGGTCGGCGTCCTTATCTGCGACAGTGAACATAAACTTTCAGTCTTTCCACAATTTTAAAAACAGTAAATCCATTGATTTGCTTATCATTGATATTAACTTACCGCTATTCCAATCCTCTACTTCACGGGGCTTACTCGGGCTTGACACCGTGGAAAATTCTTGGTCAAAAGTAATCGCAAATGTTTTCACAATAGTGACAATTCAAACAATTTTAAAGTATGGACGAAAGAAATTTAACATACCTCCAGTTTGTCATTTCCATCTTTGTCGTAGTGAGCTGATCATCGATAGCGTTTCAAGTTCTTCTGTATTTTTGGTCGACAACGTCGCCCTTAATATAGGGGAAACTTTTTTTTTTTTTTTTTTTTTTTGGGGGGAGGGGTTGGGGCTGGACCGCCCCCTTCCTCGCTGTGGGGGCCACATGCTGTGGACACAGGGTGGCGCTAGCGACCCGTCTTTACCGCCGTTCGAGTTATTACCAGTTTTAAAATGCGCTTTTGCACCCCTATTAAATAATCGCGTACGTCTACTTTAGCCACATTGAAATAATTTTATTCATTAATTTATTACGGGGTAGTTTGTCGAGTGCTTTAGTCCTCAACTTATTTATTTTTATACTTAAATATTATAATTTGTGGTAATGATCGGTTTTTACACCTTGTTTAGTGTTGCGGCTGTTTGTCGAGTGCTTTAGTCCTTAAACTTTTATATATTTTATACGTAAGCATGTGTAATTAATGGTTTTTTATTCTTTGTTTAACACATTAGTGATACGGCTGTTTGTGGAACCAGTCGGATACCCTGTTGTTTAATTCCACCTCATTGCATAAATGGCATATCACACCCATACAAATTTAAAATAACGCTATAACGAAAGAATTTGTTGCTGCCTAAATTTCAGCCGTTCCTACACAACATCCTGCTGTTCTGATGAGCTAACCCCTGCCTAACGGCATTGCCAAGTATTGCCTGTCGACCCGAAAAAAAAGGTAGTTGCATTGCAAAGGTAGATGCATGAATTCTTGGTCCAGCGACAATTGTTCGCCATTTGACAGTTGCTTGACGCAAGGAGCTGGCTCAATAAAGGAAATGCTGTGTGGATCTACGCGCATGCGCTCGCTTAAACAAGAATTAACCGCGTTATACTTTGATTATTGCTGTCGAAAATGCACAGACCGCTTTACTTTATTATTCACATTGGCAGAAAAGTGCTTCATTCCTTAAAAACATTACGGTTATAGGGGTTTTATTTGCTAAAACAGGCGCTCCGCCGGCGTCGCCATTTTGAAAGGGAGGCGGCGTGGGTGCGCATGCGCCAAACGCCGGACTAGCGATCGGCCATTCCGCCCCGCGTTGTTCAAACAGAGTAGTCGCATGTGTCGGAGCTCCGGTATCGTTTCGTCCTATTTCTTCTAAAAGTTTGCCGCTTACATGCTTTCTCCAACCTGGTAAATATAACTAAAGTCTTTTGTGTTGGTTAAATGTAATGAGCGATCGCTTCTTTTAAAACGCCGGCTGTATGTTTATTGGTTTTGCTTGCGCTTGTTTAAATTTGCTCTTCTGCTGCTACTTTCGGGCATGTCTGCTTAAAATAACCCTGCTTTTTCTTTTAAAATAACCCTAAAGTTTTCCTTCTTTAAAACATTTTGGTGCTTTCTTCTTTTAAAATACGCCGCGGCGCTTACTAACAACACAGGGCCAGACGGACGCCCCCGCTGAACGTGTATGCGCTAGCTTGCCATTATCCTGCTCTATGTTTTATTATTCCTTAAAAACGTAATCAAAAAAGCACATTAATAAAATACATGTAATGTATTTTTATTCTATTAAAGCTTAATCTCCCAAACCCCCCTATCGGCAACACGTGGCATAAGCATGTATTAATACCATATATGGGCATAAACTCTCGACCAATCAAAATCAAGGATACGCCACTTCCTCTTATGACGTCAGAAGCGGAGAATTAAGCTCCGCCCAATGTACCACATAACAATATATTGTATCCCAATGCATCAGTGAAACCAAGCCAACCACAATGGAAGCGCATCAGCCACCTCCCGCCTCTGCTGCTCCTTCCTTTACTGCTTCTGAAACTGCATGTCCCACCCCCCCTCCCCCAGTCGCCAACCTCCACTCCTCACTTTCTTTATGTTCCTCTGACCCTGGCTCCTCAGTGGCACCACCACCCCACCCCCACCCAAAGAAAGCAGAAAAAGGACACAGGGAAGTGTCCTCACTGCGGCCAAATCCTTAATAGAAGGAACCTACGGATGCATCTGCGAAGACGTCACACTCCCATCCAAATGGACATTACAGCACAGAACCACCTCCGCACTCAGTGTATCGATCACACAAATGGAGTGTTTGCAGTGGCAAAGTTTTTTATAACACCCAGCACACCAGTACATGTCATTAAAAGGACATGGGGTCCTGACCAAAAAACAATGTGTGAGATGGATATCTACAGAAGTAATGCAGAGTTTGCAGAGAGATCGAACCTTCGTCCATTTGAGTGCCACCACATTCAGTCCCTCTCGTACTGTCCTCCGGCCAAAATGGACTCTCCATCACTTACAGAGGATGTTTTGCAGGTCATGGTACAAGACAAGCGGCTTGGGGAAGACAAAAAGGAAAGGTGTTTGGTCAGAGAGAAGCAGATGAGCCCCTCTGTCCTGTCTGGTGACTGTGTGTGGATCCCCCTACAAAAGCACATTTCTGTATATGAGTCAACTATCTCCTATTACTGTGCCTTTGTTTCCTCATCTGCACACAGACTACACACGACTGAACCACATTTCTTAGGATATCCGAAGATGGCGGCGCGTGCACATGCAGCGGCTCAGCACTCCGTAAAGCGCTTCCCGTTCTTAGGCATTTTATGGTGTTTGTGGAGACGTGGCTCGGTTCGACAATCCCGGAGGAGGCTATCCAGCTACCCGGACGCACTATACACGCGCCAACAGGGCGATCGACTCCGGTAAGAGCAGAGGAGGTGGACTGTGTGTGTACACAAATAACAGCTGGTGCACAGACGCTAAAATCACTGACACTCATTGCTCCCTGGACTTGGAGTATTGGATTGTAAAGTGTTGCCCCTTTTACCTACCAAGGGAATACTCGGTTGTTATGATCGCTGCTGTTAATACCCCCCCTCAAGCTAACACTGCTATAGCTCTGTGCTACTTGCTAACTCCTATTAGAAAGCAACAGAGTGCCCATCCGCCAGGGGTGTGTATAATAGCAGGTGATTTTAACCAAAGCGAATCTGAAGACTGTGCTCCCAAAATTGTACCAGCATGTTCAGTGTCCTACAAGAGGAGCTGACACTGCAGACCATGTGTACAGTAATATCAAGCAGGGTTTTACAGTATCAGCTTTCCCTCATTTGGGCCAGTCTGACCACATCTCCCTGTATGTAACTCCAGCATATAGACCACTCATTAACATGGTGAAACCAGCTCCTAGAGTAAGACGAGGGTGGCCAGAGGGAGCATCTGAACAGCTGCAGGATTGTTTTGACCACACTGACTGGTCCATATTCGAAGATGCTAACATCGACACCTACACCTCCACTGATCTTTACTATATAAAATACTGCATGGACATTGTCACCAGCACAAAACAAATTTGTATCTTTCCCAGCAACAAGCCATGGATGACCAAAGATGTTTGTCTTCTGCTAAAGAGGCGTAACATGGCCTTTAGGTCGGGTGACGCACAACAATACAGCATTGCCAGGTCGGAGCTGAGGAGGGACGTCAGAGACGCAAAGGCGACCTATAGAAGGCGGATTGAGAGCCACTTCGGCAGCTCCGATCCCAGACGTGGATGGCAAGGGATACGGCACATCACAGACCAAAACAGCAGTATCAACTTATCTACCGGCAACAGTGTTCCTTTGGCCGAAGAGCTCGATCACTTCTTCGGCCGCCATGAGAGGGTGGCTACAGAGACTGTTACGGCCCCAGCAGCAGCCATCAACAGGCAGGAGCTCATCCTGCAGAGTACTGATGTAGAACGGACACTTCGCAGTGTCAACATACGGAAAGCAGCTGGTCCTGATGGCGTCCCAGGGCGGGTGCTAAGAGACTGTGCCTGGGAGCTGGCTGGGGTTTTCACAAACATCTTTAATACATTAAAAACCTCTACAATAGTGCCATTATCAAAACAGACCATAATAACAAACCTCAATGACTACAGGCCAGTGGCATTAACACCTATTATTATGAAGTGCCTGGAAAGACTGGTTCTGAAACATATAAAGGCTGCTCTCCCACCAACACTGGACCCTCATCAATACGCATACAGTACCAATAGATTAACAGACGACACCATTTCTACTGCTCTTCATACTGTTATGGTCCACCTGGAACAACCAGGGACATATGCAAGGTTGCTATTTGTGGACTATAGCACAGAACCACCTCCGCACTCAGTGTATCCTTCCAAACAGACTGTTCCATAAAATGGCATCCACCATAACATCTGCTTTTGGATACAGGATTTCCTAACCAACCGACCACAGTCTGTCAAGATGGGTCCCCACCACTCCTCCTCCCTGTCTCTCAGTTCTTGTACTCCCTGTATACATATGATTGCAATCCAACCCACAATACTAATGTCATCATGAAATGTGCCGATGACACAGCTGTGGTGGGCCTGATTAGCAGTGGAGATGAGACAGCATACAGGGAGGAGATTGGCAGACTGGTGTACAGCTAACAACTGGATGTTAAATACCAAGAAAACAAAGGAACTCATCATTGGTTTTAGAAGGAAAAGGGTGGATCACCAGCCTCTGGTGATAAATGGGGAAGTTGTGGAGAGGGTGTCAACATTCAAGTTCCTGGGCACACACATATCGGATGACCTCACCTGGACAAATAACAGAATTTGCTTGATCAGGAAGGTGCAGCAAAGACTGTACTTCCTGAGAGTTCTCAGGAGAATCAACCTGCCACAACCTGCCACAACATCAGAGTGTCCTGACCTATGGTGTCTTGGTGTGGTACAGCAGTAGCTCTGCAGCTGACAAAAATGCCCTGCAGAGAGTAATCAGAGCTGCTGAGAAAATAACCAACACACACCTACCTACCCTGGAATATATCTTCAACCCCTGGTTCCTCCGCAAAACATCAAATATCATAAAGGACTCATCCCACCCTGCTCATAATCTCTTCCAACGTTTGCCGTCAGGCAGACAGACGATACAGGACAATAAAAACACACACCACAAGACTTTTGAACAGTTTTCACACAGAGGCCATCACCACCCTGAATGACGCTATGAAGTCGCTAAAACATTGATTGTGGAATGACATGTATCCTTATTTTATGCCAGTTACTACTTTGTTTTGACAATACATGGCTGGTACTTTAAAATTACTCTGTGTGTGATTAATTTCTTTTAATTTAATTTAGGCTTATTTATTAGTTTTCTTATTTATTTATTTGTTTATTTTAAGATAAGATTTTCTGTATTTTCTTTATGTGGGTGTGATGCAGGGGAGGCATGGTGGTGCAGTGGTTAGCACTGTTGCCTCACACCTCTGGGACCCGGGTTCAAGTCTCCGCCTGGGTTACATGTGTGGAGTTTGCATGTTCTCCGCATGTCGTCGTGGGGTTTCCTCCAGGTACTCTGGTTTCCCTCCACAGTCCAAAAACGCGTTGGGGATAATTTGGCTTGCTAAATTGCCCGTAGGAGTGCATGCGTGAGTGAATAGTGTGTGTAAGTGTGCCCTGCGATGGGCTGGATGTAGCACACTTTCATGTTTCTGTGAAAAGTGATTCCAAAGTGAATCTTTACTCACTAAAACAATTTCACCGCATTGTTGTTCTTGCTCTACAATATTGTCATCTATACGTTTCATAAGAATAGTACACTTGTATGATCCATCAGTTTCCTTTATGAAATACTTAACAAATACTCAGCCAATTTGTGTAACGGTCTTGATAATTGTACAGATGAATTCTGGGTAGATTTGGGCACGCCTCAGAGTCGTAGTGTGAGCGGTATGGGAGCGAAATTGGAGCGAGACAGAGCGACTGCTCCAGCCTTAATTAAAAAAACCGCTCCGCGCTCTGAACAAATTCCGCCTGCTCCACTCCTCGCTCACGCTCCGCTCACATGCTCTGGAGCACGTTTGTTTTTACTGTAACCCAATACTGTAGGATCCAGGGTTTACCTCCCACAGGAGGGAGAGGAAGAATTTTGACACCGCAGCAGGAGGATGCTGTGGTGCAGATGGTGATCGCCAATAACAGTGTAAGGCGGAGAGAAATCCACGAGAACATTATTGCCGATAACAACATATTTGCAAAGATCAACACTGTTAGCACAACTGTTTGTCTCAAGTTGTTTTAAAAAGGTAGCGAGGGTTATTTCTATTGCAATGAATACGGTCAGAGTAATAGGCTGGATGAGCCCTATAAAGGGCTTACTTTTATTGTTGCAGGCTGTTGGTCCGTGGCACCTGAACACTTCTAAACCTGTGGATTCCCATCTGCTCTCCAGTCTGCAGCACTCCTGTTTGTAAGAACCTGTGTGATCATTAAACCATGTGGATTGTCTGCCGGTTTTTCCACTTTATCTTTCAAAGACGCTGTTTCTTCTAAAATCAGTTATGTGCCCCCTGGTCATATGTATAGTAATTCATTTGCGTGCTCCCACTTGAAGAAATTTCTTAAAGTCAGTCTAACAATTCTCCTTTGTCAGTGTGATGACTTCAGTGTGAGCCTTTTACCTGTAGAGCATTTTGGCTCTATTACACTAGACTTCTGCAGTGGCTCAACTTTCTACGTATTTGACTGTTTAGTAGTAATTTTGGGCACAGAATGTTCTCCTCTTCATACAGGACTGTGTAAAAGTCTTGAGCTGTCAAAGAGGATGATGTTCAAATGATCTTCATGTTGGTGTAGAACTATAAAATGATGTCTGTCAGAACATGGCAGCTCTGTCATTTCACAGCCTCTCCGACAGTCACCACAGTATCTGCAGTCCCACCCCATGCATACAGCTATTTTTTGACTTGACCACTATCACACCTCTTATGGCTAATTAGTACCTCTTTGACTTTTGTTAACTTATTAAATTAATGAGTAAAATGAGCTGGTGGTGAAGTTTACATAATACTGTACGTGGAACGGCTGAGGTGCCCCTGAGGAGATGTTTGGGAACTGAAGAGGTGTTTATCTCACCACCCAAAAAGGCATCAGTAGCGTTTTGGAGAACAGAAGAAATACTTGTGAGTTTAAATTGTGTTTCTTTTAATTTCCATCCATCCATTTTCCAAACCGCTTATCCTACTGAGTTTAATTTGCATATATTCTAATGTTAAATAGTCCTTTTTCTGATCAATTATGTAATTACTACTCGGACGAACAGCATTAAACATTTTCTTTGGCGGCCCAAGACTTTTGCTCAGTATTGTAGGTAAGAGTCTTTAGAAAAAGGACAGGAGGTACTGTGAGCTTTGAAGGACACGTTACCAGCTGTATCTGTGCAACGCGCTACAGCAAAAGATTGAAAGGGTCTGCTGAGCAGAGCGAGGAATCGAGGCAGCGGTGAATGAAACTGACGAGAGGCAGACTGACACAAGTGTTTCCTTATATTATTCCATAAAGGAACTGCACAACAAACAACAATAACATGATGACCATGAATGACAAGTTACACTAAGGATGGTAAGGCACACACACGGCGAGTAATTACACAATGGCTAAGAGATCCGAGGATCAGGCAAGAACCGAGGACAGCCACAGTTAAAGGCACAGGTGACAACCCAATACACAGCACAAACTACAAACAGGGGCTATATACAAGACATACACAGGGCTATACACACGCGCTCACTGGGACATGCAGATGCTGCCGGCACTACAGTATGATAGCGTATTGGAATTATACACAGTTCAGTACAGTATCGTAATTTGAAAAGCATTTGAAACAGCTGTACTGTACATTGTCAAAAAAATCTGTAAATAGCGACACTGTCTATTGTATTACCTTATATCCATGTAATACATATACAAATGTCAGATGTTAATCTGCCTGAGACATGAAGAAAAAGGGAAAAAATCGGTTATAATGGTCATCGGCTTATAGCGATCAATTTCACCCAGACAGATGTGATCACTGTATATAGATTCCACTGTATTACCAGCTATAAAGGCAAGAGGCATAGCGGAAACTCGCTGACTTCACTTGAGTGAGATGCCTGAATGGCTGTCATGCTCTCCTTAGCATGTATTATTCAGCTCCATTCATGTAAGTTTTGCAGAAGGCTTACTGAGCTTCCATTTTGAGCAAACTGTGCCAGTCATAAGCACAAGTCTGCCTGTTGCTCCAGTGGCCTAATGGAAGAGGCACTGGTCTTCTGAGCCAGGGACAGAGCTGGACTGGGCACCTGGGATACATAGGAAATTTACAGACGAGAGGAGGCCATTCGGCCTATCAAGCTCGTCTGGGCAGAACTTACCTAATAGCTCAGAGTTGTTAAAATCTTATCTACTGTAGCTCTGATTTAAAGAAACCCAGGGTTTTACCTTGGGCTACACTAGCAGGAAGACTATTCCATACTCCAACTACACGCTGTGTAAAGAAGTGCTTTCACAAATACATTTTAAAATGTCCTGCCGCTAATTTCCCCCTATGGCCACAAGTTCTAATATATAAACTAATATTGAAATAGCCATTTGGCTGAACAGCATCCAGACCTGTTAGAATCCTATATACCTGAATCATGTCCCCCATTAGTCTTCTTTCCTAGAGGTTGAACAGATTCAGTTCAGCTAACCTCTCCTCATAAGACATTCCTCTAAGACCAGGAATCATTCTTGTAGCCCTACGTTGCACCCTTTCCAAGGCAGCAATGTCCTTTTTAAGGTATGGTGACCAAACCTGCACACAATATTCTAGGTGGGGTCTTACCAAGGAATTGTACAGTATAATTGTAGCATCACCTCCCTTAACTTAAACTACACACACCTAGAGATGTAACCTAACATCCTATTGGCCTTTTTAATTGCTTCCCCAAACTGACGAGAGTAGAACATGAAAGCATCAACATACGCACCGAGGTCATTCTCACAATCAGCTAACTTTATTTCAGTGGAACCCATAAAATATCTGTACTTTATATTTCTGCTCCTTTCATGGATAACCTTACATTTATCTACTTTAAATTTCATCTGCCAGGTATCAGCCCAGTTGCTAATTAAATCCTATTGTAGCCTCTCCGCTGCTAGATCAGTATCTGCTACATCACGTACCTTGGTGTCATCAGCAAATTTAACCATTTTACTGTATGTATTGACGTCACTATCATTGGCGCAAATTAGGAACAATAGTGGTCCTAAAATTGAACCCTATGGTATCCCACAATGAACGCAGGCCCACTGTGACATTGTGCCTCTAATAACTACCCACTGCTTCCTGTCTGTAAACCAGTTTTTGATCCAGGCTGATACAGTTTGTAAAAACCCTGTAGCTTTGACCTTAAGGACTTCTGGAAATCTAATAATTCAATGAATCTACATGGTGGTGAGTTATTTGTGTTCTCTACTGTGAACACCCATGTACAATAATCATTAAATTCATTTACTATATTAATTTCATTTTCAATTATAAAGCCCTTACTATCCTGTAGATTAGTGATTTCAGCTTTTAGAGCTTTTTTGGAGATAAAACATTGGAAGAAACTTTTAATGTCATACTTGTCATTCATTTTTTAACTCAACCTGTAGACTCCTGCCTTATTTTGAAATCATTAGTTATCTTCCATTTGTGGAAGAGAGCCCTTCTCCCCCGGACTTTATTCTTAATTTCCTTAGTAAACCACCTTGGTTGTAGTTTCCTAGATTTAGTTCTGCTGGTAACAGGTATGAAGTCCTCTTGTCCTTTTAAAAAATTCCCATGCCTCTTCAACCGTTTTGCTATTTAACTTGTTCACAGTTTCTAGTTTCAGTCTCATACCATTAAAGTTTGCCTTCCTCACAATATATTTTTTTCTTTTGGATTTTACTCTTCTGACACGAAAATTAGCCTGAAATTTAACCATGTTATGATCACTACTGTCCAGTGGTTCTAAAACCTCTAATTTTTCAATCCTATCCTGGTTATTAGAAAAAAGAAGATCAAGAATGGCTTCTCCCCTGGTAGGGGTATTAAACTGAGTAAAAAAACAATCCTGTACCACTTCCACCATCTCCAGTTCATTTACAGAAGAGCCAGAGACTGTGTCCCACTGTATCCCTGGTAAATTAAAATCACCCATAACCACCACATCATTTTTATTACTCATAATCCTGATGTCGTCATACAACATTCTGCTTTCCTCTGCAGCTACATTAGGTGTCTATAACAAACACTGACAATTAGGCCATTTGAGTTTTTAGCATTTATTTTAGCATCTGTCATTTCCGTACTGGGTCCCATCTAGGATGACTCCTTCTCTTTATCATATTGATTGTTGCGATGAACCAAGGCAGTAGAAAGTGTAACAGGAAGCTTCATCACCATACCAGGTCTGAGGCTTAGAACGGCCATGTCCTCTGCTGGGTCTCACTTTGTCTTTTACCTGCTTGTCATGGTTAAATCAGGCATCGCTTGAGGAAGGCTCATGCTGCACCTCACAGGGGCTTTATAACCTAGGGGTCTCTGAAAAGAAGCACTAAGTACCATTATGTGTGTCCAGAGCCCCTTTGCTGTTTAAAGTGGACACACTAAGAAAACACTCACCCAGCCCCGACTGTGCAGCAGAGTGGCGCAGAGGAAGTGTGCTGGGCCCATAACCCAGAGGTCGATGGATTGAAACCATTCTCTGCTATGTTGTCTCTCTTTTCTTATGCCAAGTTTAAGTGCTTCACAGCAAATTGCTGATCTTTCCTTCATTAAGGCTCTTATCCCCAGTGTTCAGAGGTTTTCAAAGGGGGGTGTTTTGCCCCCCTTTCCTCAGCTCTTCTTTGAAATTCTGCTTCTAAGGTCAGCATCCCAGACACCTTTTCACTGATGCTGATGACACTGATAGAGATGGTGAAACATGGCACCAAGATAGAAGAATGAGTGAAGCACCAAGTACTCTAAAGTGTGTTATGATACCCTTTGCTATTTAAAGTAGAAACACTGAGGAAAGACTCAGCTGGTCATTGTTCTACTACCTGCAAGCCGATCATTAGTGCATCTCCAGCCAACCGCCTCTGCTGTTTTACAAAATTCACAGCTAATCAGCTCAAAAATTTGTCAGACTTTTTCATTTTCTGTTGGCATTTATACCCCTGACCGCTAGATGGCAGTGATGTAATCTATCTTCAGCCATCTGACTCATCCACTCCAACGTAAACAGAGTCAAAAACCAAAATGGCAATGCATGCAGGCACAGCGGCCTGGAGCTTTTCAATGCTACGCTTTTGTTGTGTAATATCTGACAATGTGCTACTGGTTTCTTTGCTTCTAGCACCAGAATTTTTTCTTTATTTTTATTCTTTTTTATTTTTGGTCTATGTATCTTTAGCTTTTATATGTATTTTATCTGTATTTATACTCTGTAAGTGTTAGTCTGTAGTTTTATGCTTACTATGGCGTCTACAGGCTTGCTCCAAATTACATCTCATTGTATTTTCACAGTGACAATAAAAGCATCTCACCTTATCCAAGGTTGGAGGTTGGATAAGGGCGCACCGCTAAAGTTTAGCTTTAGCAAACCTAGCTGTTGTGTTCACTGACTTATTACAACCTTAGAACACTAGGTGGCAGTGTCGAAAGGCAGACACTGTAGAGACGAGAAAGGAAGAAGTGTGATGAGTAGAGTGAGACGAATACGAACATCCGTACTGCTGTGCTACCTTGATGTTTTTGATGTAATGCTTGTTAAGTAAATAGCATTTCGTTTAACAGCATTTGTATATTCTCTGGCCTGGTTATTCGAGTGCTACACTACATTTCTGGCGACGAGTTTTGTGTTTTCACCTCTTCTTTTTTTTGCTGACTCACCATGGCTGGAAACGTGCCTGCACCTCCGATGTTTTTGCCGTGCCCGGGAGAGCCCCCGATACCTTTCGACATGTGGATGCGGATTTTCAAGAACTACCTACTGGTAATTAATGCAACGGGAAATGCTTGGCCTGAAGCGCGCAGGAGAGCTACGCTACTCCACTGTCTCGGAGCCGAGGGACAACGGACTTTCTACTCGCTACCAGATACAGGTGACTCCTTTGACTCTGCTGTCACTGCTTTAGAGAAACATTATACACCTAAAGTAAACGTTGTTGTGGAACGACATACCCTCAGACAGCGAAAACAAGCACCTCACGAGACTATTATACAGTATGCGGCCGTATTGCGTGATCTCGCTTCAAAATGTGGATTTGATGATAAAACCGATGAGATGATCCGTGATCAGCTGATTGAACATGTGAATAACTCAAACATAAGAGAGAGGCTCCTGCTCGAATCGGATCTGACACTGGACAAAACCTTAACACTCGCATCACAAGTAGAATCTGCTGTTCAACAAGCAAAAACAATAGCAGGAAAGGACAGTGTCTCAGTGCAAGCTGTACAACCTCGTTCACAATTCACTAAAAAGAAATACACACAGCACATTCATCCTAATAAGCCATTCAATGCCTCCACTACATCTTCCCGCAGCTGTTTCAGGTGTGGTTCTAACACACATCTGGCTAATTCTTCTCAGTGTCCTGCAGCCAAAGCAACTTGCAAGTCTTGCCATAAAGTTGGACATTTTTCTCGTGTTTGTCGCTCATCCAAGACAAGTGATGTACGTGAGATTCAGCTACCTAAACTGACTGTGCTATACTTAAACAACACTTGCCATGCACCACATACACTTACATGCAAAATCAATATCAGTACTCCTGCTTCTCTTACCAAAGAGCATGAAATGGTTGTTGACACAGGATCAGGAGTATCTATTTTGCCACACCACATCTATGTTCAGTATTTCAATGACACACCACTACTTCCACCTGTTAGTCAGCTAGTGACTTACACAAGGAAGAGAATTCCTGTGCTTGGTTGCCTACAAGTCAAAGTGAGTAGAGGAGTTCTCACTGCCCCAGTTACATTTTACGTGGTGAAGAAGGGCACTTCTCTTTTAGGAAGAGATCTCATGAAAGCCTTAAGCATCTGCATTGAAGGTAACACTACCCTCCCTCCCGTGTTTACCACAAACTCTGCATCTGCTCCCTGTATCCCTACTGCTAGTGCTGTTAGCTGTGTGACTGTTTCAACCGCTTCCTGCATCCCTACTACTCCAGACATTGGTTGTGCACAAAACTTTGTGCATAAGGTGAAAATTGACCCCACTGTTAAACCAGTACGCCAGAAATTACGACGCCTGCCTTTTGCTGTAAGAGCTTCTGTCTCAGCTGAACTTGACCGCTTGCTGAAAGCTGGTGTGATTGAGAAAATTGATGCATCACCTTGGGTTTCGCCTATTGTAGTTACAGGACGGAAAACTGGTGGAATACGAATGTGCACAGATCTCCGTGAACCAAACAAGGCTGTGGTCACAGATTGCTACCCTCTACCTCATGTGGATGAACTGCTTGCAAATTTACAAGGTGCAAAGCTGTTTTCTACAATCGATCTGGCTAATGCATACTACCAGTTGCCTCTTCATGAAGATAGCAGAGACCTTACAGCATTCATCACACATGATGGTCTGTTCCGATTCTGCAGAATTCCTTATGGCCTCACATCAGCCCCCTCAGCCTTCCAGAAAATGATGGCTGACATTCTCAACGGTCTTCCAGGTGTTCAAAATTATTTGGATGACCTTATTGTCTATGGCAACTCCCCTGTTGAGCATGACCAGAACCTCAACGCTGTCCTCCAAAAGCTGAAGGAGGCTGGATTGGTTCTCAATGAGAACAAATGTCACTTCAGGAAAACCTCCCTACGCTTCCTAGGTCATGTCATTACTGTAGATGGCATTCTTCCTGACCAAGAACACATTAATGCTGTCCTGAAAGCCCCTCCTCCATCTGACGCTGTTGCCCTGAGATCGTTTCTGGGCCTAGTGTCCTGGTATTCAAAGTTTCTGCCTAACTTTGCGACGGTTGTGGCTCCTATGCGTGCCTGTGTCAGTGAAAAAGACACATTTACATGGTCTCCTGCAGCACAAAGCAGCTTTGAGGAAGTTAAGCAACTTCTTGTGGACAGTCCTGCGCTTGCTCTTTTTAACCCTTCTCTACGACCGGTAATTTCCACAGATGCAAGTGACTATGGACTTGGAGCTGTCTTTGCACAAGTACAACCTGATGGCACAGAGAAGCCTGTGGCTTTCGCTTCCCGCACACTGACTGAAACGGAGAGGAAATACTCGACTGTTGAAAAAGAAGCACTTGCTTGTGTGTGGGCTACAGAAAAATGGAGAACATACCTGTGGGGACGTCGTTTTACTCTCCGCACAGATCACCAGGCATTGACAACACTGCTCAGCACAAAGGGAATCGGTCGGGCTGGTATGCGGGTTGCCCGCTGGTCTGCACGCCTGCTATGTTTTGACTATGATGTTGTCTATCGACCAGGCTCCCAGAACTATACGGCTGATTGTCTCTCGCGCCTTCCCCTGCCTGCGCCTCCTGACTCTATTTCAGATTCAGAACCCGAGATGGTGGCACATATTTCTGCTGTCCTAAGCTCCCTTCCAGTGGCTGACTTCAACTCTGCTTGTTCTTCTTGTCCTGAACTGTCAGCCCTGCGCTCACAACTTGAAAGTGGTTGGCCTCCATCGGTTAAATCAGTAAGTGGTGTACTAGCCCTATACTATAAGATCAGAGATGAGCTCTCCGTCAAGGATAACTACATCCTCAGAGGCTCAAGACTCATCGTGCCACTCTCCTTACGACACGCACTGATCATGCTTGCACATGAGAGTCATCAAGGAATCGTCCGCACAAAGCAACGTCTGCGCGACCTCTACTGGTGGCCAAAGATGGACTCACAAGTTCAGTCTTGCATTGCTTCATGTATACTCTGCCAGGTTAATGATAAAACAGCTTCTATTCACCCTGCTCCTTTGCAACCAGTCCCGCTGCCTGATGGACCATGGAAGAAACTTGGCCTTGATATTGTTGGACCCTTTAACACTGCAGTTTCTGCTTGAAAACAGGCGGTATTCAGGGCTAACGGGGGTTTATTTGGGACGACAGGACCAGGAAACATTCACCCACGCCGAATCCACAATGACAGACAAAGGGAACAGGTCAGACCAGGACTTAAATACAACGAGACTAAGCAATGAAATCAGACAACGCTGGAAACGATCAGGGAAGCACACGTGGGAATTCAGGGGGCGTGGCACACATGAGGAGCCGACGAGCAGGGCATGACACATACATACATACAAACGCACACCCACTGCCACCCCAGTCTTGTCTCTTAACGCACACGCGTAGGCCTTTTTGGAAAAAACATCAATCACCGCAAGCAGATACTTTAACCCATCATTGTACGTCGCCAGCCCTTGCATGTCGCATAAATCGGCCTGCCACTGACACATGGTTGTCAGTACAAACACTCTGTTCCTGGGGAAATTCTTTTTAACCGGTTTATGTGAATTTGTACATTTGTACATCTTACTTTGAAAAACTTTCATGTTACATTTTAAAACATTTGTACATCTTTCTTTGAAAAACTTTCATGTCACATTTTAAAACATTTGTACATCTTACTTTTAAAAACTTTCATGTTACATTTTAAAACATCTGTACATCTCACTTTGAAAAACTTTCATGTTACGTCTTACAAATATTTGTGTAACTAAAAACTATGGTCAAGTTATATTACCATTCTTTAAAGTTTTTAATGTGTATTTGCAGCATGGTGCTAAATGCAGCTTACTGGTTGCCATTAAATGTAATTAAATAATCATGTACACCTTCTTTAAAATAACAAGACTATATCCTAAATTCTTACACCCCTGCCTGATTCCACAGTTCCTACCCCACACTTATGTGTCCCCCATCCCACCCTTCCATGACTTGTGAGATAAGGAAAGCACACTTCTGCCTGCCTGGTCGGTCATTTCTAGCCACTATTTAGGTTCTTCCTCAAATCGTGTTGCCTAAATGACTTATATCCCACTCATATTAATTTAAAATTTCGCTATAACAAAACAATCCTTATACATTTTAATAAAAAACGTGAACTATATATGTTTGTTTTTTTGATTGAGCAAACTCTTTTGTGTTTTTGTGTGCGTGTCCAATACAACTGTAGTTTGTATCAACTTTTTTTTTTTTTAGTTTGACCTCCAGGGTGTGTGTGTTTGTCCGCATGCGCGTGAATAAACATTTACTGAAAAACGTATTTATTCAAATAACTAAGACTTTATTCTGTCAAAGTTTTTAAAAATGTGCTTAATAGTACCTAACCGGGGGTGCTCCCCCAGAGACAGTTGCTAGTCCATTTATTCTTTTAAAGACTACTGATTCCAATTTGGTGCCATATGCTTTTATCTTGTAGTCTCATTCTCTCAGAGTTTCTCTCAGACTCGCGCAGCACGGCTCTCAGCTCTCCGGCATCGCTCTCTCCGAGTCCTTTGCGGATTATCCAAAGCCGTGGGGACCTTACCACAGTACCGCACCAGACACAGCGTACGCTCACGCTCCATCAGGTAACCCACCCCGCTCAGCCCCGGCGGCGGCGCCCGACAAAAACCCCGACACTCGTAAGCACTCTCCTCAATATAAAATTATAATTTTTAAAATAAATAATAATGAATAATTAAATAAATTAAAATAATAATAAATAAATAAATCCCTCTCCCGTGACGTCACATCGTACCACCACAACCAAGCCCCGCCCACAAGTGAACTTTTGACCCGTGACCTTTGACCCAACCTGTCAATTTGATGGAAGCGGTATCCTCTATCTCTCTCTAGGGACATTTTTCACACAGTCAACAATGACAAGATGCAAACAGCGTGGGCTGCAGTGAACATAAAATAGATGGAGATACAGCTGGTCAGCACGCTCTCTATGGTGCCTCCGTAGAAGGTGCTGAGGATGGGAGAGGAAAGCTCTCTTCATCCGGCGCAGGAAGTGCAAACGCTGCTGAGCCCGTTTAACCGGTGATGTTGTTTGGTGACCAGTCCAGACTGTCAGTTATCTGCACCCCCAGGAATCTGACGCTGCTGACCAACTCCACAGCACTGTTGAGTGCTGAATGATTGGGCTGTTTCCTCCTGAAGTCCATGATCATCTCCTTGGTCTTCTCCACATTCAGGATCAGGCTGTTGTCACTGCACCATCCCACCAGTCTCTTCATCTCCTCTCTACAGGGCAGGTCGTCACTGTTCCTAATGAGACCCACTAATCTACTTTGGATTAAGCCTTCACCTCTCACCCCCCCATCACAGACTAACAATGCAACTTCTTCTCCATCCTGCGCTGCTTGCTGTACTGCATGGAGAAGGTTCGGATGCTGTCCTTCACACTCTCCCACCATTCGGCCACGGAGGGGAAGGTAGGCTTGTCCTTCTGCCACTCGGAGAAGTGATCTAAAAAAAGGTGTCTAAAATCTCTCTCCTCCAGGATCTGCAGGTTCATTTTCCAATAGCCGCCCCCATATACAAGGGCGTCTATGGAGACAGTGGCCTCCACTGCCAGATGGTCAGTGGGCCACTGTGGGGAGAGGGACACCTTTTTAAAAGCAACGGGGGGTGAAGCTAAAATGTAGTCGATGCGGCTGCTGGCTCCGCGACTATTATGCCAGGTGAAGCCCGGCATGCTGGGGTTGCATGTTTTAAAACCGTCCACAAGTTTAAAGGAACGAATAAAATGGCCTGAGCTGGCATCCTGTCTACCCTCCAACGAGAGCCAGGGCGAGCTGCTCCACCTTGTTCGGAGACCCCTCCTGCATTGGTGTCGCACTCGAAGGGGCCTCCTCCACCTCGACCAGGGCTTCTCCTCCTGCCCCCGTCGCCGGCTGTTCCTGCCCAGTCGTGGGGGCTAGAGCTCCCCCACCATTCTCCGTGCCGACTGCTCTGTTACCCGACAGAGCGTCGGCATATGTAGTCTTTTTCTGTGGGCAGGAACGAGCCAGATGGTCCTCGCCGTTACAGTGTTTGCAGCGACGGGGGCCCTTGCAATCCCTGGCCATGTGCCCCGACTCCAGGCAGTTGCGGCGGCGCAGGTTGGCGCATCCCTCCAGGGTGTGTCCAAAGCTGTGGCACTGCCGGCAGAAGGGAGGCTGTCCAGAATAAAAAATGTATGCCTTATTTCCCTGTAGGTTAAAATAGGCTGGGGGGTGGCTAAAACCGCCTGCCCCATTAGCGTCCGGGCGCAGGCGGGCCTGGAACTGGCGTCGGCCAGTCCAGATCCCCAGCTCATCCCGGATGTCCCTGTGGCCAGGAAGGAGGTCCACATACTTTTTTTTAAAAACAAGCAGACGGACTCGGCGGTAACATGCGGGTTAAAACAGTGGACAGTAATAACCCGCTTGTCGGGCCACCACAGAGGCTCGATGGGGGTGCTGGGCCCCCTCCTTGCTCCGCTCCAGGACCTTGCTGCAGCTGTCATCGGTGGACAAGGTGACCTCAAAGAATTCGAAGGGGCCATTCCGCGGTACGCAAAGAACATCTTCCATACGAAGGCCCAGTGCTTCGAAGGCCACCTCCCGGATGAAGGCCAGCCGGTCGGGGAAGGTGCCCACCTCCCCCTCAGCCCTCCAGCAGAACCGGGCGGTATTCCGCAGGCCCCCGCCTGCTACCAGCCACGGCCCGCTGAAGGGCTTCCTCGATGGTCCGCCGGCCGTTGCCATCCGGGAAGGTCCACCGACGTCGCCGCTGGAGCAGAGTCCTTCCGCCGCCGTGGTCTCGACGTCCGCCGTCCGCCAATCCGGGATGAGTCGAGCAGAGCTAAACTATAAAACCAGCTAAAAATAAAAACACCAGTTCGCCCAGCAGGGCGGCGGACAAGCCACCAGCCACTGCGGGATCCCCAGCCTACTAAAAACAGTAGTAGTTATGACCGACTCGCGTCGCCATAATGAGATTTAGTCGTACTTACGTTAAAAACCAAGGAAGGCACGGGTCGCCCCGTGGCAGCGGCGGTCAAGCCACCTGCTGGTCACGCCTTAGGTTAACCGTGCCTTCCTCTAAAAAACCCGACACAGTCCGTGAAAACCGGTAAAAAGTCAGTAAAATCCACTTGATTTTAGCCAAAAGGCCGAGAAGCGATACCCGCAGACTGCACCCCGCCGACACAAAATCACAATCTAAAAGGCTGAAACACCATGCAAATCAATGCCAACCCAGTACAATAAGAATTTTATTTATCAAACATTTAACAAATAGAACTACCTGCAGAACTATTACCCTTAACACAGGCAAAAGAGCAATTCCACCAGCAAATACAATTATACACCATTAAAATCCAATTACATGGCCAATAAAACAATTAAAATGTTACCTTACATGCATGCCAATAAAAAGTTAAGACAAAAAGAAAAAGTTCAAAAAGGAACATACCCGCAGACTTCCAAACTCTGCACAAGGGTCGGGCTAAAACAGCATCATACACTTTCCTAAAACACATAAAATCAGTAACCTTAGGAATAAAATAGGTCAATCACAAAATAAACAGCACAACAGATAAAATAAAATGTTAATAATGTTAATATTGATGAATATGTGCCAACAGTGATCAACCAAAAAAGTGCTCAGTAAATTCTGTACATGCCATTAAATACAATCCAAACCAAATAAAACACAAGCACAGAAAAAGAAAGCAAACTTACATAAAACCCGAGGTGTCCTTTGTGTGCTTCAGGAAAGCACATCATGTCAACCCTGTAGGATGGATTGTCACCACCTAGACGTACTGGGGCAGCCTAGGATCAAGGCAGTTAGATGGATGTCAGCTTACCTCTGGGGGTAGGTCGTTTAGGTGGATGGCAGCTTATTTCTGTGATCAGGGTGTTTGGGCAAATGTCAGCTTGCCTCTGAGATCAGAGTGTTTAGGTGGAAGCGAGGTTACCTCAGGGGTCAGGGGGCTGGGTCAAAGGCAGCCTACCTCTGGGGTTAGGGCATTTGGGTGGATGTGAGCTTACCTGAGGCGCCTGCGTGTTTGGGTGGACAGCAGCTTGTCTGAGATCAGAGCATTTGGGTGGATGGCAGCCTACCTCTGGGGTTAGGACATTTGCGTGACTGTGAGCCAGGTCATTCTGGACCTGAGGGGTCTGCGTGTTTGGGTAGACCGCAGCTTGCCTCTGCGATCAGGGTGTTTGGGTACATGTCAGCTTACCTCTGGGGTCACAGCGTTTGTGTGTAGGGCAGCTTACTACAGCTAACTCTCAATTAGTTTAACTGAATTTATCCTAAAAAATAATATTCATCTCTATACCTGACACACAAAATACCGTGACTTATATATAATGTGGCATGTTGTAAATGCAACCAGTAATCAGAAGACATGTGAAGACACACAGAAGTGTGACATGTGCTGCACACCAGGGCAATTTCAGAATCCCAAATCAGATCTGTAGTTAACACCAAGCTATGGTAAACCAAGTGGCAACTATATACATGTATGGAAATCACACAACCCGAAAAACATATTAATACACAGGTATGTCTGACTCACTATCAAAAACGATGTAAACTTCTGTAGTAGATTAACAGACACAAAAAACCCAGAGGTACACCAACGAAAACACAGTTTTCCAACTAGCAAGTCGCAATTAACTTCTAAATTATCGAAACCCAGCTACATCGATAAGTACAAAAATTACCACGGAACATACATGTATTAGTTTAATAAAGTTTAAGCAGAAATTATCTAAATAAATCCGGCTTTAGTTTTGTTTGCCGGAGCTCGAACGCCGGACATGTCTTACTAAAAGGGCGCGAAGGGGGCAAAGTAACCATGACAACCGCCTGCGGCTGGCGCCACACAACGTCGTTGACCGCAGTCAGACTCTCGCGTGTTTATGTCTGACCGACTCGCGTCGCCATAATGAGATTTAGTCGTACTTACGTTAAAAAAAAGCTCTTACCAACCTCATTTCACTGTATCCTATGCACAGCAATTTATTTAGCTTTCAACAAACTTAATTTTACAGAACAGAATTTCGGTATTGCCTCATCATGAATATATGATAATAAAAAATTCATTAATTTTCTCTAGTCAACGCACTGAATTACGACGGCCAATATTATGTATTATTTTGACAATAATATAAGTAGATTATTCTTTTACTATATGTAAATTCCTTAATTATATTCCATTGCTACTTTACAAAAGCCTTCAGGAAGTTTGGTGTTTTCATGACAACTAACCAAGTGTCTAACCAGTGTTTACCTGAATAATACAGAAAATTAAATGACACTTGTTAAACTCACCTGGACGTACCTTTTACAGTCGTTTAAACCGTCATGAGCAATGCTGAAATCACTGTTGCAAACAGTTCAGCGCGTAACATTGTCATTATTTTTCATCCTTATTAAACAAGGGCACGTTTTTGTGTAGTCTGTGGTGAAATGCATTTTATATTTTCGTTTTTTGAGACACTCTCCCTCCGCCGTGACGCTCCATGGAACCAATACCTTCGGTTCTCTGGGAGTTAAATAAAGGCCCGCCCGCACTGAAATATGATTGGCTTATATGGCTAAGTAAACCAATCAGGTTTACAATCTAGCACTGGCTACATGAAGAGTCACACATATAGGGA
This sequence comes from Brienomyrus brachyistius, assembly GCF_023856365.1. Taxonomy (NCBI): domain Eukaryota; kingdom Metazoa; phylum Chordata; class Actinopteri; order Osteoglossiformes; family Mormyridae; genus Brienomyrus; species Brienomyrus brachyistius. Next base: position 450,350 of record NW_026042347.1, read on the forward strand.
TCCACACATACGCACGTTCTCTCTTTCTCTCTATCCCTCTCTCTCTCGCTCATTCCTAGCTCATTTACTTGCTCATTCGTGTGTGCTACTGTCTCGCGTGCATGCTCTTGTTTGCTTGCTCTAGTTTCCAGGATATTTTTTTTTTAATTTAGGGGCATCAGGGAGCCGCTGTCAATATGCGGGAGACTTGGGATGTCTGGATAACTGCTTATTTGTACTATCATGATAACTGATCATTTCCAGGGAGCCGTAAATGTTTACACATATTTATTATTTTATAATATTTCATGTATATTTTCAACTTATTCACACCTTATTGTACCATGCGTCCATGCATACTTTACTGTAAAATCAGACAGATAAACATTTAGAAAAATAATCGATTCTACAACTTAACTTGCAGCTGTCCAATTACACATCCATATTTTATTGCTGCAGATAACTGAGGTAGGTGTGGTATATAACGCTGAAGGTTAGACGTATAGTACAATAACATATGTACAACATGTGGTCATTTCAGTCAGACAAACGTTTAAAGTGGAAAACGAGCTTTATATTTTACCGGCAATTTCCATAGCACGTCCATGGACACTGCCATCTATTGAACAAGTAGGGTTACTGAATCGTGAAATGTTTTTTTAGGACCACTAAAAGAGGATTATCAGTATGAAGGTTTATCAATAAAAATAATTTATTAAAATAAATATTACAGGACTCTCCCTGAAAATAAGGTGTTCTTAGCTTCCAAAGCCAAGGACACATTCTAGTGATTTTCCAGGAGAAAACAATCAATCAGCTCATGTTGAAGCTCACAAGGTGTGGAGAACAAGAAAGACAAGTAAGGGAGAAAGGCAAGGTGCAGAGCATACACAAGCAATGTAGCGGCACATCAGTTATAGTGTATGATTAAAAATACATCATTTCTCACAGTATCAATAGTGGCCCATTGCTCCTACTGTAGCCTCACACCTCCAGGGTTGTGGGTTCAATCTGCACCCCTGCTGTAATAAACAGTGAAATTATCACAGTAACACTGTTTATCAGTAAAATAGTACAATACTGTAGAAAGTAGGGCAATATTTATGAGAACCTTGCCGATAAAATGCTGCAATGCACTGTAATTCAGTACGTAAACTGCAAATAAATAAACTGTAGAATTTACTCAAATTAAATGATGTAATAATTTGCACTCGCTTTTTTGGGTTGAATTTAGTATACGCAATTCTAGGAAATATTTTAAATAAATCAAGTTAAAATCTGGGGTGGCATGGTGGTGCAGGAGTTTAGAATGGCATCACCGGTTCATCAGGTGTGGAGTTTGCATGTTCTCCCCATGTCGTTGGCACTGTTGCCTCGCACCACTGGGACCCGGGTTCGAGTCTCTGCCTGGGTCACATGTGTGTGGAGTTTGCATGTTCTCCCCATGTCGTCGTGGGGTTTCCTCCGGGTACTCTGGTTTCCCCCCACAGTCCAAAAACATGCTGAGGCTAATTGGAGTTGCTAAATTGTGTGAGTGGTGTGTGAGTGTGCCCTGCGATGGGCTGGCCCCCCATCCTGGGTTGTTCCCTGCCTCGTGCCCATTGCATCCGGGATAGGCTCCGGACCCCCCGCGACCCAGTAGGATAAGTGGTTTGGAAAACGGATGGATGGATGGATGCAACAAATACCAGTTACCATGTTCAGAAGGTCAAGTGCACTCACCCTACCCTTTGTTGGCATTAAGTGGATAACATTTGCTGGGTGATACTGTATGACCGGGGGAGGCGTTTGATGATGGGCATCTACTTTGATAATGCTTGGGTAATAGTACCATGTTTTGTTATTTAATATAAATACTTGACTGAACCAGCTTATGTATTTGGTCTTTAAGAAGTTTTTACTGTTGTCTGGTGTGCTGTCATATAACCTGTCTGACAGAAAGCTGTTTCTCCTCTCAGCACTAGGCGAATGGAAAAAGCCGTGAGCTGGGCTGATGACGAGTACTGGGCAGCCTGGGATAAATGGGATGAGGTGATCGAATGGGGAGATGAAGGATCTTCACCTAAAACACCTTCCTCCAACCAGGCTGGCACCAGTAATGGAGACATGGATGCTGGGGCGGTGAAGGAATATTATCAGAATAAAAAGAAAAAGTCAGACTTTAATCAGAAGTCAGAATTCAAACATATGTATTTCTGAGTTGGAGTCAGTCTGATATTAATTGAAACCACAAACTATGTAACACTATGTAAATGATTCTCACTGACTGAGCAACATTGAAATAATTTCTATAATCATGTTTACTATAAAGAGAAATGTTTCTGTGCAACAGGTCAGCAAAAGAAATGGGTGTGCAGAGGCCTAACAGTGAGGATACGTAAATACGGATGACAGTGAACAACAAACCCCACTTCTGCCAACCATAGTTACCCCATCAGTTTGGAGGGAATCAGTGGCTGAGGGGATGAGGAGATCCACTGGGCGGGAGGACCCATTCTCTGTGGCTGAGTACGAGATCCACCACTGGTCCGGAGTGAGATACTGGTCACGAGAGGCAAAGAAGACACCTGTAAATGAAAAATCCATTCTGGACCTTTGTAATGCCCTGCAGTCATTTACTCTCTCTTGGGGGGAAGGCTGACAGGATGTCCAACACCCAGAACCATATTTAAACCTTTAAAATTATAAAATAAGTTCAGTCTGATATTGTGTCAGCCAAATGGTGTCATCAATGTGCATCATAAATATAACACCTAGCTGATGGTGGACCTAAATTTTCCAAATAAACCAGGAATCATATGAATCATGTCAGTGCACTTTGTACTGAATTGCTTTGGTATAGTGATGTATGCAGGGTTTCATCTATTCCCTTACATAGTCATGTGTGACGTATTGCTGTAATGCAAATGTTTTTTTTTTTTTAAACTCCCCATTCATTTGTGTTCCTGCCACTCTATAGCTAAGTACAAACATTGAATGATAAAGGCATAGCGGAAACTCAATGAGCGCATTTGACCGAGATCCATGGATGGATGTCATCTTCTCCTGAACTGTGAGTGATAATGTCTCGGCCCCAAGATGCATTTTACCACAGATCCATTCATGTCACTTTTGCAGGCTTGCTTATAATTTTCTGAGCTTCCATTGTGAGTCAAGTGTCCTGGTCATAAGCTCAGGTCTGCCGGTTGCCCCACTGGCCAAATTCCCACGGCCCTGACTTTCTGAGCTGGATATCGTGGTTTTAAGTCCCATCTGGGGTGATTCTTTTTTTACTTTTCCCAGCTGCCTTCTGCTTTGTGATATAATAAATATTGCAATAAGTTTCATCTTCATTTTCAATTAATCAAACTGTATGAAAACTATATTTGCAGCAATTACAGCTTTGCAGTCCTTTGCCATTAGAGCTGTCCGTTTATGACAATATTAGGGGAAATTTCAATCCTGCTATTCCCAGAGGTGGGACTGGCTTGGTATTTTCTCTGACCTCATGGTGAAGCTGGTCTCACATGAGCTTGATAGGCTGGAGATGTGATGATTCTGTAGGCCAGTCAAGCAGGACAGTTCTCTGGATTCCTCATCTTTCACCAGTGTGCTTTGAATCAGCCTTGCTGCTTGATAGAAGTGCTGACCACAGGGAGTGGCATGAGTTGTAAAACAGAGCGGTAACCTTGCTGGTTCATTGCACCTTGTACTCTGTGTAAATCACCCACCTTACCAGCACCAAAGCAGTCCCATACCGTTTTACTCCCTCTGCCATGCTAGACAGAAGCATGGCAGCTATTCTTTGAAGTTGTGCTTCTAAGGCCAGCATACAAGTTGTATTTTCCCTGTTGCAAAAAACACTGGTAGAGATGGCACAACGAGGCACTGAAGGTTTGAGCCTTTTTAACCATTGTATTGAAAACTGGTTCACTACGCGAAGACAGTGCACATGAGTGACATTTCGTGGTGAAAGTACCACTCCTGATTATATATATATACATGTATGAATGCATTTGACTATGTGTGTGTGTGTGTGTGTGTGTGTGTGTGTGTGTGTGTGTGTGTGTGTGTGTGCGTGCAAACTGACAGACTGGGAAAATGAATTCAGAAGTTTTGTTTTGCTAAAAGTAAGTTCATTTTTAGAGAAAATTAGTCACAAACGAAAACAAAAGAAACTGATGGATTTTTCTCTCTTTCCTATCAAGTGAAACAATAATAAAAGCAGACTTAGTTATTGAATTTATATAAAGAATAACAAACTATCTGCCATTCTTTACGGTCACTTTTGCCAAGTTTAATGCCCTTTCTTGTCAATGACCATCATGAGCCTGCAAGGTTCTAACAGGTCGAGATGCTCTTCAGCCAAATGGCTGCTTCAATATTAGTTTAAATACTCATGGCCATAGGTGGAAATTAGTGGGAGAACATTTTAAACTGAACTTGAGAAAACACTTTTACACAGCGTGTAGTTAGAGTATGGAACAGTCTTCCTGTTCATGTAGTGCAAGCTAAAACCCTGGGTTCCTTTAAATCAGAGCTAGATAAGATTTAAAAAATTCTGAGCTATTAGTTAAGTTCTCCCCAAACGTGCTTGATGAGCTGAATGGCCTCCTCTCGTTTGTAAATTTCTTATGCTCTTATTATTTTTCAGTCCAAACTTGGTACCTATTTGGAATAATAGATATATTACCCACAGAAATCAGTCCCCGTACCATGAACGTTGGGTAGAGAAGAACATCTGGTCAGCTTTGCATCTATTGGACATCACAGGAAATGTTCTGTTTTTTGAAAACTTTTGTTTAAAACATAATACAGTTTATTAAAAAAGAGTTTGATATTGTTCTAAAATCTATTCCAGCTGCACATTTAATGTTGGTCAGGAACCTTTTAAACAATTCTCCCCTTCTCCTATTTCATAGCCTCCCTCCTCTCCAATACAATGGTATTATTTTATAAGTAGGGTAAATTCCTAAATGAAATTATTAGACATAATATTATTAGACGTTGCTTATGAACTATTTCGTCACCTTTCCAATAAAAATTCAAATCAACCAGTAAACACATTTGCACTAAATATATTTATTATCCAATACCCCCCAAAGTCAGAGTTACACTTTAAAGTATTCAATGCTATATATACCTGTAATTAATTTCTTCATGCTAAGTTTAACTTTGATAATAATACTTGCACCTTTTAAAATAATGACATAGAAACTTTGGACCACTTGTTCTTCTCTTGTTGCTTCTCAACAAGTACAAAATTTCATTTTTTGACTTCCTTTACTTGTAATGATATTATCTTTGGTGTTGTCCTAAATGATGATACGCTTTATCTTTTACTCAATAAAATTATATTGTTGGGAAAATCTATATTCATAAAACAAGTGTCATGCCCGGCTCGTCCACTCCTCCTGTGTGCCACGCCCCCTGATTACCCACGTGTTTTCTCCCGATTGTACCCAGCTGTGTCTAGTTAATTTGCTCAGTCCTGTGTATTTCAGTCCGTGTCTTACCTGAGTCCATTGTCTGTCATTGATGTTAGTTAGCGTTTCATGTCTCCTGCTCCCTGTTTATTTATTAAATCCCTGGTTTACCCTGACTTCCGCCTGTCCGCCTGCTTCCTGCCCGTTCGCCTCGCACGATCGCCGTTCCGTCCGGCTTTGAACATGACAACAAGATTCTTCAAAACTCCTCCAAACTTTTTTTTATCTTCAAAAAAGAACTTTCTCAGTTCTTCACAGCTTTGACGTTAATGAGGAAAAAAAGCTGCAGTGAAACTTTTGCAAAGGATAAGGGGCCAAACTTTTAGTCCGTAGTACGTGGCGATCGTCAGTCGAATTATGCACTGCTTTTTGGAGCTACAAACGTTCCTGTTAACTTTAGGGATAACAAAAGAATGATGTCATGAGATTCACTGTAATAAAATCACTTTCAAATATTAACGAAATGCAACAAATAAGACTTCTTTAATTCTTATACATGTAGTAAACTGACAGACTGAGAAAATGAATTCAGAAGTTTTGTCTTGCTAAAAGTAAATTCTTTTTTAGAGAAAATTAGTCACAAACGAAAACAAAAGAAACTGATGGATTTTTCTCTTTCTCGTATTAAGAGAAACAATAATAAAAGCAGACTTAGTTAGTTATTGAATTTATATAGAGAAAAACAATCTGCCATTCTTTACGGTCCCTTTTGCCAAGTTTAATGCCCTTTCTTGTCAATGACCATCATGAGCCTGGTATCAGTTCACACACACACACACACACACTCACTCACAACCTCCTAGATGCCGCTCTGAGTAGTGTAATGTTTGTGATCGTGGTTAATCTTATGCTACATTAAGGCCCCATAGTTAATGATGGGGATTAAATCAGGCGATGAAGACAGCCAGGTTACAATTTCATCACCTTCCAAGCTGGTTTTAAGGTGATGTCTTTTCTTTGTTTAAGAATTTTCTGTGCCTATTCTTGAAGTTTCAACTTGTGAGCCTTATGCATTGTATTAAGCTGATGTCTGTGTCAAAGTACGCATGAAAGAAAATTAGACTATTTTGCTGGCTTAGGTCCTACAGGCTTGTTGGCTCAGGGTGTCGTGCTCTTAACATCATGGCTGAGCTCTGCATGTCATATGCATGTTCTGCTGCTTGTTTCCTTGTGCCTGTGTGTGTCTGTGTCTGTCAGTGAGTCCTATGATGCACTGACCTTCTTAGCAGAATATTCCACTTCCTTACAGTATGTCCTATTGTGACTCCCCTATGATCCTGTACTGAATATATTATAAAATGCATGGACATAATCAAATGCTACATCTTCCTTAACTATTCATTTAACATTTTTTAAATGATTTATTTTTCCACTTTTACGTTTAGTGGTCACTCCATAAGAGCTGTCCTTTAACGTGCTGCGCAGTGTCCCTGGATGCTTTGCAGTCCACTGCAAGGCTTGGACTTGAGGAGTCAATTCATTATGAAATGACTCCCAGTCTGAGCTGTGAGCTAATGCAGAATAACCAGAAGCCAGGTAGTGACTCTTGGTTGCTGTAGTTGTTCTCTTCTGACCAGGGAGGTGTTCCACTAAGCAGGATTTCTCAGTTAGCGGAGTTAACTTAAGCTAGAAGTCATGATTGTTCAATAGGAATGCTCCTTACCTCTTACTGGACAATTATGAGTGAGCCAGTGTCTTGTTTAAAAAGAGAAAATCTGTATCCATCTTCTGAATTATTCTGAATTATTCTACTCCTAAACAAACAGTTATCCTCAGAGGCAGCATAACATCTTGGCAGCTGCTCAATGCAGCATTGAAAAGCACTACAGAGAGTAATGAGCTCACAGATGTAATGAGCACAGAGCACGCTGCTCTCAGCAGTTGAGGACATAAATTTTTCCCCACAGAATACTCTGCTTGTGTAGTGTTTGTACTTGGCCTGCTACTGAAGGGGCATAAGTGATAATTAAGTGACATGATAATAAAGTGCATTGCTGGGTGTTTCTTTGCCAATCTCGCATGAAACAGTACTGTGATGCAAGACAGGGAGCTCGCACTCCCTCATTCAGAGAAGGGCACAGAGTGCGGCTGTGGAAACCAGCGCATGTGCAAAAAGGGCATCAGAAATTCTCTGCACCCATCGAGACCCATCCTGGCTGACGGGAAAGCATGGCATGCTGCCCATTTGGCCTCAGTACCCAGTGGACTTCCCAAATTTCCAGCCCTGCCAAAGACTGGTCCTGAAGGAACAGTTGAGCTTGGAATGGCCTAAGGAACTGGAAGCTGTGCAGCCAGGGCACACAAACCATCATCGGCTCAAGGACTATGGAACTTCACAGAATTAAACAAAGAAATGAAATGCATGTTCTGACCGTGATTTTCTGGTTAGAAAGAGATACCTTAAAGGAAAAGATAGATTCAGTATAAAATATATAACAGTTGTTCGTAGATCCTCTTACTGTGGTCCTCAGTGAATGGAACATTTCTAATTGTAATTGATTTCTGTTGGAAGCAAAACAGGCAGTTCATAGTGAAAAGGTTGTGCAGTTACAGGAAGGCACAAGCACAATGTTTTTTGTTGAACTTACATTCTATTTTGTCTGGGGTGTAATGACCTTATAGGAAGAAATGTTACAGGTAAGGCGTGTCTTTAATAGAATACAGTGCTGCTGCAGGAAGTAAAGGGGGGATGTTGCGTTCAGTTAGTAATTGTTCTGTTTTCCATATTACTGTATGGAACCTAAAGAGGGTGCTGTAAGGCTGTTTGATTCGACTTCAATTCCTATTCCAAGAGTCAAGAATGGATAGTATATCCCAGGCAGCAGTTTTCCAGATTATCAACTTCAAAAACTAAAAAATATGATAGGAAAAAAGTCTTTGTAAAATTAAGAAGTATATAATACTATGAATGACAAGGGGTCTTAATACTTGCATTTCAACCAGTTCACATGTTCACACACCGCTTCATACTTCAATATAGTCAAGCTGAGAAGTAAGGGTTAGGGTTATAATTATCAATAAATAATGTACTTCCCTGTGAAACAATGATGCTGGATGTTTATTTGCATATCATGATATGGTGCAGCCTTTTAATAGGTTTCTGTTTTTCTGTTAATCCTTCATGGTGTTGAATAAGTCAGCAAGCATAAGTGTAAGGCTAGTGAGTGACTGGTGTTTTCGGGGGAGACTCCCTAGAGCTGGAGAGAAATACCTTAAGGCACGGGATGAAAAATCCCAAATCTTCCAGGAAAAATGTCAGCATTATATGTATTTGCCACACAGAACAGAACAAAAAATTCCTTAGGGAATCACACGCCTACCATAGTCACTATACTACTCAGAACGCCTGGCAGCCACCAAATCAAACATAGGAAAAGGTCCGGATTTATAGCGTTAGAATGTGGTAGAGACTAATATCCATAACGTACCATCCTAGAACACACTGTGCTCTAAAATTTAAGCCCAATTAAAATCTGAATATTAAATGAGGAAAATAATTTGATTTGTTCTTCTATCCCAAGTTGTGGTCTAAAAGCAATAAGACCACCATCCATTATACCTGCTTTGGGGAAAATGCACTCCTGTAGCCACTAGGGGAGCTCTCACCTCTTCTGGGAAGTGAATACATGGTTAGTGTCTTGATTTTGCATCCATGTGGTAACTTGTTGAAGTTGTCCGATAGTCAGTAATACATGGTTTAATTATTATGATTGTTTATTTATTACTTTATAACATCTAAAAGAAACTGAAATAGGAAAGCTTATTTTAATTTATGGTCCACTGGATAAACACAGACATTACAGACGGTTTTTGAGTCTAATGCTGAATGTTTTTTGCGATCATTTTTCTGCCTGCATATGCTATGATTGGTGCAGTGAAATTTGAGAATGTGTTTGTGGTCAGTATCATAGCCTCAGACAACAAACCAATGCTGTAGTGTGTCACTGTGTTTACATGTGAGAGGGGTTCCAGTTACATAATGAACTCGTTCTAATTGTTTTGACGGAGCTCGACAAACCTAAAAAATAAATGCTGGTTTTATCAAAAACTATGTCATATAGCTATATTTCAGATTTATTACAGCTAAACACATCTCAGAGCTCCTAGGAACCTCCTTCTCCCTACATTTCCCTCCTTCACACTCTTCCCTCAAATACTGTTACATTTGTCTTTTTTCCACACTCACACCCTGTCTTGATCATACTCTGACTACATGGCATCCATATGCAGGGCAAACTATTTTACAGTCTTATCTAGTATAATAGGACATGAACATTGAATTTGATAGTTATCTTTTATTTACACATTAGGACACAACGCATGAACATGAAGGGATCGTTTGCATTTGCAACCAACACCTCCGCAAACCCCCCTGCGGAATACTGGCCGCGGACAGGGGTGGGAATCCCCAAGCTGGAAGACTGTACTGCGTCATGTTAACATTAGCTAGCTAGTTAGCATGGATACAGAGTGCACCGGGCTAAAACTATAAAGGACGTAAGGTGTGTGATATAGTAAAACACTTACTAACTGGTAATGCACGTTAGCATTACGTTAAATGACAACTTTACCTGTTACTTACCAGAATAGCCTCCTACACGTGCGACGAATGACAGCAGGCAGAAGGCTGCGTGTTTTTCAGAAACACACCGGAGTTAAACTTACGCCGCATTATTTACCGGCACTTCTAACACCAACATTTGCAGCCGTTAACTCATATGTGGTAGTAACACTGAAATTACTTTCTCTGCGTCAAAATAAGGCAACACTGTGATTTTGATACTTTATCATTTATACTTAACTGTACCTTCCTCCCATTCCTCCGTCTCTGCTTATTGACATTTAGGAGAGTCTCAGATATAAATTAACAATTCAAAATTATCAAACAAAGACAGACACAACACTGAAAAGATGACAAAGACACAGTTTGAAAAGTAAATATGTTTTATTGCAAATCTCTTATCTTAACATAGCCTACCTTATCATATGTTAACTTAACCCATCTTATATCTTAACTTAACCTATCTTATTATATTTTAACTTAGCCTATCTTATCATATAACTTAACCTATCTTATCTTATTATATTTCAACTTAGCTTATATTAATATATTTCGTCTTAGCCTATCTTATATTTTAACTTAGCATATCTTATCCTATCGTATCTTATAGCTACATTAACACTTAAACAGTATCTCTTTCCGTTGGGTCCCGCGGGATCCCAGTCCCAATGCAGGGCTCTAACACGGGTATTCTAAGAAAAAGAAAATAAACACTTTACTTAACTTTACTTAAAGCAGTCATATAACTGCATTATACATACCCAATTAATGCCTTATAAATCATTTATAAAAGTATAAAAAACACGGCTGTAAATACTTATACAAAGGCATAACACATAGCTATGCTGATAATGCATTATGAATGCTCTGATCTATATATACACAATAAATATCTTCATAATACATTATATCGGCCATTAATCCATAATAAACAAGGCTATAATGTGTTATGCTTTTTTTGCAAGTGCATTGTGAAGGTGTCAATAATGCAGTTATATTACTGCTTTAAGTCATTTGTAAACCTGAATTCACAACCTTATATTTACTGCCTCTTGCTACTTCTTCTGAAGGGCAGGGGACAGCAGAAGAAGCACCACTTCATCTTCTTCTTCTTGTGGCTCTTCTCAGTATCATCTTCAGAAAGATCTTCGGCATTCACATGGAATGATACTTCTTCTTCACTGTAGATCTTCTCGGCAGCATCGGCATCTTCTTTTGTTTTATCTGTCTTCATCACTTCAGTCTCGTCCTCTTCCTCAGGTCCTTCTTCTGGTATAGTCAGTAGCTGTGATCTGTCTTCAGATGCCACCATACACTGAAACCTGACCAGTGTGGTAGCATCAGCATCTTCTGCCTGCTGGAATACCACATCAGCTTCTTCATTTTCCTCAGGTCCATCTTCCTGTAAAGTCTGCAGCCATATTCTGGCTACATATGCTGCCATGCACTGCCAACTGTCCACTGTGGCAGCATCAGTGTCTTCTGCTTCCTGAAGCTCCTCATCTGTTTCTTCATCTTCCTCAAGGTCTTCCTCCTGGATGGGTTCTAGCCAAGTTCTGCCTACTTGTGACACCACATATTCCACAGCATTCCCTGTACTTCTCCCTCCTTAACCTCCTCCACATTCACTCCCACCTCACATCCATTCTCCTCACCTCCATTTAGCATATCCATCATACTAATACCAGCCTCTGTCCCCTCCATCACAACCCTGGAGGCCTTCCCCTCAAATGTTCCCCACTCTGGTACCTCCACATATTCCTCACTACTCTGCCCCCTTACCTCACCCTCCCCCCGGCTTGTCCGGTCCTTCCTGACCAAACCAGCAGCAGCCTGACAAAGCACCCTGACACTGACAAACAAGCAGCAGCCTGACACTGACAAACAAGCAGCAGCCTGACACTGACAAACAAGCAGCAGCCTGACACTGACAAACAAGCAGCAGCCTGACACTGACAAACAAGCAGCAGCCTGACACTGACAAACCAGCAGCAGCCTGACACTGACAAACCAGCAGCAGCCTGACACTGACAAACCAGCAGCAGCCTGACACTGACAAACCAGCAGCAGCCTGACACTGACAAACCAGCAGCAGCCTGACACTGACAAACCAGCAGCAGCCTGACACTGACAAACCAGCAGCAGCCTGACACTGACAAACCAGCAGCAGCCTGACACTGACAAACCAGCAGCAGCCTGACACTGACAAACCAGCAGCAGCCTGACACTGACAAACCAGCAGCAGCCTGACACTGACAAACCAGCAGCAGCCTGACACTGACAAACAAGCAGCAGCCTGACACTGACAAACAAGCAGCAGCCTGACACTGACAAACAAGCAGCAGCCTGACACTGACAAACAAGCAGCAGCCTGACACTGACAAACAAGCAGCAGCCTGACACTGACAAACAAGCAGCAGCCTGACACTGACAAACCAGCAGCAGCCTGACACTGACAAACCAGCAGCAGCCTGACACTGACAAACCAGCAGCAGCCTGACACTGACAAACCAGCAGCAGCCTGACACTGACAAACCAGCAGCAGCCTGACACTGACAAACCAGCAGCAGCCTGACACTGACAAACCAGCAGCAGCCTGACACTGACAAACCAGCAGCAGCCTGACACTGACAAACCAGCAGCAGCCTGACACTGACAAACCAGCAGCACCCTGACAAACCAGCAGCAGCCTGACAAACCAGCAGCAGCCTCACAAACCAGCAGCAGCCTCACAAACCAGCAGCAGCCTCACAAACCAGCAGCAGCCTGACAAACCAGCAGCAGCCTGACAAACCAGCAGCCTGACAAACCAGCAGCAGCCTGACAAACCAGCAGCAGCCTGACCCTGACAAACCAGCAGCAGCCTGACCCTGACAAACCAGCAGCAGCCTGACAAAGCAGCAGCCTGACCCTGACAAACCAGCAGCAGCCTGACCCTGACAAACCAGCAGCAGCCTGACAAACCAGCAGCAGCCTGACAAACCAGCAGCAGCCTGACAAACCAGCAGCAGCCTGACAAACCAGCAGCAGCCTGACAAACCAGCAGCAGCCTGACAAACCAGCAGCAGCCTGACAAACCAGCAGCAGCCTGACAAACCAGCAGCAGCCTGACAAACCAGCAGCAGCCTGACAAACCAGCAGCACCCTGACAAAGCAGCACCCTGACAAAGCAGCACCCTGACACTGACAAACCAGCAGCAGCCTGACACTGACAAACCAGCAGCACCCTGACAAAGCAGCAGCCTGACACTGACAAAGCAGCAGCCTGACCCTGACAAAGCAGCACCCTGACAAAGCAGCACCAGCCTGACACTGACAAAGCAGCAGCAGCCTGACCCTGACAAACCAGCAGCAGCCTGACCCTGACAAACCAGCAGCAGCCTGACCCTGACAAACCAGCAGCAGCCTGACCCTGACAAACCAGCAGCAGCCTGACCCTGACAAACCAGCAGCAGCCTGACCCTGACAAACCAGCAGCAGCCTGACCCTGACAAACCAGCAGCAGCCTGACCCTGACAAACCAGCAGCAGCCTGACCCTGACAAACCAGCAGCAGCCTGACCCTGACAAACCAGCAGCAGCCTGACCCTGACAAACCAGCAGCAGCCTGACCCTGACAAACCAGCAGCAGCCTGACCCTGACAAACCAGCAGCAGCCTGACCCTGACAAACCAGCAGCAGCCTGACCCTGACAAACCAGCAGCAGCCTGACACTGACAAACCAGCAGCAGCCTGACACTGACAAACCAGCAGCAGCCTGACACTGACAAACCAGCAGCAGCCTGACACTGACAAACCAGCAGCAGCCTGACACTGACAAACCAGCAGCAGCCTGACACTGACAAACCAGCAGCACCCTGACAAACCAGCAGCACCCTGACAAACCAGCAGCAGCCTGACAAAGCAGCAGCAGCCTGACAAAGCAGCAGCAGCCTGACACTGACAAAGCAGCAGCAGCCTGACACTGACAAAGCAGCCTGACACTGACAAAGCAGCCTGACACTGACAAAGCAGCAGCAGCCCGACAAAGCAGCAGCAGCCCCCCGACAAAGCAGCAGCACCCCGACAAAGCAGCAGCACCCCGACAAAGCAGCAGCACCCCGACAAAGCAGCACCCCGACAAAGCAGCAGCCTGACAAACCAGCAGCAGCCTGACAAACCAGCAGCAGCCTGACCCTGACAAACCAGCAGCAGCCTGACCCTGACAAACCAGCAGCAGCCTGACCCTGACAAACCAGCAGCAGCCTGACAAACCAGCAGCAGCCTGACAAACCAGCAGCAGCCTGACAAACCAGCAGCAGCCTGACAAAGCAGCAGCAGCCTGACAAAGCAGCAGCAGCCTGACAAAGCAGCAGCAGCCTGACAAAGCAGCAGCAGCCTGACAAACCAGCAGCAGCCTGACAAACCAGCAGCAGCCTGACAAACCAGCAGCAGCCTGACACTGACAAACCAGCAGCAGCCTGACACTGACAAACCAGCAGCAGCCTGACACTGACAAACCAGCAGCAGCCTGACACTGACAAACCAGCAGCAGCCTGACCCTGACAAACCAGCAGCAGCCTGACCCTGACAAACCAGCAGCAGCCTGACCCTGACAAACCAGCAGCAGCCTGACCCTGACAAACCAGCAGCAGCCTGACCCTGACAAACCAGCAGCAGCCTGACCCTGACAAACCAGCAGCAGCCTGACCCTGACAAACCAGCAGCAGCCTGACCCTGACAAACCAGCAGCAGCCTGACCCTGACAAACCAGCAGCAGCCTGACCCTGACAAACCAGCAGCAGCCTGACACTGACAAACCAGCAGCAGCCTGACACTGACAAACCAGCAGCAGCCTGACACTGACAAACCAGCAGCAGCCTGACACTGACAAACCAGCAGCAGCCTGACACTGACAAACCAGCAGCACACTGACAAACCAGCAGCACACTGACAAACCAGCAGCACCCTGACAAACCAGCAGCACCCTGACAAACCAGCAGCACCCTGACAAACCAGCAGCACCCTGACAAACCAGCAGCACCCTGACAAACCAGCAGCCGCACCCTGACAAACCAGCAGCCGCACCCTGACAAACCAGCAGCCGCACCCTGACAAACCAGCAGCCTGACCCTGACAAACCAGCAGCAGCCTGACACTGACAAACCAGCAGCAGCCTGACACTGACAAACCAGCAGCAGCCTGACACTGACAAACCAGCAGCAGCCTGACCCTGACAAACCAGCAGCAGCCTGACAAACCAGCAGCACCCTGACAAACCAGCAGCACCCTGACAAACCAGCAGCACCCTGACAAACCAGCAGCAGCCTGACAAACCAGCAGCAGCCTGACAAAGAACCAGCAGCAGCCTGACAAACCAGCAGCAGCCTGACAAACCAGCAGCACCCTGACAAAGCAGCAGCACCCTGACAAACCAGCAGCACCCTGACAAAGCAGCACCCTGACAAAGCAGCACCCTGACAAACCAGCAGCACCCTGACAAACCAGCAGCACCCTGACAAACCAGCAGCACCCTGACAAACAAGCAGCACCCTGACAAACAAGCAGCACCCTGACAAACAAGCAGCACCCTGACAAACAAGCAGCACCCTGACAAACAAGCAGCAGCCTGACAAACAAGCAGCAGCCTGACAAACCAGCAGCAGCCTGACAAACAAGCAGCAGCCTGACAAACCAGCAGCACCCTGACAAACCAGCAGCAGCCTGACAAACCAGCAGCAGCCTGACAAACCAGCAGCACCCTGACACTGACAAACCAGCAGCAGCCTGACAAACCAGCAGCAGCCTGACACTGACAAACCAGCAGCAGCCTGACAAACCAGCAGCAGCCTGACACTGACAAAGCAGCAGCCTGACCCTGACAAACCAGCAGCACCCTGACAAACCAGCAGCACCCTGACAAACCAGCAGCACCCTGACAAACAAGCAGCACCCTGACAAACAAGCAGCACCCTGACAAACCAGCAGCAGCCTGACAAACAAGCAGCACCCTGACAAACAAGCAGCACCCTGACAAACCAGCAGCAGCCTGACAAACCAGCAGCAGCCTGACACTGACAAACCAGCAGCAGCCTGACACTGACAAACCAGCAGCAGCCTGACAAACCAGCAGCACCCTGACAAACCAGCAGCACCCTGACAAACCAGCAGCACCCTGACAAACAAGCAGCACCCTGACAAACAAGCAGCACCCTGACAAACCAGCAGCAGCCTGACAAACAAGCAGCACCCTGACAAACAAGCAGCACCCTGACAAACCAGCAGCAGCCTGACAAACCAGCAGCAGCCTGACACTGACAAACCAGCAGCAGCCTGACACTGACAAACCAGCAGCACCCTGACAAACCAGCAGCACCCTGACAAACAAGCAGCACCCTGACAAACAAGCAGCACCCTGACAAACCAGCAGCAGCCTGACAAACAAGCAGCACCCTGACAAACAAGCAGCACCCTGACAAACCAGCAGCAGCCTGACAAACCAGCAGCAGCCTGACACTGACAAACCAGCAGCAGCCTGACACTGACAAACCAGCAGCAGCCTGACACTGACAAACCAGCAGCAGCCTGACACTGACAAACCAGCAGCAGCCTGACACTGACAAACCAGCAGCAGCCTGACACTGACAAACCAGCAGCAGCCTGACACTGACAAACCAGCAGCAGCCTGACAAAGCAGCACCCTGACAAAGAAGCAGCCTGACCCTGACAAAGAAGCAGCCTGACAAAGCAGCAGCAGCCTGACAAAGCAGCAGCAGCCTGACAAAGCAGCAGCAGCCTGACAAAGCAGCAGCAGCCTGACAAAGCAGCAGCACCCTGACAAAGCAGCAGCACCCTGACAAACCAGCAGCAGCCTGACAAACCAGCAGCCTGACACTGACAAACCAGCAGCCTGACACTGACAAACCAGCAGCCTGACAAAGCAGCAGCAGCCTGACAAAGCAGCAGCAGCCTGACAAAGCAGCAGCAGCCTGACAAAGCAGCAGCACCCTGACAAAGCAGCAGCACCCTGACAAACCAGCAGCAGCCTGACAAACCAGCAGCCTGACACTGACAAACCAGCAGCCTGACACTGACAAACCAGCAGCCTGACAAACCAGCAGCCTGACAAACCAGCAGCCTGACAAACCAGCAGCCTGACAAACCAGCAGCCTGACAAACCAGCAGCCTGACAAACCAGCAGCCTGACAAACCAGCAGCCTGACACACCAGCACCCTGACAAACCAGCAGCACCCTGACAAACCAGCAGCACCCTGACAAACCAGCAGCACCCTGACAAACCAGCAGCACCCTGACAAACCAGCAGCACCCTGACAAACCAGCAGCAGCCTGACACTGACAAACCAGCAGCAGCCTGACACTGACAAACCAGCAGCAGCCTGACACTGACAAACCAGCAGCAGCCTGACCCTGACAAAGCAGCACCCTGACAAACCAGCAGCACCCTGACAAACCAGCAGCACCCTGACAAACCAGCAGCACCCTGACAAACCAGCAGCACCCTGACAAACCAGCAGCACCCTGACAAACCAGCAGCAGCCTGACAAACCAGCAGCAGCCTGACACTGACAAACCAGCAGCAGCCTGACACTGACAAACCAGCAGCAGCCTGACACTGACAAAGCAGCAGCAGCCTGACAAAGCAGCAGCAGCCTGACAAAGCAGCAGCAGCCTGACAAAGCAGCAGCAGCCTGACAAAGCAGCAGCAGCCTGACAAAGCAGCAGCAGCCTGACAAACCAGCAGCAGCCTGACAAACCAGCAGCAGCCTGACAAACCAGCAGCACCCTGACAAAGCAGCAGCACCCTGACAAAGCAGCACCCTGACAAAGCAGCACCCTGACAAAGCAGCACCCTGACAAACCAGCAGCACCCTGACAAACCAGCAGCACCCTGACAAACCAGCAGCACCCTGACAAACCAGCAGCACCCTGACAAACCAGCAGCAGCCTGACAAACCAGCAGCAGCCTGACACTGACAAAGCAGCAGCCTGACACTGACAAAGCAGCAGCCTGACACTGACAAAGCAGCAGCCTGACACTGACAAAGCAGCAGCCTGACACTGACAAAGCAGCAGCCTGACAAAGCAGCAGCCTGACAAACCAGCAGCCTGACACTGACAAACCAGCAGCCTGACACTGACAAACAAGCAGCCTGACAAAGCAGCAGCAGCCTGACAAAGCAGCAGCAGCCTGACACTGACAAAGCAGCAGCCTGACACTGACAAAGCAGCAGCAGCCTGACACTGACAAAGCAGCAGCAGCCTGACACTGACAAAGCAGCAGCAGCCTGACAAACCAGCAGCAGCCTGACAAAGCAGCAGCCTGACAAAGCAGCACCCTGACAAAGCAGCAGCACCCTGACAAAGCAGCAGCAGCCCCCTGACAAAGCAGCAGCAGCCCCCTGACAAAGCAGCAGCAGCCCCCTGACACTGACAAAGCAGCAGCCTGACCCTGACAAAGCAGCAGCCTGACCCTGACAAACCAGCAGCCTGACCCTGACAAACCAGCAGCAGCCTGACAAACCAGCAGCAGCCTGACAAACCAGCACCCTGACAAACCAGCACCCTGACAAAGCAGCAGCCTGACAAAGCAGCACCCTGACAAAGCAGCACCCTGACAAAGCAGCACCCTGACAAAGCAGCACCCTGACAAAGCAGCACCCTGACAAAGCAGCAGCCTGACAAAGCAGCAGCCTGACACTGACAAAGCAGCAGCCTGACACTGACAAAGCAGCAGCCTGACACTGACAAAGCAGCAGCCTGACACTGACAAAGCAGCAGCCTGACAAAGCAGCAGCCTGACACTGACAAAGCAGCAGCCTGACACTGACAAAGCAGCAGCCTGACACTGACAAACCAGCAGCCTGACACTGACAAACCAGCAGCCTGACACTGACAAACAAGCAGCACCCTGACAAACCAGCACCCTGACAAACCAGCACCCGCCTGACCCTGACAAACCAGCAGCAGCCTGACCCTGACAAACCAGCAGCAGCCTGACACTGACAAACCAGCAGCCTGACCCTGACAAACCAGCAGCAGCCTGACACTGACAAACCAGCAGCAGCCTGACAAACCAGCAGCCTCAGCCTGACAAACCAGCAGCCTGACCCTGACAAACCAGCAGCCTGACCCTGACAAACCAGCAGCCTGACCCTGACAAACCAGCAGCAGCCTGACCCTGACAAACCAGCAGCAGCCTGACCCTGACAAACCAGCAGCAGCCTGACACTGACAAAGCAGCAGCAGCCTGACAAAGCAGCAGCAGCCTGACAAAGCAGCAGCAGCCTGACAAAGCAGCAGCAGCCTGACAAAGCAGCAGCAGCCTGACAAAGCAGCAGCAGCCTGACAAAGCAGCACCCTGACAAAGCAGCACCCTGACAAAGCAGCAGCACCCTGACAAAGCAGCAGCACCCTGACAAAGCAGCAGCACCCTGACAAACCAGCAGCACCCTGACAAACCAGCAGCACCCTGACAAACCAGCAGCACCCTGACAAACCAGCAGCAGCCTGACAAACCAGCAGCAGCCTGACAAACCAGCAGCAGCCTGACACTGACAAAGCAGCAGCCTGACACTGACAAAGCAGCAGCCTGACACTGACAAAGCAGCAGCCTGACACTGACAAAGCAGCAGCCTGACACTGACAAAGCAGCAGCCTGACACTGACAAAGCAGCAGCCTGACACTGACAAAGCAGCAGCCTGACAAAGCAGCAGCCTGACAAAGCAGCAGCCTGACAAAGCAGCAGCCTGACAAAGCAGCAGCCTGACAAACCAGCAGCCTGACAAACCAGCAGCCTGACACTGACAAACCAGCAGCCTGACACTGACAAACCAGCAGCCTGACACTGACAAACAAGCAGCCTGACAAAGCAGCAGCAGCCTGACAAAGCAGCAGCAGCCTGACACTGACAAAGCAGCAGCCTGACACTGACAAAGCAGCAGCAGCCTGACACTGACAAAGCAGCAGCAGCCTGACAAAGCAGCAGCAGCCTGACAAAGCAGCAGCAGCCTGACAAAGCAGCACCCTGACAAAGCAGCACCCTGACAAAGCAGCAGCACCCTGACAAAGCAGCAGCACCCTGACAAAGCAGCAGCAGCCCCCTGACACTGACAAACCAGCGGCACCCTGACAAAGCAGCAGCCTGACACTGACAAACCAGCAGCACCCTGACACTGACAAACCAGCAGCACCCTGACACTGACAAACCAGCAGCACCCTGACAAACCAGCAGCACCCTGACAAACCAGCAGCACCCTGACAAACCAGCAGCACCCTGACAAACCAGCAGCACCCTGACAAACAAGCAGCACCCTGACAAACAAGCAGCACCCTGACAAACCAGCAGCAGCCTGACAAACAAGCAGCACCCTGACAAACAAGCAGCACCCTGACAAACAAGCAGCAGCCTGACAAACCAGCAGCAGCCTGACAAACCAGCAGCAGCCTGACAAACCAGCAGCAGCCTGACAAACCAGCAGCAGCCTGACAAACCAGCAGCACCATGACAAACAAGCAGCACCCTGACAAACAAGCAGCACCCTGACAAACAAGCAGCACCCTGACAAACAAGCAGCACCCTGACAAACAAGCAGCACCCTGACAAACAAGCAGCACCCTGACAAACCAGCAGCAGCCTGACAAACCAGCAGCAGCCTGACAAAGCAGCACCCTGACCCTGACAAAGCAGCACCCTGACCCTGACAAAGCAGCAGCCTGACCCTGACAAAGCAGCAGCCTGACCCTGACAAAGCAGCAGCCTGACCCTGACAAAGCAGCAGCCTGACACTGACAAAGCAGCAGCCTGACACTGACAAAGCAGCAGCCTGACACTGACAAAGCAGCAGCCTGACACTGACAAAGCAGCAGCCTGACAAAGCAGCCTGACCCTGACAAAGCAGCCTGACCCTGACAAACCAGCAGCAGCCTGACCCTGACAAACCAGCAGCAGCCTGACACTGACAAACCAGCAGCAGCCTGACACTGACAAACCAGCAGCAGCCTGACACTGACAAACCAGCAGCAGCCTGACACTGACAAACCAGCAGCAGCCTGACACTGACAAACCAGCAGCAGCCTGACACTGACAAACCAGCAGCAGCCTGACACTGACAAACCAGCAGCAGCCTGACACTGACAAACCAGCAGCAGCCTGACACTGACAAACCAGCAGCAGCCTGACACTGACAAACCAGCAGCAGCCTGACACTGACAAACCAGCAGCAGCCTGACACTGACAAACCAGCAGCAGCCTGACACTGACAAACCAGCAGCACACTGACAAACCAGCAGCACACTGACAAACCAGCAGCACCCTGACAAACCAGCAGCACCCTGACAAACCAGCAGCACCCTGACAAACCAGCAGCACCCTGACAAACCAGCAGCACCCTGACAAACCAGCAGCAGCCTGACAAACCAGCAGCAGCCTGACAAACCAGCAGCAGCCTGACCCTGACAAACCAGCAGCAGCCTGACACTGACAAACCAGCAGCAGCCTGACACTGACAAACCAGCAGCAGCCTGACACTGACAAACCAGCAGCAGCCTGACACTGACAAACCAGCAGCAGCCTGACCCTGACAAACCAGCAGCAGCCTGACCCTGACAAAGCAGCAGCACCCTGACCCTGACAAAGCAGCAGCACCCTGACCCTGACAAACCAGCAGCACCCTGACAAACCAGCAGCACCCTGACAAACCAGCAGCACCCTGACAAACCAGCAGCACCCTGACAAACCAGCAGCACCCTGACAAACCAGCAGCACCCTGACAAACCAGCAGCACCCTGACAAACAAGCAGCACCCTGACAAACAAGCAGCACCCTGACAAACCAGCAGCAGCCTGACAAACAAGCAGCACCCTGACAAACAAGCAGCAGCCTGACAAACAAGCAGCAGCCTGACAAACCAGCAGCAGCCTGACACTGACAAAGCAGCAGCCTGACACTGACAAAGCAGCAGCAGCCTGACCCTGACAAACCAGCAGCAGCCTGACCCTGACAAACCAGCAGCAGCCTGACCCTGACAAACCAGCAGCAGCCTGACCCTGACAAACCAGCAGCAGCCTGACACTGACAAACCAGCAGCAGCCTGACACTGACAAACCAGCAGCAGCCTGACACTGACAAACCAGCAGCAGCCTGACACTGACAAACCAGCAGCAGCCTGACACTGACAAACCAGCAGCAGCCTGACACTGACAAACCAGCAGCAGCCTGACACTGACAAACCAGCAGCAGCCTGACACTGACAAACCAGCAGCAGCCTGACACTGACAAACCAGCAGCAGCCTGACACTGACAAACCAGCAGCACACTGACAAACCAGCAGCACACTGACAAACCAGCAGCACACTGACAAACCAGCAGCACCCTGACAAACCAGCAGCACCCTGACAAACCAGCAGCACCCTGACAAACCAGCAGCACCCTGACAAACCAGCAGCACCCTGACAAACCAGCAGCACCCTGACAAACCAGCAGCAGCCTGACAAACCAGCAGCAGCCTGACAAACCAGCAGCAGCCTGACAAACCAGCAGCAGCCTGACCCTGACAAACCAGCAGCAGCCTGACACTGACAAACCAGCAGCAGCCTGACACTGACAAACCAGCAGCAGCCTGACACTGACAAACCAGCAGCAGCCTGACACTGACAAACCAGCAGCAGCCTGACACTGACAAACCAGCAGCAGCCTGACCCTGACAAAGCAGCCTGACCCTGACAAAGCAGCAGCACCCTGACAAACCAGCAGCAGCCTGACAAACCAGCAGCAGCCTGACAAACCAGCAGCAGCCTGACAAACCAGCAGCAGCCTGACAAACCAGCAGCACCCTGACAAACCAGCAGCACCCTGACAAAGCAGCAGCAGCCTGACAAAGCAGCAGCAGCCTGACAAAGCAGCAGCAGCCTGACAAAGCAGCAGCAGCCTGACAAAGCAGCAGCAGCCTGACAAAGCAGCAGCAGCCTGACAAAGCAGCAGCACCCTGACAAAGCAGCAGCACCCTGACAAAGCAGCAGCAGCCTGACAAAGCAGCAGCAGCCTGACACTGACAAACCAGCAGCCTGACCCTGACAAACCAGCAGCAGCCTGACACTGACAAACCAGCAGCAGCCTGACAAACCAGCAGCCTGACCCTGACAAACCAGCAGCCTGACCCTGACAAACCAGCAGCAGCCTGACCCTGACAAACCAGCAGCAGCCTGACCCTGACAAACCAGCAGCAGCCTGACCCTGACAAACCAGCAGCAGCCTGACCCTGACAAACCAGCAGCAGCCTGACACTGACAAAGCAGCAGCCTGACACTGACAAAGCAGCAGCCTGACACTGACAAAGCAGCAGCCTGACACTGACAAAGCAGCAGCCTGACAAACCAGCAGCACGACAAACCAGCAGCACGACAAACCAGCAGCAGCCTGACACTGACAAACCAGCAGCACCCTGACAAACCAGCAGCAGCCTGACAAACCAGCAGCCTGACCCTGACAAACCAGCAGCAGCCTGACAAACCAGCAGCAGCCTGACAAACCAGCAGCCTGACAAACCAGCAGCCTGACAAACCAGCAGCCTGACAAACCAGCAGCCTGACAAACCAGCAGCCTGACACTGACAAACCAGCAGCCTGACACTGACAAACCAGCAGCCTGACACTGACAAACCAGCAGCCTGACACTGACAAACCAGCAGCCTGACACTGACAAACCAGCAGCCTGACACTGACAAACCAGCAGCCTGACACTGACAAACCAGCAGCCTGACCCTGACAAAGCAGCAGCCTGACCCTGACAAAGCAGCAGCCTGACCCTGACAAAGCAGCAGCCTGACCCTGACAAAGCAGCACCCTGACAAAGCAGCACCCTGACAAAGCAGCAGCAGCCTGACAAAGCAGCAGCAGCCTGACAAAGCAGCAGCAGCCTGACAAAGCAGCAGCACCCTGACAAAGCAGCAGCACCCTGACAAAGCAGCAGCAGCCAGACAAAGCAGCAGCAGCCTGACAAAGCAGCAGCAGCCTGACAAAGCAGCAGCAGCCTGACAAAGCAGCAGCACCCTGACAAAGCAGCAGCACCCTGACAAAGCAGCAGCCTGACAAAGCAGCAGCCTGACAAACCAGCAGCAGCCTGACAAACCAGCAGCAGCCTGACACTGACAAACCAGCAGCAGCCTGACAAACCAGCAGCAGCCTGACAAACCAGCAGCAGCCTGACAAACCAGCAGCAGCCTGACCCTGACAAACCAGCAGCAGCCTGACCCTGACAAACCAGCAGCAGCCTGACACTGACAAACCAGCAGCAGCCTGACACTGACAAACCAGCAGCAGCCTGACAAACCAGCAGCAGCCTGACAAACCAGCAGCAGCCTGACAAACCAGCAGCAGCCTGACAAACCAGCAGCAGCCTGACAAACCAGCAGCAGCCTGACAAACCAGCAGAAGCCTGACAAACCAGCAGCAGCCTGACAAAGCAGCACCCTGACAAAGCAGCACCCTGACAAACCAGCCTGACACTGACAAAGCAGCAGCCTGACACTGACACTGACAAACCAGCAGCAGCCTGACACTGACAAACCAGCAGCAGCCTGACACTGACACTGACAAACCAGCAGCAGCCTGACACTGACACTGACAAACCAGCAGCAGCCTGACACTGACACTGACAAACCAGCAGCAGCCTGACAAACCAGCAGCAGCCTGACAAACCAGCAGCAGCCTGACAAACCAGCAGCAGCCTGACAAACCAGCAGCAGCCTGACAAAGCAGCACCCTGACCCAGCAGCACCCTGACCCTGACAAAGCAGCACCCTGACCCTGACAAAGCAGCACCCTGACCCTGACAAAGCAGCACCCTGACCCTGACAAAGCAGCACCCTGACCCTGACAAAGCAGCAGCCTGACCCTGACAAAGCAGCAGCCTGACCCTGACAAAGCAGCAGCCTGACACTGACAAAGCAGCAGCCTGACACTGACAAAGCAGCAGCCTGACACTGACAAAGCAGCAGCCTGACAAACCAGCAGCAGCCTGACAAACCAGCAGCAGCCTGACAAACCAGCAGCAGCCTGACAAACCAGCAGCCGCCTGACCCTGACAAACCAGCAGCAGCCTGACCCTGACAAACCAGCAGCAGCCTGACCCTGACAAACCAGCAGCACCCTGACAAACCAGCAGCACCCTGACAAACCAGCAGCACCCTGACAAACCAGCAGCACCCTGACAAACCAGCAGCAGCCTGACAAAGCAGCAGCAGCCTGACAAAGCAGCAGTAGCCTGACAAAGCAGCAGCAGCCTGACAAAGCAGCAGCAGCCTGACAAAGCAGCAGCAGCCTGACAAAGCAGCAGCAGCCTGACAAAGCAGCAGCAGCCTGACAAACCAGCAGCAGCCTGACAAACCAGCAGCAGCCTGACACTGACAAACCAGCAGCAGCCTGACACTGACAAACCAGCAGCAGCCTGACACTGACAAACCAGCAGCAGCCTGACACTGACAAACCAGCAGCAGCCTGACAAACCAGCAGCAGCCTGACAAACCAGCAGCAGCCTGACAAACCAGCAGCAGCCTGACAAACCAGCAGCAGCCTGACAAACCAGCAGCACCCTGACAAACCAGCAGCACCCTGACAAACCAGCAGCACCCTGACAAACCAGCAGCACCCTGACAAACAAGCAGCACCCTGACAAACAAGCAGCAGCCTGACACTGACAAACAAGCAGCAGCCTGACACTGACAAACCAGCAGCAGCCTGACACTGACAAACCAGCAGCAACCTGACACTGACAAACCAGCAGCAGCCTGACAAACCAGCAGCAGCCTGACAAACCAGCAGCAGCCTGACACTGACAAACCAGCAGCAGCCTGACACTGACAAACCAGCAGCAGCCTGACACTGACAAACCAGCAGCAGCCTGACACTGACAAACCAGCAGCAGCCTGACACTGACAAACCAGCAGCAGCCTGACACTGACAAACCAGCAGCAGCCTGACACTGACAAACCAGCAGCAGCCTGACACTGACAAACCAGCAGCACACTGACAAACCAGCAGCACACTGACAAACCAGCAGCACCCTGACAAACCAGCAGCACCCTGACAAACCAGCAGCACCCTGACAAACCAGCAGCACCCTGACAAACCAGCAGCACCCTGACAAACCAGCAGCACCCTGACAAACCAGCAGCAGCCTGACAAACCAGCAGCAGCCTGACAAACCAGCAGCAGCCTGACAAACCAGCAGCAGCCTGACCCTGACAAACCAGCAGCAGCCTGACACTGACAAACCAGCAGCAGCCTGACACTGACAAACCAGCAGCAGCCTGACACTGACAAACCAGCAGCAGCCTGACACTGACAAACCAGCAGCAGCCTGACCCTGACAAACCAGCAGCAGCCTGACCCTGACAAAGCAGCCTGACCCTGACAAACCAGCAGCACCCTGACAAACCAGCAGCACCCTGACAAACCAGCAGCAGCCTGACAAACCAGCAGCAGCCTGACAAACCAGCAGCAGCCTGACAAACCAGCAGCAGCCTGACCCTGACAAACCAGCAGCAGCCTGACCCTGACAAACCAGCAGCACCCTGACAAACCAGCAGCACCCTGACAAACCAGCAGCAGCCTGACAAAGCAGCAGCAGCCTGACAAAGCAGCAGCAGCCTGACAAAGCAGCAGCAGCCTGACAAAGCAGCAGCAGCCTGACAAAGCAGCAGCAGCCTGACAAAGCAGCAGCAGCCTGACAAAGCAGCAGCACCCTGACAAAGCAGCAGCACCCTGACAAAGCAGCAGCAGCCTGACACTGACAAACCAGCAGCCTGACACTGACAAACCAGCAGCAGCCTGACACTGACAAACCAGCAGCAGCCTGACAAACCAGCAGCCTGACCCTGACAAACCAGCAGCAGCCTGACCCTGACAAACCAGCAGCAGCCTGACCCTGACAAACCAGCAGCAGCCTGACCCTGACAAACCAGCAGCAGCCTGACCCTGACAAACCAGCAGCAGCCTGACCCTGACAAACCAGCAGCAGCCTGACCCTGACAAACCAGCAGCAGCCTGACAAACCAGCAGCAGCCTGACAAAGCAGCAGCAGCCTGACAAAGCAGCAGCAGCCTGACAAAGCAGCAGCAGCCTGACACTGACAAAGCAGCAGCCTGACACTGACAAAGCAGCAGCCTGACACTGACAAAGCAGCAGCCTGACACTGACAAAGCAGCAGCCTGACACTGACAAAGCAGCAGCCTGACAAACCAGCAGCACGACAAACCAGCAGCACGACAAACCAGCAGCAGCCTGACACTGACAAACCAGCAGCACCCTGACAAAGCAGCAGCCTGACCCTGACAAACCAGCAGCCTGACCCTGACAAACCAGCAGCAGCCTGACAAACCAGCAGCAGCCTGACAAACCAGCAGCCTGACAAAGCAGCAGCCTGACAAAGCAGCAGCCTGACAAAGCAGCACCCTGACAAAGCAGCACCCTGACAAAGCAGCACCCTGACAAAGCAGCAGCCTGACAAAGCAGCAGCCTGACACTGACAAAGCAGCAGCCTGACACTGACAAAGCAGCAGCCTGACACTGACAAAGCAGCAGCCTGACACTGACAAAGCAGCAGCCTGACACTGACAAAGCAGCAGCCTGACACTGACAAAGCAGCAGCCTGACACTGACAAAGCAGCAGCCTGACAAAGCAGCAGCCTGACAAAGCAGCAGCCTGACAAAGCAGCAGCCTGACAAAGCAGCAGCCTGACAAAGCAGCAGCCTGACACTGACAAAGCAGCAGCCTGACACTGACAAAGCAGCAGCCTGACAAACCAGCAGCCTGACAAACCAGCAGCCTGACCAACCAGCAGCCTGACCCTGACAAACCAGCAGCAGCCTGACCCTGACAAACCAGCAGCAGCCTGACCCTGACAAACCAGCAGCAGCCTGACCCTGACAAACCAGCAGCAGCCTGACCCTGACAAACCAGCAGCAGCCTGACCCTGACAAACCAGCAGCCTGACAAACCAGCAGCCTGACAAACCAGCAGCCTGACAAACCAACAGCCTGACAAACCAGCAGCCTGACAAACCAGCAGCCTGACAAACCAGCAGCCTGACAAACCAGCAGCCTGACACTGACAAACCAGCAGCCTGACACTGACAAACCAGCAGCCTGACACTGACAAACCAGCAGCCAGACACTGACAAACCAGCAGCCAGACACTGACAAACCAGCAGCCTGACACTGACAAACCAGCAGCCTGACACTGACAAACCAGCAGCCTGACACTGACAAACCAGCAGCCTGACACTGACAAACCAGCAGCCTGACCCTGACAAACCAGCAGCCTGACACTGACAAACCAGCAGCCTGACCCTGACAAAGCAGCAGCCTGACCCTGACAAAGCAGCAGCCTGACCCTGACAAAGCAGCACCCTGACAAACCAGCACCCTGACAAAGCAGCAGCAGCCTGACACTGACAAAGCAGCAGCAGCCTGACAAAGCAGCAGCAGCCTGACCCTGACAAAGCAGCAGCAGCCTGACACTGACAAAGCAGCAGCAGCCTGACAAAGCAGCAGCAGCCTGACAAAGCAGCAGCAGCCTGACAAAGCAGCAGCAGCCTGACAAAGCAGCAGCAGCCTGACAAAGCAGCAGCACCCTGACAAAGCAGCAGCACCCTGACAAAGCAGCAGCACCCTGACAAAGCAGCAGCCTGACAAAGCAGCAGCCTGACAAACCAGCAGCAGCCTGACAAACCAGCAGCAGCCTGACACTGACAAACCAGCAGCAGCCTGACACTGACAAACCAGCAGCAGCCTGACAAACCAGCAGCAGCCTGACAAACCAGCAGCAGCCTGACAAACCAGCAGCAGCCTGACCCTGACAAACCAGCAGCAGCCTGACCCTGACAAACCAGCAGCAGCCTGACCCTGACAAACCAGCAGCAGCCTGACCCTGACAAACCAGCAGCAGCCTGACCCTGACAAACCAGCAGCAGCCTGACCCTGACAAACCAGCAGCAGCCTGACACTGACAAACCAGCAGCAGCCTGACACTGACAAACCAGCAGCAGCCTGACCCTGACAAACCAGCAGCAGCCTGACCCTGACAAACCAGCAGCAGCCTGACCCTGACAAACCAGCAGCAGCCTGACACTGACAAACCAGCAGCAGCCTGACACTGACAAACCAGCAGCAGCCTGACACTGACAAACCAGCAGCAGCCTGACAAACCAGCAGCAGCCTGACAAACCAGCAGCAGCCTGACAAACCAGCAGCAGCCTGACAAACCAGCAGCAGCCTGACAAACCAGCAGAAGCCTGACAAACCAGCAGAAGCCTGACAAACCAGCAGCACCCTGACAAAGCAGCACCCTGACAAACCAGCCTGACACTGACAAACCAGCAGCAGCCTGACACTGACACTGACAAACCAGCAGCAGCCTGACACTGACAAACCAGCAGCAGCCTGACACTGACACTGACAAACCAGCAGCAGCCTGACACTGACACTGACAAACCAGCAGCAGCCTGACACTGACACTGACAAACCAGCAGCAGCCTGACACTGACACTGACAAACCAGCAGCAGCCTGACAAACCAGCAGCAGCCTGACAAACCAGCAGCAGCCTGACAAACCAGCAGCAGCCTGACAAAGCAGCAGCCTGACAAACCAGCAGCAGCCTGACAAACCAGCAGCAGCCTGACAAACCAGCAGCCGCCTGACCCTGACAAACCAGCAGCAGCCTGACCCTGACAAACCAGCAGCAGCCTGACCCTGACAAACCAGCAGCAGCCTGACCCTGACAAACCAGCAGCACCCTGACCCTGACAAACCAGCAGCACCCTGACAAACCAGCAGCACCCTGACAAACCAGCAGCAGCCTGACAAACCAGCAGCAGCCTGACAAACCAGCAGCAGCCTGACAAAGCAGCAGCAGCCTGACAAAGCAGCAGCAGCCTGACAAAGCAGCAGCAGCCTGACAAACCAGCAGCAGCCTGACAAACCAGCAGAAGCCTGACAAACCAGCAGAAGCCTGACAAACCAGCAGCACCCTGACAAACCAGCAGCACCCTGACAAACCAGCAGCACCCTGACAAACCAGCAGCACCCTGACAAACAAGCAGCAGCCTGACACTGACAAACAAGCAGCAGCCTGACACTGACAAACCAGCAGCAGCCTGACACTGACAAACCAGCAGCAGCCTGACACTGACAAACCAGCAGCAGCCTGACAAAGCAGCACCCTGACAAAGCAGCACCCTGACAAAGAAGCAGCCTGACCCTGACAAAGAAGCAGCCTGACAAAGCAGCCTGACCCTGACAAAGAAGCAGCCTGACCCTGACAAAGAAGCAGCCTGACCCTGACAAAGCAGCAGCACCCTGACAAAGCAGCAGCACCCTGACAAAGCAGCAGCACCCTGACAAAGCAGCAGCAGCCTGACAAAGCAGCAGCCTGACAAAGCAGCAGCAGCCTGACACACCAGCAGCAGCCTGACACTGACAAACCAGCAGCAGCCTGACACTGACAAACCAGCAGCAGCCTGACAAACCAGCAGCAGCCTGACAAACCAGCAGCAGCCTGACCCTGACAAACCAGCAGCAGCCTGACCCTGACAAACCAGCAGCTTGACCCTGACAAACCAGCAGCCTGACCCTGACAAACCAGCAGCAGCCTGACACTGACAAACCAGCAGCAGCCTGACCCTGACAAACCAGCAGCCTGACCCTGACAAACCAGCAGCAGCCTGACACTGACAAACCAGCAGCAGCCTGACACTGACAAACCAGCAGCAGCCTGACACTGACAAACCAGCAGCAGCCTGACACTGACAAACCAGCAGCAGCCTGACACTGACAAACCAGCAGCAGCCTGACAAACCAGCAGCAGCCTGACAAACCAGCATCAGCCTGACAAACCAGCATCAGCCTGACAAACCAGCATCAGCCTGACAAACCAGCAGCCTGACAAACCAGCAGCCTGACAAACCAGCAGCCTGACAAACCAGCAGCCTGACACACCAGCAGCCTGACACACCAGCAGCCTGACACACCAGCAGCCTGGCAAAGCAGCAGCAGCCTGACAAACCAGCAGCAGCCTGACACTGACAAACCAGCAGCAGCCTGACACTGACAAACCAGCAGCAGCCTGACACTGACAAACCAGCAGCACCCTGACAAACCAGCAGCACCCTGACAAACCAGCAGCACCCTGACAAACCAGCAGCACCCTGACAAACCAGCAGCAGCCTGACACTGACAAACCAGCAGCAGCCTGACACTGACAAACCAGCAGCAGCCTGACACTGACAAACCAGCAGCAGCCTGACACTGACAAACCAGCAGCAGCCTGACACTGACAAACAAGCAGCACCCTGACACTGACAAACAAGCAGCAGCCTGACAAAGCAGCCTGACACTGACAAAGCAGCAGCAGCCTGACACTGACAAAGCAGCAGCAGCCTGACACTGACAAAGCAGCAGCCTGACACTGACAAACCAGCAGCAGCCTGACAAACCAGCAGCACCCTGACAAACCAGCAGCACCCTGACAAACCAGCAGCACCCTGACAAACCAGCAGCACCCTGACAAACCAGCAGCACCCTGACAAACCAGCAGCAGCCTGACACTGACAAACCAGCAGCCTGACAAACCAGCAGCCTGACACACCAGCAGCCTAACCCTGACAAACCAGCAGCACCCTGACAAACCAGCAGCACCCTGACAAACCAGCAGCACCCTGACAAACCAGCAGCACCCTGACAAACCAGCAGCACCCTGACAAAGCAGCAGCAGCCTGACACTGACAAAGCAGCAGCAGCCTGACAAAGCAGCAGCAGCCTGACAAAGCAGCAGCAGCCTGACAAAGCAGCAGCAGCCTGACAAAGCAGCAGCAGCCTGACAAAGCAGCAGCACCCTGACAAAGCAGCAGCCTGACAAAGCAGCAGCCTGACAAACCAGCAGCAGCCTGACAAACCAGCAGCAGCCTGACACTGACAAACCAGCAGCCTGACCCTGACAAACCAGCAGCCTGACCCTGACAAACCAGCAGCCTGACCCTGACAAACCAGCAGCCTGACCCTGACAAACCAGCAGCCTGACCCTGACAAACCAGCAGCCTGACCCTGACAAACCAGCAGCAGCCTGACCCTGACAAACCAGCAGCAGCCTGACAAACCAGCAGCAGCCTGACAAACCAGCAGCAGCCTGACAAACCAGCAGCAGCCTGACAAACCAGCAGCAGCCTGACAAACCAGCAGCAGCCTGACAAACCAGCAGCAGCCTGACACTGACAAACCAGCAGCAGCCTGACACTGACAAACCAGCAGCCTGACAAACCAGCAGCCTGACAAACCAGCAGCCTGACAAACCAGCAGCCTGACAAACCAGCAGCCTGACAAAGCAGCAGCCTGACCCTGACAAAGCAGCAGCCTGACCCTGACAAAGCAGCAGCCTGACCCTGACAAAGCAGCAGCCTGACAAACCAGCAGCCTGACAAACCAGCAGCCTGACACACCAGCAGCCTAACCCTGACAAACCAGCAGCACCCTGACAAACCAGCAGCACCCTGACAAACCAGCAGCACCCTGACAAACCAGCAGCACCCTGACAAACCAGCAGCACCCTGACAAAGCAGCAGCAGCCTGACACTGACAAAGCAGCAGCAGCCTGACAAAGCAGCAGCAGCCTGACAAAGCAGCAGCAGCCTGACAAAGCAGCAGCAGCCTGACAAAGCAGCAGCAGCCTGACAAAGCAGCAGCACCCTGACAAAGCAGCAGCCTGACAAAGCAGCAGCCTGACAAACCAGCAGCAGCCTGACAAACCAGCAGCAGCCTGACACTGACAAACCAGCAGCCTGACCCTGACAAACCAGCAGCCTGACCCTGACAAACCAGCAGCCTGACCCTGACAAACCAGCAGCCTGACCCTGACAAACCAGCAGCCTGACCCTGACAAACCAGCAGCCTGACCCTGACAAACCAGCAGCAGCCTGACCCTGACAAACCAGCAGCAGCCTGACAAACCAGCAGCAGCCTGACAAACCAGCAGCAGCCTGACAAACCAGCAGCAGCCTGACAAACCAGCAGCAGCCTGACAAACCAGCAGCAGCCTGACAAACCAGCAGCAGCCTGACAAACCAGCAGCAGCCTGACACTGACAAACCAGCAGCAGCCTGACACTGACAAACCAGCAGCCTGACAAACCAGCAGCCTGACAAACCAGCAGCCTGACAAACCAGCAGCCTGACAAACCAGCAGCCTGACAAAGCAGCAGCCTGACCCTGACAAAGCAGCAGCCTGACCCTGACAAAGCAGCAGCCTGACCCTGACAAAGCAGCAGCCTGACAAACCAGCAGCCTGACAAACCAGCAGCCTGACAAACCAGCAGCCTGACAAACCAGCAGCCTGACAAACCAGCAGCCTGACAAACCAGCAGCAGCCTGACAAACCAGCAGCAGCCTGACAAACCAGCAGCAGCCTGACAAACCAGCAGCAGCCTGACACTGACAAACCAGCACCAGCCTGACACTGACAAACCAGCACCAGCCTGACAAACCAGCAGCAGCCTGACAAACCAGCAGCAGCCTGACAAAGCAGCAGCAGCCTGACAAAGCAGCAGCAGCCTGACAAAGCAGCAGCCTGACACTGACAAAGCAGCAGCCTGACACTGACAAACCAGCAGCAGCCTGACAAACCAGCAGCAGCCTGACAAACCAGCAGCAGCCTGACAAACCAGCAGCAGCCTGACAAACCAGCAGCAGCCTGACAAACCAGAAGCAGCCTGACAAACCAGCAGCAGCCTGACAAACCAGCAGCCTGACAAAGCAGCAGCCTGACAAAGCAGCACCCTGACAAAGCAGCACCCTGACAAAGCAGCACCCTGACAAAGCAGCAGCCTGACAAAGCAGCAGCCTGACAAAGCAGCAGCCTGACACTGACAAAGCAGCAGCCTGACACTGACAAAGCAGCAGCCTGACACTGACAAAGCAGCAGCCTGACACTGACAAAGCAGCAGCCTGACACTGACAAAGCAGCAGCCTGACAAAGCAGCAGCCTGACAAAGCAGCAGCCTGACAAAGCAGCAGCCTGACACTGACAAAGCAGCAGCCTGACACTGACAAACCAGCAGCACCCTGACACTGACAAACAAGCAGCACCCTGACACTGACAAACAAGCAGCACCCTGACACTGACAAACAAGCAGCAGCCTGACAAAGCAGCCTGACACTGACAAAGCAGCAGCAGCCTGACACTGACAAAGCAGCAGCAGCCTGACAAACCAGCAGCAGCCTGACAAACCAGCAGCAGCCTGACAAACCAGCAGCAGCCTGACAAACCAGCAGCAGCCTGACAAACCAGCAGCAGCCTGACAAAGCAGCACCACCCTGACAAAGCAGCACCACCCTGACAAACCAGCAGCAGCCTGACACTGACAAACCAGCAGCAGCCTGACACTGACAAACCAGCAGCACCCTGACAAACCAGCAGCACCCTGACAAACCAGCAGCACCCTGACAAACCAGCAGCACCCTGACAAACCAGCAGCACCCTGACAAACCAGCAGCACCCTGACAAACCAGCAGCACCCTGACAAACCAGCAGCACCCTGACAAACCAGCAGCACCCTGACAAACAAGCAGCACCCTGACAAACAAGCAGCACCCTGACAAACCAGCAGCACCCTGACAAACCAGCAGCACCCTGACAAACCAGCAGCACCCTGACAAACCAGCAGCAGCCTGACACTGACAAACCAGCAGCAGCCTGACACTGACAAACCAGCAGCCTGACAAACCAGCAGCCTGACACACCAGCAGCCTAACCCTGACAAACCAGCAGCACCCTGACAAACCAGCAGCACCCTGACAAACCAGCAGCACCCTGACAAAGCAGCAGCACCCTGACAAAGCAGCAGCAGCCTGACAAAGCAGCAGCAGCCTGACAAAGCAGCAGCAGCCTGACAAAGCAGCAGCAGCCTGACAAAGCAGCAGCCTGACAAAGCAGCAGCCTGACAAACCAGCAGCAGCCTGACACTGACAAACCAGCAGCCTGACCCTGACAAACCAGCAGCCTGACCCTGACAAACCAGCAGCCTGACCCTGACAAACCAGCAGCCTGACCCTGACAAACCAGCAGCCTGACCCTGACAAACCAGCAGCCTGACCCTGACAAACCAGCAGCAGCCTGACCCTGACAAACCAGCAGCAGCCTGACAAACCAGCAGCAGCCTGACAAACCAGCAGCAGCCTGACAAACCAGCAGCAGCCTGACAAACCAGCAGCAGCCTGACACTGACAAACCAGCAGCAGCCTGACACTGACAAACCAGCAGCCTGACAAACCAGCAGCCTGACAAACCAGCAGCCTGACAAACCAGCAGCCTGACAAAGCAGCAGCCTGACCCTGACAAAGCAGCAGCCTGACCCTGACAAAGCAGCAGCCTGACCCTGACAAAGCAGCAGCCTGACCCTGACAAAGCAGCAGCCTGACCCTGACAAAGCAGCAGCCTGACAAACCAGCAGCCTGACAAACCAGCAGCCTGACAAACCAGCAGCCTGACAAACCAGCAGCCTGACAAACCAGCAGCAGCCTGACAAACCAGCAGCAGCCTGACAAACCAGCAGCAGCCTGACAAACCAGCAGCAGCCTGACACTGACAAACCAGCAGCAGCCTGACACTGACAAACCAGCACCAGCCTGACAAACCAGCAGCAGCCTGACAAACCAGCAGCAGCCTGACAAACCAGCAGCAGCCTGACAAAGCAGCAGCCTGACACTGACAAAGCAGCAGCCTGACACTGACAAACCAGCAGCAGCCTGACAAACCAGCAGCAGCCTGACAAACCAGCAGCAGCCTGACAAACCAGCAGCAGCCTGACAAACCAGCAGCAGCCTGACAAACCAGAAGCAGCCTGACAAACCAGCAGCAGCCTGACAAACCAGCAGCCTGACA
Organism: Brienomyrus brachyistius; assembly: GCF_023856365.1. NCBI lineage: Eukaryota > Metazoa > Chordata > Actinopteri > Osteoglossiformes > Mormyridae > Brienomyrus > Brienomyrus brachyistius. Next base: position 486,280 of record NW_026042347.1, read on the forward strand.
AAGCAGCACCCTGACAAAGCAGCACCCTGACAAAGCAGCACCCTGACAAAGCAGCAGCCTGACAAAGCAGCAGCCTGACAAAGCAGCAGCCTGACACTGACAAAGCAGCAGCCTGACACTGACAAAGCAGCAGCCTGACACTGACAAAGCAGCAGCCTGACAAAGCAGCAGCCTGACAAAGCAGCAGCCTGACAAAGCAGCAGCCTGACAAAGCAGCAGCCTGACACTGACAAACCAGCAGCACCCTGACAAACCAGCAGCACCCTGACAAACCAGCAGCACCCTGACAAACCAGCAGCACCCTGACAAACCAGCAGCACCCTGACAAACAAGCAGCACCCTGACAAACAAGCAGCACCCTGACAAACAAGCAGCACCCTGACAAACAAGCAGCACCCTGACAAACAAGCAGCACCCTGACAAACAAGCAGCAGCCTGACAAACCAGCAGCAGCCTGACAAACAAGCAGCAGCCTGACAAACCAGCAGCAGCCTGACAAACCAGCAGCAGCCTGACAAACCAGCAGCAGCCTGACAAACCAGCAGCAGCCTGACAAACCAGCAGCAGCCTGACAAACCAGCAGCAGCCTGACAAACCAGCAGCACCCTGACAAACCAGCAGCACCCTGACAAACCAGCAGCAGCCTGACAAACCAGCAGCAGCCTGACACTGACAAACCAGCAGCAGCCTGACACTGACAAACCAGCAGCAGCCTGACACTGACAAACCAGCAGCAGCCTGACACTGACAAACCAGCAGCAGCCTGACACTGACAAACCAGCAGCAGCCTGACACTGACAAACCAGCAGCAGCCTGACACTGACAAACCAGCAGCAGCCTGACACTGACAAAGCAGCAGCCTGACAAAGCAGCACCCTGACAAAGCAGCACCCTGACAAAGCAGCACCCTGACAAAGCAGCAGCCTGACAAAGCAGCAGCCTGACAAAGCAGCAGCCTGACAAAGCAGCAGCCTGACACTGACAAAGCAGCAGCCTGACACTGACAAAGCAGCAGCCTGACACTGACAAAGCAGCAGCCTGACACTGACAAAGCAGCAGCCTGACAAAGCAGCAGCCTGACAAAGCAGCAGCCTGACAAAGCAGCAGCCTGACAAAGCAGCAGCCTGACACTGACAAAGCAGCAGCCTGACACTGACAAACCAGCAGCCTGACACTGACAAACAAGCAGCACCCTGACACTGACAAACAAGCAGCACCCTGACACTGACAAACAAGCAGCAGCCTGACAAAGCAGCCTGACACTGACAAAGCAGCAGCCTGACAAAGCAGCCTGACACTGACAAAGCAGCAGCAGCCTGACACTGACAAAGCAGCAGCAGCCTGACAAAGCAGCAGCAGCCTGACAAAGCAGCAGCAGCCTGACAAACCAGCAGCAGCCTGACAAACCAGCAGCAGCCTGACAAACCAGCAGCAGCCTGACAAACCAGCAGCAGCCTGACAAACCAGCACCACCCTGACAAACCAGCAGCAGCCTGACACTGACAAACCAGCAGCAGCCTGACACTGACAAACCAGCAGCACCCTGACAAACCAGCAGCACCCTGACAAACCAGCAGCACCCTGACAAACCAGCAGCACCCTGACAAACCAGCAGCAGCCTGACCCTGACAAACCAGCAGCAGCCTGACACTGACAAACCAGCAGCAGCCTGACACTGACAAAGCAGCAGCCTGACACTGACAAACCAGCAGCAGCCTGACAAACCAGCAGCAGCCTGACAAACCAGCAGCAGCCTGACAAACCAGCAGCAGCCTGACAAACCAGCAGCAGCCTGACACTGACAAACCAGCAGCAGCCTGACACTGACAAAGCAGCAGCAGCCTGACACTGACAAACCAGCAGCAGCCTGACACTGACAAACCAGCAGCACCCTGACCCTGACAAACCAGCAGCAGCCTGACAAACCAGCAGCAGCCTGACTCTGACAAACCAGCCTGACCCTGACAAACCAGCAGCAGCCTGACCCTGACAAACCAGCAGCAGCCTGACCCTGACAAACCAGCAGCAGCCTGACCCTGACAAACCAGCAGCAGCCTGACCCTGACAAACCAGCAGCAGCCTGACCCTGACAAACCAGCAGCACCCTGACAAACCAGCAGCAGCCTGACAAACCAGCAGCAGCCTGACAAACCAGCAGCAGCCTGACACTGACAGACAAACCAGCAGCAGCCTGACACTGACAGACAAACCAGCAGCAGCCTGACACTGACAGTCAAACCAGCAGCAGCCTGACACTGACAGACAAACCAGCAGCAGCCTGACACTGACAGACAAAGCAGCAGCACCCTGACAAACCAGCAGCCTGACAAAGCAGCAGCACCCTGACAAAGCAGCAGCACCCTGACAAACCAGCAGCCTGACAAACCAGCAGCCTGACAAAGCAGCAGCCTGACAAAGCAGCAGCCTGACAAAGCAGCAGCCTGACAAAGCAGCAGCCTGACAAAGCAGCAGCACCCTGACAAAGCAGCAGCAGCCTGACCCTGACAAACCAGCAGCACCCTGACAAACCAGCAGCACCCTGACAAACCAGCAGCACCCTGACAAACCAGCAGCAGCCTGACACTGACAAACCAGCAGCAGCCTGACACTGACAAACCAGCAGCAGCCTGACACTGACAAACCAGCAGCAGCCTGACACTGACAAACCAGCAGCAGCCTGACACTGACAAACAAGCAGCACCCTGACACTGACAAACAAGCAGCAGCCTGACAAAGCAGCCTGACACTGACAAAGCAGCAGCAGCCTGACACTGACAAAGCAGCAGCAGCCTGACACTGACAAAGCAGCAGCCTGACACTGACAAACCAGCAGCAGCCTGACAAACCAGCAGCACCCTGACAAACCAGCAGCACCCTGACAAACCAGCAGCACCCTGACAAACCAGCAGCACCCTGACAAACCAGCAGCACCCTGACAAACCAGCAGCAGCCTGACACTGACAAACCAGCAGCCTGACAAACCAGCAGCCTGACACACCAGCAGCCTAACCCTGACAAACCAGCAGCACCCTGACAAACCAGCAGCACCCTGACAAACCAGCAGCACCCTGACAAACCAGCAGCACCCTGACAAACCAGCAGCACCCTGACAAAGCAGCAGCAGCCTGACACTGACAAAGCAGCAGCAGCCTGACAAAGCAGCAGCAGCCTGACAAAGCAGCAGCAGCCTGACAAAGCAGCAGCAGCCTGACAAAGCAGCAGCACCCTGACAAAGCAGCAGCCTGACAAAGCAGCAGCCTGACAAACCAGCAGCAGCCTGACAAACCAGCAGCAGCCTGACACTGACAAACCAGCAGCCTGACCCTGACAAACCAGCAGCCTGACCCTGACAAACCAGCAGCCTGACCCTGACAAACCAGCAGCCTGACCCTGACAAACCAGCAGCCTGACCCTGACAAACCAGCAGCCTGACCCTGACAAACCAGCAGCAGCCTGACCCTGACAAACCAGCAGCAGCCTGACAAACCAGCAGCAGCCTGACAAACCAGCAGCAGCCTGACAAACCAGCAGCAGCCTGACAAACCAGCAGCAGCCTGACAAACCAGCAGCAGCCTGACAAACCAGCAGCAGCCTGACAAACCAGCAGCAGCCTGACACTGACAAACCAGCAGCAGCCTGACACTGACAAACCAGCAGCCTGACAAACCAGCAGCCTGACAAACCAGCAGCCTGACAAACCAGCAGCCTGACAAACCAGCAGCCTGACAAACCAGCAGCCTGACAAAGCAGCAGCCTGACCCTGACAAAGCAGCAGCCTGACCCTGACAAAGCAGCAGCCTGACCCTGACAAAGCAGCAGCCTGACAAACCAGCAGCCTGACAAACCAGCAGCCTGACAAACCAGCAGCCTGACAAACCAGCAGCCTGACAAACCAGCAGCCTGACAAACCAGCAGCAGCCTGACAAACCAGCAGCAGCCTGACAAACCAGCAGCAGCCTGACAAACCAGCAGCAGCCTGACACTGACAAACCAGCACCAGCCTGACACTGACAAACCAGCACCAGCCTGACAAACCAGCAGCAGCCTGACAAACCAGCAGCAGCCTGACAAAGCAGCAGCAGCCTGACAAAGCAGCAGCAGCCTGACAAAGCAGCAGCCTGACACTGACAAAGCAGCAGCCTGACACTGACAAACCAGCAGCAGCCTGACAAACCAGCAGCAGCCTGACAAACCAGCAGCAGCCTGACAAACCAGCAGCAGCCTGACAAACCAGCAGCAGCCTGACAAACCAGCAGCAGCCTGACAAACCAGAAGCAGCCTGACAAACCAGCAGCAGCCTGACAAACCAGCAGCCTGACAAAGCAGCAGCCTGACAAAGCAGCACCCTGACAAAGCAGCACCCTGACAAAGCAGCACCCTGACAAAGCAGCAGCCTGACAAAGCAGCAGCCTGACAAAGCAGCAGCCTGACAAAGCAGCAGCCTGACACTGACAAAGCAGCAGCCTGACACTGACAAAGCAGCAGCCTGACACTGACAAAGCAGCAGCCTGACACTGACAAAGCAGCAGCCTGACACTGACAAAGCAGCAGCCTGACAAAGCAGCAGCCTGACAAAGCAGCAGCCTGACAAAGCAGCAGCCTGACACTGACAAAGCAGCAGCCTGACACTGACAAACCAGCAGCACCCTGACACTGACAAACAAGCAGCACCCTGACACTGACAAACAAGCAGCACCCTGACACTGACAAACAAGCAGCAGCCTGACAAAGCAGCCTGACACTGACAAAGCAGCAGCAGCCTGACACTGACAAAGCAGCAGCAGCCTGACAAACCAGCAGCAGCCTGACAAACCAGCAGCAGCCTGACAAACCAGCAGCAGCCTGACAAACCAGCAGCAGCCTGACAAACCAGCAGCAGCCTGACAAAGCAGCACCACCCTGACAAACCAGCAGCAGCCTGACACTGACAAACCAGCAGCAGCCTGACACTGACAAACCAGCAGCACCCTGACAAACCAGCAGCACCCTGACAAACCAGCAGCACCCTGACAAACCAGCAGCACCCTGACAAACCAGCAGCACCCTGACAAACCAGCAGCACCCTGACAAACCAGCAGCACCCTGACAAACCAGCAGCACCCTGACAAACCAGCAGCACCCTGACAAACAAGCAGCACCCTGACAAACAAGCAGCACCCTGACAAACCAGCAGCACCCTGACAAACCAGCAGCACCCTGACAAACCAGCAGCACCCTGACAAACCAGCAGCAGCCTGACACTGACAAACCAGCAGCAGCCTGACACTGACAAACCAGCAGCCTGACAAACCAGCAGCCTGACACACCAGCAGCCTAACCCTGACAAACCAGCAGCACCCTGACAAACCAGCAGCACCCTGACAAACCAGCAGCACCCTGACAAAGCAGCAGCACCCTGACAAAGCAGCAGCAGCCTGACAAAGCAGCAGCAGCCTGACAAAGCAGCAGCAGCCTGACAAAGCAGCAGCAGCCTGACAAAGCAGCAGCCTGACAAAGCAGCAGCCTGACAAACCAGCAGCAGCCTGACACTGACAAACCAGCAGCCTGACCCTGACAAACCAGCAGCCTGACCCTGACAAACCAGCAGCCTGACCCTGACAAACCAGCAGCCTGACCCTGACAAACCAGCAGCCTGACCCTGACAAACCAGCAGCAGCCTGACCCTGACAAACCAGCAGCAGCCTGACAAACCAGCAGCAGCCTGACAAACCAGCAGCAGCCTGACAAACCAGCAGCAGCCTGACAAACCAGCAGCAGCCTGACACTGACAAACCAGCAGCAGCCTGACACTGACAAACCAGCAGCCTGACAAACCAGCAGCCTGACAAACCAGCAGCCTGACAAACCAGCAGCCTGACAAAGCAGCAGCCTGACCCTGACAAAGCAGCAGCCTGACCCTGACAAAGCAGCAGCCTGACCCTGACAAAGCAGCAGCCTGACCCTGACAAAGCAGCAGCCTGACCCTGACAAAGCAGCAGCCTGACAAACCAGCAGCCTGACAAACCAGCAGCCTGACAAACCAGCAGCCTGACAAACCAGCAGCAGCCTGACAAACCAGCAGCAGCCTGACAAACCAGCAGCAGCCTGACAAACCAGCAGCAGCCTGACACTGACAAACCAGCAGCAGCCTGACACTGACAAACCAGCACCAGCCTGACAAACCAGCAGCAGCCTGACAAACCAGCAGCAGCCTGACAAACCAGCAGCAGCCTGACAAACCAGCAGCAGCCTGACAAAGCAGCAGCCTGACACTGACAAAGCAGCAGCCTGACACTGACAAACCAGCAGCAGCCTGACAAACCAGCAGCAGCCTGACAAACCAGCAGCAGCCTGACAAACCAGCAGCAGCCTGACAAACCAGCAGCAGCCTGACAAACCAGAAGCAGCCTGACAAACCAGCAGCAGCCTGACAAACCAGCAGCCTGACAAAGCAGCACCCTGACAAAGCAGCACCCTGACAAAGCAGCACCCTGACAAAGCAGCACCCTGACAAAGCAGCAGCCTGACAAAGCAGCAGCCTGACACTGACAAAGCAGCAGCCTGACACTGACAAAGCAGCAGCCTGACACTGACAAAGCAGCAGCCTGACACTGACAAAGCAGCAGCCTGACAAAGCAGCAGCCTGACAAAGCAGCAGCCTGACAAAGCAGCAGCCTGACAAAGCAGCAGCCTGACACTGACAAACCAGCAGCACCCTGACAAACCAGCAGCACCCTGACAAACCAGCAGCACCCTGACAAACCAGCAGCACCCTGACAAACCAGCAGCACCCTGACAAACAAGCAGCACCCTGACAAACAAGCAGCACCCTGACAAACAAGCAGCACCCTGACAAACAAGCAGCACCCTGACAAACAAGCAGCAGCCTGACAAACCAGCAGCAGCCTGACAAACAAGCAGCAGCCTGACAAACCAGCAGCAGCCTGACAAACCAGCAGCAGCCTGACAAACCAGCAGCAGCCTGACAAACCAGCAGCAGCCTGACAAACCAGCAGCAGCCTGACAAACCAGCAGCAGCCTGACAAACCAGCAGCACCCTGACAAACCAGCAGCACCCTGACAAACCAGCAGCACCCTGACAAACCAGCAGCACCCTGACAAACCAGCAGCAGCCTGACAAACCAGCAGCAGCCTGACACTGACAAACCAGCAGCAGCCTGACACTGACAAACCAGCAGCAGCCTGACACTGACAAACCAGCAGCAGCCTGACACTGACAAACCAGCAGCAGCCTGACACTGACAAACCAGCAGCAGCCTGACACTGACAAACCAGCAGCAGCCTGACACTGACAAACCAGCAGCAGCCTGACACTGACAAAGCAGCAGCCTGACAAAGCAGCACCCTGACAAAGCAGCACCCTGACAAAGCAGCACCCTGACAAAGCAGCACCCTGACAAAGCAGCAGCCTGACAAAGCAGCAGCCTGACAAAGCAGCAGCCTGACAAAGCAGCAGCCTGACACTGACAAAGCAGCAGCCTGACACTGACAAAGCAGCAGCCTGACACTGACAAAGCAGCAGCCTGACACTGACAAAGCAGCAGCCTGACAAAGCAGCAGCCTGACAAAGCAGCAGCCTGACAAAGCAGCAGCCTGACAAAGCAGCAGCCTGACAAAGCAGCAGCCTGACACTGACAAAGCAGCAGCCTGACACTGACAAACCAGCAGCCTGACACTGACAAACAAGCAGCACCCTGACACTGACAAACAAGCAGCACCCTGACACTGACAAACAAGCAGCAGCCTGACAAAGCAGCCTGACACTGACAAAGCAGCAGCCTGACAAAGCAGCCTGACACTGACAAAGCAGCAGCAGCCTGACACTGACAAAGCAGCAGCAGCCTGACAAAGCAGCAGCAGCCTGACAAAGCAGCAGCAGCCTGACAAACCAGCAGCAGCCTGACAAACCAGCAGCAGCCTGACAAACCAGCAGCAGCCTGACAAACCAGCAGCAGCCTGACAAACCAGCACCACCCTGACAAACCAGCAGCAGCCTGACACTGACAAACCAGCAGCAGCCTGACACTGACAAACCAGCAGCACCCTGACAAACCAGCAGCACCCTGACAAACCAGCAGCACCCTGACAAACCAGCAGCACCCTGACAAACCAGCAGCACCCTGACAAACCAGCAGCACCCTGACAAACCAGCAGCAGCCTGACCCTGACAAACCAGCAGCAGCCTGACACTGACAAACCAGCAGCAGCCTGACACTGACAAAGCAGCAGCCTGACACTGACAAACCAGCAGCAGCCTGACAAACCAGCAGCAGCCTGACAAACCAGCAGCAGCCTGACAAACCAGCAGCAGCCTGACAAACCAGCAGCAGCCTGACACTGACAAACCAGCAGCAGCCTGACACTGACAAAGCAGCAGCAGCCTGACACTGACAAACCAGCAGCAGCCTGACACTGACAAACCAGCAGCACCCTGACCCTGACAAACCAGCAGCAGCCTGACAAACCAGCAGCAGCCTGACTCTGACAAACCAGCCTGACCCTGACAAACCAGCAGCAGCCTGACCCTGACAAACCAGCAGCAGCCTGACCCTGACAAACCAGCAGCAGCCTGACCCTGACAAACCAGCAGCAGCCTGACCCTGACAAACCAGCAGCACCCTGACAAACCAGCAGCAGCCTGACAAACCAGCAGCAGCCTGACAAACCAGCAGCAGCCTGACACTGACAGACAAACCAGCAGCAGCCTGACACTGACAGACAAACCAGCAGCAGCCTGACACTGACAGACAAACCAGCAGCAGCCTGACACTGACAGACAAACCAGCAGCAGCCTGACACTGACAGACAAAGCAGCAGCACCCTGACAAACCAGCAGCCTGACAAAGCAGCAGCACCCTGACAAAGCAGCAGCACCCTGACAAACCAGCAGCCTGACAAACCAGCAGCCTGACAAAGCAGCAGCCTGACAAAGCAGCAGCCTGACAAAGCAGCAGCCTGACAAAGCAGCAGCCTGACAAAGCAGCAGCACCCTGACAAACCAGCAGCAGCCTGACACTGACAAAGCAGCAGCCTGACACTGACAAAGCAGCAGCCTGACACTGACAAAGCAGCAGCCTGACACTGACAAAGCAGCAGCCTGACACTGACAAAGCAGCACCCTGACACTGACAAAGCAGCACCCTGACAAAGCAGCACCCTGACAAAGCAGCACCCTGACAAAGCAGCACCCTGACAAAGCAGCACCCTGACAAACAAGCAGCACCCTGACAAACAAGCAGCACCCTGACACTGACAAACAAGCAGCACCCTGACACTGACAAACAAGCAGCACCCTGACACTGACAAACAAGCAGCAGCCTGACACTGACAAACCAGCAGCAGCCTGACACTGACAAAGCAGCACCAGCCTGACACTGACAAAGCAGCACCAGCCTGACACTGACAAAGCAGCACCAGCCTGACACTGACAAAGCAGCACCAGCCTGACCCTGACAAACCAGCAGCAGCCTGACAAACCAGCAGCAGCCTGACAAACCAGCAGCAGCCTGACAAACCAGCAGCAGCCTGACAAACCAGCAGCAGCCTGACAAACCAGCAGCACCCTGACAAACCAGCAGCACCCTGACAAACCAGCAGCACCCTGACAAACCAGCAGCACCCTGACAAACAAGCAGCACCCTGACAAACAAGCAGCACCCTGACAAACCAGCAGCAGCCTGACAAACCAGCAGCAGCCTGACACTGACAAACCAGCAGCAGCCTGACAAACCAGCAGCAGCCTGACAAACCAGCAGCAGCCTGACAAACCAGCAGCAGCCTGACAAACCAGCAGCAGCCTGACAAACCAGCAGCAGCCTGACAAACCAGCAGCCGCCTGACACTGACAAACCTGCAGCAGCCTGACACTGACAAACCAGCAGCAGCCTGACACTGACAAACCAGCAGCAGCCTGACAAACCAGCAGCACACTGACAAACCAGCAGCACCCTGACAAACCAGCAGCACCCTGACAAACCAGCAGCACCCTGACAAACCAGCAGCACCCTGACAAACCAGCAGCACCCTGACAAACCAGCAGCACCCTGACAAACCAGCAGCACCCTGACAAACCAGCAGCACCCTGACAAACAAGCAGCACCCTGACAAACAAGCAGCACCCTGACAAACAAGCAGCACCCTGACAAACAAGCAGCACCCTGACAAACCAGCAGCAGCCTGACAAACCAGCAGCAGCCTGACAAACCAGCAGCAGCCTGACAAACCAGCAGCAGCCTGACAAACCAGCAGCAGCCTGACAAACCAGCAGCACCCTGACAAACCAGCAGCACCCTGACAAACCAGCAGCACCCTGACAAACAAGCAGCACCCTGACAAACAAGCAGCACCCTGACAAACAAGCAGCACCCTGACAAACAAGCAGCACCCTGACAAAGCAGCAGCAGCCTGACACACCAGCAGCAGCCTGACACACCAGCAGCAGCCTGACAAACCAGCAGCAGCCTGACAAACCAGCAGCAGCCTGACAAACCAGCAGCAGCCTGACAAACCAGCAGCAGCCTGACACTGACAAAGTACCCTGACAAAGCAGCACCCTGACAAAGCAGCACCCTGACAAAGCAGCAGCAGCCTGACACTGACAAACCAGCAGCAGCCTGACACTGACAAACCAGCAGCAGCCTGACACTGACAAACCAGCAGCAGCCTGACACTGACAAACCAGCAGCACCCTGACAAACCAGCACCCTGACAAAGCAGCAGCCTGACCCTGACAAACCAGCACCCTGACAAAGCAGCAGCCTGACACTGACAAAGCAGCAGCCTGACACTGACAAAGCAGCACCCTGACAAACAAGCAGCACCCTGACAAACCAGCAGCACCCTGACAAACCAGCAGCAGCCTGACAAACCAGCAGCAGCCTGACAAACCAGCAGCACCCTGACAAACCAGCAGCACCCTGACCCTGACAAACAAGCAGCCTGACCCTGACAAACCAGCAGCAGCCTGACAAACAAGCAGCAGCCTGACAAACAAGCAGCAGCCTGACAAACAAGCAGCAGCCTGACAAAGCAGCAGCACCCTGACAAACCAGCAGCACCCTGACAAACCAGCAGCACCCTGACAAACCAGCAGCACCCTGACAAACCAGCAGCACCCTGACCCTGACAAACAAGCAGCCTGACCCTGACAAACCAGCAGCAGCCTGACAAACAAGCAGCAGCCTGACAAACAAGCAGCAGCCTGACAAACAAGCAGCAGCCTGACCCTGACAAAGCAGCAGCCTGACCCTGACAAAGCAGCAGCCTGACCCTGACAAAGCAGCAGCCTGACAAAGCAGCACCCTGACAAAGCAGCACCCTGACAAAGCAGCAGCAGCCTGACACTGACAAACCAGCAGCAGCCTGACACTGACAAAGCAGCAGCCTGACCCTGACAAAGCAGCAGCCTGACCCTGACAAACCAGCACCCTGACAAAGCAGCAGCCTGACCCTGACAAACCAGCACCCTGACACTGACAAAGCAGCACCCTGACACTAACAAAGCAGCAGCCTGACAAACCAGCAGCCTGACAAACCAGCAGCCTGACAAACCAGCAGCCTGACAAACCAGCAGCCTGACAAACCAGCAGCCTGACAAACCAGCAGCCTGACAAACCAGCAGCCTGACAAACCAGCAGCACCCTGACAAACAAGCAGCAGCCTGACACACCAGCAGCAGCCTGACAAACCAGCAGCACCCTGACACTGACAAAGCAGCAGCCTGACAAAGCAGCAGCCTGACAAAGCAGCAGCCTGACAAAGCAGCCTGACACTGACAAAGCAGCCTGACACTGACAAAGCAGCCTGACACTGACAAAGCAGCCTGACACTGACAAAGCAGCAGCAGCCTGACACTGACAAAGCAGCAGCAGCCTGACACTGACAAAGCAGCAGCCTGACACTGACAAACCAGCAGCCTGACACTGACAAAGCAGCAGCCTGACAAAGCAGCAGCCTGACAAAGCAGCAGCCTGACAAAGCAGCAGCCTGACAAAGCAGCAGCCTGACAAAGCAGCAGCCTGACAAAGCAGCAGCCTGACACTGACAAAGCAGCAGCCTGACACTGACAAAGCAGCAGCCTGACACTGACAAAGCAGCAGCACCCTGACACTGACAAAGCAGCAGCCTGACACTGACAAAGCAGCAGCACCCTGACACTGACAAAGCAGCAGCACCCTGACACTGACAAAGCAGCAGCACCCTGACACTGACAAAGCAGCAGCACCCTGACACTGACAAAGCAGCAGCAGCCTGACACTGACAAAGCAGCAGCAGCCTGACACTGACAAAGCAGCAGCAGCCTGACACTGACAAAGCAGCAGCAGCCTGACACTGACAAAGCAGCAGCAGCCTGACACTGACAAACCAGCAGCAGCCTGACAAACCAGCAGCAGCCTGACAAACCAGCAGCAGCCTGACAAACCAGCAGCAGCCTGACAAAGCAGCAGCACCCTGACAAAGCAGCAGCACCCTGACAAAGCAGCAGCACCCTGACAAAGCAGCAGCACCCTGACAAAGCAGCAGCACCCTGACAAACCAGCAGCAGCCTGACAAACCAGCAGCAGCCTGACAAACCAGCAGCAGCCTGACAAAGCAGCAGCCTGACAAAGCAGCAGCCTGACAAAGCAGCAGCCTGACAAAGCAGCAGCCTGACAAAGCAGCAGCCTGACAAAGCAGCAGCCTGACAAAGCAGCAGCCTGACACTGACAAAGCAGCAGCCTGACACTGACAAAGCAGCAGCCTGACACTGACAAAGCAGCAGCCTGACACTGACAAACCAGCAGCCTGACACTGACAAACAAGCAGCACCCTGACACTGACAAACAAGCAGCACCCTGACAAAGCAGCAGCAGCCTGACACTGACAAACCAGCAGCCTGACACTGACAAACCAGCAGCCTGACACTGACAAACCAGCAGCCTGACACTGACAAACAAGCAGCACCCTGACACTGACAAACAAGCAGCACCCTGACAAAGCAGCAGCAGCCTGACACTGACAAAGCAGCAGCAGCCTGACACTGACAAACCAGCACCAGCCTGACAAACCAGCACCAGCCTGACAAACCAGCACCCGCCTGACAAACCAGCAGCAGCCTGACCCTGACAAACCAGCAGCAGCCTGACCCTGACAAACCAGCAGCAGCCTGACCCTGACAAACCAGCAGCAGCCTGACCCTGACAAACCAGCAGCAGCCTGACCCTGACAAACCAGCAGCAGCCTGACCCTGACAAACCAGCAGCAGCCTGACCCTGACAAACCAGCAGCAGCCTGACCCTGACAAACCAGCAGCAGCCTGACCCTGACAAACCAGCAGCAGCCTGACCCTGACAAACCAGCAGCAGCCTGACCCTGACAAACCAGCAGCAGCCTGACACTGACAAAGCAGCACCAGCCTGACAAAGCAGCCTGACAAAGCAGCAGCACCCTGACACTGACAAAGCAGCAGCACCCTGACACTGACAAAGCAGCAGCACCCTGACACTGACAAAGCAGCAGCACCCTGACACTGACAAAGCAGCAGCACCCTGACACTGACAAAGCAGCAGCACCCTGACAAACCAGCAGCAGCCTGACAAACCAGCAGCAGCCTGACAAACCAGCAGCAGCCTGACAAACCAGCAGCAGCCTGACAAACCAGCAGCAGCCTGACAAACCAGCAGCAGCCTGACAAACCAGCAGCAGCCTGACACTGACAAACCAGCAGCAGCCTGACAAACCAGCAGCAGCCTGACACTGACAAAGCAGCAGCCTGACACTGACAAAGCAGCAGCCTGACACTGACAAAGCAGCAGCCTGACACTGACAAAGCAGCAGCAGCCTGACACTGACAAAGCAGCAGCAGCCTGACACTGACAAAGCAGCAGCAGCCTGACACTGACAAAGCAGCAGCAGCCTGACACTGACAAAGCAGCAGCAGCCTGACACTGACAAAGCAGCAGCAGCCTGACACTGACAAACCAGCAGCAGCCTGACACTGACAAACCAGCAGCAGCCTGACACTGACAAACCAGCACCCTGACAAACCAGCAGCCTGACAAACCAGCAGCCTGACAAACCAGCAGCAGCCTGACAAAGCAGCAGCAGCCTGACAAAGCAGCAGCAGCCTGACAAAGAAGCAGCAGCCTGACAAAGCAGCAGCAGCCTGACAAAGCAGCAGCAGCCTGACAAAGCAGCAGCAGCCTGACAAAGCAGCAGCAGCCTGACAAAGCAGCAGCAGCCTGACAAAGCAGCAGCACCCTGACAAAGCAGCAGCACCCTGACAAAGCAGCACCCTGACAAAGCAGCAGCACGACAAACAAGCAGCACCCTGACACTGACAAACAAGCAGCACCCTGACACTGACAAACAAGCAGCAGCCTGACACTGACAAACAAGCAGCAGCCTGACACTGACAAACAAGCAGCAGCCTGACACTGACAAACAAGCAGCAGCCTGACACTGACAAAGCAGCAGCAGCCTGACACTGACAAACCAGCAGCAGCCTGACACTGACAAACCAGCAGCAGCCTGACACTGACAAACCAGCAGCAGCCTGACACTGACAAACCAGCAGCAGCCTGACCCTGACAAACCAGCAGCAGCCTGACAAACCACCAGCAGCCTGACAAACCACCAGCAGCCTGACAAACCACCAGCAGCCTGACAAACCACCAGCAGCCTGACAAACCACCAGCAGCCTGACAAACCACCAGCAGCCTGACAAACCACCAGCAGCCTGACAAACCACCAGCAGCCTGACAAACCAGCAGCAGCCTGACAAACCACCAGCAGCAGCCTGACAAACCACCAGCAGCACCCTGACAAACCACCAGCAGCACCCTGACAAACCAGCAGCAGCCTGACAAACCAGCAGCAGCCTGACAAACAAGCAGCAGCCTGACAAACCAGCAGCAGCCTGACAAACCAGCAGCAGCCTGACAAACCAGCAGCAGCCTGACAAACCAGCAGCACCCTGACAAAGCAGCACCCTGACAAACCAGCAGCAGCCTGACACTGACAAACCAGCAGCAGCCTGACACTGACAAACCAGCAGCACCCTGACAAAGCAGCAGCCTGACACTGACAAAGCAGCAGCCTGACAAAGCAGCACCCTGACAAAGCAGCACCCTGACAAAGCAGCACCCTGACAAACCAGCAGCAGCCTGACACTGACAAACCAGCAGCAGCCTGACACTGACAAAGCAGCAGCCTGACACTGACAAACCAGCAGCAGCCTGACACTGACAAACCAGCAGCAGCCTGACACTGACAAAGCAGCAGCCTGACCCTGACAAAGCAGCAGCCTGACCCTGACAAAGCAGCAGCCTGACCCTGACAAAGCAGCACCCTGACAAAGCAGCAGCCTGACAAAGCAGCAGCCTGACAAAGCAGCAGCCTGACAAAGCAGCAGCCTGACAAAGCAGCAGCCTGACAAAGCACCCTGACACTGACAAACAAGCAGCAGCCTGACACTGACAAACAAGCAGCAGCCTGACACTGACAAACAAGCAGCAGCCTGACACTGACAAACAAGCAGCAGCCTGACACTGACAAACAAGCAGCAGCCTGACACTGACAAACAAGCAGCAGCCTGACACTGACAAACAAGCAGCAGCCTGACACTGACAAACAAGCAGCAGCCTGACACTGACAAACCAGCAGCAGTCTGACACTGACAAACCAGCAGCAGCCTGACACTGACAAACCAGCAGCAGCCTGACACTGACAAACCAGCAGCAGCCTGACACTGACAAACCAGCAGCAGCCTGACACTGACAAACCAGCAGCAGCCTGACACTGACAAACCAGCAGCAGCCTGACACTGACAAACCAGCAGCAGCCTGACACTGACAAACCAGCAGCAGCCTGACAAACCAGCAGCAGCCTCACAAACCAGCAGCAGCCTCACAAACCAGCAGCAGCCTGACAAACCAGCAGCAGCCTGACAAACCAGCAGCAGCCTGACAAACCAGCAGCCTGACAAACCAGCAGCAGCCTGACAAACCAGCAGCAGCCTGACAAACCAGCAGCAGCCTGACCCTGACAAACCAGCAGCAGCCTGACAAAGCAGCAGCCTGACCCTGACAAACCAGCAGCAGCCTGACAAACCAGCAGCAGCCTGACAAACCAGCAGCAGCCTGACAAACCAGCAGCAGCCTGACAAACCAGCAGCAGCCTGACAAACCAGCAGCAGCCTGACAAACCAGCAGCAGCCTGACACTGACAAACCAGCAGCAGCCTGACACTGACAAACCAGCAGCAGCCTGACACTGACAAACCAGCAGCAGCCTGACACTGACAAACCAGCAGCAGCCTGACACTGACAAACCAGCAGCAGCCTGACACTGACAAACCAGCAGCAGCCTGACACTGACAAACCAGCAGCAGCCTGACACTGACAAAGCAGCACCCTGACCCTGACAAAGCAGCACCCTGACCCTGACAAAGCAGCACCCTGACCCTGACAAAGCAGCAGCCTGACAAAGCAGCAGCCTGACAAAGCAGCAGCCTGACAAACCAGCAGCAGCCTGACAAACCAGCAGCAGCCTGACAAACCAGCAGCAGCCTGACACTGACAAACCAGCAGCAGCCTGACACTGACAAACCAGCAGCAGCCTGACACTGACAAACAAGCAGCACCCTGACACTGACAAACAAGCAGCACCCTGACAAACAAGCAGCACCCTGACAAACAAGCAGCACCCTGACAAAGCAGCAGCAGCCTGACAAAGCAGCAGCCTGACAAACCAGCAGCAGCCTGACAAACCAGCAGCAGCCTGACAAACCAGCAGCAGCCTGACACTGACAAACCAGCAGCAGCCTGACACTGACAAACCAGCAGCAGCCTGACACTGACAAACAAGCAGCAGCCTGACAAAGCAGCAGCCTGACCCTGACAAAGCAGCACCCTGACACTGACAAAGCAGCAGCCTGACACTGACAAAGCAGCAGCAGCCTGACAAACCAGCAGCAGCCTGACAAACCAGCAGCAGCCTGACAAACCAGCAGCAGCCTGACAAACCAGCAGCAGCCTGACAAACCAGCAGCAGCCTGACAAACCACCAGCAGCCTGACAAACCAGCAGCAGCCTGACCCTGACAAACCAGCAGCAGCCTGACCCTGACAAACCAGCAGCAGCCTGACCCTGACAAACCAGCAGCAGCCTGACCCTGACAAACCAGCAGCAGCCTGACAAACCAGCAGCAGCCTGACCCTGACAAACCAGCAGCAGCCTGACAAACCAGCAGCAGCCTGACAAACCAGCAGCAGCCTGACAAACCAGCAGCAGCCTGACAAACCAGCAGCAGCCTGACAAACCAGCAGCAGCCTGACAAACCAGCAGCACCCTGACAAACCAGCAGCCTGACCCTGACAAACCAGCAGCCTGACCCTGACAAACCAGCAGCCTGACCCTGACAAACCAGCAGCCTGACCCTGACAAACCAGCAGCCTGACCCTGACAAACCAGCAGCCTGACAAACCACCAGCCTGACAAACCACCAGCCTGACAAACCACCAGCCTGACAAACCAGCACCCTGACAAACCACCAGCCTGACAAACCAGCACCCTGACAAAGCAGCACCCTGACCCTGACCTGATGTGTGTCTTGGTAAAACTTGGTAAAGTTGATATAAGGTTCAGAATTACCTGTTTTAGTTTCCATTCATACCTTTATGAATTAAGATTTTCTGAGTGGAAATGTTAAAATCATATAACAATATTTTAACAGTGGAATGAATGCATAAGCAATTAAGGAACTGTTAGTTAAATCCACATGAAGCAACATAACGTCTTTAGTAGTAAAATGTGATGTATCTAGGAGTGACAATATGTTTCCAAACATTTGTATGTGCTGTGGTTTGCTGACACTAAATAATGTTAGGGGAAACAAAAAAACGACCTATTGACAGTTACAGGGTAGTGTGATTCTTGTAATAAACTTAGTTTTACCAAAGTCCTGTGTTAGTATTCAGTACAACATACACTGCATACATCCATCTTGCTTTCAGTGAGGGAAGATTTTTCTTTAAAAAAAAAAAAAAAATTTGTTCCTTGGTAAAGTTGGTTTGTCTCACAGGTACCGAATTTGTATAATTAAAATAAGATAAGATATTGACATAATATATTTTTGGTTTTATAAACAACTGACAGGAAAAACAAAAACCTGAGATATTACCATATCCAGTGGTAAACAATAATCAGTCCCAAAAGGGCTTTCCTATATTTTGCATTTGTGTCAAACGTCCACATTATCAGAAGTACTCAGGAGTCCAGACGGTCTCCAGCAGCACTGGCATACAGCTCTCAGCTCACAGACGCCACCTGGCGAGTGAACGTGGCAGAACCCTGTCTGTGCTGGAGCCGGACTGCCCGTGGCATCAGCCTAGAACCTGCTCTGCTGATGCTTGCCGCTGGTTCCGGGGATCGGAATGAGCATCTCGTCAGGAAGCCTCAGCTCTGTCCGTTTGTCTTGGGAAGCGGGGTGGAGGCGGGGGCGGGGCGGGGGGCGTATGGCATGGCACCAATCCGCGTCGCCTCATTTGAGAGATTTTTGGTCGAACAGCTGCAGGTCCAGGCGCACCCACACCTCGCCTGTCGGCACCTCGTGCAGCAGCAGGCGCCTTGTCGCTGCTCCCTTGTTTTCCAGCTCCTTCTTGATGGTGGCCACAGGAACTTCAGTGCGGCCCAGGAAGTCTAACAATGATACAAGCAGCCATGATGAAAGCGGCCACCATCAAACGCTAGTAATAGAACACAGGCCATTGTGGCACAATGAAAGAAATTAAGCAATAGGGGGGGGAAAGAAATAAACGGTCAAACACAAAAGAAATTATCTAGTAGAAGGGTTGCAGTGAGACTGCAGAATATACCAGGGCATAAAGTAGAGAACGTAGTTCATCTGTATGTGTTCTTGGGCTGTAGGAGTAACCCGTACAAATACAAAGAGAATGTTCAAACTCACACACACAGAACCAGGGGGAGGATATGGAACCAGAACCCTGAAGCATGAAACCACAGTGATACCCCATGGAGAAACTTAAAATGACGTGTAATAAATAAATAAATTAAAAATAAATTAAAAGTTAAATTAAAAAAAAAAAAAACAAGACGAAACTTCAAATATGACACCCAAATTTTTCTAAGGGAAATTTAACATCAGCACATTTAACATCAGAACTGTTCCCAAGACGAATTTCAGGAAGTGTCAACGTGTAAAAAGAGGAGAAATAAACATCTGAAGAAAGGACTAACCATCGGGAGAGAACTGGTCCCTCTTGAAGATGGTGACACATAGAACATCCTGGTACAGGTCCTTAATGAAGAACTGACAGTTGAAGTTCCACTTGGGGTTGATTGTGTCATTTATTGTCCGGGAGGTGAAACACTGTGCCCCCATGGTCACCTCGCAATATGGATTACTCTTTCCTGGAGGGTGTAGGCCATCAAAAAAAACCATTAAACCCAACCATCAAGCCATACATGAGGTACAAGGCATTAGGGGGTTAGCGGCTGGAGTTTCGGGAGATAGGACTTGACCTTTGACCCTCACCATTGGGCTTGCAGGGCTTGAGCTCTGTGGCCTCCAAAATAGTGACCAGCAGGCGGCCAATGCCACTGGTTTTCAGGGAACGAGCTGGAAATGCATACAGCAAGTGATGCATGAGTCGAAAGACCAAGGAACAATAAATAAGATTCATAATAAAGAAGTTAAGATGCAAGGAACTCCCAAGGAATTGGCAGAAATAAGATACAGCAACTGGAAAAAAAAACTGTAGTTAATGGGGCACTGCAGTCTATGATAGGGTTATCAAGGGTTCAGTAATGAAGGTCTGCATAAATAGACTGTACAGCAACCAAAAGGGAAAGTAGTAGGTTCTTAAACTGCAACGGATGTGTTCACTGGAAGGACAGGCTGTGTAAAAGAGGGAAACTCAAATTCAGGAAAAACCAGTGCTCAGCTACAAACTCAGACCAAGATTTTGTTTTTACAAACCAGTTGAGTAGCCTTTGACTGACTCTCTATGCTCAACTGGTTGGAAGAAACAAATTCTTGCTCATGGGGTTTGTAGGTTCTGGCTGTGAAACGTCCAACATGGACTAAAACATGGGGTCAGGGTTCTGAAACACTGAATAGGGTAATGAATATATACTGGTGACTTAGAGGATTTTATATTACAGATACATAAATATACACACACACACACATACATATAACTAAATTAAATAGGAAAAGGACAAGCAATTTTGTAGACAGATGAATAAAACCATTACATAATCAAACTGGACTGAAGGGTTATGCTAAGACACTGAAAAGGATTAAATGCAAATAAAATAGTTCACCTTGGTAAGCTTTCTCTCGCTTCTTCTTCTCAGTCTCTATGAAATGTTCTGAAGCAGCTTTGATTTTCTGCGCCCAGGCAGTCCTGATTGATTAAATAAGAAGAAACACCTGATTTGTTACCAGAACAGGACACCGAGGGAGCCTCCTTGTGGACTGAAGCCACAGCTTCCTTGTTCAATTCTCCTTAGTCTCTTCTCTAACTCCCTTCCTTCCCCACTCATTGATGTTCTCTGTCCTGAGAGTATAAACACGGTCGATGTGGGAGATGTGGAAGATTGGCTCATCGCTAGACGGATCGGAGGGCATCTTCACCAGAACTTCATTTAGAAACACGGGCTGGTTGGATAGAAGACCAAAATCGGGTCATAGACTCGCATTAAATTGGAAGTACACACAGTAGAGAAAGCCCGTAAAAATGGGCTAAACATACAACTAAGGAAATGGCACCTCTTTCTAGAAAGTTCTACTCCGAATTGTATGGATATGAAAAGTTCATTTAAAACGCAATGTATGATTTTGTGCCGTAAATGTAACTGTCTGGTATTGCTAGCCCCCTCCATTACTCCCCAGCATGAAAAAGAGTCTCACGTTCTTGTACATCTTGAACTGCATGTTGCACTTGGGACTGAAGAGCTTATCCGTCCCTGATGAGGTGAACTGCTTCACTGCTTGGGTGAGCAGCAGGAAGTCATTGAAGAGGAAGGTGTATAACTCCTTGTTGCTCTTAGTTTTATAGACCTTGCCGCTGTGTAGCAGCTTTCGGGGACCCAGGCAGTTGGTCAAGGAGTTGAATATCAAGTTCTGTAGGGAAATGGAACAATTGGAAGTGTCCAGTAAACTGTAGGAAAGCTGCAAAAATCCAGACCCTAACTTGTAGTAGGATTAACTCTGTAGACGACTTTGTTAGAGGCTGTGCATGTAAACAAACATTTGTTAAGAACTTCAGGAGGGAATATTGTAGATTATATAAAACCCAGGCTATAGACAAGAGCTTCGTGATATAGTTGCATTAGATGTGCTCACCTCAGTGATGCCTTCACACTGGACATGGCTCTGAATCCACTCTAACCTGTCGGAGTTCTCCTTCTCCCGGACCCCCTCGTTGACCTGCAGACAGAGCTCCTCGGCCCTGTCCAGAGCCTCCCGCAAGTGTCCATGGTCCAAGTGATTCTCTGGAGTGTTCTCGAGAATCTGGGGAGCAGGAGATTTGGAAATAGGTCTGGGACCTGCCTAAGAATGAACTCTGTCTTTGGACAAGGACTGTGGAGTTCAGGGTAGAGTGAAGTTACTGGCGGTTTGATGTTAATCAGATCCATCCATCCATCCATCCATCCATAAATAAACTGGTGCAGCACGTTTTGTAACAGTTGACATCCAACATTTCACAATACCCATACTCACTGTTAGGTTGAAGAAACAGTTGTTAATCATTTCTGTATGATCAGCAATGAGTGTAAATATATATGTATACGTTATTTCTTATCTTCTAGCCACATACTCTTAGCTATTGTACTCTAAGTAGGTGGTTAACAGCTGCCTACTTAGATAAGAATCTCACTTCCCTCTCTTGCGCCCCCCATTGACTATAAATAAAGAAGCCAAGGGGAACCACCCTTTGTAACACATTCTGCTGTAGTTTGCATTGCAGAGAGTGTGGGTACCCTTGCAAGTAAAACTGTAACCTGTGTGTGTCTCGTAAATGTGGAGTTGGGGTGGAAACGCCGGGCGCTTTCCCCAACATAGAATTTGGTCCTTCGAGCCGGATCCGAGGAACCCCGAAGACGTCTCCAGTACGCCGAGAGAAGCGACACCGAAGTCTGTCGACAGCCACTCGAAGTCGGGTGCAAGAAAGACCTGTGATGTGAATTCGTCATCAGGCCGGTGGTTAGAACTGCGCTCGACGTCTGGTGATGTCTGAAGGACCTCGGTGACGGATCAGAGAGCACACTATACAGGTGAGAGATACGGCACCTAAGTGAGTAGGTGGCCAAGTGAGAGATACGGCACCTAAATAAGTAGGTGGCCAAGACATGCATGTGGTTGAGGTTAGCCGAAATTAACCGGGAGAGAAAGTAGGCGTTGTTGGAAATATATATATTGATGTATGTGGATGTGTTTTTATAGGTTTTAGATTAACCTACACGATCCACCCTAAAAGCAACAACATACTGGTGACTGAAGGATCAAGGACGGGTTTCATCCCTGAAAACTAACACCGCTGCTCTAATAGGGAGCAGTAGAAGGCCGTGTTAGTGTCCTCCTGAGGTCTCATGCCAGATACTTGCTTTTAGGATTTTTTATTTTTTGTAGTGTATCCATTAAAAGGTAACAATGGGGAAGAATCAAAGTAAACAAATGGAACTAGAGGGAGATGAGAAGTTTATGGAAGGATATAAGCCAGGATCAGGACAAATAAGTAGATGGAGGAAAAAACATGGGTTTGAAGGAAAACTCCACACTCCAGATATATATAAAAGCTCACAGACTTTTGTATAAAAGCTAAACTTAAAACTGGAGATGTTACAGACTACCAATAAGAAAGAAGGTAAAGACAGAAAAAAAGAATATGTTTTTTCTGATGCATGGTTGGAACAAAGTAAGTTAAGAGATGTACGTAGAAAACAGAGTATGCAACAATTACATGGAAGGATAGAGATAGTGTTTATGAGACGAGCAGATTATGGCAGAATAGCGCAATGTAAACAAAAAGATGGAGAGGAACCTGAGGATTTTATGGATAGAATGAGAGTTGTATTTAGAGGAAACTCAGGGATCCCATTTGATGAAGAGGCAGTAGGAGTGTACCAACAACAGCTAAAACGAGCTTTTGTCGCAGGCCTAAAGCCCGAATTGCGAAAATATCTTGACAAACATTGGGTACATCAGAATACTGGTTCAGTCCAACAAGCACTAGAATATGCCCAACACGCGCAGAGAGCGCAGAAACAGGAAAAGACAGACACAATATTCAGCGCCTCAGATGTAGTAGCGTTAGTGCAAATGAATCCTCCGGGGAGGGGAGGATTCAGAGGAAGGTCAAGAGGCCGAGGAAGGGGGAGAGGTGTTTTCAGAAACAATTACAGGAATTCGTCTCAGCAAGATAACATTTGCTGGACATGCAGGAAACCTGGACACTTAGCTAGGAATTGTAGAGTAGGGAAACAACCATATAACCCAAACTCCATTGAAAACAATGATCAATGACCCCCCTCGGAGGCCCCTGTTACCGACACCATCCGAGGCAAAACAGAGGTGATTTTAAGAAAGGAAACGGAGGTCACTTTACAAGACCTTTTAGATAAGGAAATAGATTTACAAGCAGTGTGTCAGTTATTAGCAGAAAGGCAGTGGGAAACCTTGCCAAGTCGGAAGTTAGTCATAAACGGCAAAGTATATGAATGTCTGTGTGACACTGGAGCATGTAGGACTGTCCTAACCTCCAGTCCTCCCGGAGTCACATATTCTTCATCAGTCATAAATATAAAAACGGCAGGAGGTCAGACAGACAGACATCAGTTAACAAACCCAGTTGCAGTAAAAGATAAGGAAACTGGACTTGAATGTCAAGCACAGGTGTTAATAAGCCCTTCTTGTCCTGTTAACTTGTTAGGTCGAGACCTTATGGTACAAATGGGCATTAGCGTGGTTGCCACAGCCACTGGCATGAAAGCAATCGTAAATGAGGAAGCTTATGTTGTGCAAGGAACCACAACACCACAATATTACTGGTCTCTGGACCTAGGGGGAACTGCACAGACACGAGAATTATTGCGGAAAACTAGAGAAAAGCAGTCCCCTAGACAGGCCCAGTTCATGCCTGACGATGCCTTACACGTCACTATGTGGTACAAAGACACCCTTGGACCAGATTATGTCTATGACAAAACGTTTCATGCCCTCCAAGACACTTGTATAATATATGTATGTTAACCCCACCACTGGGTTTTCAGCAGCCTCAGTCATTTTATCTAACAAGCAACAAGCTGTATTTAGAGAGAGAACACCACACGTATCTCTTTCAAAACCACCCCAGATGCAGTGGAGAGATGTAGAGATGTTCTTACGAGATTCTATGCACAGTTACAATGACTACCAACCCGTATCTGGCTCCTTTGGGATGGAGAGTTCAAACCACTCCCACCACACACTTAAAGGACCCAACCTGACAAATTTTTTCAACCCTGGAGGAGGGATCATGTCCAGATCTAGATCGCCTTCCAGAAGGGTTGTGGTCGTCCTCCCCCACTGATGTAGGGCTGGTAAAGGGATTCCCACCTTACAAAGTAACTGTGAAATCAGAACACCGTCCGGCAATACCCATTAAAACCTGAAGCAGAGAAAGGTATAGCCCCTGTAGTGCAAGACATGTTAGCATCAGGAATATTGCGAGAGGCTCCTGAAGCCACTTGCAACACTCCTATCTTTCCAGTCCAGAAGGGACATACAGGGAAATGGCGCATGGTGCAGGATTTAAGACCTGTTAATAACATAGTGCAACATGCAGCACCAGACGTGCCTAACCCACACTTATTGCTCAACTCATTGACTCCTGATAAAAGCTACTTCTCAGTAGTGGATCTTAGTAATGCATTTTTCTCAGTACCATTGCACCCTGATTCTCAACATTTATTTGGATTTACCTATAAAGGGAAAAAATATACATATACTAGACTCCCTCAGGGATTTTCTGAAAGCCCACATGTATATACCATGGCCCTTAGATACTCTATGAGTACCTGTGAAATACCATCACATAGTCAGGTATTACTATACGTGGATGATATCTTAATAGCAGCAGATTCAGAACAACATTGCAAAGAAACTACCCTAACTGTGCTTCAGCATTTATACAATACTGGACATAAAGCTTCTAAACAGAAGTTGCAGTACTGCAAAAAGACAGTTGTCTATTTAGGGCATAACCTTTCACAAAAAGGTCGCTCGCTGCTAGAGATAAGGAAACAAGCTATACAGGAAGCACCTAAACCACAGACTAAACAACAGATGCAATTATTGTAGAGAATGGTTACCAGATTATGCTTTTCTAGTTCAACCTTTGCAAAATTTAATATACGGGAAGGAGATGACTCTAAAGGACAAAATACAATGGACTGAGGACGGAGAAAATGCTTTTACAAATTTAAAAAGAATGTTGCAAACCAATGTGACCCTTGCTCTACCAGATTATCAACAACCATTCACCCTATGTGTAGATGCTAATCAAGGTTATATGAAAGCAGTATTAACACAGCCATTCGGAGCAAAAGAGAGACCGTTAGCATTCTATTCAAAACGATTAGATGCAGTAGCAGCTGGCTTTCCACAGTGTTTACAGGCCTGTGCAGCTGCTGCAGAAGCAGTAAAGGTATCAGCAGAATTGGTACTTTGTCACCCCCTCATACTTAAAGTTCCTCATTCTGTGTCTCTAATCTTGTTGCAGACACCGCTTCCATTCTTAACACATACAAGACATCTTACCTTAGTGTCACTTTTGCTCTCACAACGTAACATTGAACTTCAGCGGTGTGGCCTATTGAACCCTAGTACGCTTCTCCCTACCGCAGAGGATGGGGAGCCACATTCTTGCAAAGCAACAATAGAAGAACAAACAAAACCAAGAGCAGATATTCTGCAAACTTTTATACCAGGATCAGAAGTTGTTTATGTAGATGGCTCAGCATCAAAAAATGATATGGAAAAAAATAAAGTTGGGTATGCTGTAGTTACATCTACTGAAGTGTTAGAAGCCAATGCACTCCCTTCTACTTGTTCAGCACAAGCGGCTGAACTTTATGCTGTGATCAGGGCATGTGAACTGTTCAAGAACAAGTCACTTACTATCTACACTGATAGTCAATATGTGTTTGCAGCTGTCCATCACCATGCAAGAGTCTGGAAAAATAGAGGTTTTAGAACATCACAGGGCACATCTCTTACTCATACGAATTTGCTACTTAGATTATTAGACGTTGTGCATTTACCGACTCACTTTGCACTGTGCAAATG
This sequence comes from Brienomyrus brachyistius, assembly GCF_023856365.1. Taxonomy (NCBI): domain Eukaryota; kingdom Metazoa; phylum Chordata; class Actinopteri; order Osteoglossiformes; family Mormyridae; genus Brienomyrus; species Brienomyrus brachyistius. The sequence continues at coordinate 512,610 of NW_026042347.1, forward strand.
CAAAGCACACCAGACTGATGACTCTGCAGAAACCGCAGGAAATAGTTTTGCAGATAAAACCGCCAAAGAAGCGGCACTGAAACAACCTACCTTATCAGTGGCAGACATTCTTTTTATAGATAGCGATGTGCTATGTGATGCACAGATTCATGCTCCTAAAATAGAAGTACAAAGTTGGATCAAAAGAGGAGCAATACAACGAGAGAAAGTTTACTATATGAATGACAAGCCCATCCTACCAAAAAATTTATACAAAACAGCTGCTTTGGTGAGCCATGGAAATACTCATGTCTCAACAGGAGGGATGGTACATATCATACAACAATATTTCTATGCTATAAATTTTTCTGATTATGCAAAACAATTTTGTAGGACATGCTTAATTTGTTGTAAACACAATGCACAAGGAAACATCAGACCAAAACGTGGCCAGTTCCCCACAGCTGAGTATCCGTTTCAAGTTGTACATATGGATTTTATTGAATTATCTTGGTCACAAGGAAAGAAATACTGTCTAGTTATTATAGACACCTTTTCTAAGTGGGTAGAAATATACCCTGTAAAGCATTGTGATGCAATGACCGTTGCAAAATGTTTGGTAAGCCATTATTTCCCTACCTATGGCATACCTCATATTATAAGATCAGACAATGGGACTCATTTTGTAAATCAGACTATGTCCCTTTGCTCACAAGCATTAGGTTTTACGCTTAAGAATCATTGTGCGTATCACCCCCAGAGCGCAGGCTTAGTGGAAAGGACCAACGGCACTATTAAAACAAGGCTAAAAAAGACAATGGAAGAGACAAAAAGGCCGTGGCCAGAATGTTTGTCTCTAGTAAAATTATGGATGAGAATAACTCCCACTCCTGCAGGATTAACACCTTTTGAAATAGTGTATGGTAGACCATTTCCCCTAGCAACTGAAATGAATGACATAGAAAAAGCAGACCGAGAAAATACGCTGGCTGATTGGATGCGTAAACTACTAACATCACAACAAAAACATAGCCCCAGTAGTCTGCCGGTAAATTCTGTTTCTACTCAACAGGATAACTTGCAGCCGGGAGATTGGGTCCTGGTCAAGGTCCTGTTGCGGAAAGATTGGAGCACACCTCGGTGGGACGGTCCTTATCAAGTCCTCCTCACAACACCAACAGCAGTAAAGATCGCAGAACGACCTTCCTGGATACACAAAAGTCACTGTAAACCCATCAAGCCCTTATCAGAGGCCTCAGCAACAGAGTAGCAGTGGAAGTCCGCTACAAAGGCACAGTAACCAATAGGGTGCTGTTGTCTCAACCCGGTGAAGAAAACAACTGAGCTGCACTCTATTTAGGATGGCCCTGATAGGGTGGGGATGTGGTAAAGTGACTCTAGGGGTCATTCTTGTTGTAGGACTTGTATGGTTGTCCTGGCTCTCACCAGCTCCATTACAGCACCTACGGCGATGGACCCATGATGACTTCCATCTACGCCCGTTGCCCGCTGACCACTCACATCCATTTATGCAAAACTACTGGTACCGATATGTACATGATACTGTAACAGCGAAAAATGTGACAAATTGCTATGTTTGTTCAGTAATGCCCACTCATAGTGAAGGACCTACGGTGTATGGTAAAGCTATGAACATATCCCAAGCCAAGTGCGCTGCTTCTTTCGCAGGAATAGGATACCAGAGCCGTCTTTCCCTTATATTTTCGCTAGCAGGGGAAGATGTGAACATAACTATACCTGGGACTAATAGAATGACAGTGGTCCGAATTAAGTATCAGGAGGCTACAGGAAACTACCCAGATGACGTTGGGTTTCAAAATGGTACCTGTATACAGGATTTCTGGGTAGACTTCGCTGTTGCTAAAACTAATGTCTCACTTCCTTTTTCTGTCTTGATGGACCGAGACCCACTGACATATCAGCATGCCATTTGTTTTAAGCAAGATAATGGTACGCGATGGATAGGAGGAAACACCACGAACTGTAACCTAACATATGTAGACAGCATGTATGGATCTCCAATTTCGATGCTTCGCCCCAGTAATGGAACATATTGGGTGGACGGAGTAGCATGGTTGTGTGGACCTCGTGCATACTTTGTCTTACCACCGAACTGGTTTGGAGTGTGCGCTCTTATTTTTGTTTCAGATCACACCTTCCTGATAGCACAGGAAAGTAAAACTTTCTTCAGAAGCAGGAGAAGGCGTTCGATATCAATACAACCCCATGATAGTGTGTGGGGAACCGACGTGCCCGCTGAACATAAATTGTGGGGAACAGGCAGTAAAGTTATGCTGGCCCTGTTCCCTGGGCTAGGAATTGGAAAACTCATGCTACGCGTAGAAACTCTAAATTATAGACTAGGTCTATTTATGAATGATTCGATACTGATTAACCAAAAACAAAATGAACAATTAGACATAACCAGACAGATGGTAATCCAGAATCGTATGGCATTAGACCTACTGACAGCCGCACAAGGAGGAGTATGTGTCCTCCTGAACCAAACGTGCTGCACTTACATTCCTGACAATGTGCACTCACCCAATATAACATCTGCCTTAGACCGCCTCCGAAACTTACAAAAAGTGATGACCATGGACAGTCGACCGCAGTCCTCCTCATCCTGGTTAGACTGGTTTATTACAGGAACATGGTGGTCAATACTGATGAAAACATGCCTACCTCTTCTTTTGTTTTTCATTTTATTTTTCTGTTGTTTTATTACTGTTATACCATGTTTGAAAATGTTTATTAATCAAGCTCTTAATGCTGCTTTTCGGACACGCAGTACAATGTTTCTCTCCCTTACCCAAACTATAGAGACAGAGCCTGTTTCCAGCGATGGCGATGAAGAAGACATATAATTCATAATGACGGCCGAGCCGAAAGCACCCGTGCAGGGCTCGGACCTGAAGAAACGGAATTAAATGTTTTCCAGGATAATGACAATGTGGTCTAAATGAAGGTTGTACCTAAAGTGCTTTTGCAACTTCTACAATGTTGATGCTTCTGATCATACTGTCATGATAAACAGGCTGCTTTGTCAGGCTGCTGCTTTGTCAGGCTGCTGCTTTGTCAGGCTGCTGCTTTGTCAGGCTGCTGCTTTGTCAGGCTGCTGCTTTGTCAGGGTCAGGCTGCTGCTTTGTCAGGCTGCTGCTTTGTCAGGGTCAGGCTGCTGCTTTGTCAGGCTGCTGCTTGCAACTGTTAGGTTGAAGAAACAGTTGTTAATCATTTCTGTATGATCAGCAATGAGTGTAAATATATATGTATACGTTATTTCTTATCTTCTAGCCACATACTCTTAGCTATTGTACTCTAAGTAGGTGGTTAACAGCTGCCTACTTAGATAAGAATCTCACTTCCCTCTCTTGCGCCCCCCATTGACTATAAATAAAGAAGCCAAGGGGAACCACCCTTTGTAACACATTCTGCTGTAGTTTGCATTGCAGAGAGTGTGGGTACCCTTGCAAGTAAAACTGTAACCTGTGTGTGTCTCGTATATGTGGAGTTGGGGTGGAAACGCCGGGCGCTTTCCCCAACACTCACTCTTCTGCCTGAAGTTTTTGCATTTCATTGGTATTTAACTCCAGCAAAACAGCACATTCTTTCTTGTATTTGCTGACCATGATGATGGTCACAACCATTATCATTTGGTCCCCAAAGGAATTGACACGAACTGCATCTTTGGCAGGGCAAAGTCATACGTAGCAGCAACCCAAATTGAGCTAAATCCAAGGCAAATTGGATGAGGCTAATTCGTCATGCCTCCCACATCGCACACTGAAGGAGGGACCACGGGTGACAATGTGCAGGACTTACGTTCTTTATGATGAGTGGATAGCGGGTGATTCTCTGCATAGGCTTCAGCAGGAAGCTGGACAGTGGCATACCTTTACACCGGTGATCTGTAGCGATTTTCTGAGAGAGAGACACACACACACTTAGGAGTCAGAAACCCTAGCCTACGTCCTTATCTAAAGCACCACTCTAAATTTCAGTCTAGGTGCTTTAGAAGAGTTGAGTCCAGAGGTCTCATAGAACATAGTATTGGCCCGCAAGATATCTTTGTAATTCATTTCAGAAGAAAATAAAGAACAGTTCAACATCCATTTAACCCGCTACCGCTTTTTCACTGAGGACATTTGGACGGCTGCAATTCTCCCGCTTACCGATCGCTCTGGAACAGCCTTTAACAATGAACTATCTACCCCTCCCATTTGTTCCAGGGCTGCTGCCCACCATTCCTCACCTTGAGGAAGTCCTTGAACTCGGGTTCCTTGTCAGTCTTTTGTTGCAGCAGGGCTGCACCGTTAAGCTGGCAGCTGCAGAAGCGGATGTAGGCCTGCATGTGCGAGAGCTCCGAGGCCAGGATGTCCCCAATCATCTGCACCGGCATCTTCTCGCCACCCGTTTTCTTCCTCACCCTCAGTGCCCTGCCATTCACAAACACAATCACCAAAACCGCAAAGGCCGCCAAGTCCAGTACCAAGCAATTTCTTCGTAAAAGTTCAGGTGAGTTTCAAAAACAGAATGCTGGCCAGTGCCATTCTCAACAAACATTCCAGTCAGTTCTTTAAGTGCAAAAACTGTGCAGCCTGTTTTGTTATTATCCATCGACTGCATAGATAATTCCTTTTCCTGGCACTTCTCTATTTCTGGGACTTCACTCTGCCTATGACATTTGCTGTTGTGGGACACGATACTCGCAGTTCGTATTCCTAGAGCAAGGTGGCAGCATCGGATCACGTTTCATTCCCAAGAATTTCAGCTACCAAGAAGAAACAAGCTTGTGGAAAGACACACTTGTGAAGTTTGGTGTTGGACATAATCAGGTCCTTCCAGTTGACGAAGATCATGGCCATTTCAACATCTGTCAGGCGTCCCGACTCAGACATGGGCTTGTAAAACACCTGGAGAAAAAAAAATGAGAGACGGGCAAAGTTGGAAAGGGTTAGTAAAGGTTAAGAGGGATAACAAAATGTTAGGGAAAATAAGTTAAACATGTTCTGGCACAAAAACCTACACTCAAAGCCCTATACATGAGATCCATGACAAGAATATAAAAACTCAAAACTGCAAATGCTTAAAGCAGACTGAAGTGCAAAGACCTCACGGGGGCCCCACTGCAGATCATACCTCCAGGACCAGCTGAAGGTCAGCCATGTATCGCTCCTCCGTCTCAATGAGCTCGTGGATGTAACCCTGTCGCTTCCTCTCCTGCGGACTCATGGTGTCCAGGCTGGTCAGGTCAGCACACCCTGCAGGGTCGGGGATGACGGGGGTGGGGGTGGGAGTGGGGGGGGGGGCAGCCGCGGTCAGCAGCTGTCTTGCGTGGCCCCAAACATGTGGCTAAACCACTGGCTTGAGAAGCCGCTACCCGGAGCTGTCGCTAAGTCACTGCGCGAGAACAACCCTCCCGTCCGTCTTACCTTTTGCTGAAAATTCAGATGCGCGCAGACGCTGAAACTCCATTGGGTAACTTTCAATACGCCTTTTTGCATGAGCCTCATCCCCAAGCCTTAAAAACCGCAGCCAGGTTTCCTCTCTCGAACCCATTTTGCCTGGGACTGTAACCATCCTAGTGCTTAGCTTCTTGAATAACCTGGTCCTGGATATATATATATATATTAGACGCTAATAACCAAACCTCACACCATCCTTGTGTAAGACAATGACTTGCCAAAAAAAAGCAGGTGCTTTTTAAGCAAATCCTTTATTTTCACGATAAATGTACATATGTATAATTTGAGGCACATTTTCAAAGTAACACAGCTTGGGAACTTTAACACAGACAAACTGACTTGACTACTGCCAATGCACTGTGGGTAAATTCCCAGTGGGGCCAAATGAAACCTCAAACTGCATAGACTGTTTAACAATTAATGCAAGGGATTCATTCAAAATGCATCTCTCTTGCCAGCAGCATAAACAGATTGCAAATTTGCATAAACAGAGCAAACCTTTAATTGCTTGCAAAATGTTTTCCAAGTAGAGGATATTTTTCAGCTGTTAAATACCTTATTCAGACATTTCTATGCCTTACTGCAAGTAATCACACATATTGTAGACTGAGCACACAATATCACAGTCATCCATTTTTTTTTCATTAAACTGCACTTTCATATAAAATAAAATAAGTCAATACAACTAAGAGTAAAATCTGGGCAAACCAGGTTACATTCAAAATGCTTGTAGTTTTACTACAAAGTGCCGCAGCAGTGATGATTTCTTGAACACTGAGGCACAGAGAGTTTCACCCTGATGTGAGAGCAAAAGACCACACTTTATAAACCACCAAATCTGCCATTTTTATCCTTAACCGAGTAATACGATTCTTTAGCATTTGTTCCAAGGACATTGTCAACATTTACCTCTGGCTAATAGTTACACTGGCATGGACCAAATAGTCAGCAGGCACCATGCAGAAGGATAATCTTCAGAGTCTAAACCTTAGTGACCAAAAAAAGAATTAGCCCATCTAACATCTGAATTTTATCAATAACCAAATAATCAATGGCAAGGCAGATTTTCATTTTAAGTTGCATGAAAAAGCAAAGTGTGAGGCTCAGTGGGCTAAAGCCTCGTTTTTCGCCCAGCCTCAGTACATCTGCGGGTCCTTCAGCAAGGCCCTTAACCCCCAGCTCCCTGGATGCTGCTATGGGTGGCTACCCTTTGCGGCCAGCTTGCTGTCACTTACAGAAAGCAAACTGGGGGTGGCGTAAAGAGAATTTCCCCATAGGGCTCAATAAAGTATCAATTATTATTAAATAAAGACATGTATCTTAGTTATAACTAGTTTTTAAACTTGTTAGAACCCAGAAACCGCAAAACATGTACTGTTAAACACCAGCAGGCCTTGTTTCGTTAAAGGTTATGCATATAATTACCTGAATTAACCACTCCATCTTGGTGGGGGGGGGGGGCATTTACATTGACGTTACCTCCCTAAGGTCACTTAAAGCAAAAAAAAATATATTCTAAAACATTTCCAGTATTATGGCAGATCAGCTGAAAACTCACAGCATCCTGGTCCAAACCCCCTCAGGCGAGAAAGCGGCAGACACTGCACCGGGGCACTAACAGGGCAAACCAAAGTCCACCAAAGCCCGCCGCGAGTGTTCGGAAAAAACAGCAAACAGTGAAGCAAGGACCCAGAACTTTGACCCTCGAATGGCTCACCGACCCCCACATAGGGAAAAGATGAAGGCTGCAACCAGTGTATGACTGCCTGCTTGAATACCCTTCCACTCCATACATTATAACAAATAACACCCTCAAAATACACAACTACATGTAAGGCAACAAAGGTTTCCCCTTAGTCTAGGTATGTATGACGAATATTCTACACACTATACCCATAGGCAAAACACAGTACTTAAAGAAGTACGTAAACAGCCAGTAATCGTTGAAGCTCATGTGTCGCCGTAGGCAAGCTACACCACCAGGGCCCCCTGTCTGCGACAAAGTGATATTGGCTGGCTAAGGCAGCGCCTCACCAAAAGATGGCACCCCAGGTGGCTGCCTATGTCACCTAATGGGTTGACCAGCACTGAGCACAGTACTATAGCTAAAGCCATGGGATTTCGTAGAGGGAGAGGATTAGGGTTAGGGTTAGGGTTAGGGTTAGCAGGGTTAGGGTTAGGGTTAGGGTTAGGTTTGCACTCATGGGGTTGGCAAAAAAAACCTACCAATGGAAAGCATGTGTCTGTGTACATGTGAATTCATACTGTGAACACACGCACACACACTTATGCAATTACCCAACGGTACGTAGCCCATAACTGAACTACAAGCTAAGCGTAAACGCACCGTTGCCTGCACAGATTATCCCAGATTTTCCATCTGCGCAGTAACATTCAGATATAACTGTCAGTGAGAGACGTTTTAACAAACAAACAAAAAAAAGTTAGGATACTCAATTGCACTTAGGGTAAAAAGCCATTTTTGAAAGAAAAATATGTTTTAAATAGTTAATGACTATGACTCTACATACCTTCACGCTCTCCCAAAAAGCTGTTTAAATGATATGCTTTATACTTTAAATATGGCATCAGCATCTATCACTGGCATTGTAATTGCTTTGCATCATAAGCAAGAACAATTTTAAAGACTAAAAACATGAATATAAAAATTACAGAGGGGGGCACTTGCTGTTGGACTGGTAGGTGTGTGGGACCTGCTTCAACACATGAGGAAAAAAATTTAAATAATAATAATAATAATAATATTAAAGCAGAAGTAAAAGAAAGTGAATTTGATGAGAAGGCAGGCCCTATCCAGCGAGGAAGCATTGACTGATATGGAGCACCTAAAGGGTATCTGAACAGCTCTGAGAAGCTGTGGAGGAAGAGGCAACGATGCCGTCCTACAAGAACAACACAGATAGAGGGAAAGATGGAGGGAAAGGTGGGGGGGAAAGAAGGGAAAGATGGCAGGAGAAGAGTGTAAGGAGGGTGGACGGATGGATGGAAGGAGAGGAGTGCTTCTCTGAAGCACAACTCTGAGAAGAAACCCAGTCCTAATAGGCGGATGGCAGAAGAGAGAGTATGCACGCCATGATGTGGAAACTCATCGACCCTCTCATCATGGTTTTTTATGAAGACATTTGCCAATACCAGGTAGTATCTTTCAAACTGCCCTACTTCACATCACCAGGCCTCCCATGAGGTCACCAATGAATCATTTCTTATCTGTGTTTAGGTTTCCCCTGCAGCACACAGCTACTGCAAACTCTCTCGATTCATCTTTGGACACAAACCATTTCTGTTCAGAAAGTCAGACCCAAGCAGGAAGCCAAACCGTAGCCTTGGTAGAGCTGCAGTCAGCAGGAGAACAGCCCTTTGAGAGACCCATACAATGCAGGTGGGCACTGTAACGTGGGTCAACTTTTACCCGAAGGTCACTTTCCACCTTAGATTTTGGAACTACCGCTCTCTCATTTATTGCCAACAGCATGAAACACTAGGCTGCAAACTTTGTATCTTAAGACATTTGCAACTATCAACAAGACAAACAAATATTACTTGGGGGGGGAAAAAAATTAAACTTACATTGTTGACTGGGATCGGACTCCGTGGTCATCTTGACGTAATTGGTGGGGAACAAGCCGACGACGCCATTCAGCTCCCCTTTCCACCAATCAGCATCGTCCTTGTTCAGCACATTGATCAGTTGACTTTTGGAGAAGCTCATCTCATCCTCGTTGCCCGCCTTGTAGTCGTACATGGTGATGACCTGGCAAACTGAAGGAACAGCCAACATGTAGGAAAGGCTGTTACGGAAGATGCAGACGGAGATCATCGCAGATCTTGGCATGTGATGCTGTTGATCTTACTTGGAACTGGAGCTGGTGTGGACTTCCCACTGGTGGGGCCCAAGAGCTTGACGTGGGAGGCGGGGAACCATCCGTTCTGGCGTTTTTTACCCCTAGCCTGGACAGATACAAGACAAGAGGTTCCTCATCAGGACATACATGCCAACCTAATTTAGGACAAATGCATCTGACCTGAGAGAGACCCGCAACTCAACTTCAATGCCTCCTCCCAAAAACAGCCCAGGATTAGACCTCATTATGGGCGGCCTCCACATTTGATTAACGTCACTATCATGACAACACGGGTCCACAGACCTGCAGAACCCCTTGCCACCACCCAGATGGGTTCTTGCCCTGGATGAGGATAAGCTGTCCCGGGGCCAGGCTCAGCTGCTCCGCTCCGGTGGCCGTGTACGCAGTCGTCACTTGGGCAACCTCTGTCATACACATTCACAAATGAATGCGAACGCAAACAAGCACACGTGTTCAAGGTAGATAGAGCTTCGCAACAGTCGGCACTCGCAAAGACTATTGAACACAGCTGTGTTTCATCTGTATACAGGACACAGCCTAGCTGCAGATGCACCAGCATCAACGGAAAGGCAAAGATAAAGGTGTGTGGTGGCTGCCAGTGAATTTCTTGGCTCTTTACTGAGTGGTGACTGTGGGATCCCGCATCCTTACCTGGCTTTTTGCCGACTCCACCTGACTTTCCAGTGGTGCTATATGTCTGTAGACAGACACACATATTGGTAGAGGTCAGAGTAGCAAAAGTTAGCCTGTCATGATTTATTATTTATAGACAATAAACTCTGCAGTTTAAGTATCTCTGAGAAAAGTCGTTCATGACAATTTACTTCAGATTCCTTTGGCGTTACGTAGTTGGAGGGGAAGACTCCACTCCTGTCTCCGATGTACCCTTTCCACCAGTCCCCTTCTCTTTCCGTCACAACGACGGTGTCTCCTTCGTTGAAAGTGAGGTCTCCTGACTCTGGGCTTTCATAGGTATATAAGGCTACATACTCTGATTGGATGAGAGACAGAATGGCCAAATGATTTTTAACTGCCACAAAACCTGCCTTCTGATTAGACAGAAAATCAACGGTCAACAGCCAGTGACAAAATCCGGCTTTCTCCTTTTCGACAATGGCCTCTCACACCAGACCCTGTTTCAAGGTTACTTCTGACATGCTAGCAGCAATACCATTAATATCAAGATGATTAAAAGGTACGCAAGAGAAGTCAAGATGACAATATGCTAGATTACAGATGGCCAAACAAAGTGAAGAGTAGTGACTGGCTAAAATGGAATGTTGGGTATCAAAGAAAGACACAATGTATGCAAAATGCGCTTCTGCTTAGCTTAATTTAACTTCTTTTCATTCAAATTCTTCCCTGGAAAAGAAACTTACCTTCTTGTAGAGTATTGTCAGGGTTATTGAACTCATCCACAGAAGAATATAGGGGTCTGGCAAAATAAAGTGAAAAAAAATGGATCGGCGATTCTGCTCATACGCATTTTTCAATAGAAAAAGAAAAAAATCCCTTACAAATTGATCTCGCTTATCTCAACCAATAATATAAGCACAAAAACATCACAATAGCATTCATAAGTGTTGAGTCAATCAGTCAAACCAAATTTACCATACTAAATCTAGCACATTTTCTCAAACATGTCACAAAGAAAAGGCAGGGATTATTTAAAATCACTCCTAGATGCCTGCCCCGAAAAATGCAAATCAAATACCACTTCAGTAATAAATACGTAGAAATATGGAATTAGAATAAGGAAATGGCTCAGTAAATGACCACCAGTCTCCAGGTAGCTGACAGGCTTTGGTCTGAGCAGAACCAGAACCCTTCTGGAACCTCCCGAGGAACCGCCAAGAGTGTCACTTACTCATTCCGGCTCAGCCCTGCACCCCATTCAGCTCCCCCAGCCACCAGTTTTCCTGCTGCTCCAGCACCGTGATGATGTCATCCTTGGAGAAGTTCAGGTGGTTGTCCGTCTTGGCCGTCCAGGAGCACAGCGCTTGCACCTGGAGGCCACTTGCCACCTGACAACGCAGAAAACATGTCTGTCAGCCGGGACACCACTCAGGAAACAAGATCTGATCTAGACGTACTTGAAACTACCTTAAAAATCCCCCCAAAAATGGACATTTTGATAAATGTTAACATGAAAGTTTACCAACTTATGAATATACCTAGAAAGTTAACACTCTCGTGCATACATGGTACATCTCAGTGTATTGTTATATATGTGCAAACACATGCACAAATATGACCAAAAAAACAACATATATACAAACTACACTATTAGCAAACATAGTTGACTTGTTTATGGCGATAAAATCATGCATTTGTGTTGGGGGCCCCTTGCTGGCCACAAAGTCACCACCTTGTGGAGGGGCCCCAAAGTGGCTTTTTAAATGGGTCCCCAGAAACAGCAAACCTGCTTCTGATTGTTATATATAAATAAAGAAAAAGCATAGTACAGAACAAAATACTGCAGTAACGTGCAAGACAGTCGCAGAAGCAGTTGAAGGCTTCTGAACAGACATGGTTCAGATGCAGCCATGCAAACAGGCCACAGACTCACTGGCACATAAATACGCATAGGCATGCAGTGGAAATACAGAAAAAGAACACGACCGATCGGGTGGGGCCAGTTCTGAATTCTCACTCGAGACAGTTACGGTATTCTTCAGGTAGGGGGCGCTCCCAGGATAACTACCTGTCCATACTCCATAGAGGCAGAGCCTGGAGGGTGGGTGGGAGTGAAGGCAGAGTTCTGCCCTGCCCCCCCAGGAGTGCTCTGTCCTGCTGGGAAGGTACTGGAATTAGCCTCCGCCTTGCTGAAGTAGGGACAGACCAGGAGAAAACGGTCAGTGAGACCCACATAAGCATTCAGATATGACACAGGACCAGTTTAGATGCTGGACACCAAGGGGCAACATTACCTTGCAGAGACTGAGGTAGATGCAGTTGTGGGCATCAGAGCCTGCTTGGTGCTGGCCGCAGATTCCGGTTGGCTGTGCTTCTCGACGTAGCTCTCAGGGAACCAGCCCATCTTGCCCTGGTAGCTGCCATACAGCCAGCCCTGCTCGCCTTCCGTCTTCTCGTCCACCTGCGGACTCAAGGCGATTGGTTAAGGGCTACCACATGACACACATGGGCGTACTATCCAAAACCAGGTCACGACTGGCCAGAAAACACCCTAAAACATATGAAAGGAGAAATGTGCCATTAATAAATTAAATATGTCTACATGTTTATTTATTTTGTCACAGGGGCACTTGTACCCCTCTGTCCTCCCCCCCCCAAAAAACTGCTCCTTGTTGCACTTTATGGTGAACAAAAGGATTCTAGATCTAACTGTAAAACACCCGAAAAGGATTCAGAAAAAAAGAGCTAATCAGGCACCAGGGCAATGATTCAGCACATTTAATTTATGGTACAAACAGATTAACATATGGGGGTGCACTCTGTATACCTCAATCAAGCTGTCCGTGTCAAAGGTGAGCTCGTCCGCGTTCCGTGCTGTGAAGGGGTACAGGGCTCTGTAGGTTGTCAGGGAGGCCGATTTCCTGTGTGTTGACTTGACGGGTCTCAAATTCCCTGCAACGACAGTGAGTCAGTCACCTCCTTGTGTGACTGTTCTTCAGAACGCTGTGTCACTAATGACGCACTGCAGCTATTGAACCAGCACACGACACCTCGGGTCTGCTGATGGGACACTTGCATTTGGAGGCTGATGAAGAAACTGTACAAACCCCACCGCTAATGGTAGCTTTACGTGTCTGAGATTGTGATTTGTCACTGCGTTTCCACACCTCCCGAAGGGGGCTGCATCGAGGCCATAATCCTTACCTTTTCGCTCCTCTAGGCCCCTGATCAGGGCCGACAGCTTCTCATGAATGTCTGTCTTGCCTAAATTGTGCTGCTGCTGCTGCTTTTGCTGCCGGGCCTCTTCCTCCCGCTGTCTGGCCACGGCCTCCTCCTCCTGTTGCTTTCTCCTCCTGTCCTCCTCTCGCCGTCTCTCCTCTTCCTGTCTCTTCTTCTCCTCCTCCAGCCTCCTCCGCTCCTCCTCCTGTCTCCTCCGCTCCTCTTCCTGTCTCCTCCGCTCCTCTTCCTGTCTCCTCCGCTCCTCTGCATCCCTGACAGCAGCTATCTGAGCCCGCTGACGTCTTCTCTCCTCCTCCTCCCTCTCCAGCTCCTGCTCCTCCTCCTTCTTCCTTCTGTTCTCTTCCTCTTGCCTCCTTCTCTCTTCCTCCTGCCTCCTCCTCTCTTCCTCAAATCTCTTTTTCTCTTCTTCCAGTCTTTTCCTCTCCAGCTCTAGCTTCCTTCTCTCTGCCTCCACCTTTCTCCGCTCCTCCTCTTGCCGCCTCCTCTCCTCTTCCTTCTGCCTCCTCTCCTCCTCCGCCCTTTTATGTTCCTCTCGCCGCCTCTCCTCCTCTATCCTCTTCTCCTCCTCCCTCTTCTGGGCTTCCTCCTGCCTCCTCCTCTCCAGCGGCCCGGCGGTTCCGCTCAGCCTGCTCCTGAGCGGCGCGCAGTTTGGCCCGGAGTTCACGCTCACGTTCTTCCTCCTCCTTCAGCTTGGCCTCCCGCTCCTCCTGGATCCTCCTCCGCCGCTCCTCCTCCTCCCGCTCCAACTTCACACGCCACTGCCGCTCTTTCTCCAGCTTGGCTTGCCTGTGAATGACATGATGCATCACATTGAAGCTGAATTTGGCCCAGCACCACATCATGGCCCTTCAATCACGTGATGCAGCTATATTTTCTTTAAACAAACCATCAAGGTCACGTCATCCATTCAAATTTAATGCTTTAACTGAACTTTGTCACACTGGGTCTGTAATTGACATTAAAATTGCTCTTAGCCATCTGACATGTTCTGACATTATGTAGGTGATGTGTTGACCCACTTAAAAATAGAAAAACAAACAAAAAATAAGTAAAAGGGAGCTCTGGATCCCCAAGGACCAGCTTGGGAAGCACAGTGTTAAAGTGATATTAAAAAGCGATTTAGGACAGGTCAGTCACCATTGCAGGGAAACCAAACCTGGCACCATGACAGCCAACAGAAATGCAAAAACGACAACAGAGCATGCAGGCCTTGCAGGAGGCCTAGCTCACCTGACCGCCTCCTCCTCCTCTCTCTTCCTCCTCTCCAACTCCAGTTCTCGCCTCCGCTGCAGGTCACATAGCTTGTCGGCCTTGACCTGCCGCAGTCTGTCCAGGACCTGCTGCTGCTTGGTCTGGCTTTCCCGGAGCTCCTGTGGGAAGGGACCGGGCCCGCACCACCATTAGCGCAGAGCACCAAGCCACACCGCCAACCACCACTCGCTATACAAGGTACAGACACCAGATCCAATTCAGAACACACGGGATTCTGGGCCATAGATTATGGATGTTTTGAGGCTTCACTTCTCCACTTTATTCTATTTACAAATGCTACTGGCCCCTGTACAGCACACTGGGCTAACTAGAGGCAAGCCACAACATTGATGCCTTTCTACCACCAGTAATGCCTCCTCACCTTGATGTCCACGTTGTACTGGTCCATCTCCGACAGTTTTGCCACGGTATCCTTCTCCAGCACATCCAGCTGCTCCTTGAGTTTCCGACAGACGATGTCCTTCTCAGTCACGCCCCTCTTTACGGAGGAAAGTGTCGGACCTGTATACAGAAACACTACCTCTAAGCAAGACCCTTCACCTGCAATTGCTTCATCCTGGGACTGACAATCTACATCTAAGCCCTGCAAGGAAGTCCTCCAACTTGCAGGGAAAACTGCAAGGGGGTTGGTGGCAGGGTTGGCACTCCAGCCACCGGAAAAAAATGTACACTGTTCCATTCCATTCGGACTAGTGTGATGCTGAGGTGTCACCCGCTGCACGACTACACTCAGGTTCTCATCCCTGAGGTGGTTCGTGTGGAGGGTGCAGCAACGCGCTGTATCAGCAGGGGGCCCTTACATTAACAACCCTAAGTGCACCTCGAGGTTATATGGTAAGTATTTTCTTGTTGACATGTGAGAGGGAGGGCTGTGACAGATAACCTGGCCCCCACAATCCCCCACTCCACCCAAACCCTACAGAGCCGAGATGAGTTGGTAGCCGACTTGTGCCCAGAACTTCTGGAAACTCCTGTACTGCTGGAAAAGCCTTCCAGGGGGGGTTACATCTGAAAGCTGGCTGAAAGAACGCCAAGATTCTGCATTGCTGTCATCGAAGCAAAACTGTCGACTGCCTCCAAGCCTTTTACTCTAAGGTGAATAATGTAGCTAAAATACAGATAGATGTATTACAAGTGGGTGCATCCAAACTTTTGTCTGGTAGTGTACACCTACATTTTAGAAGCACAAGAAGCATGTACCACCCATGTGCCACCATGACATTTAAGTACTTCAAGAATGACTGCAGGGGGGGGGGGGGGGCGCCAGGTAACGCAGGGAGAAGCAGGGAGATCAGACTCACCAGACCTACTGTTCAGCCCCATGTTGCATAGGATCTCCTTGCATCTCTGCTGCTCCACAATCAGCTGAGAATGTTTCCTCTGCCCCTCCTGCACAAAAACAGGCCAAACTCCCTCAGAAAGCTGGAGAATCCTGAAATAAACCCTCCCTGGAAACTTCACCCTATCTATCTATTGCTTTTATAGTAAATTCCCCCCCAAAAAAACTGCACATTCTCCAGGAAAGGTGTGAAGAACAGTCTCTCCCTTGGTTGCCAAAATCTGAAGACTGCTAATCAGACAGGAGTGGCACAGCTGTTGTATAACGCACAGCAGACATAACGCCAGATCACATGGAAAAAGAACCGTGTTGAATCTATTTATCAGTGTTGCAGCTGGTGCTCGTCCCATAGCTGCTGGGATCTTGGACGGCAGCGGAGGAAGGCCGCAGACCTCAAGCTGCCGCTGCAGGGCGTTGACCTCCAGCAGGCAGCTGTCCTGCTTCTGACTGATCAGTTCCAGCTCTCCCTTCTGGATGCTCCTCTTGCTCTGGACGTCCCTGAGTCGGTCAGAGATCTGCTTGTGCTTGTCTCTCTGAAATTAAACAGTGGTCTTATGAGTCCTGAGGGCGGGAATATTGTCGCTGTGGACACAAGCATGTGTACCATTGACATCTGAAAGGAAAACGTGCGTCTCTGATAGTGCGATTTCAACAGCTGGCTGTTCCTCGTTCCTGAAGGGGAATGCAGTCGGTCGGGGCAAACAGGTGCAGGACGGCCTGGTCCTCACCACAGCCTCCAGCTCCAGCTCCAAGCTCCTCTTCTTGGCCTTAAGCTTGATGATGTCCTCTTGTTCTTGGTTCCTCTGATTCAGCAGCTCCTGTCGCCTCCTCCACTCCCACTCCATCTTCCTCTGACGCTCCAGCTCCTGCTTAGCAGCCTGCAGGGACACACACATGATCACGACCAAACACACACACACACACACACACACACACACACACACACACGCGCTAATCACAGGTCGCACACGTTCACACACAAGCTAAACCAATAACCAAATACATGCTGTCAAACCTTCCCAGCCATTCAGAGATGTACATAAACGGAGTTTCACCAGTAAACTAGTTTAATTAGTTATAATGCTGTATTTGCCCAACACAGGGTTACAATAATGAAGTTTTATTAACTTCCAGCCAATTATCACAGGGGGGCCTGGAGTCTATCCAGGACAGCACAGGGCACCAGGCTGGGGGGGTACACCCTGGACGGGATGTCAGCCCATCGCAGGGCACAAAACATGCACTTACACTAGAACCTCGCACTGCAGAGAATTTAAAGGCACCAGACCACCCTGCAGAGAATTTAAAGGCACCAGACCACCTAAGGGCATGTTTTTGGAGGAAGGCCACACAACACTGGGAGAACATGGAAACTCTCAAAGAGTGGAGGTGGGATTCCAACCCCCAGCTCTGAAAGGTATGAGGCAACAGTGCTGGTGAATCGCCAACAACATTAATTTGCTAAACCCAAATGTGATTGGCTGGGACTGGACCAATGACCAAAGAGCGACTGCCTAACCCCAAGTACAATGCTAGCATTCCATACTAGAAAGACTGACCTCCTTGCGTTCCAGCTCCTTTAAGCGCTCTTCCTCCTTCTGCCATTCCAGCTCGCGTTGCCTCTCCAGCCGCCGCTCCTGCTCCTGTTGCCGCCTCCTCTCCTGCTCCCGCGCCTCCTGCTCACGCCGCTCCTGCTCCTCCCGGGCCTTCTGGGCCCGCCTCTCTTGCTCGCGCCGCTCCTGCTCCTGTAAGACCTGCCGCCGCCTCTCCAGCTCAGCGTTTCCCCGCTGGAAGTTCTCCTTTAGCTTGTCCTCGAACGAAACTGCAAGGAGGGCCATGCACACGCACACGTGGTAACCATGGCAATAGGGGCAGTGACCTTTGACCTCCTGCAATTCAATGTGAATCAGGTGATTCTTTGTAAAGATACTAAGAACGGCACATCACTAATACACACTTGTGTCACCAAAAACATTCACTAGCTGAAGGTGCCTGTCTTTGTGTGTGTGTGTGTGTGTGTGTGTGTGTGTGTGTGTGTAAATCCGTCTGTCCGTTCTACTAATGCTTCTGGGGTGGTTCAACTTGAATTTCTTCAGGGACGATGGTGCGATTCAAAGGAAGCAATTCCCCCTGCTTCCCCGTTCTGCAAAATACAACATGCCTCCGTGTAGGTAGAAGGTGCTAGAACCTGAGACTCTGAGTCAGGCTACACAGGAACAACCACCATACAGCTTCCCGTGCTCACTCATCAGGAGTCCCTTAGCTGGGCTCAGTCGAAGTATCTCAGTGTATGGGGACACTCTCCCTTTCTGTAACAAAGCCTCCTAGCCTGTGATTCCAGATGGGTCAATGTCCAGCCTGACACAGCATATTCAACCCCCCCGCCTTTCCCCATTCATTACATATAACTATGGAAAAAAGTTAGAGACCATAGCACCAATTTTTGTTTCACTCAGTTCTCCTTTATGGGTATGGATCTGTGAATAATGTTTTTTTTTCTTTTGCAAACTGCAGCCTGGTTCTTTCCTGCTTCTCATTAATGAAGGGCTTCTTCCTTGCTTTATGGGACTTCAGCCCTGCTTCTATGAGCCTGTTATGAACTGTCCTAGCAGTGCACCTCACACCTGCACTTAACGTTTCCACCAAGTACAGGTCACTTGAGGTCATGATTCATGAGGCACTGTCGGATAAGTGAACGGGCATCTCAAGCATTGGGAAGTCGTTTCCACCCTTTACCTGGCTGCTTTCTGGCCTTTCTCAGTGTCTCCCGTTTCACCATATTCTTGTACACTTGCGTACTTAGAACCTGGAAGCAACCTGACGCTCAGCGTACCTTTCTGCCAGCAAAACCAGCTTTAAACAAGCAGATTTTTTTTCCAGTATAGAGTGGTCTCAATTTTTTTCCAGAGCTCTATTTACTGCTCTGCCGGGTTCACCGATTGGCCACCGGCGGCGGCTGTCTACCTGACGGAGGGGGGCACCAGGTCCCCGGGAAGCGTGAGGGGCAGCGGCTGTCCGGCCTTCGCCATGTCCACCAGGTGCATAGCCAGGATGAACTCCTCCCCTGTCAGCTGGCCGTCCTTGTCCACATCTGCCAGGTTCCTTGGGAGAACATGTGGGAAGGTCAGTAATCGAACCGGGTGCACAGATGGCGAAGACCAGCATAACTTCACCCAGACCATGAGGGGTCCAATTTAAAAACCAAACTAACCTACAAAAAAATGACAACTTACCCTGAGTTTTGTCCAACTGTAGGCTAATGCAAGTGTTCCAAGCATGTTTAAGGTATGCTAGGCTAGGCTATGAAGTTTGTTAGGTGAGCTGTAATAATAAAATGTATTCTCACCTAACAATATATTTTTTAGCAGTATTTTGAGAGACAGACATATAAAAAACAAAATGCCTTTAAATTTTTTTATTTTTTTTTAAAGCAGTGATTATTGCAGCACATTAAAAACCTGCGACACGCTTCCTATTAGTTGATTATCAGTAGGATCCCATGAGTCACAACTCAGAAGTACAGACCTCCTGCCTCGAGCCGTCGCACCAGCTGCCTGACGCGTGCTAACAGGAACAGACCACTTAAGAAAAGCAACCAGCCCTGGAAATATCATGATGGCTTCTGAAATCAGCGCAGGGTCAATTGGAGCAATTAGAGGTTGTTCAGGGGACCAGCAGAGAAATCACTGCCAATCCGGGGACTTGAACTGTCGACCTTGAGGTTACAGACATATGGTCCTCACCTGTGGAGCCACACACTGCCCGCATAGAGTGGATGCTGAAAGGATTGAGCTACGTAATTTAAGAGGGGCAAATAAACCAAGCGCACCACTGCGGCCGTGAAGAATTCAGTGGACACTCACCAAACAGTGGCTAGCTGAGTCTGAATGAGCTGGGATGAGGCCAGAACGTTCCTGACCTGCACACCTGCAAGGTAGAAAAATGGCGAGGGGAATATGAGCTTCAAGCTGAACGACCTGAAAACTGTGGGGGGGGGAGGGGGGGTTCCCACCAAGAAACCACCATTAACGTACAAAATGTTTCATAATCTAGCTCCCGTCGAACACAGCCTGCAATGTCACTTGTGAGCTGTGACTCATTTAATTACTGGAGTAATTAAATCAACAGCCGGAGCCCTGAGCCTTTTACCAGTGATGCAAAAGTCTGTAATTAATGTGAACTGCTTTCCTATTATTACGAACATGCCTGACGAATCCCTGAACAAGCTTATTACAAATAACATGCTGTGTTTAATTGTCATTAAAAGGTGCTAACTGGGTTCGCTGGGGAACCTGTCAAGTGCAGAGGTGGCATCTGAATAATCTACTCCTTACACATCTCTGTTATGACTGCAACACCCACATTCAGATCATTAAAGGAAAAGCGTTTATGGCTGTTTAATGTCGTCGACACTAGAAACAAAGTTCCTCAGATCAGAGTTGAGTAGAATCAGGTGATGAAACTAGCGTCAAAATAGGCACTGTATAAAAAAGCTACAAGCATTTTAATTATTTCAAAAGTTAGCATGCTAGCCTGTTAGCATGTAAAATGCCTTGGCATGCTCAGATCAGGCTGAAAGGTTTGATCTAGGCGTATAGCAACACCCAGATTCAGAATATGGAGTAATCTCAAAACTTAGCATGTTAGCATATTAGCATCAAAACCAGATGTGTGGGCGTATCTCCGCCTAGGAATCTCGTAGAGACTAGAAACAAAGTTCCTCAGATTAGACATGATGAGAAAAGACATAAAACTAGCATCAAAATGTACAAAAAACTACAATCATGTTAACATATTAGCATCACAACCAGAAGTCGGCATCTCACCAGCCTAGGAATGCCCTAGAGATTAGAAACAAAGATCCTCAGATCCATCTTAATAAGTAGAGTAAAGAAATAAAACTAGCGTCAAAACAGGCTATGTACAGAAAAAACTACAATCATGTTAGCATATTAGCATCAAAACCAGAAGTGGGCGTAACTCACCCTAGGAATGTCGTCGACACTAGAAACAAAGTTCCTCAGATGAGAGTTGATGAGTAGAGTAAAGACATAAAACTAGCATCAAAACAGGCAATGTACAAAAAACTACAATCATGCTAGCATATTAGCATCAAAACCAGAAGTGGGCGTAACTCACCCTAGGAATGTCGTCGAGACTAGAAACAAAGTTCCTCAGATGAGAGTTGATGAGTAGAGTAAAGACATTAAACTAGCATCAAAACAGGCAATGCACAAAAAAACTACAATCATGCTAGCATATTAGCAACAAAACCGGAAGTGGGCGTAACTCACCCTAGGAATGTCGTCGACACTAGAAACAAAGTTCCTCAGATGAGAGTTGATGAGTAGAGTAAAGACATAAAACTAGCATCAAAACAGGCAATGTACAAAAAACTACAATCATGCTAGCATATTAGCATCAAAACCAGAAGTCGGCATCTCACAGCCTAGGAATACCCTAGAGATTAGAAACAAAGTTACTCAGATCCGGCTTGATGAGTAGAATCGAGTGAAGAAATTAGCGTCAAAATAGGCAATGTACCGAAAAAAAAACTACAATCATGTTAGCATATTAGCAACAAAACCGGAAGTGGGCGTAACTCACCCTAGGAATGTCGTCGACACTAGAAACAAAGTTCCTCAGATCAGAGTTGATGAGTAGAGTAAAGACCACTTCCGGTTATCTCACTGCTGATTTCCTGGAGCTGCTAGATTCCCTCAACCTACAACAACAACATGTTGATGTCCCCACACATTCCAGGGGTCAACGTGCTAATCTCCATTCATTGCGTGGCAAGTCATCCATTTTCTCCATCACAACATCTCCAACCTTCAAGTTTCTCCTTGGAGAGTGCCATTTCTGTCTTGTTGCGATGTTAGACAGATACTCCTTTTTCCAACGTGACCAAAACTGTTCTGATAAATACTGCACCTGCCGCCATCTTTTCCGTGCAAATGTGCGAAATGTGAATTTGCATTTTTACAGGGTGGTTCTGTAACACTCATTAATATTCATGAGAGAATATTACTGATTGGTCACTGAATGCCTTAAACCAGGGGAGCCCAAATCCAGTCCTGGAGGGCCAGAGTCCTGCACATTTTTGGGTTTCCCCTCATTTAACACACCTGATTCATCTCCTTGTGCTAATAACCACACAGCTCTTGAGCTGAATTATTTATGGTGGAACAGGGAAAGAGCTGAGCTACACAGGGCACCGGCCCCCCAGGACTGGATTTGGACACCCCTGCTTTAGGTAGAAGAAACAGGCAGCACAAGTCGATGTTAACTGGCCAATGAGGTAGTGCCCCTCTCATAAATATTAATCAGCCAGCCAATCGTGTAGGGCTTCACTCATGAATATTAAAAAGTTCTCCTGATCCACGGTGCTAAAAGAAATTAGCGCCCAGGACACACTGGATGTGCATCATGTGCGGCGGAAAATATCAAATTTCATTTCGGCGCCCATGTTAACAGATTAGAGCGGCCGCGTGCGCGAGATGCGGGGCTCACGCCTCGCGGTAGCGGCGCCGTATCTAGAGTCACGCGCGTGGTAAGCGGTTCGCTATGGAAGCGTATTGCATTCATCTGGGAAAAAAATCAAGTCTGTTTTTTCAAATTAATAAAATAATAATCCCGTTTTTCTGAGCAATATTTTTCTGTTTAATGAGGTAATGAGAACCTTTCTGTTTTTCATGATGCACGTCTCACTGTGTAGTTTAATCCGCTTTTTTTGATGGTTTGTAGACGGTATTATCATTAGTTTGCCGGCTTTGCGCGGCACCTATTCCGCCCCGCTCCACACTGCAGCGTTTCTCCCGGATCAGTAGATACAGTATGACATATGCTTCATGGAAATAAGCCGATGCATTTGAAATGCATTCAGACCGGCTTTGCTGTGACTAAAGACCATCTTTAGCAATCGCTGTAAATACTGAATCCTCATGGAGCGCAACTCCGGCGCCGGAAACAGCTTTTGTATCAGAATCCAGGTCCAAACTTTTATTAAATGTCACTTTAAATATGTAATAATATTACTTAAATATTCTGTTATTGATGGCCATTTTCATGCCGCACTCGCCGGAATTAGCAGTTAGAAGGAAAGACACTGACTTTAGTATTGATCTCTGGTGCCGTTTTGTGGTAAATATGCTTGTGATGAATATGTCTGATGAATATCGCTGCTTTGTAATTTTACTTCCCCGTAATTTCACTAATTAAGCTGTTAGTTTAGCTCGCTTCCCTCCGACATTTCCTGAGCTGTTTCATAAGCTTCAGTTCCCGCTTCGTTAGGGGAAGCTGTGCTGTTTTTAAACAGGCGGCCTGATGGGATTAATAATTCTTCCTCCTGCCTACAGACTCCTGCCAGCTGACGCTGGACCCCAACACAGCAAACAGACGCCTGTCTCTGTCAGGGGGGAACAGGAAGGTGACAGAGGGGGCAGAGCGGCAGCCATATCCTGATCATCCAGAGAGATTTGACAGCCGCCCCCAAGTTCTGTGCAGAGAGAGTCTGACTGGCCGCTGTTACTGGGAGGCTGAGTGGGATGGATATGAAGCCTGGATAGGAGTGACTTATAAAGGGATCAGGAGGAAAGGAGGGAGGGACTGTCTCCTTGGATACAATGACAAGTCATGGATTCTGTGCTGTTATACTGACAGTTACTCTGTCTGGCACAATAATAAAGAGACTCTCATACCCATACGGCCCTCAGGCTCCCGCAGAGTAGGAGTGTATCTGGACTGGGGGGCTGGTGCTCTGTCCTTCTACAGAGTCTTCTCTGATGGACTGACCCCCCTGCACAGATTCACCTCCTCATTCACTCAGTCCCTCTATCCAGGGTTTTGGGTTTATAGTGACTCCTCAGTGTCACTGTGACATGTTGCTGGTTCTCCTGGCAAAAAGGTGAAATCTCTGCTTTTTAACCTTTATAATCCTTTTCACTCTGAAAGTGTGTCATCTTCGCCATTTCAGAACCTCTGCTAAAATCATCCTAGTATTTGCAGCGACCGTCCAGTGCAGCCATGTATTTTTTGACTTGGCCACTAGCAGACCTCATACAGCTAGTCAATCTCGCACTGACTTTTTTAACCAATATATTTAATAATTTAATTGAGCTGTTGGTGAAATTTAGCAAAATCATGGAACGGCTGAGGTGCCCCTGAGGAGAAGTTTGGGAACTGATGTGGTGTTCATCTAGCCATCCAACTAGATATCAGTAACTTTTTAGAACACAGAAGAAATTATTACTAGTTTTTATTGTGTTACTCTTAATTTGCACAAGTTCTAATGTTAAATTGTATTTTTTGTTCTAAGCCAAAGTACACTTGCTACCCAGATAAACAGCTTTAAACATTTCTTTGGACTGCCTAAGACTTTTGCACAGTACTGTATGTTTGACAAAAATAAATGCCTGTGTTCAGTGAGCTGATTAAACACGAAAAATATAGTATTATACATTTTCTCTCTGGCTAGAATATAACTAAATGTAATCCTGATTGGGGGGGGGGGGCTTTCCCTCTCCCCTGTATATGCTTAATTCTCCGCTTCTGACGTCATAAGAGGAAGTGGCTTATCCTTGATGCTGATTGGTCGAGGGTTTATGCCCATATATGGTATCAATACATGCTTATGCCACGTGTTGCAGATAGGGGGGTTTGGGAGATTAAACTTTAATAGAATAAAAATACATTACATGTATTTTATTAATGTGCTTTTTTAATTACGTTTTTAAGGTAAATAATAATAATAAAACATAGAACAGGATAATGGCAAGCTAGCGCATACACGTTCAGAGGGGGCGTCCGTCCAGCCCTGTGTTGTTAGTAAGCGCCGCGGCGTATTTTAAAAGAAAGCGCCCAAATGTTTTAAAAGAAGAAAGCACCAAGTGTGTTAAAGAAGAAAACCCTTAGTGTTATTTTAAAAGAAAAGCAGTGTGAATTTAAACAAACATGCCCGAAAGAAGCAGCAGAACAGCAAATTTAAACAAGCGAAAACAACAAACAAGCCCGTCGTTTTAAAAGAAGCGATCACTCATTACATTTAACCAACACGAAAGACTTTAGTTATATTTACCAGGTTTGAGAAAGCATGTAAGCGGCAAACTTTTAGAAGAAATAGGACGAAACGATCCTGGAGCTCCGACACATGCGACTGCCCTGTTTGAACAACGCGGGTCGGAATGGACGATCGCTAGTCCGGCGTTTGGCGCATGCGCACCCACGCCGACGCCCCTTTAAAAATGGCTACGCCGGCGGAGCGCCTGTTTTAGCAAATAAAACCCCTATAACCGTAATGATTTTAAGTAATGAAGCACATTTCTGTCAATGTGAATAATAAAGTAAAGCGCTCTGAGCATTTTCGATAGCAATAATCAGGAAATAACGCGGTTAATTCTTGTTTAAACGAATGCATGCTCTCACTCTCGTGTGGCGCACGCGCGTAGATCCACACAGCATTTCCTTTATTGAGCCAGCTCGTTGCGTGAAGCTGCTGTCAAATGGCTACCAGGGGAAATTGTTGTCGTGAGGCGAACCGTTGGCCTGGATTGTGAGAAGCATGCCGCCATTCTGGCAGAATGCACACCAATTCTATATTTTATATGCTTATTTGTAAATAGTGTAAAATAATCTATTTCTAATTTAAATAAAAGTCGATCTCTAACCCCCCCCCCCCCCCCCCCCCCCCCCCCCGGATTGCTTAGCTACAATTAGCTAAATTTATCTACGTATGGTTAATCAAAAGGTATAACCAGAACTTGAAAAGATGTATGACAACACATGCTGATCTTTTATTTAAAATAAGCCTCTTTAACCTCATCGTTTTTAAGCAATGAAACTCTTTTCGGCTAATGTGTTATTTAAAATAAAACATCTTAAGCATCTCCACAACAACGCGTGGACATTAGTGGAGCTGGAAATTACAGCTTCTCGTACAAAAACCCAAACAACCCTATTCTATCAGGTTTTGGCTCCCCCCAATCAGCACTGGCCTCGGCCAAGGCCGCTGCTGAACTAACAACTCCCCCTGAAGGACAAGGCAGTGAGACTCTCTTGCATTCCTCTCCCCCGATCCCAAGGACTTACCGCTCCCTCCCCCCCATCCAACGCCTTCGCCGCTTCATACCCCCAGCGTGAACAGGCGGGTCTGTTGACCAGCGCCTACATGGCTGCAGGACCGGATGGCTGTCTGTCTCTGCTGGACTACCTCCACCACCCCTTTTCCCTCACCCGTTGCAAGTCGTGTCATTTTTATGTTGTAAGGTGTGACCATGTGCTTATGTTGCTGAGGTGTTTTTTTCGGTTCCCACAATGTCCTCCCCACTCCCCAATGTCCTCCTCTCTCCTCATGTTACTCTGTTTCTTTTCTTCTCTTCTCTCCTCCCCTGTCTCCCGGCCGGTCTACCCCCTACTGTGATGTTGTATATGTAAGGTCGGGCGATGGCCTGTTTTTCGCTGGTACTTGTGACTAGTGACATGGTATATTGCAACAGCAATAAAGGGTTTGAATCAAATCAAATCAAATCAAACAAGAATCAGGGAATAACGCTGGAGATCCTTGTTAAAATAACTCCATGTCGCGCTTGTGCGTGCAGCCACGATATCCACACACCACTGTCTTTTATTGAAAACAGGTGAGGCAAGTCGTTTTCGGAACTTTAAAGTGTATAAACTTTAAAGTATAAAACGTGTTATAAAGCACATAGCCAACATTAATTAATAAAGAATTTAAGCATAATAGCCCAGACGTACCACGGCCTATAAGCCGGCAGAAAGAGAGCTATCCTACGGCCTACAAGATAAAAGTATATGGCACCAAATTGGAATCAGTAGTCGTTAAAAGAATAAAATACATTATATGAATTTATCAATGCGACATTTTAAATACGTTTTAAGGGGTCATCGGACGCGTCGAGCTTTTCTAGCTAGAAAGGAAAGAGAGTCGGGCAGTTTTGAATGGTAAAAGCAGTAGTTGTGTATTGTTAACGGTTTATTTTTAACAAAATGTCCTATTTTATAACCGTAAAAACACAGCAATCCTGTTTTTAGGGGGGATTTATGCGTATTGCATGTCTAGACATGTCGATCAGCTAATGTCCGCGGCAGTGGGAAACGGGTCGTAAGCGCGAGAGCTTATGGAGCCGTGAGTGATACGCCTATGAGAAGGAAGCGTCAATTGACAAATTGACAAATTGTTGCAGAGTGCGTGTAACTTCTCGTTTAAACCGCTGGTCCTGAGTGTGACAAGCAGACAGACAGCATTCACGCCCCGGCAGAATGCACATTACGTCTATTTGTTAATCAGTTTTATTCGTAAATAGTATAAAATAATATATGTCTAATGGAAATAAAAGTCGATGTCTAACACCACAGCTCTGGGACTCTAGCATAGCCCCGGGCGCCCCGCTGCGGGCCTGTGGGGCTGGATGAAGGATCTAACTTCAATTGCTTAATCAGCAGGGTAAAGTGCCGTAACTTAAACGGGGGTATGACAAATTAGTATAAAGTTTTAAGCCAATAAGATTTAATTAATAAAATAATTTAGTTGTATTTTGTTAGTTTTATTTTCAATAAAACACACCCAGCTATTAATTTAATAGATGCAGGAACTAGTGAGCGGTATTTAGCTACGTACTTCAAAAACATTTTAAAAACTTTGTTAGACTAATACCTTAGTTATTTTAATAATTTAAGGGATAAAAACATTTGTTGTGTTTGTCAATGTGTTATTTTAAGTAAATGCGTTATTTTCCAACGCCAAAAGCCCTGTCATGTTTTAAGTGAGAAATGATATGGACTAGCAACTCTCTCTGGGGGGAGCAACCCCGGTTAGGTACTATTAAGCAGCATTTAGTGATACATGTTGTCATGTGTTGTGCGAGACGTATTAATAAATCTTATTCGTTTTGTATTTTAGATACAAGCTGGATCCAGTCACCAGCCAAACGGCCCGGCGCATCTTTGAGACGGCCACCAAGGACTTGAGTGACCAGAAGTCGTCCTTGGTGGCCGATTACCTCACGCATTCCACTGCAACGGCTGACAAGCACTACCGGATAAAAGTCATGGAATGTGGTGCTGGCCAATAAGCTGCTGAAGAAGCTGGCAGGTGACTCAAGGTAGGCATGTTTTCCGTTTGTCAACACACTTACCAACATCAAGACACAAAACCAAAGCCCTCACCACTGAACAATAACCGTAAAACTTTGTGTGTTTTTTTTTATCCCAGCGCTGACTCCGCAGAGGAAGGATCCAGCTGTTCTGCCCATGGCGCCGCACGGGATGCTGCCCTGGCGTCCAACCAGCAGATGGATCTCCAGGCAGCATTCCATCAGCTCCTTCGAATCCACCCCGTGACCCTGGATGGCGACATCCCAGACAAGACTGTAGGGACACAGGTCGGGCCAGTTTCAGCGACAGCTCTGAGTGCTGGCTGAAGGCCCAGATGAGGATGCGTGTCCAGCATGTCCTGAGTATTGTTTGTAGCACTAATTTTTAAAGCACTTTACTGATAAGCAATCCTATCTACATAGTCTTCCTAACAACAATTTGCTTTGTTCTTGACAGCACACTTTGGCAGACAGCAGCCCACCGAGTCCCGGGTCGACGCTTGGATCATATTGTTTTATAAATGTGAATGGCTGAAGTGTATTATATGAGAGTGCTGTAACTTTTTGGTTTGAAAAATAAGAAAAATTTGAATTACAAAATAAAATGTTCTTAGAAAGTAATTTCATGTAACCACTAGTCTTAAAATTAATTACATCCAACAGTACATTTTTTAGTGTAGGTAAGTAGATGGATCGATAAAATTAAATAATTATTACAAATCACAAATAACTATTACAGTCATGGCCAAAAATATTGGCACTTGTGTCAAAAAACACACCCCTTCTCCTAGAAAATTGTTGCAATTACAGATGCTTTGGCATTGTCATTAATTTCTCTTGTTGGCACTTGAAGAAAACAAAAAGAGGAAGAAGGAAAAACAGGAATCGGAGACATTCCACGCCAAAGGGCACCTGCCCTTCTCATATTGTCTCAAAAACCCAAAGCCAGTCAGAGTGGTCTGGGGGTGATTGTACACCCAAATAGGCCATTTGATCCATGTTGGTCTTAGTCTTTCTCATGATGGTGGGTAAATCTGGGGTGGCTCTTGTGGTTCTCATATGAGGTCTTTGGTGCACATTAAGTGAGGCAGATACAGGCCACCCATTGTGTACCTCTGTGCCATTTAAATGGGCTTGCAATCTGAAGAGGTGTGAGGTCACAGTGATTTAACACTGACCCACTTTTTCTTATGGCCTTGAGCCAGGTCATGACAATATCTTGTGCAGCACTAATGACGTAATGGCATCTGCTCATGTTATCTCATAACTTGAAGCTGTTTGTGCAGCACAACCCACACGGCACCAACAAGACATTGAGAACAATCCCAGCAGCCCTCGGCTCTCTTACCCAATGCTGTTATAAGGGGACCAAACTTCTTTAAATTTCGCTTCCACAGTGGCTTTTGAAAAAAATAAGCAAATCACGCAATGCTATTGAAATTATTAAAACATAGAGATTAACAGTCGGATATGTTTTGTGATTTTAAATGATGAAGTAATATATTGGATATAACATGAATGTATTTCTTATTTCTTTTTTTTTGGGTTTTCTGTGGTGAGAAATGAAAGCTACAGGCATGTAAATATTGCTTCCTGTAGTAACTTGTAAAATGTTCCTCATTGTTAACAATCACATTACATGTGAAGGTGTCAGTCAGTGGAAACGCATAGTGAGGCACGCTGGCCAACCATTGTATTCATTCAGGACCAGCCCATCAAGTAAAGGTTTCAGCACCACGGACAGTGACCTGTGTTAAACTGACCTCAGGTTCCTACATTGGCTCTATGGAATTTTCTGTAAATAATGAAATGCCACTGGCCCCCTACATGCGGAAATGTTTCCCCCTCCCCCAGACTTCTTCAGAGAGCTTTGGAGGACATTGTCTGCACGCTACCAGAGGCAACTAAGAATGTGCTTGAGTTGGGAGGAGGCAGTAGTCCCCATTTTTCCCTCCTGCTGTAGAGGGTCATCGGGAGGAGGTGGGTTTGCTGCTCTCTTTCGTGTCTCCTCAGCAGGTGGCTCTTAGAGATTTGTCTGAGAAAGGTCTGTTCCAGGTTTGTGTTAAAGTGCTGCATTTTCGGGCACTGAGTGGACTGGCAGATTCTAGGTGGTCAGGTTTGTTGAGGCCTGGATCTTCCCCGCAGGGATGTTGGAGGTCCCTGTACAAGCCCCCCATTGAGAAGCACACGGTGGATCTTCAGTGGCAGATTTATCTGATGCTTTGATCCCTGCGATGGGCTGGCCCCCCATCCTGGGTTGTTCCCTGCCTCGTGCCCATTGCATCCGGGATAGGCTCCGGACCCCCCGCGACCCAGTAGGATAAGTGGTTTGGAAAACGGATGGATGGATGGATGCAACAAATACCAGTTACCATGTTCAGAAGGTCAAGTGCACTCACCCTACCCTTTGTTGGCATTAAGTGGATAACATTTGCTGGGTGATACTGTATGACCGGGGGAGGCGTTTGATGATGGGCATCTACTTTGATAATGCTTGGGTAATAGTACCATGTTTTGTTATTTAATATAAATACTTGACTGAACCAGCTTATGTATTTGGTCTTTAAGAAGTTTTTACTGTTGTCTGGTGTGCTGTCATATAACCTGTCTGACAGAAAGCTGTTTCTCCTCTCAGCACTAGGCGAATGGAAAAAGCCGTGAGCTGGGCTGATGACGAGTACTGGGCAGCCTGGGATAAATGGGATGAGGTGATCGAATGGGGAGATGAAGGATCTTCACCTAAAACACCTTCCTCCAACCAGGCTGGCACCAGTAATGGAGACATGGATGCTGGGGCGGTGAAGGAATATTATCAGAATAAAAAGAAAAAGTCAGACTTTAATCAGAAGTCAGAATTCAAACATATGTATTTCTGAGTTGGAGTCAGTCTGATATTAATTGAAACCACAAACTATGTAACACTATGTAAATGATTCTCACTGACTGAGCAACATTGAAATAATTTCTATAATCATGTTTACTATAAAGAGAAATGTTTCTGTGCAACAGGTCAGCAAAAGAAATGGGTGTGCAGAGGCCTAACAGTGAGGATACGTAAATACGGATGACAGTGAACAACAAACCCCACTTCTGCCAACCATAGTTACCCCATCAGTTTGGAGGGAATCAGTGGCTGAGGGGATGAGGAGATCCACTGGGCGGGAGGACCCATTCTCTGTGGCTGAGTACGAGATCCACCACTGGTCCGGAGTGAGATACTGGTCACGAGAGGCAAAGAAGACACCTGTAAATGAAAAATCCATTCTGGACCTTTGTAATGCCCTGCAGTCATTTACTCTCTCTTGGGGGGAAGGCTGACAGGATGTCCAACACCCAGAACCATATTTAAACCTTTAAAATTATAAAATAAGTTCAGTCTGATATTGTGTCAGCCAAATGGTGTCATCAATGTGCATCATAAATATAACACCTAGCTGATGGTGGACCTAAATTTTCCAAATAAACCAGGAATCATATGAATCATGTCAGTGCACTTTGTACTGAATTGCTTTGGTATAGTGATGTATGCAGGGTTTCATCTATTCCCTTACATAGTCATGTGTGACGTATTGCTGTAATGCAAATGTTTTTTTTTTTTTAAACTCCCCATTCATTTGTGTTCCTGCCACTCTATAGCTAAGTACAAACATTGAATGATAAAGGCATAGCGGAAACTCAATGAGCGCATTTGACCGAGATCCATGGATGGATGTCATCTTCTCCTGAACTGTGAGTGATAATGTCTCGGCCCCAAGATGCATTTTACCACAGATCCATTCATGTCACTTTTGCAGGCTTGCTTATAATTTTCTGAGCTTCCATTGTGAGTCAAGTGTCCTGGTCATAAGCTCAGGTCTGCCGGTTGCCCCACTGGCCAAATTCCCACGGCCCTGACTTTCTGAGCTGGATATCGTGGTTTTAAGTCCCATCTGGGGTGATTCTTTTTTTACTTTTCCCAGCTGCCTTCTGCTTTGTGATATAATAAATATTGCAATAAGTTTCATCTTCATTTTCAATTAATCAAACTGTATGAAAACTATATTTGCAGCAATTACAGCTTTGCAGTCCTTTGCCATTAGAGCTGTCCGTTTATGACAATATTAGGGGAAATTTCAATCCTGCTATTCCCAGAGGTGGGACTGGCTTGGTATTTTCTCTGACCTCATGGTGAAGCTGGTCTCACATGAGCTTGATAGGCTGGAGATGTGATGATTCTGTAGGCCAGTCAAGCAGGACAGTTCTCTGGATTCCTCATCTTTCACCAGTGTGCTTTGAATCAGCCTTGCTGCTTGATAGAAGTGCTGACCACAGGGAGTGGCATGAGTTGTAAAACAGAGCGGTAACCTTGCTGGTTCATTGCACCTTGTACTCTGTGTAAATCACCCACCTTACCAGCACCAAAGCAGTCCCATACCGTTTTACTCCCTCTGCCATGCTAGACAGAAGCATGGCAGCTATTCTTTGAAGTTGTGCTTCTAAGGCCAGCATACAAGTTGTATTTTCCCTGTTGCAAAAAACACTGGTAGAGATGGCACAACGAGGCACTGAAGGTTTGAGCCTTTTTAACCATTGTATTGAAAACTGGTTCACTACGCGAAGACAGTGCACATGAGTGACATTTCGTGGTGAAAGTACCACTCCTGATTATATATATATACATGTATGAATGCATTTGACTATGTGTGTGTGTGTGTGTGTGTGTGTGTGTGTGTGTGTGTGTGTGTGTGTGTGCGTGCAAACTGACAGACTGGGAAAATGAATTCAGAAGTTTTGTTTTGCTAAAAGTAAGTTCATTTTTAGAGAAAATTAGTCACAAACGAAAACAAAAGAAACTGATGGATTTTTCTCTCTTTCCTATCAAGTGAAACAATAATAAAAGCAGACTTAGTTATTGAATTTATATAAAGAATAACAAACTATCTGCCATTCTTTACGGTCACTTTTGCCAAGTTTAATGCCCTTTCTTGTCAATGACCATCATGAGCCTGCAAGGTTCTAACAGGTCGAGATGCTCTTCAGCCAAATGGCTGCTTCAATATTAGTTTAAATACTCATGGCCATAGGTGGAAATTAGTGGGAGAACATTTTAAACTGAACTTGAGAAAACACTTTTACACAGCGTGTAGTTAGAGTATGGAACAGTCTTCCTGTTCATGTAGTGCAAGCTAAAACCCTGGGTTCCTTTAAATCAGAGCTAGATAAGATTTAAAAAATTCTGAGCTATTAGTTAAGTTCTCCCCAAACGTGCTTGATGAGCTGAATGGCCTCCTCTCGTTTGTAAATTTCTTATGCTCTTATTATTTTTCAGTCCAAACTTGGTACCTATTTGGAATAATAGATATATTACCCACAGAAATCAGTCCCCGTACCATGAACGTTGGGTAGAGAAGAACATCTGGTCAGCTTTGCATCTATTGGACATCACAGGAAATGTTCTGTTTTTTGAAAACTTTTGTTTAAAACATAATACAGTTTATTAAAAAAGAGTTTGATATTGTTCTAAAATCTATTCCAGCTGCACATTTAATGTTGGTCAGGAACCTTTTAAACAATTCTCCCCTTCTCCTATTTCATAGCCTCCCTCCTCTCCAATACAATGGTATTATTTTATAAGTAGGGTAAATTCCTAAATGAAATTATTAGACATAATATTATTAGACGTTGCTTATGAACTATTTCGTCACCTTTCCAATAAAAATTCAAATCAACCAGTAAACACATTTGCACTAAATATATTTATTATCCAATACCCCCCAAAGTCAGAGTTACACTTTAAAGTATTCAATGCTATATATACCTGTAATTAATTTCTTCATGCTAAGTTTAACTTTGATAATAATACTTGCACCTTTTAAAATAATGACATAGAAACTTTGGACCACTTGTTCTTCTCTTGTTGCTTCTCAACAAGTACAAAATTTCATTTTTTGACTTCCTTTACTTGTAATGATATTATCTTTGGTGTTGTCCTAAATGATGATACGCTTTATCTTTTACTCAATAAAATTATATTGTTGGGAAAATCTATATTCATAAAACAAGTGTCATGCCCGGCTCGTCCACTCCTCCTGTGTGCCACGCCCCCTGATTACCCACGTGTTTTCTCCCGATTGTACCCAGCTGTGTCTAGTTAATTTGCTCAGTCCTGTGTATTTCAGTCCGTGTCTTACCTGAGTCCATTGTCTGTCATTGATGTTAGTTAGCGTTTCATGTCTCCTGCTCCCTGTTTATTTATTAAATCCCTGGTTTACCCTGACTTCCGCCTGTCCGCCTGCTTCCTGCCCGTTCGCCTCGCACGATCGCCGTTCCGTCCGGCTTTGAACATGACAACAAGATTCTTCAAAACTCCTCCAAACTTTTTTTTATCTTCAAAAAAGAACTTTCTCAGTTCTTCACAGCTTTGACGTTAATGAGGAAAAAAAGCTGCAGTGAAACTTTTGCAAAGGATAAGGGGCCAAACTTTTAGTCCGTAGTACGTGGCGATCGTCAGTCGAATTATGCACTGCTTTTTGGAGCTACAAACGTTCCTGTTAACTTTAGGGATAACAAAAGAATGATGTCATGAGATTCACTGTAATAAAATCACTTTCAAATATTAACGAAATGCAACAAATAAGACTTCTTTAATTCTTATACATGTAGTAAACTGACAGACTGAGAAAATGAATTCAGAAGTTTTGTCTTGCTAAAAGTAAATTCTTTTTTAGAGAAAATTAGTCACAAACGAAAACAAAAGAAACTGATGGATTTTTCTCTTTCTCGTATTAAGAGAAACAATAATAAAAGCAGACTTAGTTAGTTATTGAATTTATATAGAGAAAAACAATCTGCCATTCTTTACGGTCCCTTTTGCCAAGTTTAATGCCCTTTCTTGTCAATGACCATCATGAGCCTGGTATCAGTTCACACACACACACACACACACTCACTCACAACCTCCTAGATGCCGCTCTGAGAAGTGTAATGTTTGTGATCGTGGTTAATCTTATGCTACATTAAGGCCCCATAGTTAATGATGGGGATTAAATCAGGCGATGAAGACAGCCAGGTTACAATTTCATCACCTTCCAAGCTGGTTTTAAGGTGATGTCTTTTCTTTGTTTAAGAATTTTCTGTGCCTATTCTTGAAGTTTCAACTTGTGAGCCTTATGCATTGTATTAAGCTGATGTCTGTGTCAAAGTACGCATGAAAGAAAATTAGACTATTTTGCTGGCTTAGGTCCTACAGGCTTGTTGGCTCAGGGTGTCGTGCTCTTAACATCATGGCTGAGCTCTGCATGTCATATGCATGTTCTGCTGCTTGTTTCCTTGTGCCTGTGTGTGTCTGTGTCTGTCAGTGAGTCCTATGATGCACTGACCTTCTTAGCAGAATATTCCACTTCCTTACAGTATGTCCTATTGTGACTCCCCTATGATCCTGTACTGAATATATTATAAAATGCATGGACATAATCAAATGCTACATCTTCCTTAACTATTCATTTAACATTTTTTAAATGATTTATTTTTCCACTTTTACGTTTAGTGGTCACTCCATAAGAGCTGTCCTTTAACGTGCTGCGCAGTGTCCCTGGATGCTTTGCAGTCCACTGCAAGGCTTGGACTTGAGGAGTCAATTCATTATGAAATGACTCCCAGTCTGAGCTGTGAGCTAATGCAGAATAACCAGAAGCCAGGTAGTGACTCTTGGTTGCTGTAGTTGTTCTCTTCTGACCAGGGAGGTGTTCCACTAAGCAGGATTTCTCAGTTAGCGGAGTTAACTTAAGCTAGAAGTCATGATTGTTCAATAGGAATGCTCCTTACCTCTTACTGGACAATTATGAGTGAGCCAGTGTCTTGTTTAAAAAGAGAAAATCTGTATCCATCTTCTGAATTATTCTGAATTATTCTACTCCTAAACAAACAGTTATCCTCAGAGGCAGCATAACATCTTGGCAGCTGCTCAATGCAGCATTGAAAAGCACTACAGAGAGTAATGAGCTCACAGATGTAATGAGCACAGAGCACGCTGCTCTCAGCAGTTGAGGACATAAATTTTTCCCCACAGAATACTCTGCTTGTGTAGTGTTTGTACTTGGCCTGCTACTGAAGGGGCATAAGTGATAATTAAGTGACATGATAATAAAGTGCATTGCTGGGTGTTTCTTTGCCAATCTCGCATGAAACAGTACTGTGATGCAAGACAGGGAGCTCGCACTCCCTCATTCAGAGAAGGGCACAGAGTGCGGCTGTGGAAACCAGCGCATGTGCAAAAAGGGCATCAGAAATTCTCTGCACCCATCGAGACCCATCCTGGCTGACGGGAAAGCATGGCATGCTGCCCATTTGGCCTCAGTACCCAGTGGACTTCCCAAATTTCCAGCCCTGCCAAAGACTGGTCCTGAAGGAACAGTTGAGCTTGGAATGGCCTAAGGAACTGGAAGCTGTGCAGCCAGGGCACACAAACCATCATCGGCTCAAGGACTATGGAACTTCACAGAATTAAACAAAGAAATGAAATGCATGTTCTGACCGTGATTTTCTGGTTAGAAAGAGATACCTTAAAGGAAAAGATAGATTCAGTATAAAATATATAACAGTTGTTCGTAGATCCTCTTACTGTGGTCCTCAGTGAATGGAACATTTCTAATTGTAATTGATTTCTGTTGGAAGCAAAACAGGCAGTTCATAGTGAAAAGGTTGTGCAGTTACAGGAAGGCACAAGCACAATGTTTTTTGTTGAACTTACATTCTATTTTGTCTGGGGTGTAATGACCTTATAGGAAGAAATGTTACAGGTAAGGCGTGTCTTTAATAGAATACAGTGCTGCTGCAGGAAGTAAAGGGGGGATGTTGCGTTCAGTTAGTAATTGTTCTGTTTTCCATATTACTGTATGGAACCTAAAGAGGGTGCTGTAAGGCTGTTTGATTCGACTTCAATTCCTATTCCAAGAGTCAAGAATGGATAGTATATCCCAGGCAGCAGTTTTCCAGATTATCAACTTCAAAAACTAAAAAATATGATAGGAAAAAAGTCTTTGTAAAATTAAGAAGTATATAATACTATGAATGACAAGGGGTCTTAATACTTGCATTTCAACCAGTTCACATGTTCACACACCGCTTCATACTTCAATATAGTCAAGCTGAGAAGTAAGGGTTAGGGTTATAATTATCAATAAATAATGTACTTCCCTGTGAAACAATGATGCTGGATGTTTATTTGCATATCATGATATGGTGCAGCCTTTTAATAGGTTTCTGTTTTTCTGTTAATCCTTCATGGTGTTGAATAAGTCAGCAAGCATAAGTGTAAGGCTAGTGAGTGACTGGTGTTTTCGGGGGAGACTCCCTAGAGCTGGAGAGAAATACCTTAAGGCACGGGATGAAAAATCCCAAATCTTCCAGGAAAAATGTCAGCATTATATGTATTTGCCACACAGAACAGAACAAAAAATTCCTTAGGGAATCACACGCCTACCATAGTCACTTTAGTCCGTAGCGCCTGGCAGCCACCAAATCAAACATAGGAAAAGGTCCGGATTTATAGCGTTAGAATGTGGTAGAGACTAATATCCATAACGTACCATCCTAGAACACACTGTGCTCTAAAATTTAAGCCCAATTAAAATCTGAATATTAAATGAGGAAAATAATTTGATTTGTTCTTCTATCCCAAGTTGTGGTCTAAAAGCAATAAGACCACCATCCATTATACCTGCTTTGGGGAAAATGCACTCCTGTAGCCACTAGGGGAGCTCTCACCTCTTCTGGGAAGTGAATACATGGTTAGTGCCAGGCGCAAATGAATATCTTTGATTTTGCATCCATGTGGTAACTTGTTGAAGTTGTCCGATAGTCAGTAATACATGGTTTAATTATTATGATTGTTTATTTATTACTTTATAACATCTAAAAGAAACTGAAATAGGAAAGCTTATTTTAATTTATGGTCCACTGGATAAACACAGACATTACAGACGGTTTTTGAGTCTAATGCTGAATGTTTTTTGCGATCATTTTTCTGCCTGCATATGCTATGATTGGTGCAGTGAAATTTGAGAATGTGTTTGTGGTCAGTATCATAGCCTCAGACAACAAACCAATGCTGTAGTGTGTCACTGTGTTTACATGTGAGAGGGGTTCCAGTTACATAATGAACTCGTTCTAATTGTTTTGACGGAGCTCGACAAACCTAAAAAATAAATGCTGGTTTTATCAAAAACTATGTCATATAGCTATATTTCAGATTTATTACAGCTAAACACATC
Organism: Brienomyrus brachyistius; assembly: GCF_023856365.1. Taxonomy (NCBI): domain Eukaryota; kingdom Metazoa; phylum Chordata; class Actinopteri; order Osteoglossiformes; family Mormyridae; genus Brienomyrus; species Brienomyrus brachyistius. The sequence continues at coordinate 550,806 of NW_026042347.1, forward strand.
TCAGAGCTCCTAGGAACCTCCTTCTCCCTACATTTCCCTCCTTCACACTCTTCCCTCAAATACTGTTACATTTGTCTTTTTTCCACACTCACACCCTGTCTTGATCATACTCTGACTACATGGCATCCATATGCAGGGCAAACTATTTTACAGTCTTATCTAGTATAATAGGACATGAACATTGAATTTGATAGTTATCTTTTATTTACACATTAGGACACAACGCATGAACATGAAGGGATCGTTTGCATTTGCAACCAACACCTCCGCAAACCCCCCTGCGGAATACTGGCCGCGGACAGGGGTGGGAATCCCCAAGCTGGAAGACTGTACTGCGTCATGTTAACATTAGCTAGCTAGTTAGCATGGATACAGAGTGCACCGGGCTAAAACTATAAAGGACGTAAGGTGTGTGATATAGTAAAACACTTACTAACTGGTAATGCACGTTAGCATTACGTTAAATGACAACTTTACCTGTTACTTACCAGAATAGCCTCCTACACGTGCGACGAATGACAGCAGGCAGAAGGCTGCGTGTTTTTCAGAAACACACCGGAGTTAAACTTACGCCGCATTATTTACCGGCGTAATATCTTAACCGCTTCATATAAACATTACAAGTGTTACAAATTAGACAAATTGCAATTAAAATGAAGCACATTCATCGATTCTATAACAATTTTAAAATTAGTGAAATGGGACTGTTTGCTTGAAGTGGTTCTCCATCAGCCGTTAACTCATATGTGGTAGTAACACTGAAATTACTTTCTCTGCGTCAAAATAAGGCAACACTGTGATTTTGATACTTTATCATTTATACTTAACTGTACCTTCCTCCCATTCCTCCGTCTCTGCTTATTGACATTTAGGAGAGTCTCAGATATAAATTAACAATTCAAAATTATCAAACAAAGACAGACACAACACTGAAAAGATGACAAAGACACAGTTTGAAAAGTAAATATGTTTTATTGCAAATCTCTTATCTTAACATAGCCTACCTTATCATATGTTAACTTAACCCATCTTATATCTTAACTTAACCTATCTTATTATATTTTAACTTAGCCTATCTTATCATATAACTTAACCTATCTTATCTTATTATATTTCAACTTAGCTTATATTAATATATTTCGTCTTAGCCTATCTTATATTTTAACTTAGCATATCTTATCCTATCGTATCTTATAGCTACATTAACACTTAAACAGTATCTCTTTCCGTTGGGTCCCGCGGGATCCCAGTCCCAATGCAGGGCTCTAACACGGGTATTCTAAGAAAAAGAAAATAAACACTTTACTTAACTTTACTTAAAGCAGTCATATAACTGCATTATACATACCCAATTAATGCCTTATAAATCATTTATAAAAGTATAAAAAACACGGCTGTAAATACTTATACAAAGGCATAACACATAGCTATGCTGATAATGCATTATGAATGCTCTGATCTATATATACACAATAAATATCTTCATAATACATTATATCGGCCATTAATCCATAATAAACAAGGCTATAATGTGTTATGCTTTTTTTGCAAGTGCATTGTGAAGGTGTCAATAATGCAGTTATATTACTGCTTTAAGTCATTTGTAAACCTGAATTCACAACCTTATATTTACTGCCTCTTGCTACTTCTTCTGAAGGGCAGGGGACAGCAGAAGAAGCACCACTTCATCTTCTTCTTCTTGTGGCTCTTCTCAGTATCATCTTCAGAAAGATCTTCGGCATTCACATGGAATGATACTTCTTCTTCACTGTAGATCTTCTCGGCAGCATCGGCATCTTCTTTTGTTTTATCTGTCTTCATCACTTCAGTCTCGTCCTCTTCCTCAGGTCCTTCTTCTGGTATAGTCAGTAGCTGTGATCTGTCTTCAGATGCCACCATACACTGAAACCTGACCAGTGTGGTAGCATCAGCATCTTCTGCCTGCTGGAATACCACATCAGCTTCTTCATTTTCCTCAGGTCCATCTTCCTGTAAAGTCTGCAGCCATATTCTGGCTACATATGCTGCCATGCACTGCCAACTGTCCACTGTGGCAGCATCAGTGTCTTCTGCTTCCTGAAGCTCCTCATCTGTTTCTTCATCTTCCTCAAGGTCTTCCTCCTGGATGGGTTCTAGCCAAGTTCTGCCTACTCGTGACACCACATATTCCACAGCATTCCCTGTACTTCTCCCTCCTTAACCTCCTCCACATTCACTCCCACCTCACATCCATTCTCCTCACCTCCATTTAGCATATCCATCATACTAATACCAGCCTCTGTCCCCTCCATCACAACCCTGGAGGCCTTCCCCTCAAATGTTCCCCACTCTGGTACCTCCACATATTCCTCACTACTCTGCCCCCTTACCTCACCCTCCCCCCGGCTTGTCCGGTCCTTCCTGACTTTCTTTTTTTTGTTAAGGTAGCAAGTTTTATAAATTTCCCAGTCTTCAGATGAAAGGCCGTAATTACTCTGAAGACTTTGAGATGAAATACTAGTGCTGGCTAGCAGTCCATCCTTTCCCACACTCTCCCCTCCCTTACCCAAATCAGTAGACCCCCCCAATCCCCCCTTAACCCCCCCAGCCTGGACAGTGGGGAGTGTCACTGGTGAGAACTCCTCCACACCTTCTCCCCAGTTGATCACTTCATCCCACAGGTTCCAGGCTTCCCAGTGTTGGGTGTTGGTCCATCGATCAGCTCTCTCAATTCGCTCTCTGGGGAATAAACGAGAGATTAACCAGCACTTAAGAGAGATAATAAAATAAATAAAGAGCTGGAAATTCTTCAACCATACAGAAAATACAATTGTTATAATTATTATAATAAATAATTACAGGGGTCACATAGAATAAAAGAAACAGCGAGCAAGATTGCAAAAAAAATCGACTGTAAAATGCACGATACTGTAAGTGCAATAGCATATTAAACAGTAATGTCACCAAATTATAACTAGAATCAAATACGAAACAACTGTGCTCCACATCAAATGAATACCCAGATGAATACTACCAAGAACTGAGTTAACACTAACCAAGCTAAGAATATTTGAAAGTGTTAATCCTGTGTAACAATGTAAATAGATGTAATGATAAACTTAGAAGCATCTAGCCTACTCCAAAAGTAATGGCCCAAATTTTTTTTAACAATTTACCTACCACCCTGTACAGTAGGGGGTCCCAACTTCCGGTCGGTGTTCCGGTACCGTCCGCGCGGAGTATTGCACCGGGCGGCAGACAACCGGGGGTAGAGGAGCCAGCCGTCCCGTTTATTAGGGGATCGCGCCGTTTTGGAAAGAAAGCTGCCCGTATTGATGTACGGAAATACGCCATTAGCCCCGCATGTCCGTATACACCGTCAATCTCCCGCCGCTCGGCGTGGGAACCCCCAAATTATACCGCCGTCTTACCCATCCGTGACACTTTTCTACGACGGAAACCGATCCGCGGACATCGAAAGGTTGGGAAGCCCTACTAAACTAGCATGTTTGAGATGAATTTACTAACCAAATAGTCTGTCATTATTTAAATATTAGCAACCACAGTAGCAATAAAAACCACTGCACTTTAAATGACGTTAAAAAATATGTAATATTAAAAAAATATGTAATGTTTTTTATTGTATTATAGACATTTACTATATGTCATTATAGTATAAAAGGCTAAATAATCGAAGTAGCACAACATCAGTTGAAGAATTCAAAGACATTTTGGAGAGCTAACAAGCTACTCACCTCTGCGCCATTTTCACTCAGAGTTTGTTGTGCTTCAAACGGTAAAGTTTGTTTACGTTGTTTCTATGGAAACTGCTCTGACTCTCCGCTTGACCGTAATATAAAGGCATGTATGCAGTAATTTTCTGATTGCAGATTTGATCCCTATGCAGTAATTGACCACTGACCTCTTGGACCCTCTGGGCTGCCTTCACCTGCATTGAGGCAGCTGTTACATTTGCTGTCATTACATTCAGCCCAAAATATCAAAGTACAGGATTTAAGATTTGAATTAGTAACAGGACCGTGGGAAACAAAACATATATGTTATTGATCCCACGAAGAAAGTTTTCAATTTTCTCCTTCTTTCAGTTCTTAAATAACGTGTCAGTTCTTGCTCTGGTTGGTTGGGATTTACCATTTTAACATTGTAGCAGTTCCTAGGCAATACACAGACAAATTCTTTTTTTTAGGATGGAATTGTTATGTTGTAAACGATTACCTTCACGTTTCAACAAAGGTACTTGCTTTTGATATATAATTTTTTGTACATGTGTACTCTGGTCATACCCCTTGGACATTTGGATGGCATGGAAGGACAGTCACTGCTGTCACCTATACTGTCCCTGTCTGCTTTTCTCATTTAAGTGTTGATACGGCAAAAGAAGATGGACCTTTTGTAGAAATTTCCAGCCAGAGACTTGGTTCCTATATGAAGAGAATATTTTATTTTAATTCAGGCTAAGAAACTACAGAAAACCAGCTCTGCATGTGATCTCCCCTTTACTGCACAAGGAGGGCACACACATCAACAATTAGCAATGCAGCAAAATACAGATGAACAATTTCTCACAGTTTCAGAATAAATCAGATTTCTCTGTAATTCAGAGATTGTCTAAGACTAGATCATTTTCTGCACTTGAACCTAATTTCAAGATAAATGACACCTGGGTCTATTAAAAGAAGGTGATGCTGCCTGACCCACCAACCAAGGCTGGGAGGAAAGGGAGGAGTACTAGTCAAAGGAAGGAAGAAAAGCAGCCCACCCTATCTCATGGTCATGGATACAAAAGTCAGGGAGTGTTACGAAGAAGACACCACACTTAAGACCATTGGTTTTATGCACTGAATTACACCAGATAGAGTTTTTGCATTCTAGCTGTGTTACGTAACATTCCTCAGCCTTCATTTGTTTCCACAGAATGCAGGACATAATTTAGGGTGCCAAACAAGACAGCGGAACTGCAGTATAGCCAATTATTTGTTTCAGTAGTTTCATAACAACTCGAACATAAAATGTTTGTTTTTCTTAGATAAAAGTCCAGTTGAAACAGACTTTATTTTTAAATGTTAGATTGGATTTAAGAGATGGAACATGTTGCTTGTGTTAATACTGCTTTGATTTTGAGGATGAAGTCTGAAGTGTAGGTGACGTGTAACAGGTTGTTATTTTACTTTTAACTTATAATTATACAAGATTCTGTTTTCCTTCTTCTGTCTAACCTGATGGGTACAATATCCTTTAAACTTTCCCATGATGCTTTTGTCCTGCATCGCCCCTCCCTCTGTCTTTTCCCCTTTATAAGGGTCCCGACCTCATTTCCTCTTCCCTTTGGTGTATTGCACACATGGGAAGAGGTGAGGATCTAGTGGCAGGGTCCCCCGAGTTAGTAAATCAATTGTATAATTATGACCCATATATATTATATTTGATTTATTATTCATCATAAGCAGGGGATAGAAAACACATAAGTATATACATTGTTTTACTTTGTGCAGAGAGAGCGAGAGGGCCAGAGCATATGAAGTTTACCCCTTTCCTTATTGTTCCCAACAGGTTCAATAAAATCCGGGAACGACAACGGCGTCTGTAATATCCCTTCCTCCTGCACCCCACACACACCTGATAACACCCCAAAACACAATGCAGTGACCGTTTACATAGGTACACTAGTGCGACTTGTAAATATGCCCTTAATTTATGCCTGAAAATGCCTCCCATATAGTGGCTGACCACAAATCATGTGAATGACCCGGAAAGAGTGAGTGTATATATATATATATATGTATGATGTGCATGTGAGAGACACCATCGGAAGTCTGGTTTCAGTTCCTCAGAGGCACTACTATGGAGGCGCTTACAGTAATAAACTTGCTGACCGCAAAAACTGGCACTATGATGGAAGTTATGCAGAAGTGCAGAGTAGATGGAATAATTTTTGTACCTCAATAAGATTGTATGCCTTTTGCCTGTGTCTCCAGCCAGTGCCGGGGGTGAAACGCGCTTGTAATTATCAGCGGGATAACATTATCGTTTTTTTTATTCTGTGGAAAATGAAAGACCGATTTACTGGCCAGATTTATTTATGAATCATAAACATGTTGTGGGCTATATAAGTAAAGTCAGGGCTCTCAAGTCTTATGCATTGACTGTGAGACACTTGCATTTCAACCAGTTCACATGTTCACACACCGCACCTTATGTTTGTCAAGCTGAGAAGTAAGGGTTAGGGTTATAATTATCAATAAATAATGTACTTCCCTGTGAAACAATGATGCTGGATGTTTATTTGCATATCATGATATGGTGCAGCCTTTTAATAGGTTTCTGTTTTTCTGTTAATCCTTCATGGTGTTGAATAAGTCAGCAAGCATAAGTGTAAGGCTAGTGAGTGACTGGTGTTTTCGGGGGAGACTCCCTAGAGCTGGAGAGAAATACCTTAAGGCACGGGATGAAAAATCCCAAATCTTCCAGGAAAAATGTCAGCATTATATGTATTTGCCACACAGAACAGAACAAAAAATTCCTTAGGGAATCACACGCCTACCATAGTCACTATACTACTCAGAACGCCTGGCAGCCACCAAATCAAACATAGGAAAAGGTCCGGATTTATAGCGTTAGAATGTGGTAGAGACTAATATCCATAACGTACCATCCTAGAACACACTGTGCTCTAAAATTTAAGCCCAATTAAAATCTGAATATTAAATGAGGAAAATAATTTGATTTGTTCTTCTATCCCAAGTTGTGGTCTAAAAGCAATAAGACCACCATCCATTATACCTGCTTTGGGGAAAATGCACTCCTGTAGCCACTAGGGGAGCTCTCACCTCTTCTGGGCCCAGCTAAATAATTATGTTACGCATTCTAACAAGCTTTATTATCTGTGTCAATAAGCCCTGCTTTTACACTAACACTCCTGCTGAGAGGCTAATTTGATTACCAGTCTTGCCCTTGTCATTAGGAACACATGAGAATTTGCGCAGTGCTGTTTCACAGTGGATTCTCACTGGTTTTCCCCAAGACTGGTACGATACATTTTATTCAGTTTCATACCACAGGTATCCAGCTCTTGCAAGAGGGATCAATTGGTTTATACTAGTGCAAGGAAACTATTATTATGATGGTGGGTTATCAAACACAGTAGCTGGCTACCTCAGACATAAGACGCCCATTACGTACCTGTGTATCACCTATATGGGCTTGGAATCTGTATATAAATTGAAATAATTATTCATAGCCCAGATAGCATCATATTATTGTTTCAGCGTTGAAGTATAGTTAAATGCATTGAATTATGGTCAGTGTTAAATTATCAGCATTGAAACTGAATTGATTTTTGGTCATTTTTTCAATATTGAAAAAATAATGGTGGCGAAACCTTGATATAAAGTGACTTTTTCAACATTGAAAATAAGATGCTGAGTTAACATCAATATTATTGAAAATAAAAATGGAAAAATGAATTTATGGGGGGGCGGCATGGTGGTGCAGTGGTTAGCACTGTTGCCTCACACCTCTGGGACCCAGGTTCGAGTCTCCGCCTGGGTCACATGTGTGTGGAGTTTGCATGTTCTCCCCATGTCGTCGTGGGGTTTCCTCCGGGTACTCCGGTTTCCCCCCACAGTCCAAAAACATGCTGAGGCTAATTGGAGTTGCTAAATTGCCCATAGGTGTGCTTGTGTGAGTGAATGGTGTATGAGTGTGCCCTGCGATGGGCTGGCCCCCCATCCTGGGTTGTTCCCTGCCTCGTGCCCATTGCTTCCGGGATGGGCTCCGGACCCCCTGCGACCCAGTAGGATAAGCGGTTTGGAAAATGGATGGATGGATGTTACAGGTAAGGCGTGTGTCATGCCCGGCTCGTCCGCTCCTCGTGTGTGCCACGCCCCCTGATTACCCACATGTATTTCCCTGATCGTCTCCAGCTTTGTCTAGTTACTTTGATTAGTCCTGTGTATTAAGTCCTGGTCTCCCCGGTTTCCCTTGTCCGTCATTGATGTTTGTAGGTGTGCTATGTTTTCCAGTCCTCGTTTGCCCATTAAATCCCTGGTTTTGCCCCGACTTCACCTGTCTGCCTGCCCGCACGATCGCCGCTTCGCCCGACCGCGATCGTGACAGCGTGACTTTTATAGAAGACAGTGCTGCTGCAGGAAGAAGAATACATAAGTAAAGGGGGGATGTTGCGTTCAGTTAGTAATTGTTCTGTTTTCCATATTACTGTATGTCACAAGAGGGTGCTGTAAGGCTGTTTGATTCGACTTCAATTCCTATTCCAAGAGTCAAGAATGGATAGTTGATCCCAGGCAGCAGTTTTCCAGATTATCAACTTCAAAAACTAAAAAATATGATAGGAAAAAAGTCTTTGTAAAATTAAGAAGTATATAATACTATGAATGACAAGGGGTCTTAATACTTTTCATTTAATTTTATTAACTCAATCTTTTGCTGGCAAGTATACCTTTTAAATTATATACATAACAGTACAACTGCATTATTTGTGTTTTGTATGCACACTTCATACAAAGCAAAAGGTTACGGCGGCTACTTCATTAATAGTATTTCTTATTGATACTTTACAATTCCGTTCTATTGCCCAACTCCCAAAGGATCATACATTTTTATTAAAACATAGTAGTCTATGGAAATGTCAATACTAATCATACATTTCAGTGACATAACTAAATAGACATATGTTGACACACAGACACAGATAAAAACAATTAAACTCCCTCTATGTGAAAATGACATGTGACACACGTCCTCAATGTTAAAATCCATGAGTGTAAAAAATGACCATCGTTGCTAATGTTATATCTCAGGTCTCAGATTACTTCTTTAAGTGTCAATTAAACTGAAAAAAAATCACAGAAAAAGGCAAGCTTATTTGCCGACATTTAGTAACCGACAAGCTGATTAAGGAGGACTAAACCTGTACCTGGCTTTCCTGTCAGCTCCTTGGGGATGGCTAATCTTCAAATTTTATTACAAATACTACAACTTTATTTTGTGCCTTGCTTAAAGTAAAATATCTCCAGACTACTAAATACCGCGTTAATGGTGACATTTTTAAACTGATTCGCTTCTTTCGCCTCACTCTCCTCTATGTGACGGGTGGGCGTGGTTGATCTAGCCGGCTCCCGATTGGCGGGTATTCGGTAGCTCCTGTGTCATGTGACTGGTAGTAGTGTAGGCAGCACCGCCATAGATTTGAAACCCTGTGTGCCTCCTTGGGCGATACGCGATGTTGGCATGGTAATTGTGAAATAGAGGATTCATAGATATGACTTAGTGAACCGACTATTTTCGAAACTGCAACAACATGAGGAATGTTAAAACTAGAAAACAGGGAACCACATTTCACAGGTAAAAAAATCTGCGGTACGGTCAAATAAGATACATAACATGTTTACTTGCCTGTGACTTGCCCTTGCTTGAGAATACTATGAGCAATACTACATAAATTTGGGGGGGGGGGCAGTAGTGGTGGGCTTGTTTATTTATTCTACATAATTGTAAGATATAAATGCGTTAATTAGTAAAGAAGTTATGGCTAAAAGATCTTTCCATCTACACCCTGACATGTTGCTTGTTTATGTCTAATTATCGCTCCAAGATGGTGGCGCTGCTGACTCGTTGTGGAAAAGCGAGATGAGGCATCTAGGCTTTCAAATTCATGAGCACCACCATGTACTTCGTTTAAATGGGAGGTTCACCCCAAAACTATAAAAAGATATTTTAGAGGGGCCTTAATGCTATCTATTCATCAAAGTTCTGCTGGGAGTTGTTCAGGTTTGGAAATATCAGCCGTAGAAATGTCGGGCTTCTATCGAAGTACACTACTCGTATCACTGCGCATTAGACACAAGCGCGAGCTGTGTGTGGAGTTGGGTAGAAGGAAATAGTTCGTATATTAAACTGCTCGCGACGAAGTCTGTGGATTTTCTTAACCTGTTCCTGATTTCTGGTAAGGGATATTGCTGTTGAATTTTTCAAATACGATGTTCTGGCGCTTTAAGTAGTGAAAGCAAAATTGAATCTTATTATATTGCTTATTCATTAATAAGTACCTATAACATGTATACTGCCCAATGTTTTGATTTAATAAATATTTAAAATTAATAAATATTTCAAAAATACTTCAATATTTAAAATGGTTCATGATTTTCAGGAGCGGTACAGTGGTTAGCATTTCTTTGGGTCCCAGGTTCGAGTCTCCGCATGGGTCACATGTGTGCGGAGTTTGCATGTTCTCCCCATGTCGTCATGAGGTTTCCTCTGGGTACTTTGGTTTCCCCCCACATTCCAAAGACATGCTGAGGCTAATTGGACTTGCTAAATTGCCCGTAGGAGAGCATGTGTGAGTGAATGGTGTGTGAGTGTGCCCTGCGATGGGCTGGCCCCCCATCCTGGGTTGATTGATGGATGATTTTCAGGTCACACTGCCCCCTCAGAGCCCACCAATCAGTGACTGTCTCATAGTGTGATGTAATACACAATGTCCGCACCACCCACTTTTCAGTGAGCAGTAAAAAGACACCAGCTTGTCTCAGCGGACAGCGGCTCTTATCAGATAAGGGGAAAAGGACGAGATATCAAAAGTAAAAATAAATATATCACATTTGGTTAACATCAAATGAAAACAGCCCTGCAATAATATATTGGATTCTAGGATATCACCTATCAAAAGGGTGAATCTATTCTAGCAGACCATAAAAATCCAATTATGAACAGTGAAAATGGGCATAATAGGTCCCTATAAACGACAGGTTTCTGTCCATGGTGCTGAAAACCAGGATTGGCAGAATTCACATTACAGCGATTCCCCACTATATCGCGGATTTTCCTCCGACGCCTCACAATTCTCTGCGTATCCCGTACATTGTTTGTGGTCCGATTGTTTTCGTTTTGTTCTAAGCCCTACGATGGAAGACGTTGACCATTCAGGAGAAGGTAAAACTTCTGGATGTGCTTCGGGAAGGAAAGCGTTATGCGGACGGCGTTCGCCATTATGGTTTGAATGAATCAACAGTACGCTACATGAAGAAGGATGAAAAGAATGTGTAAGAGCCATATATGTTTTTATTTTTATATATTCCATTACATATATAGAGAGAAAGTTGTGTGTGTGTATACATATTAAAAATTATTATTTTATTATTATTATTATTATTATTATTATTATTATGTTACTCATATCCTTAGCCCGACATTTAACATAGCCCGATATATGTGTTTTAATGAGTTTACATATGTTTAAAGCATGTGGGAGGGGTATTTTAAGGCTTAAACTTAAAAAAAAAATTATATGATCCTTCTGTATCGTGGATTTTCACCTATCGCTGATGGGTCTGGAACGCATCTACTGCGATAGGCGGAGGATCAAATTTACCTTCATGTGGAGTCTTGGCTTTTCACAATGTTTCATTCCTGCTTATAGCTAAGGTTTTTTTTAGCCGTCGTCACTCTAAGGTTGCCCATTAATGGTTTGGAATTGGGAATGTAAAGCTGTTTTGTTAGCATGTCTGCCTTACAATTCCTTTACTGTAAGTCAAGGCCTGCTGGAACTCAATACTGCTTCATGGCGCTTGTATTTACTCTTTATTTTTTATTACATTATGTTTGAGACTAACCCCTTTATCTACCTCTTCCTCCTGTTGAGCTCCATACAGAACTAGTGGAGAAAAGGGGTGCTTGGAGGGGAGACGATATCTCTGGATGCCCACTTAAGAAATATCTACGTTACCTTCCAATACACCTTCCAAACTTAAGTGGATTGAACATGGGTGCTGTTGAATTAATAAAAAAAATGCACTGTATTAAAATTATTTTGTTTATATAACATAAAATTGAACTATAAACATGAAATTTAAACCTGTTTATATATTGACAAAATAATAATTCAGAATTTTGAACCCTCATTGAACAAAATTAAACCTAATATGGACAAATGGAAAGCATTGAAATTATCCTTATGGGGGGAAGGTTAATGTTACTAAAATGGTTGTGGTGCCTCAAGTTAATTATCTCTCTATGATGCTTCCATTTAATATTCCGGAAAGGATATTTGAACAGTACGAGAGTATAGTAAAAGATTTTTGTTGGGAAAGAATAAACCTAGGATTAAAATTACTTCGCCCAGAGACAAGGGAGGTCTAGGATTGCCAGATGTTAGATTATATAGCATGTCATTTGAAATAGCCAAACTCTACTATCACTGGAAGAATGTGAATTCTGATGTGGACTGGATAGCTATCGAGAGCAATTTGGCTTCACTATTTCAACCTCTGCACATTCTGTCACAATGGGGGGACAATATAAGAAACACAAACCCGATAATATCTTTTTCGAGAAATATATGGATCAAAATACATAAGAAGCTTAAAGTATCACATGACATGCAGCCATATTCCTCAATTTGGCACAATCCTCAAATACAAATAGTAAAAAGTATGGAAACAATGGCAACCCAAAGGGGTGAAAACTCTCTGGGATTTATTCGTAAATGGGATGTTTATGTCATAATCAGACTTAAAGAGTAAGTATGATGTAGGAGGAGGAGGGAGTTTTTGGAAGTTTTTGCAACTGAGGCATTGAGTCACGAGTGTTAAAATGCAGAAGATGAATGGTCAAGAATACTTTCTAGAGTGGGGAAATATTTTAGGGAAGTAAAAGCTAAATTTATTCAGTATAAAATTATACACAGATAGTACTGGACACTAGTTAGACTAAATAGAACTGGACTAATTAATACTGATCAGTGTTGGAATTTTAGAAGGCAGATGGGGGTTTATTTACACATGCTGTGGCAGTGCTCTCAGGTATATCCATTTTGGGGTAGAGTTCTTGGTCTCCTGGACAAATGGCTAGGCTTTACTTTACCCCGCAAACCCGACTCTCTCTGCTAGGAGATAGAGTGGAATTGCCAAAGGTGAATAATAAACAGTTTAAGGCTGTGATGGTGGGACTCAACTGCCATGAGGGTAATATTAAGGCATTTGAAATCCTCAACAATCCCCAATATAAAGGAATGGACCAATGAGATGATTAAGGCAGCTTCATATGAAAAAATGTTGGACAGACTAAATGGGAAACGAGGTATAATGAAAATGTGGGAATGTTTCTAGGGCCATGTTTTTGAAGGATAAATGGCTGGGAGGTTGAACTAGTGATTGGTCATATTGTTTTATAAATGTGAATGGCTGAAGTGTATTATATGAGAGTGCTGTAACTTTTTGGTTTGAAAAATAAGAAAAATTTGAATTACAAAATAAAATGTTCTTAGAAAGTAATTTCATGTAAGAGAGAGATGCAATACCGCTTTCGTCAAAATGACAGGTCGGGTCAAAGGTCACGTTCAAAAGTTCAGTGGGCGGAGCTTATGTTGTAGTGGGTTGAGCTTGGTTGTGTAACTGACGCAATAGCATGTGGATTTAATTATTTATTTATTATTTTAAATGATTGTGGCTTAGGGGGCATGGGTTGGTTGTGTTAGTGATGCAATGGTATTTGGATTTAATTATTTATTATTTTAAATGCTTATTTTAAATGTTTATTATTTTAAAATGATATTGAGGAGAGTGCTTATGAGCGTGTGTTATTTGAATAAGTTATTATTATTATTATTTTGTGGGGCGCGGGCGGGAGTGAGCGTGGCTGGGTTACCTGATGGAGCGCGAGCGTACGGTGTGCGGTAGCGTGGTAAGGTCCCCGGGCTTCGGAGAATCAGCAAAGGACTTATTCACATACTGGTGCGGTAGCGCGGAAAGGTCCGCACGGCTTTGGATAATCCTCGGAGAGAGCGATGCGGGAGAGCTGAGAGGCGTGCTGCTGCGCGAGTCTGAGAGAAACTGTGAGAGACTGTGGGATAAAATGGTAAAGTTGGAGCAAAGAATGAGAGGAGGAGGTGCAGGGTCTATCGTCCAATAAAAACGCTCGGCGCTAGTTTTGACCGTGTGTTTTTTCCTCACGCGAGCGTTTGTATCACATCGGCGTATGGCGCCAATTTGTAAAGGTCATAAGTCGAGACATACATCGAGTCTGTCAATTTGTCCGCCAGTAAATTCTGCAGGGCCGTGCCACCTGGCCATCGAGGCGCCCCCCTACCCGGCCACGCGGGCCATACATCGAGTCTGACACTTTTGCCCTCCAGTAAATTCTGTTTAAAGTTTTGTTTTCACATACGTCCCAAATTACAGATAATTTTCTTACACAGGCACGAGTAGCATCATCAAGGCCGTACCACCTGGTCATACATCAAGTCTGACAATTTGCCCGCCAGTAAATTCTGTTTATAGTTTTGTTTGTCATACATGACCGTGCAGATATGGGGTGACAGAGACAATTAAATTGTATTACGTCGAGCGGGGGGCCTTTTCCTCCTCCTAGAGGCATCATCTTCATCCGTACCACGCCCCCACGAGCAGGCCGTGTAGAATATAGGGAGCTTCGCGCTGCAGGGCCAACTCTATCTTTTCAAAAAATACAGACATGTCTGGGACTTCCGAAATGAAAGATTCAACCTCACCTTCTAAGACTCAACAGGAGCAGGAGGCCATTATGCAGCCTCCGGGGGCTCCCAGGAAGATTCATACGGCACGTAGACGGGTACCTATGATGCGACCGTCGGAAGACCCGAGGGCTATCTGGGAGCTGCCCAACGGGAATAAACTGGTCTGCCTCTTTGACAACGTTGCGGAGGAACTGCGCGTCTTTCAGGTCACCGGAGACGGCCCAGACCCCCCGAAAGACGACCCGTATCTGGTGACTTTTTCCGAAACGGAATGGGGAAACTTGAAGACTGTCGTTACCCCGATGATGGAGGAGAGCACCGACCCCGACCTTGAGGTCGAGACTGGAAGAATGGAGATGCACTATAGAGATGCTCGTAAACAGCGTACCACCATTATGAAGTGGGACGTGACCGGGGAGCTGGACAAGAGAATGGTGAATATATGGCAGTGGCCTAAATGCGACTGTTTTGGCCTGAGAATACCGTTAGTGATTTGGATGCAGATGATTCAAGAAAAGTCTGGTTACTACCAAGCGATGTTTAAGGAGAGTCGGGGAGATGACAAAACCTACGCCGTAAGGACCCCCCTCACCCCCTCACCCACCGTCGCTATATAAAGTGGACTCTGTTACAACCCCTTTTCACAAACATCATGGCAGCAGCAGCAGCAGCAGCAAATTATAGCGACGGTGAAAGCGGGGACAATGAGGCTCCAGCAGCAACCCTGACCTCTGATCCCGGGGAGCTCCTTCCAACCCCCCCATCATCACCGGCCTCTGATCCTGGAGAGGACCCTCCGACGCCTGAGATCTGCACGCTTCTCTCCAGACCGGCTCTCTGCCGTGGGATGTTGGCTTGTATTAAGGCTATGATAGTGGGCCTTTTAACCTCAGTCATCAGGAAGCATCAAGAGAGAAACTGCTACGGTTGTGAAGTGGATCACCCCAGTCAGAGACAACACCCTTGTCTGTTTCCTCCAGGCAGAAATTACTTTTACATACACTTTGACTCTGTGTTGCGTGACCTCTGGACCGATCGGCTGACACCCGCCTTGACCCACGTTCTATCGACCCTGGGCATCCGAGCGGCCGCCGGCAGGTTGGAGGGGGCCGTGGAAGCTATCCTGTACGATCTGCGTGAGGCCCGCAACGGCATGGTGGAAATCACTCGACTGGAACAAGATCTGTTTGAACAGAACCCAGCGTTTAAGCAGATCCTGGAAGAAGAATTTCTGACTCGTTGGGAGGCCCGAGACTAAAACAAAAAGCATCTTGTGATGGGGAACGGTATCAGCAGACCCTTACGGCGGTTTATGTTAAATGTTTTTTTAGAAAAAGTTAGTCCACTATTGTTGCGTGCTATTGATAAAAGTGATTGTCGGGATGATTATGCTTGTTGCTGCTTTCATAGAGTGTTATTTGAGATTTCTCAAGTCGGAGAAAATTATCAGCGGGGGATGGATTTACTTACTCAACTGATGTCAGAGGGTGAAAGACATTCCCCCGAAAGTCTCATACGCGCTTGTCTATCTTGTATTCCTGACAATGAATTTGACTGTAATCACATTTTTGTATTTTACGCTTTAATAGTAGATGTAGTCACCTCTAAATTTCATGATAAGCAGCCTATCGATGTTAATCAGATGCTTTCTACTCTACATACATGTATCGTTGAAAAAGCCACTATATCCACTTTACTGCATGTGACATCGCTAATCTACCTCAACAACTGTCACGGCTGTAACTAAATGTATACCTGCATTTTGAAAATGTAACCTTCACAAATTGTATACCAGCTTTTTTAAAATATATCTTTCACTAATTGCAAAAATAAAAAAAAATTAAAACTTGAATACCGTTGTAATAGTCTTTGTAAAATAACGGGTAAAAATGCTGAGCAGGTTGGCCGAGTGGTTAAGGCGTTGGACTTAAGATCCAATGGACGTATGTCCGCGTGGGTTCGATCCCCACCCCAGCTAAACTCTTTTGTAAAATAATAATAATTAAAAAACAAACTACACAATATGGGTTAAATGTAGAAAAAACACACAAAATTTCACTGATGTTCACTCAGTCTCTTAACAACCCCCATCCACAGTCAGCTATAAAACGCCGCACCCCGCTCTCCCCCCACTCAGTGTGTGAAAAGCATGTCTGTTGCCAAGACTACAGCTCGCGTCTTGAGCAGTTCGTACTATGACCCCAGCCAACCGGGGTCATACGGAGGTGTCTCCAGACTGCAGAGAGCCGTGCAGCAAGATACGGGGAAAAAAGTGGCTGCTGATGACATCAGAGACTGGCTGTCTATGCAAGACAGTTATACTTTACATAAACCGGTTAAAAAGAATTTCCCCAGGAACAGAGTGTTTGTTCCGAGAGCCATGTATCAGTGGCAGGCCGATTTATGCGACATGCAAGGGCTGGCCAAATACAACGAGGGGTTAAAATACCTCCTTACGGTGATTGATGTTTTTTCTAAAAAAGCCTACGCGCGTGCTATAAGAAACAAGACTGGGGAAGCTGTAAAGGAGGCCTTTGATTCTATTTTAACCGAGGGGGGCGTCCCCCTCAAGCTACAGACGGATGCCGGTAAGGAGTTTTTAAATGGGACTTTTCAGAAACTTTTAAAAACTCATAAAATCACCCATTTCACTACGGCTAGTGAACTTAAAGCTTCCATCGTAGAGAGATTTAATCGAACGTTAAAAGAGAGGATGTACAGGTACTTTACGGCTAAAAACACCCGGCGATATGTGGACGTGTTGGACGATCTAATAAAGGGGTACAACCAGTCATTTCACAGCGCTATTAAAATGAAACCTGCCGAGGTCAGGCCCGATAATGCTCATCTAGTATTTGATAATCTATACGGTCCCCTGAAGAAAAAAAGCACACGGCCACGTTTTAAGTTTAACATAGGGGACACTGTGAGAGTCTCCAAGCACAGTCAGATATTTGACAAAAAGTACGAGCAGACATTTACGGACGAGTACTTTGTCATATGCGAACGTGTACCCAGATCCCCACCGGTATATAAATTGAGGGACGTGAGCGGTGAAATACTCGAGGGAACATTTTATGAAGCGGAGCTGCAGAAAGTCAAAATATCTCCGAGACGCGCGTTCAAGGTCGAGAAGGTTATAGGCTCAAAGACCGACAGAAAGGGGAAAAAGTGGATTTTAGTACATTGGCAGGGTTGGCCCTCGAGGTTCGATTCGTGGATACCGCGGTCGGACTTGATACAGGTTTAATTTTTTAAAAAAGAGAAAAAAAAGAAAAAAAAAGAAAATGGACGCCCGCCCCTCTTTTTACCTCACGCTACCGTCAAACTCTTGTCTCTCCATCTTCCCCGATAACCAGAGTTCGGATTACACCGTGATGCTCTCGCGACCTATAGAGCTACGGGGGCCTTACGAAGTAGCTCTGGCTGAAATCATGTATTGTTACACGTGGCGAAATGTTACACACCCGGATAATACTTTTGAATTGCGGGATACGGAGGCGGAGGCAAAGAGAGAGGCCGATCCTTTAGTGGACCTACCTTACCTTTTTCCTCGGAAAATTAAAGTGGGCTATTATGAATCTCTGAAACAGATTGTGACAGAAATCAACGCTACGTTAAAAAAATTAGGTACCGAAGTTTCCTTCTCATACAGCGAGATTACACGAAGGGTTAATATGACGGGAAACCATAAATACAAGATCCAATTTAAACCTACTCTGGCCTACATGCTGGGCTTTGAGCCGGGTCAGTGGTATAACCTAGGAGGAGGTAGCGGGTCGACCTCACCCTACCCGGGCGACATTCACGCGGGATTCTACAATATGTACGTCTACTGTAACATCGTGGAACCGCAGCACGTGGGGGAATTTGTAGTCCCGCTCCTCAGAACCGTTAAAATAGACGGTGCGTTCGGCGACGTAGTCACTTTGCCGTTCCACAAGCTGCAGTACGTACCGGTGAACAAGCAGAGCCTACAGAATTTGCATATCGAGATAAAGAACGATCAGAATACTCTGATTAATTTCTCCTACGGAAAAACGATCGTCAAGCTACACTTTCGCCCCGTTTAAAAAAAAAAGAAAACAATGGCTTACCACAATCCACAGAGATTTATTACGTATTACACCAGTCAGGCGGGACATGGGCTCCCCGGTTTTGCGGGGAGCCCCGTGATGTACGGGCGTGGGTTGGGGTCCATGCTCAGTAGGGCTTTTAGATTTGTTTTACCCTTTCTTAAGCGTGGGGTCGACATAGCGAAACCTCATTTGAAATCGGCGGTCAAAGGAATAGGTTCGGATCTCGCCAGCTCTGTAGTCAGCGGCCGTTTTACAAACACAGCTGACCCCAAGCAGGAAGGGTCGGGTCTGCTATTCCTGTCTCGGAGGAGGAGGGGGAGTAGAACGAGAGCCCTTCAGGAAAGTCGTAAAAAAAAAAAAAACCTGGCAGAGTCGTCAGGATTCCCAAGTCTCGACCAGCTAAGAGAAACAAGAAACCCCCCGGGGACATATTTTAAGAGAGAGAAAACGCAGCGTAAACAAGAATGGCTCTAGCTCACCGGCTCTCGGCTGAATGTACCAAATCTGAATTGGACCTGTTTGCGGCCCCTATGACGCAATTATCCATAGATCAGACCAATTATGTAGAAATCAACCCATTAAATTCCATTACCGATCAGGATGTTTTGGATTTCCTAATACCGGGGTCGGGCAATTTCTATGTGGACCTCAACTCTACACTGCTATATCTAAGGCTCAAGATCGTTAGGGCCGATGGAGCCCCCCTGCTTGACGCCGACCCCTGCGGTATTATACAGTACCCGCTAAACGGCATATTCTCCCAGCTGGATGTGAGTCTGAACGACGTCCTGATCAGTTCTTCGTCGGCCACGCACCCCTATAGGTCAGTCATAGAGACCCTGCTCAATTTTTCTACGGATACGCTAGAGAGTCAGTTTTCGGCAGGGCTCTGGTACAAAGACGTCGGGGGCGACTTGGATAGCGTGGACGTCTCAGCGCAGGGCCCCAACGTGGGGTTACAGAAGCGAGCCGCCTTCTGTAGAAACTCTCAGGAGTTTTCTCTGATGGGTCCTATACACGCCGATATTTTTTTCAGCGAACGAATGCTGTTAAACAACGTGGATATACGCTTAAAGTTTGTAAAGGCTAAAAGCGACTTTAGTCTCATGTGTAGAAATGACACCGATTACGAGCTGAAAATACTGAGGGCCAGCCTGTTTGTGAAAAAAGTGGAGGTCTCCCCGGCGGTGTCACTGGGTCACTCGGCCGCTCTCATGAAAGCAAACGCCCTGTACCCTATAAGCAGGGTAGTCGTTAAAAATTATACGCTGCCCGCACAATCGCGGGTTTGCCCGCAGGACAACCTCTTCCTGGGCAACTTACCGCGCTACATCGTTTTGGGGATCGTGGACCACGCCGCGTTCGTGGGCACGCGAAACAGAAAGCCGTTCAGGTTTCAGCATTGTGACCTGGAATTTCTGAGCCTCTCAGTCAACGGGCGACACATACCCAGCAAACCGTTCCAGCCCGATTTTAGAGCGAGGCAGTCGGTCAGAGAGTTTTACAACCTTTTCCTGGCTACAAACAGGCATTTAAAGGATTCGCCCTTATGCATCAACCGCGAGGATTTTGAAAACGGATACTCGCTATTTGCTCTCAATCTCTCCCGAGACGACGAGCTGGACGGCGGTGCCCTGTCACCCGCCATCAGCGGCACGTGCCGTCTGGATTTAAGGTTCAGAGCCCCACTACCTCGAACCATGAGTCTCATCGTCTACGCCTGCTTCGACAGCGTGATTGAAATAAACGCCAAGAGACAGGTTTTGGTGGACTTTTAATCATCATCATCATCATGAACACTCACCAGCTGGAATGCGTTTTACGGCCCCTGCTGGGGGATGCTTTTGGAGGCGTGTGGCCTAGCGATTTATTACCCACCCGCATAGAGACCAGGCCCGCTTTTCTGGTCGCAAACACGCATGACCAGAATAGAGAGGGTGAACACTGGATCGGGATAATTTTGGAGCCCCAAGAGGGTAAAGCCTCCTTCTTTGATTCTTACGGTTATCCCCCCGATTCCCCTTACTACCCAAAGAGTTTTATGAGCTTCTTGGGGAGGCACGCTACCGAAATAAGGTATAATACGCGTCAAGTTCAACATGACTTTTCTTCCACGTGCGGGGCCCACGTCGCCTTTTTCCTCTACCGGCGCTTCAAGGGACTTTCATTTCAAGAGACTATGATGTTGTACTCTGACGACTTGAGGAAAAACGACGCTCTAGTATCCGAGTTTATCAAGAAATATCACAAGTGTATTAGCCGTGTTAATGCCGATAAACTTTCAAAGCCGCAAAATGTATGTTCGTTAAAACTATTTAAAGATTGTTATGCTTGTTAGATTCATGTTGGGGAAAAAATAAAAACGTGACACCCTTTATTCAATAAATTTTACATTTTATTAACCGACGCGTTACAGGCGTTTTAATTCTTTTTCACACACGTATATAAAACACTTAATCGTTGTAATCTATCCACGGAGCATAAGGAGTACCCTTTAAAGGCCATAAACGATATTCTGGGGAGGAATCGCGCGCTGTGTGAGGGGTTCCCTCAAGCGGTGGTGGTGAGTCGTCAACAATACGTTTTCTACGTCTCCCGAGGTTCTGTTTCACAGGAGGGGAGGAGGGAGGCGGGGGATCCCTTCCGCCGTAATCTTTAAGATGACTTAGGGCTTTCCTGGCTTGGATGTTACCCACGCTCGTGAGGGGGATGTTTAATTCTGATATCACGTTTAAAAAGGGTTCCCAGCCTTTAGGATATCCGCCGGCGTGGGATTTAGGCTGCGATAAAGTTTTCATCAAATCTAAAATATGGGAACCTTTCATGGGTCTATCTCTGATGATGAGTTCACCCGACTGGGTCCAACGTACCGCCCCGTCGGAATCGAGCAGTTTATGCAAGATGTACCCCACGTTCTTTCTAGCCCTAGGCGCCACTTGCTGGATAACTTCCTGTACAGATTTGTCCCCAGTCGCGCCGCCGCCGTCAGGCTGTCTCCCCTCCTCCTCCTCCTCCGTTTTTTCTTTCCGCTCTGTAAGGACAATTTCTCGCCCCTGATTTTCCTCTTTTCGGGCTAGATTCAGATACCTCTGTAGCAATTGGTTGTATCTCTTCACTTTTTCATCCAGATGCATAGCCGGCTGATTTATTAAACCCTGCATCTGGTGTTCGAGTTCACCCAGGGCCGATTCCCCGATGGTATGCGGGGTCGCCCTCTGGGTCAGCGTACGCAGTTGCTGGGGGCTGAGCATAAACATTTTCTTGACTTGGCTCATGTTGCTGGAAAAGGCTAGTTAGCCGTCTTACCGGCAAACAGGCTTGTAACGAATGGCAGAGCCACTGATAAGAGCGGTAATAAGAATCCTCCTTTTTGAAGAATTGCCACGCGTTTCCTAGCGACGCTGTTTTTCTTACATGCGAAAAGTTTAATCAATCTTTTCTGTTTCTTGAGTTTGGTAAATTGAGCTACGGTTAAAGGTATGCGACCTCTTATGAGATTGAGACAGATTTCGGAGAGAGCCAAAATTATGTCGTTAGATGGGTCAGCCGTAAGAATCTTTTTACGTTTCACCCCCCTCGTCCTCTGTAAAACTTTAAGGGTCGGCAGGTGTTTCCTGAGATGTTCGGACATAGCTTAGTAGTGATAAATCAATGGCTCGCCGGTAGAAAGACGATGGGTAACGACCCCGGTAATAATCCGGTCCTGAGTCGGAACTCTTCTGGGCACGTGGCTCTCAAATCGACCAATAAATAGCCGTGCGCGGGCCCTGTGGCCTCATGGTAGGCATCTAGAAAAAACTTTTTCTGCCAAGGAAACATTTGCTGAGCTAAAACTTTGATTTGCATTCTGTCTCGCACATTCTTAAACAGACAATAATAAGTCGTATTTAGGGCTATAGTCCTGCTGTACTTGCCCTGGTGAAATACGTTCTGCACCAGGTAGATGACCGAGATTTGACGGTGATGTCTGAACCTCGTGAAAGCTTCTGCCACGAGTTTGTTTTCGGACGTGCTGTCCATCAAATCATCGATGATTATCAAGGAGCCTGAGGGGAAGCGCTCCTCATCCTCCCAGCTTTCCATCCGATCGCGTAGTTCATCATAAAGCGGCTGATGGGAAGCGAAACACCACACAATTTTTTTAACGGGGCCCCCTATGAAACAGTGACTCTGATTTAAAAGCATTTCTTTAGTGAAATAGGTTTTCCCCGAAGAACTTGCCCCTGCGATTATAGCCGTAAACGGGAGTTCTAAACGGTGATCAAAGTCGACCTCTCTCACGCCGCTACCCATCATTTTGCAAAAAAAAAAAAAACACACTGACGAAACGGTAAATACTGCCCTAATCTTTTAAATCTTTCCGAGGACACACACACACACACACACACACACACACACACACGTGCAAACCACTGCTGGAGGGGTGTCAGCTTTCACAGACACAGAGTGCATGGGTAAGTTTTTAATAAAAACTCTTGTGATAAATGTACAAAACATTTCAGTACACAAGTTTGAAAATAAAAAACATCTTACTAGGAACATTTTAAAAACATCTTAAAACATCTTTCATTTTTAAAAACATCTTTGGAAAAAACTTTTCATTTTTAAAAACATCTTACTATGAACATTTTAAAAACATCATACTATGATCATTTTAAAAACATCTTTGTAAAAAACTTTTCATTTTTAAAAACATCTTACTAGGAACATTTCTCAGTTTAAAACATTTGTACATCTTACTTTGATTTTAAAAAACATCTTTGAAAAAAACTTTTCATTTTAAAACAAATGAACATCTTTGATTTTTAGAAAAAACTTTAAAAGCCCTTTTGCGATGCTGCTAGTTTTACATTTCAGTAACCAAAAGGCAGAGTTTCCCCGCTAGCCAGCAATCTGCGTTTGTCGTAGACGACCCTGACCTTTTTATCTAGAGGCCTATTAAACAGGCGAAAGCTTTTCATGTCGCGTTCGATTTTGTTGTACTGCGTCATTATAGCGGGGTTATTCCTACAACCTCCGATGTAGTTTTCAATCAATCCGATCATACTGTCAAAGTTTACCTTTTGACAGGTTTCGTAATTTAGAGTTATACCCTTACATTTCATTTGTGTTTTCCCGTTGTTGAGTCGGTAACAGTAACTTTTTGGTCCCAGCGCACCCCACGAAGCAATGTATTCGTCGGGGGCTAATTCGGACGTCAGCTCGCCCAGGTAATTGCCTAAGGTCGGGTCATATTCACCAGGCCTGCTTATGTACACGATGCTGTCGGTGTCGTGATACAGCACCCTCCGCCCCAATCTTTCCAGTTCTTTGTAAAGCGTCAACCGACCCCACGCGGTAGTTTGACACGCTATGAATATGTTAGTCTTTCCCGGCGGCACTTTGTAGGAAGACTTGAAACGCCAGCGGATGAGGGCGACCTCGTCGTTGACAAACGCGAAGCTGGAAATCTCGTACAGGTCCGAGCAGAAAAAATTAAAAAATTCCCCCGGGTCAGACACTATACATGTCTGGAGCATGTTCCTCCTCTGCGCCAGTTTACCCCACAGAGAGTTAAGCAGAAGTTTGGACACTTGCCGCTTCCCTTCATTAGACACTATCTGATCGGGCTCCAATTCGATCCCCTCACGCTCGAGATAGTTTTTTATGTACTCCCTGCGACCCACGTCATCGGTCGCGTCGTCGGGGTAGCCCGAAGCCTGCTGCTTCACTTTGAGAAAGGTTTTAATGTAATCTCTAAACAGGTCGCCGCTGGTCTGGGGAAAATGCCACACTTCGTGAATTTTAACGAGCGAGTACCCCCTGTCTAAAGCCAGATTTAGCTCCGCAGTTACCCACACGCCTATCAATGCCCGCTCTGCGTCGGAATGCCCGCACGCCCCCTCCTGTCTGTTCTCGATCGCGCACGTCCTGCACAGTGTAAACACCAGTTTCCCATTTGGCAGTCTGCTGGGTAGGACGGGGAAAAACAGCTCGCGCGGGGTGTTGACCGTGGCTTTGATCAGGCCAAAGTATTCATTCAGAGGCTTAAAATTCGAATGAATGATTTCCGGGTGCCCCACGGGGAATTCACATTTAGCCAGAGTGTACGGGTACAGCGACGTGAAATCCACGTAGCGGACGCGCTCTTGCCCCGTGACGTCGTAACGCAGGCGAATGGCCGACGTCCGACCCCCAAAAAGCGCTTCTCGCGGCCTTAGGGGCTCAGGGGGCTCAAAGTCTGACAGGAAACGCTGTACCTGTGGGTCGTGAGTTTTAGCGTGAGCCCATTCGTGTTCCCAGATGGATTCCACGTTCATATTAAACTCTTGGCGCAACGACTCGAGTTTTTCCCTTGTTTTAACGTACAGGGCACCGAAGCTCTCGCGGGTCAGGGGGCAGATATCGTGTTCGTTGTTGCAGGTAGGACAGCCGTGAAACTGACAGCCTAGAAACTCGAAAGCCCATTTCTCCCCCTCAATCTCGGCGTATCCGTCTAAGTGAAAGCGCCCCACACTCACTTCACCCCCGCGCAGCGCGTGTCGAATTTCGATGCCGCGCGCGCGCCCGATGAATTCCAGCCACTGGATGGACACGCTCGAATAACTTTTGTATTGCCTCCTGTAATCCCATACATCCGGGATCGCGATCGTATCTCTGGGCAGGAAATTTGTCCTGTAAACTAGCAACGCGGCCGAAGCGATGGTGGCCGCGGAGAAGGGATCGCAACCCGTGAGCGTTTTAAACTCCCGCAGGAAGCGCAAGCAGCCCTCTCTCAGAATCTCCACGTCGTTCTTACAGTAAGCGATCATCTCTTTGTGAAAATTAAAGGTCTGGTGCTTTACAGCGTCGTACCATTGATAAAACTTGTCGCGTTCTTTGGTGGACATTTGATCGGGCCCAAATTGATCGGGAGGGGGGTAGGGTCCCACGTAACTAAAGTTTTCCACGTCTGTGAAATGATGCGGAAAATAGCCTTTTCGCATCTGAGTCGAGCATCCCATCGCATCGGGGATTTTTCTCAACGGCATGCTTAGAAAGGAGTGACTGTCGATGTACCTCTGCTCAAACAGGCTGTCCAGGATGAGAATGATTTTATTCCCCTGCGATACCACACGCGGTTCCACGCCTTCCTTCACCATCGCGTTCAGTATGATGTAATTATCGAATGCCTTACCGTAGTGACTAATGAAACAGACGCCTCTATAACAGGGCGCCCTGAAATGTCTGAGAAACTGTAGCGCGCAGTTGGGCCCCTCGGCGGTCATTGTCTCGTTCTGATCGGAGATGGCGCAGACGTACACCGGGATATGGGTACCCGACCTCTGAGATGTTTCAAAGTCAAAAAACACATATTCGGTGGCCTTTTTACGCCCCTCACCCCTTTCGGCCCGTTCCCCTATGTTAGGCTTCTCGGGTGGATTTAGATAGCAGAGATGTGGGGTGGATATGTCTGACACGGCCGTGTGGAGTTTAGCGTCGCAGATATTACATTTTTCTGCTTTACACGAGTGCGGTTTTGGGTTCTCGGGAGTGAGGTAGTATCTGAGCCCGCAGGCTTTGCATTTTCTGAACTTGTCACAGGGGGTAGCGAGCTCCCCCCTAACTGGGCAGACCCTAGGCGTACGGTGGCGCTCAAAGCAGGTGTCATTTAAACATCTGAAATTACAACGCTCACATAGTATCGCCGGTGTGCTTTCACCTTCTCTGCAATTAGTCTGACAGACGCTACAAAATTTTTCGCATTGATGAGAGTGAGGCGAATCGTACCCTTTGAAACAGCTCGGGCAAACGTACCCCACGCCTAAGAAGCCCTTTACGCTTTTAATGCCGTAAAAATGCTGATTGTGTAAAAAGAAATACACCGCCCGTCTACCGTCGCTAGGCGTGGGTGTCTGGTAAATTTGGAGATTGTTTGAATAAGGTTGTTGATAATACACCACTGCTTTGCAATCAATGATTTTCTCGAAATTGATAATGTCATTCAAAGCGACTGCGTGATCGGGGGTGAATCCCGCTTTCTCCTGTAACTCCAGGCCGAGCTTTTCAGCCTCGGCGTCAGTAAAGTTTTCGTGCAGCAGATGCGCCAAGTTTATGGCGAAACACGCGTTGGTGTTGTTATTAATGATAAACATGTGTCTGGCTTTTTTAGAAATTATTTCTGAAGCTAACATGGTCTGTAGTTTACGTTTGTTCCCGCCGCCGCGTGGGATATTTATTACGTCTACGATTACTTCTAGGTTGGAATCGTTTAAAATCTCTTGATTAGACTGTACCAGGCGATCCAGCAGCTGCTGCAAGTCTGTCAGCTCCCCCACCCCATACCGTACAATTTGCGACAGCTCGTCGTTTAAAAAGTCAGCGCGCAGGGTGACCTGTATATAGGCTCCCCATACGGCGTAAGGAATCGCCTCATTCACAATATTTTGAAACCCCTCGATTACATTTTCATAGTACTCGCGGAAATTGCCTTCGTTTCTAGGTCGCGGGATATTTAGAATCCGCCTAATCTGTACGTTATTGAATCTGCGGCGATGAAGGACCCCGTCAGGCTGGGGATCCACGTCACCGACGGCACCACCACCTTCCTGTTGAACATTTTCAAATTGTCCCAGCCCAAATTCATTTTCAATCTCCTCAGCATCGAGAAGAAATTCCACGTCTGACAAGGCCTCCCACAATTCAGAATCCGCGGGGGACCATGCGACCTCGTCGGTGGGGGGTAGCCCCGCTTCTGCTTCAGAACCCCTTTCATTTAACATGCTTGTTAATGTCTCTAAGGATGGGAGAAAACAGGGGTCCTGGGCCAGTGTTTCAGCAGACGCCGCTGGTGGCGAGTCGTGTTGAGCAGAGTAATCCGCATCATTTTCATTATTAGCATTGTTGATAATGGCTATTTCATTTAATAAGGCTTCGGGTATAGCCGCTGGGGGTGTTGCTCCGTCCATACCTGTTGATTCTCTCGCAGATTTTCTCTTGACCGGTCGGCGTAGTCTCTCTCTCTCTCTCGTACATAGAAAAAAAAAAAAAAGAGAATACCTATTATTAGAATGTTATTTTTTAATTGAATAGCATTTTTATAACAGGAATAAAAGAAATAATATACTTACCGGGTAAGGTCTCGATGAAACTTGTGGTTCTTTGGCTGGTACAAACTTTGGTAAGGAGGAAAAGGCCCCCCGCTCGACGTAATACAATTTAATTGTCTCTGTCACCCCATATCTGCACGGTCATGTATGACAAACAAAACTATAAACAGAATTTACTGGCGGGCAAATTGTCAGACTTGATGTATGACCAGGTGGTACGGCCTTGATGATGCTACTCGTGCCTGTGTAAGAAAATTATCTGTAATTTGGGACGTATGTGAAAA
Source organism: Brienomyrus brachyistius (assembly GCF_023856365.1). Taxonomy (NCBI): domain Eukaryota; kingdom Metazoa; phylum Chordata; class Actinopteri; order Osteoglossiformes; family Mormyridae; genus Brienomyrus; species Brienomyrus brachyistius. The sequence continues at coordinate 578,743 of NW_026042347.1, forward strand.
CAAAACTTTAAACAGAATTTACTGGAGGGCAAAAGTGTCAGACTCGATGTATGGCCCGCGTGGCCGGGTAGGGGGGCGCCTCGATGGCCAGGTGGCACGGCCCTGCAGAATTTACTGGCGGACAAATTGACAGACTCGATGTATGTCTCGACTTATGACCTTTACAAATTGGCGCCATACGCCGATGTGATACAAACGCTCGCGTGAGGAAAAAACACACGGTCAAAACTAGCGCCGAGCGTTTTTATTGGACGATAGACCCTGCACCTCCTCCTCTCATTCTTTGCTCCAACTTTACCATTTTATCCCACAGTCTCTCACAGTTTCTCTCAGACTCGCGCAGCAGCACGCCTCTCAGCTCTCCCGCATCGCTCTCTCCGAGGATTATCCAAAGCCGTGCGGACCTTTCCGCGCTACCGCACCAGTATGTGAATAAGTCCTTTGCTGATTCTCCGAAGCCCGGGGACCTTACCACGCTACCGCACACCGTACGCTCGCGCTCCATCAGGTAACCCAGCCACGCTCACTCCCGCCCGCGCCCCACAAAATAATAATAATAATAACTTATTCAAATAACACACGCTCATAAGCACTCTCATCAATATCATTTTTAAAATAATACACACTCATAAGCACTCTCCTCAATATCATTTTAAAATAATAAACATTTAAAATAAGCATTTAAAATAATAAATAATTAAATCCAAATACCATTGCATCACTAACACAACCAACCCATGCCCCCTAAGCCACAATCATTTAAAATAATAAATAAATAATTAAATACAAATACCATTGCAGCAGTTACACAACCAACCCCCGGGGAAGAAGACAAAAAAAAATATTTAAATAAATAATTAAATCCACATGCTATTGCGTCAGTTACACAACCAAGCTCAACCCACTACAACATAAGCTCCGCCCACTGAACTTTTGAACGTGACCTTTGACCCGACCTGTCATTTTGACGAAAGCGGTATTGCATCTCTCTCTCATGTAACCACTAGTCTTAAAATTAATTACATCCAACAGTACATTTTTTAGTGTAGGTAAGTAGATGGATCGATAAAATTAAATAATTATTACAAATCACAAATAACTATTACAGTCATGGCCAAAAATATTGGCACTTGTGTCAAAAAACACACCCCTTCTCCTAGAAAATTGTTGCAATTACAGATGCTTTGCTATTGTCATATTAATTTCTCTTGTTGGCACTTGAAGAAAACAAAAAGAGGAAGAAGGAATAACAGGAATCGGAGACATTCCACGCAAAAGGGCACCTGTCCTTCTCATATTGTCTCAAAAACCCAAAGCCAGTCAGAGTGGTCTGGTGGTGGTTGTACACGCAAATAGGCCATTTGATCCATGCTGATCTTAGTCTTTCTCATGATGGTGGGTAAATCTGGGGTGGCTCTTGTGGTCCTCATATGAGGTCTTTGGTGCACATTAAGTGAAGCACATACAGGCCACCCATTGTGTACCTCTGTGCCATTTAAATGGGCTTGCAATCTGAAGAGGTCTGAGGGCACAGTGATTTAACACTGGTCCACTTTTTCTTATGGCCTTGAGCCAGGTCATGACAATATCTTGTGTAGCACTAATGACGTAATGGCATCTGCTCATGTTATCTCATAACTTGAAGCTGTTTGTGCAGCACAACCCACACGGCACCAACAAGACATTGAGAACAATCCCAGCAGCCCTCGGCTCTCTTACCCAATGCTGTTATAAGGGGACCAAACTTCTTTAAATTTCGCTTTCACAGTGGCTTTTGAAAAAAATAAGCAAATCACGCAATGCTATTGAAATTATTAAAACATAGAGATTAACAGTCAGATATGTTTTGTGATTTTAAATGATGAAGTAATATATTGGATATAACATGAATGTATTTCTTATTTCTTTTTTTTTGGGTTTTCTGTGGTGAGAAATGAAAGCTACAGGCATGTAAATATTGCTTCCTGTAGTAACTTGTAAAATGTTCCTCATTGTTAACAATCACATTACATGTGAAGGTGTCAGTCAGTGGAAACGCATAGTGAGGCACGCTGGCCAACCATTGTATTCATTCAGGACCAGCCCATCAAGTAAAGGTTTCAGCACCACGGACAGTGACCTGTGTTAAACTGACCTCAGGTTCCTACATTGGCTCTATGGAATTTTCTGTAAATAATGAAATGCCACTGGCCCCCTACATGCGGAAATGTTTCCCCCTCCCCCAGACTTCTTCAGAGAGCTTTGGAGGACATTGTCTGCACGCTACCAGAGGCAACTAAGAATGTGCTTGAGTTGGGAGGAGGCAGTAGTCCCCATTTTTCCCTCCTGCTGTAGAGGGTCATCGGGAGGAGGTGGGTTTGCTGCTCTCTTTCGTGTCTCCTCAGCAGGTGGCTCTTAGAGATTTGTCTGAGAAAGGTCTGTTCCAGGTTTGTGTTAAAGTGCTGCATTTTCGGGCACTGAGTGGACTGGCGGATTCTAGGTGGTCAGGTTTGTTGAGGCCTGGATCTTCCCCGCAGGGATGTTGGAGGTCCCTGTACAAGCCCCCCATTGAGAAGCACACGGTGGATCTTCAGTGGCAGATTGTACACGGGGCAGTGGCCACAAACAGACAGGTGATGCACATTGATTCCACAGGGTGGGAATTGGTTTTCTTAGCTAATCTGTTTCTTTAAAACAAAGAAATGGATTGTTTACTTGTGTCTTTTATTCTACATCATAGATAATGCGAACCTTCATATAAGTAAGAGGTAATATTTTGCTCAGTATCAGTTCAAGTTCAAATACTTCAGGTTTTTTATTTGACAAAACACATAAAATTGTCATGCAAAGTCATTGATTTATTTTTAAAACTATTGCACTGTGATACATTTAACATCATATTTTCAGTTCTGCCAAATCTCTTATTGACAGCTTAGTGGTTTTCCAATGGCTTGTGGCGTCACATGGTGGTCGAAAATGATATTACAGGCTTTTGTTGAAATTACATTAAAATTCATCTGGAATGTATTGATTTATGCTGTAATTAATGATGCAAATTAACACAGATGGGACCATTTTGACCCAAAACAGCTAGTTGGAGGGTAGCAATCCTCCAGATTGCAAAGGTCAAGATACTAAAACCTGGAAAAGTACAAAGGACTGGAGCAAAAGAATAACAGTGAAAGCTGTCAGAAACAGGCAGGAAACTCTGCATGGATGTTTTGGAAGAGGTAGATGGTCCAGTTGGCTGTATTAGTCAGTCTGCTGAGAAACATAGCGCCAGATAATGAATAAAGATAGAAAGTGTGAATAAAGATAAAACATTTTGATTGTATTTGCGAAGCGATGCTGGATGCGCTGAGCTCGCCGGGAAGGTCATGTGGTCCGCATTCCCTCCCCATGCACACGTGATCAGCTCAATCACACCGAAATTGTCGGTTTGCTGCCCTTCAGGGAAACAATCTAAAGGGTGTTACGGGAAAAGTAATCGATGCAAGAGCCAATGATGTTCTCCTGGTGCCTACCCGTGTTTATGTTATCGTTACTGACACAAACAATGATGAACGATAATAAGCATATTTGTGGCCACTGCCCCGTGTACAATCTGCCACTGAAGATCCACCGTGTGCTTCTCAATGGGGGGCTTGTACAGGGACCTCCAACATCCCTGCGGGGAAGATCCAGGCCTCAACAAACCTGACCACCTAGAATCTGCCAGTCCACTCAGTGCCCGAAAATGCAGCACTTTAACACAAACCTGGAACAGACCTTTCTCAGACAAATCTCTAAGAGCCACCTGCTGAGGAGACACGAAAGAGAGCAGCAAACCCACCTCCTCCCGATGACCCTCTACAGCAGGAGGGAAAAATGGGGACTACTGCCTCCTCCCAACTCAAGCACATTCTTAGTTGCCTCTGGTAGCGTGCAGACAATGTCCTCCAAAGCTCTCTGAAGAAGTCTGGGGGAGGGGGAAACATTTCCGCATGTAGGGGGCCAGTGGCATTTCATTATTTACAGAAAATTCCATAGAGCCAATGTAGGAACCTGAGGTCAGTTTAACACAGGTCACTGTCCGTGGTGCTGAAACCTTTACTTGATGGGCTGGTCCTGAATGAATACAATGGTTGGCCAGCGTGCCTCACTATGCGTTTCCACTGACTGACACCTTCACATGTAATGTGATTGTTAACAATGAGGAACATTTTACAAGTTACTACAGGAAGCAATATTTACATGCCTGTAGCTTTCATTTCTCACCACAGAAAACCCAAAAAAAAAGAAATAAGAAATACATTCATGTTATATCCAATATATTACTTCATCATTTAAAATCACAAAACATATCCGACTGTTAATCTCTATGTTTTAATAATTTCAATAGCATTGCGTGATTTGCTTATTTTTTTCAAAAGCCACTGTGGAAGCGAAATTTAAAGAAGTTTGGTCCCCTTATAACAGCATTGGGTAAGAGAGCCGAGGGCTGCTGGGATTGTTCTCAATGTCTTGTTGGTGCCGTGTGGGTTGTGCTGCACAAACAGCTTCAAGTTATGAGATAACATGAGCAGATGCCATTACGTCATTAGTGCTGCACAAGATATTGTCATGACCTGGCTCAAGGCCATAAGAAAAAGTGGGTCAGTGTTAAATCACTGTGACCTCACACCTCTTCAGATTGCAAGCCCATTTAAATGGCACAGAGGTACACAATGGGTGGCCTGTATCTGCCTCACTTAATGTGCACCAAAGACCTCATATGAGAACCACAAGAGCCACCCCAGATTTACCCACCATCATGAGAAAGACTAAGACCAACATGGATCAAATGGCCTATTTGGGTGTACAATCACCCCCAGACCACTCTGACTGGCTTTGGGTTTTTGAGACAATATGAGAAGGGCAGGTGCCCTTTGGCGTGGAATGTCTCCGATTCCTGTTTTTCCTTCTTCCTCTTTTTGTTTTCTTCAAGTGCCAACAAGAGAAATTAATGACAATGCCAAAGCATCTGTAATTGCAACAATTTTCTAGGAGAAGGGGTGTGTTTTTTGACACAAGTGCCAATATTTTTGGCCATGACTGTAATAGTTATTTGTGATTTGTAATAATTATTTAATTTTATCGATCCATCTACTTACCTACACTAAAAAATGTACTGTTGGATGTAATTAATTTTAAGACTAGTGGTTACATGAAATTACTTTCTAAGAACATTTTATTTTGTAATTCAAATTTTTCTTATTTTTCAAACCAAAAAGTTACAGCACTCTCATATAATACACTTCAGCCATTCACATTTATAAAACAATATGATCCAAGCGTCGACCCGGGACTCGGTGGGCTGCTGTCTGCCAAAGTGTGCTGTCAAGAACAAAGCAAATTGTTGTTAGGAAGACTATGTAGATAGGATTGCTTATCAGTAAAGTGCTTTAAAAATTAGTGCTACAAACAATACTCAGGACATGCTGGACACGCATCCTCATCTGGGCCTTCAGCCAGCACTCAGAGCTGTCGCTGAAACTGGCCCGACCTGTGTCCCTACAGTCTTGTCTGGGATGTCGCCATCCAGGGTCACGGGGTGGATTCGAAGGAGCTGATGGAATGCTGCCTGGAGATCCATCTGCTGGTTGGACGCCAGGGCAGCATCCCGTGCGGCGCCATGGGCAGAACAGCTGGATCCTTCCTCTGCGGAGTCAGCGCTGGGATAAAAAAAAACACACAAAGTTTTACGGTTATTGTTCAGTGGTGAGGGCTTTGGTTTTGTGTCTTGATGTTGGTAAGTGTGTTGACAAACGGAAAACATGCCTACCTTGAGTCACCTGCCAGCTTCTTCAGCAGCTTATTGGCCAGCACCACATTCCATGACTTTTATCCGGTAGTGCTTGTCAGCCGTTGCAGTGGAATGCGTGAGGTAATCGGCCACCAAGGACGACTTCTGGTCACTCAAGTCCTTGGTGGCCGTCTCAAAGATGCGCCGGGCCGTTTGGCTGGTGACTGGATCCAGCTTGTATCTAAAATACAAAACGAATAAGATTTATTAATACGTCTCGCACAACACATGACAACATGTATCACTAAATGCTGCTTAATAGTACCTAACCGGGGTTGCTCCCCCCAGAGAGAGTTGCTAGTCCATATCATTTCTCACTTAAAACATGACAGGGCTTTTGGCGTTGGAAAATAACGCATTTACTTAAAATAACACATTGACAAACACAACAAATGTTTTTATCCCTTAAATTATTAAAATAACTAAGGTATTAGTCTAACAAAGTTTTTAAAATGTTTTTGAAGTACGTAGCTAAATACCGCTCACTAGTTCCTGCATCTATTAAATTAATAATGCGCTGGGTGTGTTTTATTGAAAATAAAACTAACAAAATACAACTAAATTATTTTATTAATTAAATCTTATTGGCTTAAAACTTTATACTAATTTGTCATACCCCCGTTTAAGTTACGGCACTTTACCCTGCTGATTAAGCAATTGAAGTTAGATCCTTCATCCAGCCCCACAGGCCCGCAGCGGGGCGCCCGGGGCTATGCTAGAGTCCCAGAGCTGTGGTGTTAGACATCGACTTTTATTTCCATTAGACATATATTATTTTATACTATTTACGAATAAAACTGATTAACAAATAGACGTAATGTGCATTCTGCCGGGGCGTGAATGCTGTCTGTCTGCTTGTCACACTCAGGACCAGCGGTTAAACGAGAAGTTACACGCACTCTGCAACAATTTGTCAATTTGTCAATTGACGCTTCCTTCTCATAGGCGTATCACTCACGGCTCCATAAGCTCTCGCGCTTACGACCCGTTTCCCACTGCCGCGGACATTAGCTGATCGACATGTCTAGACATGCAATACGCATAAATCCCCCCTAAAAACAGGATTGCTGTGTTTTTACGGTTATAAAATAGGACATTTTGTTAAAAATAAACCGTTAACAATACACAACTACTGCTTTTACCATTCAAAACTGCCCGACTCTCTTTCCTTTCTAGCTAGAAAAGCTCGACGCGTCCGATGACCCCTTAAAACGTATTTAAAATGTCGCATTGATAAATTCATATAATGTATTTTATTCTTTTAACGACTACTGATTCCAATTTGGTGCCATATACTTTTATCTTGTAGGCCGTAGGATAGCTCTCTTTCTGCCGGCTTATAGGCCGTGGTACGTCTGGGCTATTATGCTTAAATTCTTTATTAATTAATGTTGGCTATGTGCTTTATAACACGTTTTATACTTTAAAGTTTATACACTTTAAAGTTCCGAAAACGACTTGCCTCACCTGTTTTCAATAAAAGACAGTGGTGTGTGGATATCGTGGCTGCACGCACAAGCGCGACATGGAGTTATTTTAACAAGGATCTCCAGCGTTATTCCCTGATTCTTGTTTGATTTGATTTGATTTGATTCAAACCCTTTATTGCTGTTGCAATATACCATGTCACTAGTCACAAGTACCAGCGAAAAACAGGCCATCGCCCGACCTTACATATACAACATCACAGTAGGGGGTAGACCGGCCGGGAGACAGGGGAGGAGAGAAGAGAAGAAAAGAAACAGAGTAACATGAGGAGAGAGGAGGACATTGGGGAGTGGGGAGGACATTGTGGGAACCGAAAAAAACACCTCAGCAACATAAGCACATGGTCACACCTTACAACATAAAAATGACACGACTTGCAACGGGTGAGGGAAAAGGGGTGGTGGAGGTAGTCCAGCAGAGACAGACAGCCATCCGGTCCTGCAGCCATGTAGGCGCTGGTCAACAGACCCGCCTGTTCACGCTGGGGGTATGAAGCGGCGAAGGCGTTGGATGGGGGGGAGGGAGCGGTAAGTCCTTGGGATCGGGGGAGAGGAATGCAAGAGAGTCTCACTGCCTTGTCCTTCAGGGGGAGTTGTTAGTTCAGCAGCGGCCTTGGCCGAGGCCAGTGCTGATTGGGGGGAGCCAAAACCTGATAGAATAGGGTTGTTTGGGTTTTTGTACGAGAAGCTGTAATTTCCAGCTCCACTAATGTCCACGCGTTGTTGTGGAGATGCTTAAGATGTTTTATTTTAAATAACACATTAGCCGAAAAGAGTTTCATTGCTTAAAAACGATGAGGTTAAAGAGGCTTATTTTAAATAAAAGATCAGCATGTGTTGTCATACATCTTTTCAAGTTCTGGTTATACCTTTTGATTAACCATACGTAGATAAATTTAGCTAATTGTAGCTAAGCAATCCGGGGGGGGGGGGGGGGGGGGTTAGAGATCGACTTTTATTTAAATTAGAAATAGATTATTTTACACTATTTACAAATAAGCATATAAAATATAGAATTGGTGTGCATTCTGCCAGAATGGCGGCATGCTTCTCACAATCCAGGCCAACGGTTCGCCTCACGACAACAATTTCCCCTGGTAGCCATTTGACAGCAGCTTCACGCAACGAGCTGGCTCAATAAAGGAAATGCTGTGTGGATCTACGCGCGTGCGCCACACGAGAGTGAGAGCATGCATTCGTTTAAACAAGAATTAACCGCGTTATTTCCTGATTATTGCTATCGAAAATGCTCAGAGCGCTTTACTTTATTATTCACATTGACAGAAATGTGCTTCATTACTTAAAATCATTACGGTTATAGGGGTTTTATTTGCTAAAACAGGCGCTCCGCCGGCGTAGCCATTTTTAAAGGGGCGTCGGCGTGGGTGCGCATGCGCCAAACGCCGGACTAGCGATCGTCCATTCCGACCCGCGTTGTTCAAACAGGGCAGTCGCATGTGTCGGAGCTCCAGGATCGTTTCGTCCTATTTCTTCTAAAAGTTTGCCGCTTACATGCTTTCTCAAACCTGGTAAATATAACTAAAGTCTTTCGTGTTGGTTAAATGTAATGAGTGATCGCTTCTTTTAAAACGACGGGCTTGTTTGTTGTTTTCGCTTGTTTAAATTTGCTGTTCTGCTGCTTCTTTCGGGCATGTTTGTTTAAATTCACACTGCTTTTCTTTTAAAATAACACTAAGGGTTTTCTTCTTTAACACACTTGGTGCTTTCTTCTTTTAAAACATTTGGGCGCTTTCTTTTAAAATACGCCGCGGCGCTTACTAACAACACAGGGCCGGACGGACGCCCCCTCTGAACGTGTATGCGCTAGCTTGCCATTATCCTGTTCTATGTTTTATTATTATTATTTACCTTAAAAACGTAATTAAAAAAGCACATTAATAAAATACATGTAATGTATTTTTATTCTATTAAAGTTTAATCTCCCAAACCCCCCTATCTGCAACACGTGTAGCATGTATTGATACCATATATGGGCATAAACCCTCGACCAATCAGCATCAAGGATAAGCCACTTCCTCTTATGACGTCAGAAGCGGAGAATTAAGCTCCGCCCAAGGTACCACATAATATTTTTTCACATAAATATATAAAATGTACATATACAGGGGAGAGGGAAAGCCCCCCCCCCCAATCAGGATTACATTTAGTTATATTCTAGCCAGAGAGAAAATGTATAATACTATATTTTTCGTGTTTAATCAGCTCACTGAACACAGGCATTTATTTTTGTCAAACATACAGTACTGTGCAAAAGTCTTAGGCAGTCCAAAGAAATGTTTAAAGCTGTTTATCTGGGTAGCAAGTGTACTTTGGCTTAGAACAAAAAATACAATTTAACATTAGAACTTGTGCAAATTAAGAGTAACACAATAAAAACTAGTAATAATTTCTTCTGTGTTCTAAAAAGTTACTGATATCTAGTTGGATGGCTAGATGAACACCACATCAGTTCCCAAACTTCTCCTCAGGGGCACCTCAGCCGTTCCATGATTTTGCTAAATTTCACCAACAGCTCAATTAAATTATTAAATATATTGGTTAAAAAAGTCAGTGCGAGATTGACTAGCTGTATGAGGTCTGCTAGTGGCCAAGTCAAAAAATACATGGCTGCACTGGACGGTCGCTGCAAATACTAGGATGATTTTAGCAGAGGTTCTGAAATGGCGAAGATGACACACTTTCAGAGTGAAAAGGATTATAAAGGTTAAAAAGCAGAGATTTCACCTTTTTGCCAGGAGAACCAGCAACATGTCACAGTGACACTGAGGAGTCACTATAAACCCAAAACCCTGGATAGAGGGACTGAGTGAATGAGGAGGTGAATCTGTGCAGGGGGGTCAGTCCATCAGAGAAGACTCTGTAGAAGGACAGAGCACCAGCCCCCCAGTCCAGATACACTCCTACTCTGCGGGAGCCTGAGGGCCGTATGGGTATGAGAGTCTCTTTATTATTGTGCCAGACAGAGTAACTGTCAGTATAACAGCACTTGTCATTGTATCCAAGGAGACAGTCCCTCCCTCCTTTCCTCCTGATCCCTTTATAAGTCACTCCTATCCAGGCTTCATATCCATCCCACTCAGCCTCCCAGTAACAGCGGCCAGTCAGACTCTCTCTGCACAGAACTTGGGGGCGGCTGTCAAATCTCTCTGGATGATCAGGATATGGCTGCCGCTCTGCCCCCTCTGTCACCTTCCTGTTCCCCCCTGACAGAGACAGGCGTCTGTTTGCTGTGTTGGGGTCCAGCGTCAGCTGGCAGGAGTCTGTAGGCAGGAGGAAGAATTATTAATCCCATCAGGCCGCCTGTTTAAAAACAGCACAGCTTCCCCTAACGAAGCGGGAACTGAAGCTTATGAAACAGCTCAGGAAATGTCGGAGGGAAGCGAGCTAAACTAACAGCTTAATTAGTGAAATTACGGGGAAGTAAAATTACAAAGCAGCGATATTCATCAGACATATTCATCACAAGCATATTTACCACAAAACGGCACCAGAGATCAATACTAAAGTCAGTGTCTTTCCTTCTAACTGCTAATTCCGGCGAGTGCGGCATGAAAATGGCCATCAATAACAGAATATTTAAGTAATATTATTACATATTTAAAGTGACATTTAATAAAAGTTTGGACCTGGATTCTGATACAAAAGCTGTTTCCGGCGCCGGAGTTGCGCTCCATGAGGATTCAGTATTTACAGCGATTGCTAAAGATGGTCTTTAGTCACAGCAAAGCCGGTCTGAATGCATTTCAAATGCATCGGCTTATTTCCATGAAGCATATGTCATACTGTATCTACTGATCCGGGAGAAACGCTGCAGTGTGGAGCGGGGCGGAATAGGTGCCGCGCAAAGCCGGCAAACTAATGATAATACCGTCTACAAACCATCAAAAAAAGCGGATTAAACTACACAGTGAGACGTGCATCATGAAAAACAGAAAGGTTCTCATTACCTCATTAAACAGAAAAATATTGCTCAGAAAAACGGGATTATTATTTTATTAATTCGAAAAAACAGACTTGATTTTTTTCCCAGATGAATGCAATACGCTTCCATAGCGAACCGCTTACCACGCGCGTGACTCTAGATACGGCGCCGCTACCGCGAGGCGTGAGCCCCGCATCTCGCGCACGCGGCCGCTCTAATCTGTTAACATGGGCGCCGAAATGAAATTTGATATTTTCCGCCGCACATGATGCACATCCAGTGTGTCCTGGGCGCTAATTTCTTTTAGCACCGTGGATCAGGAGAACTTTTTAATATTCATGAGTGAAGCCCTACACGATTGGCTGGCTGATTAATATTTATGAGAGGGGCACTACCTCATTGGCCAGTTAACATCGACTTGTGCTGCCTGTTTCTTCTACCTAAAGCAGGGGTGTCCAAATCCAGTCCTGGGGGGCCGGTGCCCTGTGTAGCTCAGCTCTTTCCCTGTTCCACCATAAATAATTCAGCTCAAGAGCTGTGTGGTTATTAGCACAAGGAGATGAATCAGGTGTGTTAAATGAGGGGAAACCCAAAAATGTGCAGGACTCTGGCCCTCCAGGACTGGATTTGGGCTCCCCTGGTTTAAGGCATTCAGTGACCAATCAGTAATATTCTCTCATGAATATTAATGAGTGTTACAGAACCACCCTGTAAAAATGCAAATTCACATTTCGCACATTTGCACGGAAAAGATGGCGGCAGGTGCAGTATTTATCAGAACAGTTTTGGTCACGTTGGAAAAAGGAGTATCTGTCTAACATCGCAACAAGACAGAAATGGCACTCTCCAAGGAGAAACTTGAAGGTTGGAGATGTTGTGATGGAGAAAATGGATGACTTGCCACGCAATGAATGGAGATTAGCACGTGTAATGGACACAACAACTGACAAAGATGGACTTGTAAGAAAGGTAAAGCTTCGTTTTGGAGAAAGGAAGATGGACAAAGGACAATGTTACAGTAAACCTTCTGTAGTGGAACGCCCAGTGCAGAAACTGGTTTTGCTATTGGAGACTGTTTAATTACATTCTGAAGTTTAAGGTTTATTCTGTCATGTAAACTGTGTTTTCATACAATGTAATGTTTACAGGTCAACGGTTACAGGTCATTTCTTCATTAGGAAATCATTATCACTCCGTTTGGTTCCCATTTGAGCTCTAATGATTTGGTGGGAGTTTAAATGACCGTATTAATATTTCGTTTATTCCATTTATTAGTTACAAATGTTATTCCTTGTTTAACTGTATAAGACGAGTGATGCCTTTTATTGTGAAAGAACGGCTTTTATTTTGAAGGAACATAGAACAACAAGCTGCCGTAAACCAGTGTTGCAAACCGCACAGTAGCGGGAAAACTTCATGGAAGTCGAAGCAAGGTGTGTTCCGTGAAAAAGGAATAGTTATATTACGATTCTTTTTTGGTTAATTTCTTAAATACCAGTGATGGTTTTAGCTCCTGGTTGATGAGGAACAAGGTGGGTTTTGAAGGTTGATTTGTAAATGTATATATGTTTAATATTTCTGTTGTAAGGTGTTTTGCCGAGTAAAATGGACTACGTTTTTGCTCACTACAAGGTGCTAAAGAGCACGGATAAATTAAGCGTGTTAAAGGGTTATAATTTACAAGCTGCTTTGTTTTATTTGTCATGTAAGGTCACGGACAATTTGATAATGATTTACTTTAGTTTATTTCGTGATTCAAAGGTGTTTAAAAGCAAGTGTGACGGTGCGTCACGACGTAACGTGGCTGCGTATAGCAGGGCAGTGGAGTTGGCGGGAGAGAGAGGGGGAAAGGAGGTTTTTTTTTGGTTCGTTCGGGTGATGTAGAGTAAGTAGGGAGAATTCCTTAATGTAGTCACACAGGACCAGATTAGTCTGAAGGCAGGTTCGAGCCACGTTGGTGCTCCGGAGAAGGGAAATTGCTGTGTGTTACCAGAACGACAGAGGAGAGCTGCTCCCGGTGCCGCGCAGTGGGAACCGGAGCTTGGAGGAATCGCGGTAGCTTCCCTGCTATACAGAGACGACTCATCAGCTCCAGTACCAAGGACGACGCAGGTGATATTTAATAAAGTTTATTTCGGCGAATGTACATCAGGGTGATCAGCAACTTGGCCAAGAAGTAGAAGACTTCTGCTAACGTGACGGACACTAAGCGGAGTTTTAAAAGATCGCTGCTGCACACCCCATTTTCTGCGCACGCTACCACCTGGCAGGGCAGGCCCGCTATGTTCTAACTGCATGCCCGGATGCCTGATTTCTCTGGCGGTCATTTTTGGAAGTAAATGTACTGAACAGACTTTCGCATGGGAGTGTTGATGTTATCGGACGGATTATTACAATGTGCCGGTGGTATAAAGTGCTAAATGAATAAGGTTCATTTCTGTTATGAGGTTGTTGTGCATGTTTAATATGAATGTGTCCTGTTGTAAGGTTACTACGAACGTGTTATATGAAGGGTAAAAAATATCCCGTCGGAGGTAAACGGGAGTTCTTGCTTGAAGCCTCCACCGTTAGACACTGAGCGCTCAGTAGGGTGACTGGGGCTGGGGTTTCATTAATAGAGGGGAGTCAGGTGGTTGGTGAAACTCAATTTGGTAATTGCAGTCCTTTGTTTTATGTGAGCTTTGGTTCTTTCCATCTAATAATTTAGTAATCTTACAGAGAATAAACTGCCTATGTGTTCAATTTACCCTATCCTGGTGTACAGTGGTTACCCTGCTTCTATTATTTAGGCTCTCTCCGGAGTAGGGGCGTCTCACCTGCTACTGCTGGGTACTTCGGTCGGGGGGTGGGGGTACGGTGTGGGTACTTAAACATCACGCTATCCCCAACAGTACTACACTCCAGGTTGGCACCGTGACGCTGATAGGGAAGTGCTGGAGCCTTAGCCGATCTGCTCACGTAGTGCATGTAGCAGACTAGGGAGGCGATTGGTGAGGGTACAGGGACCTACATCCTGCTGTACCTTCTCCGTTTGGAGGATTGGGCAGCCTAGACCTCTACTACGCAGGCTGTGGCCCAGTCTGTTACATGTTGTTAAAATGGTTTAATTGAATATACGTGTAAAAGATAATCCATGTAGAAAACGTTAACAAAAGGATATTAGAACTTAAAGGAAAGAATTCATTTATGTTTTGGAATAAGGAAAGGTGTTAAAGGTAACTTGCTGTCTGAGCTACTAATGGTGATTATTTTCTGTACACTTTATAGCTCTTACGGTGAGTTCACAAGGCAAGGTTAAATAAAGGATTGTGAACCATCAGTTTGAGAGACCATCATTTCAACCGGGGACGCTACATTCTGTACTTTGCCTATTTTGACGCTAGTTTCATCACCTGATTCTACTCATCAACTCTGATCTGAGGAACTTTGTTTCTAGTGTCGACGACATTCCTAGGGTGAGTTACGCCCACTTCCGGTTTTGTTGCTAATATGCTAACATGATTGTAGTTTTTTTTTCGGTACATTGCCTATTTTGACGCTAATTTCTTCACTCGATTCTACTCATCAAGCCGGATCTGAGTAGAATGATGAGTAGAATCGAGTGAAGAAATTAGCGTCAAAATAGGCAATGTACCGAAAAAAAAACTACAATCATGTTAGCATATTAGCAACAAAACCGGAAGTGGGCGTAACTCACCCTAGGAATGTCGTCGACACTAGAAACAAAGTTCCTCAGATCAGAGTTGATGAGTAGAGTAAAGACCACTTCCGGTTATCTCACTGCTGATTTCCTGGAGCTGCTAGATTCCCTCAACCTACAACAACATGTTGATGTCCCCACACATTCCAGGGTTCACACACTTGACTTGGTCATTTCAAACTTCGCCCCCATCAGTAATCTACAGGTATATGATCTTGGTATCTCGGACCATAAAGTAGTGTCAATGGAGCTGGCCTTTCTCTCCGCCCCATATCAAACCAAAACGTCAGATCCATTTCAGAAATCTGAAGACCATCAATGCAGATGCCCTGGCCCTGGACCTTAAATTTCTCTCCTCTGAACCTGTCAGCAGTGCAACAGCAGAGGTGCAACATGCACATTAATTTCTTCAGACAAAATGTTGATAATATCCGTTCATACCTCTCCATCACGAATATCTTGCCTCCTCCAACTGTCGACCTACTACCTGAGAAGGTCCAGCCACTTTGCTCCTTCTCTGCTACCACACGGGAAGA
The DNA here is from genome assembly GCF_023856365.1 of Brienomyrus brachyistius. Lineage (NCBI taxonomy): Eukaryota > Metazoa > Chordata > Actinopteri > Osteoglossiformes > Mormyridae > Brienomyrus > Brienomyrus brachyistius. The sequence goes on from NW_026042347.1 coordinate 594,212, forward strand.
GGTGGAGAACGTCATCAGGAAAATGAAACCATCTACCAGTTCCCTGGACCCTTTCCCTTCAGCCCTGCTAAAGGTTAACATCTCTGCCGTCTCTCCACTCATCACCAGGATCATAAACCAATCCCTCCTGACTGGCCATATTCCTTCTACTTTAAAAACTGCTGTCATCAGACCTCTATTGAAAAAACCCACCATGGACTCTGAAGTTCTCTCTAACTATGGGCCCATCTCCAATCTTCCATGCCTCTCTAAAGTTCTGGAAAAAAAACAGTTGCAGCACAACTTCATGATCACCTCAAACTGAATAACCTGTTTGAAAAATTTCAGTCCGGTTTCCGCCCTGGCCATAGCACAGAAACAGCCCTGGTCAAGGTCACCAATGATCTTCTGATGACTGCAGATACTGGTTCCCCTTCTATACTCATCCTCCTTGACCTGACAGCTGCTTTTGACACAATAGACCATAACATCCTCTTTCACCGCCTGCAATGCACCATGGGACTCTCAGGAACTGTTCATAACTGGTTCACGTCATACCTAACTGGCAGAACCGAACATGTCACCCTTAGCAGCGCAAAATCTCACATCCACAACGTCACCTGTGGTGTCCCACAGGGCTCTGTGCTTGGCCTCACTTGACACCAAGTCAAGTGTGTGACCCCTGGAATGTGTGGGGACATCAACATGTTGTTGTTGTAGGTTGAGGGAATCTAGCAGCTCCAGGAAATCAGCAGTGAGATAACCGGAAGTGGTCTTTACTCTACTCATCAACTCTGATCTGAGGAACTTTGTTTCTAGTGTCGACGACATTCCTAGGGTGAGTTACGCCCACTTCCGGTTTTGTTGCTAATATGCTAACATGATTGTAGTTTTTTTTTCGGTACATTGCCTATTTTGACGCTAATTTCTTCACTCGATTCTACTCATCAAGCCGGATCTGAGTAACTTTGTTTCTAATCTCTAGGGTATTCCTAGGCTGTGAGATGCCGACTTCTGGTTTTGATGCTAATATGCTAGCATGATTGTAGTTTTTTGTACATTGCCTGTTTTGATGCTAGTTTTATGTCTTTACTCTACTCATCAACTCTCATCTGAGGAACTTTGTTTCTAGTGTCGACGACATTCCTAGGGTGAGTTACGCCCACTTCCGGTTTTGTTGCTAATATGCTAGCATGATTGTAGTTTTTTTGTGCATTGCCTGTTTTGATGCTAGTTTAATGTCTTTACTCTACTCATCAACTCTCATCTGAGGAACTTTGTTTCTAGTCTCGACGACATTCCTAGGGTGAGTTACGCCCACTTCTGGTTTTGATGCTAATATGCTAGCATGATTGTAGTTTTTTGTACATTGCCTGTTTTGATGCTAGTTTTATGTCTTTACTCTACTCATCAACTCTCATCTGAGGAACTTTGTTTCTAGTGTCGACGACATTCCTAGGGTGAGTTACGCCCACTTCCGGTTTTGTTGCTAATATGCTAGCATGATTGTAGTTTTTTTGTGCATTGCCTGTTTTGATGCTAGTTTTATGTCTTTACTCTACTCATCAACTCTCATCTGAGGAACTTTGTTTCTAGTGTCGACGACATTCCTAGGGTGAGTTACGCCCACTTCTGGTTTTGATGCTAATATGCTAACATGATTGTAGTTTTTTCTGTACATAGCCTGTTTTGACGCTAGTTTTATTTCTTTACTCTACTTATTAAGATGGATCTGAGGATCTTTGTTTCTAATCTCTAGGGCATTCCTAGGCTGGTGAGATGCCGACTTCTGGTTGTGATGCTAATATGTTAACATGATTGTAGTTTTTTGTACATTTTGATGCTAGTTTTATGTCTTTTCTCATCATGTCTAATCTGAGGAACTTTGTTTCTAGTCTCTACGAGATTCCTAGGCGGAGATACGCCCACACATCTGGTTTTGATGCTAATATGCTAACATGCTAAGTTTTGAGATTACTCCATATTCTGAATCTGGGTGTTGCTATACGCCTAGATCAAACCTTTCAGCCTGATCTGAGCATGCCAAGGCATTTTACATGCTAACAGGCTAGCATGCTAACTTTTGAAATAATTAAAATGCTTGTAGCTTTTTTATACAGTGCCTATTTTGACGCTAGTTTCATCACCTGATTCTACTCAACTCTGATCTGAGGAACTTTGTTTCTAGTGTCGACGACATTAAACAGCCATAAACGCTTTTCCTTTAATGATCTGAATGTGGGTGTTGCAGTCATAACAGAGATGTGTAAGGAGTAGATTATTCAGATGCCACCTCTGCACTTGACAGGTTCCCCAGCGAACCCAGTTAGCACCTTTTAATGACAATTAAACACAGCATGTTATTTGTAATAAGCTTGTTCAGGGATTCGTCAGGCATGTTCGTAATAATAGGAAAGCAGTTCACATTAATTACAGACTTTTGCATCACTGGTAAAAGGCTCAGGGCTCCGGCTGTTGATTTAATTACTCCAGTAATTAAATGAGTCACAGCTCACAAGTGACATTGCAGGCTGTGTTCGACGGGAGCTAGATTATGAAACATTTTGTACGTTAATGGTGGTTTCTTGGTGGGAACCCCCCCTCCCCCCCCCCACAGTTTTCAGGTCGTTCAGCTTGAAGCTCATATTCCCCTCGCCATTTTTCTACCTTGCAGGTGTGCAGGTCAGGAACGTTCTGGCCTCATCCCAGCTCATTCAGACTCAGCTAGCCACTGTTTGGTGAGTGTCCACTGAATTCTTCACGGCCGCAGTGGTGCGCTTGGTTTATTTGCCCCTCTTAAATTACGTAGCTCAATCCTTTCAGCATCCACTCTATGCGGGCAGTGTGTGGCTCCACAGGTGAGGACCATATGTCTGTAACCTCAAGGTCGACAGTTCAAGTCCCCGGATTGGCAGTGATTTCTCTGCTGGTCCCCTGAACAACCTCTAATTGCTCCAATTGACCCTGCGCTGATTTCAGAAGCCATCATGATATTTCCAGGGCTGGTTGCTTTTCTTAAGTGGTCTGTTCCTGTTAGCACGCGTCAGGCAGCTGGTGCGACGGCTCGAGGCAGGAGGTCTGTACTTCTGAGTTGTGACTCATGGGATCCTACTGATAATCAACTAATAGGAAGCGTGTCGCAGGTTTTTAATGTGCTGCAATAATCACTGCTTTAAAAAAAAATAAAAAAATTTAAAGGCATTTTGTTTTTTATATGTCTGTCTCTCAAAATACTGCTAAAAAATATATTGTTAGGTGAGAATACATTTTATTATTACAGCTCACCTAACAAACTTCATAGCCTAGCCTAGCATACCTTAAACATGCTTGGAACACTTGCATTAGCCTACAGTTGGACAAAACTCAGGGTAAGTTGTCATTTTTTTGTAGGTTAGTTTGGTTTTTAAATTGGACCCCTCATGGTCTGGGTGAAGTTATGCTGGTCTTCGCCATCTGTGCACCCGGTTCGATTACTGACCTTCCCACATGTTCTCCCAAGGAACCTGGCAGATGTGGACAAGGACGGCCAGCTGACAGGGGAGGAGTTCATCCTGGCTATGCACCTGGTGGACATGGCGAAGGCCGGACAGCCGCTGCCCCTCACGCTTCCCGGGGACCTGGTGCCCCCCTCCGTCAGGTAGACAGCCGCCGCCGGTGGCCAATCGGTGAACCCGGCAGAGCAGTAAATAGAGCTCTGGAAAAAAATTGAGACCACTCTATACTGGAAAAAAAATCTGCTTGTTTAAAGCTGGTTTTGCTGGCAGAAAGGTACGCTGAGCGTCAGGTTGCTTCCAGGTTCTAAGTACGCAAGTGTACAAGAATATGGTGAAATGGGAGACACTGAGAAAGGCCAGAAAGCAGCCAGGTAAAGGGTGGAAACGACTTCCCAATGCTTGAGATGCCCGTTCACTTATCCGACAGTGCCTCATGAATCATGACCTCAAGTGACCTGTACTTGGTGGAAACGTTAAGTGCAGGTGTGAGGTGCACTGCTAGGACAGTTCATAACAGGCTCATAGAAGCAGGGCTGAAGTCCCATAAAGCAAGGAAGAAGCCCTTCATTAATGAGAAGCAGGAAAGAACCAGGCTGCAGTTTGCAAAAGAAAAAAAAACATTATTCACAGATCCATACCCATAAAGGAGAACTGAGTGAAACAAAAATTGGTGCTATGGTCTCTAACTTTTTTCCATAGTTATATGTAATGAATGGGGAAAGGCGGGGGGGTTGAATATGCTGTGTCAGGCTGGACATTGACCCATCTGGAATCACAGGCTAGGAGGCTTTGTTACAGAAAGGGAGAGTGTCCCCATACACTGAGATACTTCGACTGAGCCCAGCTAAGGGACTCCTGATGAGTGAGCACGGGAAGCTGTATGGTGGTTGTTCCTGTGTAGCCTGACTCAGAGTCTCAGGTTCTAGCACCTTCTACCTACACGGAGGCATGTTGTATTTTGCAGAACGGGGAAGCAGGGGGAATTGCTTCCTTTGAATCGCACCATCGTCCCTGAAGAAATTCAAGTTGAACCACCCCAGAAGACAAAGAGTAATGGTAGCATTAGTAGAACGGACAGACGGATTTACACACACACACACACACACACACACACACACACAAAGACAGGCACCTTCAGCTAGTGAATGTTTTTGGTGACACAAGTGTGTATTAGTGATGTGCCGTTCTTAGTATCTTTACAAAGAATCACCTGATTCACATTGAATTGCAGGAGGTCAAAGGTCACTGCCCCTATTGCCATGGTTACCACGTGTGCGTGTGCATGGCCCTCCTTGCAGTTTCGTTCGAGGACAAGCTAAAGGAGAACTTCCAGCGGGGAAACGCTGAGCTGGAGAGGCGGCGGCAGGTCTTACAGGAGCAGGAGCGGCGCGAGCAAGAGAGGCGGGCCCAGAAGGCCCGGGAGGAGCAGGAGCGGCGTGAGCAGGAGGCGCGGGAGCAGGAGAGGAGGCGGCAACAGGAGCAGGAGCGGCGGCTGGAGAGGCAACGCGAGCTGGAATGGCAGAAGGAGGAAGAGCGCTTAAAGGAGCTGGAACGCAAGGAGGTCAGTCTTTCTAGTATGGAATGCTAGCATTGTACTTGGGGTTAGGCAGTCGCTCTTTGGTCATTGGTCCAGTCCCAGCCAATCACATTTGGGTTTAGCAAATTAATGTTGTTGGCGATTCACCAGCACTGTTGCCTCATACCTTTCAGAGCTGGGGGTTGGAATCCCACCTCCACTCTTTGAGAGTTTCCATGTTCTCCCAGTGTTGTGTGGCCTTCCTCCAAAAACATGCCCTTAGGTGGTCTGGTGCCTTTAAATTCTCTGCAGTGCGAGGTTCTAGTGTAAGTGCATGTTTTGTGCCCTGCGATGGGCTGACATCCCGTCCAGGGTGTACCCCCCCAGCCTGGTGCCCTGTGCTGTCCTGGATAGACTCCAGGCCCCCCTGTGATAATTGGCTGGAAGTTAATAAAACTTCATTATTGTAACTAGTTTACTGGTGAAACTCCGTTTATGTACATCTCTGAATGGCTGGGAAGGTTTGACAGCATGTATTTGGTTATTGGTTTAGCTTGTGTGTGAACGTGTGCGACCTGTGATTAGCGCGTGTGTGCGTGTGTGTGTGTGTGTGTGTGTGTGTGTGTGTGTTTGGTCGTGATCATGTGTGTGTCCCTGCAGGCTGCTAAGCAGGAGCTGGAGCGTCAGAGGAAGATGGAGTGGGAGTGGAGGAGGCGACAGGAGCTGCTGAATCAGAGGAACCAAGAACAAGAGGACATCATCAAGCTTAAGGCCAAGAAGAGGAGCTTGGAGCTGGAGCTGGAGGCTGTGGTGAGGACCAGGCCGTCCTGCACCTGTTTGCCCCGACCGACTGCATTCCCCTTCAGGAACGAGGAACAGCCAGCTGTTGAAATCGCACTATCAGAGACGCACGTTTTCCTTTCAGATGTCAATGGTACACATGCTTGTGTCCACAGCGACAATATTCCCGCCCTCAGGACTCATAAGACCACTGTTTAATTTCAGAGAGACAAGCACAAGCAGATCTCTGACCGACTCAGGGACGTCCAGAGCAAGAGGAGCATCCAGAAGGGAGAGCTGGAACTGATCAGTCAGAAGCAGGACAGCTGCCTGCTGGAGGTCAACGCCCTGCAGCGGCAGCTTGAGGTCTGCGGCCTTCCTCCGCTGCCGTCCAAGATCCCAGCAGCTATGGGACGAGCACCAGCTGCAACACTGATAAATAGATTCAACACGGTTCTTTTTCCATGTGATCTGGCGTTATGTCTGCTGTGCGTTATACAACAGCTGTGCCACTCCTGTCTGATTAGCAGTCTTCAGATTTTGGCAACCAAGGGAGAGACTGTTCTTCACACCTTTCCTGGAGAATGTGCAGTTTTTTTGGGGGGGAATTTACTATAAAAGCAATAGATAGATAGGGTGAAGTTTCCAGGGAGGGTTTATTTCAGGATTCTCCAGCTTTCTGAGGGAGTTTGGCCTGTTTTTGTGCAGGAGGGGCAGAGGAAACATTCTCAGCTGATTGTGGAGCAGCAGAGATGCAAGGAGATCCTATGCAACATGGGGCTGAACAGTAGGTCTGGTGAGTCTGATCTCCCTGCTTCTCCCTGCGTTACCTGGCGCCCCCCCCCCCCCCCTGCAGTCATTCTTGAAGTACTTAAATGTCATGGTGGCACATGGGTGGTACATGCTTCTTGTGCTTCTAAAATGTAGGTGTACACTACCAGACAAAAGTTTGGATGCACCCACTTGTAATACATCTTTATATTTTAGCTACATTATTCACCTTAGAGTAAAAGGCTTGGAGGCAGTCGACAGTTTTGCTTCGATGACAGCAATGCAGAATCTTGGCGTTCTTTCAGCCAGCTTTCAGATGTAACCCCCCCTGGAAGGCTTTTCCAGCAGTACAGGAGTTTCCAGAAGTTCTGGGCACAAGTCGGCTACCAACTCATCTCGGCTCTGTAGGGTTTGGGTGGAGTGGGGGATTGTGGGGGCCAGGTTATCTGTCACAGCCCTCCCTCTCACATGTCAACAAGAAAATACTTACCATATAACCTCGAGGTGCACTTAGGGTTGTTAATGTAAGGGCCCCCTGCTGATACAGCGCGTTGCTGCACCCTCCACACGAACCACCTCAGGGATGAGAACCTGAGTGTAGTCGTGCAGCGGGTGACACCTCAGCATCACACTAGTCCGAATGGAATGGAACAGTGTACATTTTTTTCCGGTGGCTGGAGTGCCAACCCTGCCACCAACCCCCTTGCAGTTTTCCCTGCAAGTTGGAGGACTTCCTTGCAGGGCTTAGATGTAGATTGTCAGTCCCAGGATGAAGCAATTGCAGGTGAAGGGTCTTGCTTAGAGGTAGTGTTTCTGTATACAGGTCCGACACTTTCCTCCGTAAAGAGGGGCGTGACTGAGAAGGACATCGTCTGTCGGAAACTCAAGGAGCAGCTGGATGTGCTGGAGAAGGATACCGTGGCAAAACTGTCGGAGATGGACCAGTACAACGTGGACATCAAGGTGAGGAGGCATTACTGGTGGTAGAAAGGCATCAATGTTGTGGCTTGCCTCTAGTTAGCCCAGTGTGCTGTACAGGGGCCAGTAGCATTTGTAAATAGAATAAAGTGGAGAAGTGAAGCCTCAAAACATCCATAATCTATGGCCCAGAATCCCGTGTGTTCTGAATTGGATCTGGTGTCTGTACCTTGTATAGCGAGTGGTGGTTGGCGGTGTGGCTTGGTGCTCTGCGCTAATGGTGGTGCGGGCCCGGTCCCTTCCCACAGGAGCTCCGGGAAAGCCAGACCAAGCAGCAGCAGGTCCTGGACAGACTGCGGCAGGTCAAGGCCGACAAGCTATGTGACCTGCAGCGGAGGCGAGAACTGGAGTTGGAGAGGAGGAAGAGAGAGGAGGAGGAGGCGGTCAGGTGAGCTAGGCCTCCTGCAAGGCCTGCATGCTCTGTTGTCGTTTTTGCATTTCTGTTGGCTGTCATGGTGCCAGGTTTGGTTTCCCTGCAATGGTGACTGACCTGTCCTAAATCGCTTTTTAATATCACTTTAACACTGTGCTTCCCAAGCTGGTCCTTGGGGATCCAGAGCTCCCTTTTACTTATTTTTTGTTTGTTTTTCTATTTTTAAGTGGGTCAACACATCACCTACATAATGTCAGAACATGTCAGATGGCTAAGAGCAATTTTAATGTCAATTACAGACCCAGTGTGACAAAGTTCAGTTAAAGCATTAAATTTGAATGGATGACGTGACCTTGATGGTTTGTTTAAAGAAAATATAGCTGCATCACGTGATTGAAGGGCCATGATGTGGTGCTGGGCCAAATTCAGCTTCAATGTGATGCATCATGTCATTCACAGGCAAGCCAAGCTGGAGAAAGAGCGGCAGTGGCGTGTGAAGTTGGAGCGGGAGGAGGAGGAGCGGGAGGCCAAGCTGAAGGAGGAGGAAGAACGTGAGCGTGAACTCCGGGCCAAACTGCGCGCCGCTCAGGAGCAGGCTGAGCGGAACCGCCGGGCCGCTGGAGAGGAGGAGGCAGGAGGAAGCCCAGAAGAGGGAGGAGGAGAAGAGGATAGAGGAGGAGAGGCGGCGAGAGGAACATAAAAGGGCGGAGGAGGAGAGGAGGCAGAAGGAAGAGGAGAGGAGGCGGCAAGAGGAGGAGCGGAGAAAGGTGGAGGCAGAGAGAAGGAAGCTAGAGCTGGAGAGGAAAAGACTGGAAGAAGAGAAAAAGAGATTTGAGGAAGAGAGGAGGAGGCAGGAGGAAGAGAGAAGGAGGCAAGAGGAAGAGAACAGAAGGAAGAAGGAGGAGGAGCAGGAGCTGGAGAGGGAGGAGGAGGAGAGAAGACGTCAGCGGGCTCAGATAGCTGCTGTCAGGGATGCAGAGGAGCGGAGGAGACAGGAAGAGGAGCGGAGGAGACAGGAAGAGGAGCGGAGGAGACAGGAGGAGGAGCGGAGGAGGCTGGAAGAGGAGAAGAAGAGACAGGAAGAGGAGAGACGGCGAGAGGAGGACAGGAGGAGAAAGCAACAGGAGGAGGAGGCCGTGGCCAGACAGCGGGAGGAAGAGGCCCGGCAGCAAAAGCAGCAGCAGCAGCACAATTTAGGCAAGACAGACATTCATGAGAAGCTGTCGGACCTGATCAGGGGCCTAGAGGAGCGAAAAGGTAAGGATTATGGCCTCGATGCAGCCCCCTTCGGGAGGTGTGGAAACGCAGTGACAAATCACAATCTCAGACACGTAAAGCTACCATTAGCGGTGGGGTTTGTACAGTTTCTTCATCAGCCTCCAAATGCAAGTGTCCCATCAGCAGACCCGAGGTGTCGTGTGCTGGTTCAATAGCTGCAGTGCGTCATTAGTGACACAGCGTTCTGAAGAACAGTCACACAAGGAGGTGACTGACTCACTGTCGTTGCAGGGAATTTGAGACCCGTCAAGTCAACACACAGGAAATCGGCCTCCCTGACAACCTACAGAGCCCTGTACCCCTTCACAGCACGGAACGCGGACGAGCTCACCTTTGACACGGACAGCTTGATTGAGGTATACAGAGTGCACCCCCATATGTTAATCTGTTTGTACCATAAATTAAATGTGCTGAATCATTGCCCTGGTGCCTGATTAGCTCTTTTTTTCTGAATCCTTTTCGGGTGTTTTACAGTTAGATCTAGAATCCTTTTGTTCACCATAAAGTGCAACAAGGAGCAGTTTTTTGGGGGGGGGAGGACAGAGGGGTACAAGTGCCCCTGTGACAAAATAAATAAACATGTAGACATATTTAATTTATTAATGGCACATTTCTCCTTTCATATGTTTTAGGGTGTTTTCTGGCCAGTCGTGACCTGGTTTTGGATAGTACGCCCATGTGTGTCATGTGGTAGCCCTTAACCAATCGCCTTGAGTCCGCAGGTGGACGAGAAGACGGAAGGCGAGCAGGGCTGGCTGTATGGCAGCTACCAGGGCAAGATGGGCTGGTTCCCTGAGAGCTACGTCGAGAAGCACAGCCAACCGGAATCTGCGGCCAGCACCAAGCAGGCTCTGATGCCCACAACTGCATCTACCTCAGTCTCTGCAAGGTAATGTTGCCCCTTGGTGTCCAGCATCTAAACTGGTCCTGTGTCATATCTGAATGCTTATGTGGGTCTCACTGACCCAAGCAAGGCGGAGGCTAATTCCAGTACCTTCCCAGCAGGACAGAGCACTCCTGGGGGGGCAGGGCAGAACTCTGCCTTCACTCCCACCCACCCTCCAGGCTCTGCCTCTATGGAGTATGGACAGGTAGTTATCCTGGGAGCGCCCCCTACCTGAAGAATACCGTAACTGTCTCGAGTGAGAATTCAGAACTGGCCCCACCCGATCGGTCGTGTTCTTTTTCTGTATTTCCACTGCATGCCTATGCGTATTTATGTGCCAGTGAGTCTGTGGCCTGTTTGCATGGCTGCATCTGAACCATGTCTGTTCAGAAGCCTTCAACTGCTTCTGCGACTGTCTTGCACGTTACTGCAGTATTTTGTTCTGTACTATGCTTTTTCTTTATTTATATATAACAATCAGAAGCAGGTTTGCTGTTTCTGGGGACCCATTTAAAAAGCCACTTTGGGGCCCCTCCACAAGGTGGTGACTTTGTGGCCAGCAAGGGGCCCCCAACACAAATGCATGATTTTATCGCCATAAACAAGTCAACTATGTTTGCTAATAGTGTAGTTTGTATATATGTTGTTTTTTTGGTCATATTTGTGCATGTGTTTGCACATATATAACAATACACTGAGATGTACCATGTATGCACGAGAGTGTTAACTTTCTAGGTATATTCATAAGTTGGTAAACTTTCATGTTAACATTTATCAAAATGTCCATTTTTGGGGGGATTTTTAAGGTAGTTTCAAGTACGTCTAGATCAGATCTTGTTTCCTGAGTGGTGTCCCGGCTGACAGACATGTTTTCTGCGTTGTCAGGTGGCAAGTGGCCTCCAGGTGCAAGCGCTGTGCTCCTGGACGGCCAAGACGGACAACCACCTGAACTTCTCCAAGGATGACATCATCACGGTGCTGGAGCAGCAGGAAAACTGGTGGCTGGGGGAGCTGAATGGGGTGCAGGGCTGAGCCGGAATGAGTAAGTGACACTCTTGGCGGTTCCTCGGGAGGTTCCAGAAGGGTTCTGGTTCTGCTCAGACCAAAGCCTGTCAGCTACCTGGAGACTGGTGGTCATTTACTGAGCCATTTCCTTATTCTAATTCCATATTTCTACGTATTTATTACTGAAGTGGTATTTGATTTGCATTTTTCGGGGCAGGCATCTAGGAGTGATTTTAAATAATCCCTGCCTTTTCTTTGTGACATGTTTGAGAAAATGTGCTAGATTTAGTATGGTAAATTTGGTTTGACTGATTGACTCAACACTTATGAATGCTATTGTGATGTTTTTGTGCTTATATTATTGGTTGAGATAAGCGAGATCAATTTGTAAGGGATTTTTTTCTTTTTCTATTGAAAAATGCGTATGAGCAGAATCGCCGATCCATTTTTTTTCACTTTATTTTGCCAGACCCCTATATTCTTCTGTGGATGAGTTCAATAACCCTGACAATACTCTACAAGAAGGTAAGTTTCTTTTCCAGGGAAGAATTTGAATGAAAAGAAGTTAAATTAAGCTAAGCAGAAGCGCATTTTGCATACATTGTGTCTTTCTTTGATACCCAACATTCCATTTTAGCCAGTCACTACTCTTCACTTTGTTTGGCCATCTGTAATTTGAAATCTTGACTTCTCTTGCGTACCTTTTAATCATCTTGATATTAATGGTATTGCTGCTAGCATGTCAGAAGTAACCTTGAAACAGGGTCTGGTGTGAGAGGCCATTGTCGAAAAGGAGAAAGCCGGATTTTGTCACTGGCTGTTGACCGTTGATTTTCTGTCTAATCAGAAGGCAGGTTTTGTGGCAGTTAAAAATCATTTGGCCATTCTGTCTCTCATCCAATCAGAGTATGTAGCCTTATATACCTATGAAAGCCCAGAGTCAGGAGACCTCACTTTCAACGAAGGAGACACCGTCGTTGTGACGGAAAGAGAAGGGGACTGGTGGAAAGGGTACATCGGAGACAGGAGTGGAGTCTTCCCCTCCAACTACGTAACGCCAAAGGAATCTGAAGTAAATTGTCATGAACGACTTTTCTCAGAGATACTTAAACTGCAGAGTTTATTGTCTATAAATAATAAATCATGACAGGCTAACTTTTGCTACTCTGACCTCTACCAATATGTGTGTCTGTCTACAGACATATAGCACCACTGGAAAGTCAGGTGGAGTCGGCAAAAAGCCAGGTAAGGATGCGGGATCCCACAGTCACCACTCAGTAAAGAGCCAAGAAATTCACTGGCAGCCACCACACACCTTTATCTTTGCCTTTCCGTTGATGCTGGTGCATCTGCAGCTAGGCTGTGTCCTGTATACAGATGAAACACAGCTGTGTTCAATAGTCTTTGCGAGTGCCGACTGTTGCGAAGCTCTATCTACCTTGAACACGTGTGCTTGTTTGCGTTCGCATTCATTTGTGAATGTGTATGACAGAGGTTGCCCAAGTGACGACTGCGTACACGGCCACCGGAGCGGAGCAGCTGAGCCTGGCCCCGGGACAGCTTATCCTCATCCAGGGCAAGAACCCATCTGGGTGGTGGCAAGGGGTTCTGCAGGTCTGTGGACCCGTGTTGTCATGATAGTGACGTTAATCAAATGTGGAGGCCGCCCATAATGAGGTCTAATCCTGGGCTGTTTTTGGGAGGAGGCATTGAAGTTGAGTTGCGGGTCTCTCTCAGGTCAGATGCATTTGTCCTAAATTAGGTTGGCATGTATGTCCTGATGAGGAACCTCTTGTCTTGTATCTGTCCAGGCTAGGGGTAAAAAACGCCAGAACGGATGGTTCCCCGCCTCCCACGTCAAGCTCTTGGGCCCCACCAGTGGGAAGTCCACACCAGCTCCAGTTCCAAGTAAGATCAACAGCATCACATGCCAAGATCTGCGATGATCTCCGTCTGCATCTTCCGTAACAGCCTTTCCTACATGTTGGCTGTTCCTTCAGTTTGCCAGGTCATCACCATGTACGACTACAAGGCGGGCAACGAGGATGAGATGAGCTTCTCCAAAAGTCAACTGATCAATGTGCTGAACAAGGACGATGCTGATTGGTGGAAAGGGGAGCTGAATGGCGTCGTCGGCTTGTTCCCCACCAATTACGTCAAGATGACCACGGAGTCCGATCCCAGTCAACAATGTAAGTTTAATTTTTTTCCCCCCCCAAGTAATATTTGTTTGTCTTGTTGATAGTTGCAAATGTCTTAAGATACAAAGTTTGCAGCCTAGTGTTTCATGCTGTTGGCAATAAATGAGAGAGCGGTAGTTCCAAAATCTAAGGTGGAAAGTGACCTTCGGGTAAAAGTTGACCCACGTTACAGTGCCCACCTGCATTGTATGGGTCTCTCAAAGGGCTGTTCTCCTGCTGACTGCAGCTCTACCAAGGCTACGGTTTGGCTTCCTGCTTGGGTCTGACTTTCTGAACAGAAATGGTTTGTGTCCAAAGATGAATCGAGAGAGTTTGCAGTAGCTGTGTGCTGCAGGGGAAACCTAAACACAGATAAGAAATGATTCATTGGTGACCTCATGGGAGGCCTGGTGATGTGAAGTAGGGCAGTTTGAAAGATACTACCTGGTATTGGCAAATGTCTTCATAAAAAACCATGATGAGAGGGTCGATGAGTTTCCACATCATGGCGTGCATACTCTCTCTTCTGCCATCCGCCTATTAGGACTGGGTTTCTTCTCAGAGTTGTGCTTCAGAGAAGCACTCCTCTCCTTCCATCCATCCGTCCACCCTCCTTACACTCTTCTCCTGCCATCTTTCCCTTCTTTCCCCCCCACCTTTCCCTCCATCTTTCCCTCTATCTGTGTTGTTCTTGTAGGACGGCATCGTTGCCTCTTCCTCCACAGCTTCTCAGAGCTGTTCAGATACCCTTTAGGTGCTCCATATCAGTCAATGCTTCCTCGCTGGATAGGGCCTGCCTTCTCATCAAATTCACTTTCTTTTACTTCTGCTTTAATATTATTATTATTATTATTATTATTTAAATTTTTTTCCTCATGTGTTGAAGCAGGTCCCACACACCTACCAGTCCAACAGCAAGTGCCCCCCTCTGTAATTTTTATATTCATGTTTTTAGTCTTTAAAATTGTTCTTGCTTATGATGCAAAGCAATTACAATGCCAGTGATAGATGCTGATGCCATATTTAAAGTATAAAGCATATCATTTAAACAGCTTTTTGGGAGAGCGTGAAGGTATGTAGAGTCATAGTCATTAACTATTTAAAACATATTTTTCTTTCAAAAATGGCTTTTTACCCTAAGTGCAATTGAGTATCCTAACTTTTTTTTGTTTGTTTGTTAAAACGTCTCTCACTGACAGTTATATCTGAATGTTACTGCGCAGATGGAAAATCTGGGATAATCTGTGCAGGCAACGGTGCGTTTACGCTTAGCTTGTAGTTCAGTTATGGGCTACGTACCGTTGGGTAATTGCATAAGTGTGTGTGCGTGTGTTCACAGTATGAATTCACATGTACACAGACACATGCTTTCCATTGGTAGGTTTTTTTTGCCAACCCCATGAGTGCAAACCTAACCCTAACCCTAACCCTAACCCTGCTAACCCTAACCCTAACCCTAACCCTAATCCTCTCCCTCTACGAAATCCCATGGCTTTAGCTATAGTACTGTGCTCAGTGCTGGTCAACCCATTAGGTGACATAGGCAGCCACCTGGGGTGCCATCTTTTGGTGAGGCGCTGCCTTAGCCAGCCAATATCACTTTGTCGCAGACAGGGGGCCCTGGTGGTGTAGCTTGCCTACGGCGACACATGAGCTTCAACGATTACTGGCTGTTTACGTACTTCTTTAAGTACTGTGTTTTGCCTATGGGTATAGTGTGTAGAATATTCGTCATACATACCTAGACTAAGGGGAAACCTTTGTTGCCTTACATGTAGTTGTGTATTTTGAGGGTGTTATTTGTTATAATGTATGGAGTGGAAGGGTATTCAAGCAGGCAGTCATACACTGGTTGCAGCCTTCATCTTTTCCCTATGTGGGGGTCGGTGAGCCATTCGAGGGTCAAAGTTCTGGGTCCTTGCTTCACTGTTTGCTGTTTTTTCCGAACACTCGCGGCGGGCTTTGGTGGACTTTGGTTTGCCCTGTTAGTGCCCCGGTGCAGTGTCTGCCGCTTTCCCGCCTGAGGGGGTTTGGACCAGGATGCTGTGAGTTTTCAGCTGATCTGCCATAATACTGGAAATGTTTTAGAATATATTTTTTTTTGCTTTAAGTGACCTTAGGGAGGTAACGTCAATGTAAATGCCCCCCCCCCCACCAAGATGGAGTGGTTAATTCAGGTAATTATATGCATAACCTTTAACGAAACAAGGCCTGCTGGTGTTTAACAGTACATGTTTTGCGGTTTCTGGGTTCTAACAAGTTTAAAAACTAGTTATAACTAAGATACATGTCTTTATTTAATAATAATTGATACTTTATTGAGCCCTATGGGGAAATTCTCTTTACGCCACCCCCAGTTTGCTTTCTGTAAGTGACAGCAAGCTGGCCGCAAAGGGTAGCCACCCATAGCAGCATCCAGGGAGCTGGGGGTTAAGGGCCTTGCTGAAGGACCCGCAGATGTACTGAGGCTGGGCGAAAAACGAGGCTTTAGCCCACTGAGCCTCACACTTTGCTTTTTCATGCAACTTAAAATGAAAATCTGCCTTGCCATTGATTATTTGGTTATTGATAAAATTCAGATGTTAGATGGGCTAATTCTTTTTTTGGTCACTAAGGTTTAGACTCTGAAGATTATCCTTCTGCATGGTGCCTGCTGACTATTTGGTCCATGCCAGTGTAACTATTAGCCAGAGGTAAATGTTGACAATGTCCTTGGAACAAATGCTAAAGAATCGTATTACTCGGTTAAGGATAAAAATGGCAGATTTGGTGGTTTATAAAGTGTGGTCTTTTGCTCTCACATCAGGGTGAAACTCTCTGTGCCTCAGTGTTCAAGAAATCATCACTGCTGCGGCACTTTGTAGTAAAACTACAAGCATTTTGAATGTAACCTGGTTTGCCCAGATTTTACTCTTAGTTGTATTGACTTATTTTATTTTATATGAAAGTGCAGTTTAATGAAAAAAAAATGGATGACTGTGATATTGTGTGCTCAGTCTACAATATGTGTGATTACTTGCAGTAAGGCATAGAAATGTCTGAATAAGGTATTTAACAGCTGAAAAATATCCTCTACTTGGAAAACATTTTGCAAGCAATTAAAGGTTTGCTCTGTTTATGCAAATTTGCAATCTGTTTATGCTGCTGGCAAGAGAGATGCATTTTGAATGAATCCCTTGCATTAATTGTTAAACTATGCAGTTTGAGGTTTCATTTGGCCCCACTGGGAATTTACCCACAGTGCATTGGCAGTAGTCAAGTCAGTTTGTCTGTGTTAAAGTTCCCAAGCTGTGTTACTTTGAAAATGTGCCTCAAATTATACATATGTACATTTATCGTGAAAATAAAGGATTTGCTTAAAAAGCACCTGCTTTTTTTTGGCAAGTCATTGTCTTACACAAGGATGGTGTGAGGTTTGGTTATTAGCGTCTAATATATATATATATCCAGGACCAGGTTATTCAAGAAGCTAAGCACTAGGATGGTTACAGTCCCAGGCAAAATGGGTTCGAGAGAGGAAACCTGGCTGCGGTTTTTAAGGCTTGGGGATGAGGCTCATGCAAAAAGGCGTATTGAAAGTTACCCAATGGAGTTTCAGCGTCTGCGCGCATCTGAATTTTCAGCAAAAGGTAAGACGGACGGGAGGGTTGTTCTCGCGCAGTGACTTAGCGACAGCTCCGGGTAGCGGCTTCTCAAGCCAGTGGTTTAGCCACATGTTTGGGGCCACGCAAGACAGCTGCTGACCGCGGCTGCCCCCCCCCCCACTCCCACCCCCACCCCCGTCATCCCCGACCCTGCAGGGTGTGCTGACCTGACCAGCCTGGACACCATGAGTCCGCAGGAGAGGAAGCGACAGGGTTACATCCACGAGCTCATTGAGACGGAGGAGCGATACATGGCTGACCTTCAGCTGGTCCTGGAGGTATGATCTGCAGTGGGGCCCCCGTGAGGTCTTTGCACTTCAGTCTGCTTTAAGCATTTGCAGTTTTGAGTTTTTATATTCTTGTCATGGATCTCATGTATAGGGCTTTGAGTGTAGGTTTTTGTGCCAGAACATGTTTAACTTATTTTCCCTAACATTTTGTTATCCCTCTTAACCTTTACTAACCCTTTCCAACTTTGCCCGTCTCTCATTTTTTTTTCTCCAGGTGTTTTACAAGCCCATGTCTGAGTCGGGACGCCTGACAGATGTTGAAATGGCCATGATCTTCGTCAACTGGAAGGACCTGATTATGTCCAACACCAAACTTCACAAGTGTGTCTTTCCACAAGCTTGTTTCTTCTTGGTAGCTGAAATTCTTGGGAATGAAACGTGATCCGATGCTGCCACCTTGCTCTAGGAATACGAACTGCGAGTATCGTGTCCCACAACAGCAAATGTCATAGGCAGAGTGAAGTCCCAGAAATAGAGAAGTGCCAGGAAAAGGAATTATCTATGCAGTCGATGGATAATAACAAAACAGGCTGCACAGTTTTTGCACTTAAAGAACTGACTGGAATGTTTGTTGAGAATGGCACTGGCCAGCATTCTGTTTTTGAAACTCACCTGAACTTTTACGAAGAAATTGCTTGGTACTGGACTTGGCGGCCTTTGCGGTTTTGGTGATTGTGTTTGTGAATGGCAGGGCACTGAGGGTGAGGAAGAAAACGGGTGGCGAGAAGATGCCGGTGCAGATGATTGGGGACATCCTGGCCTCGGAGCTCTCGCACATGCAGGCCTACATCCGCTTCTGCAGCTGCCAGCTTAACGGTGCAGCCCTGCTGCAACAAAAGACTGACAAGGAACCCGAGTTCAAGGACTTCCTCAAGGTGAGGAATGGTGGGCAGCAGCCCTGGAACAAATGGGAGGGGTAGATAGTTCATTGTTAAAGGCTGTTCCAGAGCGATCGGTAAGCGGGAGAATTGCAGCCGTCCAAATGTCCTCAGTGAAAAAGCGGTAGCGGGTTAAATGGATGTTGAACTGTTCTTTATTTTCTTCTGAAATGAATTACAAAGATATCTTGCGGGCCAATACTATGTTCTATGAGACCTCTGGACTCAACTCTTCTAAAGCACCTAGACTGAAATTTAGAGTGGTGCTTTAGATAAGGACGTAGGCTAGGGTTTCTGACTCCTAAGTGTGTGTGTGTCTCTCTCTCAGAAAATCGCTACAGATCACCGGTGTAAAGGTATGCCACTGTCCAGCTTCCTGCTGAAGCCTATGCAGAGAATCACCCGCTATCCACTCATCATAAAGAACGTAAGTCCTGCACATTGTCACCCGTGGTCCCTCCTTCAGTGTGCGATGTGGGAGGCATGACGAATTAGCCTCATCCAATTTGCCTTGGATTTAGCTCAATTTGGGTTGCTGCTACGTATGACTTTGCCCTGCCAAAGATGCAGTTCGTGTCAATTCCTTTGGGGACCAAATGATAATGGTTGTGACCATCATCATGGTCAGCAAATACAAGAAAGAATGTGCTGTTTTGCTGGAGTTAAATACCAATGAAATGCAAAAACTTCAGGCAGAAGAGTGAGTGTTGGGGAAAGCGCCCGGCGTTTCCACCCCAACTCCACATTTACGAGACACACACAGGTTACAGTTTTACTTGCAAGGGTACCCACACTCTCTGCAATGCAAACTACAGCAGAATGTGTTACAAAGGGTGGTTCCCCTTGGCTTCTTTATTTATAGTCAATGGGGGGCGCAAGAGAGGGAAGTGAGATTCTTATCTAAGTAGGCAGCTGTTAACCACCTACTTAGAGTACAATAGCTAAGAGTATGTGGCTAGAAGATAAGAAATAACGTATACATATATATTTACACTCATTGCTGATCATACAGAAATGATTAACAACTGTTTCTTCAACCTAACAGTTGCAAGCAGCAGCCTGACAAAGCAGCAGCCTGACCCTGACAAAGCAGCAGCCTGACAAAGCAGCAGCCTGACAAAGCAGCAGCCTGACAAAGCAGCAGCCTGACAAAGCAGCAGCCTGACAAAGCAGCAGCCTGACAAAGCAGCAGCCTGACAAAGCAGCAGCCTGACAAAGCAGCCTGTTTATCATGACAGTATGATCAGAAGCATCAACATTGTAGAAGTTGCAAAAGCACTTTAGGTACAACCTTCATTTAGACCACATTGTCATTATCCTGGAAAACATTTAATTCCGTTTCTTCAGGTCCGAGCCCTGCACGGGTGCTTTCGGCTCGGCCGTCATTATGAATTATATGTCTTCTTCATCGCCATCGCTGGAAACAGGCTCTGTCTCTATAGTTTGGGTAAGGGAGAGAAACATTGTACTGCGTGTCCGAAAAGCAGCATTAAGAGCTTGATTAATAAACATTTTCAAACATGGTATAACAGTAATAAAACAACAGAAAAATAAAATGAAAAACAAAAGAAGAGGTAGGCATGTTTTCATCAGTATTGACCACCATGTTCCTGTAATAAACCAGTCTAACCAGGATGAGGAGGACTGCGGTCGACTGTCCATGGTCATCACTTTTTGTAAGTTTCGGAGGCGGTCTAAGGCAGATGTTATATTGGGTGAGTGCACATTGTCAGGAATGTAAGTGCAGCACGTTTGGTTCAGGAGGACACATACTCCTCCTTGTGCGGCTGTCAGTAGGTCTAATGCCATACGATTCTGGATTACCATCTGTCTGGTTATGTCTAATTGTTCATTTTGTTTTTGGTTAATCAGTATCGAATCATTCATAAATAGACCTAGTCTATAATTTAGAGTTTCTACGCGTAGCATGAGTTTTCCAATTCCTAGCCCAGGGAACAGGGCCAGCATAACTTTACTGCCTGTTCCCCACAATTTATGTTCAGCGGGCACGTCGGTTCCCCACACACTATCATGGGGTTGTATTGATATCGAACGCCTTCTCCTGCTTCTGAAGAAAGTTTTACTTTCCTGTGCTATCAGGAAGGTGTGATCTGAAACAAAAATAAGAGCGCACACTCCAAACCAGTTCGGTGGTAAGACAAAGTATGCACGAGGTCCACACAACCATGCTACTCCGTCCACCCAATATGTTCCATTACTGGGGCGAAGCATCGAAATTGGAGATCCATACATGCTGTCTACATATGTTAGGTTACAGTTCGTGGTGTTTCCTCCTATCCATCGCGTACCATTATCTTGCTTAAAACAAATGGCATGCTGATATGTCAGTGGGTCTCGGTCCATCAAGACAGAAAAAGGAAGTGAGACATTAGTTTTAGCAACAGCGAAGTCTACCCAGAAATCCTGTATACAGGTACCATTTTGAAACCCAACGTCATCTGGGTAGTTTCCTGTAGCCTCCTGATACTTAATTCGGACCACTGTCATTCTATTAGTCCCAGGTATAGTTATGTTCACATCTTCCCCTGCTAGCGAAAATATAAGGGAAAGACGGCTCTGGTATCCTATTCCTGCGAAAGAAGCAGCGCACTTGGCTTGGGATATGTTCATAGCTTTACCATACACCGTAGGTCCTTCACTATGAGTGGGCATTACTGAACAAACATAGCAATTTGTCACATTTTTCGCTGTTACAGTATCATGTACATATCGGTACCAGTAGTTTTGCATAAATGGATGTGAGTGGTCAGCGGGCAACGGGCGTAGATGGAAGTCATCATGGGTCCATCGCCGTAGGTGCTGTAATGGAGCTGGTGAGAGCCAGGACAACCATACAAGTCCTACAACAAGAATGACCCCTAGAGTCACTTTACCACATCCCCACCCTATCAGGGCCATCCTAAATAGAGTGCAGCTCAGTTGTTTTCTTCACCGGGTTGAGACAACAGCACCCTATTGGTTACTGTGCCTTTGTAGCGGACTTCCACTGCTACTCTGTTGCTGAGGCCTCTGATAAGGGCTTGATGGGTTTACAGTGACTTTTGTGTATCCAGGAAGGTCGTTCTGCGATCTTTACTGCTGTTGGTGTTGTGAGGAGGACTTGATAAGGACCGTCCCACCGAGGTGTGCTCCAATCTTTCCGCAACAGGACCTTGACCAGGACCCAATCTCCCGGCTGCAAGTTATCCTGTTGAGTAGAAACAGAATTTACCGGCAGACTACTGGGGCTATGTTTTTGTTGTGATGTTAGTAGTTTACGCATCCAATCAGCCAGCGTATTTTCTCGGTCTGCTTTTTCTATGTCATTCATTTCAGTTGCTAGGGGAAATGGTCTACCATACACTATTTCAAAAGGTGTTAATCCTGCAGGAGTGGGAGTTATTCTCATCCATAATTTTACTAGAGACAAACATTCTGGCCACGGCCTTTTTGTCTCTTCCATTGTCTTTTTTAGCCTTGTTTTAATAGTGCCGTTGGTCCTTTCCACTAAGCCTGCGCTCTGGGGGTGATACGCACAATGATTCTTAAGCGTAAAACCTAATGCTTGTGAGCAAAGGGACATAGTCTGATTTACAAAATGAGTCCCATTGTCTGATCTTATAATATGAGGTATGCCATAGGTAGGGAAATAATGGCTTACCAAACATTTTGCAACGGTCATTGCATCACAATGCTTTACAGGGTATATTTCTACCCACTTAGAAAAGGTGTCTATAATAACTAGACAGTATTTCTTTCCTTGTGACCAAGATAATTCAATAAAATCCATATGTACAACTTGAAACGGATACTCAGCTGTGGGGAACTGGCCATGTTTTGGTCTGATGTTTCCTTGTGCATTGTGTTTACAACAAATTAAGCATGTCCTACAAAATTGTTTTGCATAATCAGAAAAATTTATAGCATAGAAATATTGTTGTATGATATGTACCATCCCTCCTGTTGAGACATGAGTATTTCCATGGCTCACCAAAGCAGCTGTTTTGTATAAATTTTTTGGTAGGATGGGCTTGTCATTCATATAGTAAACTTTCTCTCGTTGTATTGCTCCTCTTTTGATCCAACTTTGTACTTCTATTTTAGGAGCATGAATCTGTGCATCACATAGCACATCGCTATCTATAAAAAGAATGTCTGCCACTGATAAGGTAGGTTGTTTCAGTGCCGCTTCTTTGGCGGTTTTATCTGCAAAACTATTTCCTGCGGTTTCTGCAGAGTCATCAGTCTGGTGTGCTTTGCATTTGCACAGTGCAAAGTGAGTCGGTAAATGCACAACGTCTAATAATCTAAGTAGCAAATTCGTTCTAAAACCTCTATTTTTCCAGACTCTTGCATGGTGATGGACAGCTGCAAACACATATTGACTATCAGTGTAGATAGTAAGTGACTTGTTCTTGAACAGTTCACATGCCCTGATCACAGCATAAAGTTCAGCCGCTTGTGCTGAACAAGTAGAAGGGAGTGCATTGGCTTCTAACACTTCAGTAGATGTAACTACAGCATACCCAACTTTATTTTTTTCCATATCATTTTTTGATGCTGAGCCATCTACATAAACAACTTCTGATCCTGGTATAAAAGTTTGCAGAATATCTGCTCTTGGTTTTGTTTGTTCTTCTATTGTTGCTTTGCAAGAATGTGGCTCCCCATCCTCTGCGGTAGGGAGAAGCGTACTAGGGTTCAATAGGCCACACCGCTGAAGTTCAATGTTACGTTGTGAGAGCAAAAGTGACACTAAGGTAAGATGTCTTGTATGTGTTAAGAATGGAAGCGGTGTCTGCAACAAGATTAGAGACACAGAATGAGGAACTTTAAGTATGAGGGGGTGACAAAGTACCAATTCTGCTGATACCTTTACTGCTTCTGCAGCAGCTGCACAGGCCTGTAAACACTGTGGAAAGCCAGCTGCTACTGCATCTAATCGTTTTGAATAGAATGCTAACGGTCTCTCTTTTGCTCCGAATGGCTGTGTTAATACTGCTTTCATATAACCTTGATTAGCATCTACACATAGGGTGAATGGTTGTTGATAATCTGGTAGAGCAAGGGTCACATTGGTTTGCAACATTCTTTTTAAATTTGTAAAAGCATTTTCTCCGTCCTCAGTCCATTGTATTTTGTCCTTTAGAGTCATCTCCTTCCCGTATATTAAATTTTGCAAAGGTTGAACTAGAAAAGCATAATCTGGTAACCATTCTCTACAATAATTGCATCTGTTGTTTAGTCTGTGGTTTAGGTGCTTCCTGTATAGCTTGTTTCCTTATCTCTAGCAGCGAGCGACCTTTTTGTGAAAGGTTATGCCCTAAATAGACAACTGTCTTTTTGCAGTACTGCAACTTCTGTTTAGAAGCTTTATGTCCAGTATTGTATAAATGCTGAAGCACAGTTAGGGTAGTTTCTTTGCAATGTTGTTCTGAATCTGCTGCTATTAAGATATCATCCACGTATAGTAATACCTGACTATGTGATGGTATTTCACAGGTACTCATAGAGTATCTAAGGGCCATGGTATATACATGTGGGCTTTCAGAAAATCCCTGAGGGAGTCTAGTATATGTATATTTTTTCCCTTTATAGGTAAATCCAAATAAATGTTGAGAATCAGGGTGCAATGGTACTGAGAAAAATGCATTACTAAGATCCACTACTGAGAAGTAGCTTTTATCAGGAGTCAATGAGTTGAGCAATAAGTGTGGGTTAGGCACGTCTGGTGCTGCATGTTGCACTATGTTATTAACAGGTCTTAAATCCTGCACCATGCGCCATTTCCCTGTATGTCCCTTCTGGACTGGAAAGATAGGAGTGTTGCAAGTGGCTTCAGGAGCCTCTCGCAATATTCCTGATGCTAACATGTCTTGCACTACAGGGGCTATACCTTTCTCTGCTTCAGGTTTTAATGGGTATTGCCGGACGGTGTTCTGATTTCACAGTTACTTTGTAAGGTGGGAATCCCTTTACCAGCCCTACATCAGTGGGGGAGGACGACCACAACCCTTCTGGAAGGCGATCTAGATCTGGACATGATCCCTCCTCCAGGGTTGAAAAAATTTGTCAGGTTGGGTCCTTTAAGTGTGTGGTGGGAGTGGTTTGAACTCTCCATCCCAAAGGAAACCGCCACACATTGTGTTTCTCATCATAGCTCCAACAGGAGCCAGATACGGGTTGGTAGTCATTGTAACTGTGCATAGAATCTCGTAAGAACATCTCTACATCTCTCCACTGCATCTGGGGTGGTTTTGAAAGAGATACGTGTGGTGTTCTCTCTCTAAATACAGCTTGTTGCTTGTTAGATAAAATGACTGAGGCTGCTGAAAACCCAGTGGTGGGGTTAACATACATATATTATACAAGTGTCTTGGAGGGCATGAAACGTTTTGTCATAGACATAATCTGGTCCAAGGGTGTCTTTGTACCACATAGTGACGTGTAAGGCATCGTCAGGCATGAACTGGGCCTGTCTAGGGGACTGCTTTTCTCTAGTTTTCCGCAATAATTCTCGTGTCTGTGCAGTTCCCCCTAGGTCCAGAGACCAGTAATATTGTGGTGTTGTGGTTCCTTGCACAACATAAGCTTCCTCATTTACGATTGCTTTCATGCCAGTGGCTGTGGCAACCACGCTAATGCCCATTTGTACCATAAGGTCTCGACCTAACAAGTTAACAGGACAAGAAGGGCTTATTAACACCTGTGCTTGACATTCAAGTCCAGTTTCCTTATCTTTTACTGCAACTGGGTTTGTTAACTGATGTCTGTCTGTCTGACCTCCTGCCGTTTTTATATTTATGACTGATGAAGAATATGTGACTCCGGGAGGACTGGAGGTTAGGACAGTCCTACATGCTCCAGTGTCACACAGACATTCATATACTTTGCCGTTTATGACTAACTTCCGACTTGGCAAGGTTTCCCACTGCCTTTCTGCTAATAACTGACACACTGCTTGTAAATCTATTTCCTTATCTAAAAGGTCTTGTAAAGTGACCTCCGTTTCCTTTCTTAAAATCACCTCTGTTTTGCCTCGGATGGTGTCGGTAACAGGGGCCTCCGAGGGGGGTCATTGATCATTGTTTTCAATGGAGTTTGGGTTATATGGTTGTTTCCCTACTCTACAATTCCTAGCTAAGTGTCCAGGTTTCCTGCATGTCCAGCAAATGTTATCTTGCTGAGACGAATTCCTGTAATTGTTTCTGAAAACACCTCTCCCCCTTCCTCGGCCTCTTGACCTTCCTCTGAATCCTCCCCTCCCCGGAGGATTCATTTGCACTAACGCTACTACATCTGAGGCGCTGAATATTGTGTCTGTCTTTTCCTGTTTCTGCGCTCTCTGCGCGTGTTGGGCATATTCTAGTGCTTGTTGGACTGAACCAGTATTCTGATGTACCCAATGTTTGTCAAGATATTTTCGCAATTCGGGCTTTAGGCCTGCGACAAAAGCTCGTTTTAGCTGTTGTTGGTACACTCCTACTGCCTCTTCATCAAATGGGATCCCTGAGTTTCCTCTAAATACAACTCTCATTCTATCCATAAAATCCTCAGGTTCCTCTCCATCTTTTTGTTTACATTGCGCTATTCTGCCATAATCTGCTCGTCTCATAAACACTATCTCTATCCTTCCATGTAATTGTTGCATACTCTGTTTTCTACGTACATCTCTTAACTTACTTTGTTCCAACCATGCATCAGAAAAAACATATTCTTTTTTTCTGTCTTTACCTTCTTTCTTATTGGTAGTCTGTAACATCTCCAGTTTTAAGTTTAGCTTTTATACAAAAGTCTGTGAGCTTTTATATATATCTGGAGTGTGGAGTTTTCCTTCAAACCCATGTTTTTTCCTCCATCTACTTATTTGTCCTGATCCTGGCTTATATCCTTCCATAAACTTCTCATCTCCCTCTAGTTCCATTTGTTTACTTTGATTCTTCCCCATTGTTACCTTTTAATGGATACACTACAAAAAATAAAAAATCCTAAAAGCAAGTATCTGGCATGAGACCTCAGGAGGACACTAACACGGCCTTCTACTGCTCCCTATTAGAGCAGCGGTGTTAGTTTTCAGGGATGAAACCCGTCCTTGATCCTTCAGTCACCAGTATGTTGTTGCTTTTAGGGTGGATCGTGTAGGTTAATCTAAAACCTATAAAAACACATCCACATACATCAATATATATATTTCCAACAACGCCTACTTTCTCTCCCGGTTAATTTCGGCTAACCTCAACCACATGCATGTCTTGGCCACCTACTTATTTAGGTGCCGTATCTCTCACTTGGCCACCTACTCACTTAGGTGCCGTATCTCTCACCTGTATAGTGTGCTCTCTGATCCGTCACCGAGGTCCTTCAGACATCACCAGACGTCGAGCGCAGTTCTAACCACCGGCCTGATGACGAATTCACATCACAGGTCTTTCTTGCACCCGACTTCGAGTGGCTGTCGACAGACTTCGGTGTCGCTTCTCTCGGCGTACTGGAGACGTCTTCGGGGTTCCTCGGATCCGGCTCGAAGGACCAAATTCTATGTTGGGGAAAGCGCCCGGCGTTTCCACCCCAACTCCACATTTACGAGACACACACAGGTTACAGTTTTACTTGCAAGGGTACCCACACTCTCTGCAATGCAAACTACAGCAGAATGTGTTACAAAGGGTGGTTCCCCTTGGCTTCTTTATTTATAGTCAATGGGGGGCGCAAGAGAGGGAAGTGAGATTCTTATCTAAGTAGGCAGCTGTTAACCACCTACTTAGAGTACAATAGCTAAGAGTATGTGGCTAGAAGATAAGAAATAACGTATACATATATATTTACACTCATTGCTGATCATACAGAAATGATTAACAACTGTTTCTTCAACCTAACAGTGAGTATGGGTATTGTGAAATGTTGGATGTCAACTGTTACAAAACGTGCTGCACCAGTTTATTTATGGATGGATGGATGGATGGATGGATCTGATTAACATCAAACCGCCAGTAACTTCACTCTACCCTGAACTCCACAGTCCTTGTCCAAAGACAGAGTTCATTCTTAGGCAGGTCCCAGACCTATTTCCAAATCTCCTGCTCCCCAGATTCTCGAGAACACTCCAGAGAATCACTTGGACCATGGACACTTGCGGGAGGCTCTGGACAGGGCCGAGGAGCTCTGTCTGCAGGTCAACGAGGGGGTCCGGGAGAAGGAGAACTCCGACAGGTTAGAGTGGATTCAGAGCCATGTCCAGTGTGAAGGCATCACTGAGGTGAGCACATCTAATGCAACTATATCACGAAGCTCTTGTCTATAGCCTGGGTTTTATATAATCTACAATATTCCCTCCTGAAGTTCTTAACAAATGTTTGTTTACATGCACAGCCTCTAACAAAGTCGTCTACAGAGTTAATCCTACTACAAGTTAGGGTCTGGATTTTTGCAGCTTTCCTACAGTTTACTGGACACTTCCAATTGTTCCATTTCCCTACAGAACTTGATATTCAACTCCTTGACCAACTGCCTGGGTCCCCGAAAGCTGCTACACAGCGGCAAGGTCTATAAAACTAAGAGCAACAAGGAGTTATACACCTTCCTCTTCAATGACTTCCTGCTGCTCACCCAAGCAGTGAAGCAGTTCACCTCATCAGGGACGGATAAGCTCTTCAGTCCCAAGTGCAACATGCAGTTCAAGATGTACAAGAACGTGAGACTCTTTTTCATGCTGGGGAGTAATGGAGGGGGCTAGCAATACCAGACAGTTACATTTACGGCACAAAATCATACATTGCGTTTTAAATGAACTTTTCATATCCATACAATTCGGAGTAGAACTTTCTAGAAAGAGGTGCCATTTCCTTAGTTGTATGTTTAGCCCATTTTTACGGGCTTTCTCTACTGTGTGTACTTCCAATTTAATGCGAGTCTATGACCCGATTTTGGTCTTCTATCCAACCAGCCCGTGTTTCTAAATGAAGTTCTGGTGAAGATGCCCTCCGATCCGTCTAGCGATGAGCCAATCTTCCACATCTCCCACATCGACCGTGTTTATACTCTCAGGACAGAGAACATCAATGAGTGGGGAAGGAAGGGAGTTAGAGAAGAGACTAAGGAGAATTGAACAAGGAAGCTGTGGCTTCAGTCCACAAGGAGGCTCCCTCGGTGTCCTGTTCTGGTAACAAATCAGGTGTTTCTTCTTATTTAATCAATCAGGACTGCCTGGGCGCAGAAAATCAAAGCTGCTTCAGAACATTTCATAGAGACTGAGAAGAAGAAGCGAGAGAAAGCTTACCAAGGTGAACTATTTTATTTGCATTTAATCCTTTTCAGTGTCTTAGCATAACCCTTCAGTCCAGTTTGATTATGTAATGGTTTTATTCATCTGTCTACAAAATTGCTTGTCCTTTTCCTATTTAATTTAGTTATATGTATGTGTGTGTGTGTATATTTATGTATCTGTAATATAAAATCCTCTAAGTCACCAGTATATATTCATTACCCTATTCAGTGTTTCAGAACCCTGACCCCATGTTTTAGTCCATGTTGGACGTTTCACAGCCAGAACCTACAAACCCCATGAGCAAGAATTTGTTTCTTCCAACCAGTTGAGCATAGAGAGTCAGTCAAAGGCTACTCAACTGGTTTGTAAAAACAAAATCTTGGTCTGAGTTTGTAGCTGAGCACTGGTTTTTCCTGAATTTGAGTTTCCCTCTTTTACACAGCCTGTCCTTCCAGTGAACACATCCGTTGCAGTTTAAGAACCTACTACTTTCCCTTTTGGTTGCTGTACAGTCTATTTATGCAGACCTTCATTACTGAACCCTTGATAACCCTATCATAGACTGCAGTGCCCCATTAACTACAGTTTTTTTTTCCAGTTGCTGTATCTTATTTCTGCCAATTCCTTGGGAGTTCCTTGCATCTTAACTTCTTTATTATGAATCTTATTTATTGTTCCTTGGTCTTTCGACTCATGCATCACTTGCTGTATGCATTTCCAGCTCGTTCCCTGAAAACCAGTGGCATTGGCCGCCTGCTGGTCACTATTTTGGAGGCCACAGAGCTCAAGCCCTGCAAGCCCAATGGTGAGGGTCAAAGGTCAAGTCCTATCTCCCGAAACTCCAGCCGCTAACCCCCTAATGCCTTGTACCTCATGTATGGCTTGATGGTTGGGTTTAATGGTTTTTTTTGATGGCCTACACCCTCCAGGAAAGAGTAATCCATATTGCGAGGTGACCATGGGGGCACAGTGTTTCACCTCCCGGACAATAAATGACACAATCAACCCCAAGTGGAACTTCAACTGTCAGTTCTTCATTAAGGACCTGTACCAGGATGTTCTATGTGTCACCATCTTCAAGAGGGACCAGTTCTCTCCCGATGGTTAGTCCTTTCTTCAGATGTTTATTTCTCCTCTTTTTACACGTTGACACTTCCTGAAATTCGTCTTGGGAACAGTTCTGATGTTAAATGTGCTGATGTTAAATTTCCCTTAGAAAAATTTGGGTGTCATATTTGAAGTTTCGTCTTGTTTTTTTTTTTTTTAATTTAACTTTTAATTTATTTTTAATTTATTTATTTATTACACGTCATTTTAAGTTTCTCCATGGGGTATCACTGTGGTTTCATGCTTCAGGGTTCTGGTTCCATATCCTCCCCCTGGTTCTGTGTGTGTGAGTTTGAACATTCTCTTTGTATTTGTACGGGTTACTCCTACAGCCCAAGAACACATACAGATGAACTACGTTCTCTACTTTATGCCCTGGTATATTCTGCAGTCTCACTGCAACCCTTCTACTAGATAATTTCTTTTGTGTTTGACCGTTTATTTCTTTCCCCCCCCTATTGCTTAATTTCTTTCATTGTGCCACAATGGCCTGTGTTCTATTACTAGCGTTTGATGGTGGCCGCTTTCATCATGGCTGCTTGTATCATTGTTAGACTTCCTGGGCCGCACTGAAGTTCCTGTGGCCACCATCAAGAAGGAGCTGGAAAACAAGGGAGCAGCGACAAGGCGCCTGCTGCTGCACGAGGTGCCGACAGGCGAGGTGTGGGTGCGCCTGGACCTGCAGCTGTTCGACCAAAAATCTCTCAAATGAGGCGACGCGGATTGGTGCCATGCCATACGCCCCCCGCCCCGCCCCCGCCTCCACCCCGCTTCCCAAGACAAACGGACAGAGCTGAGGCTTCCTGACGAGATGCTCATTCCGATCCCCGGAACCAGCGGCAAGCATCAGCAGAGCAGGTTCTAGGCTGATGCCACGGGCAGTCCGGCTCCAGCACAGACAGGGTTCTGCCACGTTCACTCGCCAGGTGGCGTCTGTGAGCTGAGAGCTGTATGCCAGTGCTGCTGGAGACCGTCTGGACTCCTGAGTACTTCTGATAATGTGGACGTTTGACACAAATGCAAAATATAGGAAAGCCCTTTTGGGACTGATTATTGTTTACCACTGGATATGGTAATATCTCAGGTTTTTGTTTTTCCTGTCAGTTGTTTATAAAACCAAAAATATATTATGTCAATATCTTATCTTATTTTAATTATACAAATTCGGTACCTGTGAGACAAACCAACTTTACCAAGGAACAAATTTTTTTTTTTTTTTTAAAGAAAAATCTTCCCTCACTGAAAGCAAGATGGATGTATGCAGTGTATGTTGTACTGAATACTAACACAGGACTTTGGTAAAACTAAGTTTATTACAAGAATCACACTACCCTGTAACTGTCAATAGGTCGTTTTTTTGTTTCCCCTAACATTATTTAGTGTCAGCAAACCACAGCACATACAAATGTTTGGAAACATATTGTCACTCCTAGATACATCACATTTTACTACTAAAGACGTTATGTTGCTTCATGTGGATTTAACTAACAGTTCCTTAATTGCTTATGCATTCATTCCACTGTTAAAATATTGTTATATGATTTTAACATTTCCACTCAGAAAATCTTAATTCATAAAGGTATGAATGGAAACTAAAACAGGTAATTCTGAACCTTATATGTAAGACACACATCAGGTCAGGTTCAGGGTGCTGCTTTGTCAGGGTGCTGGTTTGTCAGGGTGCTGGTTTGTCAGGCTGGTGGTTTGTCAGGCTGCTGGTTTGTCAGGCTGCTGGTTTGTCAGGGTCAGGCTGCTGGTTTGTCAGGGTCAGGCTGCTGGTTTGTCAGGGTCAGGCTGCTGGTTTGTCAGGGTCAGGCTGCTGGTTTGTCAGGGTCAGGCTGCTGGTTTGTCAGGGTCAGGCTGCTGGTTTGTCAGGGTCAGGCTGCTGGTTTGTCAGGGTCAGGCTGCTGGTTTGTCAGGGTCAGGCTGCTGGTTTGTCAGGGTCAGGCTGCTGGTTTGTCAGGGTCAGGCTGCTGGTTTGTCAGGGTCAGGCTGCTGGTTTGTCAGGGTCAGGCTGCTGGTTTGTCAGGGTCAGGCTGCTGGTTTGTCAGGCTGCTGCTGGTTTGTCAGGCTGCTGCTGGTTTGTCAGGCTGCTGCTGGTTTGTCAGGCTGCTGCTGGTTTGTCAGGCTGCTGCTGGTTTGTCAGGCTGCTGCTGGTTTGTCAGTGTCAGGCTGCTGCTGGTTTGTCAGTGTCAGGCTGCTGCTGGTTTGTCAGTGTCAGGCTGCTGCTGGTTTGTCAGTGTCAGGCTGCTGCTGGTTTGTCAGTGTCAGGCTGCTGGTTTGTCAGTGTCAGGCTGCTGGTTTGTCAGTGTCAGGCTGCTGGTTTGTCAGTGTCAGGCTGCTGGTTTGTCAGTGTCAGGCTGCTGGTTTGTCAGTGTCAGGCTGCTGGTTTGTCAGTGTCAGGCTGCTGGTTTGTCAGTGTCAGGCTGCTGGTTTGTCAGGCTGCTGCTTTGTCAGGCTGCTGCTTTGTCAGGCTGCTGCTTTGTCAGGCTGCTGCTTTGTCAGGCTGCTGCTTTGTCAGGCTGCTGCTTTGTCAGGCTGCTGCTTTGTCAGGGTCAGGCTGCTGCTTTGTCAGGGTCAGGCTGCTGCTTTGTCAGGGTCAGGCTGCTGCTTTGTCAGGGTCAGGCTGCTGCTTTGTCAGGGTCAGGCTGCTGCTTTGTCAGGCTGCTGCTGCTTTGTCAGGCTGCTGCTGCTTTGTCAGGCTGCTGCTGCTTTGTCAGGCTGCTGCTGCTTTGTCAGGGTGCTGCTGCTTTGTCAGGGTGCTGCTGCTTTGTCAGGGTGCTGCTGCTTTGTCAGGCTGCTGCTGCTTTGTCAGGCTGCTGCTGCTTTGTCAGGCTGCTGCTGCTTTGTCAGGCTGCTGCTGCTTTGTCAGGGTCAGGCTGCTGCTGCTTTGTCAGTGTCAGGCTGCTGCTGCTTTGTCAGTGTCAGGCTGCTGCTGGTTTGTCAGTGTCAGGCTGCTGCTTGTTTGTCAGTGTCAGGCTGCTGCTTGTTTGTCAGTGTCAGGCTGCTGCTTGTTTGTCAGTGTCAGGCTGCTGCTTTGTCAGGCTGCTGCTTTGTCAGGCTGCTGCTTTGTCAGGCTGCTGCTTTGTCAGGCTGCTGCTTTGTCAGGCTGCTGCTTTGTCAGGCTGCTGCTGCTTTGTCAGGCTGCTGCTGCTTTGTCAGGCTGCTGCTGCTTTGTCAGGCTGCTGCTGCTTTGTCAGTGTCAGGCTGCTGCTGCTTTGTCAGTGTCAGGCTGCTGCTGCTTTGTCAGTGTCAGGCTGCTGCTGCTTTGTCAGTGTCAGGCTGCTGCTGCTTTGTCAGTGTCAGGCTGCTGCTGCTTTGTCAGTGTCAGGCTGCTGCTGCTTTGTCAGTGTCAGGCTGCTGCTGCTTTGTCAGTGTCAGGCTGCTGCTGCTTTGTCAGTGTCAGGCTGCTGCTGGTTTGTCAGTGTCAGGCTGCTGCTGGTTTGTCAGTGTCAGGCTGCTGCTGGTTTGTCAGTGTCAGGCTGCTGCTGGTTTGTCAGTGTCAGGCTGCTGCTGGTTTGTCAGTGTCAGGCTGCTGCTGGTTTGTCAGGCTGCTGCTGGTTTGTCAGGCTGCTGCTGGTTTGTCAGGCTGCTGCTGGTTTGTCAGGCTGCTGCTGGTTTGTCAGGCTGCTGCTGGTTTGTCAGGCTGCTGCTGGTTTGTCAGGCTGCTGCTGGTTTGTCAGTGTCAGGCTGCTGCTGGTTTGTCAGGCTGCTGCTGGTTTGTCAGTGTCAGGCTGCTGGTTTGTCAGTGTCAGGCTGCTGCTGGTTTGTCAGGCTGCTGCTGGTTTGTCAGGCTGCTGCTGGTGTGTCAGGCTGCTGCTGGTGTGTCAGGCTGCTGCTTGTTTGTCAGGCTGCTGCTTGTTTGTCAGGGTGCTGCTTGTTTGTCAGGGTGCTGCTTGTTTGTCAGGGTGCTGCTTGTTTGTCAGGGTGCTGCTTGTTTGTCAGGGTGCTGCTTGTTTGTCAGGGTGCTGCTTGTTTGTCAGGGTGCTGCTTGTTTGTCAGGGTGCTGCTTGTTTGTCAGGGTGCTGCTGGTTTGTCAGGGTGCTGCTGGTGGTTTGTCAGGGTGCTGCTGGTGGTTTGTCAGGCTGCTGCTGGTGGTTTGTCAGGCTGCTGCTGGTGGTTTGTCAGGCTGCTGGTGGTTTGTCAGGCTGCTGGTGGTTTGTCAGGCTGCTGGTGGTTTGTCAGGCTGCTGGTGGTTTGTCAGGCTGCTGGTGGTTTGTCAGGCTGCTGGTGGTTTGTCAGGCTGCTGGTGGTTTGTCAGGCTGCTGGTGGTTTGTCAGGCTGCTGCTGGTTTGTCAGGCTGCTGCTGGTTTGTCAGGGTCAGGCTGCTGCTGGTTTGTCAGGGTCAGGCTGCTGCTGGTTTGTCAGTGTCAGGCTGCTGCTGGTTTGTCAGTGTCAGGCTGCTGCTGGTTTGTCAGTGTCAGGCTGCTGCTGCTTTGTCAGTGTCAGGCTGCTGCTGCTTTGTCAGTGTCAGGCTGCTGCTGCTTTGTCAGTGTCAGGCTGCTGCTGCTTTGTCAGTGTCAGGCTGCTGCTGCTTTGTCAGTGTCAGGCTGCTGCTTTGTCAGTGTCAGGCTGCTGCTGGTTTGTCAGGCTGCTGCTGCTTTGTCAGTGTCAGGCTGCTGCTGCTTTGTCAGGCTGCTGCTGGTTTGTCAGGCTGCTGCTGGTTTGTCAGGCTGCTGCTGGTTTGTCAGTGTCAGGGTGCTGCTGGTTTGTCAGTGTCAGGGTGCTGCTGCTTTGTCAGTGTCAGGGTGCTGCTGCTTTGTCAGTGTCAGGGTGCTGCTGCTTTGTCAGTGTCAGGGTGCTGCTGCTTTGTCAGTGTCAGGGTGCTGCTGCTTTGTCAGGCTGCTTTGTCAGGCTGGTGCTGCTTTGTCAGTGTCAGGCTGCTGCTGGTTTGTCAGGGTCAGGCTGCTGCTGGTTTGTCAGGGTCAGGCTGCTGCTGGTTTGTCAGGGTCAGGCTGCTGCTGGTTTGTCAGGGTCAGGCTGCTGCTGGTTTGTCAGGGTCAGGCTGCTGCTGGTTTGTCAGGGTCAGGCTGCTGCTGGTTTGTCAGGGTCAGGCTGCTGCTGGTTTGTCAGGGTCAGGCTGCTGCTGGTTTGTCAGGGTCAGGCTGCTGCTGGTTTGTCAGGGTCAGGCTGCTGCTGGTTTGTCAGGGTCAGGCTGCTGCTGGTTTGTCAGGGTCAGGCTGCTGCTGGTTTGTCAGGCGGGTGCTGGTTTGTCAGGCTGGTGCTGGTTTGTCAGGCTGGTGCTGGTTTGTCAGTGTCAGGCTGCTGCTGCTTTGTCAGTGTCAGGCTGCTGCTGCTTTGTCAGTGTCAGGCTGCTGCTGCTTTGTCAGGGTGCTGCTTGTTTGTCAGTGTCAGGGTGCTGCTTGTTTGTCAGTGTCAGGCTGCTGGTTTGTCAGTGTCAGGCTGCTGGTTTGTCAGTGTCAGGCTGCTGGTTTGTCAGTGTCAGGCTGCTGCTGCTTTGTCAGGGTGCTGCTTGTTTGTCAGTGTCAGGGTGCTGCTTGTTTGTCAGTGTCAGGGTGCTGCTTGTTTGTCAGTGTCAGGCTGCTGGTTTGTCAGTGTCAGGCTGCTGCTTTGTCAGTGTCAGGCTGCTGCTTTGTCAGTGTCAGGCTGCTGCTTTGTCAGTGTCAGGCTGCTGCTTTGTCAGGCTGCTGCTTTGTCAGGCTGCTGCTTTGTCAGGCTGCTGCTTTGTCAGGCTGCTGCTTTGTCAGGCTGCTGGTTTGTCAGGCTGCTGCTGGTTTGTCAGGCTGCTGCTGGTTTGTCAGGCTGCTGCTGGTTTGTCAGGGTGCTGCTGCTTTGTCAGGGTGCTGCTGCTTTGTCAGGGTGCTGCTGCTTTGTCAGGGTGCTGCTGCTTTGTCAGGGTGCTGCTGCTTTGTCAGGGTGCTGCTGGTTTGTCAGGGTGCTGCTGGTTTGTCAGGCTGCTGCTGGTTTGTCAGGCTGCTGCTGGTTTGTCAGGCTGCTGCTGGTTTGTCAGGCTGCTGCTGGTTTGTCAGTGTCAGGCTGCTGCTGCTTTGTCAGTGTCAGGCTGCTGCTGCTTTGTCAGTGTCAGGCTGCTGCTGCTTTGTCAGTGTCAGGGTGCTGCTGCTTTGTCAGTGTCAGGGTGCTGCTGCTTTGTCAGTGTCAGGGTGCTGCTGCTTTGTCAGTGTCAGGGTGCTGCTGCTTTGTCAGTGTCAGGGTGCTGCTGCTTTGTCAGTGTCAGGGTGCTGCTGCTTTGTCAGTGTCAGGGTGCTGCTGCTTTGTCAGTGTCAGGGTGCTGCTGCTTTGTCAGTGTCAGGGTGCTGCTGCTTTGTCAGTGTCAGGCTGCTGCTGCTTTGTCAGTGTCAGGCTGCTGCTTTGTCAGGCTGCTGCTTTGTCAGGCTGCTGCTTTGTCAGGCTGCTGCTTTGTCAGGCTGCTGCTTTGTCAGGCTGCTGCTTTGTCAGGCTGCTGCTTTGTCAGTGTCAGGCTGCTGCTTTGTCAGTGTCAGGCTGCTGCTTTGTCAGGCTGCTGCTTTGTCAGGCTGCTGCTTTGTCAGGCTGCTGCTTTGTCAGGCTGCTGCTTTGTCAGGCTGCTGCTTTGTCAGGCTGCTGCTTTGTCAGGCTGCTGCTTTGTCAGTGTCAGGCTGCTGCTGCTTTGTCAGTGTCAGGCTGCTTTGTCAGTGTCAGGCTGCTTTGTCAGTGTCAGGCTGCTTTGTCAGTGTCAGGCTGCTTTGTCAGTGTCAGGCTGCTGTGTCAGGCTGCTTTGTCAGGGTGCTGCTTTGTCAGGCTGCTGCTTTGTCAGGCTGCTGCTTTGTCAGGCTGCTGCTTTGTCAGGCTGCTGCTTTGTCAGTGTCAGGGTGCTGCTGGTTTGTCAGGCTGCTGCTGGTGTGTCAGGCTGCTGCTTGTTTGTCAGGGTGCTGCTGGTTTGTCAGGCTGCTGGTTTGTCAGGCTGCTGGTTTGTCAGGCTGCTGGTTTGTCAGGCTGCTGGTTTGTCAGGCTGCTGGTTTGTCAGGCTGCTGGTTTGTCAGGCTGCTGCTTTGTTAGTGTCAGGGTGCTGCTTTGTCAGTGTCAGGGTGCTGGTTTGTCAGGGTCAGGCTGCTGCTTTGTCAGGCTGCTGCTTTGTCAGGGTCAGGCTGCTGCTTTGTCAGTGTCAGGCTGCTGCTTTGTCAGTGTCAGGCTGCTGCTGGTTTGTCAGTGTCAGGCTGCTGCTGCTTTGTCAGGGTGCTGCTTTGTCAGGCTGCTGCTTTGTCAGGCTGCTGCTTTGTCAGGGTCAGGCTGCTGCTTTGTCAGGGTCAGGCTGCTGCTTTGTCAGGGTCAGGCTGCTGCTTTGTCAGTGTCAGGCTGCTGCTTTGTCAGTGTCAGGCTGCTGCTTTGTCAGGGTGCTGGTTTGTCAGGGTCAGGCTGCTGCTTTGTCAGGGTGCTGGTTTGTCAGGGTGCTGCTGGTTTGTCAGTGTCAGGCTGCTGCTGGTTTGTCAGTGTCAGGCTGCTGCTGGTTTGTCAGTGTCAGGCTGCTGCTGGTTTGTCAGTGTCAGGCTGCTGCTGCTTTGTCAGGGTGCTGCTTTGTCAGGGTGCTGCTTTGTCAGGGTACTTTGTCAGTGTCAGGCTGCTGCTGGTTTGTCAGGCTGCTGCTGGTTTGTCAGGCTGCTGCTGGTTTGTCAGGCTGCTGCTGGTTTGTCAGGCTGCTGCTGGTTTGTCAGGCTGCTGCTGGTTTGTCAGGCTGCTGCTGGTGTGTCAGGCTGCTGCTGCTTTGTCAGGGTGCTGCTTGTTTGTCAGGGTGCTGCTTGTTTGTCAGGGTGCTGCTTGTTTGTCAGGGTGCTGCTGGTTTGTCAGGGTGCTGCTGGTTTGTCAGGGTGCTGCTGGTTTGTCAGGGTGCTGCTGGTTTGTCAGGGTGCTGCTGGTTTGTCAGGCTGCTGCTGGTTTGTCAGGCTGCTGCTGGTTTGTCAGGCTGCTGCTGGTTTGTCAGGCTGCTGCTGGTTTGTCAGGGTGCTGCTTGTTTGTCAGGGTGCTGCTTGTTTGTCAGGGTGCTGCTTGTTTGTCAGGGTGCTGCTTGTTTGTCAGGGTGCTGCTGGTTTGTCAGGGTGCTGCTGGTTTGTCAGGGTGCTGCTGGTTTGTCAGGGTGCTGCTGGTTTGTCAGGGTGCTGCTGGTTTGTCAGGGTGCTGCTGGTTTGTCAGGGTGCTGCTGGTTTGTCAGGGTGCTGCTGGTTTGTCAGTGTCAGGCTGCTGCTGGTTTGTCAGTGTCAGGCTGCTGCTGGTTTGTCAGTGTCAGGCTGCTGCTGGTTTGTCAGTGTCAGGCGGCTGCTGGTTTGTCAGGCTGCTGCTGGTTTGTCAGTGTCAGGCTGCTGCTGGTTTGTCAGTGTCAGGCGGCTGCTGGTTTGTCAGGCTGCTGCTGGTTTGTCAGGCTGCTGCTGGTTTGTCAGGCTGCTGCTGGTTTGTCAGGCTGCTGCTGGTTTGTCAGGCTGCTGCTGGTTTGTCAGGGTGCTGCTTGTTTGTCAGGGTGCTGCTTGTTTGTCAGGGTGCTGCTGGTTTGTCAGGGTGCTGCTGGTTTGTCAGGGTGCTGCTGGTTTGTCAGGGTGCTGCTGGTTTGTCAGGGTGCTGCTGGTTTGTCAGGCTGCTGCTGGTTTGTCAGGCTGCTGCTGGTTTGTCAGGCTGCTGCTGGTTTGTCAGGCTGCTGCTGGTTTGTCAGGCTGCTGCTGGTTTGTCAGGGTCAGGCTGGTGCTGCTTTGTCAGTGTCAGGCTGGTGCTGCTTTGTCAGTGTCAGGCTGCTGCTGGTTTGTCAGTGTCAGGCTGCTGCTTGTTTGTCAGTGTCAGGGTGCTGCTTGTTTGTCAGTGTCAGGGTGCTGCTTGTTTGTCAGTGTCAGGGTGCTGCTTGTTTGTCAGTGTCAGGGTGCTGCTTGTTTGTCAGGGTGCTGCTTGTTTGTCAGGGTGCTGCTTTGTCAGGGTGCTGCTTTGTCAGGGTGCTGCTTTGTCAGGGTGCTGCTTTGTCAGGGTGCTGCTTTGTCAGTGTCAGGGTGCTGCTTTGTCAGTGTCAGGCTGCTGCTTTGTCAGTGTCAGGCTGCTGCTTTGTCAGTGTCAGGCTGCTGCTTTGTCAGTGTCAGGCTGCTGCTTTGTCAGTGTCAGGCTGCTGCTTTGTCAGTGTCAGGCTGCTGCTTTGTCAGGCTGCTGCTTTGTCAGGCTGCTGCTTTGTCAGGCTGCTGGTTTGTCAGGCTGCTGCTTT
This sequence comes from Brienomyrus brachyistius, assembly GCF_023856365.1. NCBI lineage: Eukaryota > Metazoa > Chordata > Actinopteri > Osteoglossiformes > Mormyridae > Brienomyrus > Brienomyrus brachyistius. The sequence goes on from NW_026042347.1 coordinate 632,801, forward strand.
GTCAGGGTGCTGCTGCTTTGTCAGGCTGCTGCTTTGTCAGGGTGCTGCTGCTTTGTCAGGGTGCTGCTGGTTTGTCAGGCTGCTGGTTTGTCAGGGTGCTGCTGCTTTGTCTGTCAGTGTCAGGCTGCTGCTGGTTTGTCTGTCAGTGTCAGGCTGCTGCTGGTTTGTCTGTCAGTGTCAGGCTGCTGCTGGTTTGTCTGTCAGTGTCAGGCTGCTGCTGGTTTGTCTGTCAGTGTCAGGCTGCTGCTGGTTTGTCAGGCTGCTGCTGGTTTGTCAGGGTGCTGCTGGTTTGTCAGGGTGCTGCTGGTTTGTCAGGGTCAGGCTGCTGCTGGTTTGTCAGGGTCAGGCTGCTGCTGGTTTGTCAGGGTCAGGCTGCTGCTGGTTTGTCAGGGTCAGGCTGCTGCTGGTTTGTCAGGGTCAGGCTGCTGCTGGTTTGTCAGGGTCAGGCTGGTTTGTCAGAGTCAGGCTGCTGCTGGTTTGTCAGGCTGCTGCTGGTTTGTCAGGGTCAGGGTGCTGCTGGTTTGTCAGTGTCAGGCTGCTGCTGGTTTGTCAGTGTCAGGCTGCTGCTGCTTTGTCAGTGTCAGGCTGCTGCTGCTTTGTCAGTGTCAGGCTGCTGCTGCTTTGTCAGTGTCAGGCTGCTGCTGCTTTGTCAGGCTGCTGCTGGTTTGTCAGGCTGCTGCTGGTTTGTCAGGCTGCTGCTGGTTTGTCAGTGTCAGGCTGCTGCTTTGTCAGTGTCAGGCTGCTGCTTTGTCAGTGTCAGGCTGCTGCTGGTTTGTCAGTGTCAGGCTTCTGCTGGTTTGTCAGGGTCAGGCTTCTGCTGGTTTGTCAGGGTCAGGCTGCTGCTGGTTTGTCAGGGTCAGGCTGCTGCTGGTTTGTCAGGCTGCTGCTGGTTTGTCAGGCTGCTGCTGGTTTGTCAGGCTGCTGCTGGTTTGTCAGGCTGCTGCTGGTTTGTCAGGCTGCTGCTGGTTTGTCAGGCTGCTGGTTTGTCAGGCTGCTGGTTTGTCAGGCTGGTGCTGCTTTGTCAGGCTGGTGCTGCTTTGTCAGGCTGGTGCTGGTTTGTCAGGCTGGTGCTGGTTTGTCAGGGTCAGGCTGGTTTGTCAGGGTCAGGCTGGTTTGTCAGGCTGGTTTGTCAGGCTGCTGGTTTGTCAGGCTGCTGCTTTGTCAGGCTGCTGCTTTGTCAGGCTGCTGCTTTGTCAGGCTGCTGCTTTGTCAGGCTGCTGCTTTGTCAGGCTGCTGCTTTGTCAGGCTGCTGCTGGTTTGTCAGGCTGCTGCTGGTTTGTCAGGCTGCTGCTTGTTTGTCAGGCTGCTGCTGGTTTGTCAGGCTGCTGCTGGTTTGTCAGGCTGCTGCTTGTTTGTCAGGCTGCTGCTTGTTTGTCAGGGTGCTGCTGGTTTGTCAGGGTGCTGCTGGTTTGTCAGGGTGCTGCTGGTTTGTCAGGGTGCTGCTGGTTTGTCAGGGTGCTGCTGGTTTGTCAGGGTGCTGCTGCTTTGTCAGGCTGCTGCTTGTTTGTCAGGCTGCTGCTTGTTTGTCAGGCTGCTGCTTGTTTGTCAGGCTGCTGCTGGTTTGTCAGGGTCAGGCTGCTTGTTTGTCAGGGTCAGGGTGCTGCTGGTTTGTCAGGGTGCTGCTGGTTTGTCAGGCTGCTGCTGGTTTGTCAGGCTGCTGCTGGTTTGTCAGGGTGCTGCTGGTTTGTCAGGGTGCTGCTTGTTTGTCAGGGTGCTGCTTGTTTGTCAGGGTGCTGCTTGTTTGTCAGGCTGCTGCTGGTTTGTCAGGCTGCTGCTGGTTTGTCAGGCTGCTGCTGGTTTGTCAGGCTGCTGCTGGTTTGTCAGGCTGCTGCTGGTTTGTCAGTGTCAGGCTGCTGCTGGTTTGTCAGTGTCAGGCTGCTGCTGGTTTGTCAGGCTGCTGCTTGTTTGTCAGGCTGCTGCTTGTTTGTCAGGCTGCTGCTTGTTTGTCAGGCTGCTGCTTGTTTGTCAGGCTGCTGCTTGTTTGTCAGGCTGCTGCTGCTTTGTCAGGGTGCTGCTGCTTTGTCAGGGTGCTGCTGCTTTGTCAGGGTGCTGCTGCTTTGTCAGGGTGCTGCTGGTTTGTCAGGCTGCTGGTTTGTCAGGCTGCTGGTTTGTCAGGCTGCTGGTTTGTCAGGCTGCTGGTTTGTCAGGCTGCTGGTTTGTCAGGCTGCTGGTTTGTCAGGGTCAGGCTGCTGCTTTGTCAGTGTCAGGCTGCTGCTTTGTCAGTGTCAGGCTGCTGCTGGTTTGTCAGTGTCAGGCTGCTGCTGCTTTGTCAGGCTGCTGCTGCTTTGTCAGGGTGCAGCTTTGTCAGGGTGCTGCTTTGTCAGGGTGCTGCTTTGTCAGGCTGCTGCTTTGTCAGGGTCAGGCTGCTGCTTTGTCAGTGTCAGGCTGCTGCTTTGTCAGTGTCAGGGTGCTGCTGGTTTGTCAGTGTCAGGCTGCTGCTGGTTTGTCAGGGTGCTGCTTGTTTGTCAGGGTGCTGCTTGTTTGTCAGGGTGCTGCTTGTTTGTCAGGGTGCTGCTGGTTTGTCAGGCTGCTGCTGGTTTGTCAGGGTGCTGCTGGTTTGTCAGGCTGCTGCTGGTTTGTCAGGCTGCTGCTGGTTTGTCAGGCTGCTGCTGGTTTGTCAGGGTGCTGCTTGTTTGTCAGGGTGCTGCTTGTTTGTCAGGGTGCTGCTTGTTTGTCAGGGTGCTGCTTGTTTGTCAGGGTGCTGCTTGTTTGTCAGGGTGCTGCTGGTTTGTCAGGGTGCTGCTGGTTTGTCAGGGTGCTGCTGGTTTGTCAGGGTGCTGCTGGTTTGTCAGGGTGCTGCTGGTTTGTCAGGGTGCTGCTGGTTTGTCAGTGTCAGGGTGCTGCTGGTTTGTCAGTGTCAGGCTGCTGCTTTGTCAGTGTCAGGCTGCTGCTTTGTCAGGCTGCTGCTTTGTCAGGCTGCTGCTTTGTCAGGCTGCTGCTTTGTCAGGCTGCTGCTTTGTCAGGCTGCTGCTGCTTTGTCAGGCTGCTGCTGCTTTGTCAGTGTCAGGCTGCTGCTGCTTTGTCAGTGTCAGGCTGCTGCTGCTTTGTCAGTGTCAGGCTGCTGCTGCTTTGTCAGTGTCAGGCTGCTGCTGCTTTGTCTGTCAGTGTCAGGCTGCTGCTGCTTTGTCTGTCAGTGTCAGGCTGCTGCTGCTTTGTCTGTCAGTGTCAGGCTGCTGCTGCTTTGTCTGTCAGTGTCAGGCTGCTGCTGCTTTGTCTGTCAGTGTCAGGCTGCTGCTGCTTTGTCTGTCAGTGTCAGCCTGCTGCTGCTTTGTCTGTCAGTGTCAGGCTGCTGCTGCTTTGTCTGTCAGTGTCAGGCTGCTGCTGCTTTGTCTGTCAGTGTCAGGCTGCTGCTGCTTTGTCTGTCAGTGTCAGGCTGCTGCTGCTTTGTCTGTCAGTGTCAGGCTGCTGCTGCTTTGTCTGTCAGTGTCAGGCTGCTGCTGCTTTGTCTGTCAGTGTCAGGCTGCTGCTGCTTTGTCTGTCAGTGTCAGGCTGCTGCTGCTTTGTCTGTCAGTGTCAGGCTGCTGCTGCTTTGTCTGTCAGTGTCAGGCTGCTGCTGCTTTGTCTGTCAGTGTCAGGCTGCTGCTGCTTTGTCTGTCAGTGTCAGGCTGCTGCTGCTTTGTCTGTCAGTGTCAGGCTGCTGCTGCTTTGTCTGTCAGTGTCAGGCTGCTGCTGCTTTGTCAGTGTCAGGCTGCTGCTTTGTCAGGGTCAGGCTGCTGCTTTGTCTGGGTCAGGCTGCTGCTGGTTTGTCAGTGTCAGGCTGCTGCTGGTTTGTCAGTGTCAGGCTGCTGCTGGTTTGTCAGTGTCAGGCTGCTGCTGCTTTGTCAGGGTGCTGCTTTGTCAGGGTGCTGCTTTGTCAGGGTGCTGCTTTGTCAGGCTGCTGCTTTGTCAGGCTGCTGCTTTGTCAGGCTGCTGCTTTGTCAGTGTCAGGCTGCTGCTTTGTCAGGCTGCTGCTGGTTTGTCAGTGTCAGGCTGCTGCTGGTTTGTCAGTGTCAGGCTGCTGCTGCTTTGTCAGGGTGCTGCTTTGTCAGGGTGCTGCTTTGTCAGGGTGCTGCTTTGTCAGGGTGCTGCTTTGTCAGGGTGCTGCTTGTTTGTCAGGGTGCTGCTTGTTTGTCAGGGTGCTGCTGGTTTGTCAGGGTGCTGCTGGTTTGTCAGGGTGCTGCTTGTTTGTCAGGGTGCTGCTGGTTTGTCAGGGTGCTGCTGGTTTGTCAGGGGGCTGCTGCTTTGTCAGTGTCAGGCTGGTGCTTTGTCAGTGTCAGGCTGCTGCTTTGTCAGTGTCAGGCTGGTGCTTTGTCAGTGTCAGGCTGGTGCTGCTTTGTCAGGCTGGTGCTGCTTTGTCAGGCTGGTGCTGCTTTGTCAGGGTCAGGCTGCTTTGTCAGGGTCAGGCTGCTTTGTCAGGGTCAGGCTGCTTTGTCAGTGTCAGGCTGCTGCTGCTTTGTCAGTGTCAGGCTGCTGCTGCTTTGTCAGTGTCAGGCTGCTGCTGCTTTGTCAGTGTCAGGCTGCTGCTGCTTTGTCAGTGTCAGGCTGCTGCTGCTTTGTCAGTGTCAGGCTGCTGCTGCTTTGTCAGTGTCAGGCTGCTGCTGCTTTGTCAGTGTCAGGCTGCTGCTGCTTTGTCAGTGTCAGGCTGCTGCTGCTTTGTCAGTGTCAGGCTGCTGCTGCTTTGTCAGTGTCAGGCTGCTGCTGCTTTGTCAGTGTCAGGCTGCTGCTGCTTTGTCTGTCAGTGTCAGGCTGCTGCTGCTTTGTCTGTCAGTGTCAGGCTGCTGCTGCTTTGTCTGTCAGTGTCAGGCTGCTGCTGCTTTGTCTGTCAGTGTCAGGCTGCTGCTGCTTTGTCTGTCAGTGTCAGGCTGCTGCTGCTTTGTCTGTCAGTGTCAGGCTGCTGCTGCTTTGTCTGTCAGTGTCAGGCTGCTGCTGCTTTGTCTGTCAGTGTCAGGCTGCTGCTGCTTTGTCTGTCAGTGTCAGGCTGCTGCTGCTTTGTCTGTCAGTGTCAGGCTGCTGCTGCTTTGTCTGTCAGTGTCAGGCTGCTGCTGCTTTGTCTGTCAGTGTCAGGCTGCTGCTGCTTTGTCAGGCTGCTGCTTGTTTGTCAGGGTGCTGCTTGTTTGTCAGGTTGCTGCTTGTTTGTCAGGGTGCTGCTGGTTTGTCAGGGTGCTGCTGGTTTGTCAGGGTCAGGCTGCTGCTGGTTTGTCAGTGTCAGGCTGCTGCTTTGTCAGGCTGCTGCTTTGTCAGGCTGCTGCTTTGTCAGGCTGCTGCTTTGTCAGTGTCAGGCTGCTGGTTTGTCAGTGTCAGGCTGCTGCTTTGTCAGTGTCAGGCTGCTGCTTTGTCAGTGTCAGGCTGCTGCTTTGTCAGTGTCAGGCTGCTGCTTTGTCAGTGTCAGGCTGCTGCTTTGTCAGGCTGCTGCTTTGTCAGGCTGCTGCTTTGTCAGGCTGCTGGTTTGTCAGGCTGCTGCTGGTTTGTCAGGCTGCTGCTGGTTTGTCAGGCTGCTGCTGGTTTGTCAGGCTGCTGCTGGTTTGTCAGGCTGCTGCTGGTTTGTCAGGCTGCTGCTGGTTTGTCAGGCTGCTGCTGGTTTGTCAGGCTGCTGCTGGTTTGTCAGGGTCAGGCTGCTGCTGGTTTGTCAGGCTGCTGCTGGTTTGTCAGGCTGCTGCTGGTTTGTCAGGCTGCTGCTGGTTTGTCAGGCTGCTGCTGGTTTGTCAGTGTCAGGCTGCTGCTGGTTTGTCAGTGTCAGGCTGCTGCTGGTTTGTCAGTGTCAGGCTGCTGCGTGTTTGTCAGGCTGCTGCTTTGTCAGGGTGCTGGTTTGTCAGGGTGCTGGTTTGTCAGGGTGCTGGTTTGTCAGGGTGCTGCTGGTTTGTCAGGGTGCTGCTGGTTTGTCAGGCTGCTGCTGGTTTGTCAGGCTGCTGCTGGTTTGTCAGGCTGCTGCTGGTTTGTCAGGCTGCTGCTGGTTTGTCAGTGTCAGGCTGCTGCTGGTTTGTCAGGCTGCTGCTGGTTTGTCAGTGTCAGGCTGCTGCTGGTGTGTCAGGCTGCTGCTGGTTTGTCAGGCTGCTGCTGGTTTGTCAGGGTGCTGCTGCTTTGTCAGGGTGCTGCTGCTTTGTCAGGGTGCTGCTTGTTTGTCAGGGTGCTGCTGCTTTGTCAGGGTGCTGCTGGTTTGTCAGGCTGCTGCTGGTTTGTCAGGCTGCTGCTGGTTTGTCAGGCTGCTGCTGGTTTGTCAGGCTGCTGCTGGTTTGTCAGGCTGCTGCTGGTTTGTCAGGCTGCTGCTGGTTTGTCAGGGTGCTGCTTGTTTGTCAGGGTGCTGCTTGTTTGTCAGGGTGCTGCTTGTTTGTCAGGCTGCTGCTTGTTTGTCAGGCTGCTGCTTGTTTGTCAGGCTGCTGCTGGTTTGTCAGGGTGCTGCTTGTTTGTCAGGGTGCTGCTGGTTTGTCAGTGTCAGGCTGCTGCTGCTTTGTCAGTGTCAGGCTGGTGCTGCTTTGTCAGTGTCAGGCTGGTGCTGCTTTGTCAGTGTCAGGCTGGTGCTGCTTTGTCAGTGTCAGGCTGGTGCTGCTTTGTCAGTGTCAGGCTGGTGCTGCTTTGTCAGTGTCAGGCTGGTGCTGGTTTGTCAGTGTCAGGCTGCTGCTGGTTTGTCAGGGTCAGGCTGCTGCTGGTTTGTCAGGGTCAGGCTGCTGCTGGTTTGTCAGGGTCAGGCTGCTGCTGGTTTGTCAGGGTCAGGCTGCTGCTGGTTTGTCAGGGTCAGGCTGCTGCTGGTTTGTCAGGGTCAGGCTGCTGCTGGTTTGTCAGGGTCAGGCTGCTGCTGGTTTGTCATGGTCAGGCGGGTGCTGGTTTGTCAGGGTCAGGCGGGTGCTGGTTTGTCAGGGTCAGGCGGGTGCTGGTTTGTCAGGGTCAGGCGGGTGCTGGTTTGTCAGGGTCAGGCGGGTGCTGGTTTGTCAGGGTCAGGCGGGTGCTGGTTTGTCAGGGTCAGGCGGGTGCTGGTTTGTCAGGGTCAGGCGGGTGCTGGTTTGTCAGGCGGGTGCTGGTTTGTCAGGCTGGTGCTGGTTTGTCAGGCTGGTGCTGGTTTGTCAGGCTGCTGCTGGTTTGTCAGGCTGCTGCTGGTTTGTCAGGCTGCTGCTGGTTTGTCAGGGTGCTGCTGGTTTGTCAGGGTGCTGCTGGTTTGTCAGGGTGCTGCTGGTTTGTTAGGGTGCTGCTGGTTTGTCAGGGTGCTGCTGGTTTGTCAGGGTGCTGCTGGTTTGTCAGTGTCAGGGTGCTGCTGGTTTGTCAGTGTCAGGGTGCTGCTGGTTTGTCAGTGTCAGGGTGCTGCTGGTTTGTCAGTGTCAGGCTGCTGCTGGTTTGTCAGTGTCAGGCTGCTGCTGGTTTGTCAGTGTCAGGCTGGTGCTGCTTTGTCAGTGTCAGGCTGCTGGTTTGTCAGTGTCAGGCTGCTGCTTTGTCAGTGTCAGGCTGCTGCTTTGTCAGGCTGCTGCTTTGTCAGGCTGCTGCTTTGTCAGGCTGCTGCTTTGTCAGTGTCAGGCTGCTGCTTTGTCAGTGTCAGGCTGCTGCTTTGTCAGTGTCAGGCTGCTGCTTTGTCAGTGTCAGGCTGCTGCTTTGTCAGTGTCAGGCTGCTGCTTTGTCAGTGTCAGGCTGCTGCTTTGTCAGGCTGCTGCTTTGTCAGGGTGCTGCTTTGTCAGGGTGCTGCTTTGTCAGGGTGCTGCTGGTTTGTCAGGGTGCTGCTGGTTTGTCAGGCTGCTGCTGGTTTGTCAGGCTGCTGCTGGTTTGTCAGGCTGCTGCTGGTTTGTCAGTGTCAGGCTGCTGGTTTGTCAGTGTCAGGCTGCTGCTGGTTTGTCAGTGTCAGGCTGCTGCTGGTTTGTCAGGGTCAGGCTGCTGCTGGTTTGTCAGGGTCAGGCTGCTGCTGGTTTGTCAGTGTCAGGCTGCTGCTGGTTTGTCAGTGTCAGGCTGCTGCTGGTTTGTCAGTGTCAGGCTGCTGCTGGTTTGTCAGTGTCAGGCTGCTGCTTTGTCAGTGTCAGGCTGCTGCTTTGTCAGTGTCAGGCTGCTGCTTTGTCAGTGTCAGGCTGCTGCTTTGTCAGTGTCAGGCTGCTGCTTTGTCAGGCTGGTGCTGCTTTGTCAGGCTGGTGCTGCTTTGTCAGGCTGGTGCTGCTTGGTCAGGCTGGTGCTGCTTTGTCAGGGTCAGGCTGGTGCTGCTTTGTCAGGGTCAGGCTGGTGCTGCTTTGTCAGGGTCAGGCTGCTGCTTTGTCAGGCTGCTGCTTTGTCAGGGTCAGGCTGCTGCTGCTTTGTCAGGGTGCTGCTGCTTTGTCAGTGTCAGGCTGCTGCTGCTTTGTCAGTGTCAGGCTGCTGCTGCTTTGTCAGTGTCAGGCTGCTGCTGCTTTGTCAGTGTCAGGCTGCTGCTGCTTTGTCAGTGTCAGGCTGCTGCTGCTTTGTCAGTGTCAGGCTGCTGCTGCTTTGTCAGTGTCAGGCTGCTGCTGCTTTGTCAGTGTCAGGCTGCTGCTGCTTTGTCAGTGTCAGGCTGCTGCTGCTTTGTCTGTCAGTGTCAGGCTGCTGCTGCTTTGTCTGTCAGTGTCAGGCTGCTGCTGCTTTGTCTGTCAGTGTCAGGCTGCTGCTGCTTTGTCTGTCAGTGTCAGGCTGCTGCTGCTTTGTCTGTCAGTGTCAGGCTGCTGCTGCTTTGTCTGTCAGTGTCAGGCTGCTGCTGCTTTGTCTGTCAGTGTCAGGCTGCTGCTGCTTTGTCTGTCAGTGTCAGGCTGCTGCTGCTTTGTCTGTCAGTGTCAGGCTGCTGCTTGTTTGTCAGGGTGCTGCTTGTTTGTCAGGGTGCTGCTTGTTTGTCAGGGTGCTGCTTGTTTGTCAGGCTGCTGCTTGTTTGTCAGGGTGCTGCTTGTTTGTCAGGGTGCTGCTTGTTTGTCAGGGTGCTGCTTGTTTGTCAGGGTGCTGCTTGTTTGTCAGGGTGCTGCTTGTTTGTCAGGGTGCTGCTTGTTTGTCAGGGTGCTGCTTGTTTGTCAGGGTGCTGCTTGTTTGTCAGGGTGCTGCTTGTTTGTCAGTGTCAGGCTGCTGGTTTGTCAGTGTCAGGCTGCTGGTTTGTCAGTGTCAGGCTGCTGGTTTGTCAGTGTCAGGCTGCTGCTGTGTCAGGCTGCTGCTGTGTCAGGCTGCTGGTTTGTCAGGCTGCTGGTTTGTCAGGCTGCTGGTTTGTCAGGCTGCTGGTTTGTCAGGCTGCTGGTTTGTCAGGCTGCTGGTTTGTCAGGCTGCTGGTTTGTCAGGCTGCTGGTTTGTCAGGCTGCTGGTTTGTCAGGCTGCTGGTTTGTCAGGCTGCTGGTTTGTCAGGCTGCTGGTTTGTCAGGGTCAGGCTGCTGCTTTGTCAGGGTCAGGCTGCTGCTTTGTCAGGGTCAGGCTGCTGCTTTGTCAGGGTCAGGCTGCTGCTGCTTTGTCAGGCTGCTGCTGCTTTGTCAGGCTGCTGCTGCTTTGTCAGGCTGCTGCTGCTTTGTCAGGCTGCTGCTGCTTTGTCAGGGTCAGGCTGCTGCTGCTTTGTCAGGGTCAGGCTGCTGCTGCTTTGTCAGGGTCAGGCTGCTGCTGGTTTGTCAGGGTCAGGCTGCTGCTGGTTTGTCAGGGTCAGGCTGCTGCTGGTTTGTCAGGCTGCTGCTGGTTTGTCAGGCTGCTGCTGGTTTGTCAGGCTGCTGCTGGTTTGTCAGTGTCAGGCTGCTGCTGGTTTGTCAGTGTCAGGCTGCTGCTGGTTTGTCAGTGTCAGGCTGCTGCTGGTTTGTCAGTGTCAGGCTGCTGCTGGTTTGTCAGTGTCAGGCTGCTGCTTGTTTGTCAGTGTCAGGCTGCTGCTTGTTTGTCAGGGTGCTGCTGGTTTGTCAGTGTCAGGCTGCTGCTGGTTTGTCAGTGTCAGGCTGCTGCTTGTTTGTCGTGCTGCTGGTTTGTCGTGCTGCTGGTTTGTCGTGCTGCTGGTTTGTCAGGCTGCTGCTTTGTCAGTGTCAGGCTGCTGCTTTGTCAGGGTCAGGCTGCTGCTTTGTCAGGGTGCTGGTTTGTCAGGGTCAGGCTGCTGCTTTGTCAGGGTGCTGGTTTGTCAGGGTCAGGCTGCTGCTTTGTCAGTGTCAGGCTGCTGCTTTGTCAGGGTCAGGCTGCTGCTTTGTCAGGGTCAGGCTGCTGCTGGTTTGTCAGTGTCAGGCTGCTGCTGCTTTGTCTGTCAGTGTCAGCCTGCTGCTGCTTTGTCTGTCAGTGTCAGGCTGCTGCTGCTTTGTCTGTCAGTGTCAGGCTGCTGCTGCTTTGTCTGTCAGTGTCAGGCTGCTGCTGCTTTGTCTGTCAGTGTCAGGCTGCTGCTGCTTTGTCTGTCAGTGTCAGGCTGCTGCTGCTTTGTCTGTCAGTGTCAGGCTGCTGCTGCTTTGTCTGTCAGTGTCAGGCTGCTGCTGCTTTGTCTGTCAGTGTCAGGCTGCTGCTGCTTTGTCTGTCAGTGTCAGGCTGCTGCTGCTTTGTCTGTCAGTGTCAGGCTGCTGCTGCTTTGTCTGTCAGTGTCAGGCTGCTGCTGCTTTGTCTGTCAGTGTCAGGCTGCTGCTGCTTTGTCTGTCAGTGTCAGGCTGCTGCTGCTTTGTCAGTGTCAGGCTGCTGCTTTGTCAGGGTCAGGCTGCTGCTTTGTCTGGGTCAGGCTGCTGCTGGTTTGTCAGTGTCAGGCTGCTGCTGGTTTGTCAGTGTCAGGCTGCTGCTGGTTTGTCAGTGTCAGGCTGCTGCTGCTTTGTCAGGGTGCTGCTTTGTCAGGGTGCTGCTTTGTCAGGGTGCTGCTTTGTCAGGGTGCTGCTTTGTCAGGCTGCTGCTTTGTCAGGCTGCTGCTTTGTCAGGCTGCTGCTTTGTCAGTGTCAGGCTGCTGCTTTGTCAGGCTGCTGCTGGTTTGTCAGTGTCAGGCTGCTGCTGGTTTGTCAGTGTCAGGCTGCTGCTGCTTTGTCAGGGTGCTGCTTTGTCAGGGTGCTGCTTTGTCAGGGTGCTGCTTTGTCAGGGTGCTGCTTTGTCAGGGTGCTGCTTGTTTGTCAGGGTGCTGCTTGTTTGTCAGGGTGCTGCTGGTTTGTCAGGGTGCTGCTGGTTTGTCAGGGTGCTGCTTGTTTGTCAGGGTGCTGCTGGTTTGTCAGGGTGCTGCTGGTTTGTCAGGGGGCTGCTGCTTTGTCAGTGTCAGGCTGGTGCTTTGTCAGTGTCAGGCTGCTGCTTTGTCAGTGTCAGGCTGGTGCTTTGTCAGTGTCAGGCTGGTGCTGCTTTGTCAGGCTGGTGCTGCTTTGTCAGGCTGGTGCTGCTTTGTCAGGGTCAGGCTGCTTTGTCAGGGTCAGGCTGCTTTGTCAGGGTCAGGCTGCTTTGTCAGGGTCAGGCTGCTTTGTCAGTGTCAGGCTGCTGCTGCTTTGTCAGTGTCAGGCTGCTGCTGCTTTGTCAGTGTCAGGCTGCTGCTGCTTTGTCAGTGTCAGGCTGCTGCTGCTTTGTCAGTGTCAGGCTGCTGCTGCTTTGTCAGTGTCAGGCTGCTGCTGCTTTGTCAGTGTCAGGCTGCTGCTGCTTTGTCAGTGTCAGGCTGCTGCTGCTTTGTCAGTGTCAGGCTGCTGCTGCTTTGTCAGTGTCAGGCTGCTGCTGCTTTGTCAGTGTCAGGCTGCTGCTGCTTTGTCAGTGTCAGGCTGCTGCTGCTTTGTCTGTCAGTGTCAGGCTGCTGCTGCTTTGTCTGTCAGTGTCAGGCTGCTGCTGCTTTGTCTGTCAGTGTCAGGCTGCTGCTGCTTTGTCTGTCAGTGTCAGGCTGCTGCTGCTTTGTCTGTCAGTGTCAGGCTGCTGCTGCTTTGTCTGTCAGTGTCAGGCTGCTGCTGCTTTGTCTGTCAGTGTCAGGCTGCTGCTGCTTTGTCTGTCAGTGTCAGGCTGCTGCTGCTTTGTCTGTCAGTGTCAGGCTGCTGCTGCTTTGTCTGTCAGTGTCAGGCTGCTGCTGCTTTGTCTGTCAGTGTCAGGCTGCTGCTGCTTTGTCTGTCAGTGTCAGGCTGCTGCTGCTTTGTCTGTCAGTGTCAGGCTGCTGCTGCTTTGTCAGGCTGCTGCTTGTTTGTCAGGGTGCTGCTTGTTTGTCAGGTTGCTGCTTGTTTGTCAGGGTGCTGCTGGTTTGTCAGGGTGCTGCTGGTTTGTCAGGGTCAGGCTGCTGCTGGTTTGTCAGTGTCAGGCTGCTGCTTTGTCAGGCTGCTGCTTTGTCAGGCTGCTGCTTTGTCAGGCTGCTGCTTTGTCAGTGTCAGGCTGCTGGTTTGTCAGTGTCAGGCTGCTGCTTTGTCAGTGTCAGGCTGCTGCTTTGTCAGTGTCAGGCTGCTGCTTTGTCAGTGTCAGGCTGCTGCTTTGTCAGGCTGCTGCTTTGTCAGGCTGCTGCTTTGTCAGGCTGCTGCTTTGTCAGGCTGCTGCTTTGTCAGGCTGCTGGTTTGTCAGGCTGCTGGTTTGTCAGGCTGCTGCTGGTTTGTCAGGCTGCTGCTGGTTTGTCAGGCTGCTGCTGGTTTGTCAGGCTGCTGCTGGTTTGTCAGGCTGCTGCTGGTTTGTCAGGCTGCTGCTGGTTTGTCAGGCTGCTGCTGGTTTGTCAGGCTGCTGCTGGTTTGTCAGGGTCAGGCTGCTGCTGGTTTGTCAGGCTGCTGCTGGTTTGTCAGGCTGCTGCTGGTTTGTCAGGCTGCTGCTGGTTTGTCAGGCTGCTGCTGGTTTGTCAGTGTCAGGCTGCTGCTGGTTTGTCAGTGTCAGGCTGCTGCTGGTTTGTCAGTGTCAGGCTGCTGCGTGTTTGTCAGGCTGCTGCTTTGTCAGGGTGCTGGTTTGTCAGGGTGCTGGTTTGTCAGGGTGCTGGTTTGTCAGGGTGCTGCTGGTTTGTCAGGGTGCTGCTGGTTTGTCAGGGTGCTGCTGGTTTGTCAGGCTGCTGCTGGTTTGTCAGGCTGCTGCTGGTTTGTCAGGCTGCTGCTGGTTTGTCAGGCTGCTGCTGGTTTGTCAGGCTGCTGCTGGTTTGTCAGTGTCAGGCTGCTGCTGGTTTGTCAGGCTGCTGCTGGTTTGTCAGTGTCAGGCTGCTGCTGGTGTGTCAGGCTGCTGCTGGTTTGTCAGGCTGCTGCTGGTTTGTCAGGGTGCTGCTGCTTTGTCAGGGTGCTGCTGCTTTGTCAGGGTGCTGCTTGTTTGTCAGGGTGCTGCTGCTTTGTCAGGGTGCTGCTGGTTTGTCAGGGTGCTGCTGGTTTGTCAGGGTGCTGCTGGTTTGTCAGGCTGCTGCTGGTTTGTCAGGCTGCTGCTGGTTTGTCAGGCTGCTGCTGGTTTGTCAGGCTGCTGCTGGTTTGTCAGGGTGCTGCTTGTTTGTCAGGGTGCTGCTTGTTTGTCAGGGTGCTGCTTGTTTGTCAGGCTGCTGCTTGTTTGTCAGGCTGCTGCTTGTTTGTCAGGCTGCTGCTGGTTTGTCAGGGTGCTGCTTGTTTGTCAGGGTGCTGCTGGTTTGTCAGTGTCAGGCTGCTGCTGCTTTGTCAGTGTCAGGCTGGTGCTGCTTTGTCAGTGTCAGGCTGGTGCTGCTTTGTCAGTGTCAGGCTGGTGCTGCTTTGTCAGTGTCAGGCTGGTGCTGCTTTGTCAGTGTCAGGCTGGTGCTGCTTTGTCAGTGTCAGGCTGGTGCTGGTTTGTCAGTGTCAGGCTGCTGCTGGTTTGTCAGGGTCAGGCTGCTGCTGGTTTGTCAGGGTCAGGCTGCTGCTGGTTTGTCAGGGTCAGGCTGCTGCTGGTTTGTCAGGGTCAGGCTGCTGCTGGTTTGTCAGGGTCAGGCTGCTGCTGGTTTGTCAGGGTCAGGCTGCTGCTGGTTTGTCAGGGTCAGGCTGCTGCTGGTTTGTCATGGTCAGGCGGGTGCTGGTTTGTCAGGGTCAGGCGGGTGCTGGTTTGTCAGGGTCAGGCGGGTGCTGGTTTGTCAGGGTCAGGCGGGTGCTGGTTTGTCAGGGTCAGGCGGGTGCTGGTTTGTCAGGGTCAGGCGGGTGCTGGTTTGTCAGGGTCAGGCGGGTGCTGGTTTTGTCAGGGTCAGGCGGGTGCTGGTTTGTCAGGGTCAGGCGGGTGCTGGTTTGTCAGGGTCAGGCGGGTGCTGGTTTGTCAGGCGGGTGCTGGTTTGTCAGGCTGGTGCTGGTTTGTCAGGCTGGTGCTGGTTTGTCAGGCTGCTGCTGGTTTGTCAGGCTGCTGCTGGTTTGTCAGGGTGCTGCTGGTTTGTCAGGGTGCTGCTGGTTTGTCAGGGTGCTGCTGGTTTGTCAGGGTGCTGCTGGTTTGTCAGGGTGCTGCTGGTTTGTCAGGGTGCTGCTGGTTTGTCAGTGTCAGGGTGCTGGTGGTTTGTCAGTGTCAGGGTGCTGCTGGTTTGTCAGTGTCAGGGTGCTGCTGGTTTGTCAGTGTCAGGCTGCTGCTGGTTTGTCAGTGTCAGGCTGCTGCTGGTTTGTCAGTGTCAGGCTGGTGCTGCTTTGTCAGTGTCAGGCTGCTGGTTTGTCAGTGTCAGGCTGCTGCTTTGTCAGTGTCAGGCTGCTGCTTTGTCAGGCTGCTGCTTTGTCAGGCTGCTGCTTTGTCAGGCTGCTGCTTTGTCAGGCTGCTGCTTTGTCAGTGTCAGGCTGCTGCTTTGTCAGTGTCAGGCTGCTGCTTTGTCAGTGTCAGGCTGCTGCTTTGTCAGTGTCAGGCTGCTGCTTTGTCAGTGTCAGGCTGCTGCTTTGTCAGTGTCAGGCTGCTGCTTTGTCAGGCTGCTGCTTTGTCAGGGTGCTGCTTTGTCAGGGTGCTGCTTTGTCAGGGTGCTGCTGGTTTGTCAGGGTGCTGTTGGGTTTGTCAGGCTGCTGCTGGTTTGTCAGGCTGCTGCTGGTTTTGTCAGGCTGCTGCTGGTTTGTCAGTGTCAGGCTGCTGGTTTGTCAGTGTCAGGCTGCTGCTGGTTTGTCAGGGTCAGGCTGCTGCTGGTTTGTCAGGGTCAGGCTGCTGCTGGGTTGTCAGGGTCAGGCTGCTGCTGGTTTGTCAGTGTCAGGCTGCTGCTGGTTTGTCAGTGTCAGGCTGCTGCTGGTTTGTCAGTGTCAGGCTGCTGCTTTGTCAGTGTCAGGCTGCTGCTTTGTCAGTGTCAGGCTGCTGCTTTGTCAGTGTCAGGCTGCTGCTTTGTCAGTGTCAGGCTGCTGCTTTGTCAGTGTCAGGCTGCTGCTTTGTCAGGCTGGTGCTGCTTTGTCAGGCTGGTGCTGCTTTGTCAGGCTGGTGCTGCTTTGTCAGGCTGGTGCTGCTTGGTCAGGCTGGTGCTGCTTTGTCAGGGTCAGGCTGGTGCTGCTTTGTCAGGGTCAGGCTGCTGCTTTCAGGCTGCTGCTTTGTCAGGCTGCTGCTGCTTTGTCAGGGGTGCTGCTGCTTTGTCAGTGTCAGCGCGCTGCTGCTTTGTCAGTGTCAGGCTGCTTGCTGCTTTGTCAGTGTCAGGCTGCTGCTGCTTTGTCAGTGTCAGGCTGCTGCTGCTTTGTCAGTGTCAGGCTGCTGCTGCTTTGTCAGTGTCAGGCTGCTGCTGCTTTGTCAGTGTCAGGCTGCTGCTGCTTTGTCAGTGTCAGGCTGCTGCTGCTTTTGTCAGTGTCAGGCTGCTGCTGCTTTGTCAGTGTCAGGCTGCTGCCTTTGTCTGTCAGTGTCAGGCTGCTGCTGCTTTGTCTGTCAGTGTCAGGCTGCTGCTGCTTTGTCCTGTCAGTGTCAGGCTGCTGCTGCTTTGTCTGTCAGTGTCAGGCTGCTGCTGCTTTGTCTGTCAGTGTCAGGCTGCTGCTGCTTTGTCTGTCAGTGTCAGGCTGCTGCTGCTTTGTCTGTCAGTGTCAGGCTGCTGCTGCTTTGTCTGTCAGTGTCAGGCTGCTGCTTGTTTGTCAGGCTGCTGCTTGTTTGTCAGGGTGCTGCTTGTTTGTCAGGGTGCTGCTTGTTTGTCAGGCTGCTGCTTGTTTGTCAGGGTGCTGCTTGTTTGTCAGGGTGCTGCTTGTTTGTCAGGGTGCTGCTTGTTTGTCAGGGTGCTGCTTGTTTGTCAGGGTGCTGCTTGTTTGTCAGGGTGCTGCTTGTTTGTCAGGGTGCTGCTTGTTTGTCAGGGTGCTGCTTGTTTGTCAGTGTCAGGGTGCTGCTTGTTTGTCAGTGTCAGGCTGCTGGTTTGTCAGTGTCAGGCTGCTGGTTTGTCAGTGTCAGGCTGCTGCTGTGTCAGGCTGCTGCTGTGTCAGGCTGCTGGTTTGTCAGGCTGCTGGTTTGTCAGGCTGCTGGTTTGTCAGGCTGCTGGTTTGTCAGGCTGCTGGTTTGTCAGGCTGCTGGTTTGTCAGGCTGCTGGTTTGTCAGGCTGCTGGTTTGTCAGGCTGCTGGTTTGTCAGGCTGCTGGTTTGTCAGGCTGCTGGTTTGTCAGGCTGCTGGTTTGTCAGGCTGCTGGTTTGTCAGGCTGCTGCTTTGTCAGGGTCAGGCTGCTGCTTTGTCAGGGTCAGGCTGCTGCTTTGTCAGGGTCAGGCTGCTGCTTTGTCAGGCTGCCTGCTGCTTTGTCAGGCTGCTGCTGCTTTGTCAGGCTGCTGCTGCTTTGTCAGGCTGCTGCTGCTTTGTCAGGGTCAGGCTGCTGCTGCTTTGTCAGGGTCAGGCTGCTGCTGGTTTGTCAGGGTCAGGCTGCTGCTGGTTTGTCAGGCTGCTGCTGGTTTGTCAGGCTGCTGCTGGTTTGTCAGGCTGCTGCTGGTTTGTCAGGCTGCTGCTGGTTTGTCAGTGTCAGGCTGCTGCTGGTTTGTCAGTGTCAGGCTGCTGCTGGTTTGTCAGTGTCAGGCTGCTGCTGGTTTGTCAGTGTCAGGCTGCTGCTTGTTTGTCAGTGTCAGGCTGCTGCTTGTTTGTCAGTGTCAGGCTGCTGCTGGTTTGTCAGTGTCAGGCTGCTGCTTGTTTGTCGTGCTGCTGGTTTGTCGTGCTGCTGGTTTGTCGTGCTGCTGGTTTGTCAGGCTGCTGCTTTGTCAGTGTCAGGCTGCTGCTTTGTCAGGGTCAGGCTGCTGCTTTGTCAGGGTGCTGGTTTGTCAGGGTCATGCTGCTGCTTTGTCAGGGTGCTGGTTTGTCAGGGTCAGGCTGCTGCTTTGTCAGTCAGGCTGCTGCTTTGTCAGGGTCAGGCTGCTGCTTTGTCAGGGTCAGGCTGCTGCTGGTTTGTCAGTGTCAGGCTGCTGCTGCTTTGTCAGTGTCAGGCTGCTGCTGCTTTGTCAGGGTGCTGCTTTGTCAGGGTGCTGCTTTGTCAGGGTGCTGCTTTGTCAGGGTGCTGCTTTGTCAGGGTGCTGCTTTGTCAGGGTGCTGCTTTGTCAGGCTGCTGCTTTGTCAGGGTCAGGCTGCTGCTTTGTCAGTGTCAGGCTGCTGCTTTGTCAGGGTGCTGCTGGTTTGTCAGTGTCAGGGTGCTGCTGGTTTGTCAGTGTCAGGCTGCTGCTTGTTTGTCAGGGTGCTGCTGGTTTGTCAGGGTGCTGCTGGTTTGTCAGGGTGCTGCTGGTTTGTCAGGCTGCTGCTGGTTTGTCAGGCTGCTGCTGGTTTGTCAGGCTGCTGCTGGTTTGTCAGGCTGCTGCTGGTTTGTCAGGCTGCTGCTGGTTTGTCAGGCTGCTGCTGGTTTGTCAGGCTGCTGCTTGTTTGTCAGGCTGCTGCTTGTTTGTCAGGCTGCTGCTGGTTTGTCAGGGTGCTGCTTGTTTGTCAGGGTGCTGCTGGTTTGTCAGGCTGCTGCTGGTTTGTCAGGCTGCTGCTTGTTTGTCAGGGTGCTGCTTGTTTGTCAGGGTGCTGCTTGTTTGTCAGGGTGCTGCTTGTTTGTCAGGGTGCTGCTTGTTTGTCAGGGTGCTGCTTGTTTGTCAGGGTGCTGCTTGTTTGTCAGGGTGCTGCTGGTTTGTCAGGGTGCTGCTGGTTTGTCAGGGTGCTGCTGGTTTGTCAGGGTGCTGCTGGTTTGTCAGGGTGCTGCTGGTTTGTCAGGGTGCTGCTGGTTTGTCAGGGTGCTGCTGGTTTGTCAGTGTCAGGCTGCTGCTGGTTTGTCAGGGTGGTGCTGGTTTGTCAGGGTGGTGCTGCTTTGTCAGGCTGCTGCTGGTTTGTCAGGCTGCTGCTGGTTTGTCAGGCTGCTGCTGGTTTGTCAGGCTGCTGCTGGTTTGTCAGGCTGCTGCTGGTTTGTCAGTGTCAGGCTGCTGCTGCTTTGTCAGTGTCAGGCTGCTGCTGCTTTGTCAGTGTCAGGCTGCTTTGTCAGGCTGCTGCTTGTTTGTCAGTGTCAGGGTGCTGCTTGTTTGTCAGTGTCAGGGTGCTGCTTGTTTGTCAGTGTCAGGGTGCTGCTTGTTTGTCAGTGTCAGGCTGCTGGTTTGTCAGTGTCAGGCTGCTGGTTTGTCAGTGTCAGGCTGCTGCTTTGTCAGGCTGCTGCTTTGTCAGGCTGCTGCTTTGTCAGGCTGCTGCTTTGTCAGGCTGCTGCTTTGTCAGTGTCAGGCTGCTGCTTTGTCAGTGTCAGGCTGCTGCTGGTTTGTCAGTGTCAGGCTGCTGCTTTGTCAGTGTCAGGCTGCTGCTTTGTCAGTGTCAGGCTGCTGCTTTGTCAGTGTCAGGCTGCTGCTTTGTCAGGCTGCTGCTTTGTCAGGGTGCTGCTTTGTCAGGGTGCTGCTTTGTCAGGGTGCTGCTTTGTCAGGGTGCTGCTTTGTCAGGGTGCTGCTTTGTCAGGGTGCTGCTTTGTCAGGCTGCTGCTTTGTCAGGCTGCTGGTTTGTCAGGCTGCTGCTGGTTTGTCAGGCTGCTTCTGGTTTGTCAGGCTGCTGCTGGTTTGTCAGGCTGCTGCTGGTTTGTCAGGCTGCTGCTGGTTTGTCAGGCTGCTGCTGGTTTGTCAGGCTGCTGCTGGTTTGTCAGGCTGCTGCTGGTTTGTCAGGCTGCTGCTGGTTTGTCAGGCTGCTGCTGGTTTGTCAGTGTCAGGCTGCTGCTTTGTCAGTGTCAGGCTGCTGCTTTGTCAGGCTGCTGCTGCTTTGTCAGGCTGCTGCTGGTTTGTCAGGCTGCTGCTGGTTTGTCAGGCTGCTGCTGGTTTGTCAGGCTGCTGCTGGTTTGTCAGGCTGCTGCTGGTTTGTCAGTGTCAGGCTGCTGCTGGTTTGTCAGTGTCAGGCTGCTGCTGGTTTGTCAGTGTCAGGCTGCTGCTGGTTTGTCAGTGTCAGGCTGCTGCTGGTTTGTCAGGCTGCTGCTGGTTTGTCAGGCTGCTTGTTTGTCAGGCTGCTGGTTTGTCAGGCTGCTGGTTTGTCAGGCTGCTGGTTTGTCAGGCTGCTGGTTTGTCAGGGTCAGGCTGCTGGTTTGTCAGGGTCAGGCTGCTGCTTTGTCAGGGTCAGGCTGCTGCTTTGTCAGGGTCAGGCTGCTGGTTTGTCAGGCTGCTGGTTTGTCAGGCTGCTGGTTTGTCAGGCTGCTGGTTTGTCAGGCTGCTGGTTTGTCAGTGTCAGGCTGCTGCTGGTTTGTCAGTGTCAGGCTGCTGCTGGTTTGTCAGTGTCAGGCTGCTGCTGGTTTGTCAGTGTCAGGCTGCTGCTGGTTTGTCAGTGTCAGGCTGCTGCTGGTTTGTCAGGCTGCTGCTGGTTTGTCAGGCTGCTGCTGGTTTGTCAGGCTGCTGCTGGTTTGTCAGGCTGCTGCTGGTTTGTCAGGCTGCTGCTGGTTTGTCAGGGTCAGGCTGCTGCTGGTTTGTCAGGGTCAGGCTGCTGGTTTGTCAGGGTCAGGCTGCTGGTTTGTCAGGGTCAGGCTGCTGGTTTGTCAGGGTCAGGCTGCTGGTTTGTCAGGGTCAGACTGCTGGTTTGTCAGGGTCAGGCTGCTGCTGGTTTGTCAGGCTGCTGGTTTGTCAGGCTGCTGCTTTGTCAGGGTGCTGCTGCTTTGTCAGGCTGCTGCTGCTTTGTCAGGCTGCTGCTGCTTTGTCAGGCTGCTGCTGCTTTGTCAGGCTGCTGCTGCTTTGTCAGGCTGCTGCTGCTTTGTCAGGCTGCTGCTGCTTTGTCAGGCTGCTGCTGCTTTGTCAGTGTCAGGCTGCTGCTGCTTTGTCAGGCTGCTGCTGGTTTGTCAGGCTGCTGCTGGTTTGTCAGGGTGCTGCTGGTTTGTCAGGGTGCTGCTGGTTTGTCAGGGTGCTGCTGGTTTGTCAGGGTGCTGCTGGTTTGTCAGGCTGCTGCTGGTTTGTCAGGCTGCTGCTGGTTTGTCAGGCTGCTGCTGGTTTGTCAGTGTCAGGCTGCTGCTGGTTTGTCAGGGTCAGGCTGCTGGTTTGTCAGTGTCAGGCTGCTGGTGGTTTGTCAGGGTCAGGCTGCTGGTTTGTCAGGGTCAGGCTGCTGGTTTGTCAGGGTCAGGCTGCTGGTTTGTCAGTGTCAGGCTGCTGCTGGTTTGTCAGTGTCAGGCTGCTGCTGGTTTGTCAGTGTCAGGCTGCTGCTGCTTTGTCAGTGTCAGGCTGCTGCTGGTTTGTCAGTGTCAGGCTGCTGCTGGTTTGTCAGTGTCAGGCTGCTGCTGGTTTGTCAGTGTCAGGCTGCTGCTGGTTTGTCAGGCTGCTGCTGGTTTGTCAGGCTGCTGCTGGTTTGTCAGGCTGCTGCTGGTTTGTCAGTGTCAGGCTGCTGCTGGTTTGTCAGGGTCAGGCTGCTGCTGGTTTGTCAGGGTGCTGCTGGTTTGTCAGGGTGCTGCTGGTTTGTCAGGGTGCTGCTTTGTCAGGGTCAGGCTGCTGCTTTGTCAGGGTCAGGCTGCTGCTGGTTTGTCAGTGTCAGGCTGCTGGTGTGTCAGGCTGCTGGTGTGTCAGGCTGCTGGTGTGTCAGGCTGCTGGTTTGTCAGGCTGCTGGTTTGTCAGGCTGCTGGTTTGTCAGGCTGCTGGTTTGTCAGGCTGATGCTGGTTTGTCAGGCTGATGCTGGTTTGTCAGGCTGATGCTGGTTTGTCAGGCTGATGCTGGTTTGTCAGGCTGCTGCTGGTTTGTCAGGCTGCTGCTGGTTTGTCAGTGTCAGGCTGCTGCTGGTTTGTCAGTGTCAGGCTGCTGCTGGTTTGTCAGTGTCAGGCTGCTGCTGGTTTGTCAGTGTCAGGCTGCTGCTGGTTTGTCAGTGTCAGGCTGCTGCTGGTTTGTCAGTGTCAGGCTGCTGCTGGTTTGTCAGGGTCAGGCTGCTGGTTTGTCAGGGTCAGGCTGCTGCTGGTTTGTCAGTGTCAGGCTGCTGCTGGTTTGTCAGGGTCAGGCTGCTGGTTTGTCAGGGTCAAGCTGCTGGTTTGTCAGGGTCAGGCTGCTGCTGGTTTGTCAGGGTCAGGCTGCTGCTGGTTTGTCAGGCTGCTGCTGGTTTGTCAGGCTGCTGCTGGTTTGTCAGTGTCAGGCTGCTGCTGGTTTGTCAGTGTCAGGCTGCTGCTGGTGTGTCAGGCTGCTGCTGCTTTGTCAGGCTGCTGCTTTGTCAGGCTGCTGCTGCTTTGTCAGGGTGCTGCTGCTTTGTCAGGGTGCTGCTGCTTTGTCAGGGTGCTGCTGCTTTGTCAGGGTCAGGCTGCTTCTTTGTCAGGGTCAGGCTGCTTCTTTGTCAGGGTCAGGCTGCTTTGTCAGGCTGCTTCTTTGTCAGGGTCAGGCTGCTTCTTTGTCAGGGTGCTGCTTTGTCAGGGTGCTGCTTTGTCAGGCTGCTGCTGGTTTGTCAGTGTCAGGCTGCTGCTGGTTTGTCAGTGTCAGGCTGCTGCTGGTTTGTCAGTGTCAGGCTGCTGCTGGTTTGTCAGTGTCAGGCTGCTGCTGGTTTGTCAGTGTCAGGCTGCTGCTGGTTTGTCAGGCTGCTGCTGGTTTGTCAGTGTCAGGCTGCTGCTGGTTTGTCAGTGTCAGGCTGCTGCTGGTTTGTCAGGGTGCTGCTGGTTTGTCAGGGTGCTGCTGGTTTGTCAGGGTGCTGGTTTGTCAGGGTCAGGCTGCTGCTTTGTCAGGGTCAGGCTGCTGGTGTGTCAGGCTGCTGGTTTGTCAGGCTGCTGGTTTGTCAGTGTCAGGCTGCTGCTGGTTTGTCAGTGTCAGGCTGCTGCTGGTTTGTCAGTGTCAGGCTGCTGCTGGTTTGTCAGGGTGCTGCTGGTTTGTCAGGGTGCTGCTGGTTTGTCAGGGTGCTGCTGGTTTGTCAGGGTGCTGCTGGTTTGTCAGGGTGCTGCTGGTTTGTCAGTGTCAGGCTGCTGGTTTGTCAGGCTGCTGGTGTGTCAGGCTGCTGGTGTGTCAGGCTGCTGGTGTGTCAGGCTGCTGGTGTGTCAGGCTGCTGGTGTGTCAGGCTGCTGGTTTGTCAGGCTGCTGCTTTGTCAGGCTGCTGCTTTGTCAGGCTGCTGCTTTGTCAGGCTGCTGCTTTGTCAGGCTGCTGCTTTGTCAGGGTCAGGCTGCTGCTTTGTCAGGGTCAGGCTGCTGCTTTGTCAGGGTCAGGCTGCTGCTTTGTCAGGGTCAGGCTGCTGCTTTGTCAGGGTCAGGCTGCTGCTTTGTCAGGCTGCTGCTGCTTTGTCAGGCTGCTGCTGGTTTGTCAGGGTCAGGCTGCTGCTGGTTTGTCAGGGTCAGGCTGCTGCTGGTTTGTCAGGGTCAGGCTGCTGCTGGTTTGTCAGGGTCAGGCTGCTGCTGGTTTGTCAGGCTGCTGCTGGTTTGTCAGGCTGCTGCTGGTTTGTCAGGCTGCTGCTGGTTTGTCAGGCTGCTGCTGGTTTGTCAGGCTGCTGCTGGTTTGTCAGTGTCAGGCTGCTGCTGGTTTGTCAGTGTCAGGCTGCTGCTGGTTTGTCAGTGTCAGGCTGCTGCTTGTTTGTCAGTGTCAGGCTGCTGCTTGTTTGTCAGGGTGCTGCTTGTTTGTCAGGGTGCTGCTGGTTTGTCAGGGTGCTGCTGGTTTGTCAGGGTGCTGCTGGTTTGTCAGGCTGCTGCTGGTTTGTCAGGCTGCTGCTGGTTTGTCAGGCTGCTGCTGGTTTGTCAGGCTGCTGCTGGTTTGTCAGGCTGCTGCTGGTTTGTCAGTGTCAGGCTGCTGCTGGTTTGTCAGTGTCAGGCTGCTGCTGGTTTGTCAGTGTCAGGCTGCTGCTGCTTTGTCAGGCTGCTGCTGCTTTGTCAGGCTGCTGCTGCTTTGTCAGGCTGCTGCTGCTTTGTCAGGCTGCTGCTGCTTTGTCAGGCTGCTGCTGCTTTGTCAGGCTGCTGCTGCTTTGTCAGGCTGCTGCTGCTTTGTCAGGCTGCTGCTGCTTTGTCAGGCTGCTGCTGCTTTGTCAGGCTGCTGCTGGTTTGTCAGGGTGCTTCTGGTTTGTCAGGGTGCTGCTGGTTTGTCAGGGTGCTGCTGGTTTGTCAGGGTGCTGCTGGTTTGTCAGGGTCAGGGTGCTGCTGGTTTGTCAGGGTCAGGCTGCTGCTGGTTTGTCAGGGTCAGGCTGCTGCTGGTTTGTCAGGGTCAGGCAGCTGCTGGTTTGTCAGGCTGCTGCTGGTTTGTCAGGCTGCTGCTGGTTTGTCAGGCTGCTGCTTTGTCAGTGTCAGGCTGCTGCTTTGTCAGTGTCAGGCTGCTGCTTTGTCAGTGTCAGGCTGCTGCTTTGTCAGGGTCAGGCTGCTGCTTTGTCAGGGTCAGGGTGCTGCTTTGTCAGGGTCAGGGTGCTGCTTTGTCAGGGTCAGGGTGCTGCTTTGTCAGGGTCAGGGTGCTGCTTTGTCAGGGTCAGGGTGCTGCTGGGTCAGGGTGCTGCTTTGTCAGGCTGCTGCTGGTTTGTCAGGCTGCTGCTGGTTTGTCAGGCTGCTGCTGGTTTGTCAGGCTGCTGCTGGTTTGTCAGGCTGCTGCTGGTTTGTCAGTGTCAGTGTCAGGCTGCTGCTGGTTTGTCAGTGTCAGTGTCAGGCTGCTGCTGGTTTGTCAGTGTCAGTGTCAGGCTGCTGCTGGTTTGTCAGTGTCAGGCTGCTGCTGGTTTGTCAGTGTCAGGCTGCTGCTGGTTTGTCAGTGTCAGTGTCAGGCTGCTGCTTTGTCAGTGTCAGGCTGCTTTGTCAGGGTGCTGCTTTGTCAGGGTGCTGCTTTGTCAGGCTGCTGCTGGTTTGTCAGGCTTCTGCTGGTTTGTCAGGCTGCTGCTGGTTTGTCAGGTTGCTGCTGGTTTGTCAGGCTGCTGCTGGTTTGTCAGGCTGCTGCTGGTTTGTCAGGCTGCTGCTGGTTTGTCAGGCTGCTGCTGGTTTGTCAGGCTGCTGCTGGTTTGTCAGTGTCAGGCTGCTGCTGGTTTGTCAGTGTCAGGCTGCTGCTGGTTTGTCAGGGTCAGGCTGCTGCTGGTTTGTCAGGGTCAGGCTGCTGCTGGTTTGTCAGGGTCAGGCTGCTGCTGGTTTGTCAGGGTCAGGCTGCTGGTTTGTCAGGCTGCTGCTGGTTTGTCAGGCTGCTGGTTTGTCAGGCTGCTGCTTTGTCAGGGTGCTGCTGCTTTGTCAGGGTGCTGCTGCTTTGTCAGGGTGCTGCTGCTTTGTCAGGCTGCTGCTGCTTTGTCAGGCTGCTGCTGCTTTGTCAGGCTGCTGCTGCTTTGTCAGGCTGCTGCTGCTTTGTCAGGCTGCTGCTGCTTTGTCAGGCTGCTGCTGCTTTGTCAGGGTCAGGCTGCTGCTGCTTTGTCAGGGTCAGGCTGCTGCTGCTTTGTCAGGGTCAGGCTGCTGCTGCTTTGTCAGGCTGCTGCTGCTTTGTCAGTGTCAGGCTGCTGCTGCTTTGTCAGGGTGCTGGTTTGTCAGGGTGCTGCTTTGTCAGGGTCAGGCTGCTGCTTTGTCAGGGTCAGGCTGCTGCTTTGTCAGGGTCAGGCTGCTGGTTTGTCAGTGTCAGGCTGCTGGTTTGTCAGTGTCAGGCTGCTGGTTTGTCAGTGTCAGGCTGCTGGTTTGTCAGTGTCAGGCTGCTGGTTTGTCAG
Source organism: Brienomyrus brachyistius (assembly GCF_023856365.1). Lineage (NCBI taxonomy): Eukaryota > Metazoa > Chordata > Actinopteri > Osteoglossiformes > Mormyridae > Brienomyrus > Brienomyrus brachyistius. The sequence continues at coordinate 657,463 of NW_026042347.1, forward strand.
TGTCAGGCTGCTGGTTTGTCAGTGTCAGGCTGCTGGTTTGTCAGTGTCAGGCTGCTGGTTTGTCAGGCTGCTGGTTTGTCAGGCTGCTGGTTTGTCAGGCTGCTGGTTTGTCAGGCTGCTGGTTTGTCAGGCTGCTGGTTTGTCAGGCTGTTGGTTTGTCAGGCTGCTGGTTTGTCAGGCTGCTGGTTTGTCAGGCTGCTGGTTTGTCAGGCTGCTGGTTTGTCAGGGTCAGGCTGCTGCTGGTTTGTCAGGGTCAGGCTGCTGCTGGTTTGTCAGGGTCAGGCTGCTGCTGGTTTGTCAGGGTCAGGCTGCTGCTGGTTTGTCAGGGTCAGGCGGGTGCTGGTTTGTCAGGGTGCTGCTTGTTTGTCAGTGTCAGGGTGCTGCTTGTTTGTCAGTGTCAGGCTGCTGGTTTGTCAGTGTCAGGCTGCTGGTTTGTCAGTGTCAGGCTGCTGCTTTGTCAGTGTCAGGCTGCTGCTTTGTCAGTGTCAGGCTGCTGCTTTGTCAGTGTCAGGCTGCTGCTTTGTCAGTGTCAGGCTGCTGCTTTGTCAGGCTGCTGCTTTGTCAGGCTGCTGCTTTGTCAGGCTGCTGCTTTGTCAGGCTGCTGCTTTGTCAGGCTGCTGCTTTGTCAGTGTCAGGCTGCTGCTTTGTCAGTGTCAGGCTGCTGCTTTGTCAGTGTCAGGCTGCTGCTTTGTCAGTGTCAGGCTGCTGCTTTGTCAGGCTGCTGCTTTGTCAGGCTGCTGCTTTGTCAGGCTGCTGCTTTGTCAGGGTGCTGCTTTGTCAGGGTGCTGCTTTGTCAGGGTGCTGCTTTGTCAGGGTGCTGCTTTGTCAGGCTGCTGCTTTGTCAGGCTGCTGCTTTGTCAGGCTGCTGCTTTGTCAGGGTGCTGGTTTGTCAGGCTGCTGCTGGTTTGTCAGGCTGCTGCTGGTTTGTCAGGGTCAGGCTGCTGGTTTGTCAGGGTCAGGCTGCTGGTTTGTCAGGGTCAGGCTGCTGCTTTGTCAGGGTGCTGCTGGTTTGTCAGTGTCAGGCTGCTGCTGGTTTGTCGTGCTGCTGGTTTGTCGTGCTGCTGGTTTGTCAGGCTGCTGCTTTGTCAGTGTCAGGCTGCTGCTTTGTCAGTGTCAGGCTGCTGCTTTGTCAGTGTCAGGCTGCTGCTTTGTCAGTGTCAGGCTGCTGCTTTGTCAGTGTCAGGCTGCTGCTGCTTTGTCAGGCTGCTGCTGCTTTGTCAGGCTGCTGCTGCTTTGTCAGGCTGCTGCTGGTTTGTCAGTGTCAGGCTGCTGCTGGTTTGTCAGGGTCAGGCTGCTGCTGGTTTGTCAGGGTCAGGCTGCTGCTGGTTTGTCAGGGTCAGGCTGCTGCTGGTTTGTCAGGGTCAGGCTGCTGCTGGTTTGTCAGGGTCAGGCTGCTGGTTTGTCAGGGTCAGGCTGCTGGTTTGTCAGGCTGCTGCTGGTTTGTCAGTGTCAGGCTGCTGCTGGTTTGTCAGGGTCAGGCTGCTGGTTTGTCAGTGTCAGGCTGCTGCTGCTTTGTCAGGCTGCTGCTGCTTTGTCAGGGTGCTGCTGCTTTGTCAGGGTGCTGCTGCTTTGTCAGGCTGCTGCTGCTTTGTCAGGCTGCTGCTGCTTTGTCAGGCTGCTGCTGCTTTGTCAGGCTGCTGCTGCTTTGTCAGGCTGCTGCTGCTTTGTCAGGCTGCTGCTGGTTTGTCAGGCTGCTGCTGGTTTGTCAGGGTGCTGCTGGTTTGTCAGGGTGCTGCTGGTTTGTCAGGGTGCTGCTGGTTTGTCAGGGTCAGGCTGCTGCTGGTTTGTCAGGCTGCTGCTGGTTTGTCAGGGTGCTGCTGGTTTGTCAGGGTGCTGCTGCTTTGTCAGGGTCAGGCTGCTTTGTCAGGGTCAGGCTGCTGCTGGTTTGTCAGTGTCAGGCTGCTGCTGGTTTGTCAGTGTCAGGCTGCTGCTGGTTTGTCAGTGTCAGGCTGCTGCTGGTTTGTCAGTGTCAGGCTGCTGCTGGTTTGTCAGTGTCAGGCTGCTGCTGGTTTGTCAGGGTCAGGCTGCTGCTGGTTTGTCAGGCTGCTGCTGATTGGTCAGGCTGCTGCTGGTTTGTCAGGCTGCTGCTGGTTTGTCAGGGTGCTGCTGGTTTGTCAGGGTGCTGCTGGTTTGTCAGGGTGCTGCTGGTTTGTCAGGGTGCTGCTGGTTTGTCAGGGTGCTGCTGGTTTGTCAGTGTGCTGCTGGTTTGTCAGTGTGCTGCTGGTTTGTCAGTGTGCTGCTGGTTTGTCAGTGTCAGGCTGCTGCTGGTTTGTCAGTGTCAGGCTGCTGCTGGTTTGTCAGTGTCAGGCTGCTGCTGGTTTGTCAGTGTCAGGCTGCTGCTGGTTTGTCAGGCTGCTGCTGGTTTGTCAGTGTCAGGCTGCTGCTGGTTTGTCAGGCTGCTGCTGGTTTGTCAGGCTGCTGCTGGTTTGTCAGGCTGCTGCTGGTTTGTCAGGCTGCTGCTGGTTTGTCAGTGTCAGGCTGCTGCTGGTTTGTCAGTGTCAGGCTGCTGCTGGTTTGTCAGTGTCAGGCTGCTGCTTGTTTGTCAGTGTCAGGCTGCTGCTTGTTTGTCAGGGTGCTGCTTGTTTGTCAGGGTGCTGCTGGTTTGTCAGGGTGCTGCTGGTTTGTCAGGGTGCTGCTGGTTTGTCAGGGTGCTGCTGGTTTGTCAGGCTGCTGCTGGTTTGTCAGGCTGCTGCTGGTTTGTCAGGCTGCTGCTGGTTTGTCAGGCTGCTGCTGCTTTGTCAGGCTGCTGCTGGTTTGTCAGTGTCAGGCTGCTGCTGGTTTGTCAGTGTCAGGCTGCTGCTGGTTTGTCAGTGTCAGGCTGCTGCTGGTTTGTCAGGCTGCTGCTGGTTTGTCAGGCTGCTGCTGCTTTGTCAGGCTGCTGCTGCTTTGTCAGGCTGCTGCTGCTTTGTCAGGCTGCTGCTGCTTTGTCAGGCTGCTGCTGCTTTGTCAGGCTGCTGCTGCTTTGTCAGGCTGCTGCTGCTTTGTCAGGGTGCTGCTGGTTTGTCAGGGTCAGGGTGCTGCTGGTTTGTCAGGGTCAGGCTGCTGCTGGTTTGTCAGGGTCAGGCTGCTGCTGGTTTGTCAGGGTCAGGCGGCTGCTGGTTTGTCAGGCTGCTGCTGGTTTGTCAGGCTGCTGCTGGTTTGTCAGGCTGCTGCTTTGTCAGTGTCAGGCTGCTGCTTTGTCAGTGTCAGGCTGCTGCTTTGTCAGTGTCAGGCTGCTGCTTTGTCAGGGTCAGGCTGCTGCTTTGTCAGGGTCAGGGTGCTGCTTTGTCAGGGTCAGGGTGCTGCTTTGTCAGGGTCAGGGTGCTGCTTTGTCAGGGTCAGGGTGCTGCTTTGTCAGGGTCAGGGTGCTGCTGGGTCAGGGTGCTGCTTTGTCAGGCTGCTGCTGGTTTGTCAGGCTGCTGCTGGTTTGTCAGGCTGCTGCTGGTTTGTCAGGCTGCTGCTGGTTTGTCAGGCTGCTGCTGGTTTGTCAGTGTCAGTGTCAGGCTGCTGCTGGTTTGTCAGTGTCAGTGTCAGGCTGCTGCTGGTTTGTCAGTGTCAGTGTCAGGCTGCTGCTGGTTTGTCAGTGTCAGTGTCAGGCTGCTGCTGGTTTGTCAGTGTCAGGCTGCTGCTGGTTTGTCAGTGTCAGTGTCAGGCTGCTGCTTTGTCAGTGTCAGGCTGGTTTGTCAGGGTGCTGCTTTGTCAGGGTGCTGCTTTGTCAGGCTGCTGCTGGTTTGTCAGGCTTCTGCTGGTTTGTCAGGCTGCTGCTGGTTTGTCAGGCTGCTGCTGGTTTGTCAGGCTGCTGCTGGTTTGTCAGGCTGCTGCTGGTTTGTCAGTGTCAGGCTGCTGCTGGTTTGTCAGTGTCAGGCTGCTGCTGGTTTGTCAGGGTCAGGCTGCTGCTGGTTTGTCAGGGTCAGGCTGCTGCTGGTTTGTCAGGGTCAGGCTGCTGCTGGTTTGTCAGTGTCAGGCTGCTGCTGGTTTGTCAGTGTCAGGCTGCTGCTGGTTTGTCAGGGTCAGGCTGCTGCTGGTTTGTCAGGGTCAGGCTGCTGCTGGTTTGTCAGGCTGCTGCTGGTTTGTCAGGCTGCTGCTGGTTTGTCAGGCTGCTGCTGGTTTGTCAGGCTGCTGCTGGTTTGTCAGTGTCAGGCTGCTGCTGGTTTGTCAGGCTGCTGCTGGTTTGTCAGGCTGCTGCTGCTTTGTCAGGCTGCTGCTGCTTTGTCAGGCTGCTGCTGCTTTGTCAGGCTGCTGCTGCTTTGTCAGGCTGCTGCTGCTTTGTCAGGCTGCTGCTGCTTTGTCAGGCTGCTGCTGCTTTGTCAGGCTGCTGCTGCTTTGTCAGTGTCAGGCTGCTGCTGCTTTGTCAGGCTGCTGCTGCTTTGTCAGTGTCAGGCTGCTGCTGCTTTGTCAGGGTGCTGGTTTGTCAGGCTGCTGCTTTGTCAGGGTCAGGCTGCTGCTTTGTCAGGGTCAGGCTGCTGGTTTGTCAGTGTCAGGCTGCTGGTTTGTCAGGGTCAGGCTGCTGGTTTGTCAGTGTCAGGCTGCTGGTTTGTCAGTGTCAGGCTGCTGGTTTGTCAGTGTCAGGCTGCTGGTTTGTCAGTGTCAGGCTGCTGGTTTGTCAGTGTCAGGCTGCTGGTTTGTCAGTGTCAGGCTGCTGGTTTGTCAGGCTGCTGGTTTGTCAGGCTGCTGGTTTGTCAGGCTGCTGGTTTGTCAGGCTGCTGGTTTGTCAGGCTGCTGGTTTGTCAGGCTGCTGGTTTGTCAGGCTGTTGGTTTGTCAGGCTGCTGGTTTGTCAGGCTGCTGGTTTGTCAGGCTGCTGGTTTGTCAGGCTGCTGGTTTGTCAGGGTCAGGCTGCTGCTGGTTTGTCAGGGTCAGGCTGCTGCTGGTTTGTCAGGGTCAGGCTGCTGCTGGTTTGTCAGGGTCAGGCTGCTGCTGGTTTGTCAGGGTCAGGCGGGTGCTGGTTTGTCAGGGTGCTGCTTGTTTGTCAGTGTCAGGGTGCTGCTTGTTTGTCAGTGTCAGGCTGCTGGTTTGTCAGTGTCAGGCTGCTGGTTTGTCAGTGTCAGGCTGCTGCTTTGTCAGTGTCAGGCTGCTGCTGGTTTGTCAGGGTCAGGCTGCTGCTGGTTTGTCAGTGTCAGGCTGCTGCTGGTTTGTCAGTGTCAGGCTGCTGCTGGTTTGTCAGTGTCAGGCTGCTGCTGGTTTGTCAGGCTGCTGCTGGTTTGTCAGGCTGCTGCTGCTTTGTCAGGCTGCTGCTGCTTTGTCAGGCTGCTGCTGCTTTGTCAGGCTGCTGCTGCTTTGTCAGGCTGCTGCTGCTTTGTCAGGCTGCTGCTGCTTTGTCAGGCTGCTGCTGCTTTGTCAGGCTGCTGCTGCTTTGTCAGGCTGCTGCTGGTTTGTCAGGGTGCTGCTGGTTTGTCAGGGTCAGGGTGCTGCTGGTTTGTCAGGGTCAGGCTGCTGCTGGTTTGTCAGGGTCAGGCTGCTGCTGGTTTGTCAGGGTCAGGCGGCTGCTGGTTTGTCAGGCTGCTGCTGGTTTGTCAGGCTGCTGCTGGTTTGTCAGGCTGCTGCTTTGTCAGTGTCAGGCTGCTGCTTTGTCAGTGTCAGGCTGCTGCTTTGTCAGTGTCAGGCTGCTGCTTTGTCAGGGTCAGGCTGCTGCTTTGTCAGGGTCAGGGTGCTGCTTTGTCAGGGTCAGGGTGCTGCTTTGTCAGGGTCAGGGTGCTGCTTTGTCAGGGTCAGGGTGCTGCTTTGTCAGGGTCAGGGTGCTGCTGGGTCAGGGTGCTGCTTTGTCAGGCTGCTGCTGGTTTGTCAGGCTGCTGCTGGTTTGTCAGGCTGCTGCTGGTTTGTCAGGCTGCTGCTGGTTTGTCAGGCTGCTGCTGGTTTGTCAGTGTCAGTGTCAGGCTGCTGCTGGTTTGTCAGTGTCAGTGTCAGGCTGCTGCTGGTTTGTCAGTGTCAGTGTCAGGCTGCTGCTGGTTTGTCAGTGTCAGTGTCAGGCTGCTGCTGGTTTGTCAGTGTCAGGCTGCTGCTGGTTTGTCAGTGTCAGTGTCAGGCTGCTGCTTTGTCAGTGTCAGGCTGGTTTGTCAGGGTGCTGCTTTGTCAGGGTGCTGCTTTGTCAGGCTGCTGCTGGTTTGTCAGGCTTCTGCTGGTTTGTCAGGCTGCTGCTGGTTTGTCAGGCTGCTGCTGGTTTGTCAGGCTGCTGCTGGTTTGTCAGGCTGCTGCTGGTTTGTCAGTGTCAGGCTGCTGCTGGTTTGTCAGTGTCAGGCTGCTGCTGGTTTGTCAGGGTCAGGCTGCTGCTGGTTTGTCAGGGTCAGGCTGCTGCTGGTTTGTCAGGGTCAGGCTGCTGCTGGTTTGTCAGTGTCAGGCTGCTGCTGGTTTGTCAGTGTCAGGCTGCTGCTGGTTTGTCAGGGTCAGGCTGCTGCTGGTTTGTCAGGGTCAGGCTGCTGCTGGTTTGTCAGGCTGCTGCTGGTTTGTCAGGCTGCTGCTGGTTTGTCAGGCTGCTGCTGGTTTGTCAGGCTGCTGCTGGTTTGTCAGTGTCAGGCTGCTGCTGGTTTGTCAGGCTGCTGCTGGTTTGTCAGGCTGCTGCTGCTTTGTCAGGCTGCTGCTGCTTTGTCAGGCTGCTGCTGCTTTGTCAGGCTGCTGCTGCTTTGTCAGGCTGCTGCTGCTTTGTCAGGCTGCTGCTGCTTTGTCAGGCTGCTGCTGCTTTGTCAGGCTGCTGCTGCTTTGTCAGTGTCAGGCTGCTGCTGCTTTGTCAGGGTGCTGGTTTGTCAGGCTGCTGCTTTGTCAGGGTCAGGCTGCTGCTTTGTCAGGGTCAGGCTGCTGCTTTGTCAGGGTCAGGCTGCTGGTTTGTCAGTGTCAGGCTGCTGGTTTGTCAGGGTCAGGCTGCTGGTTTGTCAGTGTCAGGCTGCTGGTTTGTCAGTGTCAGGCTGCTGGTTTGTCAGTGTCAGGCTGCTGGTTTGTCAGTGTCAGGCTGCTGGTTTGTCAGTGTCAGGCTGCTGGTTTGTCAGTGTCAGGCTGCTGGTTTGTCAGGCTGCTGGTTTGTCAGGCTGCTGGTTTGTCAGGCTGCTGGTTTGTCAGGCTGCTGGTTTGTCAGGCTGCTGGTTTGTCAGGCTGCTGGTTTGTCAGGCTGTTGGTTTGTCAGGCTGCTGGTTTGTCAGGCTGCTGGTTTGTCAGGCTGCTGGTTTGTCAGGCTGCTGGTTTGTCAGGGTCAGGCTGCTGCTGGTTTGTCAGGGTCAGGCTGCTGCTGGTTTGTCAGGGTCAGGCTGCTGCTGGTTTGTCAGGGTCAGGCTGCTGCTGGTTTGTCAGGGTCAGGCGGGTGCTGGTTTGTCAGGGTGCTGCTTGTTTGTCAGTGTCAGGGTGCTGCTTGTTTGTCAGTGTCAGGCTGCTGGTTTGTCAGTGTCAGGCTGCTGGTTTGTCAGTGTCAGGCTGCTGCTTTGTCAGTGTCAGGCTGCTGCTTTGTCAGTGTCAGGCTGCTGCTTTGTCAGGCTGCTGCTTTGTCAGGCTGCTGCTTTGTCAGGCTGCTGCTTTGTCAGGCTGCTGCTTTGTCAGTGTCAGGCTGCTGCTTTGTCAGTGTCAGGCTGCTGCTTTGTCAGTGTCAGGCTGCTGCTTTGTCAGGCTGCTGCTTTGTCAGGCTGCTGCTTTGTCAGGGTGCTGCTTTGTCAGGGTGCTGCTTTGTCAGGGTGCTGCTTTGTCAGGGTGCTGCTTTGTCAGGCTGCTGCTTTGTCAGGCTGCTGCTTTGTCAGGCTGCTGCTTTGTCAGGGTGCTGCTTTGTCAGGCTGCTGCTTTGTCAGGCTGCTGCTTTGTCAGGCTGCTGCTTTGTCAGGCTGCTGCTGGTTTGTCAGGCTGCTGCTGGTTTGTCAGGCTGCTGCTGGTTTGTCAGGCTGCTGCTGGTTTGTCAGGGTCAGGCTGCTGGTTTGTCAGGCTGCTGCTGGTTTGTCAGGGTGCTGCTGGTTTGTCAGTGTCAGGCTGCTGCTGGTTTGTCGTGCTGCTGGTTTGTCGTGCTGCTGGTTTGTCAGTGTCAGGCTGCTGCTGGTTTGTCGTGCTGCTGGTTTGTCGTGCTGCTGGTTTGTCAGGCTGCTGCTTTGTCAGTGTCAGGCTGCTGGTTTGTCAGTGTCAGGCTGCTGGTTTGTCAGTGTCAGGCTGCTGCTTTTTCAGGCTGCTGCTTTGTCAGGCTGCTGCTTTGTCAGGCTGCTGCTTTGTCAGGCTGCTGCTTTGTCAGTGTCAGGCTGCTGCTTTGTCAGTGTCAGGCTGCTGCTTTGTCAGTGTCAGGCTGCTGCTTTGTCAGTGTCAGGCTGCTGCTTTGTCAGTGTCAGGCTGCTGCTTTGTCAGTGTCAGGCTGCTGCTGGTTTGTCAGGGTGCTGCTGGTTTGTCAGGGTGCTGCTGGTTTGTCAGGGTGCTGCTGGTTTGTCAGGGTGCTGCTGCTTTGTCAGGGTGCTGCTGCTTTGTCAGGGTGCTGCTTTGTCAGGGTGCTGCTTTGTCAGGCTGCTGCTGCTTTGTCAGGCTGCTGCTGCTTTGTCAGGCTGCTGCTGCTTTGTCAGGCTGCTGCTGCTTTGTCAGGCTGCTGCTGCTTTGTCAGGCTGCTGCTGCTTTGTCAGGCTGCTGCTGCTTTGTCAGGCTGCTGCTGCTTTGTCAGTGTCAGGCTGCTGCTGGTTTGTCAGGGTCAGGCTGCTGCTGGTTTGTCAGGGTCAGGCTGCTGCTGGTTTGTCAGGGTCAGGCTGCTGGTTTGTCAGGGTCAGGCTGCTGGTTTGTCAGGGTGCTGGTTTGTCAGGGTGCTGCTTGTTTGTCAGTGTCAGGGTGCTGCTTGTTTGTCAGTGTCAGGCTGCTGGTTTGTCAGTGTCAGGCTGCTGGTTTGTCAGTGTCAGGCTGCTGCTTTGTCAGTGTCAGGCTGCTGCTTTGTCAGTGTCAGGGTGCTGCTGGTTTGTCAGTGTCAGGGTGCTGCTGGTTTGTCAGTGTCAGGCTGCTGCTTTGTCAGGGTGCTGCTGGTTTGTCAGTGTCAGGGGGCTGCTGCTGCTTTGTCAGGGTGCTGCTGCTTTGTCAGGGTGCTGCTGCTTTGTAAGGGTGCTGCTTTGTCAGGGTGCTGCTTTGTCAGGCTGCTGCTGGTTTGTCAGGCTGCTGCTGCTTTGTCAGGCTGCTGCTGCTTTGTCAGTGTCAGGCTGCTGCTGCTTTGTCAGGCTGCTGCTGCTTTGTCAGGCTGCTTGTTTGTCAGTGTCAGGCTGCTGGTTTGTCAGTGTCAGGCTGCTGGTTTGTCAGTGTCAGGCTGCTGGTTTGTCAGGCTGCTGGTTTGTCAGGCTGCTGCTTTGTCAGGCTGCTGCTTTGTCAGTGTCAGGCTGCTGCTTTGTCAGTGTCAGGCTGCTGCTTTGTCAGTGTCAGGCTGCTGCTTTGTCAGTGTCAGGCTGCTGCTTTGTCAGTGTCAGGCTGCTGCTTTGTCAGTGTCAGGCTGCTGCTTTGTCAGTGTCAGGCTGCTGCTTTGTCAGTGTCAGGCTGCTGCTGGTTTGTCAGGCTGCTGCTGGTTTGTCAGGGTGCTGCTGGTTTGTCAGGGTGCTGCTGGTTTGTCAGGGTGCTGCTGGTTTGTCAGGGTGCTGCTGGTTTGTCAGGGTGCTGCTGGTTTGTCAGGGTGCTGCTGCTTTGTCAGGGTGCTGCTTTGTCAGGCTGCTGCTTTGTCAGGCTGCTGCTTTGTCAGGCTGCTGCTGCTTTGTCAGGCTGCTGCTGCTTTGTCAGGCTGCTGCTGCTTTGTCAGGCTGCTGCTGCTTTGTCAGGCTGCTGCTGCTTTGTCAGGCTGCTGCTGCTTTGTCAGGCTGCTGCTGCTTTGTCAGGGTCAGGCTGCTGCTGCTTTGTCAGGGTCAGGCTGCTGCTGGTTTGTCAGGGTCAGGCTGCTGCTGGTTTGTCAGGGTCAGGCTGCTGGTTTGTCAGGGTCAGGCTGCTGGTTTGTCAGGGTCAGGCTGCTGGTTTGTCAGGGTGCTGGTTTGTCAGGGTGCTGCTTGTTTGTCAGTGTCAGGGTGCTGCTTGTTTGTCAGTGTCAGGCTGCTGGTTTGTCAGTGTCAGGCTGCTGGTTTGTCAGTGTCAGGCTGCTGCTTTGTCAGTGTCAGGCTGCTGCTTTGTCAGTGTCAGGGTGCTGCTTTGTCAGGCTGCTGCTTTGTCAGTGTCAGGCTGCTGCTTTGTCAGTGTCAGGCTGCTGCTTTGTCAGTGTCAGGCTGCTGCTTTGTCAGTGTCAGGCTGCTGCTTTGTCAGGCTGCTGCTTTGTCAGGCTGCTGCTTTGTCAGGGTGCTGCTTTGTCAGGGTGCTGCTTTGTCAGGGTGCTGCTTTGTCAGGGTGCTGCTTTGTCAGGGTGCTGCTTTGTCAGGCTGCTGCTTTGTCAGGGTGCTGCTTTGTCAGGGTGCTGGTTTGTCAGGCTGCTGGTTTGTCAGGCTGCTGCTGGTTTGTCAGGGTCAGGCTGCTGGTTTGTCAGGGTCAGGCTGCTGGTTTGTCAGGGTCAGGCTGCTGCTTTGTCAGGGTCAGGCTGCTGCTTTGTCAGTGTCAGGGGGCTGCTGCTGCTTTGTCAGGGGGCTGCTGCTGCTTTGTCAGGGGGCTGCTGCTGCTTTGTCAGGGTGCTGCTGCTTTGTCAGGGTGCTGCTTTGTCAGGCTGCTGCTTTGTCAGGCTGCTGCTGGTTTGTCAGGCTGCTGCTGCTTTGTCAGTGTCAGGCTGCTGCTGCTTTGTCAGTGTCAGGCTGCTGCTGCTTTGTCAGTGTCAGGCTGCTGCTTTGTCAGTGTCAGGCTGCTGCTGCTTTGTCAGGCTGCTGCTGCTTTGTCAGGCTGCTGCTGCTTTGTCAGGCTGCTTGTTTGTCAGTGTCAGGCTGCTGGTTTGTCAGTGTCAGGCTGCTGGTTTGTCAGGCTGCTGGTTTGTCAGGCTGCTGGTTTGTCAGGCTGCTGCTTTGTCAGTGTCAGGCTGCTGCTTTGTCAGTGTCAGGCTGCTGCTTTGTCAGTGTCAGGCTGCTGCTTTGTCAGTGTCAGGCTGCTGCTTTGTCAGTGTCAGGCTGCTGCTTTGTCAGTGTCAGGCTGCTGCTGGTTTGTCAGGCTGCTGCTGGTTTGTCAGGCTGCTGCTGGTTTGTCAGGCTGCTGCTGGTTTGTCAGGCTGCTGCTGGTTTGTCAGGGTGCTGCTGGTTTGTCAGGGTGCTGCTGGTTTGTCAGGGTGCTGCTTTGTCAGGGTGCTGCTTTGTCAGGGTGCTGCTGCTTTGTCAGGGTGCTGCTGCTTTGTCAGGGTGCTGCTGGTTTGTCAGGCTGCTGCTGGTTTGTCAGGCTGCTGCTGCTTTGTCAGGCTGCTGCTGCTTTGTCAGGCTGCTGCTGCTTTGTCAGGCTGCTGCTGCTTTGTCAGGCTGCTGCTGCTTTGTCAGGCTCCTGCTGCTTTGTCAGGCTGCTGCTGGTTTGTCAGGCTGCTGCTGGTTTGTCAGTGTCAGGCTGCTGCTGGTTTGTCAGTGTCAGGCTGCTGCTGGTTTGTCAGTGTCAGGCTGCTGCTGGTTTGTCAGTGTCAGGCTGCTGCTGGTTTGTCAGGCTGCTGCTGGTTTGTCAGGGTGCTGCTGGTTTGTCAGGGTGCTGCTGGTTTGTCAGGGTGCTGCTGGTTTGTCAGGGTGCTGCTGGTTTGTCAGGGTGCTGCTTTGTCAGGGTCAGGCTGCTGCTGGTTTGTCAGTGTCAGGCTGCTGCTGGTTTGTCAGTGTCAGGCTGCTGCTGGTTTGTCAGTGTCAGGCTGCTGCTGGTTTGTCAGGGTGCTGCTGGTTTGTCAGGGTGCTGCTGGTTTGTCAGGGTGCTGCTGGTTTGTCAGGGTGCTGCTGGTTTGTCAGGGTGCTGCTGGTTTGTCAGGGTGCTGGTGTGTCAGGCTGCTGGTTTGTCAGGCTGCTGGTTTGTCAGGCTGCTGGTTTGTCAGGCTGCTGGTTTGTCAGGCTGCTGGTTTGTCAGGCTGCTGGTTTGTCAGGCTGCTGGTTTGTCAGTGTCAGGCTGCTGGTTTGTCAGTGTCAGGCTGCTGGTTTGTCAGGCTGCTGCTGGTTTGTCAGGGTGCTGCTGGTTTGTCAGGGTGCTGCTGCTTTGTCAGGCTGCTGCTGCTTTGTCAGGCTGCTGCTGCTTTGTCAGGCTGCTGCTGCTTTGTCAGGCTGCTGCTGCTTTGTCAGGCTGCTGCTGCTTTGTCAGGCTGCTGCTGCTTTGTCAGGGTCAGGCTGCTTCTTTGTCAGGGTGCTGCTTTGTCAGGCTGCTGCTGGTTTGTCAGTGTCAGGCTGCTGCTGGTTTGTCAGTGTCAGGCTGCTGCTGGTTTGTCAGTGTCAGGCTGCTGCTGGTTTGTCAGTGTCAGGCTGCTGCTGGTTTGTCAGTGTCAGGCTGCTGCTGGTTTGTCAGTGTCAGGCTGCTGCTGGTTTGTCAGTGTCAGGCTGCTGCTGGTTTGTCAGGCTGCTGCTGGTTTGTCAGGCTGCTGCTGGTTTGTCAGTGTCAGGCTGCTGCTGGTTTGTCAGGCTGCTGCTGGTTTGTCAGGCTGCTGCTGGTTTGTCAGGCTGCTGCTTGTTTGTCAGGCTGCTGCTGGTTTGTCAGGCTGCTGCTTGTTTGTCAGGCTGCTGCTTGTTTGTCAGGGTGCTGCTTGTTTGTCAGGGTGCTGCTTGTTTGTCAGGGTGCTGCTTGTTTGTCAGGGTGCTGCTTGTTTGTCAGGGTGCTGCTGGTTTGTCAGGGTGCTGCTGGTTTGTCAGGGTGCTGCTGGTTTGTCAGGGTGCTGCTGGTTTGTCAGGGTGCTGCTGGTTTGTCAGGGTGCTGCTGGTTTGTCAGGCTGCTGCTGGTTTGTCAGGCTGCTGCTGGTTTGTCAGGCTGCTGCTGGTTTGTCAGGCTGCTGCTGGTTTGTCAGGCTGCTGCTGGTTTGTCAGGCTGCTGCTGGTTTGTCAGTGTCAGGCTGCTGCTGGTTTGTCAGTGTCAGGCTGCTGCTGGTTTGTCAGTGTCAGGCTGCTGCTGGTTTGTCAGTGTCAGGCTGCTGCTGGTTTGTCAGTGTCAGGCTGCTGCTGGTTTGTCAGTGTCAGGCTGCTGCTGGTTTGTCAGTGTCAGGCTGCTGCTGGTTTGTCAGTGTCAGGCTGCTGCTGGTTTGTCAGTGTCAGGCTGCTGCTGGTTTGTCAGTGTCAGGCTGCTGCTGGTTTGTCAGGGTCAGGCTGCTGCTGGTTTGTCAGGCTGCTGCTGGTTTGTCAGGCTGCTGCTGGTTTGTCAGGCTGCTGCTGGTTTGTCAGGCTGCTGCTGGTTTGTCAGGCTGCTGCTGGTTTGTCAGGGTGCTGCTGGTTTGTCAGGGTGCTGCTGGTTTGTCAGGCTGCTGCTGGTTTGTCAGGGTCAGGCTGCTGCTGGTTTGTCAGTGTCAGGCTGCTGCTGGTTTGTCAGTGTCAGGCTGCTGCTGGTTTGTCAGTGTCAGGCTGCTGCTGGTTTGTCAGTGTCAGGCTGCTGCTGGTTTGTCAGGGTCAGGCTGCTGGTTTGTCAGGGTGCGGCTGCTGGTTTGTCAGGGTGCGGCTGCTGGTTTGTCAGGGTGCGGCTGGTTTGTCAGGGTGCTGCTTGTTTGTCAGGGTGCTGCTTGTTTGTCAGGGTGCTGCTTGTTTGTCAGGGTGCTGCTGGTTTGTCAGGGTGCTGCTGGTTTGTCAGGGTGCTGCTGGTTTGTCAGGGTGCTGCTGGTTTGTCAGGGTGCTGCTGGTTTGTCAGGGTGCTGCTGGTTTGTCAGGGTGCTGCTGGTTTGTCAGGCTGCTGCTGGTTTGTCAGGCTGCTGCTGGTTTGTCAGGCTGCTGCTGGTTTGTCAGGCTGCTGCTGGTTTGTCAGGCTGCTGCTGGTTTGTCAGGCTGCTGCTGGTTTGTCAGTGTCAGGCTGCTGCTGGTTTGTCAGTGTCAGGCTGCTGCTGGTTTGTCAGTGTCAGGCTGCTGCTGGTTTGTCAGTGTCAGGCTGCTGCTGGTTTGTCAGTGTCAGGCTGCTGCTGGTTTGTCAGTGTCAGGCTGCTGCTGGTTTGTCAGGGTCAGGCTGCTGCTGGTTTGTCAGGGTCAGGCTGCTGCTGGTTTGTCAGGGTCAGGCTGCTGCTGGTTTGTCAGGCTGCTGCTGGTTTGTCAGGCTGCTGCTGGTTTGTCAGGCTGCTGCTGGTTTGTCAGGGTGCTGCTGGTTTGTCAGGGTGCTGCTGGTTTGTCAGGGTGCTGCTGGTTTGTCAGGCTGCTGCTGGTTTGTCAGGGTCAGGCTGCTGCTGGTTTGTCAGTGTCAGGCTGCTGCTGGTTTGTCAGTGTCAGGCTGCTGCTGGTTTGTCAGTGTCAGGCTGCTGCTGGTTTGTCAGTGTCAGGCTGCTGCTGGTTTGTCAGGGTCAGGCTGCTGGTTTGTCAGGGTGCGGCTGCTGGTTTGTCAGGGTGCGGCTGCTGGTTTGTCAGGGTGCTGCTGGTTTGTCAGGGTGCTGCTGGTTTGTCAGGGTGCTGCTGGTTTGTCAGGGTGCTGCTGGTTTGTCAGGGTGCTGCTGGTTTGTCAGTGTGCTGCTGGTTTGTCAGTGTGCTGCTGGTTTGTCAGTGTCAGGCTGCTGCTGGTTTGTCACTGTCAGGCTGCTGCTGGTTTGTCAGTGTCAGGCTGCTGCTGGTTTGTCAGTGTCAGGCTGCTGCTGGTTTGTCAGTGTCAGGCTGCTGCTGGTTTGTCAGGGTCAGGCTGCTGCTGGTTTGTCAGGGTCAGGCTGCTGCTGGTTTGTCAGGGTCAGGCTGCTGCTGGTTTGTCAGGGTCAGGCTGCTGCTGGTTTGTCAGGGTCAGGCTGCTGCTGGTTTGTCAGGGTCAGGCTGCTGCTGGTTTGTCAGGGTCAGGCTGCTGCTGGTTTGTCAGGGTCAGGCTGCTGCTGGTTTGTCAGTGTCAGGCTGCTGCTGGTTTGTCAGTGTCAGGCTGCTGCTGGTTTGTCAGTGTCAGGCTGCTGCTGGTTTGTCAGTGTCAGGCTGCTGCTGGTTTGTCAGTGTCAGGCTGCTGCTGGTTTGTCAGTGTCAGGCTGCTGCTGGTTTGTCAGGCTGCTGCTGGTTTGTCAGGCTGCTGCTGGTTTGTCAGGCTGCTGCTGCTTTGTCAGGCTGCTGCTGCTTTGTCAGGCTGCTGCTGCTTTGTCAGGCTGCTGCTGGTTTGTCAGGGTCAGGCTGCTGCTGGTTTGTCAGGGTCAGGCTGCTGCTGGTTTGTCAGGCTGCTGCTGGTTTGTCAGGCTGCTGCTTTGTCGGGGTGCTGCTTTGTCGGGGTGCTGCTGCTTTGTCGGGGTGCTGCTGCTTTGTCGGGGTGCTGCTGCTTTGTCGGGGTGCTGCTGCTTTGTCGGGCTGCTGCTGCTTTGTCGGGCTGCTGCTGCTTTGTCAGTGTCAGGCTGCTTTGTCAGTGTCAGGCTGCTTTGTCAGTGTCAGGCTGCTTTGTCAGTGTCAGGCTGCTGCTGCTTTGTCAGGCTGCTGCTGCTTTGTCAGGCTGCTGCTGCTTTGTCAGGCTGCTGCTGCTTTGTCAGGCTGCTGCTGGTTTGTCAGGGTGCTGCTGGTTTGTCAGTGTCAGGGTGCTGCTGGTTTGTCAGTGTCAGGCTGCTGCTGGTTTGTCAGTGTCAGGCTGCTGCTGGTTTGTCAGTGTCAGGCTGCTGCTGGTTTGTCAGTGTCAGGCTGCTGCTGGTTTGTCAGTGTCAGGCTGCTGCTGGTTTGTCAGGGTCAGGCTGCTGCTGGTTTGTCAGGGTCAGGCTGCTGCTGGTTTGTCAGGGTCAGGCTGCTGCTGGTTTGTCAGGGTCAGGCTGCTGCTGGTTTGTCAGGGTCAGACTGCTGCTGGTTTGTCAGGGTCAGGCTGCTGCTGGTTTGTCAGGGTCAGGCTGCTGCTGGTTTGTCAGGGTCAGGCTGCTGCTGGTTTGTCAGGGTCAGGCTGCTGCTGGTTTGTCAGGGTCAGGCTGCTGCTGGTTTGTCAGGGTCAGGCTGCTGCTGGTTTGTCAGTGTCAGGGTGCTGCTTTGTCAGGGTGCTGCTTTGTCAGGGTGCTGCTGGTTTGTCAGGCTGCTGCTGGTTTGTCAGGCTGCTGCTGGTTTGTCAGGCTGCTGCTGGTTTGTCAGGCTGCTGCTGGTTTGTCAGGCTGCTGCTGGTTTGTCAGGCTGCTGCTGGTTTGTCAGGCTGCTGCTTGTTTGTCAGGCTGCTGCTTGTTTGTCAGGGTGCTGCTTGTTTGTCAGTGTCAGGGTGCTGCTTGTTTGTCAGTGTCAGGCTGCTGCTGGTTTGTCAGTGTCAGGCTGCTGCTGGTTTGTCAGTGTCAGGCTGCTGCTGGTTTGTCAGTGTCAGGCTGCTGCTGGTTTGTCAGTGTCAGGCTGCTGCTGGTTTGTCAGTGTCAGGCTGCTGCTGGTTTGTCAGTGTCAGGCTGCTGCTGGTTTGTCAGTGTCAGGCTGCTGCTGGTTTGTCAGTGTCAGGCTGCTGCTGGTTTGTCAGGCTGCTGCTTTGTCGGGGTGCTGCTTTGTCGGGGTGCTGCTTTGTCGGGGTGCTGCTTTGTCGGGGTGCTGCTGCTTTGTCGGGGTGCTGCTGCTTTGTCGGGCTGCTGCTGCTTTGTCGGGCTGCTGCTGCTTTGTCAGTGTCAGGCTGCTTTGTCAGTGTCAGGCTGCTGCTGCTTTGTCAGTGTCAGGCTGCTGCTGCTTTGTCAGTGTCAGGCTGCTGCTGCTTTGTCAGTGTCAGGCTGCTGCTGCTTTGTCAGTGTCAGGCTGCTGCTGCTTTGTCAGGCTGCTGCTGCTTTGTCAGGCTGCTGGTTTGTCAGGCTGCTGCTGGTTTGTCAGGGTGCTGCTGGTTTGTCAGTGTCAGGCTGCTGCTGGTTTGTCAGTGTCAGGCTGCTGCTGGTTTGTCAGTGTCAGGCTGCTGCTGGTTTGTCAGGGTCAGGCTGCTGCTGGTTTGTCAGGGTCAGGCTGCTGCTGGTTTGTCAGGGTCAGGCTGCTGCTGGTTTGTCAGGGTCAGGCTGCTGCTGGTTTGTCAGGGTCAGGCTGCTGCTGGTTTGTCAGGGTCAGGCTGCTGCTGGTTTGTCAGGGTCAGGCTGCTGCTGGTTTGTCAGGGTCAGGCTGCTGCTGGTTTGTCAGGGTCAGGCTGCTGCTGGTTTGTCAGGGTCAGTCTGCTGCTGGTTTGTCAGGGTCAGGCTGCTGCTGGTTTGTCAGGGTCAGGCTGCTGCTGGTTTGTCAGGGTGCTGGTTTGTCAGGGTGCTGGTTTGTCAGGCTGCTGGTTTGTCAGGGTCAGGGTGCTGCTGCTTTGTCAGTGTCAGGGTGCTGCTGGTTTGTCAGTGTCAGGCTGCTGCTGGTTTGTCAGTGTCAGGCTGCTGCTGGTTTGTCAGTGTCAGGCTGCTGCTGGTTTGTCAGTGTCAGGCTGCTGCTGCTTTGTCAGGGTGCTGCTTTGTCAGGGTGCTGCTTTGTCAGGCTGCTGCTTTGTCAGGGTCAGGCTGCTGCTTTGTCAGTGTCAGGCTGCTGCTTTGTCAGGCTGCTGCTGGTTTGTCAGTGTCAGGGTGCTGCTGCTTTGTCAGGGTGCTGCTTTGTCAGGGTGCTGCTTTGTCAGGGTGCTGCTGGTTTGTCAGGCTGCTGCTGGTTTGTCAGGGTGCTGCTGGTTTGTCAGGCTGCTGCTGGTTTGTCAGGCTGCTGCTGGTTTGTCAGGCTGCTGCTGGTTTGTCAGGCTGCTGCTGGTTTGTCAGGCTGCTGCTGGTTTGTCAGGCTGCTGCTGGTTTGTCAGGCTGCTGCTGGTTTGTCAGGCTGCTGCTTGTTTGTCAGGCTGCTGCTTGTTTGTCAGGGTGCTGCTTGTTTGTCAGGGTGCTGCTTGTTTGTCAGGGTCAGGCTGGTTTGTCAGGGTCAGGCTGGTTTGTCAGGGTCAGGCTGGTTTGTCAGGGTCAGGCTGGTTTGTCAGGGTCAGGCTGGTTTGTCAGGGTCAGGCTGGTTTGTCAGGGTGCTGCTGGTTTGTCAGGGTCATGCTGCTGCTGGTTTGTCAGGGTCATGCTGCTGCTGGTTTGTCAGGGTCATGCTGCTGCTGGTTTGTCAGGGTCAGGCTGCTGCTGGTTTGTCAGGGTCAGGCTGCTGCTGGTTTGTCAGGGTCAGGCTGCTGCTGGTTTGTCAGGGTCAGGCTGCTGCTGGTTTGTCAGGGTCAGGCTGCTGCTTTGTCAGGGTCAGGCTGCTGCTTTGTCAGGGTGCTGCTTTGTCAGGCGGGTGCTGCTTTGTCAGGCTGCTGCTGCTTTGTCAGTGTCAGGCGGGTGCTGCTTTGTCAGTGTCAGGCTGCTGCTGCTTTGTCAGTGTCAGGCTGCTGCTGCTTTGTCAGTGTCAGGCTGCTGCTGCTTTGTCAGTGTCAGGCTGCTGCTGCTTTGTCAGTGTCAGGCTGCTGCTGCTTTGTCAGTGTCAGGCTGCTGCTGCTTTGTCAGTGTCAGGCTGCTGCTGCTTTGTCAGTGTCAGGCTGCTGCTGCTTTGTCAGTGTCAGGCTGCTGCTGCTTTGTCAGTGTCAGGCTGCTGCTGGTTGGTCAGGCTGCTGCTGGTTTGTCAGGCTGCTGCTGGTTTGTCAGGCTGCTGCTGGTTTGTCAGTGTCAGGCTGCTGCTGGTTTGTCAGTGTCAGGCTGCTGCTGGTTTGTCAGGGTGCTGGTTTGTCAGGGTGCTGGTTTGTCAGGGTGCTGCTTTGTCAGGGTGCTGCTTTGTCAGGGTGCTGCTGCTTTGTCAGGCTGCTGCTGCTTTGTCAGGCTGCTGCTGCTTTGTCAGTGTCAGGCTGCTGCTGCTTTGTCAGTGTCAGGCTGCTGCTGCTTTGTCAGTGTCAGGCTGCTGCTGCTTTGTCAGTGTCAGGCTGCTGCTGCTTTGTCAGTGTCAGGCTGCTGCTGCTTTGTCAGTGTCAGGCTGCTGCTGCTTTGTCAGTGTCAGGCTGCTGCTGCTTTGTCAGTGTCAGGGTGCTGCTGGTTTGTCAGGGTGCTGCTTGTTTGTCAGGCTGCTGCTTGTTTGTCAGGCTGCTGCTTTGTCAGGCTGCTGCTTTGTCAGGGTGCTGCTTTGTCAGGGTGCTGCTTTGTCAGGGTGCTGCTTTGTCAGTGTCAGGCTGCTGCTTTGTCAGTGTCAGGCTGCTGCTTTGTCAGTGTCAGGCTGCTGCTTTGTCAGTGTCAGGCTGCTGCTTTGTCAGTGTCAGGCTGCTGCTTTGTCAGTGTCAGGCTGCTGCTTTGTCAGTGTCAGGCTGCTGGTTTGTCAGGCTGCTGGTTTGTCAGGCTGCTGCTGGTTTGTCAGGCTGCTGCTGGTTTGTCAGGCTGCTGCTGGTTTGTCAGGCTGCTGCTTGTTTGTCAGGGTGCTGCTGGTTTGTCAGGGTCAGGCTGGTGCTGGTTTGTCAGGCTGGTGCTGGTTTGTCAGGGTCAGGCTGGTGCTGGTTTGTCAGGCTGGTGCTGGTTTGTCAGGCTGGTGCTGGTTTGTCAGGCTGGTGCTGGTTTGTCAGGCTGGTGCTGCTTTGTCAGGCTGGTGCTGCTTTGTCAGGCTGGTGCTGCTTTGTCAGTGTCAGGCTGGTGCTGCTTTGTCAGTGTCAGGCTGGTGCTGCTTTGTCAGGGTGCTGCTGCTTTGTCAGGGTGCTGCTGCTTTGTCAGGGTGCTGCTGCTTTGTCAGGGTGCTGCTGGTTTGTCAGGGT
Organism: Brienomyrus brachyistius; assembly: GCF_023856365.1. Lineage (NCBI taxonomy): Eukaryota > Metazoa > Chordata > Actinopteri > Osteoglossiformes > Mormyridae > Brienomyrus > Brienomyrus brachyistius. The sequence goes on from NW_026042347.1 coordinate 676,970, forward strand.
GCTGCTGGTTTGTCAGGGTGCTGCTGGTTTGTCAGGGTGCTGCTGGTTTGTCAGGGTGCTGCTGGTTTGTCAGGGTGCTGCTGGTTTGTCAGGCTGCTGCTGGTTTGTCAGGGTCAGGCGGCTGCTGGTTTGTCAGGCGGCTGCTGGTTTGTCAGGCTGCTGCTGGTTTGTCAGGCTGCTGCTGGTTTGTCAGGCTGCTGCTGGTTTGTCAGGCTGCTGCTGGTTTGTCAGGCTGCTGCTGGTTTGTCAGGCTGCTGCTTGTTTGTCAGGGTGCTGCTGGTTTGTCAGGCTGCTGCTGGTTTGTCAGGCTGCTGCTGGTTTGTCAGGCTGGTGCTGGTTTGTCAGGCTGGTGCTGGTTTGTCAGGCTGGTGCTGGTTTGTCAGGCTGGTGCTGCTTTGTCAGGCTGGTGCTTTGTCAGTGTCAGGCTGGTGCTTTGTCAGTGTCAGGCTGCTGCTGGTTTGTCAGTGTCAGGCTGCTGCTGGTTTGTCAGGGTCAGGCTGCTGCTGGTTTGTCAGGCTGCTGCTGGTTTGTCAGGCTGGTGCTGGTTTGTCAGGCTGGTGCTGGTTTGTCAGGCTGGTGCTGGTTTGTCAGGCTGGTGCTGGTTTGTCAGGCTGGTGCTGCTTTGTCAGGCTGGTGCTTTGTCAGTGTCAGGCTGGTGCTTTGTCAGTGTCAGGCTGCTGCTGGTTTGTCAGTGTCAGGCTGCTGCTGGTTTGTCAGGGTCAGGCTGCTGCTGGTTTGTCAGGCTGCTGCTGGTTTGTCAGGCTGCTGCTGGTTTGTCAGGCTGCTGCTGGTTTGTCAGGCTGCTGCTGGTTTGTCAGGCTGCTGCTGCTTTGTCAGTGTCAGGCTGCTGCTTTGTCAGTGTCAGGCTGCTGCTTTGTCAGTGTCAGGCTGCTGCTTTGTCAGTGTCAGGCTGCTGCTTTGTCAGTGTCAGGCTGCTGCTTTGTCAGTGTCAGGCTGCTGCTTTGTCAGGGTCAGGCTGCTGCTTTGTCAGGGTCAGGCTGCTGCTTTGTCAGGGTCAGGCTGCTGCTTTGTCAGGCTGCTACTTGTTGGTCAGGCTGCTACTTGTTTGTCAGGCTGCTGCTGGTTTGTCAGGCTGCTGCTGGTTTGTCAGGCTGCTGCTGGTTTGTCAGTGTCAGTGTCAGGCTGCTGCTTTGTCAGTGTCAGTGTCAGGCTGCTGCTTTGTCAGTGTCAGGCTGGTTTGTCAGGCTGCTGCTGGTTTGTCAGGCTGCTGCTGGTTTGTCAGGCTGCTGCTGGTTTGTCAGGCTGCTGGTGGTTTGTCAGGCTGCTGGTGGTTTGTCAGGCTGCTGCTGGTTTGTCAGGCTGCTGCTGGTTTGTCAGGGTCAGGCTGCTGCTGGTTTGTCAGTGTCAGGCTGCTGCTGGTTTGTCAGTGTCAGGCTGCTGCTGGTTTGTCAGTGTCAGGCTGCTGCTGGTTTGTCAGTGTCAGGCTGCTGCTGCTTTGTCAGTGTCAGGCTGCTGCTGCTTTGTCAGTGTCAGGCTGCTGCTTGTTTGTCAGTGTCAGGCTGCTGCTTGTTTGTCAGTGTCAGGCTGCTGCTTGTTTGTCAGTGTCAGGGTGCTGCTTGTTTGTCGTGCTGCTTGTCTGTCAGTGTCAGGGTGCTGCTTGTTTGTCAGTGTCAGGGTGCTGCTTGTTTGTCGTGCTGCTGCTTTGTCAGGGTGCTGCTTTGTCAGGGTGCTGCTGCTTTGTCAGGGTGCTGCTGCTTTGTCAGGCTGCTGCTGCTTTGTCAGGCTGCTGCTGCTTTGTCAGGCTGCTGCTGCTTTGTCAGGCTGCTGCTGCTTTGTCAGGCTGCTGCTGTTTTGTCAGGGTCAGGCTGCTGCTGCTTTGTCAGGCTGCTTCTTTGTCAGGGTGCTGCTTTGTCAGGCTGCTGCTGGTTTGTCAGTGTCAGGCTGCTGCTGGTTTGTCAGGCTGCTGCTGGTTTGTCAGTGTCAGGCTGCTGCTGCTTTGTCAGGGTGCTGGTTTGTCAGGGTGCTGCTTTGTCAGGGTCAGACTGCTGCTTTGTCAGGGTCAGGCTGCTGGTTTGTCAGTGTCAGGCTGCTGGTTTGTCAGTGTCAGGCTGCTGGTTTGTCAGTGTCAGGCTGCTGGTTTGTCAGTGTCAGGCTGCTGGTTTGTCAGTGTCAGGCTGCTGGTTTGTCAGTGTCAGGCTGCTGGTTTGTCAGTGTCAGGCTGCTGGTTTGTCAGTGTCAGGCTGCTGGTTTGTCAGTGTCAGGCTGCTGGTTTGTCAGTGTCAGGCTGCTGGTTTGTCAGTGTCAGGCTGCTGGTTTGTCAGTGTCAGGCTGCTGGTTTGTCAGTGTCAGGCTGCTGGTTTGTCAGGCTGCTGGTTTGTCAGGCTGCTGGTTTGTCAGGCTGCTGGTTTGTCAGTGTCAGGCTGCTGGTTTGTCAGGCTGTTGGTTTGTCAGGCTGTTGGTTTGTCAGGCTGCTGGTTTGTCAGGCTGCTGGTTTGTCAGGCTGCTGGTTTGTCAGGCTGCTGGTTTGTCAGGCTGCTGGTTTGTCAGGCTGCTGGTTTGTCAGGGTGCTGCTGCTTTGTCAGGGTGCTGCTGGTTTGTCAGTGTGCTGCTGGTTTGTCAGTGTGCTGCTGGTTTGTCAGGCTGGTGCTGGTTTGTCAGGCTGGTGCTGGTTTGTCAGGCTGGTGCTGGTTTGTCAGGCTGGTGCTGGTTTGTCAGGCTGGTGCTTTGTCAGTGTCAGGCTGCTGCTTTGTCAGTGTCAGGCTGCTGCTTTGTCAGTGTCAGGCTGCTGCTGGTTTGTCAGGGTCAGGCTGCTGCTGGTTTGTCAGGGTCAGGCTGCTGCTGGTTTGTCAGGGTCAGGCTGCTGCTGGTTTGTCAGGGTCAGGCTGCTGCTGGTTTGTCAGGGTCAGGCTGCTGCTGGTTTGTCAGGGTCAGGCTGCTGCTGGTTTGTCAGGGTCAGGCTGCTGCTGGTTTGTCAGGGTCAGGCTGCTGCTGGTTTGTCAGGGTCAGGCTGCTGCTGGTTTGTCAGGCTGCTGCTTTGTCAGGCTGCTGCTTTGTCAGGCTGCTGCTTTGTCAGTGTCAGGCTGCTGCTTTGTCAGTGTCAGGCTGCTGCTTTGTCAGGGTCAGGCTGCTGCTTTGTCAGGGTCAGGCTGCTGCTTTGTCAGGGTCAGGCTGCTGCTTTGTCAGGGTCAAGCTGCTGCTTTGTCAGGGTCAGGGTGCTGCTTTGTCAGGGTCAGGGTGCTGCTTTGTCAGGGTCAGGGTGCTGGTTTGTCAGGCGGGTGCTGGTTTGTCAGGCTGCTGCTGGTTTGTCAGGCTGCTGCTGGTTTGTCAGGCTGCTGCTGGTTTGTCAGTGTCAGTGTCAGGCTGCTGCTGGTTTGTCAGTGTCAGGCTGCTGCTTTGTCAGTGTCAGGCTGGTTTGTCAGGCTGCTGGTTTGTCAGTGTCAGGCTGCTGCTGGTTTGTCAGTGTCAGGCTGCTGCTGGTTTGTCAGTGTCAGGCTGCTGCTGGTTTGTCAGGCTGCTGCTGGTTTGTCAGGCTGCTGCTGGTTTGTCAGGCTGCTGCTGGTTTGTCAGGCTGCTGCTGGTTTGTCAGTGTCAGGCTGCTGCTGGTTTGTCAGGCTGCTGCTGGTTTGTCAGGCTGCTGCTGGTTTGTCAGGCTGCTGCTGGTTTGTCAGGCTGCTGCTGTTTTGTCAGGGTCAGGCTGCTGCTGCTTTGTCAGGGTCAGGCTGCTTCTGCTTTGTCAGGGTCAGGCTGCTTCTTTGTCAGGCTGCTTCTTTGTCAGGGTGCTGCTTTGTCAGGCTGCTGCTGGTTTGTCAGTGTCAGGCTGCTGCTGGTTTGTCAGGCTGCTGCTGGTTTGTCAGTGTCAGGCTGCTGCTGCTTTGTCAGGGTGCTGCTTTGTCAGGGTGCTGGTTTGTCAGGGTGCTGCTTTGTCAGGCTGCTGCTTTGTCAGGGTCAGGCTGCTGGTTTGTCAGTGTCAGGCTGCTGGTTTGTCAGTGTCAGGCTGCTGGTTTGTCAGTGTCAGGCTGCTGGTTTGTCAGTGTCAGGCTGCTGGTTTGTCAGTGTCAGGCTGCTGGTTTGTCAGTGTCAGGCTGCTGGTTTGTCAGTGTCAGGCTGCTGGTTTGTCAGTGTCAGGCTGCTGGTTTGTCAGTGTCAGGCTGCTGGTTTGTCAGGCTGCTGGTTTGTCAGGCTGCTGGTTTGTCAGGCTGCTGGTTTGTCAGGCTGCTGGTTTGTCAGGCTGCTGGTTTGTCAGGCTGCTGCTGGTTTGTCAGTCTGCTGCTGGTTTGTCAGGGTCAGGCTGCTGCTGGTTTGTCAGGGTCAGGCTGCTGCTGGTTTGTCAGGGTCAGGCTGCTGCTGGTTTGTCAGGGTCAGGCTGCTGCTGGTTTGTCAGGGTCAGGCTGCTGCTGGTTTGTCAGGCTGCTGCTGGTTTGTCAGGCTGCTGCTGGTTTGTCAGGCTGCTGCTGGTTTGTCAGGCTGCTGCTGGTTTGTCAGGCTGCTGCTGGTTTGTCAGTGTCAGGCTGCTGGTTTGTCAGTGTCAGGCTGCTGGTTTGTCAGTGTCAGGCTGCTGGTTTGTCAGGCTGCTGGTTTGTCAGGCTGCTGGTTTGTCAGGCTGCTGGTTTGTCAGGCTGCTGGTTTGTCAGGCTGCTGGTTTGTCAGGCTGTTGGTTTGTCAGGCTGCTGGTTTGTCAGGCTGTTGGTTTGTCAGGCTGCTGGTTTGTCAGTGTCAGGCTGCTGGTTTGTCAGGCTGCTGGTTTGTCAGGCTGCTGGTTTGTCAGTGTGCTGCTGCTTTGTCAGGGTGCTGCTGCTTTGTCAGTGTCAGGGTGCTGCTTTGTCAGTGTCAGGCTGCTGCTTTGTCAGTGTCAGGCTGCTGTGCACATGCTGTGGCAGTGCTCTCAGGTATATCCATTTTGGGGTAGAGTTCTTGGTCTCCTGGACAAATGGCTAGGCTTTACTTTACCCCGCAAACCCGACTCTCTCTGCTAGGAGATAGAGTGGAATTGCCAAAGGTGAATAATAAACAGTTTAAGGCTGTGATGGTGGGACTCAACTGCCATGAGGGTAATATTAAGGCATTTGAAATCCTCAACAATCCCCAATATAAAGGAATGGACCGATGAGATGATTAAGGCAGTCTTTCTCATGATGGTGGGTAAATCTGGGGTGGCTCTTGTGGTTCTCATATGAGGTCTTTGGTGCACATTAAGTGAGGCAGATACAGGCCACCCATTGTGTACCTCTGTGCCATTTAAATGGGCTTGCAATCTGAAGAGGTGTGAGGTCACAGTGATTTAACACTGGTCCACTTTTTCTTATGGCCTTGAGCCAGGTCATGACAATATCTTGTGTAGCACTAATGACGCATCTGCTCATGTTATCTCATAACTTGAAGCTGTTTGTGCAGCACAACCCACACGGCACCAACAAGACATTGAGAACAATCCCAGCAGCCCTCGGCTCTCTTACCCAATGCTGTTATAAGGGGACCAAACTTCTTTAAATTTCGCTTTCACGGTGGCTTTTGAAAAAATTAAGCAAATCACGCAATGCTATTGAAATTATTAAAACATAGAGATTAACAGTCAAATATGTTTTGTGATTTTAAATGATGAAGTAATATATTGGATATAACATGAATGTATTTCTTATTTCTTTTTTTTTGGGTTTTCTGTGGTGAGAAATGAAAGCTACAGGCATGTAAATATTGCTTCCTGTAGTAACTTGTAAAATTTTCCTCATTGTTAACAATCACATTACATGTCAGTCAGTCAGTGGAAACACATAGTGAGGCACGCTGGCCAGCCATTGTATTCGTTCAGGACCAGCCCATCAAGTAAAGGTTTCAGCACCACGGACAGTGACCTGTGTTAAACTGACCTCAGGTTCCTACATTGGCTCTATGGAATTTTCTGTAAATAATTAAATGCCACTGGCCCCCTACATGCGGAAATGTTTCCCCCTCCCCCAGACTTCTTCAGAGAGCTTTGGAGGACATTGTCTGCACGCTACCAGAGGCAACTAAGAATGTGCTTGAGTTGGGAGGAGGCAGTAGTCCCCATTTTTCCCTCCTGCTGTAGAGGGTCATCGGGAGGAGGTGGGTTTGCTGCTCTCTTTCGTGTCTCTTCAGCAGGTGGCTCTTAGAGATTTGTCTAAGAAAGGTCTGTACCAGGCTTGTGTTAAAGTGCTGCATTTTCGGGCACTGAGTGGACTGGCGGATTCTAGGTGGTCAGGTTTGTTGAGGCCTGGATCTTCCCCGCGGGGATGTTGGAGGTCCCTGTACAAGCCCCCCATTGAGAAGCACACGGTGGATCTTCAGTGGCAGATTGTGCACGGGGCAGTGGCCACAAACAGCTGATGCACATTGATTCCACAGGGTGGGAATTGGTTTTCTTAGCTAATCTGTTTCTTTAAAACAAAGAAATGGATTGTTTACTTGTGTCTTTTATTCTACATCATAGATAATGCGAACCTTCATATAAGTAAGAGGTAATATTTTGCTCAGTATCAGTTCAAGTTCAAATACTTCAGGTTTTTTATTTGGCAAAACAAATAAAATTGTTCAGATACTTCAGGTTTTTTATTTGACAAAACACATAAAATTGTCATGCAAAGTCATTGATTTATTTTTAAAACTATTGCACTGTGATACATTTAACATCATATTTTCAGTTCTGCCAAATCTCATATTGACATCTTAGTGGTTTTCCAACGGCTTGTGGTGTCACATGGTGGTCGAAAATGATATTACAGGCTTTTGTTGAAATTACCTTAAAATTCATCTGGAATGTATTGATTTATGCCATAATTAACACAGATGGGGCCATTTTGACCCCATTTTGATGTTTTTGAAGAGGTAGACGGTCCAGTTGGCTGTATTAGTCAGTCTGCTAAGAAACATGGCGCCAACAAGCCCATGGCCCCTTTTCATGTAAAACTTCGTACAGGAGGCTGTTTGTGCAGATTAGTGCCTTTGTTAGCCTCGGCTCCTGTAAATCATATAAGCACACCCACCACACCCCCAGGAGCATTCCGCGTGCCCCCACCGGCCAACCTGCTTGTCCCCCCCAACCCACAGACCGTCTGTAGTTCTGAAATTTATCCACATGGCTGCTGACCAAGTCTAAGGTAAAATTTCATAAATGAAATTTTCAGTAAAATACATTTTTTTCCTCTAATCTGGGAGACAGTGCAGAATTATTGGAGTCGGTCCTAACTCTGTCAGGCACCTAGGACTCGTATCTCCCTCTGAGAATCTCTTCTAATGCGCTCAGCAGCAGAAATTCTCCATCCTAGATGAGCCTGCAAAGTTCTGTAGAAGTTAAATATACTTTAGTCAAATAAAGGATGAGACAATTTACTTAAAGCATGATACAGTTCATATTGCTCTTCAGGCTTCGTGATAAAATATTAAAATTATGGAGTACAAAGTTGTACAACCCAAATAATACGGATTATTTTCCATCTTAACCCATATTCTAAGCATATTGATTTCTCTTGTAAATTTTACTTTTACAGCAGTATGATTTAAGACACTAACAGCAATTCATTTTTCAACCAGTAATTGTTAATGTGATAGCCTCTGGATCTCCAGCAGAAGGGCTCCTTTCCTCAGCCGGATGTCCTCAAGTTCAGAGTGCTTCTCTGGACTCAGGTCCATGGAGACTGCAGCAGACAGGAAAAGGAGATCGTCAGCGGGTGTGGAGCTCAGCAGGTTGGCCATCTCTGCCAGTTTGGTTGTTGGTTCAACTCCCATGGCAGAGTAATCGTAACATTGTTAAGCCCTTGAGCAAGTCCCTTAGACCCAAGTGCTCTGACCCCAAACTCTCCTCACTTCGGACAAAAGCATATGCTGAATATATGTAATCCCAAAGGGCAGTTACAGAAGACCCCAGGACCGGAGTAACATGGGAAGCAATTACTGATGCCTGGAAGCTTTGGGGCATGCAAATAAACTGCATCCAAAGGCAAATGGCTAATAAAGAATGCTCTGAATGCCAGGCATTCGTCCAGCAGTGAGATCGTAGAGATAATGAATAAAGATAGAAAGTGTGAATAAAGATAAAACATTTTGATTGTATTTGCGAAGCGATGCTGGATGCGCTGAGCTCGCCGGGAAGGTCATGTGGTCCGCATTCCCTCCCCATGCACACGTGATCAGCTCAATCACACCGAAATTGTCGGTTTGCTGCCCTTCAGGGAAACAATCTAAAGGGTGTTACGGGAAAAGTAATCGATGCAAGAGCCAATCGTTACTGACACAAACAATGATGAACGATAATAAGCATTTATAAGCCATGATGACCGCACCATTAACGTGGAGTTGCACTAACGTCTGTTTTTATAGCTAACCAACAAGTCAACGTCTCACCCTGGTAATGCAACAGCGCCGTTTAAACAATACGTTTACACCGATCAGTGGCCTGTACTACGAATCAGGGTTACTGGCTTATCGGGGTAACTTGACGGATTTAAGGTACCACAGTTTAAATGAATTTCATATTTGTTCATCGGGATGCTAATCAGTACTACGATGCCAGTTTTGATAAAAACTTTTCTGTCATTTAACATAAGAGGAAAAAAATAATTATACTGTAGTCAAATTGGCTAATATAAAATGGTTTAAAACTGTGACAAATTTTGCCATTTTTTTACAGTGTATACTTCCAGTCACAAGGTAGCAGATACGGATTTCTGAAATAGCAAAGATAAAGGTCAATGATTAATATCCCTCATCTCTTTTAAAACGATAGGTAAGATGCTGTTTTGATATCCTGTCTAGGGTTGGAGTGTAACAGTATTCACGGGAAAGGGGAATGGGATAAAGGGACAAACAGGGTGAGGGCAAGAAGGGAACACCAGTGGACAAAGGGATATTTTTTGTATTTTCATTTTTTTTCCATGTATAATACTGACACTGAACAAATAACCCAGTGCAAAAGACTTTGGGACTGACCACAGCCAAAATAACAAACAAAATCCCCAACTATCAAGTGCGACCCACAGCTAATCTCACCTAAGTGCAAAAGAAAAGGAAACCAAAAGACAAACACTCCACCTCACTCCCTAACCAAATAAACAGAGTCCAACACACACTTGCAAAACAAAATAGCAGTCACTCCCTATGCAGCAATACAATCACACATACATAACTTACACACAAGTCAAAGCAACAAGGGGGCTAGTGAAGACGTAAACCAAAGAAAACCAAGCGGGGAGACAGCAAGCCAAACTGAGGTCGCGGGGGGGACCGGAGCCTGTCCTTGGAACAACAGGCGTAGGCAGGAACCAACCCTGGGCAGGAGTCAACACTCTGCAGGGCGCAAACACTCACAACTCAGATTTGCCAATTAACCTACCCTGCGCACTTTTGGACTGTGGGAGGAAACCGGAGCCCCTGCTGGAAGTCTTTCCCCATTCACCAGATTATATTGCCAGAAGACTGAAAATTAGATATCAAATACTAGAGTGACATAAAAACAAAAAACAAGTTTGCTTGTAATGAGACGCAAAACAGAAGATTATCTCTTTTTATATTTTGAGAAAACATTTTAACATTTATCCAATTGCAACAATTTTCTAGGAGAAGGGGTGTGTTTTTTGACACAAGTGCCAATATTTTTGGCCATGACTGTAATAGTTATTTGTGATTTGTAATAATTATTTAATTTTATCGATCCATCTACTTACCTACACTAAAAAATGTACTGTTGGATGTAATTAATTTTAAGACTAGTGGTTACATGAAATTACTTTCTAAGAACATTTTATTTTGTAATTCAAATTTTTCTTATTTTTCAAACCAAAAAGTTACAGCACTCTCATATAATACACTTCAGCCATTCACATTTATAAAACAATATGATCCAAGCGTCGACCCGGGACTCGGTGGGCTGCTGTCTGCCAAAGTGTGCTGTCAAGAACAAAGCAAATTGTTGTTAGGAAGACTATGTAGATAGGATTGCTTATCAGTAAAGTGCTTTAAAAATTAGTGCTAAATTAATGCTGGACACGCATCCTCATCTGGGCCTTCAGCCAGCACTCAGAGCTGTCGCTGAAACTGGCCCGACCTGTGTCCCTACAGTCTTGTCTGGGATGTCGCCATCCAGGGTCACGGGGTGGATTCGAAGGAGCTGATGGAATGCTGCCTGGAGATCCATCTGCTGGTTGGACGCCAGGGCAGCATCCCGTGCGGCGCCATGGGCAGAACAGCTGGATCCTTCCTCTGCGGAGTCAGCGCTGGGATAAAAAAAAACACACAAAGTTTTACGGTTATTGTTCAGTGGTGAGGGCTTTGGTTTTGTGTCTTGATGTTGGTAAGTGAATGTTGACAAACGGAAAACATGCCTACCTTGAGTCACCTGCCAGCTTCTTCAGCAGCTTATTGGCCAGCACCACATTCCATGACTTTTATCCGGTAGTGCTTGTCAGCCGTTGCAGTGGAATGCGTGAGGTAATCGGCCACCAAGGACGACTTCTGGTCACTCAAGTCCTTGGTGGCCGTCTCAAAGATGCGCCGGGCCGTTTGGCTGGTGACTGGATCCAGCTTGTATCTAAAATACAAAACGAATAAGATTTATTAATACGTCTCGCACAACACATGACACATGACACATGCTGCTTAATAGTACCTAACCGGGGTTGCTCCCCCCAGAGAGAGTTGCTAGTCCATATCATTTCTCACTTAAAACATGACAGGGCTTTTGGCGTTGGAAAATAACGCATTTACTTAAAATAACACATTGACAAACACAACAAATGTTTTTATCCCTTAAATTATTAAAATAACTAAGGTATTAGTCTAACAAAGTTTTTAAAATGTTTTTGAAGTACGTAGCTAAATACCGCTCACTAGTTCCTGCATCTATTAAATTAATAATGCGCTGGGTGTGTTTTATTGAAAATAAAACTAACAAAATACAACTAAATTATTTTATTAATTAAATCTTATTGGCTTAAAACTTTATACTAATTTGTCATACCCCCGTTTAAGTTACGGCACTTTACCCTGCTGATTAAGCAATTGAAGTTAGATCCTTCATCCAGCCCCACAGGCCCGCAGCGGGGCGCCCGGGGCTATGCTAGAGTCCCAGAGCTGTGGTGTTAGACATCGACTTTTATTTCCATTAGACATATATTATTTTATACTATTTACGAATAAAACTGATTAACAAATAGACGTAATGTGCATTCTGCCGGGGCGTGAATGCTGTCTGTCTGCTTGTCACACTCAGGACCAGCGGTTAAACGAGAAGTTACACGCACTCTGCAACAATTTGTCAATTTGTCAATTGACGCTTCCTTCTCATAGGCGTATCACTCACGGCTCCATAAGCTCTCGCGCTTACGACCCGTTTCCCACTGCCGCGGACATTAGCTGATCGACATGTCTAGACATGCAATACGCATAAATCCCCCCTAAAAACAGGATTGCTGTGTTTTTACGGTTATAAAATAGGACATTTTGTTAAAAATAAACCGTTAACAATACACAACTACTGCTTTTACCATTCAAAACTGCCCGACTCTCTTTCCTTTCTAGCTAGAAAAGCTCGACGCGTCCGATGACCCCTTAAAACGTATTTAAAATGTCGCATTGATAAATTCATATAATGTATTTTATTCTTTTAACGACTACTGATTCCAATTTGGTGCCATATACTTTTATCTTGTAGGCCGTAGGATTATAGGCCGTGGTACGTCTGGGCTATTATGCTTAAATTCTTTATTAATTAATGTTGGCTATGTGCTTTATAACACGTTTTATACTTCCTTTACACACGTTTACTTATTGTATACACACTTTAAAGTTCCGAAAACGACTTGCCTCACCTGTTTTCAATAAAAGACAGATAGCGGTGTGTGGATATCGTGGCTGCACGCACAAGCGCGACATGGAGTTATTTTAACAAGGATCTCCAGTGTTATTCCCTGATTCTTGTTTGATTTGATTTGATTTGATTCAAACCCTTTATTGCTGTTGCAATATACCATGTCACTAGTCACAAGTACCAGCGAAAAACAGGCCATCGCCCGACCTTACATATACAACATCACAGTAGGGGGTAGACCGGCCGGGAGACAGGGGAGGAGAGAAGAGAAGAAAAGAAACAGAGTAACATGAGGAGAGAGGAGGAGAATAAAAAAGCAGCCCCCAGACTGTACTCCAGTGGGGAGGACATTGTGGGAACCGAAAAAAACACCTCAGCAACATAAGCACATGGTCACACCTTACAACATAAAAATGACACGACTTGCAACGGGTGAGGGAAAAGGGGTGGTGGAGGTAGTCCAGCAGAGACAGACAGCCATCCGGTCCTGCAGCCATGTAGGCGCTGGTCAACAGACCCGCCTGTTCACGCTGGGGGTATGAAGCGGCGAAGGCGTTGGATGGGGGGGAGGGAGCGGTAAGTCCTTGGGATCGGGGGAGAGGAATGCAAGAGAGTCTCACTGCCTTGTCCTTCAGGGGGAGTTGTTAGTTCAGCAGCGGCCTTGGCCGAGGCCAGTGCTGATTGGGGGGAGCCAAAACCTGATAGAATAGGGTTGTTTGGGTTTTTGTACGAGAAGCTGTAATTTCCAGCTCCACTAATGTCCACGCGTTGTTGTGGAGATGCTTAAGATGTTTTATTTTAAATAACACATTAGCCGAAAAGAGTTTCATTGCTTAAAAACGATGAGGTTAAAGAGGCTTATTTTAAATAAAAGATCAGCATGTGTTGTCATACATCTTTTCAAGTTCTGGTTATACCTTTTGATTAACCATACGTAGATAAATTTAGCTAATTGTAGCTAAGCAATCCGGGGGGGGGGGGGGGGGGGGGGTTAGAGATCGACTTTTATTTAAATTAGAAATAGATTATTTTACACTATTTACAAATAAGCATATAAAATATAGAATTGGTGTGCATTCTGCCAGAATGGCGGCATGCTTCTCACAATCCAGGCCAACGGTTCGCCTCACGACAACAATTTCCCCTGGTAGCCATTTGACAGCAGCTTCACGCAACGAGCTGGCTCAATAAAGGAAATGCTGTGTGGATCTACGCGCGTGCGCCACACGAGAGTGAGCGCATGCATTCGTTTAAACAAGAATTAACCGCGTTATTTCCTGATTATTGCTATCGAAAATGCTCAGAGCGCTTTACTTTATTATTCACATTGACAGAAATGTGCTTCATTACTTAAAATCATTACGGTTATAGGGGTTTTATTTGCTAAAACAGGCGCTCCGCCGGCGTAGCCATTTTTAAAGGGGCGTCGGCGTGGGTGCGCATGCGCCAAACGCCGGACTAGCGATCGTCCATTCCGACCCGCGTTGTTCAAACAGGGCAGTCGCATGTGTCGGAGCTCCAGGATCGTTTCGTCCTATTTCTTCTAAAAGTTTGCCGCTTACATGCTTTCTCAAACCTGGTAAATATAACTAAAGTCTTTCGTGTTGGTTAAATGTAATGAGTGATCGCTTCTTTTAAAACGACGGGCTTGTTTGTTGTTTTCGCTTGTTTAAATTTGCTGTTCTGCTGCTTCTTTCGGGCATGTTTGTTTAAATTCACACTGCTTTTCTTTTAAAATAACACTAAGGGTTTTCTTCTTTAACACACTTGGTGCTTTCTTCTTTTAAAACATTTGGGCGCTTTCTTTTAAAATACGCCGCGGCGCTTACTAACAACACAGGGCCGGACGGACGCCCCCTCTGAACGTGTATGCGCTAGCTTGCCATTATCCTGTTCTATGTTTTATTATTATTATTTACCTTAAAAACGTAATTTAAAAAGCACATTAATAAAATACATGTAATGTATTTTTATTCTATTAAAGTTTAATCTCCCAAACCCCCCTATCTGCAACACGTGGCATAAGCATGTATTGATACCATATATGGGCATAAACCCTCGACCAATCAGCATCAAGGATAAGCCACTTCCTCTTATGACGTCAGAAGCGGAGAATTAAGCTCCGCCCAAGGTACCACATAATATTTTTTCACATAAATATATAAAATGTACATATACAGGGGAGAGGGAAAGCCCCCCCCCCAATCAGGATTACATTTAGTTATATTCTAGCCAGAGAGAAAATGTATAATACTATATTTTTCGTGTTTAATCAGCTCACTGAACACAGGCATTTATTTTTGTCAAACATACAGTACTGTGCAAAAGTCTTAGGCAGTCCAAAGAAATGTTTAAAGCTGTTTATCTGGGTAGCAAGTGTACTTTGGCTTAGAACAAAAAATACAATTTAACATTAGAACGTGTGCAAATTAAGAGTAACACAATAAAAACTAGTAATAATTTCTTCTGTGTTCTAAAAAGTTACTGATATCTAGTTGGATGGCTAGATGAACACCACATCAGTTCCCAAACTTCTCCTCAGGGGCACCTCAGCCGTTCCATGATTTTGCTAAATTTCACCAACAGCTCAATTAAATTATTAAATATATTGGTTAAAAAAGTCAGTGCGAGATTGACTAGCTGTATGAGGTCTGCTAGTGGCCAAGTCAAAAAATACATGGCTGCACTGGACGGTCGCTGCAAATACTAGGATGATTTTAGCAGAGGTTCTGAAATGGCGAAGATGACACACTTTCAGAGTGAAAAGGATTATAAAGGTTAAAAAGCAGAGATTTCACCTTTTTGCCAGGAGAACCAGCAACATGTCACAGTGACACTGAGGAGTCACTATAAACCCAAAACCCTGGATAGAGGGACTGAGTGAATGAGGAGGGGTGCAGGGGGGTCAGTCCATCAGAGAAGACTCTGTAGAAGGACAGAGCACCAGCCCCCCAGTCCAGATACACTCCTACTCTGCGGGAGCCTGAGGGCCGTATGGGTATGAGAGTCTCTTTATTATTGTGCCAGACAGAGTAACTGTCAGTATAACAGCACAGAATCCATGACTTGTCATTGTATCCAAGGAGACAGTCCCTCCCTCCTTTCCTCCTGATCCCTTTATAAGTCACTCCTATCCAGGCTTCATATCCATCCCACTCAGCCTCCCAGTAACAGCGGCCAGTCAGACTCTCTCTGCACAGAACTTGGGGGCGGCTGTCAAATCTCTCTGGATGATCAGGATATGGCTGCCGCTCTGCCCCCTCTGTCACCTTCCTGTTCCCCCCTGACAGAGACAGGCGTCTGTTTGCTGTGTTGGGGTCCAGTCTGTAGGCAGGAGGAAGAATTATTAATCCCATCAGGCCGCCTGTTTCTGTACGATATAAAAACAGCACAGCTTCCCCTAACGAAGCGGGAACTGAAGCTTATGAAACAGCTCAGGAAATGTCGGAGGGAAGCGAGCTAAACTAACAGCTTAATTAGTGAAATTACGGGGAAGTAAAATTACAAAGCAGCGATATTCATCAGACATATTCATCACAAGCATATTTACCACAAAACGGCACCAGAGATCAATACTAAAGTCAGTGTCTTTCCTTCTAACTGCTAATTCCGGCGCGTGCGGCATGAAAATGGCCATCAATAACAGAATATTTAAGTAATATTATTACATATTTAAAGTGACATTTAATAAAAGTTTGGACCTGGATTCTGATACAAAAGCTGTTTCCGGCGCCGGAGTTGCGCTCCATGAGGATTCAGTATTTACAGCGATTGCTAAAGATGGTCTTTAGTCACAGCAAAGCCGGTCTGAATGCATTTCAAATGCATCGGCTTATTTCCATGAAGCATATGTCATACTGTATCTACTGATCCGGGAGAAACGCTGCAGTGTGGAGCGGGGCGGAATAGGTGCCGCGCAAAGCCGGCAAACTAATGATAATACCGTCTACAAACCATCAAAAAAAGCGGATTAAACTACACAGTGAGACGTGCATCATGAAAAACAGAAAGGTTCTCATTACCTCATTAAACAGAAAAATATTGCTCAGAAAAACGGGATTATTATTTTATTAATTCGAAAAAACAGACTTGATTTTTTTCCCAGATGAATGCAATACGCTTCCATAGCGAACCGCTTACCACGCGCGTGACTCTAGATACGGCGCCGCTACCGCGAGGCGTGAGCCCCGCATCTCGCGCACGTGGCCGCTCTAATCTGTTAACATGGGCGCCGAAATGAAATTTGATATTTTCCGCCGCACATGATGCACATCCAGTGTGTCCTGGGCGCTAATTTCTTTTAGCACCGTGGATCAGGAGAACTTTTTAATATTCATGAGTGAAGCCCTACACGATTGGCTGGCTGATTAATATTTATGAGAGGGGCACTACCTCATTGGCCAGTTAACATCGACTTGTGCTGCCTGTTTCTTCTACCTAAGCAGGGGTGTCCAAATCCAGTCCTGGGGGGCCGGTGCCCTGTGTAGCTCAGCTCTTTCCCTGTTCCACCATAAATAATTCAGCACAAGGAGATGAATCAGGTGTGTTAAATGAGGGGAAACCCAAAAATGTGCAGGACTCTGGCCCTCCAGGACTGGATTTGGGCTCCCCTGGTTTAAGGCATTCAGTGACCAATCAGTAATATTCTCTCATGAATATTAATGAGTGTTACAGAACCACCCTGTAAAAATGCAAATTCACATTTCGCACATTTGCACGGAAAAGATGGCGGCAGGTGCAGTATTTATCAGAACAGTTTTGGTCACGTTGGAAAAAGGAGTATCTGTCTAACATCGCAACAAGACAGAAATGGCACTCTCCAAGGAGAAACTTGAAGGTTGGAGATGTTGTGATGGAGAAAATGGATGACTTGCCACGCAATGAATGGAGATTAGCACGTGTAATGGACACAACAACTGACAAAGATGGACTTGTAAGAAAGGTAAAGCTTCGTTTTGGAGAAAGGAAGATGGACAAAGGACAATGTTACAGTAAACCTTCTGTAGTGGAACGCCCAGTGCAGAAACTGGTTTTGCTATTGGAGACTGTTTAATTACATTCTGAAGTTTAAGGTTTATTCTGTCATGTAAACTGTGTTTTCATACAATGTAATGTTTACAGGTCAACGGTTACAGGTCATTTCTTCATTAGGAAATCATTATCACTCCGTTTGGTTCCCATTTGAGCTCTAATGATTTGGTGGGAGTTTAAATGACCGTATTAATATTTCGTTTATTCCATTTATTAGTTACAAATGTTATTCCTTGTTTAACTGTATAAGACGAGTGATGCCTTTTATTGTGAAAGAACGGCTTTTATTTTGAAGGAACATAGAACAACAAGCTGCCGTAAACCAGTGTTGCAAACCGCACAGTAGCGGGAAAACTTCATGGAAGTCGAAGCAAGGTGTGTTCCGTGAAAAAGGAATAGTTATATTACGATTCTTTTTTGGTTAATTTCTTAAATACCAGTGATGGTTTTAGCTCCTGGTTGATGAGGAACAAGGTGGGTTTTGAAGGTTGATTTGTAAATGTATATATGTTTAATATTTCTGTTGTAAGGTGTTTTGCCGAGTAAAATGGACTACGTTTTTGCTCACTACAAGGTGCTAAAGAGCACGGATAAATTAAGCGTGTTAAAGGGTTATAATTTACAAGCTGCTTTGTTTTATTTGTCATGTAAGGTCACGGACAATTTGATAATGATTTATTTCGTGATTCAAAGGTGTTTAAAAGCAAGTGTGACGGTGCGTCACGACGTAACGTGGCTGCGTATAGCAGGGCAGTGGAGTTGGCGGGAGAGAGAGGGGGAAAGGAGGTTTTTTTTTGGTTCGTTCGGGTGATGTAGAGTAAGTAGGGAGAATTCCTTAATGTAGTCACACAGGACCAGATTAGTCTGAAGGCAGGTTCGAGCCACGTTGGTGCTCCGGAGAAGGGAAATTGCTGTGTGTTACCAGAACGACAGAGGAGAGCTGCTCCCGGTGCCGCGCAGTGGGAACCGGAGCTTGGAGGAATCGCGGTAGCTTCCCTGCTATACAGAGACGACTC
Organism: Brienomyrus brachyistius; assembly: GCF_023856365.1. Lineage (NCBI taxonomy): Eukaryota > Metazoa > Chordata > Actinopteri > Osteoglossiformes > Mormyridae > Brienomyrus > Brienomyrus brachyistius. The sequence continues at coordinate 694,793 of NW_026042347.1, forward strand.
ATCAGCTCCAGTACCAAGGACGACGCAGGTGATATTTAATAAAGTTTATTTCGGCGAATGTACATCAGGGTGATCAGCAACTTGGCCAAGAAGTAGAAGACTTCTGCTAACGTGACGGACACTAAGCGGAGTTTTAAAAGATCGCTGCTGCACACCCCATTTTCTGCGCACGCTACCACCTGGCAGGGCAGGCCCGCTATGTTCTAACTGCATGCCCGGATGCCTGATTTCTCTGGCGGTCATTTTTGGAAGTAAATGTACTGAACAGACTTTCGCATGGGAGTGTTGATGTTATCGGACGGATTATTACAATGTGCCGGTGGTATAAAGTGCTAAATGAATAAGGTTCATTTCTGTTATGAGGTTGTTGTGCATGTTTAATATGAATGTGTCCTGTTGTAAGGTTACTACGAACGTGTTATATGAAGGGTAAAAAATATCCCGTCGGAGGTAAACGGGAGTTCTTGCTTGAAGCCTCCACCGTTAGACACTGAGCGCTCAGTAGGGTGACTGGGGCTGGGGTTTCATTAATAGAGGGGAGTCAGGTGGTTGGTGAAACTCAATTTGGTAATTGCAGTCCTTTGTTTTATGTGAGCTTTGGTTCTTTCCATCTAATAATTTAGTAATCTTACAGAGAATAAACTGCCTATGTGTTCAATTTACCCTATCCTGGTGTACAGTGGTTACCCTGCTTCTATTATTTAGGCTCTCTCCGGAGTAGGGGCGTCTCACCTGCTACTGCTGGGTACTTCGGTCGGGGGGTGGGGGTACGGTGTGGGTACTTAAACATCACGCTATCCCCAACAGTACTACACTCCAGGTTGGCACCGTGACGCTGATAGGGAAGTGCTGGAGCCTTAGCCGATCTGCTCACGTAGTGCATGTAGCAGACTAGGGAGGCGATTGGTGAGGGTACAGGGACCTACATCCTGCTGTACCTTCTCCGTTTGGAGGATTGGGCAGCCTAGACCTCTACTACGCAGGCTGTGGCCCAGTCTGTTACATGTTGTTAAAATGGTTTAATTGAATATACGTGTAAAAGATAATCCATGTAGAAAACGTTAACAAAAGGATATTAGAACTTAAAGGAAAGAATTCATTTATGTTTTGGAATAAGGAAAGGTGTTAAAGGTAACTTGCTGTCTGAGCTACTAATGGTGATTATTTTCTGTACACTTTATAGCTCTTACGGTGAGTTCACAAGGCAAGGTTAAATAAAGGATTGTGAACCATCAGTTTGAGAGACCATCATTTCAACCGGGGACGCTACATTCTGTACTTTGCCTATTTTGACGCTAGTTTCATCACCTGATTCTACTCATCAACTCTGATCTGAGGAACTTTGTTTCTAGTGTCGACGACATTCCTAGGGTGAGTTACGCCCACTTCCGGTTTTGTTGCTAATATGCTAACATGATTGTAGTTTTTTTTTTCGGTACATTGCCTATTTTGACGCTAATTTCTTCACTCGATTCTACTCATCAAGCCGGATCTGAGTAACTTTGTTTCTAATCTCTAGGGTATTCCTAGGCTGTGAGATGCCGACTTCTGGTTTTGATGCTAATATGCTAGCATGATTGTAGTTTTTTGTACATTGCCTGTTTTGATGCTAGTTTTATGTCTTTACTCTACTCATCAACTCTCATCTGAGGAACTTTGTTTCTAGTGTCGACGACATTCCTAGGGTGAGTTACGCCCACTTCCGGTTTTGTTGCTAATATGCTAGCATGATTGTAGTTTTTTTGTGCATTGCCTGTTTTGATGCTAGTTTAATGTCTTTACTCTACTCATCAACTCTCATCTGAGGAACTTTGTTTCTAGTCTCGACGACATTCCTAGGGTGAGTTACGCCCACTTCTGGTTTTGATGCTAATATGCTAACATGATTGTAGTTTTTTCTGTACATAGCCTGTTTTGACGCTAGTTTTATTTCTTTACTCTACTTATTAAGATGGATCTGAGGATCTTTGTTTCTAATCTCTAGGGCATTCCTAGGCTGGTGAGATGCCGACTTCTGGTTGTGATGCTAATATGTTAACATGATTGTAGTTTTTTGTACATTTTGATGCTAGTTTTATGTCTTTTCTCATCATGTCTAATCTGAGGAACTTTGTTTCTAGTCTCTACGAGATTCCTAGGCGGAGATACGCCCACACATCTGGTTTTGATGCTAATATGCTAACATGCTAAGTTTTGAGATTACTCCATATTCTGAATCTGGGTGTTGCTATACGCCTAGATCAAACCTTTCAGCCTGATCTGAGCATGCCAAGGCATTTTACATGCTAACAGGCTAGCATGCTAACTTTTGAAATAATTAAAATGCTTGTAGCTTTTTTATACAGTGCCTATTTTGACGCTAGTTTCATCACCTGATTCTACTCAACTCTGATCTGAGGAACTTTGTTTCTAGTGTCGACGACATTCCTAGGCGGAGATACGCCCACTTCCGGTTATCTCACTGCTGATTTCCTGGAGCTGCTAGATTCCCTCAACCTACAACAACATGTTGATGTCCCCACACATTCCAGGGTTCACACACTTGACTTGGTCATTTCAAACTTCGCCCCCATCAGTAATCTACAGGTATATGATCTTGGTATCTCGGACCATAAAGTAGTGTCAATGGAGCTGGCCTTTCTCTCCGCCCCATATCAAACCAAAACGTCAGATCCATTTCAGAAATCTGAAGACCATCAATGCAGATGCCCTGGCCCTGGACCTTAAATTTCTCTCCTCTGAACCTGTCAGCAGTGCAACAGCAGAGGTGCAACATGCACATCAATTTCTTCAGACAAAATGTTGATAATATCCGTTCATACCTCTCCATCACGAATATCTTGCCTCCTCCAACTGTCGACCTACTACCTGAGAAGGTCCAGCCACTTTGCTCCTTCTCTGCTACCACACGGGAAGAGGTGGAGAACGTCATCAGGAAAATGAAACCATCTACCAGTTCCCTGGACCCTTTCCCTTCAGCCCTGCCAGCATCTCTGCCGTCTCTCCACTCATCACCAGGATCATAAACCAATCCCTCTGTAATTTTTCTCGGGGGTTTTTAAATATATACAATATAATTAGCGTTGAGATTGATGGTCCGGTTCTTCTTACCTTGGAAGCAAAGATTCTGCACCAGATATATGACGCTTAGATTTCTGTGATGCGTGTACTTGGTAAAAGCTTTTTCCACCTCGCCGTTATCGCTGGCTTTTTCCATAAGGTCGTCAATGATGATCAAATTAATTTTATTTGATGGTAAAAGTTCTCATGGGACATGTCAGGGTTTAAGAGGCGGACTACACAGTAAGCAAAGCACAGATTATTGCCAGAGTTTTCAGAAACAATAAGACACCTGAGCTTCTTTTGCAAAATGTCCGACTTTAACAGCTTTGTTAATTTCTGTCGATTGCCTGCCCCACCATTTCGATTATGAATAATCTGCACAACCAGCTCCAGCGTTTCATCGCTAAAAACCTCGGTATTACTCTGTGTAAGGTCGTCAACCATCGATAGCAGATCATTTAGATCGATCTCGCCTCGAACATGCATGGCTGTGTTATAATTCACTGAATCACCCTGCAGTTCCACCTGTATGATATCCCCAGGCCCCGCTCTGTCTGTATAACAGCCCTGTAGACATCTATGTCATCATGCTCAATCCCCTCAAAATGAAAGCGTTGCCTTATTTCGGTGTTGTTAAACTGTGGTCTACGTATTACATTAACAACCCCATCAGCGGCACCCCCACCATGTTGTTGTTCCACATTATCAACGTCCATAATTTCAGGGTCCACCGCCGCTCCATCTTCATCATCATTTAAATCATTTAAGAAGTTTTGTAAAATGGGGTCAAATTCACCCGGTTGCTCACCATTCAGTTCAGCAATCATCTGATGCAGTTCAGCGTACATGGCCGATCCGTCATCAGCGTCAAGCATTTGCACATCGGTGTCCGGTCCGCTGTCATCCGCGTGGTCGTCAGCCATTTCCACATTCATAGACACATGAGCATTCGGTAACCACCCGTCTACATTGTCTATAGCGTCACCCATATTAACATAGTCCATAGCCTCAACAGCTTCATGAGCACCATTCTCATTTAAAACATTTATTAAGGCAAGCATGTAGGGGTTAATTTCAGCCGGTGGTCCGTCATTCAGTTCATCAATCAGCCGAAGCAGATCGGGGTTCAGCGGCGTTTCACCATCGTCGTCATCATTTATATGCATGCTTCTACCCCCGTCAAAACTCCAATGCCGCCAGTTTTCTGCCATGTCTGTGCTTATTCTTTATATCTGATCAGACAAATCCGCCAAAAAATCACACATTTGATCCTGAAAAAGGAAAAAAGCTACCTTGAGCCCCTTCAGCCTCTCGGCCCGGGATACAGCGCCGTCCAGGGCGCTCGCAACCGGCCACTGCCAAGGTGTTAATTGGTCAATATCCCAATCTTGCGTCCTCTGCAGGGGTCCCGATAAGGCCCGGGATGTGGTCGCTGGATCACCGCTTGCTGGGCCCCCTTGGTCCGGTGTCACGACCCCTGTAGTAGGAGTACCCGGCGGCGTAGATTCCAACTGTTCTTCAGGTTCGCTCTGTGCGCCGTCGGTTGAGGTTTCGGCCGTCGCTAGACCCGCTTCAATTTTTTCAGCCTCAGCGATCAACAATTCATCATCGGCAGTGTCTTGGGGGGAGAAGGACAAAATCAGTCTTTAAGCATTTCATACAGAAAAATCCACGATGCAGGTATTGTTCCACGTACCGTTAAAACTATCCGTTCTTTTCCGCTTATGTTGTCCGTGGACATTCCCTTCCCGATTATCTCTGAAAATAACCGTCGGCGTGCTTAACAGGTCGGCGTCCTTATCTGCGACAGTGAACATAAACTTTCAGTCTTTCCACAATTTTAAAAACAGTAAATCCATTGATTTGCTTATCATTGATATTAACTTACCGCTATTCCAATCCTCTACTTCACGGGGCTTACTCGGGCTTGACACCGTGGAAAATTCTTGGTCAAAAGTAATCGCAAATGTTTTCACAATAGTGACAATTCAAACAATTTTAAAGTATGGACGAAAGAAATTTAACATACCTCCAGTTTGTCATTTCCATCTTTGTCGTAGTGAGCTGATCATCGATAGCGTTTCAAGTTCTTCTGTATTTTTGGTCGACAACGTCGCCCTTAATATAGGGGAAACTTTTTTTTTTTTTTTTTTTTTTTGGGGGGAGGGGTTGGGGCTGGACCGCCCCCTTCCTCGCTGTGGGGGCCACATGCTGTGGACACAGGGTGGCGCTAGCGACCCGTCTTTACCGCCGTTCGAGTTATTACCAGTTTTAAAATGCGCTTTTGCACCCCTATTAAATAATCGCGTACGTCTACTTTAGCCACATTGAAATAATTTTATTCATTAATTTATTACGGGGTAGTTTGTCGAGTGCTTTAGTCCTCAACTTATTTATTTTTATACTTAAATATTATAATTTGTGGTAATGATCGGTTTTTACACCTTGTTTAGTGTTGCGGCTGTTTGTCGAGTGCTTTAGTCCTTAAACTTTTATATATTTTATACGTAAGCATGTGTAATTAATGGTTTTTTATTCTTTGTTTAACACATTAGTGATACGGCTGTTTGTGGAACCAGTCGGATACCCTGTTGTTTAATTCCACCTCATTGCATAAATGGCATATCACACCCATACAAATTTAAAATAACGCTATAACGAAAGAATTTGTTGCTGCCTAAATTTCAGCCGTTCCTACACAACATCCTGCTGTTCTGATGAGCTAACCCCTGCCTAACGGCATTGCCAAGTATTGCCTGTCGACCCGAAAAAAAAGGTAGTTGCATTGCAAAGGTAGATGCATGAATTCTTGGTCCAGCGACAATTGTTCGCCATTTGACAGTTGCTTGACGCAAGGAGCTGGCTCAATAAAGGAAATGCTGTGTGGATCTACGCGCATGCGCTCGCTTAAACAAGAATTAACCGCGTTATACTTTGATTATTGCTGTCGAAAATGCACAGACCGCTTTACTTTATTATTCACATTGGCAGAAAAGTGCTTCATTCCTTAAAAACATTACGGTTATAGGGGTTTTATTTGCTAAAACAGGCGCTCCGCCGGCGTCGCCATTTTGAAAGGGAGGCGGCGTGGGTGCGCATGCGCCAAACGCCGGACTAGCGATCGGCCATTCCGCCCCGCGTTGTTCAAACAGAGTAGTCGCATGTGTCGGAGCTCCGGTATCGTTTCGTCCTATTTCTTCTAAAAGTTTGCCGCTTACATGCTTTCTCCAACCTGGTAAATATAACTAAAGTCTTTTGTGTTGGTTAAATGTAATGAGCGATCGCTTCTTTTAAAACGCCGGCTGTATGTTTATTGGTTTTGCTTGCGCTTGTTTAAATTTGCTCTTCTGCTGCTACTTTCGGGCATGTCTGCTTAAAATAACCCTGCTTTTTCTTTTAAAATAACCCTAAAGTTTTCCTTCTTTAAAACATTTTGGTGCTTTCTTCTTTTAAAATACGCCGCGGCGCTTACTAACAACACAGGGCCAGACGGACGCCCCCGCTGAACGTGTATGCGCTAGCTTGCCATTATCCTGCTCTATGTTTTATTATTCCTTAAAAACGTAATCAAAAAAGCACATTAATAAAATACATGTAATGTATTTTTATTCTATTAAAGCTTAATCTCCCAAACCCCCCTATCGGCAACACGTGGCATAAGCATGTATTAATACCATATATGGGCATAAACTCTCGACCAATCAAAATCAAGGATACGCCACTTCCTCTTATGACGTCAGAAGCGGAGAATTAAGCTCCGCCCAATGTACCACATAACAATATATTGTATCCCAATGCATCAGTGAAACCAAGCCAACCACAATGGAAGCGCATCAGCCACCTCCCGCCTCTGCTGCTCCTTCCTTTACTGCTTCTGAAACTGCATGTCCCACCCCCCCTCCCCCAGTCGCCAACCTCCACTCCTCACTTTCTTTATGTTCCTCTGACCCTGGCTCCTCAGTGGCACCACCACCCCACCCCCACCCAAAGAAAGCAGAAAAAGGACACAGGGAAGTGTCCTCACTGCGGCCAAATCCTTAATAGAAGGAACCTACGGATGCATCTGCGAAGACGTCACACTCCCATCCAAATGGACATTACAGCACAGAACCACCTCCGCACTCAGTGTATCGATCACACAAATGGAGTGTTTGCAGTGGCAAAGTTTTTTATAACACCCAGCACACCAGTACATGTCATTAAAAGGACATGGGGTCCTGACCAAAAAACAATGTGTGAGATGGATATCTACAGAAGTAATGCAGAGTTTGCAGAGAGATCGAACCTTCGTCCATTTGAGTGCCACCACATTCAGTCCCTCTCGTACTGTCCTCCGGCCAAAATGGACTCTCCATCACTTACAGAGGATGTTTTGCAGGTCATGGTACAAGACAAGCGGCTTGGGGAAGACAAAAAGGAAAGGTGTTTGGTCAGAGAGAAGCAGATGAGCCCCTCTGTCCTGTCTGGTGACTGTGTGTGGATCCCCCTACAAAAGCACATTTCTGTATATGAGTCAACTATCTCCTATTACTGTGCCTTTGTTTCCTCATCTGCACACAGACTACACACGACTGAACCACATTTCTTAGGATATCCGAAGATGGCGGCGCGTGCACATGCAGCGGCTCAGCACTCCGTAAAGCGCTTCCCGTTCTTAGGCATTTTATGGTGTTTGTGGAGACGTGGCTCGGTTCGACAATCCCGGAGGAGGCTATCCAGCTACCCGGACGCACTATACACGCGCCAACAGGGCGATCGACTCCGGTAAGAGCAGAGGAGGTGGACTGTGTGTGTACACAAATAACAGCTGGTGCACAGACGCTAAAATCACTGACACTCATTGCTCCCTGGACTTGGAGTATTGGATTGTAAAGTGTTGCCCCTTTTACCTACCAAGGGAATACTCGGTTGTTATGATCGCTGCTGTTAATACCCCCCCTCAAGCTAACACTGCTATAGCTCTGTGCTACTTGCTAACTCCTATTAGAAAGCAACAGAGTGCCCATCCGCCAGGGGTGTGTATAATAGCAGGTGATTTTAACCAAAGCGAATCTGAAGACTGTGCTCCCAAAATTGTACCAGCATGTTCAGTGTCCTACAAGAGGAGCTGACACTGCAGACCATGTGTACAGTAATATCAAGCAGGGTTTTACAGTATCAGCTTTCCCTCATTTGGGCCAGTCTGACCACATCTCCCTGTATGTAACTCCAGCATATAGACCACTCATTAACATGGTGAAACCAGCTCCTAGAGTAAGACGAGGGTGGCCAGAGGGAGCATCTGAACAGCTGCAGGATTGTTTTGACCACACTGACTGGTCCATATTCGAAGATGCTAACATCGACACCTACACCTCCACTGATCTTTACTATATAAAATACTGCATGGACATTGTCACCAGCACAAAACAAATTTGTATCTTTCCCAGCAACAAGCCATGGATGACCAAAGATGTTTGTCTTCTGCTAAAGAGGCGTAACATGGCCTTTAGGTCGGGTGACGCACAACAATACAGCATTGCCAGGTCGGAGCTGAGGAGGGACGTCAGAGACGCAAAGGCGACCTATAGAAGGCGGATTGAGAGCCACTTCGGCAGCTCCGATCCCAGACGTGGATGGCAAGGGATACGGCACATCACAGACCAAAACAGCAGTATCAACTTATCTACCGGCAACAGTGTTCCTTTGGCCGAAGAGCTCGATCACTTCTTCGGCCGCCATGAGAGGGTGGCTACAGAGACTGTTACGGCCCCAGCAGCAGCCATCAACAGGCAGGAGCTCATCCTGCAGAGTACTGATGTAGAACGGACACTTCGCAGTGTCAACATACGGAAAGCAGCTGGTCCTGATGGCGTCCCAGGGCGGGTGCTAAGAGACTGTGCCTGGGAGCTGGCTGGGGTTTTCACAAACATCTTTAATACATTAAAAACCTCTACAATAGTGCCATTATCAAAACAGACCATAATAACAAACCTCAATGACTACAGGCCAGTGGCATTAACACCTATTATTATGAAGTGCCTGGAAAGACTGGTTCTGAAACATATAAAGGCTGCTCTCCCACCAACACTGGACCCTCATCAATACGCATACAGTACCAATAGATTAACAGACGACACCATTTCTACTGCTCTTCATACTGTTATGGTCCACCTGGAACAACCAGGGACATATGCAAGGTTGCTATTTGTGGACTATAGCACAGAACCACCTCCGCACTCAGTGTATCCTTCCAAACAGACTGTTCCATAAAATGGCATCCACCATAACATCTGCTTTTGGATACAGGATTTCCTAACCAACCGACCACAGTCTGTCAAGATGGGTCCCCACCACTCCTCCTCCCTGTCTCTCAGTTCTTGTACTCCCTGTATACATATGATTGCAATCCAACCCACAATACTAATGTCATCATGAAATGTGCCGATGACACAGCTGTGGTGGGCCTGATTAGCAGTGGAGATGAGACAGCATACAGGGAGGAGATTGGCAGACTGGTGTACAGCTAACAACTGGATGTTAAATACCAAGAAAACAAAGGAACTCATCATTGGTTTTAGAAGGAAAAGGGTGGATCACCAGCCTCTGGTGATAAATGGGGAAGTTGTGGAGAGGGTGTCAACATTCAAGTTCCTGGGCACACACATATCGGATGACCTCACCTGGACAAATAACAGAATTTGCTTGATCAGGAAGGTGCAGCAAAGACTGTACTTCCTGAGAGTTCTCAGGAGAATCAACCTGCCACAACCTGCCACAACATCAGAGTGTCCTGACCTATGGTGTCTTGGTGTGGTACAGCAGTAGCTCTGCAGCTGACAAAAATGCCCTGCAGAGAGTAATCAGAGCTGCTGAGAAAATAACCAACACACACCTACCTACCCTGGAATATATCTTCAACCCCTGGTTCCTCCGCAAAACATCAAATATCATAAAGGACTCATCCCACCCTGCTCATAATCTCTTCCAACGTTTGCCGTCAGGCAGACAGACGATACAGGACAATAAAAACACACACCACAAGACTTTTGAACAGTTTTCACACAGAGGCCATCACCACCCTGAATGACGCTATGAAGTCGCTAAAACATTGATTGTGGAATGACATGTATCCTTATTTTATGCCAGTTACTACTTTGTTTTGACAATACATGGCTGGTACTTTAAAATTACTCTGTGTGTGATTAATTTCTTTTAATTTAATTTAGGCTTATTTATTAGTTTTCTTATTTATTTATTTGTTTATTTTAAGATAAGATTTTCTGTATTTTCTTTATGTGGGTGTGATGCAGGGGAGGCATGGTGGTGCAGTGGTTAGCACTGTTGCCTCACACCTCTGGGACCCGGGTTCAAGTCTCCGCCTGGGTTACATGTGTGGAGTTTGCATGTTCTCCGCATGTCGTCGTGGGGTTTCCTCCAGGTACTCTGGTTTCCCTCCACAGTCCAAAAACGCGTTGGGGATAATTTGGCTTGCTAAATTGCCCGTAGGAGTGCATGCGTGAGTGAATAGTGTGTGTAAGTGTGCCCTGCGATGGGCTGGATGTAGCACACTTTCATGTTTCTGTGAAAAGTGATTCCAAAGTGAATCTTTACTCACTAAAACAATTTCACCGCATTGTTGTTCTTGCTCTACAATATTGTCATCTATACGTTTCATAAGAATAGTACACTTGTATGATCCATCAGTTTCCTTTATGAAATACTTAACAAATACCATCTCAGCCAATTTGTGTAACGGTCTTGATAATTGTACAGATGAATTCTGGGTAGATTTGGGCACGCCTCAGAGTCGTAGTGTGAGCGGTATGGGAGCGAAATTGGAGCGAGACAGAGCGACTGCTCCAGCCTTAATTAAAAAAACCGCTCCGCGCTCTGAACAAATTCCGCCTGCTCCACTCCTCGCTCACGCTCCGCTCACATGCTCTGGAGCACGTTTGTTTTTACTGTAACCCAATACTGTAGGATCCAGGGTTTACCTCCCACAGGAGGGAGAGGAAGAATTTTGACACCGCAGCAGGAGGATGCTGTGGTGCAGATGGTGATCGCCAATAACAGTGTAAGGCGGAGAGAAATCCACGAGAACATTATTGCCGATAACAACATATTTGCAAAGATCAACACTGTTAGCACAACTGTTTGTCTCAAGTTGTTTTAAAAAGGTAGCGAGGGTTATTTCTATTGCAATGAATACGGTCAGAGTAATAGGCTGGATGAGCCCTATAAAGGGCTTACTTTTATTGTTGCAGGCTGTTGGTCCGTGGCACCTGAACACTTCTAAACCTGTGGATTCCCATCTGCTCTCCAGTCTGCAGCACTCCTGTTTGTAAGAACCTGTGTGATCATTAAACCATGTGGATTGTCTGCCGGTTTTTCCACTTTATCTTTCAAAGACGCTGTTTCTTCTAAAATCAGTTATGTGCCCCCTGGTCATATGTATAGTAATTCATTTGCGTGCTCCCACTTGAAGAAATTTCTTAAAGTCAGTCTAACAATTCTCCTTTGTCAGTGTGAGCCTTTTACCTGTAGAGCATTTTGGCTCTATTACACTAGACTTCTGCAGTGGCTCAACTTTCTACGTATTTGACTGTTTAGTAGTAATTTTGGGCACAGAATGTTCTCCTCTTCATACAGGACTGTGTAAAAGTCTTGAGCTGTCAAAGAGGATGATGTTCAAATGATCTTCATGTTGGTGTAGAACTATAAAATGATGTCTGTCAGAACATGGCAGCTCTGTCATTTCACAGCCTCTCCGACAGTCACCACAGTATCTGCAGTCCCACCCCATGCATACAGCTATTTTTTGACTTGACCACTATCACACCTCTTATGGCTAATTAGTACCTCTTTGACTTTTGTTAACTTATTAAATTAATGAGTAAAATGAGCTGGTGGTGAAGTTTACATAATACTGTACGTGGAACGGCTGAGGTGCCCCTGAGGAGATGTTTGGGAACTGAAGAGGTGTTTATCTCACCACCCAAAAAGGCATCAGTAGCGTTTTGGAGAACAGAAGAAATACTTGTGAGTTTAAATTGTGTTTCTTTTAATTTCCATCCATCCATTTTCCAAACCGCTTATCCTACTGAGTTTAATTTGCATATATTCTAATGTTAAATAGTCCTTTTTCTGATCAATTATGTAATTACTACTCGGACGAACAGCATTAAACATTTTCTTTGGCGGCCCAAGACTTTTGCTCAGTATTGTAGGTAAGAGTCTTTAGAAAAAGGACAGGAGGTACTGTGAGCTTTGAAGGACACGTTACCAGCTGTATCTGTGCAACGCGCTACAGCAAAAGATTGAAAGGGTCTGCTGAGCAGAGCGAGGAATCGAGGCAGCGGTGAATGAAACTGACGAGAGGCAGACTGACACAAGTGTTTCCTTATATTATTCCATAAAGGAACTGCACAACAAACAACAATAACATGATGACCATGAATGACAAGTTACACTAAGGATGGTAAGGCACACACACGGCGAGTAATTACACAATGGCTAAGAGATCCGAGGATCAGGCAAGAACCGAGGACAGCCACAGTTAAAGGCACAGGTGACAACCCAATACACAGCACAAACTACAAACAGGGGCTATATACAAGACATACACAGGGCTATACACACGCGCTCACTGGGACATGCAGATGCTGCCGGCACTACAGTATGATAGCGTATTGGAATTATACACAGTTCAGTACAGTATCGTAATTTGAAAAGCATTTGAAACAGCTGTACTGTACATTGTCAAAAAAATCTGTAAATAGCGACACTGTCTATTGTATTACCTTATATCCATGTAATACATATACAAATGTCAGATGTTAATCTGCCTGAGACATGAAGAAAAAGGGAAAAAATCGGTTATAATGGTCATCGGCTTATAGCGATCAATTTCACCCAGACAGATGTGATCACTGTATATAGATTCCACTGTATTACCAGCTATAAAGGCAAGAGGCATAGCGGAAACTCGCTGACTTCACTTGAGTGAGATGCCTGAATGGCTGTCATGCTCTCCTTAGCATGTATTATTCAGCTCCATTCATGTAAGTTTTGCAGAAGGCTTACTGAGCTTCCATTTTGAGCAAACTGTGCCAGTCATAAGCACAAGTCTGCCTGTTGCTCCAGTGGCCTAATGGAAGAGGCACTGGTCTTCTGAGCCAGGGACAGAGCTGGACTGGGCACCTGGGATACATAGGAAATTTACAGACGAGAGGAGGCCATTCGGCCTATCAAGCTCGTCTGGGCAGAACTTACCTAATAGCTCAGAGTTGTTAAAATCTTATCTACTGTAGCTCTGATTTAAAGAAACCCAGGGTTTTACCTTGGGCTACACTAGCAGGAAGACTATTCCATACTCCAACTACACGCTGTGTAAAGAAGTGCTTTCACAAATACATTTTAAAATGTCCTGCCGCTAATTTCCCCCTATGGCCACAAGTTCTAATATATAAACTAATATTGAAATAGCCATTTGGCTGAACAGCATCCAGACCTGTTAGAATCCTATATACCTGAATCATGTCCCCCATTAGTCTTCTTTCCTAGAGGTTGAACAGATTCAGTTCAGCTAACCTCTCCTCATAAGACATTCCTCTAAGACCAGGAATCATTCTTGTAGCCCTACGTTGCACCCTTTCCAAGGCAGCAATGTCCTTTTTAAGGTATGGTGACCAAACCTGCACACAATATTCTAGGTGGGGTCTTACCAAGGAATTGTACAGTATAATTGTAGCATCACCTCCCTTAACTTAAACTACACACACCTAGAGATGTAACCTAACATCCTATTGGCCTTTTTAATTGCTTCCCCAAACTGACGAGAGTAGAACATGAAAGCATCAACATACGCACCGAGGTCATTCTCACAATCAGCTAACTTTATTTCAGTGGAACCCATAAAATATCTGTACTTTATATTTCTGCTCCTTTCATGGATAACCTTACATTTATCTACTTTAAATTTCATCTGCCAGGTATCAGCCCAGTTGCTAATTAAATCCTATTGTAGCCTCTCCGCTGCTAGATCAGTATCTGCTACATCACGTACCTTGGTGTCATCAGCAAATTTAACCATTTTACTGTATGTATTGACGTCACTATCATTGGCGCAAATTAGGAACAATAGTGGTCCTAAAATTGAACCCTATGGTATCCCACAATGAACGCAGGCCCACTGTGACATTGTGCCTCTAATAACTACCCACTGCTTCCTGTCTGTAAACCAGTTTTTGATCCAGGCTGATACAGTTTGTAAAAACCCTGTAGCTTTGACCTTAAGGACTTCTGGAAATCTAATAATTCAATGAATCTACATGGTGGTGAGTTATTTGTGTTCTCTACTGTGAACACCCATGTACAATAATCATTAAATTCATTTACTATATTAATTTCATTTTCAATTATAAAGCCCTTACTATCCTGTAGATTAGTGATTTCAGCTTTTAGAGCTTTTTTGGAGATAAAACATTGGAAGAAACTTTTAATGTCATACTTGTCATTCATTTTTTAACTCAACCTGTAGACTCCTGCCTTATTTTGAAATCATTAGTTATCTTCCATTTGTGGAAGAGAGCCCTTCTCCCCCGGACTTTATTCTTAATTTCCTTAGTAAACCACCTTGGTTGTAGTTTCCTAGATTTAGTTCTGCTGGTAACAGGTATGAAGTCCTCTTGTCCTTTTAAAAAATTCCCATGCCTCTTCAACCGTTTTGCTATTTAACTTGTTCACAGTTTCTAGTTTCAGTCTCATACCATTAAAGTTTGCCTTCCTCACAATATATTTTTTTCTTTTGGATTTTACTCTTCTGACACGAAAATTAGCCTGAAATTTAACCATGTTATGATCACTACTGTCCAGTGGTTCTAAAACCTCTAATTTTTCAATCCTATCCTGGTTATTAGAAAAAAGAAGATCAAGAATGGCTTCTCCCCTGGTAGGGGTATTAAACTGAGTAAAAAAACAATCCTGTACCACTTCCACCATCTCCAGTTCATTTACAGAAGAGCCAGAGACTGTGTCCCACTGTATCCCTGGTAAATTAAAATCACCCATAACCACCACATCATTTTTATTACTCATAATCCTGATGTCGTCATACAACATTCTGCTTTCCTCTGCAGCTACATTAGGTGTCTATAACAAACACTGACAATTAGGCCATTTGAGTTTTTAGCATTTATTTTAGCATCTGTCATTTCCGTACTGGGCATCTTCCCAGGGCTACGGGGACCTTCAGAATTCATTATGCCCCCCCCCCCCCCATTATGTACTGGGGATCCCAAAGTGGAGGGGTGGGTTTGGGTCCCATCTAGGATGACTCCTTCTCTTTATCATATTGATTGTTGCGATGAACCAAGGCAGTAGAAAGTGTAACAGGAAGCTTCATCACCATACCAGGTCTGAGGCTTAGAACGGCCATGTCCTCTGCTGGGTCTCACTTTGTCTTTTACCTGCTTGTCATGGTTAAATCAGGCATCGCTTGAGGAAGGCTCATGCTGCACCTCACAGGGGCTTTATAACCTAGGGGTCTCTGAAAAGAAGCACTAAGTACCATTATGTGTGTCCAGAGCCCCTTTGCTGTTTAAAGTGGACACACTAAGAAAACACTCACCCAGCCCCGACTGTGCAGCAGAGTGGCGCAGAGGAAGTGTGCTGGGCCCATAACCCAGAGGTCGATGGATTGAAACCATTCTCTGCTATGTTGTCTCTCTTTTCTTATGCCAAGTTTAAGTGCTTCACAGCAAATTGCTGATCTTTCCTTCATTAAGGCTCTTATCCCCAGTGTTCAGAGGTTTTCAAAGGGGGGTGTTTTGCCCCCCTTTCCTCAGCTCTTCTTTGAAATTCTGCTTCTAAGGTCAGCATCCCAGACACCTTTTCACTGATGCTGATGACACTGATAGAGATGGTGAAACATGGCACCAAGATAGAAGAATGAGTGAAGCACCAAGTACTCTAAAGTGTGTTATGATACCCTTTGCTATTTAAAGTAGAAACACTGAGGAAAGACTCAGCTGGTCATTGTTCTACTACCTGCAAGCCGATCATTAGTGCATCTCCAGCCAACCGCCTCTGCTGTTTTACAAAATTCACAGCTAATCAGCTCAAAAATTTGTCAGACTTTTTCATTTTCTGTTGGCATTTATACCCCTGACCGCTAGATGGCAGTGATGTAATCTATCTTCAGCCATCTGACTCATCCACTCCAACGTAAACAGAGTCAAAAACCAAAATGGCAATGCATGCAGGCACAGCGGCCTGGAGCTTTTCAATGCTACGCTTTTGTTGTGTAATATCTGACAATGTGCTACTGGTTTCTTTGCTTCTAGCACCAGAATTTTTTCTTTATTTTTATTCTTTTTTATTTTTGGTCTATGTATCTTTAGCTTTTATATGTATTTTATCTGTATTTATACTCTGTAAGTGTTAGTCTGTAGTTTTATGCTTACTATGGCGTCTACAGGCTTGCTCCAAATTACATCTCATTGTATTTTCACAGTGACAATAAAAGCATCTCACCTTATCCAAGGTTGGAGGTTGGATAAGGGCGCACCGCTAAAGTTTAGCTTTAGCAAACCTAGCTGTTGTGTTCACTGACTTATTACAACCTTAGAACACTAGGTGGCAGTGTCGAAAGGCAGACACTGTAGAGACGAGAAAGGAAGAAGTGTGATGAGTAGAGTGAGACGAATACGAACATCCGTACTGCTGTGCTACCTTGATGTTTTTGATGTAATGCTTGTTAAGTAAATAGCATTTCGTTTAACAGCATTTGTATATTCTCTGGCCTGGTTATTCGAGTGCTACACTACATTTCTGGCGACGAGTTTTGTGTTTTCACCTCTTCTTTTTTTTGCTGACTCACCATGGCTGGAAACGTGCCTGCACCTCCGATGTTTTTGCCGTGCCCGGGAGAGCCCCCGATACCTTTCGACATGTGGATGCGGATTTTCAAGAACTACCTACTGGTAATTAATGCAACGGGAAATGCTTGGCCTGAAGCGCGCAGGAGAGCTACGCTACTCCACTGTCTCGGAGCCGAGGGACAACGGACTTTCTACTCGCTACCAGATACAGGTGACTCCTTTGACTCTGCTGTCACTGCTTTAGAGAAACATTATACACCTAAAGTAAACGTTGTTGTGGAACGACATACCCTCAGACAGCGAAAACAAGCACCTCACGAGACTATTATACAGTATGCGGCCGTATTGCGTGATCTCGCTTCAAAATGTGGATTTGATGATAAAACCGATGAGATGATCCGTGATCAGCTGATTGAACATGTGAATAACTCAAACATAAGAGAGAGGCTCCTGCTCGAATCGGATCTGACACTGGACAAAACCTTAACACTCGCATCACAAGTAGAATCTGCTGTTCAACAAGCAAAAACAATAGCAGGAAAGGACAGTGTCTCAGTGCAAGCTGTACAACCTCGTTCACAATTCACTAAAAAGAAATACACACAGCACATTCATCCTAATAAGCCATTCAATGCCTCCACTACATCTTCCCGCAGCTGTTTCAGGTGTGGTTCTAACACACATCTGGCTAATTCTTCTCAGTGTCCTGCAGCCAAAGCAACTTGCAAGTCTTGCCATAAAGTTGGACATTTTTCTCGTGTTTGTCGCTCATCCAAGACAAGTGATGTACGTGAGATTCAGCTACCTAAACTGACTGTGCTATACTTAAACAACACTTGCCATGCACCACATACACTTACATGCAAAATCAATATCAGTACTCCTGCTTCTCTTACCAAAGAGCATGAAATGGTTGTTGACACAGGATCAGGAGTATCTATTTTGCCACACCACATCTATGTTCAGTATTTCAATGACACACCACTACTTCCACCTGTTAGTCAGCTAGTGACTTACACAAGGAAGAGAATTCCTGTGCTTGGTTGCCTACAAGTCAAAGTGAGTAGAGGAGTTCTCACTGCCCCAGTTACATTTTACGTGGTGAAGAAGGGCACTTCTCTTTTAGGAAGAGATCTCATGAAAGCCTTAAGCATCTGCATTGAAGGTAACACTACCCTCCCTCCCGTGTTTACCACAAACTCTGCATCTGCTCCCTGTATCCCTACTGCTAGTGCTGTTAGCTGTGTGACTGTTTCAACCGCTTCCTGCATCCCTACTACTCCAGACATTGGTTGTGCACAAAACTTTGTGCATAAGGTGAAAATTGACCCCACTGTTAAACCAGTACGCCAGAAATTACGACGCCTGCCTTTTGCTGTAAGAGCTTCTGTCTCAGCTGAACTTGACCGCTTGCTGAAAGCTGGTGTGATTGAGAAAATTGATGCATCACCTTGGGTTTCGCCTATTGATAAGTTACAGGACGGAAAACTGGTGGAATACGAATGTGCACAGATCTCCGTGAACCAAACAAGGCTGTGGTCACAGATTGCTACCCTCTACCTCATGTGGATGAACTGCTTGCAAATTTACAAGGTGCAAAGCTGTTTTCTACAATCGATCTGGCTAATGCATACTACCAGTTGCCTCTTCATGAAGATAGCAGAGACCTTACAGCATTCATCACACATGATGGTCTGTTCCGATTCTGCAGAATTCCTTATGGCCTCACATCAGCCCCCTCAGCCTTCCAGAAAATGATGGCTGACATTCTCAACGGTCTTCCAGGTGTTCAAAATTATTTGGATGACCTTATTGTCTATGGCAACTCCCCTGTTGAGCATGACCAGAACCTCAACGCTGTCCTCCAAAAGCTGAAGGAGGCTGGATTGGTTCTCAATGAGAACAAATGTCACTTCAGGAAAACCTCCCTACGCTTCCTAGGTCATGTCATTACTGTAGATGGCATTCTTCCTGACCAAGAACACATTAATGCTGTCCTGAAAGCCCCTCCTCCATCTGACGCTGTTGCCCTGAGATCGTTTCTGGGCCTAGTGTCCTGGTATTCAAAGTTTCTGCCTAACTTTGCGACGGTTGTGGCTCCTATGCGTGCCTGTGTCAGTGAAAAAGACACATTTACATGGTCTCCTGCAGCACAAAGCAGCTTTGAGGAAGTTAAGCAACTTCTTGTGGACAGTCCTGCGCTTGCTCTTTTTAACCCTTCTCTACGACCGGTAATTTCCACAGATGCAAGTGACTATGGACTTGGAGCTGTCTTTGCACAAGTACAACCTGATGGCACAGAGAAGCCTGTGGCTTTCGCTTCCCGCACACTGACTGAAACGGAGAGGAAATACTCGACTGTTGAAAAAGAAGCACTTGCTTGTGTGTGGGCTACAGAAAAATGGAGAACATACCTGTGGGGACGTCGTTTTACTCTCCGCACAGATCACCAGGCATTGACAACACTGCTCAGCACAAAGGGAATCGGTCGGGCTGGTATGCGGGTTGCCCGCTGGTCTGCACGCCTGCTATGTTTTGACTATGATGTTGTCTATCGACCAGGCTCCCAGAACTATACGGCTGATTGTCTCTCGCGCCTTCCCCTGCCTGCGCCTCCTGACTCTATTTCAGATTCAGAACCCGAGATGGTGGCACATATTTCTGCTGTCCTAAGCTCCCTTCCAGTGGCTGACTTCAACTCTGCTTGTTCTTCTTGTCCTGAACTGTCAGCCCTGCGCTCACAACTTGAAAGTGGTTGGCCTCCATCGGTTAAATCAGTAAGTGGTGTACTAGCCCTATACTATAAGATCAGAGATGAGCTCTCCGTCAAGGATAACTACATCCCATAACTCATCGTGCCACTCTCCTTACGACACGCACTGATCATGCTTGCACATGAGAGTCATCAAGGAATCGTCCGCACAAAGCAACGTCTGCGCGACCTCTACTGGTGGCCAAAGATGGACTCACAAGTTCAGTCTTGCATTGCTTCATGTATACTCTGCCAGGTTAATGATAAAACAGCTTCTATTCACCCTGCTCCTTTGCAACCAGTCCCGCTGCCTGATGGACCATGGAAGAAACTTGGCCTTGATATTGTTGGACCCTTTAACACTGCAGTTTCTGCTTGAAAACAGGCGGTATTCAGGGCTAACGGGGGTTTATTTGGGACGACAGGACCAGGAAACATTCACCCACGCCGAATCCACAATGACAGACAAAGGGAACAGGTCAGACCAGGACTTAAATACAACGAGACTAAGCAATGAAATCAGACAACGCTGGAAACGATCAGGGAAGCACACGTGGGAATTCAGGGGGCGTGGCACACATGAGGAGCCGACGAGCAGGGCATGACACATACATACATACAAACGCACACCCACTGCCACCCCAGTCTTGTCTCTTAACGCACACGCGTAGGCCTTTTTGGAAAAAACATCAATCACCGCAAGCAGATACTTTAACCCATCATTGTACGTCGCCAGCCCTTGCATGTCGCATAAATCGGCCTGCCACTGACACATGGTTGTCAGTACAAACACTCTGTTCCTGGGGAAATTCTTTTTAACCGGTTTATGTGAATTTGTACATTTGTACATCTTACTTTGAAAAACTTTCATGTTACATTTTAAAACATTTGTACATCTTTCTTTGAAAAACTTTCATGTCACATTTTAAAACATTTGTACATCTTACTTTTAAAAACTTTCATGTTACATTTTAAAACATCTGTACATCTCACTTTGAAAAACTTTCATGTTACGTCTTACAAATATTTGTGTAACTAAAAACTATGGTCAAGTTATATTACCATTCTTTAAAGTTTTTAATGTGTATTTGCAGCATGGTGCTAAATGCAGCTTACTGGTTGCCATTAAATGTAATTAAATAATCATGTACACCTTCTTTAAAATAACAAGACTATATCCTAAATTCTTACACCCCTGCCTGATTCCACAGTTCCTACCCCACACTTATGTGTCCCCCATCCCACCCTTCCATGACTTGTGAGATAAGGAAAGCACACTTCTGCCTGCCTGGTCGGTCATTTCTAGCCACTATTTAGGTTCTTCCTCAAATCGTGTTGCCTAAATGACTTATATCCCACTCATATTAATTTAAAATTTCGCTATAACAAAACAATCCTTATACATTTTAATAAAAAACGTGAACTATATATGTTTGTTTTTTTGATTGAGCAAACTCTTTTGTGTTTTTGTGTGCGTGTCCAATACAACTGTAGTTTGTATCAACTTTTTTTTTTTTTAGTTTGACCTCCAGGGTGTGTGTGTTTGTCCGCATGCGCGTGAATAAACATTTACTGAAAAACGTATTTATTCAAATAACTAAGACTTTATTCTGTCAAAGTTTTTAAAAATGTGCTTAATAGTACCTAACCGGGGGTGCTCCCCCAGAGACAGTTGCTAGTCCATTTATTCTTTTAAAGACTACTGATTCCAATTTGGTGCCATATGCTTTTATCTTGTAGTCTCATTCTCTCAGAGTTTCTCTCAGACTCGCGCAGCACGGCTCTCAGCTCTCCGGCATCGCTCTCTCCGAGTCCTTTGCGGATTATCCAAAGCCGTGGGGACCTTACCACAGTACCGCACCAGACACAGCGTACGCTCACGCTCCATCAGGTAACCCACCCCGCTCAGCCCCGGCGGCGGCGCCCGACAAAAACCCCGACACTCGTAAGCACTCTCCTCAATATAAAATTATAATTTTTAAAATAAATAATAATGAATAATTAAATAAATTAAAATAATAATAAATAAATAAATCCCTCTCCCGTGACGTCACATCGTACCACCACAACCAAGCCCCGCCCACAAGTGAACTTTTGACCCGTGACCTTTGACCCAACCTGTCAATTTGATGGAAGCGGTATCCTCTATCTCTCTCTAGGGACATTTTTCACACAGTCAACAATGACAAGATGCAAACAGCGTGGGCTGCAGTGAACATAAAATAGATGGAGATACAGCTGGTCAGCACGCTCTCTATGGTGCCTCCGTAGAAGGTGCTGAGGATGGGAGAGGAAAGCTCTCTTCATCCGGCGCAGGAAGTGCAAACGCTGCTGAGCCCGTTTAACCGGTGATGTTGTTTGGTGACCAGTCCAGACTGTCAGTTATCTGCACCCCCAGGAATCTGACGCTGCTGACCAACTCCACAGCACTGTTGAGTGCTGAATGATTGGGCTGTTTCCTCCTGAAGTCCATGATCATCTCCTTGGTCTTCTCCACATTCAGGATCAGGCTGTTGTCACTGCACCATCCCACCAGTCTCTTCATCTCCTCTCTACAGGGCAGGTCGTCACTGTTCCTAATGAGACCCACTAATCTACTTTGGATTAAGCCTTCACCTCTCACCCCCCCATCACAGACTAACAATGCAACTTCTTCTCCATCCTGCGCTGCTTGCTGTACTGCATGGAGAAGGTTCGGATGCTGTCCTTCACACTCTCCCACCATTCGGCCACGGAGGGGAAGGTAGGCTTGTCCTTCTGCCACTCGGAGAAGTGATCTAAAAAAAGGTGTCTAAAATCTCTCTCCTCCAGGATCTGCAGGTTCATTTTCCAATAGCCGCCCCCATATACAAGGGCGTCTATGGAGACAGTGGCCTCCACTGCCAGATGGTCAGTGGGCCACTGTGGGGAGAGGGACACCTTTTTAAAAGCAACGGGGGGTGAAGCTAAAATGTAGTCGATGCGGCTGCTGGCTCCGCGACTATTATGCCAGGTGAAGCCCGGCATGCTGGGGTTGCATGTTTTAAAACCGTCCACAAGTTTAAAGGAACGAATAAAATGGCCTGAGCTGGCATCCTGTCTACCCTCCAACGAGAGCCAGGGCGAGCTGCTCCACCTTGTTCGGAGACCCCTCCTGCATTGGTGTCGCACTCGAAGGGGCCTCCTCCACCTCGACCAGGGCTTCTCCTCCTGCCCCCGTCGCCGGCTGTTCCTGCCCAGTCGTGGGGGCTAGAGCTCCCCCACCATTCTCCGTGCCGACTGCTCTGTTACCCGACAGAGCGTCGGCATATGTAGTCTTTTTCTGTGGGCAGGAACGAGCCAGATGGTCCTCGCCGTTACAGTGTTTGCAGCGACGGGGGCCCTTGCAATCCCTGGCCATGTGCCCCGACTCCAGGCAGTTGCGGCGGCGCAGGTTGGCGCATCCCTCCAGGGTGTGTCCAAAGCTGTGGCACTGCCGGCAGAAGGGAGGCTGTCCAGAATAAAAAATGTATGCCTTATTTCCCTGTAGGTTAAAATAGGCTGGGGGGTGGCTAAAACCGCCTGCCCCATTAGCGTCCGGGCGCAGGCGGGCCTGGAACTGGCGTCGGCCAGTCCAGATCCCCAGCTCATCCCGGATGTCCCTGTGGCCAGGAAGGAGGTCCACATACTTTTTTTTAAAAACAAGCAGACGGACTCGGCGGTAACATGCGGGTTAAAACAGTGGACAGTAATAACCCGCTTGTCGGGCCACCACAGAGGCTCGATGGTATACCGTCTAAGGAGAGGGTGCTGGGCCCCCTCCTTGCTCCGCTCCAGGACCTTGCTGCAGCTGTCATCGGTGGACAAGGTGACCTCAAAGAATTCGAAGGGGCCATTCCGCGGTACGCAAAGAACATCTTCCATACGAAGGCCCAGTGCTTCGAAGGCCACCTCCCGGATGAAGGCCAGCCGGTCGGGGAAGGTGCCCACCTCCCCCTCAGCCCTCCAGCAGAACCGGGCGGTATTCCGCAGGCCCCCGCCTGCTACCAGCCACGGCCCGCTGAAGGGCTTCCTCGATGGTCCGCCGGCCGTTGCCATCCGGGAAGGTCCACCGACGTCGCCGCTGGAGCAGAGTCCTTCCGCCGCCGTGGTCTCGACGTCCGCCGTCCGCCAATCCGGGATGAGTCGAGCAGAGCTAAACTATAAAACCAGCTAAAAATAAAAACACCAGTTCGCCCAGCAGGGCGGCGGACAAGCCACCAGCCACTGCGGGATCCCCAGCCTACTAAAAACAGTAGTAGTTATGACCGACTCGCGTCGCCATAATGAGATTTAGTCGTACTTACGTTAAAAACCAAGGAAGGCACGGGTCGCCCCGTGGCAGCGGCGGTCAAGCCACCTGCTGGTCACGCCTTAGGTTAACCGTGCCTTCCTCTAAAAAACCCGACACAGTCCGTGAAAACCGGTAAAAAGTCAGTAAAATCCACTTGATTTTAGCCAAAAGGCCGAGAAGCGATACCCGCAGACTGCACCCCGCCGACACAAAATCACAATCTAAAAGGCTGAAACACCATGCAAATCAATGCCAACCCAGTACAATAAGAATTTTATTTATCAAACATTTAACAAATAGAACTACCTGCAGAACTATTACCCTTAACACAGGCAAAAGAGCAATTCCACCAGCAAATACAATTATACACCATTAAAATCCAATTACATGGCCAATAAAACAATTAAAATGTTACCTTACATGCATGCCAATAAAAAGTTAAGACAAAAAGAAAAAGTTCAAAAAGGAACATACCCGCAGACTTCCAAACTCTGCACAAGGGTCGGGCTAAAACAGCATCATACACTTTCCTAAAACACATAAAATCAGTAACCTTAGGAATAAAATAGGTCAATCACAAAATAAACAGCACAACAGATAAAATAAAATGTTAATAATGTTAATATTGATGAATATGTGCCAACAGTGATCAACCAAAAAAGTGCTCAGTAAATTCTGTACATGCCATTAAATACAATCCAAACCAAATAAAACACAAGCACAGAAAAAGAAAGCAAACTTACATAAAACCCGAGGTGTCCTTTGTGTGCTTCAGGAAAGCACATCATGTCAACCCTGTAGGATGGATTGTCACCACCTAGACGTACTGGGGCAGCCTAGGATCAAGGCAGTTAGATGGATGTCAGCTTACCTCTGGGGGTAGGTCGTTTAGGTGGATGGCAGCTTATTTCTGTGATCAGGGTGTTTGGGCAAATGTCAGCTTGCCTCTGAGATCAGAGTGTTTAGGTGGAAGCGAGGTTACCTCAGGGGTCAGGGGGCTGGGTCAAAGGCAGCCTACCTCTGGGGTTAGGGCATTTGGGTGGATGTGAGCTTACCTGAGGCGCCTGCGTGTTTGGGTGGACAGCAGCTTGTCTGAGATCAGAGCATTTGGGTGGATGGCAGCCTACCTCTGGGGTTAGGACATTTGCGTGACTGTGAGCCAGGTCATTCTGGACCTGAGGGGTCTGCGTGTTTGGGTAGACCGCAGCTTGCCTCTGCGATCAGGGTGTTTGGGTACATGTCAGCTTACCTCTGGGGTCACAGCGTTTGTGTGTAGGGCAGCTTACTACAGCTAACTCTCAATTAGTTTAACTGAATTTATCCTAAAAAATAATATTCATCTCTATACCTGACACACAAAATACCGTGACTTATATATAATGTGGCATGTTGTAAATGCAACCAGTAATCAGAAGACATGTGAAGACACACAGAAGTGTGACATGTGCTGCACACCAGGGCAATTTCAGAATCCCAAATCAGATCTGTAGTTAACACCAAGCTATGGTAAACCAAGTGGCAACTATATACATGTATGGAAATCACACAACCCGAAAAACATATTAATACACAGGTATGTCTGACTCACTATCAAAAACGATGTAAACTTCTGTAGTAGATTAACAGACACAAAAAACCCAGAGGTACACCAACGAAAACACAGTTTTCCAACTAGCAAGTCGCAATTAACTTCTAAATTATCGAAACCCAGCTACATCGATAAGTACAAAAATTACCACGGAACATACATGTATTAGTTTAATAAAGTTTAAGCAGAAATTATCTAAATAAATCCGGCTTTAGTTTTGTTTGCCGGAGCTCGAACGCCGGACATGTCTTACTAAAAGGGCGCGAAGGGGGCAAAGTAACCATGACAACCGCCTGCGGCTGGCGCCACACAACGTCGTTGACCGCAGTCAGACTCTCGCGTGTTTATGTCTGACCGACTCGCGTCGCCATAATGAGATTTAGTCGTACTTACGTTAAAAAAAAGCTCTTACCAACCTCATTTCACTGTATCCTATGCACAGCAATTTATTTAGCTTTCAACAAACTTAATTTTACAGAACAGAATTTCGGTATTGCCTCATCATGAATATATGATAATAAAAAATTCATTAATTTTCTCTAGTCAACGCACTGAATTACGACGGCCAATATTATGTATTATTTTGACAATAATATAAGTAGATTATTCTTTTACTATATGTAAATTCCTTAATTATATTCCATTGCTACTTTACAAAAGCCTTCAGGAAGTTTGGTGTTTTCATGACAACTAACCAAGTGTCTAACCAGTGTTTACCTGAATAATACAGAAAATTAAATGACACTTGTTAAACTCACCTGGACGTACCTTTTACAGTCGTTTAAACCGTCATGAGCAATGCTGAAATCACTGTTGCAAACAGTTCAGCGCGTAACATTGTCATTATTTTTCATCCTTATTAAACAAGGGCACGTTTTTGTGTAGTCTGTGGTGAAATGCATTTTATATTTTCGTTTTTTGAGACACTCTCCCTCCGCCGTGACGCTCCATGGAACCAATACCTTCGGTTCTCTGGGAGTTAAATAAAGGCCCGCCCGCACTGAAATATGATTGGCTTATATGGCTAAGTAAACCAATCAGGTTTACAATCTAGCACTGGCTACATGAAGAGTCACACATATAGGGATCCACACATACGCACGTTCTCTCTTTCTCTCTATCCCTCTCTCTCTCGCTCATTCCTAGCTCATTTACTTGCTCATTCGTGTGTGCTACTGTCTCGCGTGCATGCTCTTGTTTGCTTGCTCTAGTTTCCAGGATATTTTTTTTTTAATTTAGGGGCATCAGGGAGCCGCTGTCAATATGCGGGAGACTTGGGATGTCTGGATAACTGCTTATTTGTACTATCATGATAACTGATCATTTCCAGGGAGCCGTAAATGTTTACACATATTTATTATTTTATAATATTTCATGTATATTTTCAACTTATTCACACCTTATTGTACCATGCGTCCATGCATACTTTACTGTAAAATCAGACAGATAAACATTTAGAAAAATAATCGATTCTACAACTTAACTTGCAGCTGTCCAATTACACATCCATATTTTATTGCTGCAGATAACTGAGGTAGGTGTGGTATATAACGCTGAAGGTTAGACGTATAGTACAATAACATATGTACAACATGTGGTCATTTCAGTCAGACAAACGTTTAAAGTGGAAAACGAGCTTTATATTTTACCGGCAATTTCCATAGCACGTCCATGGACACTGCCATCTATTGAACAAGTAGGGTTACTGAATCGTGAAATGTTTTTTTAGGACCACTAAAAGAGGATTATCAGTATGAAGGTTTATCAATAAAAATAATTTATTAAAATAAATATTACAGGACTCTCCCTGAAAATAAGGTGTTCTTAGCTTCCAAAGCCAAGGACACATTCTAGTGATTTTCCAGGAGAAAACAATCAATCAGCTCATGTTGAAGCTCACAAGGTGTGGAGAACAAGAAAGACAAGTAATACACAGCATACAGAGCATACACAAGCAATGTAGCGGCACATCAGTTATAGTGTATGATTAAAAATACATCATTTCTCACAGTATCAATAGTGGCCCATTGCTCCTACTGTAGCCTCACACCTCCAGGGTTGTGGGTTCAATCTGCACCCCTGCTGTAATAAACAGTGAAATTATCACAGTAACACTGTTTATCAGTAAAATAGTACAATACTGTAGAAAGTAGGGCAATATTTATGAGAACCTTGCCGATAAAATGCTGCAATGCACTGTAATTCAGTACGTAAACTGCAAATAAATAAACTGTAGAATTTACTCAAATTAAATGATGTAATAATTTGCACTCGCTTTTTTGGGTTGAATTTAGTATACGCAATTCTAGGAAATATTTTAAATAAATCAAGTTAAAATCTGGGGTGGCATGGTGGTGCAGGAGTTTAGAATGGCATCACCGGTTCATCAGGTGTGGAGTTTGCATGTTCTCCCCATGTCGTTGGCACTGTTGCCTCGCACCACTGGGACCCGGGTTCGAGTCTCTGCCTGGGTCACATGTGTGTGGAGTTTGCATGTTCTCCCCATGTCGTCGTGGGGTTTCCTCCGGGTACTCTGGTTTCCCCCCACAGTCCAAAAACATGCTGAGGCTAATTGGAGTTGCTAAATTGTGTGAGTGGTGTGTGAGTGTGCCCTGCGATGGGCTGGCCCCCCATCCTGGGTTGTTCCCTGCCTCGTGCCCATTGCATCCGGGATAGGCTCCGGACCCCCCGCGACCCAGTAGGATAAGTGGTTTGGAAAACGGATGGATGGATGGATGCAACAAATACCAGTTACCATGTTCAGAAGGTCAAGTGCACTCACCCTACCCTTTGTTGGCATTAAGTGGATAACATTTGCTGGGTGATACTGTATGACCGGGGGAGGCGTTTGATGATGGGCATCTACTTTGATAATGCTTGGGTAATAGTACCATGTTTTGTTATTTAATATAAATACTTGACTGAACCAGCTTATGTATTTGGTCTTTAAGAAGTTTTTACTGTTGTCTGGTGTGCTGTCATATAACCTGTCTGACAGAAAGCTGTTTCTCCTCTCAGCACTAGGCGAATGGAAAAAGCCGTGAGCTGGGCTGATGACGAGTACTGGGCAGCCTGGGATAAATGGGATGAGGTGATCGAATGGGGAGATGAAGGATCTTCACCTAAAACACCTTCCTCCAACCAGGCTGGCACCAGTAATGGAGACATGGATGCTGGGGCGGTGAAGGAATATTATCAGAATAAAAAGAAAAAGTCAGACTTTAATCAGAAGTCAGAATTCAAACATATGTATTTCTGAGTTGGAGTCAGTCTGATATTAATTGAAACCACAAACTATGTAACACTATGTAAATGATTCTCACTGACTGAGCAACATTGAAATAATTTCTATAATCATGTTTACTATAAAGAGAAATGTTTCTGTGCAACAGGTCAGCAAAAGAAATGGGTGTGCAGAGGCCTAACAGTGAGGATACGTAAATACGGATGACAGTGAACAACAAACCCCACTTCTGCCAACCATAGTTACCCCATCAGTTTGGAGGGAATCAGTGGCTGAGGGGATGAGGAGATCCACTGGGCGGGAGGACCCATTCTCTGTGGCTGAGTACGAGATCCACCACTGGTCCGGAGTGAGATACTGGTCACGAGAGGCAAAGAAGACACCTGTAAATGAAAAATCCATTCTGGACCTTTGTAATGCCCTGCAGTCATTTACTCTCTCTTGGGGGGAAGGCTGACAGGATGTCCAACACCCAGAACCATATTTAAACCTTTAAAATTATAAAATAAGTTCAGTCTGATATTGTGTCAGCCAAATGGTGTCATCAATGTGCATCATAAATATAACACCTAGCTGATGGTGGACCTAAATTTTCCAAATAAACCAGGAATCATATGAATCATGTCAGTGCACTTTGTACTGAATTGCTTTGGTATAGTGATGTATGCAGGGTTTCATCTATTCCCTTACATAGTCATGTGTGACGTATTGCTGTAATGCAAATGTTTTTTTTTTTTTAAACTCCCCATTCATTTGTGTTCCTGCCACTCTATAGCTAAGTACAAACATTGAATGATAAAGGCATAGCGGAAACTCAATGAGCGCATTTGACCGAGATCCATGGATGGATGTCATCTTCTCCTGAACTGTGAGTGATAATGTCTCGGCCCCAAGATGCATTTTACCACAGATCCATTCATGTCACTTTTGCAGGCTTGCTTATAATTTTCTGAGCTTCCATTGTGAGTCAAGTGTCCTGGTCATAAGCTCAGGTCTGCCGGTTGCCCCACTGGCCAAATTCCCACGGCCCTGACTTTCTGAGCTGGATATCGTGGTTTTAAGTCCCATCTGGGGTGATTCTTTTTTTACTTTTCCCAGCTGCCTTCTGCTTTGTGATATAATAAATATTGCAATAAGTTTCATCTTCATTTTCAATTAATCAAACTGTATGAAAACTATATTTGCAGCAATTACAGCTTTGCAGTCCTTTGCCATTAGAGCTGTCCGTTTATGACAATATTAGGGGAAATTTCAATCCTGCTATTCCCAGAGGTGGGACTGGCTTGGTATTTTCTCTGACCTCATGGTGAAGCTGGTCTCACATGAGCTTGATAGGCTGGAGATGTGATGATTCTGTAGGCCAGTCAAGCAGGACAGTTCTCTGGATTCCTCATCTTTCACCAGTGTGCTTTGAATCAGCCTTGCTGCTTGATAGAAGTGCTGACCACAGGGAGTGGCATGAGTTGTAAAACAGAGCGGTAACCTTGCTGGTTCATTGCACCTTGTACTCTGTGTAAATCACCCACCTTACCAGCACCAAAGCAGTCCCATACCGTTTTACTCCCTCTGCCATGCTAGACAGAAGCATGGCAGCTATTCTTTGAAGTTGTGCTTCTAAGGCCAGCATACAAGTTGTATTTTCCCTGTTGCAAAAAACACTGGTAGAGATGGCACAACGAGGCACTGAAGGTTTGAGCCTTTTTAACCATTGTATTGAAAACTGGTTCACTACG
The DNA here is from genome assembly GCF_023856365.1 of Brienomyrus brachyistius. NCBI lineage: Eukaryota > Metazoa > Chordata > Actinopteri > Osteoglossiformes > Mormyridae > Brienomyrus > Brienomyrus brachyistius. The sequence continues at coordinate 725,326 of NW_026042347.1, forward strand.
CGAAGACAGTGCACATGAGTGACATTTCGTGGTGAAAGTACCACTCCTGATTATATATATATACATGTATGAATGCATTTGACTATGTGTGTGTGTGTGTGTGTGTGTGTGTGTGTGTGTGTGTGTGTGTGTGTGTGTGCGTGCAAACTGACAGACTGGGAAAATGAATTCAGAAGTTTTGTTTTGCTAAAAGTAAGTTCATTTTTAGAGAAAATTAGTCACAAACGAAAACAAAAGAAACTGATGGATTTTTCTCTCTTTCCTATCAAGTGAAACAATAATAAAAGCAGACTTAGTTATTGAATTTATATAAAGAATAACAAACTATCTGCCATTCTTTACGGTCACTTTTGCCAAGTTTAATGCCCTTTCTTGTCAATGACCATCATGAGCCTGCAAGGTTCTAACAGGTCGAGATGCTCTTCAGCCAAATGGCTGCTTCAATATTAGTTTAAATACTCATGGCCATAGGTGGAAATTAGTGGGAGAACATTTTAAACTGAACTTGAGAAAACACTTTTACACAGCGTGTAGTTAGAGTATGGAACAGTCTTCCTGTTCATGTAGTGCAAGCTAAAACCCTGGGTTCCTTTAAATCAGAGCTAGATAAGATTTAAAAAATTCTGAGCTATTAGTTAAGTTCTCCCCAAACGTGCTTGATGAGCTGAATGGCCTCCTCTCGTTTGTAAATTTCTTATGCTCTTATTATTTTTCAGTCCAAACTTGGTACCTATTTGGAATAATAGATATATTACCCACAGAAATCAGTCCCCGTACCATGAACGTTGGGTAGAGAAGAACATCTGGTCAGCTTTGCATCTATTGGACATCACAGGAAATGTTCTGTTTTTTGAAAACTTTTGTTTAAAACATAATACAGTTTATTAAAAAAGAGTTTGATATTGTTCTAAAATCTATTCCAGCTGCACATTTAATGTTGGTCAGGAACCTTTTAAACAATTCTCCCCTTCTCCTATTTCATAGCCTCCCTCCTCTCCAATACAATGGTATTATTTTATAAGTAGGGTAAATTCCTAAATGAAATTATTAGACATAATATTATTAGACGTTGCTTATGAACTATTTCGTCACCTTTCCAATAAAAATTCAATTCAACCAGTAAACACATTTGCACTAAATATATTTATTATCCAATACCCCCCAAAGTCAGAGTTACACTTTAAAGTATTCAATGCTATATATACCTGTAATTAATTTCTTCATGCTAAGTTTAACTTTGATAATAATACTTGCACCTTTTAAAATAATGACATAGAAACTTTGGACCACTTGTTCTTCTCTTGTTGCTTCTCAACAAGTACAAAATTTCATTTTTTGACTTCCTTTACTTGTAATGATATTATCTTTGGTGTTGTCCTAAATGATGATACGCTTTATCTTTTACTCAATAAAATTATATTGTTGGGAAAATCTATATTTGTGAAAGGTTGCGGAGCGGACGCTGTTTAGTGGGAGTGGATTTGGCCAAAAAAATCAGGGTCAGCGTGAGAATAAGAAAAATAGTTTTAATTTTTAGGGGAAAAAGAATCACACAATAAGGATCCATTGTCCCAATTCCTAAAGATTAAAAACAACGGTCAAAAACTTCCTAATTACAGCAAGGTTGGGTAATCTCTTAAATGCAGAGAACAAAATCACCCCATTCCCAGAGCCTCTGTGCTCATACACCATAAAAAAAAGACTCTCCCCCCACGACTAAACAGCAAACATATATCCGGCGGCCAGCACCATTTACAAACAACGGGGAACACATAACAATCAATTAACTCCTAAACAAACAAAGAGACTCTGAGACACCCGCCCAACTTCTCAACTCTGCAAGTAAACAGATTTCCTTAATGGATGAAAACCCAATCCATCCCTATGTCACCTGAGAAAGGACAATACAGAGGTGGCTTGATCAGGGCCTCCTCTGTCTCCCCCCCTGGCCATAACCCACACGGGCTAGGCCAATTAGGCCCGGAACCAAAGAAATATTCCCTCGTTTCTGCCCGGCACCCTTTAGCTGCTGGCCAGAGCAAACAACCCAAAGACCAAACAATCGACACGGATGGCACTCCCCTCGTGCACAAATACCCCCTTGCGCTCAGGTTTGCGCCCCTACCTAAGCACAATAAACAGGTATGTATATGCACGAAAGTCTGTGTGTGCCTCCTGTATCGGTCTCCTCAAAGGGCTTCCCTGTGCGGTCGCTCCATGACCGTCACACACCCCCCCACCTCTGGTCTCACGCTGGCAGGCGGGAGAGGAAGTCAGCCGTAGCATTGCTCCGCCCCGGGATGTAGTTGATGGTGAAGCGATACGGCTGCATGGACAGGTACCAGCGGGTAATCCGTGCATTGGAGTCCCGCATGCGGTCCATCCATTGCAGCGGCCGATGATCTGTCTCCAGGAGGAACTCGCGGCCCAGGAGGTAGTATCTGAAGGTGTCAAGGGCCCATTTCACCGCCAGGCACTCCTTCTCGACTGTTGAGTATCGCACCTCCCTCGGATACAGTTTACGGCTGATGTACGCCACTGGATGCCTCTGGTCTGGTTCACCCTGGAGAAGCACTGCACCTATACCTGTATCAGAAGCATCAGTCTGCAACACAAATTGTTCTTTAAAATTAGGACAATACAATACCGGCTCATCACACAGCGCATGCTGTATGTCCTCAAAAGCGTTCCTGGCATCTTCAGACCACTGCACCTGGACTGGACAATTCTTACGTGTCAACTCTGTAAGGGCAGCTGCCCTAACAGAAAATTTGGGCACAAATCTTCTATACCATCCAGCCATGCCCAGAAACGACCGCACTTGAGTCTTAGTCTGTGGAAAGGGGCACCTCTGAATAGCCTCAAGCTTCTGCACCTGTGGCTTGATGATCCCCCCACCAATCACATAGCCCAGGTACTCGGCCTCCCTCTTGGCAATGGCACACTTAGCAGGGTTGATGGTAAGACCTGCAGCTGCAATCCTGCCCAAAACATCCTTCACATGGTGGACATGATCTTCCCACGATGCACTGTACACGATGATGTCATCGAGATACGCCGCCGCGTAGCCATTTGTGCCGGCCAACACCTGGTCCATTAATCTCTAAAAGGTTGCGGGAGCTCCATGCAACCCAAATGGCATTTTAGAAAAATGGAAAAGACCCCAGGGGGTCCGAAAAGCAGTTAGTTTCTTGGAAGGGTCACTAAGGGGTACCTGCCAATAACCTTTCGCAAGGTCCAAGGTGGTTACCCAATTGGCATGTCCTAGAGAGTCAATGAGGTCATCAATTCTAGGAGTGGGATATGAATCAAATTTAGAAACCGAATTTAGATACCTGAAGTCAACGCAAAACCGGAGGGTCCCATCTTTCTTGGGTACCAACACTATCGGACTACACCACTCACTCTTCGATCTTTCAATGATGCCCATGGCCAGCATCTGGTCAACCTCCTTCCTCAATCCAGCAAGGAGCCGTTCAGGGATGCGGTAGCTCATGCGTCGAGGTACGGCGCTCTCACATAGGGTGATATGGTGAGTTACTAGCGTGGTATGCCCTGGCTGCTCCTTGAACAGGCCCAGGCCACAAAGACCGTTGATGTCACTTTGCTGAGCCGGGGAGAGATGGCTAAGGTCAAGGGTGCCCCCCGTTGGTAAAGGTAGGTACTGCTCCTCCACCTCATCCTCCTCTGGCACTCGTCGGATCAAAAGTACCTCAGCACCTGAACCTGGTCGTTCCCGCCACTCTTTCAGGAGGTTGATGTGCAAGACCCGTCTGGGGTGCTTTTGCCCTGGCTTAGCAACCTCATAGGTTGTAGACCCCAGCTTCCGAGTGACCTCAAAAGGGCCTTGCCATTTCGCCAACAATTTGCTGGAGTCACTTGGCAACATCACCAGCACTTTGTCACCTTCTACAAAACTCCGAACACGGGCTCTCTGGTCATAATAATACTTTTGACACAGCTGTGCCTGTTCGAGGTTCTGTTGTGCCAGCTCCGCCATACTCTTCAGCCTTTCCCTCATCTGCAACACATATGAGAGGATGTTCTTTGGCTGTGGCAGATCTTCCTCTTGCATCCAGATCTCTTTTAATAATGCCAGGGGTCCCCGCACATCCCGGCCATACAACAACTCAAAAGGTGAAAATCCCGTCGAAGCCTGCGGGACCTCCCGGTATGCAAAGAGAAGATAGGGGAGCCAGTTGTCCCAATCTGCTCCGGTTTCACTAACAAACTTCCGTAACATCTGCTTGAGGGTCTGGTTAAACCGTTCAGTCAGACCATCGGTCTGTGGATGATAGGGTGTAGTCCGTATACCCTTTATCCCTAACAATCCATAAGCCTGCTTAAGGAGCTTGGACATAAAGTTGGACCCTTGATCTGTAATTATAGCCCTAGGAAACCCCACCCTTGAAAACAATTGCACAAGACAAGTGGCTACTGTCCTAGCCTTCACTGTTTTCAAAGCAAAAACCTCAGGGTACCTAGTGGCATAATCTGTGATGACCAACATAAATCTGTTTCCAGCTCTACTGCGCTCAAGGGGGCCTACCACATCCATCCCCAACTGCTCAAAAGGTGTCCCTACTACCGGCAGAGGCTCTAAGGGGACCTTTGGGGCACACCTACTGGCAGTTTTCTGGCATTCGGGACATGTTTTACAGAACTCAGCAATATCTTTGGCCATATTTGGCCAATAAAAATAGCGGCTGACTCGGGAAACTGTCTTCTGTCTGCCTAAATGGCCTGCCCAGGGAATCGAATGGCCTAAGTCAAGGACTACCCCCCTAACTTCCTGAGGCACTACCATCCTTGCCTCTGCACCTCCCACTTTAAACAACACACCATTCTTAATGGCAAACCCCTGTCTGGAAGTCTCTCCTCCATTACCACTGAGTTGCTCTGCCTGAGCCTGCTGATATAATGGGCCAATATCTGCGTCTTGTTGCTGCATTAAGCTCATATCCGGAGGGATCTCTAAAGGAACCTCCAACATTTCGGGGCAAACCTCTCCTTGACCCTGAGCCGCCCCAAATTGAAACTTCTCCTGTCTCCTCTGTCTTTTTGTCTTCCTGGACTTCCCAGGCTGAGCTTCAATGTCTGCATTCTGAAAAGGCAATACAGGAAGCGGTACTTCTTCCTCCCTCTTTTTAGCCATAGCCCTCGTCACTGTCATGTTACACTCACCACTCCCAGGTACTAAATCAAGCAGCAATGGGAAGTCCTGTCCCAAAATCATCTGATATGGCAGGTTATCCACCACCCCAACCTCCAGTAAGTAAGTCTGTCTAAAAACCTGCACATACACCCTGGCAGTTGGATGCATTCTCTCTTCCCCATGAACACACTTCAGTTGGGTCATCACAGAGTAGTTCCTTAACTGGATTGGGACCAAATCAGAAGACACTAAAGACTGCATACTACCAGTATCGACCAGTGCCTTAACCTCCCGCCCATTCAGGACTACAACATGACAATGGAGAGCTACAGGCTTCTTAGGGGAACTAAGCCCAGGCACGGTACATATACAAGATTGGTTGGCTGGATTATTTGGACATTTTGGTTTTATATGACCCTCCTGCCCACACTGATAACACACCAAAGGTTTAGAGCCACTAGTCCTCAATACAGGGCTCTGTTTGACCGGACCACCCCTATCAGCCACAGACTTACCCCCACTGCTGATCTTCATCAAAGGCGGAGACAGCCGGGTGGCCCTATTGGAGATGGACCTGTTGGAATCTCTGTCCCGTCTCCACCGAGCACATGACCAAGACTGGGCCTTCCGTCGGGCAGCCACAAAGACATCTGCCAGCGCAGCAGCATCAGAAGCAGATGCAGGGTTACGCTCCCTAATCCACACCTGGAGTTCTGGAGAGACCAAACGCAGGAACTGTTCTAAAATGATAGTCTCTCCAATCTCCTCTTTGGTGTGGTGTTGTGGTTGGACCCATCTCTGGTACAGGTCCCGCAGCCGGACATACAGCTCCTTTGGGGTCTCTTCTTCGCCCACCTCTGCTCCACGGAACTGCAGTCGGTAAGTCTCCTGGTTGATATCATATTTTGCCAAGATAGCCTCCTTCAATAGTGCATAACTAAGGGCGTCATCCTGGTCCATACTGACATAAGCAGCCCTAGCCTTGCCCGTCAGGAGGGGCGCCAGTCTAACTGCCCAGTCAGTTGTTGGCCACTGACACGCCACCGCGATTCGCTCAAACGTCACTAAATAATGTTCTACATCATCAGTCTCACCCAATCGTTGCAGTCTAGGTTCCCTCTCTATCTGAGTTCTAATTTGGCTACTCGTCTGAGGTGCACTAACCAATGGTGCTGACGTTCTCTCTGGTGGCTCACGTCCACCAGCAGCATTAGCAGCAACCCCAGGATCTGGTGCGGTTCTGACGTGTACCTCCCGCTGTAGGAGGCTAAACTGATGTTGCAACGTCTTCCACCGGGTCTCCTGACGTGCTGCTTCTTGTTCCCACTGAACATCTCGTGCCTGCTGCCATACCATATGGCTACGGAGCATGTCCTGCAGCTGCTGAAGAGAGGAATCTTCAGCCACGCTAGCCATCACAGGCTCAATACCATCCTCCTCTTCCCCTCCAATGGCCATGGTCTCCTGCGGGCCAGATTTCTTCTCTGTGGAGGCACCTTTCTTTGGCGCCATCGCCTCCACCCCAGAAGGCCAATCGATGACAGCGCAGGAAGAAAAAAAAAAAAAAAAAAAAAAAAAAAAAAAAAAAAAAAATACAGCAGAAAATACTGATGCAAAAAAAAAAGAAAACTCACTCACTACTGCCTCCTCATGGCATCCCACTTCTGACACCAGTGTGAAAGGTTGCGGAGCGGACGCTGTTTAGTGGGAGTGGATTTGGCCAAAAAAATCAGGGTCAGCGTGAGAATAAGAAAAATAGTTTTAATTTTTAGGGGAAAAAGAATCACACAATAAGGATCCATTGTCCCAATTCCTAAAGATTAAAAACAACGGTCAAAAACTTCCTAATTACAGCAAGGTTGGGTAATCTCTTAAATGCAGAGAACAAAATCACCCCATTCCCAGAGCCTCTGTGCTCATACACCATAAAAAAAAGACTCTCCCCCCACGACTAAACAGCAAACATATATCCGGCGGCCAGCACCATTTACAAACAACGGGGAACACATAACAATCAATTAACTCCTAAACAAACAAAGAGACTCTGAGACACCCGCCCAACTTCTCAACTCTGCAAGTAAACAGATTTCCTTAATGGATGAAAACCCAATCCATCCCTATGTCACCTGAGAAAGGACAATACAGAGGTGGCTTGATCAGGGCCTCCTCTGTCTCCCCCCCTGGCCATAACCCACACGGGCTAGGCCAATTAGGCCCGGAACCAAAGAAATATTCCCTCGTTTCTGCCCGGCACCCTTTAGCTGCTGGCCAGAGCAAACAACCCAAAGACCAAACAATCGACACGGATGGCACTCCCCTCGTGCACAAATACCCCCTTGCGCTCAGGTTTGCGCCCCTACCTAAGCACAATAAACAGGTATGTATATGCACGAAAGTCTGTGTGTGCCTCCTGTATCGGTCTCCTCAAAGGGCTTCCCTGTGCGGTCGCTCCATGACCGTCACAATATTCATAAAACAAGTGTCATGCCCGGCTCGTCCACTCCTCCTGTGTGCCACGCCCCCTGATTACCCACGTGTTTTCTCCCGATTGTACCCAGCTGTGTCTAGTTAATTTGCTCAGTCCTGTGTATTTCAGTCCGTGTCTTACCTGAGTCCATTGTCTGTCATTGATGTTAGTTAGCGTTTCATGTCTCCTGCTCCCTGTTTATTTATTAAATCCCTGGTTTACCCTGACTTCCGCCTGTCCGCCTGCTTCCTGCCCGTTCGCCTCGCACGATCGCCGTTCCGTCCGGCTTTGAACATGACAACAAGATTCTTCAAAACTCCTCCAAACTTTTTTTTATCTTCAAAAAAGAACTTTCTCAGTTCTTCACAGCTTTGACGTTAATGAGGAAAAAAAGCTGCAGTGAAACTTTTGCAAAGGATAAGGGGCCAAACTTTTAGTCCGTAGTACGTGGCGATCGTCAGTCGAATTATGCACTGCTTTTTGGAGCTACAAACGTTCCTGTTAACTTTAGGGATAACAAAAGAATGATGTCATGAGATTCACTGTAATAAAATCACTTTCAAATATTAACGAAATGCAACAAATAAGACTTCTTTAATTCTTATACATGTAGTAAACTGACAGACTGAGAAAATGAATTCAGAAGTTTTGTCTTGCTAAAAGTAAATTCTTTTTTAGAGAAAATTAGTCACAAACGAAAACAAAAGAAACTGATGGATTTTTCTCTTTCTCGTATTAAGAGAAACAATAATAAAAGCAGACTTAGTTAGTTATTGAATTTATATAGAGAAAAACAATCTGCCATTCTTTACGGTCCCTTTTGCCAAGTTTAATGCCCTTTCTTGTCAATGACCATCATGAGCCTGGTATCAGTTCACACACACACACACACACACTCACTCACAACCTCCTAGATGCCGCTCTGAGAAGTGTAATGTTTGTGATCGTGGTTAATCTTATGCTACATTAAGGCCCCATAGTTAATGATGGGGATTAAATCAGGCGATGAAGACAGCCAGGTTACAATTTCATCACCTTCCAAGCTGGTTTTAAGGTGATGTCTTTTCTTTGTTTAAGAATTTTCTGTGCCTATTCTTGAAGTTTCAACTTGTGAGCCTTATGCATTGTATTAAGCTGATGTCTGTGTCAAAGTACGCATGAAAGAAAATTAGACTATTTTGCTGGCTTAGGTCCTACAGGCTTGTTGGCTCAGGGTGTCGTGCTCTTAACATCATGGCTGAGCTCTGCATGTCATATGCATGTTCTGCTGCTTGTTTCCTTGTGCCTGTGTGTGTCTGTGTCTGTCAGTGAGTCCTATGATGCACTGACCTTCTTAGCAGAATATTCCACTTCCTTACAGTATGTCCTATTGTGACTCCCCTATGATCCTGTACTGAATATATTATAAAATGCATGGACATAATCAAATGCTACATCTTCCTTAACTATTCATTTAACATTTTTTAAATGATTTATTTTTCCACTTTTACGTTTAGTGGTCACTCCATAAGAGCTGTCCTTTAACGTGCTGCGCAGTGTCCCTGGATGCTTTGCAGTCCACTGCAAGGCTTGGACTTGAGGAGTCAATTCATTATGAAATGACTCCCAGTCTGAGCTGTGAGCTAATGCAGAATAACCAGAAGCCAGGTAGTGACTCTTGGTTGCTGTAGTTGTTCTCTTCTGACCAGGGAGGTGTTCCACTAAGCAGGATTTCTCAGTTAGCGGAGTTAACTTAAGCTAGAAGTCATGATTGTTCAATAGGAATGCTCCTTACCTCTTACTGGACAATTATGAGTGAGCCAGTGTCTTGTTTAAAAAGAGAAAATCTGTATCCATCTTCTGAATTATTCTGAATTATTCTACTCCTAAACAAACAGTTATCCTCAGAGGCAGCATAACATCTTGGCAGCTGCTCAATGCAGCATTGAAAAGCACTACAGAGAGTAATGAGCTCACAGATGTAATGAGCACAGAGCACGCTGCTCTCAGCAGTTGAGGACATAAATTTTTCCCCACAGAATACTCTGCTTGTGTAGTGTTTGTACTTGGCCTGCTACTGAAGGGGCATAAGTGATAATTAAGTGACATGATAATAAAGTGCATTGCTGGGTGTTTCTTTGCCAATCTCGCATGAAACAGTACTGTGATGCAAGACAGGGAGCTCGCACTCCCTCATTCAGAGAAGGGCACAGAGTGCGGCTGTGGAAACCAGCGCATGTGCAAAAAGGGCATCAGAAATTCTCTGCACCCATCGAGACCCATCCTGGCTGACGGGAAAGCATGGCATGCTGCCCATTTGGCCTCAGTACCCAGTGGACTTCCCAAATTTCCAGCCCTGCCAAAGACTGGTCCTGAAGGAACAGTTGAGCTTGGAATGGCCTAAGGAACTGGAAGCTGTGCAGCCAGGGCACACAAACCATCATCGGCTCAAGGACTATGGAACTTCACAGAATTAAACAAAGAAATGAAATGCATGTTCTGACCGTGATTTTCTGGTTAGAAAGAGATACCTTAAAGGAAAAGATAGATTCAGTATAAAATATATAACAGTTGTTCGTAGATCCTCTTACTGTGGTCCTCAGTGAATGGAACATTTCTAATTGTAATTGATTTCTGTTGGAAGCAAAACAGGCAGTTCATAGTGAAAAGGTTGTGCAGTTACAGGAAGGCACAAGCACAATGTTTTTTGTTGAACTTACATTCTATTTTGTCTGGGGTGTAATGACCTTATAGGAAGAAATGTTACAGGTAAGGCGTGTCTTTAATAGAATACAGTGCTGCTGCAGGAAGTAAAGGGGGGATGTTGCGTTCAGTTAGTAATTGTTCTGTTTTCCATATTACTGTATGGAACCTAAAGAGGGTGCTGTAAGGCTGTTTGATTCGACTTCAATTCCTATTCCAAGAGTCAAGAATGGATAGTATATCCCAGGCAGCAGTTTTCCAGATTATCAACTTCAAAAACTAAAAAATATGATAGGAAAAAAGTCTTTGTAAAATTAAGAAGTATATAATACTATGAATGACAAGGGGTCTTAATACTTGCATTTCAACCAGTTCACATGTTCACACACCGCTTCATACTTCAATATAGTCAAGCTGAGAAGTAAGGGTTAGGGTTATAATTATCAATAAATAATGTACTTCCCTGTGAAACAATGATGCTGGATGTTTATTTGCATATCATGATATGGTGCAGCCTTTTAATAGGTTTCTGTTTTTCTGTTAATCCTTCATGGTGTTGAATAAGTCAGCAAGCATAAGTGTAAGGCTAGTGAGTGACTGGTGTTTTCGGGGGAGACTCCCTAGAGCTGGAGAGAAATACCTTAAGGCACGGGATGAAAAATCCCAAATCTTCCAGGAAAAATGTCAGCATTATATGTATTTGCCACACAGAACAGAACAAAAAATTCCTTAGGGAATCACACGCCTACCATAGTCACTATACTACTCAGAACGCCTGGCAGCCACCAAATCAAACATAGGAAAAGGTCCGGATTTATAGCGTTAGAATGTGGTAGAGACTAATATCCATAACGTACCATCCTAGAACACACTGTGCTCTAAAATTTAAGCCCAATTAAAATCTGAATATTAAATGAGGAAAATAATTTGATTTGTTCTTCTATCCCAAGTTGTGGTCTAAAAGCAATAAGACCACCATCCATTATACCTGCTTTGGGGAAAATGCACTCCTGTAGCCACTAGGGGAGCTCTCACCTCTTCTGGGAAGTGAATACATGGTTAGTGCCAGGCGCAAATGAATATCTTTGATTTTGCATCCATGTGGTAACTTGTTGAAGTTGTCCGATAGTCAGTAATACATGGTTTAATTATTATGATTGTTTATTTATTACTTTATAACATCTAAAAGAAACTGAAATAGGAAAGCTTATTTTAATTTATGGTCCACTGGATAAACACAGACATTACAGACGGTTTTTGAGTCTAATGCTGAATGTTTTTTGCGATCATTTTTCTGCCTGCATATGCTATGATTGGTGCAGTGAAATTTGAGAATGTGTTTGTGGTCAGTATCATAGCCTCAGACAACAAACCAATGCTGTAGTGTGTCACTGTGTTTACATGTGAGAGGGGTTCCAGTTACATAATGAACTCGTTCTAATTGTTTTGACGGAGCTCGACAAACCTAAAAAATAAATGCTGGTTTTATCAAAAACTATGTCATATAGCTATATTTCAGATTTATTACAGCTAAACACATCTCAGAGCTCCTAGGAACCTCCTTCTCCCTACATTTCCCTCCTTCACACTCTTCCCTCAAATACTGTTACATTTGTCTTTTTTCCACACTCACACCCTGTCTTGATCATACTCTGACTACATGGCATCCATATGCAGGGCAAACTATTTTACAGTCTTATCTAGTATAATAGGACATGAACATTGAATTTGATAGTTATCTTTTATTTACACATTAGGACACAACGCATGAACATGAAGGGATCGTTTGCATTTGCAACCAACACCTCCGCAAACCCCCCTGCGGAATACTGGCCGCGGACAGGGGTGGGAATCCCCAAGCTGGAAGACTGTACTGCGTCATGTTAACATTAGCTAGCTAGTTAGCATGGATACAGAGTGCACCGGGCTAAAACTATAAAGGACGTAAGGTGTGTGATATAGTAAAACACTTACTAACTGGTAATGCACGTTAGCATTACGTTAAATGACAACTTTACCTGTTACTTACCAGAATAGCCTCCTACACGTGCGACGAATGACAGCAGGCAGAAGGCTGCGTGTTTTTCAGAAACACACCGGAGTTAAACTTACGCCGCATTATTTACCGGCACTTCTAACACCAACATTTGCAGCCGTTAACTCATATGTGGTAGTAACACTGAAATTACTTTCTCTGCGTCAAAATAAGGCAACACTGTGATTTTGATACTTTATCATTTATACTTAACTGTACCTTCCTCCCATTCCTCCGTCTCTGCTTATTGACATTTAGGAGAGTCTCAGATATAAATTAACAATTCAAAATTATCAAACAAAGACAGACACAACACTGAAAAGATGACAAAGACACAGTTTGAAAAGTAAATATGTTTTATTGCAAATCTCTTATCTTAACATAGCCTACCTTATCATATGTTAACTTAACCCATCTTATATCTTAACTTAACCTATCTTATTATATTTTAACTTAGCCTATCTTATCATATAACTTAACCTATCTTATCTTATTATATTTCAACTTAGCTTATATTAATATATTTCGTCTTAGCCTATCTTATATTTTAACTTAGCATATCTTATCCTATCGTATCTTATAGCTACATTAACACTTAAACAGTATCTCTTTCCGTTGGGTCCCGCGGGATCCCAGTCCCAATGCAGGGCTCTAACACGGGTATTCTAAGAAAAAGAAAATAAACACTTTACTTAACTTTACTTAAAGCAGTCATATAACTGCATTATACATACCCAATTAATGCCTTATAAATCATTTATAAAAGTATAAAAAACACGGCTGTAAATACTTATACAAAGGCATAACACATAGCTATGCTGATAATGCATTATGAATGCTCTGATCTATATATACACAATAAATATCTTCATAATACATTATATCGGCCATTAATCCATAATAAACAAGGCTATAATGTGTTATGCTTTTTTTGCAAGTGCATTGTGAAGGTGTCAATAATGCAGTTATATTACTGCTTTAAGTCATTTGTAAACCTGAATTCACAACCTTATATTTACTGCCTCTTGCTACTTCTTCTGAAGGGCAGGGGACAGCAGAAGAAGCACCACTTCATCTTCTTCTTCTTGTGGCTCTTCTCAGTATCATCTTCAGAAAGATCTTCGGCATTCACATGGAATGATACTTCTTCTTCACTGTAGATCTTCTCGGCAGCATCGGCATCTTCTTTTGTTTTATCTGTCTTCATCACTTCAGTCTCGTCCTCTTCCTCAGGTCCTTCTTCTGGTATAGTCAGTAGCTGTGATCTGTCTTCAGATGCCACCATACACTGAAACCTGACCAGTGTGGTAGCATCAGCATCTTCTGCCTGCTGGAATACCACATCAGCTTCTTCATTTTCCTCAGGTCCATCTTCCTGTAAAGTCTGCAGCCATATTCTGGCTACATATGCTGCCATGCACTGCCAACTGTCCACTGTGGCAGCATCAGTGTCTTCTGCTTCCTGAAGCTCCTCATCTGTTTCTTCATCTTCCTCAAGGTCTTCCTCCTGGATGGGTTCTAGCCAAGTTCTGCCTACTTGTGACACCACATATTCCACAGCATTCCCTGTACTTCTCCCTCCTTAACCTCCTCCACATTCACTCCCACCTCACATCCATTCTCCTCACCTCCATTTAGCATATCCATCATACTAATACCAGCCTCTGTCCCCTCCATCACAACCCTGGAGGCCTTCCCCTCAAATGTTCCCCACTCTGGTACCTCCACATATTCCTCACTACTCTGCCCCCTTACCTCACCCTCCCCCCGGCTTGTCCGGTCCTTCCTGACTTTCTTTTTTTTGTTAAGGTAGCAAGTTTTATAAATTTCCCAGTCTTCAGATGAAAGGCCGTAATTACTCTGAAGACTTTGAGATGAAATACTAGTGCTGGCTAGCAGTCCATCCTTTCCCACACTCTCCCCTCCCTTACCCAAATCAGTAGACCCCCCCAATCCCCCCTTAACCCCCCCAGCCTGGACAGTGGGGAGTGTCACTGGTGAGAACTCCTCCACACCTTCTCCCCAGTTGATCACTTCATCCCACAGGTTCCAGGCTTCCCAGTGTTGGGTGTTGGTCCATCGATCAGCTCTCTCAATTCGCTCTCTGGGGAATAAACGAGAGATTAACCAGCACTTAAGAGAGATAATAAAATAAATAAAGAGCTGGAAATTCTTCAACCATACAGAAAATACAATTGTTATAATTATTATAATAAATAATTACAGGGGTCACATAGAATAAAAGAAACAGCGAGCAAGATTGCAAAAAAAATCGACTGTAAAATGCACGATACTGTAAGTGCAATAGCATATTAAACAGTAATGTCACCAAATTATAACTAGAATCAAATACGAAACAACTGTGCTCCACATCAAATGAATACCCAGATGAATACTACCAAGAACTGAGTTAACACTAACCAAGCTAAGAATATTTGAAAGTGTTAATCCTGTGTAACAATGTAAATAGATGTAATGATAAACTTAGAAGCATCTAGCCTACTCCGAAAGTAATGGCCCAAATTTTTTTTAACAATTTACCTACCACCCTGTACAGTAGGGGGTCCCAACTTCCGGTCGGTGTTCCGGTACCGTCCGCGCGGAGTATTGCACCGGGCGGCAGACAACCGGGGGTAGAGGAGCCAGCCGTCCCGTTTATTAGGGGATCGCGCCGTTTTGGAAAGAAAGCTGCCCGTATTGATGTACGGAAATACGCCATTAGCCCCGCATGTCCGTATACACCGTCAATCTCCCGCCGCTCGGCGTGGGAACCCCCAAATTATACCGCCGTCTTACCCATCCGTGACACTTTTCTACGACGGAAACCGATCCGCGGACATCGAAAGGTTGGGAAGCCCTACTAAACTAGCATGTTTGAGATGAATTTACTAACCAAATAGTCTGTCATTATTTAAATATTAGCAACCACAGTAGCAATAAAAACCACTGCACTTTAAATGACGTTAAAAAATATGTAATATTAAAAAAATATGTAATGTTTTTTATTGTATTATAGACATTTACTATATGTCATTATAGTATAAAAGGCTAAATAATCGAAGTAGCACAACATCAGTTGAAGAATTCAAAGACATTTTGGAGAGCTAACAAGCTACTCACCTCTGCGCCATTTTCACTCAGAGTTTGTTGTGCTTCAAACGGTAAAGTTTGTTTACGTTGTTTCTATGGAAACTGCTCTGACTCTCCGCTTGACCGTAATATAAAGGCATGTATGCAGTAATTTTCTGATTGCAGATTTGATCCCTATGCAGTAATTGACCACTGACCTCTTGGACCCTCTGGGCTGCCTTCACCTGCATTGAGGCAGCTGTTACATTTGCTGTCATTACATTCAGCCCAAAATATCAAAGTACAGGATTTAAGATTTGAATTAGTAACAGGACCGTGGGAAACAAAACATATATGTTATTGATCCCACGAAGAAAGTTTTCAATTTTCTCCTTCTTTCAGTTCTTAAATAACGTGTCAGTTCTTGCTCTGGTTGGTTGGGATTTACCATTTTAACATTGTAGCAGTTCCTAGGCAATACACAGACAAATTCTTTTTTTTAGGATGGAATTGTTATGTTGTAAACGATTACCTTCACGTTTCAACAAAGGTACTTGCTTTTGATATATAATTTTTTGTACATGTGTACTCTGGTCATACCCCTTGGACATTTGGATGGCATGGAAGGACAGTCACTGCTGTCACCTATACTGTCCCTGTCTGCTTTTCTCATTTAAGTGTTGATACGGCAAAAGAAGATGGACCTTTTGTAGAAATTTCCAGCCAGAGACTTGGTTCCTATATGAAGAGAATATTTTATTTTAATTCAGGCTAAGAAACTACAGAAAACCAGCTCTGCATGTGATCTCCCCTTTACTGCACAAGGAGGGCACACACATCAACAATTAGCAATGCAGCAAAATACAGATGAACAATTTCTCACAGTTTCAGAATAAATCAGATTTCTCTGTAATTCAGAGATTGTCTAAGACTAGATCATTTTCTGCACTTGAACCTAATTTCAAGATAAATGACACCTGGGTCTATTAAAAGAAGGTGATGCTGCCTGACCCACCAACCAAGGCTGGGAGGAAAGGGAGGAATACTAGTCAAAGGAAGGAAGAAAAGCAGCCCACCCTATCTCATGGTCATGGATACAAAAGTCAGGGAGTGTTACGAAGAAGACACCACACTTAAGACCATTGGTTTTATGCACTGAATTACACCAGATAGAGTTTTTGCATTCTAGCTGTGTTACGTAACATTCCTCAGCCTTCATTTGTTTCCACAGAATGCAGGACATAATTTAGGGTGCCAAACAAGACAGCGGAACTGCAGTATAGCCAATTATTTGTTTCAGTAGTTTCATAACAACTCGAACATAAAATGTTTGTTTTTCTTAGATAAAAGTCCAGTTGAAACAGACTTTATTTTTAAATGTTAGATTGGATTTAAGAGATGGAACATGTTGCTTGTGTTAATACTGCTTTGATTTTGAGGATGAAGTCTGAAGTGTAGGTGACGTGTAACAGGTTGTTATTTTACTTTTAACTTATAATTATACAAGATTCTGTTTTCCTTCTTCTGTCTAACCTGATGGGTACAATATCCTTTAAACTTTCCCATGATGCTTTTGTCCTGCATCGCCCCTCCCTCTGTCTTTTCCCCTTTATAAGGGTCCCGACCTCATTTCCTCTTCCCTTTGGTGTATTGCACACATGGGAAGAGGTGAGGATCTAGTGGCAGGGTCCCCCGAGTTAGTAAATCAATTGTATAATTATGACCCATATATATTATATTTGATTTATTATTCATCATAAGCAGGGGATAGAAAACACATAAGTATATACATTGTTTTACTTTGTGCAGAGAGAGCGAGAGGGCCAGAGCATATGAAGTTTACCCCTTTCCTTATTGTTCCCAACAGGTTCAATAAAATCCGGGAACGACAACGGCGTCTGTAATATCCCTTCCTCCTGCACCCCACACACACCTGATAACACCCCAAAACACAATGCAGTGACCGTTTACATAGGTACACTAGTGCGACTTGTAAATATGCCCTTAATTTATGCCTGAAAATGCCTCCCATATAGTGGCTGACCACAAATCATGTGAATGACCCGGAAAGAGTGAGTGTATATATATATATATATATGTATGATGTGCATGTGAGAGACACCATCGGAAGTCTGGTTTCAGTTCCTCAGAGGCACTACTATGGAGGCGCTTACAGTAATAAACTTGCTGACCGCAAAAACTGGCACTATGATGGAAGTTATGCAGAAGTGCAGAGTAGATGGAATAATTTTTGTACCTCAATAAGATTGTATGCCTTTTGCCTGTGTCTCCAGCCAGTGCCGGGGGTGAAACGCGCTTGTAATTATCAGCGGGATAACATTATCGTTTTTTTTATTCTGTGGAAAATGAAAGACCGATTTACTGGCCAGATTTATTTATGAATCATAAACATGTTGTGGGCTATATAAGTAAAGTCAGGGCTCTCAAGTCTTATGCATTGACTGTGAGACACTTGCATTTCAACCAGTTCACATGTTCACACACCGCACCTTATGTTTGTCAAGCTGAGAAGTAAGGGTTAGGGTTATAATTATCAATAAATAATGTACTTCCCTGTGAAACAATGATGCTGGATGTTTATTTGCATATCATGATATGGTGCAGCCTTTTAATAGGTTTCTGTTTTTCTGTTAATCCTTCATGGTGTTGAATAAGTCAGCAAGCATAAGTGTAAGGCTAGTGAGTGACTGGTGTTTTCGGGGGAGACTCCCTAGAGCTGGAGAGAAATACCTTAAGGCACGGGATGAAAAATCCCAAATCTTCCAGGAAAAATGTCAGCATTATATGTATTTGCCACACAGAACAGAACAAAAAATTCCTTAGGGAATCACACGCCTACCATAGTCACTATACTACTCAGAACGCCTGGCAGCCACCAAATCAAACATAGGAAAAGGTCCGGATTTATAGCGTTAGAATGTGGTAGAGACTAATATCCATAACGTACCATCCTAGAACACACTGTGCTCTAAAATTTAAGCCCAATTAAAATCTGAATATTAAATGAGGAAAATAATTTGATTTGTTCTTCTATCCCAAGTTGTGGTCTAAAAGCAATAAGACCACCATCCATTATACCTGCTTTGGGGAAAATGCACTCCTGTAGCCACTAGGGGAGCTCTCACCTCTTCTGGGCCCAGCTAAATAATTATGTTACGCATTCTAACAAGCTTTATTATCTGTGTCAATAAGCCCTGCTTTTACACTAACACTCCTGCTGAGAGGCTAATTTGATTACCAGTCTTGCCCTTGTCATTAGGAACACATGAGAATTTGCGCAGTGCTGTTTCACAGTGGATTCTCACTGGTTTTCCCCAAGACTGGTACGATACATTTTATTCAGTTTCATACCACAGGTATCCAGCTCTTGCAAGAGGGATCAATTGGTTTATACTAGTGCAAGGAAACTATTATTATGATGGTGGGTTATCAAACACAGTAGCTGGCTACCTCAGACATAAGACGCCCATTACGTACCTGTGTATCACCTATATGGGCTTGGAATCTGTATATAAATTGAAATAATTATTCATAGCCCAGATAGCATCATATTATTGTTTCAGCGTTGAAGTATAGTTAAATGCATTGAATTATGGTCAGTGTTAAATTATCAGCATTGAAACTGAATTGATTTTTGGTCATTTTTTCAATATTGAAAAAATAATGGTGGCGAAACCTTGATATAAAGTGACTTTTTCAACATTGAAAATAAGATGCTGAGTTAACATCAATATTATTGAAAATAAAAATGGAAAAATGAATTTATGGGGGGGCGGCATGGTGGTGCAGTGGTTAGCACTGTTGCCTCACACCTCTGGGACCCAGGTTCGAGTCTCCGCCTGGGTCACATGTGTGTGGAGTTTGCATGTTCTCCCCATGTCGTCGTGGGGTTTCCTCCGGGTACTCCGGTTTCCCCCCACAGTCCAAAAACATGCTGAGGCTAATTGGAGTTGCTAAATTGCCCATAGGTGTGCTTGTGTGAGTGAATGGTGTATGAGTGTGCCCTGCGATGGGCTGGCCCCCCATCCTGGGTTGTTCCCTGCCTCGTGCCCATTGCTTCCGGGATGGGCTCCGGACCCCCTGCGACCCAGTAGGATAAGCGGTTTGGAAAATGGATGGATGGATGTTACAGGTAAGGCGTGTGTCATGCCCGGCTCGTCCGCTCCTCGTGTGTGCCACGCCCCCTGATTACCCACATGTATTTCCCTGATCGTCTCCAGCTTTGTCTAGTTACTTTGATTAGTCCTGTGTATTAAGTCCTGGTCTCCCCGGTTTCCCTTGTCCGTCATTGATGTTTGTAGGTGTGCTATGTTTTCCAGTCCTCGTTTGCCCATTAAATCCCTGGTTTTGCCCCGACTTCACCTGTCTGCCTGCCCGCACGATCGCCGCTTCGCCCGACCGCGATCGTGACAGCGTGACTTTTATAGAAGACAGTGCTGCTGCAGGAAGAAGAATACATAAGTAAAGGGGGGATGTTGCGTTCAGTTAGTAATTGTTCTGTTTTCCATATTACTGTATGTCACAAGAGGGTGCTGTAAGGCTGTTTGATTCGACTTCAATTCCTATTCCAAGAGTCAAGAATGGATAGTTGATCCCAGGCAGCAGTTTTCCAGATTATCAACTTCAAAAACTAAAAAATAT
This sequence comes from Brienomyrus brachyistius, assembly GCF_023856365.1. NCBI lineage: Eukaryota > Metazoa > Chordata > Actinopteri > Osteoglossiformes > Mormyridae > Brienomyrus > Brienomyrus brachyistius. The sequence continues at coordinate 745,396 of NW_026042347.1, forward strand.
GATAGGAAAAAAGTCTTTGTAAAATTAAGAAGTATATAATACTATGAATGACAAGGGGTCTTAATACTTTTCATTTAATTTTATTAACTCAATCTTTTGCTGGCAAGTATACCTTTTAAATTATATACATAACAGTACAACTGCATTATTTGTGTTTTGTATGCACACTTCATACAAAGCAAAAGGTTACGGCGGCTACTTCATTAATAGTATTTCTTATTGATACTTTACAATTCCGTTCTATTGCCCAACTCCCAAAGGATCATACATTTTTATTAAAACATAGTAGTCTATGGAAATGTCAATACTAATCATACATTTCAGTGACATAACTAAATAGACATATGTTGACACACAGACACAGATAAAAACAATTAAACTCCCTCTATGTGAAAATGACATGTGACACACGTCCTCAATGTTAAAATCCATGAGTGTAAAAAATGACCATCGTTGCTAATGTTATATCTCAGGTCTCAGATTACTTCTTTAAGTGTCAATTAAACTGAAAAAAAATCACAGAAAAAGGCAAGCTTATTTGCCGACATTTAGTAACCGACAAGCTGATTAAGGAGGACTAAACCTGTACCTGGCTTTCCTGTCAGCTCCTTGGGGATGGCTAATCTTCAAATTTTATTACAAATACTACAACTTTATTTTGTGCCTTGCTTAAAGTAAAATATCTCCAGACTACTAAATACCGCGTTAATGGTGACATTTTTAAACTGATTCGCTTCTTTCGCCTCACTCTCCTCTATGTGACGGGTGGGCGTGGTTGATCTAGCCGGCTCCCGATTGGCGGGTATTCGGTAGCTCCTGTGTCATGTGACTGGTAGTAGTGTAGGCAGCACCGCCATAGATTTGAAACCCTGTGTGCCTCCTTGGGCGATACGCGATGTTGGCATGGTAATTGTGAAATAGAGGATTCATAGATATGACTTAGTGAACCGACTATTTTCGAAACTGCAACAACATGAGGAATGTTAAAACTAGAAAACAGGGAACCACATTTCACAGGTAAAAAAATCTGCGGTACGGTCAAATAAGATACATAACATGTTTACTTGCCTGTGACACTGACGGGATACTAGCATTAGTTTTTGTTGAGAATACTATGAGCAATACTACATAAATTTGGGGGGGGGCAGTAGTGGTGGGCTTGTTTATTTATTCTACATAATTGTAAGATATAAATGCGTTAATTAGTAAAGAAGTTATGGCTAAAAGATCTTTCCATCTACACCCTGACATGTTGCTTGTTTATGTCTAATTATCGCTCCAAGATGGTGGCGCTGCTGACTCGTTGTGGAAAAGCGAGATGAGGCATCTAGGCTTTCAAATTCATGAGCACCACCATGTACTTCGTTTAAATGGGAGGTTCACCCCAAAACTATAAAAAGATATTTTAGAGGGGCCTTAATGCTATCTATTCATCAAAGTTCTGCTGGGAGTTGTTCAGGTTTGGAAATATCAGCCGTAGAAATGTCGGGCTTCTATCGAAGTACACTACTCGTATCACTGCGCATTAGACACAAGCGCGAGCTGTGTGTGGAGTTGGGTAGAAGGAAATAGTTCGTATATTAAACTGCTCGCGACGAAGTCTGTGGATTTTCTTAACCTGTTCCTGATTTCTGGTAAGGGATATTGCTGTTGAATTTTTCAAATACGATGTTCTGGCGCTTTAAGTAGTGAAAGCAAAATTGAATCTTATTATATTGCTTATTCATTAATAAGTACCTATAACATGTATACTGCCCAATGTTTTGATTTAATAAATATTTAAAATTAATAAATATTTCAAAAATACTTCAATATTTAAAATGGTTCATGATTTTCAGGAGCGGTACAGTGGTTAGCATTTCTTTGGGTCCCAGGTTCGAGTCTCCGCATGGGTCACATGTGTGCGGAGTTTGCATGTTCTCCCCATGTCGTCATGAGGTTTCCTCTGGGTACTTTGGTTTCCCCCCACATGCAAAGACATGCTGAGGCTAATTGGACTTGCTAAATTGCCCGTAGGAGAGCATGTGTGAGTGAATGGTGTGTGAGTGTGCCCTGCGATGGGCTGGCCCCCCATCCTGGGTTGATTGATGGATGATTTTCAGGTCACACTGCCCCCTCAGAGCCCACCAATCAGTGACTGTCTCATAGTGTGATGTAATACACAATGTCCGCACCACCCACTTTTCAGTGAGCAGTAAAAAGACACCAGCTTGTCTCAGCGGACAGCGGCTCTTATCAGATAAGGGGAAAAGGACGAGATATCAAAAGTAAAAATAAATATATCACATTTGGTTAACATCAAATGAAAACAGCCCTGCAATAATATATTGGATTCTAGGATATCACCTATCAAAAGGGTGAATCTATTCTAGCAGACCATAAAAATCCAATTATGAACAATTGGTGCTGAAAACCAGGATTGGCAGAATTCACATTACAGCGATTCCCCACTATATCGCGGATTTTCCTCCGACGCCTCACAATTCTCTGCGTATCCCGTACATTGTTTGTGGTCCGATTGTTTTCGTTTTGTTCTAAGCCCTACGATGGAAGACGTTGACCATTCAGGAGAAGGTAAAACTTCTGGATGTGCTTCGGGAAGGAAAGCGTTATGCGGACGGCGTTCGCCATTATGGTTTGAATGAATCAACAGTACGCTACATGAAGAAGGATGAAAAGAATGTGTAAGAGCCATATATGTTTTTATTTTTATATATTCCATTACATATATAGAGAGAAAGTTGTGTGTGTGTATACATATTAAAAATTATTATTTTATTATTATTATTATTATTATGTTACTCATATCCTTAGCCCGACATTTAACATAGCCCGATATATGTGTTTTAATGAGTTTACATATGTTTAAAGCATGTGGGAGGGGTATTTTAAGGCTTAAACTTAAAAAAAAAATTATATGATCCTTCTGTATCGTGGATTTTCACCTATCGCTGATGGGTCTGGAACGCATCTACTGCGATAGGCGGAGGATCAAATTTACCTTCATGTGGAGTCTTGGCTTTTCACAATGTTTCATTCCTGCTTATAGCTAAGGTTTTTTTTAGCCGTCGTCACTCTAAGGTTGCCCATTAATGGTTTGGAATTGGGAATGTAAAGCTGTTTTGTTAGCATGTCTGCCTTACAATTCCTTTACTGTAAGTCAAGGCCTGCTGGAACTCAATACTGCTTCATGGCGCTTGTATTTACTCTTTATTTTTTATTACATTATGTTTGAGACTAACCCCTTTATCTACCTCTTCCTCCTGTTGAGCTCCATACAGAACTAGTGGAGAAAAGGGGTGCTTGGAGGGGAGACGATATCTCTGGATGCCCACTTAAGAAATATCTACGTTACCTTCCAATACACCTTCCAAACTTAAGTGGATTGAACATGGGTGCTGTTGAATTAATAAAAAAAATGCACTGTATTAAAATTATTTTGTTTATATAACATAAAATTGAACTATAAACATGAAATTTAAACCTGTTTATATATTGACAAAATAATAATTCAGAATTTTGAACCCTCATTGAACAAAATTAAACCTAATATGGACAAATGGAAAGCATTGAAATTATCCTTATGGGGGGAAGGTTAATGTTACTAAAATGGTTGTGGTGCCTCAAGTTAATTATCTCTCTATGATGCTTCCATTTAATATTCCGGAAAGGATATTTGAACAGTACGAGAGTATAGTAAAAGATTTTTGTTGGGAAAGAATAAACCTAGGATTAAAATTACTTCGCCCAGAGACAAGGGAGGTCTAGGATTGCCAGATGTTAGATTATATAGCATGTCATTTGAAATAGCCAAACTCTACTATCACTGGAAGAATGTGAATTCTGATGTGGACTGGATAGCTATCGAGAGCAATTTGGCTTCACTATTTCAACCTCTGCACATTCTGTCACAATGGGGGGACAATATAAGAAACACAAACCCGATAATATCTTTTTCGAGAAATATATGGATCAAAATACATAAGAAGCTTAAAGTATCACATGACATGCAGCCATATTCCTCAATTTGGCACAATCCTCAAATACAAATAGTAAAAAGTATGGAAACAATGGCAACCCAAAGGGGTGAAAACTCTCTGGGATTTATTCGTAAATGGGATGTTTATGTCATAATCAGACTTAAAGAGTAAGTATGATGTAGGAGGAGGAGGGAGTTTTTGGAAGTTTTTGCAACTGAGGCATTGAGTCACGAGTGTTAAAATGCAGAAGATGAATGGTCAAGAATACTTTCTAGAGTGGGGAAATATTTTAGGGAAGTAAAAGCTAAATTTATTCAGTATAAAATTATACACAGATAGTACTGGACACTAGTTAGACTAAATAGAACTGGACTAATTAATACTGATCAGTGTTGGAATTTTAGAAGGCAGATGGGGGTTTATTTACACATGCTGTGGCAGTGCTCTCAGGTATATCCATTTTGGGGTAGAGTTCTTGGTCTCCTGGACAAATGGCTAGGCTTTACTTTACCCCGCAAACCCGACTCTCTCTGCTAGGAGATAGAGTGGAATTGCCAAAGGTGAATAATAAACAGTTTAAGGCTGTGATGGTGGGACTCAACTGCCATGAGGGTAATATTAAGGCATTTGAAATCCTCAACAATCCCCAATATAAAGGAATGGACCGATGAGATGATTAAGGCAGTCTTTCTCATGATGGTGGGTAAATCTGGGGTGGCTCTTGTGGTTCTCATATGAGGTCTTTGGTGCACATTAAGTGAGGCAGATACAGGCCACCCATTGTGTACCTCTGTGCCATTTAAATGGGCTTGCAATCTGAAGAGGTGTGAGGTCACAGTGATTTAACACTGGTCCACTTTTTCTTATGGCCTTGAGCCAGGTCATGACAATATCTTGTGTAGCACTAATGACGCATCTGCTCATGTTATCTCATAACTTGAAGCTGTTTGTGCAGCACAACCCACACGGCACCAACAAGACATTGAGAACAATCCCAGCAGCCCTCGGCTCTCTTACCCAATGCTGTTATAAGGGGACCAAACTTCTTTAAATTTCGCTTTCACAGTGGCTTTTGAAAAAATTAAGCAAATCACGCAATGCTATTGAAATTATTAAAACATAGAGATTAACAGTCAAATATGTTTTGTGATTTTAAATGATGAAGTAATATATTGGATATAACATGAATGTATTTCTTATTTCTTTTTTTTTGGGTTTTCTGTGGTGAGAAATGAAAGCTACAGGCATGTAAATATTGCTTCCTGTAGTAACTTGTAAAATTTTCCTCATTGTTAACAATCACATTACATGTCAGTCAGTCAGTGGAAACACATAGTGAGGCACGCTGGCCAGCCATTGTATTCGTTCAGGACCAGCCCATCAAGTAAAGGTTTCAGCACCACGGACAGTGACCTGTGTTAAACTGACCTCAGGTTCCTACATTGGCTCTATGGAATTTTCTGTAAATAATTAAATGCCACTGGCCCCCTACATGCGGAAATGTTTCCCCCTCCCCCAGACTTCTTCAGAGAGCTTTGGAGGACATTGTCTGCACGCTACCAGAGGCAACTAAGAATGTGCTTGAGTTGGGAGGAGGCAGTAGTCCCCATTTTTCCCTCCTGCTGTAGAGGGTCATCGGGAGGAGGTGGGTTTGCTGCTCTCTTTCGTGTCTCTTCAGCAGGTGGCTCTTAGAGATTTGTCTAAGAAAGGTCTGTACCAGGCTTGTGTTAAAGTGCTGCATTTTCGGGCACTGAGTGGACTGGCGGATTCTAGGTGGTCAGGTTTGTTGAGGCCTGGATCTTCCCCGCGGGGATGTTGGAGATCCCTGTACAAGCCCCCCATTGAGAAGCACACGGTGGATCTTCAGTGGCAGATTGTGCACGGGGCAGTGGCCACAAACAGCTGATGCACATTGATTCCACAGGGTGGGAATTGGTTTTCTTAGCTAATCTGTTTCTTTAAAACAAAGAAATGGATTGTTTACTTGTGTCTTTTATTCTACATCATAGATAATGCGAACCTTCATATAAGTAAGAGGTAATATTTTGCTCAGTATCAGTTCAAGTTCAAATACTTCAGGTTTTTTATTTGGCAAAACACATAAAATTGTTCAGATACTTCAGGTTTTTTATTTGACAAAACACATAAAATTGTCATGCAAAGTCATTGATTTATTTTTAAAACTATTGCACTGTGATACATTTAACATCATATTTTCAGTTCTGCCAAATCTCATATTGACATCTTAGTGGTTTTCCAACGGCTTGTGGTGTCACATGGTGGTCGAAAATGATATTACAGGCTTTTGTTGAAATTACCTTAAAATTCATCTGGAATGTATTGATTTATGCCATAATTAATGATGCAAATTAACACAGATGGGGCCATTTTGACCCCATTTTGATGTTTTTGAAGAGGTAGACGGTCCAGTTGGCTGTATTAGTCAGTCTGCTAAGAAACATGGCGCCAACAAGCCCATGGCCCCTTTTCATGTAAAACTTCGTACAGGAGGCTGTTTGTGCAGATTAGTGCCTTTGTTAGCCTCGGCTCCTGTAAATCATATAAGCACACCCACCACACCCCCAGGAGCATTCCGCGTGCCCCCACCGGCCAACCTGCTTGTCCCCCCCAACCCACAGACCGTCTGTAGTTCTGAAATTTATCCACATGGCTGCTGACCAAGTCTAAGGTAAAATTTCATAAATGAAATTTTCAGTAAAATACATTTTTTTCCTCTAATCTGGGAGACAGTGCAGAATTATTGGAGTCGGTCCTAACTCTGTCTTGAATATGTACCCAGCAGGCACCTAGGACTCGTATCTCCCTCTGAGAATCTCTTCTAATGCGCTCAGCAGCAGAAATTCTCCATCCTAGATGAGCCTGCAAAGTTCTGTAGAAGTTAAATATACTTTAGTCAAATAAAGGATGAGACAATTTACTTAAAGCATGATACAGTTCATATTGCTCTTCAGGCTTCGTGATAAAATATTAAAATTATGGAGTACAAAGTTGTACAACCCAAATAATACGGATTATTTTCCATCTTAACCCATATTCTAAGCATATTGATTTCTCTTGTAAATTTTACTTTTACAGCAGTATGATTTAAGACACTAACAGCAATTCATTTTTCAACCAGTAATTGTTAATGTGATAGCCTCTGGATCTCCAGCAGAAGGGCTCCTTTCCTCAGCCGGATGTCCTCAAGTTCAGAGTGCTTCTCTGGACTCAGGTCCATGGAGACTGCAGCAGACAGGAAAAGGAGATCGTCAGCGGGTGTGGAGCTCAGCAGGTTGGCCATCTCTGCCAGTTTGGTTGTTGGTTCAACTCCCATGGCAGAGTAATCGTAACATTGTTAAGCCCTTGAGCAAGTCCCTTAGACCCAAGTGCTCTGACCCCAAACTCTCCTCACTTCGGACAAAAGCATATGCTGAATATATGTAATCCCAAAGGGCAGTTACAGAAGACCCCAGGACCGGAGTAACATGGGAAGCAATTACTGATGCCTGGAAGCTTTGGGGCATGCAAATAAACTGCATCCAAAGGCAAATGGCTAATAAAGAATGCTCTGAATGCCAGGCATTCGTCCAGCAGTGAGATCGTAGAGATAATGAATAAAGATAGAAAGTGTGAATAAAGATAAAACATTTTGATTGTATTTGCGAAGCGATGCTGGATGCGCTGAGCTCGCCGGGAAGGTCATGTGGTCCGCATTCCCTCCCCATGCACACGTGATCAGCTCAATCACACCGAAATTGTCGGTTTGCTGCCCTTCAGGGAAACAATCTAAAGGGTGTTACGGGAAAAGTAATCGATGCAAGAGCCAATCGTTACTGACACAAACAATGATGAACGATAATAAGCATTTATAAGCCATGATGACCGCACCATTAACGTGGAGTTGCACTAACGTCTGTTTTTATAGCTAACCAACAAGTCAACGTCTCACCCTGGTAATGCAACAGCGCCGTTTAAACAATACGTTTACACCGATCAGTGGCCTGTACTACGAATCAGGGTTACTGGCTTATCGGGGTAACTTGACGGATTTAAGGTACCACAGTTTAAATGAATTTCATATTTGTTCATCGGGATGCTAATCAGTACTACGATGCCAGTTTTGATAAAAACTTTTCTGTCATTTAACATAAGAGGAAAAAAATAATTATACTGTAGTCAAATTGGCTAATATAAAATGGTTTAAAACTGTGACAAATTTTGCCATTTTTTTACAGTGTATACTTCCAGTCACAAGGTAGCAGATACGGATTTCTGAAATAGCAAAGATAAAGGTCAATGATTAATATCCCTCATCTCTTTTAAAACGATAGGTAAGATGCTGTTTTGATATCCTGTCTAGGGTTGGAGTGTAACAGTATTCACGGGAAAGGGGAATGGGATAAAGGGACAAACAGGGTGAGGGCAAGAAGGGAACACCAGTGGACAAAGGGATATTTTTTGTATTTTCATTTTTTTTCCATGTATAATACTGACACTGAACAAATAACCCAGTGCAAAAGACTTTGGGACTGACCACAGCCAAAATAACAAACAAAATCCCCAACTATCAAGTGCGACCCACAGCTAATCTCACCTAAGTGCAAAAGAAAAGGAAACCAAAAGACAAACACTCCACCTCACTCCCTAACCAAATAAACAGAGTCCAACACACACTTGCAAAACAAAATAGCAGTCACTCCCTATGCAGCAATACAATCACACATACATAACTTACACACAAGTCAAAGCAACAAGGGGGCTAGTGAAGACGTAAACCAAAGAAAACCAAGCGGGGAGACAGCAAGCCAAACTGAGGTCGCGGGGGGGACCGGAGCCTGTCCTTGGAACAACAGGCGTAGGCAGGAACCAACCCTGGGCAGGAGTCAACACTCTGCAGGGCGCAAACACTCACAACTCAGATTTGCCAATTAACCTACCCTGCGCACTTTTGGACTGTGGGAGGAAACCGGAGCCCCTGCTGGAAGTCTTTCCCCATTCACCAGATTATATTGCCAGAAGACTGAAAATTAGATATCAAATACTAGAGTGACATAAAAACAAAAAACAAGTTTGCTTGTAATGAGACGCAAAACAGAAGATTATCTCTTTTTATATTTTGAGAAAACATTTTAACATTTATCCAATTGCAACAATTTTCTAGGAGAAGGGGTGTGTTTTTTGACACAAGTGCCAATATTTTTGGCCATGACTGTAATAGTTATTTGTGATTTGTAATAATTATTTAATTTTATCGATCCATCTACTTACCTACACTAAAAAATGTACTGTTGGATGTAATTAATTTTAAGACTAGTGGTTACATGAAATTACTTTCTAAGAACATTTTATTTTGTAATTCAAATTTTTCTTATTTTTCAAACCAAAAAGTTACAGCACTCTCATATAATACACTTCAGCCATTCACATTTATAAAACAATATGATCCAAGCGTCGACCCGGGACTCGGTGGGCTGCTGTCTGCCAAAGTGTGCTGTCAAGAACAAAGCAAATTGTTGTTAGGAAGACTATGTAGATAGGATTGCTTATCAGTAAAGTGCTTTAAAAATTAGTGCTAAATTAATGCTGGACACGCATCCTCATCTGGGCCTTCAGCCAGCACTCAGAGCTGTCGCTGAAACTGGCCCGACCTGTGTCCCTACAGTCTTGTCTGGGATGTCGCCATCCAGGGTCACGGGGTGGATTCGAAGGAGCTGATGGAATGCTGCCTGGAGATCCATCTGCTGGTTGGACGCCAGGGCAGCATCCCGTGCGGCGCCATGGGCAGAACAGCTGGATCCTTCCTCTGCGGAGTCAGCGCTGGGATAAAAAAAAACACACAAAGTTTTACGGTTATTGTTCAGTGGTGAGGGCTTTGGTTTTGTGTCTTGATGTTGGTAAGTGAATGTTGACAAACGGAAAACATGCCTACCTTGAGTCACCTGCCAGCTTCTTCAGCAGCTTATTGGCCAGCACCACATTCCATGACTTTTATCCGGTAGTGCTTGTCAGCCGTTGCAGTGGAATGCGTGAGGTAATCGGCCACCAAGGACGACTTCTGGTCACTCAAGTCCTTGGTGGCCGTCTCAAAGATGCGCCGGGCCGTTTGGCTGGTGACTGGATCCAGCTTGTATCTAAAATACAAAACGAATAAGATTTATTAATACGTCTCGCACAACACATGACACATGACACATGCTGCTTAATAGTACCTAACCGGGGTTGCTCCCCCCAGAGAGAGTTGCTAGTCCATATCATTTCTCACTTAAAACATGACAGGGCTTTTGGCGTTGGAAAATAACGCATTTACTTAAAATAACACATTGACAAACACAACAAATGTTTTTATCCCTTAAATTATTAAAATAACTAAGGTATTAGTCTAACAAAGTTTTTAAAATGTTTTTGAAGTACGTAGCTAAATACCGCTCACTAGTTCCTGCATCTATTAAATTAATAATGCGCTGGGTGTGTTTTATTGAAAATAAAACTAACAAAATACAACTAAATTATTTTATTAATTAAATCTTATTGGCTTAAAACTTTATACTAATTTGTCATACCCCCGTTTAAGTTACGGCACTTTACCCTGCTGATTAAGCAATTGAAGTTAGATCCTTCATCCAGCCCCACAGGCCCGCAGCGGGGCGCCCGGGGCTATGCTAGAGTCCCAGAGCTGTGGTGTTAGACATCGACTTTTATTTCCATTAGACATATATTATTTTATACTATTTACGAATAAAACTGATTAACAAATAGACGTAATGTGCATTCTGCCGGGGCGTGAATGCTGTCTGTCTGCTTGTCACACTCAGGACCAGCGGTTAAACGAGAAGTTACACGCACTCTGCAACAATTTGTCAATTTGTCAATTGACGCTTCCTTCTCATAGGCGTATCACTCACGGCTCCATAAGCTCTCGCGCTTACGACCCGTTTCCCACTGCCGCGGACATTAGCTGATCGACATGTCTAGACATGCAATACGCATAAATCCCCCCTAAAAACAGGATTGCTGTTGCATCCCCCCCCCATTTTGTTAAAAATAAACCGTTAACAATACACAACTACTGCTTTTACCATTCAAAACTGCCCGACTCTCTTTCCTTTCTAGCTAGAAAAGCTCGACGCGTCCGATGACCCCTTAAAACGTATTTAAAATGTCGCATTGATAAATTCATATAATGTATTTTATTCTTTTAACGACTACTGATTCCAATTTGGTGCCATATACTTTTATCTTGTAGGCCGTAGGATTATAGGCCGTGGTACGTCTGGGCTATTATGCTTAAATTCTTTATTAATTAATGTTGGCTATGTGCTTTATAACACGTTTTATACTTCCTTTACACACGTTTACTTATTGTATACACACTTTAAAGTTCCGAAAACGACTTGCCTCACCTGTTTTCAATAAAAGACAGATAGCGGTGTGTGGATATCGTGGCTGCACGCACAAGCGCGACATGGAGTTATTTTAACAAGGATCTCCAGCGTTATTCCCTGATTCTTGTTTGATTTGATTTGATTTGATTCAAACCCTTTATTGCTGTTGCAATATACCATGTCACTAGTCACAAGTACCAGCGAAAAACAGGCCATCGCCCGACCTTACATATACAACATCACAGTAGGGGGTAGACCGGCCGGGAGACAGGGGAGGAGAGAAGAGAAGAAAAGAAACAGAGTAACATGAGGAGAGAGGAGGAGAATAAAAAAGCAGCCCCCAGACTGTACTCCAGTGGGGAGGACATTGTGGGAACCGAAAAAAACACCTCAGCAACATAAGCACATGGTCACACCTTACAACATAAAAATGACACGACTTGCAACGGGTGAGGGAAAAGGGGTGGTGGAGGTAGTCCAGCAGAGACAGACAGCCATCCGGTCCTGCAGCCATGTAGGCGCTGGTCAACAGACCCGCCTGTTCACGCTGGGGGTATGAAGCGGCGAAGGCGTTGGATGGGGGGGAGGGAGCGGTAAGTCCTTGGGATCGGGGGAGAGGAATGCAAGAGAGTCTCACTGCCTTGTCCTTCAGGGGGAGTTGTTAGTTCAGCAGCGGCCTTGGCCGAGGCCAGTGCTGATTGGGGGGAGCCAAAACCTGATAGAATAGGGTTGTTTGGGTTTTTGTACGAGAAGCTGTAATTTCCAGCTCCACTAATGTCCACGCGTTGTTGTGGAGATGCTTAAGATGTTTTATTTTAAATAACACATTAGCCGAAAAGAGTTTCATTGCTTAAAAACGATGAGGTTAAAGAGGCTTATTTTAAATAAAAGATCAGCATGTGTTGTCATACATCTTTTCAAGTTCTGGTTATACCTTTTGATTAACCATACGTAGATAAATTTAGCTAATTGTAGCTAAGCAATCCGGGGGGGGGGGGGGGGGGTTAGAGATCGACTTTTATTTAAATTAGAAATAGATTATTTTACACTATTTACAAATAAGCATATAAAATATAGAATTGGTGTGCATTCTGCCAGAATGGCGGCATGCTTCTCACAATCCAGGCCAACGGTTCGCCTCACGACAACAATTTCCCCTGGTAGCCATTTGACAGCAGCTTCACGCAACGAGCTGGCTCAATAAAGGAAATGCTGTGTGGATCTACGCGCGTGCGCCACACGAGAGTGAGAGCATGCATTCGTTTAAACAAGAATTAACCGCGTTATTTCCTGATTATTGCTATCGAAAATGCTCAGAGCGCTTTACTTTATTATTCACATTGACAGAAATGTGCTTCATTACTTAAAATCATTACGGTTATAGGGGTTTTATTTGCTAAAACAGGCGCTCCGCCGGCGTAGCCATTTTTAAAGGGGCGTCGGCGTGGGTGCGCATGCGCCAAACGCCGGACTAGCGATCGTCCATTCCGACCCGCGTTGTTCAAACAGGGCAGTCGCATGTGTCGGAGCTCCAGGATCGTTTCGTCCTATTTCTTCTAAAAGTTTGCCGCTTACATGCTTTCTCAAACCTGGTAAATATAACTAAAGTCTTTCGTGTTGGTTAAATGTAATGAGTGATCGCTTCTTTTAAAACGACGGGCTTGTTTGTTGTTTTCGCTTGTTTAAATTTGCTGTTCTGCTGCTTCTTTCGGGCATGTTTGTTTAAATTCACACTGCTTTTCTTTTAAAATAACACTAAGGGTTTTCTTCTTTAACACACTTGGTGCTTTCTTCTTTTAAAACATTTGGGCGCTTTCTTTTAAAATACGCCGCGGCGCTTACTAACAACACAGGGCCGGACGGACGCCCCCTCTGAACGTGTATGCGCTAGCTTGCCATTATCCTGTTCTATGTTTTATTATTATTATTTACCTTAAAAACGTAATTTAAAAAGCACATTAATAAAATACATGTAATGTATTTTTATTCTATTAAAGTTTAATCTCCCAAACCCCCCTATCTGCAACACGTGGCATAAGCATGTATTGATACCATATATGGGCATAAACCCTCGACCAATCAGCATCAAGGATAAGCCACTTCCTCTTATGACGTCAGAAGCGGAGAATTAAGCTCCGCCCAAGGTACCACATAATATTTTTTCACATAAATATATAAAATGTACATATACAGGGGAGAGGGAAAGCCCCCCCCCCCAATCAGGATTACATTTAGTTATATTCTAGCCAGAGAGAAAATGTATAATACTATATTTTTCGTGTTTAATCAGCTCACTGAACACAGGCATTTATTTTTGTCAAACATACAGTACTGTGCAAAAGTCTTAGGCAGTCCAAAGAAATGTTTAAAGCTGTTTATCTGGGTAGCAAGTGTACTTTGGCTTAGAACAAAAAATACAATTTAACATTAGAACGTGTGCAAATTAAGAGTAACACAATAAAAACTAGTAATAATTTCTTCTGTGTTCTAAAAAGTTACTGATATCTAGTTGGATGGCTAGATGAACACCACATCAGTTCCCAAACTTCTCCTCAGGGGCACCTCAGCCGTTCCATGATTTTGCTAAATTTCACCAACAGCTCAATTAAATTATTAAATATATTGGTTAAAAAAGTCAGTGCGAGATTGACTAGCTGTATGAGGTCTGCTAGTGGCCAAGTCAAAAAATACATGGCTGCACTGGACGGTCGCTGCAAATACTAGGATGATTTTAGCAGAGGTTCTGAAATGGCGAAGATGACACACTTTCAGAGTGAAAAGGATTATAAAGGATAACCCTTTAACACGCTTAATTTATCCGTGCTCTTTAGCACCTTGTAGTGAGCAAAAACGTAGTCCATTTTACTCGGCAAAACACCTTACAACAGAAATATTAAACATATATACATTTACAAATCAACCTTCAAAACCCACCTTGTTCCTCATCAACCAGGAGCTAAAACCATCACTGGTATTTAAGAAATTAACCAAAAAAGAATCGTAATATAACTATTCCTTTTTCACGGAACACACCTTGCTTCGACTTCCATGAAGTTTTCCCGCTACTGTGCGGTTTGCAACACTGGTTTACGGCAGCTTGTTGTTCTATGTTCCTTCAAAATAAAAGCCGTTCTTTCACAATAAAAGGCATCACTCGTCTTATACAGTTAAACAAGGAATAACATTTGTAACTAATAAATGGAATAAACGAAATATTAATACGGTCATTTAAACTCCCACCAAATCATTAGAGCTCAAATGGGAACCAAACGGAGTGATAATGATTTCCTAATGAAGAAATGACCTGTAACCGTTGACCTGTAAACATTACATTGTATGAAAACACAGTTTACATGACAGAATAAACCTTAAACTTCAGAATGTAATTAAACAGTCTCCAATAGCAAAACCAGTTTCTGCACTGGGCGTTCCACTACAGAAGGTTTACTGTAACATTGTCCTTTGTCCATCTTCCTTTCTCCAAAACGAAGCTTTACCTTTCTTACAAGTCCATCTTTGTCAGTTGTTGTGTCCATTACACGTGCTAATCTCCATTCATTGCGTGGCAAGTCATCCATTTTCTCCATCACAACATCTCCAACCTTCAAGTTTCTCCTTGGAGAGTGCCATTTCTGTCTTGTTGCGATGTTAGACAGATACTCCTTTTTCCAACGTGACCAAAACTGTTCTGATAAATACTGCACCTGCCGCCATCTTTTCCGTGCAAATGTGCGAAATGTGAATTTGCATTTTTACAGGGTGGTTCTGTAACACTCATTAATATTCATGAGAGAATATTACTGATTGGTCACTGAATGCCTTAAACCAGGGGAGCCCAAATCCAGTCCTGGAGGGCCAGAGTCCTGCACATTTTTGGGTTTCCCCTCATTTAACACACCTGATTCATCTCCTTGTGCTGAATTATTTATGGTGGAACAGGGAAAGAGCTGAGCTACACAGGGCACCGGCCCCCCAGGACTGGATTTGGACACCCCTGCTTAGGTAGAAGAAACAGGCAGCACAAGTCGATGTTAACTGGCCAATGAGGTAGTGCCCCTCTCATAAATATTAATCAGCCAGCCAATCGTGTAGGGCTTCACTCATGAATATTAAAAAGTTCTCCTGATCCACGGTGCTAAAAGAAATTAGCGCCCAGGACACACTGGATGTGCATCATGTGCGGCGGAAAATATCAAATTTCATTTCGGCGCCCATGTTAACAGATTAGAGCGGCCACGTGCGCGAGATGCGGGGCTCACGCCTCGCGGTAGCGGCGCCGTATCTAGAGTCACGCGCGTGGTAAGCGGTTCGCTATGGAAGCGTATTGCATTCATCTGGGAAAAAAATCAAGTCTGTTTTTTCGAATTAATAAAATAATAATCCCGTTTTTCTGAGCAATATTTTTCTGTTTAATGAGGTAATGAGAACCTTTCTGTTTTTCATGATGCACGTCTCACTGTGTAGTTTAATCCGCTTTTTTTGATGGTTTGTAGACGGTATTATCATTAGTTTGCCGGCTTTGCGCGGCACCTATTCCGCCCCGCTCCACACTGCAGCGTTTCTCCCGGATCAGTAGATACAGTATGACATATGCTTCATGGAAATAAGCCGATGCATTTGAAATGCATTCAGACCGGCTTTGCTGTGACTAAAGACCATCTTTAGCAATCGCTGTAAATACTGAATCCTCATGGAGCGCAACTCCGGCGCCGGAAACAGCTTTTGTATCAGAATCCAGGTCCAAACTTTTATTAAATGTCACTTTAAATATGTAATAATATTACTTAAATATTCTGTTATTGATGGCCATTTTCATGCCGCACGCGCCGGAATTAGCAGTTAGAAGGAAAGACACTGACTTTAGTATTGATCTCTGGTGCCGTTTTGTGGTAAATATGCTTGTGATGAATATGTCTGATGAATATCGCTGCTTTGTAATTTTACTTCCCCGTAATTTCACTAATTAAGCTGTTAGTTTAGCTCGCTTCCCTCCGACATTTCCTGAGCTGTTTCATAAGCTTCAGTTCCCGCTTCGTTAGGGGAAGCTGTGCTGTTTTTATATCGTACAGAAACAGGCGGCCTGATGGGATTAATAATTCTTCCTCCTGCCTACAGACTGGACCCCAACACAGCAAACAGACGCCTGTCTCTGTCAGGGGGGAACAGGAAGGTGACAGAGGGGGCAGAGCGGCAGCCATATCCTGATCATCCAGAGAGATTTGACAGCCGCCCCCAAGTTCTGTGCAGAGAGAGTCTGACTGGCCGCTGTTACTGGGAGGCTGAGTGGGATGGATATGAAGCCTGGATAGGAGTGACTTATAAAGGGATCAGGAGGAAAGGAGGGAGGGACTGTCTCCTTGGATACAATGACAAGTCATGGATTCTGTGCTGTTATACTGACAGTTACTCTGTCTGGCACAATAATAAAGAGACTCTCATACCCATACGGCCCTCAGGCTCCCGCAGAGTAGGAGTGTATCTGGACTGGGGGGCTGGTGCTCTGTCCTTCTACAGAGTCTTCTCTGATGGACTGACCCCCCTGCACCCCTCCTCATTCACTCAGTCCCTCTATCCAGGGTTTTGGGTTTATAGTGACTCCTCAGTGTCACTGTGACATGTTGCTGGTTCTCCTGGCAAAAAGGTGAAATCTCTGCTTTTTAAAATTTACAAGCTGCTTTGTTTTATTTGTCATGTAAGGTCACGGACAATTTGATAATGATTTATTTCGTGATTCAAAGGTGTTTAAAAGCAAGTGTGACGGTGCGTCACGACGTAACGTGGCTGCGTATAGCAGGGCAGTGGAGTTGGCGGGAGAGAGAGGGGGAAAGGAGGTTTTTTTTTGGTTCGTTCGGGTGATGTAGAGTAAGTAGGGAGAATTCCTTAATGTAGTCACACAGGACCAGATTAGTCTGAAGGCAGGTTCGAGCCACGTTGGTGCTCCGGAGAAGGGAAATTGCTGTGTGTTACCAGAACGACAGAGGAGAGCTGCTCCCGGTGCCGCGCAGTGGGAACCGGAGCTTGGAGGAATCGCGGTAGCTTCCCTGCTATACAGAGACGACTCATCAGCTCCAGTACCAAGGACGACGCAGGTGATATTTAATAAAGTTTATTTCGGCGAATGTACATCAGGGTGATCAGCAACTTGGCCAAGAAGTAGAAGACTTCTGCTAACGTGACGGACACTAAGCGGAGTTTTAAAAGATCGCTGCTGCACACCCCATTTTCTGCGCACGCTACCACCTGGCAGGGCAGGCCCGCTATGTTCTAACTGCATGCCCGGATGCCTGATTTCTCTGGCGGTCATTTTTGGAAGTAAATGTACTGAACAGACTTTCGCATGGGAGTGTTGATGTTATCGGACGGATTATTACAATGTGCCGGTGGTATAAAGTGCTAAATGAATAAGGTTCATTTCTGTTATGAGGTTGTTGTGCATGTTTAATATGAATGTGTCCTGTTGTAAGGTTACTACGAACGTGTTATATGAAGGGTAAAAAATATCCCGTCGGAGGTAAACGGGAGTTCTTGCTTGAAGCCTCCACCGTTAGACACTGAGCGCTCAGTAGGGTGACTGGGGCTGGGGTTTCATTAATAGAGGGGAGTCAGGTGGTTGGTGAAACTCAATTTGGTAATTGCAGTCCTTTGTTTTATGTGAGCTTTGGTTCTTTCCATCTAATAATTTAGTAATCTTACAGAGAATAAACTGCCTATGTGTTCAATTTACCCTATCCTGGTGTACAGTGGTTACCCTGCTTCTATTATTTAGGCTCTCTCCGGAGTAGGGGCGTCTCACCTGCTACTGCTGGGTACTTCGGTCGGGGGGTGGGGGTACGGTGTGGGTACTTAAACATCACGCTATCCCCAACAGTACTACACTCCAGGTTGGCACCGTGACGCTGATAGGGAAGTGCTGGAGCCTTAGCCGATCTGCTCACGTAGTGCATGTAGCAGACTAGGGAGGCGATTGGTGAGGGTACAGGGACCTACATCCTGCTGTACCTTCTCCGTTTGGAGGATTGGGCAGCCTAGACCTCTACTACGCAGGCTGTGGCCCAGTCTGTTACATGTTGTTAAAATGGTTTAATTGAATATACGTGTAAAAGATAATCCATGTAGAAAACGTTAACAAAAGGATATTAGAACTTAAAGGAAAGAATTCATTTATGTTTTGGAATAAGGAAAGGTGTTAAAGGTAACTTGCTGTCTGAGCTACTAATGGTGATTATTTTCTGTACACTTTATAGCTCTTACGGTGAGTTCACAAGGCAAGGTTAAATAAAGGATTGTGAACCATCAGTTTGAGAGACCATCATTTCAACCGGGGACGCTACATTCTGTACTTTGCCTATTTTGACGCTAGTTTCATCACCTGATTCTACTCATCAACTCTGATCTGAGGAACTTTGTTTCTAGTGTCGACGACATTCCTAGGGTGAGTTACGCCCACTTCCGGTTTTGTTGCTAATATGCTAACATGATTGTAGTTTTTTTTTTCGGTACATTGCCTATTTTGACGCTAATTTCTTCACTCGATTCTACTCATCAAGCCGGATCTGAGTAACTTTGTTTCTAATCTCTAGGGTATTCCTAGGCTGTGAGATGCCGACTTCTGGTTTTGATGCTAATATGCTAGCATGATTGTAGTTTTTTGTACATTGCCTGTTTTGATGCTAGTTTTATGTCTTTACTCTACTCATCAACTCTCATCTGAGGAACTTTGTTTCTAGTGTCGACGACATTCCTAGGGTGAGTTACGCCCACTTCCGGTTTTGTTGCTAATATGCTAGCATGATTGTAGTTTTTTTGTGCATTGCCTGTTTTGATGCTAGTTTAATGTCTTTACTCTACTCATCAACTCTCATCTGAGGAACTTTGTTTCTAGTCTCGACGACATTCCTAGGGTGAGTTACGCCCACTTCTGGTTTTGATGCTAATATGCTAACATGATTGTAGTTTTTTCTGTACATAGCCTGTTTTGACGCTAGTTTTATTTCTTTACTCTACTTATTAAGATGGATCTGAGGATCTTTGTTTCTAATCTCTAGGGCATTCCTAGGCTGGTGAGATGCCGACTTCTGGTTGTGATGCTAATATGTTAACATGATTGTAGTTTTTTGTACATTTTGATGCTAGTTTTATGTCTTTTCTCATCATGTCTAATCTGAGGAACTTTGTTTCTAGTCTCTACGAGATTCCTAGGCGGAGATACGCCCACACATCTGGTTTTGATGCTAATATGCTAACATGCTAAGTTTTGAGATTACTCCATATTCTGAATCTGGGTGTTGCTATACGCCTAGATCAAACCTTTCAGCCTGATCTGAGCATGCCAAGGCATTTTACATGCTAACAGGCTAGCATGCTAACTTTTGAAATAATTAAAATGCTTGTAGCTTTTTTATACAGTGCCTATTTTGACGCTAGTTTCATCACCTGATTCTACTCAACTCTGATCTGAGGAACTTTGTTTCTAGTGTCGACGACATTCCTAGGCGGAGATACGCCCACTTCCGGTTATCTCACTGCTGATTTCCTGGAGCTGCTAGATTCCCTCAACCTACAACAACATGTTGATGTCCCCACACATTCCAGGGTTCACACACTTGACTTGGTCATTTCAAACTTCGCCCCCATCAGTAATCTACAGGTATATGATCTTGGTATCTCGGACCATAAAGTAGTGTCAATGGAGCTGGCCTTTCTCTCCGCCCCATATCAAACCAAAACGTCAGATCCATTTCAGAAATCTGAAGACCATCAATGCAGATGCCCTGGCCCTGGACCTTAAATTTCTCTCCTCTGAACCTGTCAGCAGTGCAACAGCAGAGGTGCAACATGCACATCAATTTCTTCAGACAAAATGTTGATAATATCCGTTCATACCTCTCCATCACGAATATCTTGCCTCCTCCAACTGTCGACCTACTACCTGAGAAGGTCCAGCCACTTTGCTCCTTCTCTGCTACCACACGGGAAGAGGTGGAGAACGTCATCAGGAAAATGAAACCATCTACCAGTTCCCTGGACCCTTTCCCTTCAGCCCTGCCAGCATCTCTGCCGTCTCTCCACTCATCACCAGGATCATAAACCAATCCCTCTGTAATTTTTCTCGGGGGTTTTTAAATATATACAATATAATTAGCGTTGAGATTGATGGTCCGGTTCTTCTTACCTTGGAAGCAAAGATTCTGCACCAGATATATGACGCTTAGATTTCTGTGATGCGTGTACTTGGTAAAAGCTTTTTCCACCTCGCCGTTATCGCTGGCTTTTTCCATAAGGTCGTCAATGATGATCAAATTAATTTTATTTGATGGTAAAAGTTCGTCGTCACACAGAGACTCTGGGATTCCTTCCACAAATTTTATATTTTTTATTTTGCACAACAAATCATCATACAATGGTTGCCAGCAAGAATAGCACCATACGACGTTTTCAGGCACTCTGGACAATGTACAATCCACATTCTCAAGCAGTCTTTTAATGAAATAAGACTTGCCACAGTTGCTCGGTCCCGATATAATGCACGAGAATGGGTGCTGAAGTCTATTGTCGAACCCGTCACTAGAATCCATAAGGCAGTGTGGAATAGTCAGGCAGTAGCTGCCGCTTGGTGTACACAACCATGAAACACTTGTTGACTGTCTTAGTTTTCAAAAGGAAACCCCTTTTATCCCTCAAGATTTGCTGCGTAGATGTCCTGATCTCTCGAGGGGGGTCACGTGGGTTATTCACAAAATCGTGAACTAACTCTGTGAGGGATGCGATGTTGACAACTTTCGAATTGGTGTTGTGCAGCGTTATTCCCTTAACTTTCAAGTTTGTTTTACTTTTTGCGGTTCTGTACCCATAAGTTTTGGGACCCCCTGAAACAAATTCCACAATGTGGTCATCTGGGTCCAACTCGCTTGTCAGCTCACCAAGAAAGTCACCCAAAGGTGGCATCCAGTCCCCCGGCTTGCTGACAAAAATGACAGAGTCTGTATCATGGTACAGCGTACGCCGCCCCAAGCGGTCCATGAGGTTGTACAGCTCGAGCCTAGCATACGCGGTAGTGAACGCCGCAATAAACGTGTTGACGTGCCGCGGCGTGTTAGGGAGCACCTTTATGTTCCGCCATTGGACCATTGCCACATTGTCATTCAAAAAGGAAAAGTGAGACACATTGACCAGCTTTGAAAAAATGAACATGAGAAACTCATCGGGGTCTTTGATGAGCGTCGTACTTGACTGATTTATCCTCTGACCAAATTTTCCCCAAAGACTGTTTAAAAACAATTTGGAAATTTGGCGTTTCACTTTGTTCACCCCGATATTTTCGGGGTTCAAGCGGATGCCCTCCTTCTCAAAGTAGGTCTGAATGTATCTCTCTTTATCCTCAGCACTCTTTACCCAAGAGGGATAGCCCGAAGCCTCCTGTTTTCCCTTTAAATGGGTGTTAATATAGTCAGCAAAGAGTGTGTCTGTCCTGTCGGGGAAATGCCAGACCTCGTAAATCTTGGCAATTTTGTAGCCCTTTTCAACAGCCTTGTTGATTTCGATACTGCACCACGTACCGCTCAGAGCTCTCTGCTCATCTGAATGATTACAGATCCCCTGCGTCTCAGTTTCACAGCATGTTCTGCAAAGTGTGAACATGAGTTTACCACCGGACCTGTAAGGCAGAACCGATAGGTAAAGACCTCTCGGTGGGTAAACCTTGGCTTTGATCAACCCAAAATAGTTTTCCACACTGTCAAAATCGCGGTAAATGACAACGGGGTGTCCTACCGGGTACTCCTTAAACTTGTTGACAGAGGGGTAAAGGCTCGTGAAGTCGTAATAATCTATACGCTCGTCGCCCTCTGCTTTGTAGTGCAATTGCAGGGCGTTAGTTCTGCCGCCAAACAGAGCGTCCCAAGGATCGATGTGCTCTGGAAAGTCAAATTCCCTCAAGAATGCACATTAGCGTTTTCAGCCTTCAGTTTGTCCCACTGGTGTTCCCAAATAACATGTACATTGAGGTTGTACGTGTGTTTAAGGGCAAATATCTTATCCTGAAACTGCTGATGCATGTCCCCAAAACGCAGTTTTGTTACAGGATTCAGTGTGTTAGAATCAAAGCATTCTGGGCACCCGTGAAAAAAATTCGTACGCCGTACGAACCCCGTCGATTTCGGCATAGCCGTCGAGGTAGTAGGGACCCATTTTCACCTCCCCTCTACAGAGCGCGTGCTGAATCTCTAGTTTTTCGCTATGTGCTATGTATTCCAGCCACTGAATAGATGGCGTGGAGTATGCCTTTTGTCGCTTGATGTAATTATCTGGAGTGGTTAGCGCGACTGTATTTTCAGGCAAAAAACTCATGCAAAATTGTTTCATGCACACAGAGGCTATGGTGACACATTGAAAAGGGTCTAGATTACAGCTGTTTATAATCTCACCCCTGAACCTGAGACAGCCCTCTCTCAAGATGACAACATCATTTTTACAGTACTCTGCCATTTCTTTTCTAAAGTCAAACACCTCGCTCGCAACAGTACCGTACCACTCCATAAACTCTCTCTTTTCCTTCTCCATCATGGTTTGCACCCCGTATGCCTCTGGTGGCGGGTAGGGACCGACGTAATTTTGATTTTCTACGGTGTTCCAAAAATGTGGGAAATAGCCTTTCTTTTCGCTCTCAAAACCCAAAGCGGCGGGGAATGCGCTCAGCTTCATGGGCAGAAAGCAGAGGGAGTCAATGTATCTTTGGCTAAAGTCCTCGTCTGACACACAGAGCAGTTTGCTGCCCTGTGTGATAATGTGGGGTGTGATGCCATTTTCAACTAAATATTTCATGAGCAGGTAACTATCATAGCCTTTAGAGTTGTGCGCTATAAATGTGTATCCCTTGTATTTACGGTTGCGGTACTTTTTGAAAAATTCCGCCACACGACCATCCCCCTTAGCGGTCCAACAATTGCCCTCAAAGTCAATGCAGCAGATGTAATTAGCAATGTGCGTTCCCTCATCTTGTCTACATTCAAAGTCGTAAAATACATAGCGGTCTGTCAAGGCCTCAGTCTTTACTGGCTCGATAAAACACTGATGCTCACAATCAGGTGTCAAGTCCTCTTTACAAAAAGCGCATCTGGTATTTGGTTTACATTTATGACCCTTTCGATTATTTTTAGTGACGGGGTACCGTCGGTTACACTTGTCACAATACTTGACAGTGTCGCATGAGCTGCGTACACTGCCCCCGCCTAGTTGCTGTTTTGACATTTTATGCTGCTCGAAGCAATACCGCGAACGACAAAGACCCACAATCCTCACAATGTATGTACTGTCTGCGGTGCTTATGGCATTCGGGACTGAGACATACATTGCAGTAATACTCACATTTGTGATCTGATTTAACACTGAATGAGGCATAACAGTAATCACAGACGTATGATTCCCCAAAAAACGCACTCAAGCTTTTTATACCGAAATAATGCTGATCTTGAAGGTAGAGAAAGATTGTTTTATTACGAGGTTCGGGGTTCGTCTGAAATTTCTTAAAAATGTCAGACTTGTCACAGCGGTACCACACCACGATTTTGACCCCTAACATTCGCTCAAACTCTGCTATGCTTGAGAATGAGACCATGTCGGCATCAGTTAGACCGACTGATTCCTGCAAACGTTTAGCTTCTATCTCAGCAATCTCATGGGACATGTCAGGGTTTAAGAGGCGGACTACACAGTAAGCAAAGCACAGATTATTGCCAGAGTTTTCAGAAACAATAAGACACCTGAGCTTCTTTTGCAAAATGTCCGACTTTAACAGCTTTGTTAATTTCTGTCGATTGCCTGCCCCACCATTTCGATTATGAATAATCTGCACAACCAGCTCCAGCGTTTCATCGCTAAAAACCTCGGTATTACTCTGTGTAAGGTCGTCAACCATCGATAGCAGATCATTTAGATCGATCTCGCCTCGAACATGCATGGCTGTGTTATAATTCACTGAATCACCCTGCAGTTCCACCTGTATGATATCCCCAGGCCCCGCTCTGTCTGTATAACAGCCCTGTAGACATCTATGTCATCATGCTCAATCCCCTCAAAATGAAAGCGTTGCCTTATTTCGGTGTTGTTAAACTGTGGTCTACGTATTACATTAACAACCCCATCAGCGGCACCCCCACCATGTTGTTGTTCCACATTATCAACGTCCATAATTTCAGGGTCCACCGCCGCTCCATCTTCATCATCATTTAAATCATTTAAGAAGTTTTGTAAAATGGGGTCAAATTCACCCGGTTGCTCACCATTCAGTTCAGCAATCATCTGATGCAGTTCAGCGTACATGGCCGATCCGTCATCAGCGTCAAGCATTTGCACATCGGTGTCCGGTCCGCTGTCATCCGCGTGGTCGTCAGCCATTTCCACATTCATAGACACATGAGCATTCGGTAACCACCCGTCTACATTGTCTATAGCGTCACCCATATTAACATAGTCCATAGCCTCAACAGCTTCATGAGCACCATTCTCATTTAAAACATTTATTAAGGCAAGCATGTAGGGGTTAATTTCAGCCGGTGGTCCGTCATTCAGTTCATCAATCAGCCGAAGCAGATCGGGGTTCAGCGGCGTTTCACCATCGTCGTCATCATTTATATGCATGCTTCTACCCCCGTCAAAACTCCAATGCCGCCAGTTTTCTGCCATGTCTGTGCTTATTCTTTATATCTGATCAGACAAATCCGCCAAAAAATCACACATTTGATCCTGAAAAAGGAAAAAAGCTACCTTGAGCCCCTTCAGCCTCTCGGCCCGGGATACAGCGCCGTCCAGGGCGCTCGCAACCGGCCACTGCCAAGGTGTTAATTGGTCAATATCCCAATCTTGCGTCCTCTGCAGGGGTCCCGATAAGGCCCGGGATGTGGTCGCTGGATCACCGCTTGCTGGGCCCCCTTGGTCCGGTGTCACGACCCCTGTAGTAGGAGTACCCGGCGGCGTAGATTCCAACTGTTCTTCAGGTTCGCTCTGTGCGCCGTCGGTTGAGGTTTCGGCCGTCGCTAGACCCGCTTCAATTTTTTCAGCCTCAGCGATCAACAATTCATCATCGGCAGTGTCTTGGGGGGAGAAGGACAAAATCAGTCTTTAAGCATTTCATACAGAAAAATCCACGATGCAGGTATTGTTCCACGTACCGTTAAAACTATCCGTTCTTTTCCGCTTATGTTGTCCGTGGACATTCCCTTCCCGATTATCTCTGAAAATAACCGTCGGCGTGCTTAACAGGTCGGCGTCCTTATCTGCGACAGTGAACATAAACTTTCAGTCTTTCCACAATTTTAAAAACAGTAAATCCATTGATTTGCTTATCATTGATATTAACTTACCGCTATTCCAATCCTCTACTTCACGGGGCTTACTCGGGCTTGACACCGTGGAAAATTCTTGGTCAAAAGTAATCGCAAATGTTTTCACAATAGTGACAATTCAAACAATTTTAAAGTATGGACGAAAGAAATTTAACATACCTCCAGTTTGTCATTTCCATCTTTGTCGTAGTGAGCTGATCATCGATAGCGTTTCAAGTTCTTCTGTATTTTTGGTCGACAACGTCGCCCTTAATATAGGGGAAACTTTTTTTTTTTTTTTTTTTTTTTGGGGGGAGGGGTTGGGGCTGGACCGCCCCCTTCCTCGCTGTGGGGGCCACATGCTGTGGACACAGGGTGGCGCTAGCGACCCGTCTTTACCGCCGTTCGAGTTATTACCAGTTTTAAAATGCGCTTTTGCACCCCTATTAAATAATCGCGTACGTCTACTTTAGCCACATTGAAATAATTTTATTCATTAATTTATTACGGGGTAGTTTGTCGAGTGCTTTAGTCCTCAACTTATTTATTTTTATACTTAAATATTATAATTTGTGGTAATGATCGGTTTTTACACCTTGTTTAGTGTTGCGGCTGTTTGTCGAGTGCTTTAGTCCTTAAACTTTTATATATTTTATACGTAAGCATGTGTAATTAATGGTTTTTTATTCTTTGTTTAACACATTAGTGATACGGCTGTTTGTGGAACCAGTCGGATACCCTGTTGTTTAATTCCACCTCATTGCATAAATGGCATATCACACCCATACAAATTTAAAATAACGCTATAACGAAAGAATTTGTTGCTGCCTAAATTTCAGCCGTTCCTACACAACATCCTGCTGTTCTGATGAGCTAACCCCTGCCTAACGGCATTGCCAAGTATTGCCTGTCGACCCGAAAAAAAATACGCCGCGGCGCTTACTAACAACACAGGGCCAGACGGACGCCCCCGCTGAACGTGTATGCGCTAGCTTGCCATTATCCTGCTCTATGTTTTATTATTCCTTAAAAACGTAATCAAAAAAGCACATTAATAAAATACATGTAATGTATTTTTATTCTATTAAAGCTTAATCTCCCAAACCCCCCTATCGGCAACACGTGGCATAAGCATGTATTAATACCATATATGGGCATAAACTCTCGACCAATCAAAATCAAGGATACGCCACTTCCTCTTATGACGTCAGAAGCGGAGAATTAAGCTCCGCCCAATGTACCACATAACAATATATTGTATCCCAATGCATCAGTGAAACCAAGCCAACCACAATGGAAGCGCATCAGCCACCTCCCGCCTCTGCTGCTCCTTCCTTTACTGCTTCTGAAACTGCATGTCCCACCCCCCCTCCCCCAGTCGCCAACCTCCACTCCTCACTTTCTTTATGTTCCTCTGACCCTGGCTCCTCAGTGGCACCACCACCCCACCCCCACCCAAAGAAAGCAGAAAAAGGACACAGGGAAGTGTCCTCACTGCGGCCAAATCCTTAATAGAAGGAACCTACGGATGCATCTGCGAAGACGTCACACTCCCATCCAAATGGACATTACAGCACAGAACCACCTCCGCACTCAGTGTATCGATCACACAAATGGAGTGTTTGCAGTGGCAAAGTTTTTTATAACACCCAGCACACCAGTACATGTCATTAAAAGGACATGGGGTCCTGACCAAAAAACAATGTGTGAGATGGATATCTACAGAAGTAATGCAGAGTTTGCAGAGAGATCGAACCTTCGTCCATTTGAGTGCCACCACATTCAGTCCCTCTCGTACTGTCCTCCGGCCAAAATGGACTCTCCATCACTTACAGAGGATGTTTTGCAGGTCATGGTACAAGACAAGCGGCTTGGGGAAGACAAAAAGGAAAGGTGTTTGGTCAGAGAGAAGCAGATGAGCCCCTCTGTCCTGTCTGGTGACTGTGTGTGGATCCCCCTACAAAAGCACATTTCTGTATATGAGTCAACTATCTCCTATTACTGTGCCTTTGTTTCCTCATCTGCACACAGACTACACACGACTGAACCACATTTCTTAGGATATCCGAAGATGGCGGCGCGTGCACATGCAGCGGCTCAGCACTCCGTAAAGCGCTTCCCGTTCTTAGGCATTTTATGGTGTTTGTGGAGACGTGGCTCGGTTCGACAATCCCGGAGGAGGCTATCCAGCTACCCGGACGCACTATACACGCGCCAACAGGGCGATCGACTCCGGTAAGAGCAGAGGAGGTGGACTGTGTGTGTACACAAATAACAGCTGGTGCACAGACGCTAAAATCACTGACACTCATTGCTCCCTGGACTTGGAGTATTGGATTGTAAAGTGTTGCCCCTTTTACCTACCAAGGGAATACTCGGTTGTTATGATCGCTGCTGTTAATACCCCCCCTCAAGCTAACACTGCTATAGCTCTGTGCTACTTGCTAACTCCTATTAGAAAGCAACAGAGTGCCCATCCGCCAGGGGTGTGTATAATAGCAGGTGATTTTAACCAAAGCGAATCTGAAGACTGTGCTCCCAAAATTGTACCAGCATGTTCAGTGTCCTACAAGAGGAGCTGACACTGCAGACCATGTGTACAGTAATATCAAGCAGGGTTTTACAGTATCAGCTTTCCCTCATTTGGGCCAGTCTGACCACATCTCCCTGTATGTAACTCCAGCATATAGACCACTCATTAACATGGTGAAACCAGCTCCTAGAGTAAGACGAGGGTGGCCAGAGGGAGCATCTGAACAGCTGCAGGATTGTTTTGACCACACTGACTGGTCCATATTCGAAGATGCTAACATCGACACCTACACCTCCACTGATCTTTACTATATAAAATACTGCATGGACATTGTCACCAGCACAAAACAAATTTGTATCTTTCCCAGCAACAAGCCATGGATGACCAAAGATGTTTGTCTTCTGCTAAAGAGGCGTAACATGGCCTTTAGGTCGGGTGACGCACAACAATACAGCATTGCCAGGTCGGAGCTGAGGAGGGACGTCAGAGACGCAAAGGCGACCTATAGAAGGCGGATTGAGAGCCACTTCGGCAGCTCCGATCCCAGACGTGGATGGCAAGGGATACGGCACATCACAGACCAAAACAGCAGTATCAACTTATCTACCGGCAACAGTGTTCCTTTGGCCGAAGAGCTCGATCACTTCTTCGGCCGCCATGAGAGGGTGGCTACAGAGACTGTTACGGCCCCAGCAGCAGCCATCAACAGGCAGGAGCTCATCCTGCAGAGTACTGATGTAGAACGGACACTTCGCAGTGTCAACATACGGAAAGCAGCTGGTCCTGATGGCGTCCCAGGGCGGGTGCTAAGAGACTGTGCCTGGGAGCTGGCTGGGGTTTTCACAAACATCTTTAATACATTAAAAACCTCTACAATAGTGCCATTATCAAAACAGACCATAATAACAAACCTCAATGACTACAGGCCAGTGGCATTAACACCTATTATTATGAAGTGCCTGGAAAGACTGGTTCTGAAACATATAAAGGCTGCTCTCCCACCAACACTGGACCCTCATCAATACGCATACAGTACCAATAGATTAACAGACGACACCATTTCTACTGCTCTTCATACTGTTATGGTCCACCTGGAACAACCAGGGACATATGCAAGGTTGCTATTTGTGGACTATAGCACAGAACCACCTCCGCACTCAGTGTATCCTTCCAAACAGACTGTTCCATAAAATGGCATCCACCATAACATCTGCTTTTGGATACAGGATTTCCTAACCAACCGACCACAGTCTGTCAAGATGGGTCCCCACCACTCCTCCTCCCTGTCTCTCAGTTCTTGTACTCCCTGTATACATATGATTGCAATCCAACCCACAATACTAATGTCATCATGAAATGTGCCGATGACACAGCTGTGGTGGGCCTGATTAGCAGTGGAGATGAGACAGCATACAGGGAGGAGATTGGCAGACTGGTGTACAGCTAACAACTGGATGTTAAATACCAAGAAAACAAAGGAACTCATCATTGGTTTTAGAAGGAAAAGGGTGGATCACCAGCCTCTGGTGATAAATGGGGAAGTTGTGGAGAGGGTGTCAACATTCAAGTTCCTGGGCACACACATATCGGATGACCTCACCTGGACAAATAACAGAATTTGCTTGATCAGGAAGGTGCAGCAAAGACTGTACTTCCTGAGAGTTCTCAGGAGAATCAACCTGCCACAACCTGCCACAACATCAGAGTGTCCTGACCTATGGTGTCTTGGTGTGGTACAGCAGTAGCTCTGCAGCTGACAAAAATGCCCTGCAGAGAGTAATCAGAGCTGCTGAGAAAATAACCAACACACACCTACCTACCCTGGAATATATCTTCAACCCCTGGTTCCTCCGCAAAACATCAAATATCATAAAGGACTCATCCCACCCTGCTCATAATCTCTTCCAACGTTTGCCGTCAGGCAGACAGACGATACAGGACAATAAAAACACACACCACAAGACTTTTGAACAGTTTTCACACAGAGGCCATCACCACCCTGAATGACGCTATGAAGTCGCTAAAACATTGATTGTGGAATGACATGTATCCTTATTTTATGCCAGTTACTACTTTGTTTTGACAATACATGGCTGGTACTTTAAAATTACTCTGTGTGTGATTAATTTCTTTTAATTTAATTTAGGCTTATTTATTAGTTTTCTTATTTATTTATTTGTTTATTTTAAGATAAGATTTTCTGTATTTTCTTTATGTGGGTGTGATGCAGGGGAGGCATGGTGGTGCAGTGGTTAGCACTGTTGCCTCACACCTCTGGGACCCGGGTTCAAGTCTCCGCCTGGGTTACATGTGTGGAGTTTGCATGTTCTCCGCATGTCGTCGTGGGGTTTCCTCCAGGTACTCTGGTTTCCCTCCACAGTCCAAAAACGCGTTGGGGATAATTTGGCTTGCTAAATTGCCTGTAGGAGTGCATGCGTGAGTGAATAGTGTGTGTAAGTGTGCCCTGCGATGGGCTGGATGTAGCACACTTTCATGTTTCTGTGAAAAGTGATTCCAAAGTGAATCTTTACTCACTAAAACAATTTCACCGCATTGTTGTTCTTGCTCTACAATATTGTCATCTATACGTTTCATAAGAATAGTACACTTGTATGATCCATCAGTTTCCTTTATGAAATACTTAACAAATACCATCTCAGCCAATTTGTGTAACGGTCTTGATAATTGTACAGATGAATTCTGGGTAGATTTGGGCACGCCTCAGAGTCGTAGTGTGAGCGGTATGGGAGCGAAATTGGAGCGAGACAGAGCGACTGCTCCAGCCTTAATTAAAAAAACCGCTCCGCGCTCTGAACAAATTCCGCCTGCTCCACTCCTCGCTCACGCTCCGCTCACATGCTCTGGAGCACGTTTGTTTTTACTGTAACCCAATACTGTAGGATCCAGGGTTTACCTCCCACAGGAGGGAGAGGAAGAATTTTGACACCGCAGCAGGAGGATGCTGTGGTGCAGATGGTGATCGCCAATAACAGTGTAAGGCGGAGAGAAATCCACGAGAACATTATTGCCGATAACAACATATTTGCAAAGATCAACACTGTTAGCACAACTGTTTGTCTCAAGTTGTTTTAAAAAGGTAGCGAGGGTTATTTCTATTGCAATGAATACGGTCAGAGTAATAGGCTGGATGAGCCCTATAAAGGGCTTACTTTTATTGTTGCAGGCTGTTGGTCCGTGGCACCTGAACACTTCTAAACCTGTGGATTCCCATCTGCTCTCCAGTCTGCAGCACTCCTGTTTGTAAGAACCTGTGTGATCATTAAACCATGTGGATTGTCTGCCGGTTTTTCCACTTTATCTTTCAAAGACGCTGTTTCTTCTAAAATCAGTTATGTGCCCCCTGGTCATATGTATAGTAATTCATTTGCGTGCTCCCACTTGAAGAAATTTCTTAAAGTCAGTCTAACAATTCTCCTTTGTCAGTGTGATGACTTCAGTGTGAGCCTTTTACCTGTAGAGCATTTTGGCTCTATTACACTAGACTTCTGCAGTGGCTCAACTTTCTACGTATTTGACTGTTTAGTAGTAATTTTGGGCACAGAATGTTCTCCTCTTCATACAGGACTGTGTAAAAGTCTTGAGCTGTCAAAGAGGATGATGTTCAAATGATCTTCATGTTGGTGTAGAACTATAAAATGATGTCTGTCAGAACATGGCAGCTCTGTCATTTCACAGCCTCTCCGACAGTCACCACAGTATCTGCAGTCCCACCCCATGCATACAGCTATTTTTTGACTTGACCACTATCACACCTCTTATGGCTAATTAGTACCTCTTTGACTTTTGTTAACTTATTAAATTAATGAGTAAAATGAGCTGGTGGTGAAGTTTACATAATACTGTACGTGGAACGGCTGAGGTGCCCCTGAGGAGATGTTTGGGAACTGAAGAGGTGTTTATCTCACCACCCAAAAAGGCATCAGTAGCGTTTTGGAGAACAGAAGAAATACTTGTGAGTTTAAATTGTGTTTCTTTTAATTTCCATCCATCCATTTTCCAAACCGCTTATCCTACTGAGTTTAATTTGCATATATTCTAATGTTAAATAGTCCTTTTTCTGATCAATTATGTAATTACTACTCGGACGAACAGCATTAAACATTTTCTTTGGCGGCCCAAGACTTTTGCTCAGTATTGTAGGTAAGAGTCTTTAGAAAAAGGACAGGAGGTACTGTGAGCTTTGAAGGACACGTTACCAGCTGTATCTGTGCAACGCGCTACAGCAAAAGATTGAAAGGGTCTGCTGAGCAGAGCGAGGAATCGAGGCAGCGGTGAATGAAACTGACGAGAGGCAGACTGACACAAGTGTTTCCTTATATTATTCCATAAAGGAACTGCACAACAAACAACAATAACATGATGACCATGAATGACAAGTTACACTAAGGATGGTAAGGCACACACACGGCGAGTAATTACACAATGGCTAAGAGATCCGAGGATCAGGCAAGAACCGAGGACAGCCACAGTTAAAGGCACAGGTGACAACCCAATACACAGCACAAACTACAAACAGGGGCTATATACAAGACATACACAGGGCTATACACACGCGCTCACTGGGACATGCAGATGCTGCCGGCACTACAGTATGATAGCGTATTGGAATTATACACAGTTCAGTACAGTATCGTAATTTGAAAAGCATTTGAAACAGCTGTACTGTACATTGTCAAAAAAATCTGTAAATAGCGACACTGTCTATTGTATTACCTTATATCCATGTAATACATATACAAATGTCAGATGTTAATCTGCCTGAGACATGAAGAAAAAGGGAAAAAATCGGTTATAATGGTCATCGGCTTATAGCGATCAATTTCACCCAGACAGATGTGATCACTGTATATAGATTCCACTGTATTACCAGCTATAAAGGCAAGAGGCATAGCGGAAACTCGCTGACTTCACTTGAGTGAGATGCCTGAATGGCTGTCATGCTCTCCTTAGCATGTATTATTCAGCTCCATTCATGTAAGTTTTGCAGAAGGCTTACTGAGCTTCCATTTTGAGCAAACTGTGCCAGTCATAAGCACAAGTCTGCCTGTTGCTCCAGTGGCCTAATGGAAGAGGCACTGGTCTTCTGAGCCAGGGACAGAGCTGGACTGGGCACCTGGGATACATAGGAAATTTACAGACGAGAGGAGGCCATTCGGCCTATCAAGCTCGTCTGGGCAGAACTTACCTAATAGCTCAGAGTTGTTAAAATCTTATCTACTGTAGCTCTGATTTAAAGAAACCCAGGGTTTTACCTTGGGCTACACTAGCAGGAAGACTATTCCATACTCCAACTACACGCTGTGTAAAGAAGTGCTTTCACAAATACATTTTAAAATGTCCTGCCGCTAATTTCCCCCTATGGCCACAAGTTCTAATATATAAACTAATATTGAAATAGCCATTTGGCTGAACAGCATCCAGACCTGTTAGAATCCTATATACCTGAATCATGTCCCCCATTAGTCTTCTTTCCTAGAGGTTGAACAGATTCAGTTCAGCTAACCTCTCCTCATAAGACATTCCTCTAAGACCAGGAATCATTCTTGTAGCCCTACGTTGCACCCTTTCCAAGGCAGCAATGTCCTTTTTAAGGTATGGTGACCAAACCTGCACACAATATTCTAGGTGGGGTCTTACCAAGGAATTGTACAGTATAATTGTAGCATCACCTCCCTTAACTTAAACTACACACACCTAGAGATGTAACCTAACATCCTATTGGCCTTTTTAATTGCTTCCCCAAACTGACGAGAGTAGAACATGAAAGCATCAACATACGCACCGAGGTCATTCTCACAATCAGCTAACTTTATTTCAGTGGAACCCATAAAATATCTGTACTTTATATTTCTGCTCCTTTCATGGATAACCTTACATTTATCTACTTTAAATTTCATCTGCCAGGTATCAGCCCAGTTGCTAATTAAATCCTATTGTAGCCTCTCCGCTGCTAGATCAGTATCTGCTACATCACGTACCTTGGTGTCATCAGCAAATTTAACCATTTTACTGTATGTATTGACGTCACTATCATTGGCGCAAATTAGGAACAATAGTGGTCCTAAAATTGAACCCTATGGTATCCCACAATGAACGCAGGCCCACTGTGACATTGTGCCTCTAATAACTACCCACTGCTTCCTGTCTGTAAACCAGTTTTTGATCCAGGCTGATACAGTTTGTAAAAACCCTGTAGCTTTGACCTTAAGGACTTCTGGAAATCTAATAATTCAATGAATCTACATGGTGGTGAGTTATTTGTGTTCTCTACTGTGAACACCCATGTACAATAATCATTAAATTCATTTACTATATTAATTTCATTTTCAATTATAAAGCCCTTACTATCCTGTAGATTAGTGATTTCAGCTTTTAGAGCTTTTTTGGAGATAAAACATTGGAAGAAACTTTTAATGTCATACTTGTCATTCATTTTTTAACTCAACCTGTAGACTCCTGCCTTATTTTGAAATCATTAGTTATCTTCCATTTGTGGAAGAGAGCCCTTCTCCCCCGGACTTTATTCTTAATTTCCTTAGTAAACCACCTTGGTTGTAGTTTCCTAGATTTAGTTCTGCTGGTAACAGGTATGAAGTCCTCTTGTCCTTTTAAAAAATTCCCATGCCTCTTCAACCGTTTTGCTATTTAACTTGTTCACAGTTTCTAGTTTCAGTCTCATACCATTAAAGTTTGCCTTCCTCACAATATATTTTTTTCTTTTGGATTTTACTCTTCTGACACGAAAATTAGCCTGAAATTTAACCATGTTATGATCACTACTGTCCAGTGGTTCTAAAACCTCTAATTTTTCAATCCTATCCTGGTTATTAGAAAAAAGAAGATCAAGAATGGCTTCTCCCCTGGTAGGGGTATTAAACTGAGTAAAAAAACAATCCTGTACCACTTCCACCATCTCCAGTTCATTTACAGAAGAGCCAGAGACTGTGTCCCACTGTATCCCTGGTAAATTAAAATCACCCATAACCACCACATCATTTTTATTACTCATAATCCTGATGTCGTCATACAACATTCTGCTTTCCTCTGCAGCTACATTAGGTGTCTATAACAAACACTGACAATTAGGCCATTTGAGTTTTTAGCATTTATTTTAGCATCTGTCATTTCCGTACTGGGCATCTTCCCAGGGCTACGGGGACCTTCAGAATTCATTATGCCCCCCCCCCCCCCCATTATGTACTGGGGATCCCAAAGTGGAGGGGTGGGTTTGGGTCCCATCTAGGATGACTCCTTCTCTTTATCATATTGATTGTTGCGATGAACCAAGGCAGTAGAAAGTGTAACAGGAAGCTTCATCACCATACCAGGTCTGAGGCTTAGAACGGCCATGTCCTCTGCTGGGTCTCACTTTGTCTTTTACCTGCTTGTCATGGTTAAATCAGGCATCGCTTGAGGAAGGCTCATGCTGCACCTCACAGGGGCTTTATAACCTAGGGGTCTCTGAAAAGAAGCACTAAGTACCATTATGTGTGTCCAGAGCCCCTTTGCTGTTTAAAGTGGACACACTAAGAAAACACTCACCCAGCCCCGACTGTGCAGCAGAGTGGCGCAGAGGAAGTGTGCTGGGCCCATAACCCAGAGGTCGATGGATTGAAACCATTCTCTGCTATGTTGTCTCTCTTTTCTTATGCCAAGTTTAAGTGCTTCACAGCAAATTGCTGATCTTTCCTTCATTAAGGCTCTTATCCCCAGTGTTCAGAGGTTTTCAAAGGGGGGTGTTTTGCCCCCCTTTCCTCAGCTCTTCTTTGAAATTCTGCTTCTAAGGTCAGCATCCCAGACACCTTTTCACTGATGCTGATGACACTGATAGAGATGGTGAAACATGGCACCAAGATAGAAGAATGAGTGAAGCACCAAGTACTCTAAAGTGTGTTATGATACCCTTTGCTATTTAAAGTAGAAACACTGAGGAAAGACTCAGCTGGTCATTGTTCTACTACCTGCAAGCCGATCATTAGTGCATCTCCAGCCAACCGCCTCTGCTGTTTTACAAAATTCACAGCTAATCAGCTCAAAAATTTGTCAGACTTTTTCATTTTCTGTTGGCATTTATACCCCTGACCGCTAGATGGCAGTGATGTAATCTATCTTCAGCCATCTGACTCATCCACTCCAACGTAAACAGAGTCAAAAACCAAAATGGCAATGCATGCAGGCACAGCGGCCTGGAGCTTTTCAATGCTACGCTTTTGTTGTGTAATATCTGACAATGTGCTACTGGTTTCTTTGCTTCTAGCACCAGAATTTTTTCTTTATTTTTATTCTTTTTTATTTTTGGTCTATGTATCTTTAGCTTTTATATGTATTTTATCTGTATTTATACTCTGTAAGTGTTAGTCTGTAGTTTTATGCTTACTATGGCGTCTACAGGCTTGCTCCAAATTACATCTCATTGTATTTTCACAGTGACAATAAAAGCATCTCACCTTATCCAAGGTTGGAGGTTGGATAAGGGCGCACCGCTAAAGTTTAGCTTTAGCAAACCTAGCTGTTGTGTTCACTGACTTATTACAACCTTAGAACACTAGGTGGCAGTGTCGAAAGGCAGACACTGTAGAGACGAGAAAGGAAGAAGTGTGATGAGTAGAGTGAGACGAATACGAACATCCGTACTGCTGTGCTACCTTGATGTTTTTGATGTAATGCTTGTTAAGTAAATAGCATTTCGTTTAACAGCATTTGTATATTCTCTGGCCTGGTTATTCGAGTGCTACACTACATTTCTGGCGACGAGTTTTGTGTTTTCACCTCTTCTTTTTTTTGCTGACTCACCATGGCTGGAAACGTGCCTGCACCTCCGATGTTTTTGCCGTGCCCGGGAGAGCCCCCGATACCTTTCGACATGTGGATGCGGATTTTCAAGAACTACCTACTGGTAATTAATGCAACGGGAAATGCTTGGCCTGAAGCGCGCAGGAGAGCTACGCTACTCCACTGTCTCGGAGCCGAGGGACAACGGACTTTCTACTCGCTACCAGATACAGGTGACTCCTTTGACTCTGCTGTCACTGCTTTAGAGAAACATTATACACCTAAAGTAAACGTTGTTGTGGAACGACATACCCTCAGACAGCGAAAACAAGCACCTCACGAGACTATTATACAGTATGCGGCCGTATTGCGTGATCTCGCTTCAAAATGTGGATTTGATGATAAAACCGATGAGATGATCCGTGATCAGCTGATTGAACATGTGAATAACTCAAACATAAGAGAGAGGCTCCTGCTCGAATCGGATCTGACACTGGACAAAACCTTAACACTCGCATCACAAGTAGAATCTGCTGTTCAACAAGCAAAAACAATAGCAGGAAAGGACAGTGTCTCAGTGCAAGCTGTACAACCTCGTTCACAATTCACTAAAAAGAAATACACACAGCACATTCATCCTAATAAGCCATTCAATGCCTCCACTACATCTTCCCGCAGCTGTTTCAGGTGTGGTTCTAACACACATCTGGCTAATTCTTCTCAGTGTCCTGCAGCCAAAGCAACTTGCAAGTCTTGCCATAAAGTTGGACATTTTTCTCGTGTTTGTCGCTCATCCAAGACAAGTGATGTACGTGAGATTCAGCTACCTAAACTGACTGTGCTATACTTAAACAACACTTGCCATGCACCACATACACTTACATGCAAAATCAATATCAGTACTCCTGCTTCTCTTACCAAAGAGCATGAAATGGTTGTTGACACAGGATCAGGAGTATCTATTTTGCCACACCACATCTATGTTCAGTATTTCAATGACACACCACTACTTCCACCTGTTAGTCAGCTAGTGACTTACACAAGGAAGAGAATTCCTGTGCTTGGTTGCCTACAAGTCAAAGTGAGTAGAGGAGTTCTCACTGCCCCAGTTACATTTTACGTGGTGAAGAAGGGCACTTCTCTTTTAGGAAGAGATCTCATGAAAGCCTTAAGCATCTGCATTGAAGGTAACACTACCCTCCCTCCCGTGTTTACCACAAACTCTGCATCTGCTCCCTGTATCCCTACTGCTAGTGCTGTTAGCTGTGTGACTGTTTCAACCGCTTCCTGCATCCCTACTACTCCAGACATTGGTTGTGCACAAAACTTTGTGCATAAGGTGAAAATTGACCCCACTGTTAAACCAGTACGCCAGAAATTACGACGCCTGCCTTTTGCTGTAAGAGCTTCTGTCTCAGCTGAACTTGACCGCTTGCTGAAAGCTGGTGTGATTGAGAAAATTGATGCATCACCTTGGGTTTCGCCTATTGATAAGTTACAGGACGGAAAACTGGTGGAATACGAATGTGCACAGATCTCCGTGAACCAAACAAGGCTGTGGTCACAGATTGCTACCCTCTACCTCATGTGGATGAACTGCTTGCAAATTTACAAGGTGCAAAGCTGTTTTCTACAATCGATCTGGCTAATGCATACTACCAGTTGCCTCTTCATGAAGATAGCAGAGACCTTACAGCATTCATCACACATGATGGTCTGTTCCGATTCTGCAGAATTCCTTATGGCCTCACATCAGCCCCCTCAGCCTTCCAGAAAATGATGGCTGACATTCTCAACGGTCTTCCAGGTGTTCAAAATTATTTGGATGACCTTATTGTCTATGGCAACTCCCCTGTTGAGCATGACCAGAACCTCAACGCTGTCCTCCAAAAGCTGAAGGAGGCTGGATTGGTTCTCAATGAGAACAAATGTCACTTCAGGAAAACCTCCCTACGCTTCCTAGGTCATGTCATTACTGTAGATGGCATTCTTCCTGACCAAGAACACATTAATGCTGTCCTGAAAGCCCCTCCTCCATCTGACGCTGTTGCCCTGAGATCGTTTCTGGGCCTAGTGTCCTGGTATTCAAAGTTTCTGCCTAACTTTGCGACGGTTGTGGCTCCTATGCGTGCCTGTGTCAGTGAAAAAGACACATTTACATGGTCTCCTGCAGCACAAAGCAGCTTTGAGGAAGTTAAGCAACTTCTTGTGGACAGTCCTGCGCTTGCTCTTTTTAACCCTTCTCTACGACCGGTAATTTCCACAGATGCAAGTGACTATGGACTTGGAGCTGTCTTTGCACAAGTACAACCTGATGGCACAGAGAAGCCTGTGGCTTTCGCTTCCCGCACACTGACTGAAACGGAGAGGAAATACTCGACTGTTGAAAAAGAAGCACTTGCTTGTGTGTGGGCTACAGAAAAATGGAGAACATACCTGTGGGGACGTCGTTTTACTCTCCGCACAGATCACCAGGCATTGACAACACTGCTCAGCACAAAGGGAATCGGTCGGGCTGGTATGCGGGTTGCCCGCTGGTCTGCACGCCTGCTATGTTTTGACTATGATGTTGTCTATCGACCAGGCTCCCAGAACTATACGGCTGATTGTCTCTCGCGCCTTCCCCTGCCTGCGCCTCCTGACTCTATTTCAGATTCAGAACCCGAGATGGTGGCACATATTTCTGCTGTCCTAAGCTCCCTTCCAGTGGCTGACTTCAACTCTGCTTGTTCTTCTTGTCCTGAACTGTCAGCCCTGCGCTCACAACTTGAAAGTGGTTGGCCTCCATCGGTTAAATCAGTAAGTGGTGTACTAGCCCTATACTATAAGATCAGAGATGAGCTCTCCGTCAAGGATAACTACATCCCATAACTCATCGTGCCACTCTCCTTACGACACGCACTGATCATGCTTGCACATGAGAGTCATCAAGGAATCGTCCGCACAAAGCAACGTCTGCGCGACCTCTACTGGTGGCCAAAGATGGACTCACAAGTTCAGTCTTGCATTGCTTCATGTATACTCTGCCAGGTTAATGATAAAACAGCTTCTATTCACCCTGCTCCTTTGCAACCAGTCCCGCTGCCTGATGGACCATGGAAGAAACTTGGCCTTGATATTGTTGGACCCTTTAACACTGCAGTTTCTGCTTGAAAACAGGCGGTATTCAGGGCTAACGGGGGTTTATTTGGGACGACAGGACCAGGAAACATTCACCCACGCCGAATCCACAATGACAGACAAAGGGAACAGGTCAGACCAGGACTTAAATACAACGAGACTAAGCAATGAAATCAGACAACGCTGGAAACGATCAGGGAAGCACACGTGGGAATTCAGGGGGCGTGGCACACATGAGGAGCCGACGAGCAGGGCATGACACATACATACATACAAACGCACACCCACTGCCACCCCAGTCTTGTCTCTTAACGCACACGCGTAGGCCTTTTTGGAAAAAACATCAATCACCGCAAGCAGATACTTTAACCCATCATTGTACGTCGCCAGCCCTTGCATGTCGCATAAATCGGCCTGCCACTGACACATGGTTGTCAGTACAAACACTCTGTTCCTGGGGAAATTCTTTTTAACCGGTTTATGTGAATTTGTACATTTGTACATCTTACTTTGAAAAACTTTCATGTTACATTTTAAAACATTTGTACATCTTTCTTTGAAAAACTTTCATGTCACATTTTAAAACATTTGTACATCTTACTTTTAAAAACTTTCATGTTACATTTTAAAACATCTGTACATCTCACTTTGAAAAACTTTCATGTTACGTCTTACAAATATTTGTGTAACTAAAAACTATGGTCAAGTTATATTACCATTCTTTAAAGTTTTTAATGTGTATTTGCAGCATGGTGCTAAATGCAGCTTACTGGTTGCCATTAAATGTAATTAAATAATCATGTACACCTTCTTTAAAATAACAAGACTATATCCTAAATTCTTACACCCCTGCCTGATTCCACAGTTCCTACCCCACACTTATGTGTCCCCCATCCCACCCTTCCATGACTTGTGAGATAAGGAAAGCACACTTCTGCCTGCCTGGTCGGTCATTTCTAGCCACTATTTAGGTTCTTCCTCAAATCGTGTTGCCTAAATGACTTATATCCCACTCATATTAATTTAAAATTTCGCTATAACAAAACAATCCTTATACATTTTAATAAAAAACGTGAACTATATATGTTTGTTTTTTTGATTGAGCAAACTCTTTTGTGTTTTTGTGTGCGTGTCCAATACAACTGTAGTTTGTATCAACTTTTTTTTTTTTTAGTTTGACCTCCAGGGTGTGTGTGTTTGTCCGCATGCGCGTGAATAAACATTTACTGAAAAACGTATTTATTCAAATAACTAAGACTTTATTCTGTCAAAGTTTTTAAAAATGTGCTTAATAGTACCTAACCGGGGGTGCTCCCCCAGAGACAGTTGCTAGTCCATTTATTCTTTTAAAGACTACTGATTCCAATTTGGTGCCATATGCTTTTATCTTGTAGTCTCATTCTCTCAGAGTTTCTCTCAGACTCGCGCAGCACGGCTCTCAGCTCTCCGGCATCGCTCTCTCCGAGTCCTTTGCGGATTATCCAAAGCCGTGGGGACCTTACCACAGTACCGCACCAGACACAGCGTACGCTCACGCTCCATCAGGTAACCCACCCCGCTCAGCCCCGGCGGCGGCGCCCGACAAAAACCCCGACACTCGTAAGCACTCTCCTCAATATAAAATTATAATTTTTAAAATAAATAATAATGAATAATTAAATAAATTAAAATAATAATAAATAAATAAATCCCTCTCCCGTGACGTCACATCGTACCACCACAACCAAGCCCCGCCCACAAGTGAACTTTTGACCCGTGACCTTTGACCCAACCTGTCAATTTGATGGAAGCGGTATCCTCTATCTCTCTCTAGGGACATTTTTCACACAGTCAACAATGACAAGATGCAAACAGCGTGGGCTGCAGTGAACATAAAATAGATGGAGATACAGCTGGTCAGCACGCTCTCTATGGTGCCTCCGTAGAAGGTGCTGAGGATGGGAGAGGAAAGCTCTCTTCATCCGGCGCAGGAAGTGCAAACGCTGCTGAGCCCGTTTAACCGGTGATGTTGTTTGGTGACCAGTCCAGACTGTCAGTTATCTGCACCCCCAGGAATCTGACGCTGCTGACCAACTCCACAGCACTGTTGAGTGCTGAATGATTGGGCTGTTTCCTCCTGAAGTCCATGATCATCTCCTTGGTCTTCTCCACATTCAGGATCAGGCTGTTGTCACTGCACCATCCCACCAGTCTCTTCATCTCCTCTCTACAGGGCAGGTCGTCACTGTTCCTAATGAGACCCACTAATCTACTTTGGATTAAGCCTTCACCTCTCACCCCCCCATCACAGACTAACAATGCAACTTCTTCTCCATCCTGCGCTGCTTGCTGTACTGCATGGAGAAGGTTCGGATGCTGTCCTTCACACTCTCCCACCATTCGGCCACGGAGGGGAAGGTAGGCTTGTCCTTCTGCCACTCGGAGAAGTGATCTAAAAAAAGGTGTCTAAAATCTCTCTCCTCCAGGATCTGCAGGTTCATTTTCCAATAGCCGCCCCCATATACAAGGGCGTCTATGGAGACAGTGGCCTCCACTGCCAGATGGTCAGTGGG
Organism: Brienomyrus brachyistius; assembly: GCF_023856365.1. Lineage (NCBI taxonomy): Eukaryota > Metazoa > Chordata > Actinopteri > Osteoglossiformes > Mormyridae > Brienomyrus > Brienomyrus brachyistius. The sequence goes on from NW_026042347.1 coordinate 788,074, forward strand.
CCACTGTGGGGAGAGGGACACCTTTTTAAAAGCAACGGGGGGTGAAGCTAAAATGTAGTCGATGCGGCTGCTGGCTCCGCGACTATTATGCCAGGTGAAGCCCGGCATGCTGGGGTTGCATGTTTTAAAACCGTCCACAAGTTTAAAGGAACGAATAAAATGGCCTGAGCTGGCATCCTGTCTACCCTCCAACGAGAGCCAGGGCGAGCTGCTCCACCTTGTTCGGAGACCCCTCCTGCATTGGTGTCGCACTCGAAGGGGCCTCCTCCACCTCGACCAGGGCTTCTCCTCCTGCCCCCGTCGCCGGCTGTTCCTGCCCAGTCGTGGGGGCTAGAGCTCCCCCACCATTCTCCGTGCCGACTGCTCTGTTACCCGACAGAGCGTCGGCATATGTAGTCTTTTTCTGTGGGCAGGAACGAGCCAGATGGTCCTCGCCGTTACAGTGTTTGCAGCGACGGGGGCCCTTGCAATCCCTGGCCATGTGCCCCGACTCCAGGCAGTTGCGGCGGCGCAGGTTGGCGCATCCCTCCAGGGTGTGTCCAAAGCTGTGGCACTGCCGGCAGAAGGGAGGCTGTCCAGAATAAAAAATGTATGCCTTATTTCCCTGTAGGTTAAAATAGGCTGGGGGGTGGCTAAAACCGCCTGCCCCATTAGCGTCCGGGCGCAGGCGGGCCTGGAACTGGCGTCGGCCAGTCCAGATCCCCAGCTCATCCCGGATGTCCCTGTGGCCAGGAAGGAGGTCCACATACTTTTTTTTAAAAACAAGCAGACGGACTCGGCGGTAACATGCGGGTTAAAACAGTGGACAGTAATAACCCGCTTGTCGGGCCACCACAGAGGCTCGATGGTATACCGTCTAAGGAGAGGGTGCTGGGCCCCCTCCTTGCTCCGCTCCAGGACCTTGCTGCAGCTGTCATCGGTGGACAAGGTGACCTCAAAGAATTCGAAGGGGCCATTCCGCGGTACGCAAAGAACATCTTCCATACGAAGGCCCAGTGCTTCGAAGGCCACCTCCCGGATGAAGGCCAGCCGGTCGGGGAAGGTGCCCACCTCCCCCTCAGCCCTCCAGCAGAACCGGGCGGTATTCCGCAGGCCCCCGCCTGCTACCAGCCACGGCCCGCTGAAGGGCTTCCTCGATGGTCCGCCGGCCGTTGCCATCCGGGAAGGTCCACCGACGTCGCCGCTGGAGCAGAGTCCTTCCGCCGCCGTGGTCTCGACGTCCGCCGTCCGCCAATCCGGGATGAGTCGAGCAGAGCTAAACTATAAAACCAGCTAAAAATAAAAACACCAGTTCGCCCAGCAGGGCGGCGGACAAGCCACCAGCCACTGCGGGATCCCCAGCCTACTAAAAACAGTAGTAGTTATGACCGACTCGCGTCGCCATAATGAGATTTAGTCGTACTTACGTTAAAAACCAAGGAAGGCACGGGTCGCCCCGTGGCAGCGGCGGTCAAGCCACCTGCTGGTCACGCCTTAGGTTAACCGTGCCTTCCTCTAAAAAACCCGACACAGTCCGTGAAAACCGGTAAAAAGTCAGTAAAATCCACTTGATTTTAGCCAAAAGGCCGAGAAGCGATACCCGCAGACTGCACCCCGCCGACACAAAATCACAATCTAAAAGGCTGAAACACCATGCAAATCAATGCCAACCCAGTACAATAAGAATTTTATTTATCAAACATTTAACAAATAGAACTACCTGCAGAACTATTACCCTTAACACAGGCAAAAGAGCAATTCCACCAGCAAATACAATTATACACCATTAAAATCCAATTACATGGCCAATAAAACAATTAAAATGTTACCTTACATGCATGCCAATAAAAAGTTAAGACAAAAAGAAAAAGTTCAAAAAGGAACATACCCGCAGACTTCCAAACTCTGCACAAGGGTCGGGCTAAAACAGCATCATACACTTTCCTAAAACACATAAAATCAGTAACCTTAGGAATAAAATAGGTCAATCACAAAATAAACAGCACAACAGATAAAATAAAATGTTAATAATGTTAATATTGATGAATATGTGCCAACAGTGATCAACCAAAAAAGTGCTCAGTAAATTCTGTACATGCCATTAAATACAATCCAAACCAAATAAAACACAAGCACAGAAAAAGAAAGCAAACTTACATAAAACCCGAGGTGTCCTTTGTGTGCTTCAGGAAAGCACATCATGTCAACCCTGTAGGATGGATTGTCACCACCTAGACGTACTGGGGCAGCCTAGGATCAAGGCAGTTAGATGGATGTCAGCTTACCTCTGGGGGTAGGTCGTTTAGGTGGATGGCAGCTTATTTCTGTGATCAGGGTGTTTGGGCAAATGTCAGCTTGCCTCTGAGATCAGAGTGTTTAGGTGGAAGCGAGGTTACCTCAGGGGTCAGGGGGCTGGGTCAAAGGCAGCCTACCTCTGGGGTTAGGGCATTTGGGTGGATGTGAGCTTACCTGAGGCGCCTGCGTGTTTGGGTGGACAGCAGCTTGTCTGAGATCAGAGCATTTGGGTGGATGGCAGCCTACCTCTGGGGTTAGGACATTTGCGTGACTGTGAGCCAGGTCATTCTGGACCTGAGGGGTCTGCGTGTTTGGGTAGACCGCAGCTTGCCTCTGCGATCAGGGTGTTTGGGTACATGTCAGCTTACCTCTGGGGTCACAGCGTTTGTGTGTAGGGCAGCTTACTACAGCTAACTCTCAATTAGTTTAACTGAATTTATCCTAAAAAATAATATTCATCTCTATACCTGACACACAAAATACCGTGACTTATATATAATGTGGCATGTTGTAAATGCAACCAGTAATCAGAAGACATGTGAAGACACACAGAAGTGTGACATGTGCTGCACACCAGGGCAATTTCAGAATCCCAAATCAGATCTGTAGTTAACACCAAGCTATGGTAAACCAAGTGGCAACTATATACATGTATGGAAATCACACAACCCGAAAAACATATTAATACACAGGTATGTCTGACTCACTATCAAAAACGATGTAAACTTCTGTAGTAGATTAACAGACACAAAAAACCCAGAGGTACACCAACGAAAACACAGTTTTCCAACTAGCAAGTCGCAATTAACTTCTAAATTATCGAAACCCAGCTACATCGATAAGTACAAAAATTACCACGGAACATACATGTATTAGTTTAATAAAGTTTAAGCAGAAATTATCTAAATAAATCCGGCTTTAGTTTTGTTTGCCGGAGCTCGAACGCCGGACATGTCTTACTAAAAGGGCGCGAAGGGGGCAAAGTAACCATGACAACCGCCTGCGGCTGGCGCCACACAACGTCGTTGACCGCAGTCAGACTCTCGCGTGTTTATGTCTGACCGACTCGCGTCGCCATAATGAGATTTAGTCGTACTTACGTTAAAAAAAAGCTCTTACCAACCTCATTTCACTGTATCCTATGCACAGCAATTTATTTAGCTTTCAACAAACTTAATTTTACAGAACAGAATTTCGGTATTGCCTCATCATGAATATATGATAATAAAAAATTCATTAATTTTCTCTAGTCAACGCACTGAATTACGACGGCCAATATTATGTATTATTTTGACAATAATATAAGTAGATTATTCTTTTACTATATGTAAATTCCTTAATTATATTCCATTGCTACTTTACAAAAGCCTTCAGGAAGTTTGGTGTTTTCATGACAACTAACCAAGTGTCTAACCAGTGTTTACCTGAATAATACAGAAAATTAAATGACACTTGTTAAACTCACCTGGACGTACCTTTTACAGTCGTTTAAACCGTCATGAGCAATGCTGAAATCACTGTTGCAAACAGTTCAGCGCGTAACATTGTCATTATTTTTCATCCTTATTAAACAAGGGCACGTTTTTGTGTAGTCTGTGGTGAAATGCATTTTATATTTTCGTTTTTTGAGACACTCTCCCTCCGCCGTGACGCTCCATGGAACCAATACCTTCGGTTCTCTGGGAGTTAAATAAAGGCCCGCCCGCACTGAAATATGATTGGCTTATATGGCTAAGTAAACCAATCAGGTTTACAATCTAGCACTGGCTACATGAAGAGTCACACATATAGGGATCCACACATACGCACGTTCTCTCTTTCTCTCTATCCCTCTCTCTCTCGCTCATTCCTAGCTCATTTACTTGCTCATTCGTGTGTGCTACTGTCTCGCGTGCATGCTCTTGTTTGCTTGCTCTAGTTTCCAGGATATTTTTTTTTTAATTTAGGGGCATCAGGGAGCCGCTGTCAATATGCGGGAGACTTGGGATGTCTGGATAACTGCTTATTTGTACTATCATGATAACTGATCATTTCCAGGGAGCCGTAAATGTTTACACATATTTATTATTTTATAATATTTCATGTATATTTTCAACTTATTCACACCTTATTGTACCATGCGTCCATGCATACTTTACTGTAAAATCAGACAGATAAACATTTAGAAAAATAATCGATTCTACAACTTAACTTGCAGCTGTCCAATTACACATCCATATTTTATTGCTGCAGATAACTGAGGTAGGTGTGGTATATAACGCTGAAGGTTAGACGTATAGTACAATAACATATGTACAACATGTGGTCATTTCAGTCAGACAAACGTTTAAAGTGGAAAACGAGCTTTATATTTTACCGGCAATTTCCATAGCACGTCCATGGACACTGCCATCTATTGAACAAGTAGGGTTACTGAATCGTGAAATGTTTTTTTAGGACCACTAAAAGAGGATTATCAGTATGAAGGTTTATCAATAAAAATAATTTATTAAAATAAATATTACAGGACTCTCCCTGAAAATAAGGTGTTCTTAGCTTCCAAAGCCAAGGACACATTCTAGTGATTTTCCAGGAGAAAACAATCAATCAGCTCATGTTGAAGCTCACAAGGTGTGGAGAACAAGAAAGACAAGTAAGGGAGAAAGGCAAGGTGCAGAGCATACACAAGCAATGTAGCGGCACATCAGTTATAGTGTATGATTAAAAATACATCATTTCTCACAGTATCAATAGTGGCCCATTGCTCCTACTGTAGCCTCACACCTCCAGGGTTGTGGGTTCAATCTGCACCCCTGCTGTAATAAACAGTGAAATTATCACAGTAACACTGTTTATCAGTAAAATAGTACAATACTGTAGAAAGTAGGGCAATATTTATGAGAACCTTGCCGATAAAATGCTGCAATGCACTGTAATTCAGTACGTAAACTGCAAATAAATAAACTGTAGAATTTACTCAAATTAAATGATGTAATAATTTGCACTCGCTTTTTTGGGTTGAATTTAGTATACGCAATTCTAGGAAATATTTTAAATAAATCAAGTTAAAATCTGGGGTGGCATGGTGGTGCAGGAGTTTAGAATGGCATCACCGGTTCATCAGGTGTGGAGTTTGCATGTTCTCCCCATGTCGTTGGCACTGTTGCCTCGCACCACTGGGACCCGGGTTCGAGTCTCTGCCTGGGTCACATGTGTGTGGAGTTTGCATGTTCTCCCCATGTCGTCGTGGGGTTTCCTCCGGGTACTCTGGTTTCCCCCCACAGTCCAAAAACATGCTGAGGCTAATTGGAGTTGCTAAATTGTGTGAGTGGTGTGTGAGTGTGCCCTGCGATGGGCTGGCCCCCCATCCTGGGTTGTTCCCTGCCTCGTGCCCATTGCATCCGGGATAGGCTCCGGACCCCCCGCGACCCAGTAGGATAAGTGGTTTGGAAAACGGATGGATGGATGGATGCAACAAATACCAGTTACCATGTTCAGAAGGTCAAGTGCACTCACCCTACCCTTTGTTGGCATTAAGTGGATAACATTTGCTGGGTGATACTGTATGACCGGGGGAGGCGTTTGATGATGGGCATCTACTTTGATAATGCTTGGGTAATAGTACCATGTTTTGTTATTTAATATAAATACTTGACTGAACCAGCTTATGTATTTGGTCTTTAAGAAGTTTTTACTGTTGTCTGGTGTGCTGTCATATAACCTGTCTGACAGAAAGCTGTTTCTCCTCTCAGCACTAGGCGAATGGAAAAAGCCGTGAGCTGGGCTGATGACGAGTACTGGGCAGCCTGGGATAAATGGGATGAGGTGATCGAATGGGGAGATGAAGGATCTTCACCTAAAACACCTTCCTCCAACCAGGCTGGCACCAGTAATGGAGACATGGATGCTGGGGCGGTGAAGGAATATTATCAGAATAAAAAGAAAAAGTCAGACTTTAATCAGAAGTCAGAATTCAAACATATGTATTTCTGAGTTGGAGTCAGTCTGATATTAATTGAAACCACAAACTATGTAACACTATGTAAATGATTCTCACTGACTGAGCAACATTGAAATAATTTCTATAATCATGTTTACTATAAAGAGAAATGTTTCTGTGCAACAGGTCAGCAAAAGAAATGGGTGTGCAGAGGCCTAACAGTGAGGATACGTAAATACGGATGACAGTGAACAACAAACCCCACTTCTGCCAACCATAGTTACCCCATCAGTTTGGAGGGAATCAGTGGCTGAGGGGATGAGGAGATCCACTGGGCGGGAGGACCCATTCTCTGTGGCTGAGTACGAGATCCACCACTGGTCCGGAGTGAGATACTGGTCACGAGAGGCAAAGAAGACACCTGTAAATGAAAAATCCATTCTGGACCTTTGTAATGCCCTGCAGTCATTTACTCTCTCTTGGGGGGAAGGCTGACAGGATGTCCAACACCCAGAACCATATTTAAACCTTTAAAATTATAAAATAAGTTCAGTCTGATATTGTGTCAGCCAAATGGTGTCATCAATGTGCATCATAAATATAACACCTAGCTGATGGTGGACCTAAATTTTCCAAATAAACCAGGAATCATATGAATCATGTCAGTGCACTTTGTACTGAATTGCTTTGGTATAGTGATGTATGCAGGGTTTCATCTATTCCCTTACATAGTCATGTGTGACGTATTGCTGTAATGCAAATGTTTTTTTTTTTTTAAACTCCCCATTCATTTGTGTTCCTGCCACTCTATAGCTAAGTACAAACATTGAATGATAAAGGCATAGCGGAAACTCAATGAGCGCATTTGACCGAGATCCATGGATGGATGTCATCTTCTCCTGAACTGTGAGTGATAATGTCTCGGCCCCAAGATGCATTTTACCACAGATCCATTCATGTCACTTTTGCAGGCTTGCTTATAATTTTCTGAGCTTCCATTGTGAGTCAAGTGTCCTGGTCATAAGCTCAGGTCTGCCGGTTGCCCCACTGGCCAAATTCCCACGGCCCTGACTTTCTGAGCTGGATATCGTGGTTTTAAGTCCCATCTGGGGTGATTCTTTTTTTACTTTTCCCAGCTGCCTTCTGCTTTGTGATATAATAAATATTGCAATAAGTTTCATCTTCATTTTCAATTAATCAAACTGTATGAAAACTATATTTGCAGCAATTACAGCTTTGCAGTCCTTTGCCATTAGAGCTGTCCGTTTATGACAATATTAGGGGAAATTTCAATCCTGCTATTCCCAGAGGTGGGACTGGCTTGGTATTTTCTCTGACCTCATGGTGAAGCTGGTCTCACATGAGCTTGATAGGCTGGAGATGTGATGATTCTGTAGGCCAGTCAAGCAGGACAGTTCTCTGGATTCCTCATCTTTCACCAGTGTGCTTTGAATCAGCCTTGCTGCTTGATAGAAGTGCTGACCACAGGGAGTGGCATGAGTTGTAAAACAGAGCGGTAACCTTGCTGGTTCATTGCACCTTGTACTCTGTGTAAATCACCCACCTTACCAGCACCAAAGCAGTCCCATACCGTTTTACTCCCTCTGCCATGCTAGACAGAAGCATGGCAGCTATTCTTTGAAGTTGTGCTTCTAAGGCCAGCATACAAGTTGTATTTTCCCTGTTGCAAAAAACACTGGTAGAGATGGCACAACGAGGCACTGAAGGTTTGAGCCTTTTTAACCATTGTATTGAAAACTGGTTCACTACGCGAAGACAGTGCACATGAGTGACATTTCGTGGTGAAAGTACCACTCCTGATTATATATATATACATGTATGAATGCATTTGACTATGTGTGTGTGTGTGTGTGTGTGTGTGTGTGTGTGTGTGTGTGTGTGTGTGTGCGTGCAAACTGACAGACTGGGAAAATGAATTCAGAAGTTTTGTTTTGCTAAAAGTAAGTTCATTTTTAGAGAAAATTAGTCACAAACGAAAACAAAAGAAACTGATGGATTTTTCTCTCTTTCCTATCAAGTGAAACAATAATAAAAGCAGACTTAGTTATTGAATTTATATAAAGAATAACAAACTATCTGCCATTCTTTACGGTCACTTTTGCCAAGTTTAATGCCCTTTCTTGTCAATGACCATCATGAGCCTGCAAGGTTCTAACAGGTCGAGATGCTCTTCAGCCAAATGGCTGCTTCAATATTAGTTTAAATACTCATGGCCATAGGTGGAAATTAGTGGGAGAACATTTTAAACTGAACTTGAGAAAACACTTTTACACAGCGTGTAGTTAGAGTATGGAACAGTCTTCCTGTTCATGTAGTGCAAGCTAAAACCCTGGGTTCCTTTAAATCAGAGCTAGATAAGATTTAAAAAATTCTGAGCTATTAGTTAAGTTCTCCCCAAACGTGCTTGATGAGCTGAATGGCCTCCTCTCGTTTGTAAATTTCTTATGCTCTTATTATTTTTCAGTCCAAACTTGGTACCTATTTGGAATAATAGATATATTACCCACAGAAATCAGTCCCCGTACCATGAACGTTGGGTAGAGAAGAACATCTGGTCAGCTTTGCATCTATTGGACATCACAGGAAATGTTCTGTTTTTTGAAAACTTTTGTTTAAAACATAATACAGTTTATTAAAAAAGAGTTTGATATTGTTCTAAAATCTATTCCAGCTGCACATTTAATGTTGGTCAGGAACCTTTTAAACAATTCTCCCCTTCTCCTATTTCATAGCCTCCCTCCTCTCCAATACAATGGTATTATTTTATAAGTAGGGTAAATTCCTAAATGAAATTATTAGACATAATATTATTAGACGTTGCTTATGAACTATTTCGTCACCTTTCCAATAAAAATTCAAATCAACCAGTAAACACATTTGCACTAAATATATTTATTATCCAATACCCCCCAAAGTCAGAGTTACACTTTAAAGTATTCAATGCTATATATACCTGTAATTAATTTCTTCATGCTAAGTTTAACTTTGATAATAATACTTGCACCTTTTAAAATAATGACATAGAAACTTTGGACCACTTGTTCTTCTCTTGTTGCTTCTCAACAAGTACAAAATTTCATTTTTTGACTTCCTTTACTTGTAATGATATTATCTTTGGTGTTGTCCTAAATGATGATACGCTTTATCTTTTACTCAATAAAATTATATTGTTGGGAAAATCTATATTCATAAAACAAGTGTCATGCCCGGCTCGTCCACTCCTCCTGTGTGCCACGCCCCCTGATTACCCACGTGTTTTCTCCCGATTGTACCCAGCTGTGTCTAGTTAATTTGCTCAGTCCTGTGTATTTCAGTCCGTGTCTTACCTGAGTCCATTGTCTGTCATTGATGTTAGTTAGCGTTTCATGTCTCCTGCTCCCTGTTTATTTATTAAATCCCTGGTTTACCCTGACTTCCGCCTGTCCGCCTGCTTCCTGCCCGTTCGCCTCGCACGATCGCCGTTCCGTCCGGCTTTGAACATGACAACAAGATTCTTCAAAACTCCTCCAAACTTTTTTTTATCTTCAAAAAAGAACTTTCTCAGTTCTTCACAGCTTTGACGTTAATGAGGAAAAAAAGCTGCAGTGAAACTTTTGCAAAGGATAAGGGGCCAAACTTTTAGTCCGTAGTACGTGGCGATCGTCAGTCGAATTATGCACTGCTTTTTGGAGCTACAAACGTTCCTGTTAACTTTAGGGATAACAAAAGAATGATGTCATGAGATTCACTGTAATAAAATCACTTTCAAATATTAACGAAATGCAACAAATAAGACTTCTTTAATTCTTATACATGTAGTAAACTGACAGACTGAGAAAATGAATTCAGAAGTTTTGTCTTGCTAAAAGTAAATTCTTTTTTAGAGAAAATTAGTCACAAACGAAAACAAAAGAAACTGATGGATTTTTCTCTTTCTCGTATTAAGAGAAACAATAATAAAAGCAGACTTAGTTAGTTATTGAATTTATATAGAGAAAAACAATCTGCCATTCTTTACGGTCCCTTTTGCCAAGTTTAATGCCCTTTCTTGTCAATGACCATCATGAGCCTGGTATCAGTTCACACACACACACACACACACACTCACTCACAACCTCCTAGATGCCACTCTGAGAAGTGTAATGTTTGTGATCGTGGTTAATCTTATGCTACATTAAGGCCCCATAGTTAATGATGGGGATTAAATCAGGCGATGAAGACAGCCAGGTTACAATTTCATCACCTTCCAAGCTGGTTTTAAGGTGATGTCTTTTCTTTGTTTAAGAATTTTCTGTGCCTATTCTTGAAGTTTCAACTTGTGAGCCTTATGCATTGTATTAAGCTGATGTCTGTGTCAAAGTACGCATGAAAGAAAATTAGACTATTTTGCTGGCTTAGGTCCTACAGGCTTGTTGGCTCAGGGTGTCGTGCTCTTAACATCATGGCTGAGCTCTGCATGTCATATGCATGTTCTGCTGCTTGTTTCCTTGTGCCTGTGTGTGTCTGTGTCTGTCAGTGAGTCCTATGATGCACTGACCTTCTTAGCAGAATATTCCACTTCCTTACAGTATGTCCTATTGTGACTCCCCTATGATCCTGTACTGAATATATTATAAAATGCATGGACATAATCAAATGCTACATCTTCCTTAACTATTCATTTAACATTTTTTAAATGATTTATTTTTCCACTTTTACGTTTAGTGGTCACTCCATAAGAGCTGTCCTTTAACGTGCTGCGCAGTGTCCCTGGATGCTTTGCAGTCCACTGCAAGGCTTGGACTTGAGGAGTCAATTCATTATGAAATGACTCCCAGTCTGAGCTGTGAGCTAATGCAGAATAACCAGAAGCCAGGTAGTGACTCTTGGTTGCTGTAGTTGTTCTCTTCTGACCAGGGAGGTGTTCCACTAAGCAGGATTTCTCAGTTAGCGGAGTTAACTTAAGCTAGAAGTCATGATTGTTCAATAGGAATGCTCCTTACCTCTTACTGGACAATTATGAGTGAGCCAGTGTCTTGTTTAAAAAGAGAAAATCTGTATCCATCTTCTGAATTATTCTGAATTATTCTACTCCTAAACAAACAGTTATCCTCAGAGGCAGCATAACATCTTGGCAGCTGCTCAATGCAGCATTGAAAAGCACTACAGAGAGTAATGAGCTCACAGATGTAATGAGCACAGAGCACGCTGCTCTCAGCAGTTGAGGACATAAATTTTTCCCCACAGAATACTCTGCTTGTGTAGTGTTTGTACTTGGCCTGCTACTGAAGGGGCATAAGTGATAATTAAGTGACATGATAATAAAGTGCATTGCTGGGTGTTTCTTTGCCAATCTCGCATGAAACAGTACTGTGATGCAAGACAGGGAGCTCGCACTCCCTCATTCAGAGAAGGGCACAGAGTGCGGCTGTGGAAACCAGCGCATGTGCAAAAAGGGCATCAGAAATTCTCTGCACCCATCGAGACCCATCCTGGCTGACGGGAAAGCATGGCATGCTGCCCATTTGGCCTCAGTACCCAGTGGACTTCCCAAATTTCCAGCCCTGCCAAAGACTGGTCCTGAAGGAACAGTTGAGCTTGGAATGGCCTAAGGAACTGGAAGCTGTGCAGCCAGGGCACACAAACCATCATCGGCTCAAGGACTATGGAACTTCACAGAATTAAACAAAGAAATGAAATGCATGTTCTGACCGTGATTTTCTGGTTAGAAAGAGATACCTTAAAGGAAAAGATAGATTCAGTATAAAATATATAACAGTTGTTCGTAGATCCTCTTACTGTGGTCCTCAGTGAATGGAACATTTCTAATTGTAATTGATTTCTGTTGGAAGCAAAACAGGCAGTTCATAGTGAAAAGGTTGTGCAGTTACAGGAAGGCACAAGCACAATGTTTTTTGTTGAACTTACATTCTATTTTGTCTGGGGTGTAATGACCTTATAGGAAGAAATGTTACAGGTAAGGCGTGTCTTTAATAGAATACAGTGCTGCTGCAGGAAGTAAAGGGGGGATGTTGCGTTCAGTTAGTAATTGTTCTGTTTTCCATATTACTGTATGGAACCTAAAGAGGGTGCTGTAAGGCTGTTTGATTCGACTTCAATTCCTATTCCAAGAGTCAAGAATGGATAGTATATCCCAGGCAGCAGTTTTCCAGATTATCAACTTCAAAAACTAAAAAATATGATAGGAAAAAAGTCTTTGTAAAATTAAGAAGTATATTGAATGACAAGGGGTCTTAATACTTGCATTTCAACCAGTTCACATGTTCACACACCGCTTCATACTTCAATATAGTCAAGCTGAGAAGTAAGGGTTAGGGTTATAATTATCAATAAATAATGTACTTCCCTGTGAAACAATGATGCTGGATGTTTATTTGCATATCATGATATGGTGCAGCCTTTTAATAGGTTTCTGTTTTTCTGTTAATCCTTCATGGTGTTGAATAAGTCAGCAAGCATAAGTGTAAGGCTAGTGAGTGACTGGTGTTTTCGGGGGAGACTCCCTAGAGCTGGAGAGAAATACCTTAAGGCACGGGATGAAAAATCCCAAATCTTCCAGGAAAAATGTCAGCATTATATGTATTTGCCACACAGAACAGAACAAAAAATTCCTTAGGGAATCACACGCCTACCATAGTCACTATACTACTCAGAACGCCTGGCAGCCACCAAATCAAACATAGGAAAAGGTCCGGATTTATAGCGTTAGAATGTGGTAGAGACTAATATCCATAACGTACCATCCTAGAACACACTGTGCTCTAAAATTTAAGCCCAATTAAAATCTGAATATTAAATGAGGAAAATAATTTGATTTGTTCTTCTATCCCAAGTTGTGGTCTAAAAGCAATAAGACCACCATCCATTATACCTGCTTTGGGGAAAATGCACTCCTGTAGCCACTAGGGGAGCTCTCACCTCTTCTGGGAAGTGAATACATGGTTAGTGCCAGGCGCAAATGAATATCTTTGATTTTGCATCCATGTGGTAACTTGTTGAAGTTGTCCGATAGTCAGTAATACATGGTTTAATTATTATGATTGTTTATTTATTACTTTATAACATCTAAAAGAAACTGAAATAGGAAAGCTTATTTTAATTTATGGTCCACTGGATAAACACAGACATTACAGACGGTTTTTGAGTCTAATGCTGAATGTTTTTTGCGATCATTTTTCTGCCTGCATATGCTATGATTGGTGCAGTGAAATTTGAGAATGTGTTTGTGGTCAGTATCATAGCCTCAGACAACAAACCAATGCTGTAGTGTGTCACTGTGTTTACATGTGAGAGGGGTTCCAGTTACATAATGAACTCGTTCTAATTGTTTTGACGGAGCTCGACAAACCTAAAAAATAAATGCTGGTTTTATCAAAAACTATGTCATATAGCTATATTTCAGATTTATTACAGCTAAACACATCTCAGAGCTCCTAGGAACCTCCTTCTCCCTACATTTCCCTCCTTCACACTCTTCCCTCAAATACTGTTACATTTGTCTTTTTTCCACACTCACACCCTGTCTTGATCATACTCTGACTACATGGCATCCATATGCAGGGCAAACTATTTTACAGTCTTATCTAGTATAATAGGACATGAACATTGAATTTGATAGTTATCTTTTATTTACACATTAGGACACAACGCATGAACATGAAGGGATCGTTTGCATTTGCAACCAACACCTCCGCAAACCCCCCTGCGGAATACTGGCCGCGGACAGGGGTGGGAATCCCCAAGCTGGAAGACTGTACTGCGTCATGTTAACATTAGCTAGCTAGTTAGCATGGATACAGAGTGCACCGGGCTAAAACTATAAAGGACGTAAGGTGTGTAATATAGTAAAACACTTACTAACTGGTAATGCACGTTAGCATTACGTTAAATGACAACTTTACCTGTTACTTACCAGAATAGCCTCCTACACGTGCGACGAATGACAGCAGGCAGAAGGCTGCGTGTTTTTCAGAAACACACCGGAGTTAAACTTACGCCGCATTATTTACCGGCACTTCTAACACCAACATTTGCAGCCGTTAACTCATATGTGGTAGTAACACTGAAATTACTTTCTCTGCGTCAAAATAAGGCAACACTGTGATTTTGATACTTTATCATTTATACTTAACTGTACCTTCCTCCCATTCCTCCGTCTCTGCTTATTGACATTTAGGAGAGTCTCAGATATAAATTAACAATTCAAAATTATCAAACAAAGACAGACACAACACTGAAAAGATGACAAAGACACAGTTTGAAAAGTAAATATGTTTTATTGCAAATCTCTTATCTTAACATAGCCTACCTTATCATATGTTAACTTAACCCATCTTATATCTTAACTTAACCTATCTTATTATATTTTAACTTAGCCTATCTTATCATATAACTTAACCTATCTTATCTTATTATATTTCAACTTAGCTTATATTAATATATTTCGTCTTAGCCTATCTTATATTTTAACTTAGCATATCTTATCCTATCGTATCTTATAGCTACATTAACACTTAAACAGTATCTCTTTCCGTTGGGTCCCGCGGGATCCCAGTCCCAATGCAGGGCTCTAACACGGGTATTCTAAGAAAAAGAAAATAAACACTTTACTTAACTTTACTTAAAGCAGTCATATAACTGCATTATACATACCCAATTAATGCCTTATAAATCATTTATAAAAGTATAAAAAACACGGCTGTAAATACTTATACAAAGGCATAACACATAGCTATGCTGATAATGCATTATGAATGCTCTGATCTATATATACACAATAAATATCTTCATAATACATTATATCGGCCATTAATCCATAATAAACAAGGCTATAATGTGTTATGCTTTTTTTGCAAGTGCATTGTGAAGGTGTCAATAATGCAGTTATATTACTGCTTTAAGTCATTTGTAAACCTGAATTCACAACCTTATATTTACTGCCTCTTGCTACTTCTTCTGAAGGGCAGGGGACAGCAGAAGAAGCACCACTTCATCTTCTTCTTCTTGTGGCTCTTCTCAGTATCATCTTCAGAAAGATCTTCGGCATTCACATGGAATGATACTTCTTCTTCACTGTAGATCTTCTCGGCAGCATCGGCATCTTCTTTTGTTTTATCTGTCTTCATCACTTCAGTCTCGTCCTCTTCCTCAGGTCCTTCTTCTGGTATAGTCAGTAGCTGTGATCTGTCTTCAGATGCCACCATACACTGAAACCTGACCAGTGTGGTAGCATCAGCATCTTCTGCCTGCTGGAATACCACATCAGCTTCTTCATTTTCCTCAGGTCCATCTTCCTGTAAAGTCTGCAGCCATATTCTGGCTACATATGCTGCCATGCACTGCCAACTGTCCACTGTGGCAGCATCAGTGTCTTCTGCTTCCTGAAGCTCCTCATCTGTTTCTTCATCTTCCTCAAGGTCTTCCTCCTGGATGGGTTCTAGCCAAGTTCTGCCTACTTGTGACACCACATATTCCACAGCATTCCCTGTACTTCTCCCTCCTTAACCTCCTCCACATTCACTCCCACCTCACATCCATTCTCCTCACCTCCATTTAGCATATCCATCATACTAATACCAGCCTCTGTCCCCTCCATCACAACCCTGGAGGCCTTCCCCTCAAATGTTCCCCACTCTGGTACCTCCACATATTCCTCACTACTCTGCCCCCTTACCTCACCCTCCCCCCGGCTTGTCCGGTCCTTCCTGACTTTCTTTTTTTTGTTAAGGTAGCAAGTTTTATAAATTTCCCAGTCTTCAGATGAAAGGCCGTAATTACTCTGAAGACTTTGAGATGAAATACTAGTGCTGGCTAGCAGTCCATCCTTTCCCACACTCTCCCCTCCCTTACCCAAATCAGTAGACCCCCCCAATCCCCCCTTAACCCCCCCAGCCTGGACAGTGGGGAGTGTCACTGGTGAGAACTCCTCCACACCTTCTCCCCAGTTGATCACTTCATCCCACAGGTTCCAGGCTTCCCAGTGTTGGGTGTTGGTCCATCGATCAGCTCTCTCAATTCGCTCTCTGGGGAATAAACGAGAGATTAACCAGCACTTAAGAGAGATAATAAAATAAATAAAGAGCTGGAAATTCTTCAACCATACAGAAAATACAATTGTTATAATTATTATAATAAATAATTACAGGGGTCACATAGAATAAAAGAAACAGCGAGCAAGATTGCAAAAAAAATCGACTGTAAAATGCACGATACTGTAAGTGCAATAGCATATTAAACAGTAATGTCACCAAATTATAACTAGAATCAAATACGAAACAACTGTGCTCCACATCAAATGAATACCCAGATGAATACTACCAAGAACTGAGTTAACACTAACCAAGCTAAGAATATTTGAAAGTGTTAATCCTGTGTAACAATGTAAATAGATGTAATGATAAACTTAGAAGCATCTAGCCTACTCCGAAAGTAATGGCCCAAATTTTTTTTAACAATTTACCTACCACCCTGTACAGTAGGGGGTCCCAACTTCCGGTCGGTGTTCCGGTACCGTCCGCGCGGAGTATTGCACCGGGCGGCAGACAACCGGGGGTAGAGGAGCCAGCCGTCCCGTTTATTAGGGGATCGCGCCGTTTTGGAAAGAAAGCTGCCCGTATTGATGTACGGAAATACGCCATTAGCCCCGCATGTCCGTATACACCGTCAATCTCCCGCCGCTCGGCGTGGGAACCCCCAAATTATACCGCCGTCTTACCCATCCGTGACACTTTTCTACGACGGAAACCGATCCGCGGACATCGAAAGGTTGGGAAGCCCTACTAAACTAGCATGTTTGAGATGAATTTACTAACCAAATAGTCTGTCATTATTTAAATATTAGCAACCACAGTAGCAATAAAAACCACTGCACTTTAAATGACGTTAAAAAATATGTAATATTAAAAAAATATGTAATGTTTTTTATTGTATTATAGACATTTACTATATGTCATTATAGTATAAAAGGCTAAATAATCGAAGTAGCACAACATCAGTTGAAGAATTCAAAGACATTTTGGAGAGCTAACAAGCTACTCACCTCTGCGCCATTTTCACTCAGAGTTTGTTGTGCTTCAAACGGTAAAGTTTGTTTACGTTGTTTCTATGGAAACTGCTCTGACTCTCCGCTTGACCGTAATATAAAGGCATGTATGCAGTAATTTTCTGATTGCAGATTTGATCCCTATGCAGTAATTGACCACTGACCTCTTGGACCCTCTGGGCTGCCTTCACCTGCATTGAGGCAGCTGTTACATTTGCTGTCATTACATTCAGCCCAAAATATCAAAGTACAGGATTTAAGATTTGAATTAGTAACAGGACCGTGGGAAACAAAACATATATGTTATTGATCCCACGAAGAAAGTTTTCAATTTTCTCCTTCTTTCAGTTCTTAAATAACGTGTCAGTTCTTGCTCTGGTTGGTTGGGATTTACCATTTTAACATTGTAGCAGTTCCTAGGCAATACACAGACAAATTCTTTTTTTTAGGATGGAATTGTTATGTTGTAAACGATTACCTTCACGTTTCAACAAAGGTACTTGCTTTTGATATATAATTTTTTGTACATGTGTACTCTGGTCATACCCCTTGGACATTTGGATGGCATGGAAGGACAGTCACTGCTGTCACCTATACTGTCCCTGTCTGCTTTTCTCATTTAAGTGTTGATACGGCAAAAGAAGATGGACCTTTTGTAGAAATTTCCAGCCAGAGACTTGGTTCCTATATGAAGAGAATATTTTATTTTAATTCAGGCTAAGAAACTACAGAAAACCAGCTCTGCATGTGATCTCCCCTTTACTGCACAAGGAGGGCACACACATCAACAATTAGCAATGCAGCAAAATACAGATGAACAATTTCTCACAGTTTCAGAATAAATCAGATTTCTCTGTAATTCAGAGATTGTCTAAGACTAGATCATTTTCTGCACTTGAACCTAATTTCAAGATAAATGACACCTGGGTCTATTAAAAGAAGGTGATGCTGCCTGACCCACCAACCAAGGCTGGGAGGAAAGGGAGGAATACTAGTCAAAGGAAGGAAGAAAAGCAGCCCACCCTATCTCATGGTCATGGATACAAAAGTCAGGGAGTGTTACGAAGAAGACACCACACTTAAGACCATTGGTTTTATGCACTGAATTACACCAGATAGAGTTTTTGCATTCTAGCTGTGTTACGTAACATTCCTCAGCCTTCATTTGTTTCCACAGAATGCAGGACATAATTTAGGGTGCCAAACAAGACAGCGGAACTGCAGTATAGCCAATTATTTGTTTCAGTAGTTTCATAACAACTCGAACATAAAATGTTTGTTTTTCTTAGATAAAAGTCCAGTTGAAACAGACTTTATTTTTAAATGTTAGATTGGATTTAAGAGATGGAACATGTTGCTTGTGTTAATACTGCTTTGATTTTGAGGATGAAGTCTGAAGTGTAGGTGACGTGTAACAGGTTGTTATTTTACTTTTAACTTATAATTATACAAGATTCTGTTTTCCTTCTTCTGTCTAACCTGATGGGTACAATATCCTTTAAACTTTCCCATGATGCTTTTGTCCTGCATCGCCCCTCCCTCTGTCTTTTCCCCTTTATAAGGGTCCCGACCTCATTTCCTCTTCCCTTTGGTGTATTGCACACATGGGAAGAGGTGAGGATCTAGTGGCAGGGTCCCCCGAGTTAGTAAATCAATTGTATAATTATGACCCATATATATTATATTTGATTTATTATTCATCATAAGCAGGGGATAGAAAACACATAAGTATATACATTGTTTTACTTTGTGCAGAGAGAGCGAGAGGGCCAGAGCATATGAAGTTTACCCCTTTCCTTATTGTTCCCAACAGGTTCAATAAAATCCGGGAACGACAACGGCGTCTGTAATATCCCTTCCTCCTGCACCCCACACACACCTGATAACACCCCAAAACACAATGCAGTGACCGTTTACATAGGTACACTAGTGCGACTTGTAAATATGCCCTTAATTTATGCCTGAAAATGCCTCCCATATAGTGGCTGACCACAAATCATGTGAATGACCCGGAAAGAGTGAGTGTATATATATATATATATATGTATGATGTGCATGTGAGAGACACCATCGGAAGTCTGGTTTCAGTTCCTCAGAGGCACTACTATGGAGGCGCTTACAGTAATAAACTTGCTGACCGCAAAAACTGGCACTATGATGGAAGTTATGCAGAAGTGCAGAGTAGATGGAATAATTTTTGTACCTCAATAAGATTGTATGCCTTTTGCCTGTGTCTCCAGCCAGTGCCGGGGGTGAAACGCGCTTGTAATTATCAGCGGGATAACATTATCGTTTTTTTTATTCTGTGGAAAATGAAAGACCGATTTACTGGCCAGATTTATTTATGAATCATAAACATGTTGTGGGCTATATAAGTAAAGTCAGGGCTCTCAAGTCTTATGCATTGACTGTGAGACACTTGCATTTCAACCAGTTCACATGTTCACACACCGCACCTTATGTTTGTCAAGCTGAGAAGTAAGGGTTAGGGTTATAATTATCAATAAATAATGTACTTCCCTGTGAAACAATGATGCTGGATGTTTATTTGCATATCATGATATGGTGCAGCCTTTTAATAGGTTTCTGTTTTTCTGTTAATCCTTCATGGTGTTGAATAAGTCAGCAAGCATAAGTGTAAGGCTAGTGAGTGACTGGTGTTTTCGGGGGAGACTCCCTAGAGCTGGAGAGAAATACCTTAAGGCACGGGATGAAAAATCCCAAATCTTCCAGGAAAAATGTCAGCATTATATGTATTTGCCACACAGAACAGAACAAAAAATTCCTTAGGGAATCACACGCCTACCATAGTCACTATACTACTCAGAACGCCTGGCAGCCACCAAATCAAACATAGGAAAAGGTCCGGATTTATAGCGTTAGAATGTGGTAGAGACTAATATCCATAACGTACCATCCTAGAACACACTGTGCTCTAAAATTTAAGCCCAATTAAAATCTGAATATTAAATGAGGAAAATAATTTGATTTGTTCTTCTATCCCAAGTTGTGGTCTAAAAGCAATAAGACCACCATCCATTATACCTGCTTTGGGGAAAATGCACTCCTGTAGCCACTAGGGGAGCTCTCACCTCTTCTGGGCCCAGCTAAATAATTATGTTACGCATTCTAACAAGCTTTATTATCTGTGTCAATAAGCCCTGCTTTTACACTAACACTCCTGCTGAGAGGCTAATTTGATTACCAGTCTTGCCCTTGTCATTAGGAACACATGAGAATTTGCGCAGTGCTGTTTCACAGTGGATTCTCACTGGTTTTCCCCAAGACTGGTACGATACATTTTATTCAGTTTCATACCACAGGTATCCAGCTCTTGCAAGAGGGATCAATTGGTTTATACTAGTGCAAGGAAACTATTATTATGATGGTGGGTTATCAAACACAGTAGCTGGCTACCTCAGACATAAGACGCCCATTACGTACCTGTGTATCACCTATATGGGCTTGGAATCTGTATATAAATTGAAATAATTATTCATAGCCCAGATAGCATCATATTATTGTTTCAGCGTTGAAGTATAGTTAAATGCATTGAATTATGGTCAGTGTTAAATTATCAGCATTGAAACTGAATTGATTTTTGGTCATTTTTTCAATATTGAAAAAATAATGGTGGCGAAACCTTGATATAAAGTGACTTTTTCAACATTGAAAATAAGATGCTGAGTTAACATCAATATTATTGAAAATAAAAATGGAAAAATGAATTTATGGGGGGGCGGCATGGTGGTGCAGTGGTTAGCACTGTTGCCTCACACCTCTGGGACCCAGGTTCGAGTCTCCGCCTGGGTCACATGTGTGTGGAGTTTGCATGTTCTCCCCATGTCGTCGTGGGGTTTCCTCCGGGTACTCCGGTTTCCCCCCACAGTCCAAAAACATGCTGAGGCTAATTGGAGTTGCTAAATTGCCCATAGGTGTGCTTGTGTGAGTGAATGGTGTATGAGTGTGCCCTGCGATGGGCTGGCCCCCCATCCTGGGTTGTTCCCTGCCTCGTGCCCATTGCTTCCGGGATGGGCTCCGGACCCCCTGCGACCCAGTAGGATAAGCGGTTTGGAAAATGGATGGATGGATGTTACAGGTAAGGCGTGTGTCATGCCCGGCTCGTCCGCTCCTCGTGTGTGCCACGCCCCCTGATTACCCACATGTATTTCCCTGATCGTCTCCAGCTTTGTCTAGTTACTTTGATTAGTCCTGTGTATTAAGTCCTGGTCTCCCCGGTTTCCCTTGTCCGTCATTGATGTTTGTAGGTGTGCTATGTTTTCCAGTCCTCGTTTGCCCATTAAATCCCTGGTTTTGCCCCGACTTCACCTGTCTGCCTGCCCGCACGATCGCCGCTTCGCCCGACCGCGATCGTGACAGCGTGACTTTTATAGAAGACAGTGCTGCTGCAGGAAGAAGAATACATAAGTAAAGGGGGGATGTTGCGTTCAGTTAGTAATTGTTCTGTTTTCCATATTACTGTATGTCACAAGAGGGTGCTGTAAGGCTGTTTGATTCGACTTCAATTCCTATTCCAAGAGTCAAGAATGGATAGTTGATCCCAGGCAGCAGTTTTCCAGATTATCAACTTCAAAAACTAAAAAATATGATAGGAAAAAAGTCTTTGTAAAATTAAGAAGTATATAATACTATGAATGACAAGGGGTCTTAATACTTTTCATTTAATTTTATTAACTCAATCTTTTGCTGGCAAGTATACCTTTTAAATTATATACATAACAGTACAACTGCATTATTTGTGTTTTGTATGCACACTTCATACAAAGCAAAAGGTTACGGCGGCTACTTCATTAATAGTATTTCTTATTGATACTTTACAATTCCGTTCTATTGCCCAACTCCCAAAGGATCATACATTTTTATTAAAACATAGTAGTCTATGGAAATGTCAATACTAATCATACATTTCAGTGACATAACTAAATAGACATATGTTGACACACAGACACAGATAAAAACAATTAAACTCCCTCTATGTGAAAATGACATGTGACACACGTCCTCAATGTTAAAATCCATGAGTGTAAAAAATGACCATCGTTGCTAATGTTATATCTCAGGTCTCAGATTACTTCTTTAAGTGTCAATTAAACTGAAAAAAAATCACAGAAAAAGGCAAGCTTATTTGCCGACATTTAGTAACCGACAAGCTGATTAAGGAGGACTAAACCTGTACCTGGCTTTCCTGTCAGCTCCTTGGGGATGGCTAATCTTCAAATTTTATTACAAATACTACAACTTTATTTTGTGCCTTGCTTAAAGTAAAATATCTCCAGACTACTAAATACCGCGTTAATGGTGACATTTTTAAACTGATTCGCTTCTTTCGCCTCACTCTCCTCTATGTGACGGGTGGGCGTGGTTGATCTAGCCGGCTCCCGATTGGCGGGTATTCGGTAGCTCCTGTGTCATGTGACTGGTAGTAGTGTAGGCAGCACCGCCATAGATTTGAAACCCTGTGTGCCTCCTTGGGCGATACGCGATGTTGGCATGGTAATTGTGAAATAGAGGATTCATAGATATGACTTAGTGAACCGACTATTTTCGAAACTGCAACAACATGAGGAATGTTAAAACTAGAAAACAGGGAACCACATTTCACAGGTAAAAAAATCTGCGGTACGGTCAAATAAGATACATAACATGTTTACTTGCCTGTGACACTGACGGGATACTAGCATTAGTTTTTGTTGAGAATACTATGAGCAATACTACATAAATTTGGGGGGGGGCAGTAGTGGTGGGCTTGTTTATTTATTCTACATAATTGTAAGATATAAATGCGTTAATTAGTAAAGAAGTTATGGCTAAAAGATCTTTCCATCTACACCCTGACATGTTGCTTGTTTATGTCTAATTATCGCTCCAAGATGGTGGCGCTGCTGACTCGTTGTGGAAAAGCGAGATGAGGCATCTAGGCTTTCAAATTCATGAGCACCACCATGTACTTCGTTTAAATGGGAGGTTCACCCCAAAACTATAAAAAGATATTTTAGAGGGGCCTTAATGCTATCTATTCATCAAAGTTCTGCTGGGAGTTGTTCAGGTTTGGAAATATCAGCCGTAGAAATGTCGGGCTTCTATCGAAGTACACTACTCGTATCACTGCGCATTAGACACAAGCGCGAGCTGTGTGTGGAGTTGGGTAGAAGGAAATAGTTCGTATATTAAACTGCTCGCGACGAAGTCTGTGGATTTTCTTAACCTGTTCCTGATTTCTGGTAAGGGATATTGCTGTTGAATTTTTCAAATACGATGTTCTGGCGCTTTAAGTAGTGAAAGCAAAATTGAATCTTATTATATTGCTTATTCATTAATAAGTACCTATAACATGTATACTGCCCAATGTTTTGATTTAATAAATATTTAAAATTAATAAATATTTCAAAAATACTTCAATATTTAAAATGGTTCATGATTTTCAGGAGCGGTACAGTGGTTAGCATTTCTTTGGGTCCCAGGTTCGAGTCTCCGCATGGGTCACATGTGTGCGGAGTTTGCATGTTCTCCCCATGTCGTCATGAGGTTTCCTCTGGGTACTTTGGTTTCCCCCCACATGCAAAGACATGCTGAGGCTAATTGGACTTGCTAAATTGCCCGTAGGAGAGCATGTGTGAGTGAATGGTGTGTGAGTGTGCCCTGCGATGGGCTGGCCCCCCATCCTGGGTTGATTGATGGATGATTTTCAGGTCACACTGCCCCCTCAGAGCCCACCAATCAGTGACTGTCTCATAGTGTGATGTAATACACAATGTCCGCACCACCCACTTTTCAGTGAGCAGTAAAAAGACACCAGCTTGTCTCAGCGGACAGCGGCTCTTATCAGATAAGGGGAAAAGGACGAGATATCAAAAGTAAAAATAAATATATCACATTTGGTTAACATCAAATGAAAACAGCCCTGCAATAATATATTGGATTCTAGGATATCACCTATCAAAAGGGTGAATCTATTCTAGCAGACCATAAAAATCCAATTATGAACAATTGGTGCTGAAAACCAGGATTGGCAGAATTCACATTACAGCGATTCCCCACTATATCGCGGATTTTCCTCCGACGCCTCACAATTCTCTGCGTATCCCGTACATTGTTTGTGGTCCGATTGTTTTCGTTTTGTTCTAAGCCCTACGATGGAAGACGTTGACCATTCAGGAGAAGGTAAAACTTCTGGATGTGCTTCGGGAAGGAAAGCGTTATGCGGACGGCGTTCGCCATTATGGTTTGAATGAATCAACAGTACGCTACATGAAGAAGGATGAAAAGAATGTGTAAGAGCCATATATGTTTTTATTTTTATATATTCCATTACATATATAGAGAGAAAGTTGTGTGTGTGTATACATATTAAAAATTATTATTTTATTATTATTATTATTATTATTATTATGTTACTCATATCCTTAGCCCGACATTTAACATAGCCCGATATATGTGTTTTAATGAGTTTACATATGTTTAAAGCATGTGGGAGGGGTATTTTAAGGCTTAAACTTAAAAAAAAAATTATATGATCCTTCTGTATCGTGGATTTTCACCTATCGCTGATGGGTCTGGAACGCATCTACTGCGATAGGCGGAGGATCAAATTTACCTTCATGTGGAGTCTTGGCTTTTCACAATGTTTCATTCCTGCTTATAGCTAAGGTTTTTTTTAGCCGTCGTCACTCTAAGGTTGCCCATTAATGGTTTGGAATTGGGAATGTAAAGCTGTTTTGTTAGCATGTCTGCCTTACAATTCCTTTACTGTAAGTCAAGGCCTGCTGGAACTCAATACTGCTTCATGGCGCTTGTATTTACTCTTTATTTTTTATTACATTATGTTTGAGACTAACCCCTTTATCTACCTCTTCCTCCTGTTGAGCTCCATACAGAACTAGTGGAGAAAAGGGGTGCTTGGAGGGGAGACGATATCTCTGGATGCCCACTTAAGAAATATCTACGTTACCTTCCAATACACCTTCCAAACTTAAGTGGATTGAACATGGGTGCTGTTGAATTAATAAAAAAAATGCACTGTATTAAAATTATTTTGTTTATATAACATAAAATTGAACTATAAACATGAAATTTAAACCTGTTTATATATTGACAAAATAATAATTCAGAATTTTGAACCCTCATTGAACAAAATTAAACCTAATATGGACAAATGGAAAGCATTGAAATTATCCTTATGGGGGGAAGGTTAATGTTACTAAAATGGTTGTGGTGCCTCAAGTTAATTATCTCTCTATGATGCTTCCATTTAATATTCCGGAAAGGATATTTGAACAGTACGAGAGTATAGTAAAAGATTTTTGTTGGGAAAGAATAAACCTAGGATTAAAATTACTTCGCCCAGAGACAAGGGAGGTCTAGGATTGCCAGATGTTAGATTATATAGCATGTCATTTGAAATAGCCAAACTCTACTATCACTGGAAGAATGTGAATTCTGATGTGGACTGGATAGCTATCGAGAGCAATTTGGCTTCACTATTTCAACCTCTGCACATTCTGTCACAATGGGGGGACAATATAAGAAACACAAACCCGATAATATCTTTTTCGAGAAATATATGGATCAAAATACATAAGAAGCTTAAAGTATCACATGACATGCAGCCATATTCCTCAATTTGGCACAATCCTCAAATACAAATAGTAAAAAGTATGGAAACAATGGCAACCCAAAGGGGTGAAAACTCTCTGGGATTTATTCGTAAATGGGATGTTTATGTCATAATCAGACTTAAAGAGTAAGTATGATGTAGGAGGAGGAGGGAGTTTTTGGAAGTTTTTGCAACTGAGGCATTGAGTCACGAGTGTTAAAATGCAGAAGATGAATGGTCAAGAATACTTTCTAGAGTGGGGAAATATTTTAGGGAAGTAAAAGCTAAATTTATTCAGTATAAAATTATACACAGATAGTACTGGACACTAGTTAGACTAAATAGAACTGGACTAATTAATACTGATCAGTGTTGGAATTTTAGAAGGCAGGTGGGGGTTTATTTACACATGCTGTGGCAGTGCTCTCAGGTATATCCATTTTGGGGTAGAGTTCTTGGTCTCCTGGACAAATGGCTAGGCTTTACTTTACCCCGCAAACCCGACTCTCTCTGCTAGGAGATAGAGTGGAATTGCCAAAGGTGAATAATAAACAGTTTAAGGCTGTGATGGTGGGACTCAACTGCCATGAGGGTAATATTAAGGCATTTGAAATCCTCAACAATCCCCAATATAAAGGAATGGACCAATGAGATGATTAAGGCAGCTTCATATGAAAAAATGTTGGACAGACTAAATGGGAAACGAGGTATAATGAAAATGTGGGAATGTTTCTAGGGCCATGTTTTTGAAGGATAAATGGCTGGGAGGTTGAACTAGTGATTGGTCATATTGTTTTATAAATGTGAATGGCTGAAGTGTATTATATGAGAGTGCTGTAACTTTTTGGTTTGAAAAATAAGAAAAATTTGAATTACAAAATAAAATGTTCTTAGAAAGTAATTTCATGTAAGAGAGAGATGCAATACCGCTTTCGTCAAAATGACAGGTCGGGTCAAAGGTCACGTTCAAAAGTTCAGTGGGCGGAGCTTATGTTGTAGTGGGTTGAGCTTGGTTGTGTAACTGACGCAATAGCATGTGGATTTAATTATTTATTTAAATATTTTTTTTTGTCTTCTTCCCCGGGGGTTGGTTGTGTAACTGCTGCAATGGTATTTGTATTTAATTATTTATTTATTATTTTAAATGATTGTGGCTTAGGGGGCATGGGTTGGTTGTGTTAGTGATGCAATGGTATTTGGATTTAATTATTTATTATTTTAAATGCTTATTTTAAATGTTTATTATTTTAAAATGATATTGAGGAGAGTGCTTATGAGTGTGTATTATTTTAAAAATGATATTGATGAGAGTGCTTATGAGCGTGTGTTATTTGAATAAGTTATTATTATTATTATTTTGTGGGGCGCGGGCGGGAGTGAGCGTGGCTGGGTTACCTGATGGAGCGCGAGCGTACGGTGTGCGGTAGCGTGGTAAGGTCCCCGGGCTTCGGAGAATCAGCAAAGGACTTATTCACATACTGGTGCGGTAGCGCGGAAAGGTCCGCACGGCTTTGGATAATCCTCGGAGAGAGCGATGCGGGAGAGCTGAGAGGCGTGCTGCTGCGCGAGTCTGAGAGAAACTGTGAGAGACTGTGGGATAAAATGGTAAAGTTGGAGCAAAGAATGAGAGGAGGAGGTGCAGGGTCTATCGTCCAATAAAAACGCTCGGCGCTAGTTTTGACCGTGTGTTTTTTCCTCACGCGAGCGTTTGTATCACATCGGCGTATGGCGCCAATTTGTAAAGGTCATAAGTCGAGACATACATCGAGTCTGTCAATTTGTCCGCCAGTAAATTCTGCAGGGCCGTGCCACCTGGCCATCGAGGCGCCCCCCTACCCGGCCACGCGGGCCATACATCGAGTCTGACACTTTTGCCCTCCAGTAAATTCTGTTTAAAGTTTTGTTTTCACATACGTCCCAAATTACAGATAATTTTCTTACACAGGCACGAGTAGCATCATCAAGGCCGTACCACCTGGTCATACATCAAGTCTGACAATTTGCCCGCCAGTAAATTCTGTTTATAGTTTTGTTTGTCATACATGACCGTGCAGATATGGGGTGACAGAGACAATTAAATTGTATTACGTCGAGCGGGGGGCCTTTTCCTCCTCCTAGAGGCATCATCTTCATCCGTACCACGCCCCCACGAGCAGGCCGTGTAGAATATAGGGAGCTTCGCGCTGCAGGGCCAACTCTATCTTTTCAAAAAATACAGACATGTCTGGGACTTCCGAAATGAAAGATTCAACCTCACCTTCTAAGACTCAACAGGAGCAGGAGGCCATTATGCAGCCTCCGGGGGCTCCCAGGAAGATTCATACGGCACGTAGACGGGTACCTATGATGCGACCGTCGGAAGACCCGAGGGCTATCTGGGAGCTGCCCAACGGGAATAAACTGGTCTGCCTCTTTGACAACGTTGCGGAGGAACTGCGCGTCTTTCAGGTCACCGGAGACGGCCCAGACCCCCCGAAAGACGACCCGTATCTGGTGACTTTTTCCGAAACGGAATGGGGAAACTTGAAGACTGTCGTTACCCCGATGATGGAGGAGAGCACCGACCCCGACCTTGAGGTCGAGACTGGAAGAATGGAGATGCACTATAGAGATGCTCGTAAACAGCGTACCACCATTATGAAGTGGGACGTGACCGGGGAGCTGGACAAGAGAATGGTGAATATATGGCAGTGGCCTAAATGCGACTGTTTTGGCCTGAGAATACCGTTAGTGATTTGGATGCAGATGATTCAAGAAAAGTCTGGTTACTACCAAGCGATGTTTAAGGAGAGTCGGGGAGATGACAAAACCTACGCCGTAAGGACCCCCCTCACCCCCTCACCCACCGTCGCTATATAAAGTGGACTCTGTTACAACCCCTTTTCACAAACATCATGGCAGCAGCAGCAGCAGCAGCAAATTATAGCGACGGTGAAAGCGGGGACAATGAGGCTCCAGCAGCAACCCTGACCTCTGATCCCGGGGAGCTCCTTCCAACCCCCCCATCATCACCGGCCTCTGATCCTGGAGAGGACCCTCCGACGCCTGAGATCTGCACGCTTCTCTCCAGACCGGCTCTCTGCCGTGGGATGTTGGCTTGTATTAAGGCTATGATAGTGGGCCTTTTAACCTCAGTCATCAGGAAGCATCAAGAGAGAAACTGCTACGGTTGTGAAGTGGATCACCCCAGTCAGAGACAACACCCTTGTCTGTTTCCTCCAGGCAGAAATTACTTTTACATACACTTTGACTCTGTGTTGCGTGACCTCTGGACCGATCGGCTGACACCCGCCTTGACCCACGTTCTATCGACCCTGGGCATCCGAGCGGCCGCCGGCAGGTTGGAGGGGGCCGTGGAAGCTATCCTGTACGATCTGCGTGAGGCCCGCAACGGCATGGTGGAAATCACTCGACTGGAACAAGATCTGTTTGAACAGAACCCAGCGTTTAAGCAGATCCTGGAAGAAGAATTTCTGACTCGTTGGGAGGCCCGAGACTAAAACAAAAAGCATCTTGTGATGGGGAACGGTATCAGCAGACCCTTACGGCGGTTTATGTTAAATGTTTTTTTAGAAAAAGTTAGTCCACTATTGTTGCGTGCTATTGATAAAAGTGATTGTCGGGATGATTATGCTTGTTGCTGCTTTCATAGAGTGTTATTTGAGATTTCTCAAGTCGGAGAAAATTATCAGCGGGGGATGGATTTACTTACTCAACTGATGTCAGAGGGTGAAAGACATTCCCCCGAAAGTCTCATACGCGCTTGTCTATCTTGTATTCCTGACAATGAATTTGACTGTAATCACATTTTTGTATTTTACGCTTTAATAGTAGATGTAGTCACCTCTAAATTTCATGATAAGCAGCCTATCGATGTTAATCAGATGCTTTCTACTCTACATACATGTATCGTTGAAAAAGCCACTATATCCACTTTACTGCATGTGACATCGCTAATCTACCTCAACAACTGTCACGGCTGTAACTAAATGTATACCTGCATTTTGAAAATGTAACCTTCACAAATTGTATACCAGCTTTTTTAAAATATATCTTTCACTAATTGCAAAAATAAAAAAAAATTAAAACTTGAATACCGTTGTAATAGTCTTTGTAAAATAACGGGTAAAAATGCTGAGCAGGTTGGCCGAGTGGTTAAGGCGTTGGACTTAAGATCCAATGGACGTATGTCCGCGTGGGTTCGATCCCCACCCCAGCTAAACTCTTTTGTAAAATAATAATAATTAAAAAACAAACTACACAATATGGGTTAAATGTAGAAAAAACACACAAAATTTCACTGATGTTCACTCAGTCTCTTAACAACCCCCATCCACAGTCAGCTATAAAACGCCGCACCCCGCTCTCCCCCCACTCAGTGTGTGAAAAGCATGTCTGTTGCCAAGACTACAGCTCGCGTCTTGAGCAGTTCGTACTATGACCCCAGCCAACCGGGGTCATACGGAGGTGTCTCCAGACTGCAGAGAGCCGTGCAGCAAGATACGGGGAAAAAAGTGGCTGCTGATGACATCAGAGACTGGCTGTCTATGCAAGACAGTTATACTTTACATAAACCGGTTAAAAAGAATTTCCCCAGGAACAGAGTGTTTGTTCCGAGAGCCATGTATCAGTGGCAGGCCGATTTATGCGACATGCAAGGGCTGGCCAAATACAACGAGGGGTTAAAATACCTCCTTACGGTGATTGATGTTTTTTCTAAAAAAGCCTACGCGCGTGCTATAAGAAACAAGACTGGGGAAGCTGTAAAGGAGGCCTTTGATTCTATTTTAACCGAGGGGGGCGTCCCCCTCAAGCTACAGACGGATGCCGGTAAGGAGTTTTTAAATGGGACTTTTCAGAAACTTTTAAAAACTCATAAAATCACCCATTTCACTACGGCTAGTGAACTTAAAGCTTCCATCGTAGAGAGATTTAATCGAACGTTAAAAGAGAGGATGTACAGGTACTTTACGGCTAAAAACACCCGGCGATATGTGGACGTGTTGGACGATCTAATAAAGGGGTACAACCAGTCATTTCACAGCGCTATTAAAATGAAACCTGCCGAGGTCAGGCCCGATAATGCTCATCTAGTATTTGATAATCTATACGGTCCCCTGAAGAAAAAAAGCACACGGCCACGTTTTAAGTTTAACATAGGGGACACTGTGAGAGTCTCCAAGCACAGTCAGATATTTGACAAAAAGTACGAGCAGACATTTACGGACGAGTACTTTGTCATATGCGAACGTGTACCCAGATCCCCACCGGTATATAAATTGAGGGACGTGAGCGGTGAAATACTCGAGGGAACATTTTATGAAGCGGAGCTGCAGAAAGTCAAAATATCTCCGAGACGCGCGTTCAAGGTCGAGAAGGTTATAGGCTCAAAGACCGACAGAAAGGGGAAAAAGTGGATTTTAGTACATTGGCAGGGTTGGCCCTCGAGGTTCGATTCGTATCCACGAATCCAGTGTTGGTGGGAGAGCAGCCTTTATATGTTTCAGAACCAGTCTTTCCAGGCACTTCATAATAATAGGTGTTAATGCCACTGGCCTGTAGTCATTGAGGTTTGTTATTATGGTCTGTTTTGATAATGGCACTATTGTAGAGGTTTTTAATGTATTAAAGATGTTTGTGAAAACCCCAGCCAGCTCCCAGGCACAGTCTCTTAGCACCCGCCCTGGGACGCCATCAGGACCAGCTGCTTTCCGTATGTTGACACTGCGAAGTGTCCGTTCTACATCAGTACTCTGCAGGATGAGCTCCTGCCTGTTGATGGCTGCTGCTGGGGCCGTAACAGTCTCTGTAGCCACCCTCTCATGGCGGCCGAAGAAGTGATCGAGCTCTTCGGCCAAAGGAACACTGTTGCCGGTAGATAAGTTGATACTGCTGTTTTGGTCTGTGATGTGCCGTATCCCTTGCCATCCACGTCTGGGATCGGAGCTGCCGAAGTGGCTCTCAATCCGCCTTCTATAGGTCGCCTTTGCGTCTCTGACGTCCCTCCTCAGCTCCGACCTGGCAATGCTGTATTGTTGTGCGTCACCCGACCTAAAGGCCATGTTACGCCTCTTTAGCAGAAGACAAACATCTTTGGTCATCCATGGCTTGTTGCTGGGAAAGATACAAATTTGTTTTGTGCTGGTGACAATGTCCATGCAGTATTTTATATAGTAAAGATCAGTGGAGGTGTAGGTGTCGATGTTAGCATCTTCGAATATGGACCAGTCAGTGTGGTCAAAACAATCCTGCAGCTGTTCAGATGCTCCCTCTGGCCACCCTCGTCTTACTCTAGGAGCTGGTTTCACCATGTTAATGAGTGGTCTATATGCTGGAGTTACATACAGGGAGATGTGGTCAGACTGGCCCAAATGAGGGAAAGCTGATACTGTAAAACCCTGCTTGATATTACTGTACACATGGTCTGCAGTGTCAGCTCCTCTTGTAGGACACTGAACATGCTGGTACAATTTTGGGAGCACAGTCTTCAGATTCGCTTTGGTTAAAATCACCTGCTATTATACACACCCCTGGCGGATGGGCACTCTGTTGCTTTCTAATAGGAGTTAGCAAGTAGCACAGAGCTATAGCAGTGTTAGCTTGAGGGGGGGTATTAACAGCAGCGATCATAACAACCGAGTATTCCCTTGGTAGGTAAAAGGGGCAACACTTTACAATCCAATACTCCAAGTCCAGGGAGCAATGAGTGTCAGTGATTTTAGCGTCTGTGCACCAGCTGTTATTTGTGTACACACACAGTCCACCTCCTCTGCTCTTACCGGAGTCGATCGCCCTGTTGGCGCGTGTATAGTGCGTCCGGGTAGCTGGATAGCCTCCTCCGGGATTGTCGAACCGAGCCACGTCTCCACAAACACCATAAAATGCCTAAGAACGGGAAGCGCTTTACGGAGTGCTGAGCCGCTGCATGTGCACGCGCCGCCATCTTCGGATATCCTAAGAAATGTGGTTCAGTCGTGTGTAGTCTGTGTGCAGATGAGGAAACAAAGGCACAGTAATAGGAGATAGTTGACTCATATACAGAAATGTGCTTTTGTAGGGGGATCCACACACAGTCACCAGACAGGACAGAGGGGCTCATCTGCTTCTCTCTGACCAAACACCTTTCCTTTTTGTCTTCCCCAAGCCGCTTGTCTTGTACCATGACCTGCAAAACATCCTCTGTAAGTGATGGAGAGTCCATTTTGGCCGGAGGACAGTACGAGAGGGACTGAATGTGGTGGCACTCAAATGGACGAAGGTTCGATCTCTCTGCAAACTCTGCATTACTTCTGTAGATATCCATCTCACACATTGTTTTTTGGTCAGGACCCCATGTCCTTTTAATGACATGTACTGGTGTGCTGGGTGTTATAAAAAACTTTGCCACTGCAAACACTCCATTTGTGTGATCGATACACTGAGTGCGGAGGTGGTTCTGTGCTGTAATGTCCATTTGGATGGGAGTGTGACGTCTTCGCAGATGCATCCGTAGGTTCCTTCTATTAAGGATTTGGCCGCAGTGAGGACACTTCCCTGTGTCCTTTTTCTGCTTTCTTTGGGTGGGGGTGGGGTGGTGGTGCCACTGAGGAGCCAGGGTCAGAGGAACATAAAGAAAGTGAGGAGTGGAGGTTGGCGACTGGGGGAGGGGGGGTGGGACATGCAGTTTCAGAAGCAGTAAAGGAAGGAGCAGCAGAGGCGGGAGGTGGCTGATGCGCTTCCATTGTGGTTGGCTTGGTTTCACTGATGCATTGGGATACAATATATTGTTATGTGGTACATTGGGCGGAGCTTAATTCTCCGCTTCTGACGTCATAAGAGGAAGTGGCGTATCCTTGATTTTGATTGGTCGAGAGTTTATGCCCATATATGGTATTAATACATGCTTATGCCACGTGTTGCCGATAGGGGGGTTTGGGAGATTAAGCTTTAATAGAATAAAAATACATTACATGTATTTTATTAATGTGCTTTTTTGATTACGTTTTTAAGGAATAATAAAACATAGAGCAGGATAATGGCAAGCTAGCGCATACACGTTCAGCGGGGGCGTCCGTCTGGCCCTGTGTTGTTAGTAAGCGCCGCGGCGTATTTTAAAAGAAGAAAGCACCAAAATGTTTTAAAGAAGGAAAACTTTAGGGTTATTTTAAAAGAAAAAGCAGGGTTATTTTAAGCAGACATGCCCGAAAGTAGCAGCAGAAGAGCAAATTTAAACAAGCGCAAGCAAAACCAATAAACATACAGCCGGCGTTTTAAAAGAAGCGATCGCTCATTACATTTAACCAACACAAAAGACTTTAGTTATATTTACCAGGTTGGAGAAAGCATGTAAGCGGCAAACTTTTAGAAGAAATAGGACGAAACGATACCGGAGCTCCGACACATGCGACTACTCTGTTTGAACAACGCGGGGCGGAATGGCCGATCGCTAGTCCGGCGTTTGGCGCATGCGCACCCACGCCGCCTCCCTTTCAAAATGGCGACGCCGGCGGAGCGCCTGTTTTAGCAAATAAAACCCCTATAACCGTAATGTTTTTAAGGAATGAAGCACTTTTCTGCCAATGTGAATAATAAAGTAAAGCGGTCTGTGCATTTTCGACAGCAATAATCAAAGTATAACGCGGTTAATTCTTGTTTAAGCGAGCGCATGCGCGTAGATCCACACAGCATTTCCTTTATTGAGCCAGCTCCTTGCGTCAAGCAACTGTCAAATGGCGAACAATTGTCGCTGGACCAAGAATTCATGCATCTACCTTTGCAATGCAACTACCTTTTTTTTCGGGTCGACAGGCAATACTTGGCAATGCCGTTAGGCAGGGGTTAGCTCATCAGAACAGCAGGATGTTGTGTAGGAACGGCTGAAATTTAGGCAGCAACAAATTCTTTCGTTATAGCGTTATTTTAAATTTGTATGGGTGTGATATGCCATTTATGCAATGAGGTGGAATTAAACAACAGGGTATCCGACTGGTTCCACAAACAGCCGTATCACTAATGTGTTAAACAAAGAATAAAAAACCATTAATTACACATGCTTACGTATAAAATATATAAAAGTTTAAGGACTAAAGCACTCGACAAACAGCCGCAACACTAAACAAGGTGTAAAAACCGATCATTACCACAAATTATAATATTTAAGTATAAAAATAAATAAGTTGAGGACTAAAGCACTCGACAAACTACCCCGTAATAAATTAATGAATAAAATTATTTCAATGTGGCTAAAGTAGACGTACGCGATTATTTAATAGGGGTGCAAAAGCGCATTTTAAAACTGGTAATAACTCGAACGGCGGTAAAGACGGGTCGCTAGCGCCACCCTGTGTCCACAGCATGTGGCCCCCACAGCGAGGAAGGGGGCGGTCCAGCCCCAACCCCTCCCCCCAAAAAAAAAAAAAAAAAAAAAAAGTTTCCCCTATATTAAGGGCGACGTTGTCGACCAAAAATACAGAAGAACTTGAAACGCTATCGATGATCAGCTCACTACGACAAAGATGGAAATGACAAACTGGAGGTATGTTAAATTTCTTTCGTCCATACTTTAAAATTGTTTGAATTGTCACTATTGTGAAAACATTTGCGATTACTTTTGACCAAGAATTTTCCACGGTGTCAAGCCCGAGTAAGCCCCGTGAAGTAGAGGATTGGAATAGCGGTAAGTTAATATCAATGATAAGCAAATCAATGGATTTACTGTTTTTAAAATTGTGGAAAGACTGAAAGTTTATGTTCACTGTCGCAGATAAGGACGCCGACCTGTTAAGCACGCCGACGGTTATTTTCAGAGATAATCGGGAAGGGAATGTCCACGGACAACATAAGCGGAAAAGAACGGATAGTTTTAACGGTACGTGGAACAATACCTGCATCGTGGATTTTTCTGTATGAAATGCTTAAAGACTGATTTTGTCCTTCTCCCCCCAAGACACTGCCGATGATGAATTGTTGATCGCTGAGGCTGAAAAAATTGAAGCGGGTCTAGCGACGGCCGAAACCTCAACCGACGGCGCACAGAGCGAACCTGAAGAACAGTTGGAATCTACGCCGCCGGGTACTCCTACTACAGGGGTCGTGACACCGGACCAAGGGGGCCCAGCAAGCGGTGATCCAGCGACCACATCCCGGGCCTTATCGGGACCCCTGCAGAGGACGCAAGATTGGGATATTGACCAATTAACACCTTGGCAGTGGCCGGTTGCGAGCGCCCTGGACGGCGCTGTATCCCGGGCCGAGAGGCTGAAGGGGCTCAAGGTAGCTTTTTTCCTTTTTCAGGATCAAATGTGTGATTTTTTGGCGGATTTGTCTGATCAGATATAAAGAATAAGCACAGACATGGCAGAAAACTGGCGGCATTGGAGTTTTGACGGGGGTAGAAGCATGCATATAAATGATGACGACGATGGTGAAACGCCGCTGAACCCCGATCTGCTTCGGCTGATTGATGAACTGAATGACGGACCACCGGCTGAAATTAACCCCTACATGCTTGCCTTAATAAATGTTTTAAATGAGAATGGTGCTCATGAAGCTGTTGAGGCTATGGACTATGTTAATATGGGTGACGCTATAGACAATGTAGACGGGTGGTTACCGAATGCTCATGTGTCTATGAATGTGGAAATGGCTGACGACCACGCGGATGACAGCGGACCGGACACCGATGTGCAAATGCTTGACGCTGATGACGGATCGGCCATGTACGCTGAACTGCATCAGATGATTGCTGAACTGAATGGTGAGCAACCGGGTGAATTTGACCCCATTTTACAAAACTTCTTAAATGATTTAAATGATGATGAAGATGGAGCGGCGGTGGACCCTGAAATTATGGACGTTGATAATGTGGAACAACAACATGGTGGGGGTGCCGCTGATGGGGTTGTTAATGTAATACGTAGACCACAGTTTAACAACACCGAAATAAGGCAACGCTTTCATTTTGAGGGGATTGAGCATGATGACATAGATGTCTACAGGGCTGTTATACAGACAGAGCGGGGCCTGGGGATATCATACAGGTGGAACTGCAGGGTGATTCAGTGAATTATAACACAGCCATGCATGTTCGAGGCGAGATCGATCTAAATGATCTGCTATCGATGGTTGACGACCTTACACAGAGTAATACCGAGGTTTTTAGCGATGAAACGCTGGAGCTGGTTGTGCAGATTATTCATAATCGAAATGGTGGGGCAGGCAATCGACAGAAATTAACAAAGCTGTTAAAGTCGGACATTTTGCAAAAGAAGCTCAGGTGTCTTATTGTTTCTGAAAACTCTGGCAATAATCTGTGCTTTGCTTACTGTGTAGTCCGCCTCTTAAACCCTGACATGTCCCATGAGATTGCTGAGATAGAAGCTAAACGTTTGCAGGAATCAGTCGGTCTAACTGATGCCGACATGGTCTCATTCTCAAGCATAGCAGAGTTTGAGCGAATGTTAGGGGTCAAAATCGTGGTGTGGTACCGCTGTGACAAGTCTGACATTTTTAAGAAATTTCAGACGAACCCCGAACCTCGTAATAAAACAATCTTTCTCTACCTTCAAGATCAGCATTATTTCGGTATAAAAAGCTTGAGTGCGTTTTTTGGGGAATCATACGTCTGTGATTACTGTTATGCCTCATTCAGTGTTAAATCAGATCACAAATGTGAGTATTACTGCAATGTATGTCTCAGTCCCGAATGCCATAAGCACCGCAGACAGTACATACATTGTGAGGATTGTGGGTCTTTGTCGTTCGCGGTATTGCTTCGAGCAGCATAAAATGTCAAAACAGCAACTAGGCGGGGGCAGTGTACGCAGCTCATGCGACACTGTCAAGTATTGTGACAAGTGTAACCGACGGTACCCCGTCACTAAAAATAATCGAAAGGGTCATAAATGTAAACCAAATACCAGATGCGCTTTTTGTAAAGAGGACTTGACACCTGATTGTGAGCATCAGTGTTTTATCGAGCCAGTAAAGACTGAGGCCTTGACAGACCGCTATGTATTTTACGACTTTGAATGTAGACAAGATGAGGGAACGCACATTGCTAATTACATCTGCTGCATTGACTTTGAGGGCAATTGTTGGACCGCTAAGGGGGATGGTCGTGTGGCGGAATTTTTCAAAAAGTACCGCAACCGTAAATACAAGGGATACACATTTATAGCGCACAACTCTAAAGGCTATGATAGTTACCTGCTCATGAAATATTTAGTTGAAAATGGCATCACACCCCACATTATCACACAGGGCAGCAAACTGCTCTGTGTGTCAGACGAGGACTTTAGCCAAAGATACATTGACTCCCTCTGCTTTCTGCCCATGAAGCTGAGCGCATTCCCCGCCGCTTTGGGTTTTGAGAGCGAAAAGAAAGGCTATTTCCCACATTTTTGGAACACCGTAGAAAATCAAAATTACGTCGGTCCCTACCCGCCACCAGAGGCATACGGGGTGCAAACCATGATGGAGAAGGAAAAGAGAGAGTTTATGGAGTGGTACGGTACTGTTGCGAGCGAGGTGTTTGACTTTAGAAAAGAAATGGCAGAGTACTGTAAAAATGATGTTGTCATCTTGAGAGAGGGCTGTCTCAGGTTCAGGGGTGAGATTATAAACAGCTGTAATCTAGACCCTTTTCAATGTGTCACCATAGCCTCTGTGTGCATGAAACAATTTTGCATGAGTTTTTTGCCTGAAAATACAGTCGCGCTAACCACTCCAGATAATTACATCAAGCGACAAAAGGCATACTCCACGCCATCTATTCAGTGGCTGGAATACATAGCACATAGCGAAAAACTAGAGATTCAGCACGCGCTCTGTAGAGGGGAGGTGAAAATGGGTCCCTACTACCTCGACGGCTATGCCGAAATCGACGGGGTTCGTACGGCGTACGAATTTTTTTCACGGGTGCCCAGAATGCTTTGATTCTAACACACTGAATCCTGTAACAAAACTGCGTTTTGGGGACATGCATCAGCAGTTTCAGGATAAGATATTTGCCCTTAAACACACGTACAACCTCAATGTACATGTTATTTGGGAACACCAGTGGGACAAACTGAAGGCTGAAAACGCTAATGTACAGGCATTCTTGAGGGAATTTGACTTTCCAGAGCACATCGATCCTTGGGACGCTCTGTTTGGCGGCAGAACTAACGCCCTGCAATTGCACTACAAAGCAGAGGGCGACGAGCGTATAGATTATTACGACTTCACGAGCCTTTACCCCTCTGTCAACAAGTTTAAGGAGTACCCGGTAGGACACCCCGTTGTCATTTACCGCGATTTTGACAGTGTGGAAAACTATTTTGGGTTGATCAAAGCCAAGGTTTACCCACCGAGAGGTCTTTACCTATCGGTTCTGCCTTACAGGTCCGGTGGTAAACTCATGTTCACACTTTGCAGAACATGCTGTGAAACTGAGACGCAGGGGATCTGTAATCATTCAGATGAGCAGAGAGCTCTGAGCGGTACGTGGTGCAGTATCGAAATCAACAAGGCTGTTGAAAAGGGCTACAAAATTGCCAAGATTTACGAGGTCTGGCATTTCCCCGACAGGACA
Organism: Brienomyrus brachyistius; assembly: GCF_023856365.1. Taxonomy (NCBI): domain Eukaryota; kingdom Metazoa; phylum Chordata; class Actinopteri; order Osteoglossiformes; family Mormyridae; genus Brienomyrus; species Brienomyrus brachyistius. The sequence continues at coordinate 827,474 of NW_026042347.1, forward strand.
GACACACTCTTTGCTGACTATATTAACACCCATTTAAAGGGAAAACAGGAGGCTTCGGGCTATCCCTCTTGGGTAAAGAGTGCTGAGGATAAAGAGAGATACATTCAGACCTACTTTGAGAAGGAGGGCATCCGCTTGAACCCCGAAAATATCGGGGTGAACAAAGTGAAACGCCAAATTTCCAAATTGTTTTTAAACAGTCTTTGGGGAAAATTTGGTCAGAGGATAAATCAGTCAAGTACGACGCTCATCAAAGACCCCGATGAGTTTCTCATGTTCATTTTTTCAAAGCTGGTCAATGTGTCTCACTTTTCCTTTTTGAATGACAATGTGGCAATGGTCCAATGGCGGAACATAAAGGTGCTCCCTAACACGCCGCGGCACGTCAACACGTTTATTGCGGCGTTCACTACCGCGTATGCTAGGCTCGAGCTGTACAACCTCATGGACCGCTTGGGGCGGCGTACGCTGTACCATGATACAGACTCTGTCATTTTTGTCAGCAAGCCGGGGGACTGGATGCCACCTTTGGGTGACTTTCTTGGTGAGCTGACAAGCGAGTTGGACCCAGATGACCACATTGTGGAATTTGTTTCAGGGGGTCCCAAAACTTATGGGTACAGAACCGCAAAAAGTAAAACAAACTTGAAAGTTAAGGGAATAACGCTGCACAACACCAATTCGAAAGTTGTCAACATCGCATCCCTCACAGAGTTAGTTCACGATTTTGTGAATAACCCACGTGACCCCCCTCGAGAGATCAGGACATCTACGCAGCAAATCTTGAGGGATAAAAGGGGTTTCCTTTTGAAAACTAAGACAGTCAACAAGTGTTTCATGGTTGTGTACACCAAGCGGCAGCTACTGCCTGACTATTCCACACTGCCTTATGGATTCTAGTGACGGGTTCGACAATAGACTTCAGCACCCATTCTCGTGCATTATATCGGGACCGAGCAACTGTGGCAAGTCTTATTTCATTAAAAGACTGCTTGAGAATGTGGATTGTACATTGTCCAGAGTGCCTGAAAACGTCGTATGGTGCTATTCTTGCTGGCAACCATTGTATGATGATTTGTTGTGCAAAATAAAAAATATAAAATTTGTGGAAGGAATCCCAGAGTCTCTGTGTGACGACGAACTTTTACCATCAAATAAAATTAATTTGATCATCATTGACGACCTTATGGAAAAAGCCAGCGATAACGGCGAGGTGGAAAAAGCTTTTACCAAGTACACGCATCACAGAAATCTAAGCATCATATATCTGGTGCAGAATCTTTGCTTCCAAGGTAAGAAGAGCCGGACCATCAATCTCAACGCTAATTATATTGTATTATTTAAAAACCCCCGAGAAAAATTACAGACGAGTGTATTGGCAAGGCAGATGTACCCGCGGCATTCAAATTTTTTTCTCGAAGCTTTCGAAGACGCTACAAAAGTCCCTTACGGATATCTGTTGGTGGATTTAAAAGCCGTGACACCCGATGACTGTAGGCTCAGAACAGGAATGCTTACGTGCTCAAGAAAAAATAATAATGTCGGAGCGTATAAAAAGAAATTGGAGTGACCTGAAAGCTTTATTTGACAGTAACGCCAGACAGAGAAAGAAAATTTTAAAGACGGCATCTCCGGGTTTGCTGAACACTCTTTGTGAAATAGCTTTGAACTTTGAACTTTTGTCTGGTAGTGTACACCTACATTTTAGAAGCACAAGAAGCATGTACCACCCATGTGCCACCATGACATTTAAGTACTTCAAGAATGACTGCAGGGGGGGGGGGGGGCGCCAGGTAACGCAGGGAGAAGCAGGGAGATCAGACTCACCAGACCTACTGTTCAGCCCCATGTTGCATAGGATCTCCTTGCATCTCTGCTGCTCCACAATCAGCTGAGAATGTTTCCTCTGCCCCTCCTGCACAAAAACAGGCCAAACTCCCTCAGAAAGCTGGAGAATCCTGAAATAAACCCTCCCTGGAAACTTCACCCTATCTATCTATTGCTTTTATAGTAAATTCCCCCCCAAAAAAACTGCACATTCTCCAGGAAAGGTGTGAAGAACAGTCTCTCCCTTGGTTGCCAAAATCTGAAGACTGCTAATCAGACAGGAGTGGCACAGCAGACATAACGCCAGATCACATGGAAAAAGAACCGTGTTGAATCTATTTATCAGTGTTGCAGCTGGTGCTCGTCCCATAGCTGCTGGGATCTTGGACGGCAGCGGAGGAAGGCCGCAGACCTCAAGCTGCCGCTGCAGGGCGTTGACCTCCAGCAGGCAGCTGTCCTGCTTCTGACTGATCAGTTCCAGCTCTCCCTTCTGGATGCTCCTCTTGCTCTGGACGTCCCTGAGTCGGTCAGAGATCTGCTTGTGCTTGTCTCTCTGAAATTAAACAGTGGTCTTATGAGTCCTGAGGGCGGGAATATTGTCGCTGTGGACACAAGCATGTGTACCATTGACATCTGAAAGGAAAACGTGCGTCTCTGGTAGTGCGATTTCAACAGCTGGCTGTTCCTCGTTCCTGAAGGGGAATGCAGTCGGTCGGGGCAAACAGGTGCAGGACGGCCTGGTCCTCACCACAGCCTCCAGCTCCAGCTCCAAGCTCCTCTTCTTGGCCTTAAGCTTGATGATGTCCTCTTGTTCTTGGTTCCTCTGATTCAGCAGCTCCTGTCGCCTCCTCCGCTCCCACTCCATCTTCCTCTGACGCTCCAGCTCCTGCTTAGCAGCCTGCAGGGACACACACATGATCACGACCAAACACACACACACACACACACACACACACACACACACGCGCTAATCACAGGTCGCACACGTTCACACACAAGCTAAACCAATAACCAAATACATGCTGTCAAACCTTCCCAGCCATTCAGAGATGTACATAAACGGAGTTTCACCAGTAAACTAGTTTAATTAGTTATAATGCTGTATTTGCCCAACACAGGGTTACAATAATGAAGTTTTATTAACTTCCAGCCAATTATCACAGGGGGGCCTGGAGTCTATCCAGGACAGCACAGGGCACCAGGCTGGGGGGGTACACCCTGGACGGGATGTCAGCCCATCGCAGGGCACAAAACATGCACTTACACTAGAACCTCGCACTGCAGAGAATTTAAAGGCACCAGACCACCTAAGGGCATGTTTTTGGAGGAAGGCCACACAACACTGGGAGAACATGGAAACTCTCAAAGAGTGGAGGTGGGATTCCAACCCCCAGCTCTGAAAGGTATGAGGCAACAGTGCTGGTGAATCGCCAACAACATTAATTTGCTAAACCCAAATGTGATTGGCTGGGACTGGACCAATGACCAAAGAGCGACTGCCTAACCCCAAGTACAATGCTAGCATTCCATACTAGAAAGACTGACCTCCTTGCGTTCCAGCTCCTTTAAGCGCTCTTCCTCCTTCTGCCATTCCAGCTCGCGTTGCCTCTCCAGCCGCCGCTCCTGCTCCTGTTGCCGCCTCCTCTCCTGCTCCCGCGCCTCCTGCTCACGCCGCTCCTGCTCCTCTCGGGCCTTCTGGGCCCGCCTCTCTTGCTCGCGCCGCTCCTGCTCCTGTAAGACCTGCCGCCGCCTCTCCAGCTCAGCGTTTCCCCGCTGGAAGTTCTCCTTTAGCTTGTCCTCGAACGAAACTGCAAGGAGGGCCATGCACACGCACACGTGGTAACCATGGCAATAGGGGCAGTGACCTTTGACCTCCTGCAATTCAATGTGAATCAGGTGATTCTTTGTAAAGATACTAAGAACGGCACATCACTAATACACACTTGTGTCACCAAAAACATTCACTAGCTGAAGGTGCCTGTCTTTGTGTGTGTGTGTGTGTGTGTGTGTGTGTGTGTAAATCCGTCTGTCCGTTCTACTAATGCTTCTGGGGTGGTTCAACTTGAATTTCTTCAGGGACGATGGTGCGATTCAAAGGAAGCAATTCCCCCTGCTTCCCCGTTCTGCAAAATACAACATGCCTCCGTGTAGGTAGAAGGTGCTAGAACCTGAGACTCTGAGTCAGGCTACACAGGAACAACCACCATACAGCTTCCCGTGCTCACTCATCAGGAGTCCCTTAGCTGGGCTCAGTCGAAGTATCTCAGTGTATGGGGACACTCTCCCTTTCTGTAACAAAGCCTCCTAGCCTGTGATTCCAGATGGGTCAATGTCCAGCCTGACACAGCATATTCAACCCCCCCGCCTTTCCCCATTCATTACATATAACTATGGAAAAAAGTTAGAGACCATAGCACCAATTTTTGTTTCACTCAGTTCTCCTTTATGGGTATGGATCTGTGAATAATGTTTTTTTTTCTTTTGCAAACTGCAGCCTGGTTCTTTCCTGCTTCTCATTAATGAAGGGCTTCTTCCTTGCTTTATGGGACTTCAGCCCTGCTTCTATGAGCCTGTTATGAACTGTCCTAGCAGTGCACCTCACACCTGCACTTAACGTTTCCACCAAGTACAGGTCACTTGAGGTCATGATTCATGAGGCACTGTCGGATAAGTGAACGGGCATCTCAAGCATTGGGAAGTCGTTTCCACCCTTTACCTGGCTGCTTTCTGGCCTTTCTCAGTGTCTCCCGTTTCACCATATTCTTGTACACTTGCGTACTTAGAACCTGGAAGCAACCTGACGCTCAGCGTACCTTTCTGCCAGCAAAACCAGCTTTAAACAAGCAGATTTTTTTTCCAGTATAGAGTGGTCTCAATTTTTTTCCAGAGCTCTATTTACTGCTCTGCCGGGTTCACCGATTGGCCACCGGCGGCGGCTGTCTACCTGACGGAGGGGGGCACCAGGTCCCCGGGAAGCGTGAGGGGCAGCGGCTGTCCGGCCTTCGCCATGTCCACCAGGTGCATAGCCAGGATGAACTCCTCCCCTGTCAGCTGGCCGTCCTTGTCCACATCTGCCAGGTTCCTTGGGAGAACATGTGGGAAGGTCAGTAATCGAACCGGGTGCACAGATGGCGAAGACCAGCATAACTTCACCCAGACCATGAGGGGTCCAATTTAAAAACCAAACTAACCTACAAAAAAATGACAACTTACCCTGAGTTTTGTCCAACTGTAGGCTAATGCAAGTGTTCCAAGCATGTTTAAGGTATGCTAGGCTAGGCTATGAAGTTTGTTAGGTGAGCTGTAATAATAAAATGTATTCTCACCTAACAATATATTTTTTAGCAGTATTTTGAGAGACAGACATATAAAAAACAAAATGCCTTTAAATTTTTTTATTTTTTTTTAAAGCAGTGATTATTGCAGCACATTAAAAACCTGCGACACGCTTCCTATCAGTAGGATCCCATGAGTCACAACTCAGAAGTACAGACCTCCTGCCTCGAGCCGTCGCACCAGCTGCCTGACGCGTGCTAACAGGAACAGACCACTTAAGAAAAGCAACCAGCCCTGGAAATATCATGATGGCTTCTGAAATCAGCGCAGGGTCAATTGGAGCAATTAGAGGTTGTTCAGGGGACCAGCAGAGAAATCACTGCCAATCCGGGGACTTGAACTGTCGACCTTGAGGTTACAGACATATGGTCCTCACCTGTGGAGCCACACACTGCCCGCATAGAGTGGATGCTGAAAGGATTGAGCTACGTAATTTAAGAGGGGCAAATAAACCAAGCGCACCACTGCGGCCGTGAAGAATTCAGTGGACACTCACCAAACAGTGGCTAGCTGAGTCTGAATGAGCTGGGATGAGGCCAGAACGTTCCTGACCTGCACACCTGCAAGGTAGAAAAATGGCGAGGGGAATATGAGCTTCAAGCTGAACGACCTGAAAACTGTGGGGGGGGGAGGGGGGGTTCCCACCAAGAAACCACCATTAACGTACAAAATGTTTCATAATCTAGCTCCCGTCGAACACAGCCTGCAATGTCACTTGTGAGCTGTGACTCATTTAATTACTGGAGTAATTAAATCAACAGCCGGAGCCCTGAGCCTTTTACCAGTGATGCAAAAGTCTGTAATTAATGTGAACTGCTTTCCTATTATTACGAACATGCCTGACGAATCCCTGAACAAGCTTATTACAAATAACATGCTGTGTTTAATTGTCATTAAAAGGTGCTAACTGGGTTCGCTGGGGAACCTGTCAAGTGCAGAGGTGGCATCTGAATAATCTACTCCTTACACATCTCTGTTATGACTGCAACACCCACATTCAGATCATTAAAGGAAAAGCGTTTATGGCTGTTTAATGTCGTCGACACTAGAAACAAAGTTCCTCAGATCAGAGTTGAGTAGAATCAGGTGATGAAACTAGCGTCAAAATAGGCACTGTATAAAAAAGCTACAAGCATTTTAATTATTTCAAAAGTTAGCATGCTAGCCTGTTAGCATGTAAAATGCCTTGGCATGCTCAGATCAGGCTGAAAGGTTTGATCTAGGCGTATAGCAACACCCAGATTCAGAATATGGAGTAATCTCAAAACTTAGCATGTTAGCATATTAGCATCAAAACCAGATGTGTGGGCGTATCTCCGCCTAGGAATCTCGTAGAGACTAGAAACAAAGTTCCTCAGATTAGACATGATGAGAAAAGACATAAAACTAGCATCAAAATGTACAAAAAACTACAATCATGTTAACATATTAGCATCACAACCAGAAGTCGGCATCTCACCAGCCTAGGAATGCCCTAGAGATTAGAAACAAAGATCCTCAGATCCATCTTAATAAGTAGAGTAAAGAAATAAAACTAGCGTCAAAACAGGCTATGTACAGAAAAAACTACAATCATGTTAGCATATTAGCATCAAAACCAGAAGTGGGCGTAACTCACCCTAGGAATGTCGTCGACACTAGAAACAAAGTTCCTCAGATGAGAGTTGATGAGTAGAGTAAAGACATAAAACTAGCATCAAAACAGGCAATGCACAAAAAAACTACAATCATGCTAGCATATTAGCAACAAAACCGGAAGTGGGCGTAACTCACCCTAGGAATGTCGTCGACACTAGAAACAAAGTTCCTCAGATGAGAGTTGATGAGTAGAGTAAAGACATAAAACTAGCATCAAAACAGGCAATGTACAAAAAACTACAATCATGCTAGCATATTAGCATCAAAACCAGAAGTCGGCATCTCACAGCCTAGGAATACCCTAGAGATTAGAAACAAAGTTACTCAGATCCGGCTTGATGAGTAGAATCGAGTGAAGAAATTAGCGTCAAAATAGGCAATGTACCGAAAAAAAAACTACAATCATGTTAGCATATTAGCAACAAAACCGGAAGTGGGCGTAACTCACCCTAGGAATGTCGTCGACACTAGAAACAAAGTTCCTCAGATCAGAGTTGATGAGTAGAGTAAAGACCACTTCCGGTTATCTCACTGCTGATTTCCTGGAGCTGCTAGATTCCCTCAACCTACAACAACAACATGTTGATGTCCCCACACATTCCAGGGGTCACACACTTGACTTGGTGTCAAGTGAGGCCAAGCACAGAGCCCTGTGGGACACCACAGGTGACGTTGTGGATGTGAGATTTTGCGCTGCTAAGGGTGACATGTTCGGTTCTGCCAGTTAGGTATGACGTGAACCAGTTATGAACAGTTCCTGAGAGTCCCATGGTGCATTGCAGGCGGTGAAAGAGGATGTTATGGTCTATTGTGTCAAAAGCAGCTGTCAGGTCAAGGAGGATGAGTATAGAAGGGGAACCAGTATCTGCAGTCATCAGAAGATCATTGGTGACCTTGACCAGGGCTGTTTCTGTGCTATGGCCAGGGCGGAAACCGGACTGAAATTTTTCAAACAGGTTATTCAGTTTGAGGTGATCATGAAGTTGTGCTGCAACTGTTTTTTTTCCAGAACTTTAGAGAGGCATGGAAGATTGGAGATGGGCCCATAGTTAGAGAGAACTTCAGAGTCCATGGTGGGTTTTTTCAATAGAGGTCTGATGACAGCAGTTTTTAAAGTAGAAGGAATATGGCCAGTCAGGAGGGATTGGTTTATGATCCTGGTGATGAGTGGAGAGACGGCAGAGATGTTAACCTTTAGCAGGGCTGAAGGGAAAGGGTCCAGGGAACTGGTAGATGGTTTCATTTTCCTGATGACGTTCTCCACCTCTTCCCGTGTGGTAGCAGAGAAGGAGCAAAGTGGCTGGACCTTCTCAGGTAGTAGGTCGACAGTTGGAGGAGGCAAGATATTCGTGATGGAGAGGTATGAACGGATATTATCAACATTTTGTCTGAAGAAATTAATGTGCATGTTGCACCTCTGCTGTTGCACTGCTGACAGGTTCAGAGGAGAGAAATTTAAGGTCCAGGGCCAGGGCATCTGCATTGATGGTCTTCAGATTTCTGAAATGGATCTGACGTTTTGGTTTGATATGGGGCGGAGAGAAAGGCCAGCTCCATTGACACTACTTTATGGTCCGAGATACCAAGATCATATACCTGTAGATTACTGATGGGGGCGAAGTTTGAAATGACCAAGTCAAGTGTGTGAACCCTGGAATGTGTGGGGACATCAACATGTTGTTGTAGGTTGAGGGAATCTAGCAGCTCCAGGAAATCAGCAGTGAGATAACCGGAAGTGGGCGTATCTCCGCCTAGGAATGTCGTCGACACTAGAAACAAAGTTCCTCAGATCAGAGTTGAGTAGAATCAGGTGATGAAACTAGCGTCAAAATAGGCACTGTATAAAAAAGCTACAAGCATTTTAATTATTTCAAAAGTTAGCATGCTAGCCTGTTAGCATGTAAAATGCCTTGGCATGCTCAGATCAGGCTGAAAGGTTTGATCTAGGCGTATAGCAACACCCAGATTCAGAATATGGAGTAATCTCAAAACTTAGCATGTTAGCATATTAGCATCAAAACCAGATGTGTGGGCGTATCTCCGCCTAGGAATCTCGTAGAGACTAGAAACAAAGTTCCTCAGATTAGACATGATGAGAAAAGACATAAAACTAGCATCAAAATGTACAAAAAACTACAATCATGTTAACATATTAGCATCACAACCAGAAGTCGGCATCTCACCAGCCTAGGAATGCCCTAGAGATTAGAAACAAAGATCCTCAGATCCATCTTAATAAGTAGAGTAAAGAAATAAAACTAGCGTCAAAACAGGCTATGTACAGAAAAAACTACAATCATGTTAGCATATTAGCATCAAAACCAGAAGTGGGCGTAACTCACCCTAGGAATGTCGTCGAGACTAGAAACAAAGTTCCTCAGATGAGAGTTGATGAGTAGAGTAAAGACATTAAACTAGCATCAAAACAGGCAATGCACAAAAAAACTACAATCATGCTAGCATATTAGCAACAAAACCGGAAGTGGGCGTAACTCACCCTAGGAATGTCGTCGACACTAGAAACAAAGTTCCTCAGATGAGAGTTGATGAGTAGAGTAAAGACATAAAACTAGCATCAAAACAGGCAATGTACAAAAAACTACAATCATGCTAGCATATTAGCATCAAAACCAGAAGTCGGCATCTCACAGCCTAGGAATACCCTAGAGATTAGAAACAAAGTTACTCAGATCCGGCTTGATGAGTAGAATCGAGTGAAGAAATTAGCGTCAAAATAGGCAATGTACCGAAAAAAAAACTACAATCATGTTAGCATATTAGCAACAAAACCGGAAGTGGGCGTAACTCACCCTAGGAATGTCGTCGACACTAGAAACAAAGTTCCTCAGATCAGAGTTGATGAGTAGAGTAAAGACCACTTCCGGTTATCTCACTGCTGATTTCCTGGAGCTGCTAGATTCCCTCAACCTACAACAACAACATGTTGATGTCCCCACACATTCCAGGGGTCACACACTTGACTTGGTGTCAAGTGAGGCCAAGCACAGAGCCCTGTGGGACACCACAGGTGACGTTGTGGATGTGAGATTTTGCGCTGCTAAGGGTGACATGTTCGGTTCTGCCAGTTAGGTATGACGTGAACCAGTTATGAACAGTTCCTGAGAGTCCCATGGTGCATTGCAGGCGGTGAAAGAGGATGTTATGGTCTATTGTGTCAAAAGCAGCTGTCAGGTCAAGGAGGATGAGTATAGAAGGGGAACCAGTATCTGCAGTCATCAGAAGATCATTGGTGACCTTGACCAGGGCTGTTTCTGTGCTATGGCCAGGGCGGAAACCGGACTGAAATTTTTCAAACAGGTTATTCAGTTTGAGGTGATCATGAAGTTGTGCTGCAACTGTTTTTTTTCCAGAACTTTAGAGAGGCATGGAAGATTGGAGATGGGCCCATAGTTAGAGAGAACTTCAGAGTCCATGGTGGGTTTTTTCAATAGAGGTCTGATGACAGCAGTTTTTAAAGTAGAAGGAATATGGCCAGTCAGGAGGGATTGGTTTATGATCCTGGTGATGAGTGGAGAGACGGCAGAGATGTTAACCTTTAGCAGGGCTGAAGGGAAAGGGTCCAGGGAACTGGTAGATGGTTTCATTTTCCTGATGACGTTCTCCACCTCTTCCCGTGTGGTAGCAGAGAAGGAGCAAAGTGGCTGGACCTTCTCAGGTAGTAGGTCGACAGTTGGAGGAGGCAAGATATTCGTGATGGAGAGGTATGAACGGATATTATCAACATTTTGTCTGAAGAAATTGATGTGCATGTTGCACCTCTGCTGTTGCACTGCTGACAGGTTCAGAGGAGAGAAATTTAAGGTCCAGGGCCAGGGCATCTGCATTGATGGTCTTCAGATTTCTGAAATGGATCTGACGTTTTGGTTTGATATGGGGCGGAGAGAAAGGCCAGCTCCATTGACACTACTTTATGGTCCGAGATACCAAGATCATATACCTGTAGATTACTGATGGGGGCGAAGTTTGAAATGACCAAGTCAAGTGTGTGAACCCTGGAATGTGTGGGGACATCAACATGTTGTTGTAGGTTGAGGGAATCTAGCAGCTCCAGGAAATCAGCAGTGAGATAACCGGAAGTGGGCGTATCTCCGCCTAGGAATGTCGTCGACACTAGAAACAAAGTTCCTCAGATCAGAGTTGAGTAGAATCAGGTGATGAAACTAGCGTCAAAATAGGCACTGTATAAAAAAGCTACAAGCATTTTAATTATTTCAAAAGTTAGCATGCTAGCCTGTTAGCATGTAAAATGCCTTGGCATGCTCAGATCAGGCTGAAAGGTTTGATCTAGGCGTATAGCAACACCCAGATTCAGAATATGGAGTAATCTCAAAACTTAGCATGTTAGCATATTAGCATCAAAACCAGATGTGTGGGCGTATCTCCGCCTAGGAATCTCGTAGAGACTAGAAACAAAGTTCCTCAGATTAGACATGATGAGAAAAGACATAAAACTAGCATCAAAATGTACAAAAAACTACAATCATGTTAACATATTAGCATCACAACCAGAAGTCGGCATCTCACCAGCCTAGGAATGCCCTAGAGATTAGAAACAAAGATCCTCAGATCCATCTTAATAAGTAGAGTAAAGAAATAAAACTAGCGTCAAAACAGGCTATGTACAGAAAAAACTACAATCATGTTAGCATATTAGCATCAAAACCAGAAGTGGGCGTAACTCACCCTAGGAATGTCGTCGAGACTAGAAACAAAGTTCCTCAGATGAGAGTTGATGAGTAGAGTAAAGACATTAAACTAGCATCAAAACAGGCAATGCACAAAAAAACTACAATCATGCTAGCATATTAGCAACAAAACCGGAAGTGGGCGTAACTCACCCTAGGAATGTCGTCGACACTAGAAACAAAGTTCCTCAGATGAGAGTTGATGAGTAGAGTAAAGACATAAAACTAGCATCAAAACAGGCAATGCCAAGTCATGGAAGGGTGGGATGGGGGACACATAAGTGTGGGGTAGGAACTGTGGAATCAGGCAGGGGTGTAAGAATTTAGGATATAGTCTTGTTATTTTAAAGAAGGTGTACATGATTATTTAATTACATTTAATGGCAACCAGTAAGCTGCATTTAGCACCATGCTGCAAATACACATTAAAAACTTTAAAGAATGGTAATATAACTTGACCATAGTTTTTAGTTACACAAATATTTGTAAGACGTAACATGAAAGTTTTTCAAAGTGAGATGTACAGATGTTTTAAAATGTAACATGAAAGTTTTTAAAAGTAAGATGTACAAATGTTTTAAAATGTGACATGAAAGTTTTTCAAAGAAAGATGTACAAATGTTTTAAAATGTAACATGAAAGTTTTTCAAAGTAAGATGTACAAATGTACAAATTCACATAAACCGGTTAAAAAGAATTTCCCCAGGAACAGAGTGTTTGTACTGACAACCATGTGTCAGTGGCAGGCCGATTTATGCGACATGCAAGGGCTGGCGACGTACAATGATGGGTTAAAGTATCTGCTTGCGGTGATTGATGTTTTTTCCAAAAAGGCCTACGCGTGTGCGTTAAGAGACAAGACTGGGGTGGCAGTGGGTGTGCGTTTGTATGTATGTATGTGTCATGCCCTGCTCGTCGGCTCCTCATGTGTGCCACGCCCCCTGAATTCCCACGTGTGCTTCCCTGATCGTTTCCAGCGTTGTCTGATTTCATTGCTTAGTCTCGTTGTATTTAAGTCCTGGTCTGACCTGTTCCCTTTGTCTGTCATTGTGGATTCGGCGTGGGTGAATGTTTCCTGGTCCTGTCGTCCCAAATAAACCCCCGTTAGCCCTGAATACCGCCTGTTTTCAAGCAGAAACTGCAGTGTTAAAGGGTCCAACAATATCAAGGCCAAGTTTCTTCCATGGTCCATCAGGCAGCGGGACTGGTTGCAAAGGAGCAGGGTGAATAGAAGCTGTTTTATCATTAACCTGGCAGAGTATACATGAAGCAATGCAAGACTGAACTTGTGAGTCCATCTTTGGCCACCAGTAGAGGTCGCGCAGACGTTGCTTTGTGCGGACGATTCCTTGATGACTCTCATGTGCAAGCATGATCAGTGCGTGTCGTAAGGAGAGTGGCACGATGAGTCTTGAGCCTCTGAGGATGTAGTTATCCTTGACGGAGAGCTCATCTCTGATCTTATAGTATAGGGCTAGTACACCACTTACTGATTTAACCGATGGAGGCCAACCACTTTCAAGTTGTGAGCGCAGGGCTGACAGTTCAGGACAAGAAGAACAAGCAGAGTTGAAGTCAGCCACTGGAAGGGAGCTTAGGACAGCAGAAATATGTGCCACCATCTCGGGTTCTGAATCTGAAATAGAGTCAGGAGGCGCAGGCAGGGGAAGGCGCGAGAGACAATCAGCCGTATAGTTCTGGGAGCCTGGTCGATAGACAACATCATAGTCAAAACATAGCAGGCGTGCAGACCAGCGGGCAACCCGCATACCAGCCCGACCGATTCCCTTTGTGCTGAGCAGTGTTGTCAATGCCTGGTGATCTGTGCGGAGAGTAAAACGACGTCCCCACAGGTATGTTCTCCATTTTTCTGTAGCCCACACACAAGCAAGTGCTTCTTTTTCAACAGTCGAGTATTTCCTCTCCGTTTCAGTCAGTGTGCGGGAAGCGAAAGCCACAGGCTTCTCTGTGCCATCAGGTTGTACTTGTGCAAAGACAGCTCCAAGTCCATAGTCACTTGCATCTGTGGAAATTACCGGTCGTAGAGAAGGGTTAAAAAGAGCAAGCGCAGGACTGTCCACAAGAAGTTGCTTAACTTCCTCAAAGCTGCTTTGTGCTGCAGGAGACCATGTAAATGTGTCTTTTTCACTGACACAGGCACGCATAGGAGCCACAACCGTCGCAAAGTTAGGCAGAAACTTTGAATACCAGGACACTAGGCCCAGAAACGATCTCAGGGCAACAGCGTCAGATGGAGGAGGGGCTTTCAGGACAGCATTAATGTGTTCTTGGTCAGGAAGAATGCCATCTACAGTAATGACATGACCTAGGAAGCGTAGGGAGGTTTTCCTGAAGTGACATTTGTTCTCATTGAGAACCAATCCAGCCTCCTTCAGCTTTTGGAGGACAGCGTTGAGGTTCTGGTCATGCTCAACAGGGGAGTTGCCATAGACAATAAGGTCATCCAAATAATTTTGAACACCTGGAAGACCGTTGAGAATGTCAGCCATCATTTTCTGGAAGGCTGAGGGGGCTGATGTGAGGCCATAAGGAATTCTGCAGAATCGGAACAGACCATCATGTGTGATGAATGCTGTAAGGTCTCTGCTATCTTCATGAAGAGGCAACTGGTAGTATGCATTAGCCAGATCGATTGTAGAAAACAGCTTTGCACCTTGTAAATTTGCAAGCAGTTCATCCACATGAGGTAGAGGGTAGCAATCTGTGACCACAGCCTTGTTTGGTTCACGGAGATCTGTGCACATTCGTATTCCACCAGTTTTCCGTCCTGTAACTACAATAGGCGAAACCCAAGGTGATGCATCAATTTTCTCAATCACACCAGCTTTCAGCAAGCGGTCAAGTTCAGCTGAGACAGAAGCTCTTACAGCAAAAGGCAGGCGTCGTAATTTCTGGCGTACTGGTTTAACAGTGGGGTCAATTTTCACCTTATGCACAAAGTTTTGTGCACAACCAATGTCTGGAGTAGTAGGGATGCAGGAAGCGGTTGAAACAGTCACACAGCTAACAGCACAGGGAGCAGATGCAGAGTTTGTGGTAAACACGGGAGGGAGGGTAGTGTTACCTTCAATGCAGATGCTTAAGGCTTTCATGAGATCTCTTCCTAAAAGAGAAGTGCCCTTCTTCACCACGTAAAATGTAACTGGGGCAGTGAGAACTCCTCTACTCACTTTGACTTGTAGGCAACCAAGCACAGGAATTCTCTTCCTTGTGTAAGTCACTAGCTGACTAACAGGTGGAAGTAGTGGTGTGTCATTGAAATACTGAACATAGATGTGGTGTGGCAAAATAGATACTCCTGATCCTGTGTCAACAACCATTTCATGCTCTTTGGTAAGAGAAGCAGGAGTACTGATATTGATTTTGCATGTAAGTGTATGTGGTGCATGGCAAGTGTTGTTTAAGTATAGCACAGTCAGTTTAGGTAGCTGAATCTCACGTACATCACTTGTCTTGGATGAGCGACAAACACGAGAAAAATGTCCAACTTTATGGCAAGACTTGCAAGTTGCTTTGGCTGCAGGACACTGAGAAGAATTAGCCAGATGTGTGTTAGAACCACACCTGAAACAGCTGCGGGAAGATGTAGTGGAGGCATTGAATGGCTTATTAGGATGAATGTGCTGTGTGTATTTCTTTTTAGTGAATTGTGAACGAGGTTGTACAGCTTGCACTGAGACACTGTCCTTTCCTGCTATTGTTTTTGCTTGTTGAACAGCAGATTCTACTTGTGATGCGAGTGTTAAGGTTTTGTCCAGTGTCAGATCCGATTCGAGCAGGAGCCTCTCTCTTATGTTTGAGTTATTCACATGTTCAATCAGCTGATCACGGATCATCTCATCGGTTTTATCATCAAATCCACATTTTGAAGCGAGATCACGCAATACGGCCGCATACTGTATAATAGTCTCGTGAGGTGCTTGTTTTCGCTGTCTGAGGGTATGTCGTTCCACAACAACGTTTACTTTAGGTGTATAATGTTTCTCTAAAGCAGTGACAGCAGAGTCAAAGGAGTCACCTGTATCTGGTAGCGAGTAGAAAGTCCGTTGTCCCTCGGCTCCGAGACAGTGGAGTAGCGTAGCTCTCCTGCGCGCTTCAGGCCAAGCATTTCCCGTTGCATTAATTACCAGTAGGTAGTTCTTGAAAATCCGCATCCACATGTCGAAAGGTATCGGGGGCTCTCCCGGGCACGGCAAAAACATCGGAGGTGCAGGCACGTTTCCAGCCATGGTGAGTCAGCAAAAAAAAGAAGAGGTGAAAACACAAAACTCGTCGCCAGAAATGTAGTGTAGCACTCGAATAACCAGGCCAGAGAATATACAAATGCTGTTAAACGAAATGCTATTTACTTAACAAGCATTACATCAAAAACATCAAGGTAGCACAGCAGTACGGATGTTCGTATTCGTCTCACTCTACTCATCACACTTCTTCCTTTCTCGTCTCTACAGTGTCTGCCTTTCGACACTGCCACCTAGTGTTCTAAGGTTGTAATAAGTCAGTGAACACAACAGCTAGGTTTGCTAAAGCTAAACTTTAGCGGTGCGCCCTTATCCAACCTCCAACCTTGGATAAGGTGAGATGCTTTTATTGTCACTGTGAAAATACAATGAGATGTAATTTGGAGCAAGCCTGTAGACGCCATAGTAAGCATAAAACTACAGACTAACACTTACAGAGTATAAATACAGATAAAATACATATAAAAGCTAAAGATACATAGACCAAAAATAAAAAAGAATAAAAATAAAGAAAAAATTCTGGTGCTAGAAGCAAAGAAACCAGTAGCACATTGTCAGATATTACACAACAAAAGCGTAGCATTGAAAAGCTCCAGGCCGCTGTGCCTGCATGCATTGCCATTTTGGTTTTTGACTCTGTTTACGTTGGAGTGGATGAGTCAGATGGCTGAAGATAGATTACATCACTGCCATCTAGCGGTCAGGGGTATAAATGCCAACAGAAAATGAAAAAGTCTGACAAATTTTTGAGCTGATTAGCTGTGAATTTTGTAAAACAGCAGAGGCGGTTGGCTGGAGATGCACTAATGATCGGCTTGCAGGTAGTAGAACAATGACCAGCTGAGTCTTTCCTCAGTGTTTCTACTTTAAATAGCAAAGGGTATCATAACACACTTTAGAGTACTTGGTGCTTCACTCATTCTTCTATCTTGGTGCCATGTTTCACCATCTCTATCAGTGTCATCAGCATCAGTGAAAAGGTGTCTGGGATGCTGACCTTAGAAGCAGAATTTCAAAGAAGAGCTGAGGAAAGGGGGGCAAAACACCCCCCTTTGAAAACCTCTGAACACTGGGGATAAGAGCCTTAATGAAGGAAAGATCAGCAATTTGCTGTGAAGCACTTAAACTTGGCATAAGAAAAGAGAGACAACATAGCAGAGAATGGTTTCAATCCATCGACCTCTGGGTTATGGGCCCAGCACACTTCCTCTGCGCCACTCTGCTGCACAGTCGGGGCTGGGTGAGTGTTTTCTTAGTGTGTCCACTTTAAACAGCAAAGGGGCTCTGGACACACATAATGGTACTTAGTGCTTCTTTTCAGAGACCCCTAGGTTATAAAGCCCCTGTGAGGTGCAGCATGAGCCTTCCTCAAGCGATGCCTGATTTAACCATGACAAGCAGGTAAAAGACAAAGTGAGACCCAGCAGAGGACATGGCCGTTCTAAGCCTCAGACCTGGTATGGTGATGAAGCTTCCTGTTACACTTTCTACTGCCTTGGTTCATCGCAACAATCAATATGATAAAGAGAAGGAGTCATCCTAGATGGGACCCAGTACGGAAATGACAGATGCTAAAATAAATGCTAAAAACTCAAATGGCCTAATTGTCAGTGTTTGTTATAGACACCTAATGTAGCTGCAGAGGAAAGCAGAATGTTGTATGACGACATCAGGATTATGAGTAATAAAAATGATGTGGTGGTTATGGGTGATTTTAATTTACCAGGGATACAGTGGGACACAGTCTCTGGCTCTTCTGTAAATGAACTGGAGATGGTGGAAGTGGTACAGGATTGTTTTTTTACTCAGTTTAATACCCCTACCAGGGGAGAAGCCATTCTTGATCTTCTTTTTTCTAATAACCAGGATAGGATTGAAAAATTAGAGGTTTTAGAACCACTGGACAGTAGTGATCATAACATGGTTAAATTTCAGGCTAATTTTCGTGTCAGAAGAGTAAAATCCAAAAGAAAAAAATATATTGTGAGGAAGGCAAACTTTAATGGTATGAGACTGAAACTAGAAACTGTGAACAAGTTAAATAGCAAAACGGTTGAAGAGGCATGGGAATTTTTTAAAAGGACAAGAGGACTTCATACCTGTTACCAGCAGAACTAAATCTAGGAAACTACAACCAAGGTGGTTTACTAAGGAAATTAAGAATAAAGTCCGGGGGAGAAGGGCTCTCTTCCACAAATGGAAGATAACTAATGATTTCAAAATAAGGCAGGAGTCTACAGGTTGAGTTAAAAAATGAATGACAAGTATGACATTAAAAGTTTCTTCCAATGTTTTATCTCCAAAAAAGCTCTAAAAGCTGAAATCACTAATCTACAGGATAGTAAGGGCTTTATAATTGAAAATGAAATTAATATAGTAAATGAATTTAATGATTATTGTACATGGGTGTTCACAGTAGAGAACACAAATAACTCACCACCATGTAGATTCATTGAATTATTAGATTTCCAGAAGTCCTTAAGGTCAAAGCTACAGGGTTTTTACAAACTGTATCAGCCTGGATCAAAAACTGGTTTACAGACAGGAAGCAGTGGGTAGTTATTAGAGGCACAATGTCACAGTGGGCCTGCGTTCATTGTGGGATACCATAGGGTTCAATTTTAGGACCACTATTGTTCCTAATTTGCGCCAATGATAGTGACGTCAATACATACAGTAAAATGGTTAAATTTGCTGATGACACCAAGGTACGTGATGTAGCAGATACTGATCTAGCAGCGGAGAGGCTACAATAGGATTTAATTAGCAACTGGGCTGATACCTGGCAGATGAAATTTAAAGTAGATAAATGTAAGGTTATCCATGAAAGGAGCAGAAATATAAAGTACAGATATTTTATGGGTTCCACTGAAATAAAGTTAGCTGATTGTGAGAATGACCTCGGTGCGTATGTTGATGCTTTCATGTTCTACTCTCGTCAGTTTGGGGAAGCAATTAAAAAGGCCAATAGGATGTTAGGTTACATCTCTAGGTGTGTGTAGTTTAAGTTAAGGGAGGTGATGCTACAATTATACTGTACAATTCCTTGGTAAGACCCCACCTAGAATATTGTGTGCAGGTTTGGTCACCATACCTTAAAAAGGACATTGCTGCCTTGGAAAGGGTGCAACGTAGGGCTACAAGAATGATTCCTGGTCTTAGAGGAATGTCTTATGAGGAGAGGTTAGCTGAACTGAATCTGTTCAACCTCTAGGAAAGAAGACTAATGGGGGACATGATTCAGGTATATAGGATTCTAACAGGTCTGGATGCTGTTCAGCCAAATGGCTATTTCAATATTAGTTTATATATTAGAACTTGTGGCCATAGGGGGAAATTAGCGGCAGGACATTTTAAAATGTATTTGTGAAAGCACTTCTTTACACAGCGTGTAGTTGGAGTATGGAATAGTCTTCCTGCTAGTGTAGCCCAAGGTAAAACCCTGGGTTTCTTTAAATCAGAGCTACAGTAGATAAGATTTTAACAACTCTGAGCTATTAGGTAAGTTCTGCCCAGACGAGCTTGATAGGCCGAATGGCCTCCTCTCGTCTGTAAATTTCCTATGTATCCCAGGTGCCCAGTCCAGCTCTGTCCCTGGCTCAGAAGACCAGTGCCTCTTCCATTAGGCCACTGGAGCAACAGGCAGACTTGTGCTTATGACTGGCACAGTTTGCTCAAAATGGAAGCTCAGTAAGCCTTCTGCAAAACTTACATGAATGGAGCTGAATAATACATGCTAAGGAGAGCATGACAGCCATTCAGGCATCTCACTCAAGTGAAGTCAGCGAGTTTCCGCTATGCCTCTTGCCTTTATAGCTGGTAATACAGTGGAATCTATATACAGTGATCACATCTGTCTGGGTGAAATTGATCGCTATAAGCCGATGACCATTATAACCGATTTTTTCCCTTTTTCTTCATGTCTCAGGCAGATTAACATCTGACATTTGTATATGTATTACATGGATATAAGGTAATACAATAGACAGTGTCGCTATTTACAGATTTTTTTGACAATGTACAGTACAGCTGTTTCAAATGCTTTTCAAATTACGATACTGTACTGAACTGTGTATAATTCCAATACGCTATCATACTGTAGTGCCGGCAGCATCTGCATGTCCCAGTGAGCGCGTGTGTATAGCCCTGTGTATGTCTTGTATATAGCCCCTGTTTGTAGTTTGTGCTGTGTATTGGGTTGTCACCTGTGCCTTTAACTGTGGCTGTCCTCGGTTCTTGCCTGATCCTCGGATCTCTTAGCCATTGTGTAATTACTCGCCGTGTGTGTGCCTTACCATCCTTAGTGTAACTTGTCATTCATGGTCATCATGTTATTGTTGTTTGTTGTGCAGTTCCTTTATGGAATAATATAAGGAAACACTTGTGTCAGTCTGCCTCTCGTCAGTTTCATTCACCGCTGCCTCGATTCCTCGCTCTGCTCAGCAGACCCTTTCAATCTTTTGCTGTAGCGCGTTGCACAGATACAGCTGGTAACGTGTCCTTCAAAGCTCACAGTACCTCCTGTCCTTTTTCTAAAGACTCTTACCTACAATACTGAGCAAAAGTCTTGGGCCGCCAAAGAAAATGTTTAATGCTGTTCGTCCGAGTAGTAATTACATAATTGATCAGAAAAAGGACTATTTAACATTAGAATATATGCAAATTAAACTCAGTAGGATAAGCGGTTTGGAAAATGGATGGATGGAAATTAAAAGAAACACAATTTAAACTCACAAGTATTTCTTCTGTTCTCCAAAACGCTACTGATGCCTTTTTGGGTGGTGAGATAAACACCTCTTCAGTTCCCAAACATCTCCTCAGGGGCACCTCAGCCGTTCCACGTACAGTATTATGTAAACTTCACCACCAGCTCATTTTACTCATTAATTTAATAAGTTAACAAAAGTCAAAGAGGTACTAATTAGCCATAAGAGGTGTGATAGTGGTCAAGTCAAAAAATAGCTGTATGCATGGGGTGGGACTGCAGATACTGTGGTGACTGTCGGAGAGGCTGTGAAATGACAGAGCTGCCATGTTCTGACAGACATCATTTTATAGTTCTACACCAACATGAAGATCATTTGAACATCATCCTCTTTGACAGCTCAAGACTTTTACACAGTCCTGTATGAAGAGGAGAACATTCTGTGCCCAAAATTACTACTAAACAGTCAAATACGTAGAAAGTTGAGCCACTGCAGAAGTCTAGTGTAATAGAGCCAAAATGCTCTACAGGTAAAAGGCTCACACTGAAGTCATCACACTGACAAAGGAGAATTGTTAGACTGACTTTAAGAAATTTCTTCAAGTGGGAGCACGCAAATGAATTACTATACATATGACCAGGGGGCACATAACTGATTTTAGAAGAAACAGCGTCTTTGAAAGATAAAGTGGAAAAACCGGCAGACAATCCACATGGTTTAATGATCACACAGGTTCTTACAAACAGGAGTGCTGCAGACTGGAGAGCAGATGGGAATCCACAGGTTTAGAAGTGTTCAGGTGCCACGGACCAACAGCCTGCAACAATAAAAGTAAGCCCTTTATAGGGCTCATCCAGCCTATTACTCTGACCGTATTCATTGCAATAGAAATAACCCTCGCTACCTTTTTAAAACAACTTGAGACAAACAGTTGTGCTAACAGTGTTGATCTTTGCAAATATGTTGTTATCGGCAATAATGTTCTCGTGGATTTCTCTCCGCCTTACACTGTTATTGGCGATCACCATCTGCACCACAGCATCCTCCTGCTGCGGTGTCAAAATTCTTCCTCTCCCTCCTGTGGGAGGTAAACCCTGGATCCTACAGTATTGGGTTACAGTAAAAACAAACGTGCTCCAGAGCATGTGAGCGGAGCGTGAGCGAGGAGTGGAGCAGGCGGAATTTGTTCAGAGCGCGGAGCGGTTTTTTTAATTAAGGCTGGAGCAGTCGCTCTGTCTCGCTCCAATTTCGCTCCCATACCGCTCACACTACGACTCTGAGGCGTGCCCAAATCTACCCAGAATTCATCTGTACAATTATCAAGACCGTTACACAAATTGGCTGAGATGGTATTTGTTAAGTATTTCATAAAGGAAACTGATGGATCATACAAGTGTACTATTCTTATGAAACGTATAGATGACAATATTGTAGAGCAAGAACAACAATGCGGTGAAATTGTTTTAGTGAGTAAAGATTCACTTTGGAATCACTTTTCACAGAAACATGAAAGTGTGCTACATCCAGCCCATCGCAGGGCACACTTACACACACTATTCACTCACGCATGCACTCCTACGGGCAATTTAGCAAGCCAAATTATCCCCAACACGTTTTTGGACTGTGGAGGGAAACCAGAGTACCTGGAGGAAACCCCACGACGACATGCGGAGAACATGCAAACTCCACACATGTAACCCAGGCGGAGACTTGAACCCGGGTCCCAGAGGTGTGAGGCAACAGTGCTAACCACTGCACCACCATGCCTCCCCTGCATCACACCCACATAAAGAAAATACAGAAAATCTTATCTTAAAATAAACAAATAAATAAATAAGAAAACTAATAAATAAGCCTAAATTAAATTAAAAGAAATTAATCACACACAGAGTAATTTTAAAGTACCAGCCATGTATTGTCAAAACAAAGTAGTAACTGGCATAAAATAAGGATACATGTCATTCCACAATCAATGTTTTAGCGACTTCATAGCGTCATTCAGGGTGGTGATGGCCTCTGTGTGAAAACTGTTCAAAAGTCTTGTGGTGTGTGTTTTTATTGTCCTGTATCGTCTGTCTGCCTGACGGCAAACGTTGGAAGAGATTATGAGCAGGGTGGGATGAGTCCTTTATGATATTTGATGTTTTGCGGAGGAACCAGGGGTTGAAGATATATTCCAGGGTAGGTAGGTGTGTGTTGGTTATTTTCTCAGCAGCTCTGATTACTCTCTGCAGGGCATTTTTGTCAGCTGCAGAGCTACTGCTGTACCACACCAAGACACCATAGGTCAGGACACTCTGATGTTGTGGCAGGTTGTGGCAGGTTGATTCTCCTGAGAACTCTCAGGAAGTACAGTCTTTGCTGCACCTTCCTGATCAAGCAAATTCTGTTATTTGTCCAGGTGAGGTCATCCGATATGTGTGTGCCCAGGAACTTGAATGTTGACACCCTCTCCACAACTTCCCCATTTATCACCAGAGGCTGGTGATCCACCCTTTTCCTTCTAAAACCAATGATGAGTTCCTTTGTTTTCTTGGTATTTAACATCCAGTTGTTAGCTGTACACCAGTCTGCCAATCTCCTCCCTGTATGCTGTCTCATCTCCACTGCTAATCAGGCCCACCACAGCTGTGTCATCGGCACATTTCATGATGACATTAGTATTGTGGGTTGGATTGCAATCATATGTATACAGGGAGTACAAGAACTGAGAGACAGGGAGGAGGAGTGGTGGGGACCCATCTTGACAGACTGTGGTCGGTTGGTTAGGAAATCCTGTATCCAAAAGCAGATGTTATGGTGGATGCCATTTTATGGAACAGTCTGTTTGGAAGGATACACTGAGTGCGGAGGTGGTTCTGTGCTATAGTCCACAAATAGCAACCTTGCATATGTCCCTGGTTGTTCCAGGTGGACCATAACAGTATGAAGAGCAGTAGAAATGGTGTCGTCTGTTAATCTATTGGTACTGTATGCGTATTGATGAGGGTCCAGTGTTGGTGGGAGAGCAGCCTTTATATGTTTCAGAACCAGTCTTTCCAGGCACTTCATAATAATAGGTGTTAATGCCACTGGCCTGTAGTCATTGAGGTTTGTTATTATGGTCTGTTTTGATAATGGCACTATTGTAGAGGTTTTTAATGTATTAAAGATGTTTGTGAAAACCCCAGCCAGCTCCCAGGCACAGTCTCTTAGCACCCGCCCTGGGACGCCATCAGGACCAGCTGCTTTCCGTATGTTGACACTGCGAAGTGTCCGTTCTACATCAGTACTCTGCAGGATGAGCTCCTGCCTGTTGATGGCTGCTGCTGGGGCCGTAACAGTCTCTGTAGCCACCCTCTCATGGCGGCCGAAGAAGTGATCGAGCTCTTCGGCCAAAGGAACACTGTTGCCGGTAGATAAGTTGATACTGCTGTTTTGGTCTGTGATGTGCCGTATCCCTTGCCATCCACGTCTGGGATCGGAGCTGCCGAAGTGGCTCTCAATCCGCCTTCTATAGGTCGCCTTTGCGTCTCTGACGTCCCTCCTCAGCTCCGACCTGGCAATGCTGTATTGTTGTGCGTCACCCGACCTAAAGGCCATGTTACGCCTCTTTAGCAGAAGACAAACATCTTTGGTCATCCATGGCTTGTTGCTGGGAAAGATACAAATTTGTTTTGTGCTGGTGACAATGTCCATGCAGTATTTTATATAGTAAAGATCAGTGGAGGTGTAGGTGTCGATGTTAGCATCTTCGAATATGGACCAGTCAGTGTGGTCAAAACAATCCTGCAGCTGTTCAGATGCTCCCTCTGGCCACCCTCGTCTTACTCTAGGAGCTGGTTTCACCATGTTAATGAGTGGTCTATATGCTGGAGTTACATACAGGGAGATGTGGTCAGACTGGCCCAAATGAGGGAAAGCTGATACTGTAAAACCCTGCTTGATATTACTGTACACATGGTCTGCAGTGTCAGCTCCTCTTGTAGGACACTGAACATGCTGGTACAATTTTGGGAGCACAGTCTTCAGATTCGCTTTGGTTAAAATCACCTGCTATTATACACACCCCTGGCGGATGGGCACTCTGTTGCTTTCTAATAGGAGTTAGCAAGTAGCACAGAGCTATAGCAGTGTTAGCTTGAGGGGGGGTATTAACAGCAGCGATCATAACAACCGAGTATTCCCTTGGTAGGTAAAAGGGGCAACACTTTACAATCCAATACTCCAAGTCCAGGGAGCAATGAGTGTCAGTGATTTTAGCGTCTGTGCACCAGCTGTTATTTGTGTACACACACAGTCCACCTCCTCTGCTCTTACCGGAGTCGATCGCCCTGTTGGCGCGTGTATAGTGCGTCCGGGTAGCTGGATAGCCTCCTCCGGGATTGTCGAACCGAGCCACGTCTCCACAAACACCATAAAATGCCTAAGAACGGGAAGCGCTTTACGGAGTGCTGAGCCGCTGCATGTGCACGCGCCGCCATCTTCGGATATCCTAAGAAATGTGGTTCAGTCGTGTGTAGTCTGTGTGCAGATGAGGAAACAAAGGCACAGTAATAGGAGATAGTTGACTCATATACAGAAATGTGCTTTTGTAGGGGGATCCACACACAGTCACCAGACAGGACAGAGGGGCTCATCTGCTTCTCTCTGACCAAACACCTTTCCTTTTTGTCTTCCCCAAGCCGCTTGTCTTGTACCATGACCTGCAAAACATCCTCTGTAAGTGATGGAGAGTCCATTTTGGCCGGAGGACAGTACGAGAGGGACTGAATGTGGTGGCACTCAAATGGACGAAGGTTCGATCTCTCTGCAAACTCTGCATTACTTCTGTAGATATCCATCTCACACATTGTTTTTTGGTCAGGACCCCATGTCCTTTTAATGACATGTACTGGTGTGCTGGGTGTTATAAAAAACTTTGCCACTGCAAACACTCCATTTGTGTGATCGATACACTGAGTGCGGAGGTGGTTCTGTGCTGTAATGTCCATTTGGATGGGAGTGTGACGTCTTCGCAGATGCATCCGTAGGTTCCTTCTATTAAGGATTTGGCCGCAGTGAGGACACTTCCCTGTGTCCTTTTTCTGCTTTCTTTGGGTGGGGGTGGGGTGGTGGTGCCACTGAGGAGCCAGGGTCAGAGGAACATAAAGAAAGTGAGGAGTGGAGGTTGGCGACTGGGGGAGGGGGGGTGGGACATGCAGTTTCAGAAGCAGTAAAGGAAGGAGCAGCAGAGGCGGGAGGTGGCTGATGCGCTTCCATTGTGGTTGGCTTGGTTTCACTGATGCATTGGGATACAATATATTGTTATGTGGTACATTGGGCGGAGCTTAATTCTCCGCTTCTGACGTCATAAGAGGAAGTGGCGTATCCTTGATTTTGATTGGTCGAGAGTTTATGCCCATATATGGTATTAATACATGCTTATGCCACGTGTTGCCGATAGGGGGGTTTGGGAGATTAAGCTTTAATAGAATAAAAATACATTACATGTATTTTATTAATGTGCTTTTTTGATTACGTTTTTAAGGAATAATAAAACATAGAGCAGGATAATGGCAAGCTAGCGCATACACGTTCAGCGGGGGCGTCCGTCTGGCCCTGTGTTGTTAGTAAGCGCCGCGGCGTATTTTAAAAGAAGAAAGCACCAAAATGTTTTAAAGAAGGAAAACTTTAGGGTTATTTTAAAAGAAAAAGCAGGGTTATTTTAAGCAGACATGCCCGAAAGTAGCAGCAGAAGAGCAAATTTAAACAAGCGCAAGCAAAACCAATAAACATACAGCCGGCGTTTTAAAAGAAGCGATCGCTCATTACATTTAACCAACACAAAAGACTTTAGTTATATTTACCAGGTTGGAGAAAGCATGTAAGCGGCAAACTTTTAGAAGAAATAGGACGAAACGATACCGGAGCTCCGACACATGCGACTACTCTGTTTGAACAACGCGGGGCGGAATGGCCGATCGCTAGTCCGGCGTTTGGCGCATGCGCACCCACGCCGCCTCCCTTTCAAAATGGCGACGCCGGCGGAGCGCCTGTTTTAGCAAATAAAACCCCTATAACCGTAATGTTTTTAAGGAATGAAGCACTTTTCTGCCAATGTGAATAATAAAGTAAAGCGGTCTGTGCATTTTCGACAGCAATAATCAAAGTATAACGCGGTTAATTCTTGTTTAAGCGAGCGCATGCGCGTAGATCCACACAGCATTTCCTTTATTGAGCCAGCTCCTTGCGTCAAGCAACTGTCAAATGGCGAACAATTGTCGCTGGACCAAGAATTCATGCATCTACCTTTGCAATGCAACTACCTTTTTTTTCGGGTCGACAGGCAATACTTGGCAATGCCGTTAGGCAGGGGTTAGCTCATCAGAACAGCAGGATGTTGTGTAGGAACGGCTGAAATTTAGGCAGCAACAAATTCTTTCGTTATAGCGTTATTTTAAATTTGTATGGGTGTGATATGCCATTTATGCAATGAGGTGGAATTAAACAACAGGGTATCCGACTGGTTCCACAAACAGCCGTATCACTAATGTGTTAAACAAAGAATAAAAAACCATTAATTACACATGCTTACGTATAAAATATATAAAAGTTTAAGGACTAAAGCACTCGACAAACAGCCGCAACACTAAACAAGGTGTAAAAACCGATCATTACCACAAATTATAATATTTAAGTATAAAAATAAATAAGTTGAGGACTAAAGCACTCGACAAACTACCCCGTAATAAATTAATGAATAAAATTATTTCAATGTGGCTAAAGTAGACGTACGCGATTATTTAATAGGGGTGCAAAAGCGCATTTTAAAACTGGTAATAACTCGAACGGCGGTAAAGACGGGTCGCTAGCGCCACCCTGTGTCCACAGCATGTGGCCCCCACAGCGAGGAAGGGGGCGGTCCAGCCCCAACCCCTCCCCCCAAAAAAAAAAAAAAAAAAAAAAAAGTTTCCCCTATATTAAGGGCGACGTTGTCGACCAAAAATACAGAAGAACTTGAAACGCTATCGATGATCAGCTCACTACGACAAAGATGGAAATGACAAACTGGAGGTATGTTAAATTTCTTTCGTCCATACTTTAAAATTGTTTGAATTGTCACTATTGTGAAAACATTTGCGATTACTTTTGACCAAGAATTTTCCACGGTGTCAAGCCCGAGTAAGCCCCGTGAAGTAGAGGATTGGAATAGCGGTAAGTTAATATCAATGATAAGCAAATCAATGGATTTACTGTTTTTAAAATTGTGGAAAGACTGAAAGTTTATGTTCACTGTCGCAGATAAGGACGCCGACCTGTTAAGCACGCCGACGGTTATTTTCAGAGATAATCGGGAAGGGAATGTCCACGGACAACATAAGCGGAAAAGAACGGATAGTTTTAACGGTACGTGGAACAATACCTGCATCGTGGATTTTTCTGTATGAAATGCTTAAAGACTGATTTTGTCCTTCTCCCCCCAAGACACTGCCGATGATGAATTGTTGATCGCTGAGGCTGAAAAAATTGAAGCGGGTCTAGCGACGGCCGAAACCTCAACCGACGGCGCACAGAGCGAACCTGAAGAACAGTTGGAATCTACGCCGCCGGGTACTCCTACTACAGGGGTCGTGACACCGGACCAAGGGGGCCCAGCAAGCGGTGATCCAGCGACCACATCCCGGGCCTTATCGGGACCCCTGCAGAGGACGCAAGATTGGGATATTGACCAATTAACACCTTGGCAGTGGCCGGTTGCGAGCGCCCTGGACGGCGCTGTATCCCGGGCCGAGAGGCTGAAGGGGCTCAAGGTAGCTTTTTTCCTTTTTCAGGATCAAATGTGTGATTTTTTGGCGGATTTGTCTGATCAGATATAAAGAATAAGCACAGACATGGCAGAAAACTGGCGGCATTGGAGTTTTGACGGGGGTAGAAGCATGCATATAAATGATGACGACGATGGTGAAACGCCGCTGAACCCCGATCTGCTTCGGCTGATTGATGAACTGAATGACGGACCACCGGCTGAAATTAACCCCTACATGCTTGCCTTAATAAATGTTTTAAATGAGAATGGTGCTCATGAAGCTGTTGAGGCTATGGACTATGTTAATATGGGTGACGCTATAGACAATGTAGACGGGTGGTTACCGAATGCTCATGTGTCTATGAATGTGGAAATGGCTGACGACCACGCGGATGACAGCGGACCGGACACCGATGTGCAAATGCTTGACGCTGATGACGGATCGGCCATGTACGCTGAACTGCATCAGATGATTGCTGAACTGAATGGTGAGCAACCGGGTGAATTTGACCCCATTTTACAAAACTTCTTAAATGATTTAAATGATGATGAAGATGGAGCGGCGGTGGACCCTGAAATTATGGACGTTGATAATGTGGAACAACAACATGGTGGGGGTGCCGCTGATGGGGTTGTTAATGTAATACGTAGACCACAGTTTAACAACACCGAAATAAGGCAACGCTTTCATTTTGAGGGGATTGAGCATGATGAAAGTGAGGAGTGGAGGTTGGCTGTTATACAGACAGAGCGGGGCCTGGGGATATCATACAGGTGGAACTGCAGGGTGATTCAGTGAATTATAACACAGCCATGCATGTTCGAGGCGAGATCGATCTAAATGATCTGCTATCGATGGTTGACGACCTTACACAGAGTAATACCGAGGTTTTTAGCGATGAAACGCTGGAGCTGGTTGTGCAGATTATTCATAATCGAAATGGTGGGGCAGGCAATCGACAGAAATTAACAAAGCTGTTAAAGTCGGACATTTTGCAAAAGAAGCTCAGGTGTCTTATTGTTTCTGAAAACTCTGGCAATAATCTGTGCTTTGCTTACTGTGTAGTCCGCCTCTTAAACCCTGACATGTCCCATGAGATTGCTGAGATAGAAGCTAAACGTTTGCAGGAATCAGTCGGTCTAACTGATGCCGACATGGTCTCATTCTCAAGCATAGCAGAGTTTGAGCGAATGTTAGGGGTCAAAATCGTGGTGTGGTACCGCTGTGACAAGTCTGACATTTTTAAGAAATTTCAGACGAACCCCGAACCTCGTAATAAAACAATCTTTCTCTACCTTCAAGATCAGCATTATTTCGGTATAAAAAGCTTGAGTGCGTTTTTTGGGGAATCATACGTCTGTGATTACTGTTATGCCTCATTCAGTGTTAAATCAGATCACAAATGTGAGTATTACTGCAATGTATGTCTCAGTCCCGAATGCCATAAGCACCGCAGACAGTACATACATTGTGAGGATTGTGGGTCTTTGTCGTTCGCGGTATTGCTTCGAGCAGCATAAAATGTCAAAACAGCAACTAGGCGGGGGCAGTGTACGCAGCTCATGCGACACTGTCAAGTATTGTGACAAGTGTAACCGACGGTACCCCGTCACTAAAAATAATCGAAAGGGTCATAAATGTAAACCAAATACCAGATGCGCTTTTTGTAAAGAGGACTTGACACCTGATTGTGAGCATCAGTGTTTTATCGAGCCAGTAAAGACTGAGGCCTTGACAGACCGCTATGTATTTTACGACTTTGAATGTAGACAAGATGAGGGAACGCACATTGCTAATTACATCTGCTGCATTGACTTTGAGGGCAATTGTTGGACCGCTAAGGGGGATGGTCGTGTGGCGGAATTTTTCAAAAAGTACCGCAACCGTAAATACAAGGGATACACATTTATAGCGCACAACTCTAAAGGCTATGATAGTTACCTGCTCATGAAATATTTAGTTGAAAATGGCATCACACCCCACATTATCACACAGGGCAGCAAACTGCTCTGTGTGTCAGACGAGGACTTTAGCCAAAGATACATTGACTCCCTCTGCTTTCTGCCCATGAAGCTGAGCGCATTCCCCGCCGCTTTGGGTTTTGAGAGCGAAAAGAAAGGCTATTTCCCACATTTTTGGAACACCGTAGAAAATCAAAATTACGTCGGTCCCTACCCGCCACCAGAGGCATACGGGGTGCAAACCATGATGGAGAAGGAAAAGAGAGAGTTTATGGAGTGGTACGGTACTGTTGCGAGCGAGGTGTTTGACTTTAGAAAAGAAATGGCAGAGTACTGTAAAAATGATGTTGTCATCTTGAGAGAGGGCTGTCTCAGGTTCAGGGGTGAGATTATAAACAGCTGTAATCTAGACCCTTTTCAATGTGTCACCATAGCCTCTGTGTGCATGAAACAATTTTGCATGAGTTTTTTGCCTGAAAATACAGTCGCGCTAACCACTCCAGATAATTACATCAAGCGACAAAAGGCATACTCCACGCCATCTATTCAGTGGCTGGAATACATAGCACATAGCGAAAAACTAGAGATTCAGCACGCGCTCTGTAGAGGGGAGGTGAAAATGGGTCCCTACTACCTCGACGGCTATGCCGAAATCGACGGGGTTCGTACGGCGTACGAATTTTTTTCACGGGTGCCCAGAATGCTTTGATTCTAACACACTGAATCCTGTAACAAAACTGCGTTTTGGGGACATGCATCAGCAGTTTCAGGATAAGATATTTGCCCTTAAACACACGTACAACCTCAATGTACATGTTATTTGGGAACACCAGTGGGACAAACTGAAGGCTGAAAACGCTAATGTACAGGCATTCTTGAGGGAATTTGACTTTCCAGAGCACATCGATCCTTGGGACGCTCTGTTTGGCGGCAGAACTAACGCCCTGCAATTGCACTACAAAGCAGAGGGCGACGAGCGTATAGATTATTACGACTTCACGAGCCTTTACCCCTCTGTCAACAAGTTTAAGGAGTACCCGGTAGGACACCCCGTTGTCATTTACCGCGATTTTGACAGTGTGGAAAACTATTTTGGGTTGATCAAAGCCAAGGTTTACCCACCGAGAGGTCTTTACCTATCGGTTCTGCCTTACAGGTCCGGTGGTAAACTCATGTTCACACTTTGCAGAACATGCTGTGAAACTGAGACGCAGGGGATCTGTAATCATTCAGATGAGCAGAGAGCTCTGAGCGGTACGTGGTGCAGTATCGAAATCAACAAGGCTGTTGAAAAGGGCTACAAAATTGCCAAGATTTACGAGGTCTGGCATTTCCCCGACAGGACAGACACACTCTTTGCTGACTATATTAACACCCATTTAAAGGGAAAACAGGAGGCTTCGGGCTATCCCTCTTGGGTAAAGAGTGCTGAGGATAAAGAGAGATACATTCAGACCTACTTTGAGAAGGAGGGCATCCGCTTGAACCCCGAAAATATCGGGGTGAACAAAGTGAAACGCCAAATTTCCAAATTGTTTTTAAACAGTCTTTGGGGAAAATTTGGTCAGAGGATAAATCAGTCAAGTACGACGCTCATCAAAGACCCCGATGAGTTTCTCATGTTCATTTTTTCAAAGCTGGTCAATGTGTCTCACTTTTCCTTTTTGAATGACAATGTGGCAATGGTCCAATGGCGGAACATAAAGGTGCTCCCTAACACGCCGCGGCACGTCAACACGTTTATTGCGGCGTTCACTACCGCGTATGCTAGGCTCGAGCTGTACAACCTCATGGACCGCTTGGGGCGGCGTACGCTGTACCATGATACAGACTCTGTCATTTTTGTCAGCAAGCCGGGGGACTGGATGCCACCTTTGGGTGACTTTCTTGGTGAGCTGACAAGCGAGTTGGACCCAGATGACCACATTGTGGAATTTGTTTCAGGGGGTCCCAAAACTTATGGGTACAGAACCGCAAAAAGTAAAACAAACTTGAAAGTTAAGGGAATAACGCTGCACAACACCAATTCGAAAGTTGTCAACATCGCATCCCTCACAGAGTTAGTTCACGATTTTGTGAATAACCCACGTGACCCCCCTCGAGAGATCAGGACATCTACGCAGCAAATCTTGAGGGATAAAAGGGGTTTCCTTTTGAAAACTAAGACACCAAGCGGCAGCTACTGCCTGACTATTCCACACTGCCTTATGGATTCTAGTGACGGGTTCGACAATAGACTTCAGCACCCATTCTCGTGCATTATATCGGGACCGAGCAACTGTGGCAAGTCTTATTTCATTAAAAGACTGCTTGAGAATGTGGATAACGTCGTATGGTGCTATTCTTGCTGGCAACCATTGTATGATGATTTGTTGTGCAAAATAAAAAATATAAAATTTGTGGAAGGAATCCCAGAGTCTCTGTGTGACGACGAACTTTTACCATCAAATAAAATTAATTTGATCATCATTGACGACCTTATGGAAAAAGCCAGCGATAACGGCGAGGTGGAAAAAGCTTTTACCAAGTACACGCATCACAGAAATCTAAGCATCATATATCTGGTGCAGAATCTTTGCTTCCAAGGTAAGAAGAGCCGGACCATCAATCTCAACGCTAATTATATTGTATTATTTAAAAACCCCCGAGAAAAATTACAGACGAGTGTATTGGCAAGGCAGATGTACCCGCGGCATTCAAATTTTTTTCTCGAAGCTTTCGAAGACGCTACAAAAGTCCCTTACGGATATCTGTTGGTGGATTTAAAAGCCGTGACACCCGATGACTGTAGGCTCAGAACAGGAATGCTTCCACCCGAGTGGCCGGCTGCTTACGTGCTCAAGAAAAAATAATAATGTCGGAGCGTATAAAAAGAAATTGGAGTGACCTGAAAGCTTTATTTGACAGTAACGCCAGACAGAGAAAGAAAATTTTAAAGACGGCATCTCCGGGTTTGCTGAACACTCTTTGTGAAATAGCTTTGAACTTTGAACTTTTGTCTGGTAGTGTACACCTACATTTTAGAAGCACAAGAAGCATGTACCACCCATGTGCCACCATGACATTTAAGTACTTCAAGAATGACTGCAGGGGGGGGGGGGGGGCGCCAGGTAACGCAGGGAGAAGCAGGGAGATCAGACTCACCAGACCTACTGTTCAGCCCCATGTTGCATAGGATCTCCTTGCATCTCTGCTGCTCCACAATCAGCTGAGAATGTTTCCTCTGCCCCTCCTGCACAAAAACAGGCCAAACTCCCTCAGAAAGCTGGAGAATCCTGAAATAAACCCTCCCTGGAAACTTCACCCTATCTATCTATTGCTTTTATAGTAAATTCCCCCCCAAAAAAACTGCACATTCTCCAGGAAAGGTGTGAAGAACAGTCTCTCCCTTGGTTGCCAAAATCTGAAGACTGCTAATCAGACAGGAGTGGCACAGCAGACATAACGCCAGATCACATGGAAAAAGAACCGTGTTGAATCTATTTATCAGTGTTGCAGCTGGTGCTCGTCCCATAGCTGCTGGGATCTTGGACGGCAGCGGAGGAAGGCCGCAGACCTCAAGCTGCCGCTGCAGGGCGTTGACCTCCAGCAGGCAGCTGTCCTGCTTCTGACTGATCAGTTCCAGCTCTCCCTTCTGGATGCTCCTCTTGCTCTGGACGTCCCTGAGTCGGTCAGAGATCTGCTTGTGCTTGTCTCTCTGAAATTAAACAGTGGTCTTATGAGTCCTGAGGGCGGGAATATTGTCGCTGTGGACACAAGCATGTGTACCATTGACATCTGAAAGGAAAACGTGCGTCTCTGGTAGTGCGATTTCAACAGCTGGCTGTTCCTCGTTCCTGAAGGGGAATGCAGTCGGTCGGGGCAAACAGGTGCAGGACGGCCTGGTCCTCACCACAGCCTCCAGCTCCAGCTCCAAGCTCCTCTTCTTGGCCTTAAGCTTGATGATGTCCTCTTGTTCTTGGTTCCTCTGATTCAGCAGCTCCTGTCGCCTCCTCCGCTCCCACTCCATCTTCCTCTGACGCTCCAGCTCCTGCTTAGCAGCCTGCAGGGACACACACATGATCACGACCAAACACACACACACACACACACACACACACACACACACGCGCTAATCACAGGTCGCACACGTTCACACACAAGCTAAACCAATAACCAAATACATGCTGTCAAACCTTCCCAGCCATTCAGAGATGTACATAAACGGAGTTTCACCAGTAAACTAGTTTAATTAGTTATAATGCTGTATTTGCCCAACACAGGGTTACAATAATGAAGTTTTATTAACTTCCAGCCAATTATCACAGGGGGGCCTGGAGTCTATCCAGGACAGCACAGGGCACCAGGCTGGGGGGGTACACCCTGGACGGGATGTCAGCCCATCGCAGGGCACAAAACATGCACTTACACTAGAACCTCGCACTGCAGAGAATTTAAAGGCACCAGACCACCTAAGGGCATGTTTTTGGAGGAAGGCCACACAACACTGGGAGAACATGGAAACTCTCAAAGAGTGGAGGTGGGATTCCAACCCCCAGCTCTGAAAGGTATGAGGCAACAGTGCTGGTGAATCGCCAACAACATTAATTTGCTAAACCCAAATGTGATTGGCTGGGACTGGACCAATGACCAAAGAGCGACTGCCTAACCCCAAGTACAATGCTAGCATTCCATACTAGAAAGACTGACCTCCTTGCGTTCCAGCTCCTTTAAGCGCTCTTCCTCCTTCTGCCATTCCAGCTCGCGTTGCCTCTCCAGCCGCCGCTCCTGCTCCTGTTGCCGCCTCCTCTCCTGCTCCCGCGCCTCCTGCTCACGCCGCTCCTGCTCCTCTCGGGCCTTCTGGGCCCGCCTCTCTTGCTCGCGCCGCTCCTGCTCCTGTAAGACCTGCCGCCGCCTCTCCAGCTCAGCGTTTCCCCGCTGGAAGTTCTCCTTTAGCTTGTCCTCGAACGAAACTGCAAGGAGGGCCATGCACACGCACACGTGGTAACCATGGCAATAGGGGCAGTGACCTTTGACCTCCTGCAATTCAATGTGAATCAGGTGATTCTTTGTAAAGATACTAAGAACGGCACATCACTAATACACACTTGTGTCACCAAAAACATTCACTAGCTGAAGGTGCCTGTCTTTGTGTGTGTGTGTGTGTGTGTGTGTGTGTGTGTAAATCCGTCTGTCCGTTCTACTAATGCTTCTGGGGTGGTTCAACTTGAATTTCTTCAGGGACGATGGTGCGATTCAAAGGAAGCAATTCCCCCTGCTTCCCCGTTCTGCAAAATACAACATGCCTCCGTGTAGGTAGAAGGTGCTAGAACCTGAGACTCTGAGTCAGGCTACACAGGAACAACCACCATACAGCTTCCCGTGCTCACTCATCAGGAGTCCCTTAGCTGGGCTCAGTCGAAGTATCTCAGTGTATGGGGACACTCTCCCTTTCTGTAACAAAGCCTCCTAGCCTGTGATTCCAGATGGGTCAATGTCCAGCCTGACACAGCATATTCAACCCCCCCGCCTTTCCCCATTCATTACATATAACTATGGAAAAAAGTTAGAGACCATAGCACCAATTTTTGTTTCACTCAGTTCTCCTTTATGGGTATGGATCTGTGAATAATGTTTTTTTTTCTTTTGCAAACTGCAGCCTGGTTCTTTCCTGCTTCTCATTAATGAAGGGCTTCTTCCTTGCTTTATGGGACTTCAGCCCTGCTTCTATGAGCCTGTTATGAACTGTCCTAGCAGTGCACCTCACACCTGCACTTAACGTTTCCACCAAGTACAGGTCACTTGAGGTCATGATTCATGAGGCACTGTCGGATAAGTGAACGGGCATCTCAAGCATTGGGAAGTCGTTTCCACCCTTTACCTGGCTGCTTTCTGGCCTTTCTCAGTGTCTCCCGTTTCACCATATTCTTGTACACTTGCGTACTTAGAACCTGGAAGCAACCTGACGCTCAGCGTACCTTTCTGCCAGCAAAACCAGCTTTAAACAAGCAGATTTTTTTTCCAGTATAGAGTGGTCTCAATTTTTTTCCAGAGCTCTATTTACTGCTCTGCCGGGTTCACCGATTGGCCACCGGCGGCGGCTGTCTACCTGACGGAGGGGGGCACCAGGTCCCCGGGAAGCGTGAGGGGCAGCGGCTGTCCGGCCTTCGCCATGTCCACCAGGTGCATAGCCAGGATGAACTCCTCCCCTGTCAGCTGGCCGTCCTTGTCCACATCTGCCAGGTTCCTTGGGAGAACATGTGGGAAGGTCAGTAATCGAACCGGGTGCACAGATGGCGAAGACCAGCATAACTTCACCCAGACCATGAGGGGTCCAATTTAAAAACCAAACTAACCTACAAAAAAATGACAACTTACCCTGAGTTTTGTCCAACTGTAGGCTAATGCAAGTGTTCCAAGCATGTTTAAGGTATGCTAGGCTAGGCTATGAAGTTTGTTAGGTGAGCTGTAATAATAAAATGTATTCTCACCTAACAATATATTTTTTAGCAGTATTTTGAGAGACAGACATATAAAAAACAAAATGCCTTTAAATTTTTTTATTTTTTTTTAAAGCAGTGATTATTGCAGCACATTAAAAACCTGCGACACGCTTCCTATCAGTAGGATCCCATGAGTCACAACTCAGA
Source organism: Brienomyrus brachyistius (assembly GCF_023856365.1). NCBI lineage: Eukaryota > Metazoa > Chordata > Actinopteri > Osteoglossiformes > Mormyridae > Brienomyrus > Brienomyrus brachyistius. The sequence continues at coordinate 864,308 of NW_026042347.1, forward strand.
AGTACAGACCTCCTGCCTCGAGCCGTCGCACCAGCTGCCTGACGCGTGCTAACAGGAACAGACCACTTAAGAAAAGCAACCAGCCCTGGAAATATCATGATGGCTTCTGAAATCAGCGCAGGGTCAATTGGAGCAATTAGAGGTTGTTCAGGGGACCAGCAGAGAAATCACTGCCAATCCGGGGACTTGAACTGTCGACCTTGAGGTTACAGACATATGGTCCTCACCTGTGGAGCCACACACTGCCCGCATAGAGTGGATGCTGAAAGGATTGAGCTACGTAATTTAAGAGGGGCAAATAAACCAAGCGCACCACTGCGGCCGTGAAGAATTCAGTGGACACTCACCAAACAGTGGCTAGCTGAGTCTGAATGAGCTGGGATGAGGCCAGAACGTTCCTGACCTGCACACCTGCAAGGTAGAAAAATGGCGAGGGGAATATGAGCTTCAAGCTGAACGACCTGAAAACTGTGGGGGGGGGGAGGGGGGGTTCCCACCAAGAAACCACCATTAACGTACAAAATGTTTCATAATCTAGCTCCCGTCGAACACAGCCTGCAATGTCACTTGTGAGCTGTGACTCATTTAATTACTGGAGTAATTAAATCAACAGCCGGAGCCCTGAGCCTTTTACCAGTGATGCAAAAGTCTGTAATTAATGTGAACTGCTTTCCTATTATTACGAACATGCCTGACGAATCCCTGAACAAGCTTATTACAAATAACATGCTGTGTTTAATTGTCATTAAAAGGTGCTAACTGGGTTCGCTGGGGAACCTGTCAAGTGCAGAGGTGGCATCTGAATAATCTACTCCTTACACATCTCTGTTATGACTGCAACACCCACATTCAGATCATTAAAGGAAAAGCGTTTATGGCTGTTTAATGTCGTCGACACTAGAAACAAAGTTCCTCAGATCAGAGTTGAGTAGAATCAGGTGATGAAACTAGCGTCAAAATAGGCACTGTATAAAAAAGCTACAAGCATTTTAATTATTTCAAAAGTTAGCATGCTAGCCTGTTAGCATGTAAAATGCCTTGGCATGCTCAGATCAGGCTGAAAGGTTTGATCTAGGCGTATAGCAACACCCAGATTCAGAATATGGAGTAATCTCAAAACTTAGCATGTTAGCATATTAGCATCAAAACCAGATGTGTGGGCGTATCTCCGCCTAGGAATCTCGTAGAGACTAGAAACAAAGTTCCTCAGATTAGACATGATGAGAAAAGACATAAAACTAGCATCAAAATGTACAAAAAACTACAATCATGTTAACATATTAGCATCACAACCAGAAGTCGGCATCTCACCAGCCTAGGAATGCCCTAGAGATTAGAAACAAAGATCCTCAGATCCATCTTAATAAGTAGAGTAAAGAAATAAAACTAGCGTCAAAACAGGCTATGTACAGAAAAAACTACAATCATGTTAGCATATTAGCATCAAAACCAGAAGTGGGCGTAACTCACCCTAGGAATGTCGTCGACACTAGAAACAAAGTTCCTCAGATGAGAGTTGATGAGTAGAGTAAAGACATAAAACTAGCATCAAAACAGGCAATGCACAAAAAAACTACAATCATGCTAGCATATTAGCAACAAAACCGGAAGTGGGCGTAACTCACCCTAGGAATGTCGTCGACACTAGAAACAAAGTTCCTCAGATGAGAGTTGATGAGTAGAGTAAAGACATAAAACTAGCATCAAAACAGGCAATGTACAAAAAACTACAATCATGCTAGCATATTAGCATCAAAACCAGAAGTCGGCATCTCACAGCCTAGGAATACCCTAGAGATTAGAAACAAAGTTACTCAGATCCGGCTTGATGAGTAGAATCGAGTGAAGAAATTAGCGTCAAAATAGGCAATGTACCGAAAAAAAAACTACAATCATGTTAGCATATTAGCAACAAAACCGGAAGTGGGCGTAACTCACCCTAGGAATGTCGTCGACACTAGAAACAAAGTTCCTCAGATCAGAGTTGATGAGTAGAGTAAAGACCACTTCCGGTTATCTCACTGCTGATTTCCTGGAGCTGCTAGATTCCCTCAACCTACAACAACAACATGTTGATGTCCCCACACATTCCAGGGGTCACACACTTGACTTGGTGTCAAGTGAGGCCAAGCACAGAGCCCTGTGGGACACCACAGGTGACGTTGTGGATGTGAGATTTTGCGCTGCTAAGGGTGACATGTTCGGTTCTGCCAGTTAGGTATGACGTGAACCAGTTATGAACAGTTCCTGAGAGTCCCATGGTGCATTGCAGGCGGTGAAAGAGGATGTTATGGTCTATTGTGTCAAAAGCAGCTGTCAGGTCAAGGAGGATGAGTATAGAAGGGGAACCAGTATCTGCAGTCATCAGAAGATCATTGGTGACCTTGACCAGGGCTGTTTCTGTGCTATGGCCAGGGCGGAAACCGGACTGAAATTTTTCAAACAGGTTATTCAGTTTGAGGTGATCATGAAGTTGTGCTGCAACTGTTTTTTTTCCAGAACTTTAGAGAGGCATGGAAGATTGGAGATGGGCCCATAGTTAGAGAGAACTTCAGAGTCCATGGTGGGTTTTTTCAATAGAGGTCTGATGACAGCAGTTTTTAAAGTAGAAGGAATATGGCCAGTCAGGAGGGATTGGTTTATGATCCTGGTGATGAGTGGAGAGACGGCAGAGATGTTAACCTTTAGCAGGGCTGAAGGGAAAGGGTCCAGGGAACTGGTAGATGGTTTCATTTTCCTGATGACGTTCTCCACCTCTTCCCGTGTGGTAGCAGAGAAGGAGCAAAGTGGCTGGACCTTCTCAGGTAGTAGGTCGACAGTTGGAGGAGGCAAGATATTCGTGATGGAGAGGTATGAACGGATATTATCAACATTTTGTCTGAAGAAATTGATGTGCATGTTGCACCTCTGCTGTTGCACTGCTGACAGGTTCAGAGGAGAGAAATTTAAGGTCCAGGGCCAGGGCATCTGCATTGATGGTCTTCAGATTTCTGAAATGGATCTGACGTTTTGGTTTGATATGGGGCGGAGAGAAAGGCCAGCTCCATTGACACTACTTTATGGTCCGAGATACCAAGATCATATACCTGTAGATTACTGATGGGGGCGAAGTTTGAAATGACCAAGTCAAGTGTGTGAACCCTGGAATGTGTGGGGACATCAACATGTTGTTGTAGGTTGAGGGAATCTAGCAGCTCCAGGAAATCAGCAGTGAGATAACCGGAAGTGGGCGTATCTCCGCCTAGGAATGTCGTCGACACTAGAAACAAAGTTCCTCAGATCAGAGTTGAGTAGAATCAGGTGATGAAACTAGCGTCAAAATAGGCACTGTATAAAAAAGCTACAAGCATTTTAATTATTTCAAAAGTTAGCATGCTAGCCTGTTAGCATGTAAAATGCCTTGGCATGCTCAGATCAGGCTGAAAGGTTTGATCTAGGCGTATAGCAACACCCAGATTCAGAATATGGAGTAATCTCAAAACTTAGCATGTTAGCATATTAGCATCAAAACCAGATGTGTGGGCGTATCTCCGCCTAGGAATCTCGTAGAGACTAGAAACAAAGTTCCTCAGATTAGACATGATGAGAAAAGACATAAAACTAGCATCAAAATGTACAAAAAACTACAATCATGTTAACATATTAGCATCACAACCAGAAGTCGGCATCTCACCAGCCTAGGAATGCCCTAGAGATTAGAAACAAAGATCCTCAGATCCATCTTAATAAGTAGAGTAAAGAAATAAAACTAGCGTCAAAACAGGCTATGTACAGAAAAAACTACAATCATGTTAGCATATTAGCATCAAAACCAGAAGTGGGCGTAACTCACCCTAGGAATGTCGTCGAGACTAGAAACAAAGTTCCTCAGATGAGAGTTGATGAGTAGAGTAAAGACATTAAACTAGCATCAAAACAGGCAATGCACAAAAAAACTACAATCATGCTAGCATATTAGCAACAAAACCGGAAGTGGGCGTAACTCACCCTAGGAATGTCGTCGACACTAGAAACAAAGTTCCTCAGATGAGAGTTGATGAGTAGAGTAAAGACATAAAACTAGCATCAAAACAGGCAATGCCAAGTCATGGAAGGGTGGGATGGGGGACACATAAGTGTGGGGTAGGAACTGTGGAATCAGGCAGGGGTGTAAGAATTTAGGATATAGTCTTGTTATTTTAAAGAAGGTGTACATGATTATTTAATTACATTTAATGGCAACCAGTAAGCTGCATTTAGCACCATGCTGCAAATACACATTAAAAACTTTAAAGAATGGTAATATAACTTGACCATAGTTTTTAGTTACACAAATATTTGTAAGACGTAACATGAAAGTTTTTCAAAGTGAGATGTACAGATGTTTTAAAATGTAACATGAAAGTTTTTAAAAGTAAGATGTACAAATGTTTTAAAATGTGACATGAAAGTTTTTCAAAGAAAGATGTACAAATGTTTTAAAATGTAACATGAAAGTTTTTCAAAGTAAGATGTACAAATGTACAAATTCACATAAACCGGTTAAAAAGAATTTCCCCAGGAACAGAGTGTTTGTACTGACAACCATGTGTCAGTGGCAGGCCGATTTATGCGACATGCAAGGGCTGGCGACGTACAATGATGGGTTAAAGTATCTGCTTGCGGTGATTGATGTTTTTTCCAAAAAGGCCTACGCGTGTGCGTTAAGAGACAAGACTGGGGTGGCAGTGGGTGTGCGTTTGTATGTATGTATGTGTCATGCCCTGCTCGTCGGCTCCTCATGTGTGCCACGCCCCCTGAATTCCCACGTGTGCTTCCCTGATCGTTTCCAGCGTTGTCTGATTTCATTGCTTAGTCTCGTTGTATTTAAGTCCTGGTCTGACCTGTTCCCTTTGTCTGTCATTGTGGATTCGGCGTGGGTGAATGTTTCCTGGTCCTGTCGTCCCAAATAAACCCCCGTTAGCCCTGAATACCGCCTGTTTTCAAGCAGAAACTGCAGTGTTAAAGGGTCCAACAATATCAAGGCCAAGTTTCTTCCATGGTCCATCAGGCAGCGGGACTGGTTGCAAAGGAGCAGGGTGAATAGAAGCTGTTTTATCATTAACCTGGCAGAGTATACATGAAGCAATGCAAGACTGAACTTGTGAGTCCATCTTTGGCCACCAGTAGAGGTCGCGCAGACGTTGCTTTGTGCGGACGATTCCTTGATGACTCTCATGTGCAAGCATGATCAGTGCGTGTCGTAAGGAGAGTGGCACGATGAGTCTTGAGCCTCTGAGGATGTAGTTATCCTTGACGGAGAGCTCATCTCTGATCTTATAGTATAGGGCTAGTACACCACTTACTGATTTAACCGATGGAGGCCAACCACTTTCAAGTTGTGAGCGCAGGGCTGACAGTTCAGGACAAGAAGAACAAGCAGAGTTGAAGTCAGCCACTGGAAGGGAGCTTAGGACAGCAGAAATATGTGCCACCATCTCGGGTTCTGAATCTGAAATAGAGTCAGGAGGCGCAGGCAGGGGAAGGCGCGAGAGACAATCAGCCGTATAGTTCTGGGAGCCTGGTCGATAGACAACATCATAGTCAAAACATAGCAGGCGTGCAGACCAGCGGGCAACCCGCATACCAGCCCGACCGATTCCCTTTGTGCTGAGCAGTGTTGTCAATGCCTGGTGATCTGTGCGGAGAGTAAAACGACGTCCCCACAGGTATGTTCTCCATTTTTCTGTAGCCCACACACAAGCAAGTGCTTCTTTTTCAACAGTCGAGTATTTCCTCTCCGTTTCAGTCAGTGTGCGGGAAGCGAAAGCCACAGGCTTCTCTGTGCCATCAGGTTGTACTTGTGCAAAGACAGCTCCAAGTCCATAGTCACTTGCATCTGTGGAAATTACCGGTCGTAGAGAAGGGTTAAAAAGAGCAAGCGCAGGACTGTCCACAAGAAGTTGCTTAACTTCCTCAAAGCTGCTTTGTGCTGCAGGAGACCATGTAAATGTGTCTTTTTCACTGACACAGGCACGCATAGGAGCCACAACCGTCGCAAAGTTAGGCAGAAACTTTGAATACCAGGACACTAGGCCCAGAAACGATCTCAGGGCAACAGCGTCAGATGGAGGAGGGGCTTTCAGGACAGCATTAATGTGTTCTTGGTCAGGAAGAATGCCATCTACAGTAATGACATGACCTAGGAAGCGTAGGGAGGTTTTCCTGAAGTGACATTTGTTCTCATTGAGAACCAATCCAGCCTCCTTCAGCTTTTGGAGGACAGCGTTGAGGTTCTGGTCATGCTCAACAGGGGAGTTGCCATAGACAATAAGGTCATCCAAATAATTTTGAACACCTGGAAGACCGTTGAGAATGTCAGCCATCATTTTCTGGAAGGCTGAGGGGGCTGATGTGAGGCCATAAGGAATTCTGCAGAATCGGAACAGACCATCATGTGTGATGAATGCTGTAAGGTCTCTGCTATCTTCATGAAGAGGCAACTGGTAGTATGCATTAGCCAGATCGATTGTAGAAAACAGCTTTGCACCTTGTAAATTTGCAAGCAGTTCATCCACATGAGGTAGAGGGTAGCAATCTGTGACCACAGCCTTGTTTGGTTCACGGAGATCTGTGCACATTCGTATTCCACCAGTTTTCCGTCCTGTAACTTATCAATAGGCGAAACCCAAGGTGATGCATCAATTTTCTCAATCACACCAGCTTTCAGCAAGCGGTCAAGTTCAGCTGAGACAGAAGCTCTTACAGCAAAAGGCAGGCGTCGTAATTTCTGGCGTACTGGTTTAACAGTGGGGTCAATTTTCACCTTATGCACAAAGTTTTGTGCACAACCAATGTCTGGAGTAGTAGGGATGCAGGAAGCGGTTGAAACAGTCACACAGCTAACAGCACTAGCAGTAGGGATACAGGGAGCAGATGCAGAGTTTGTGGTAAACACGGGAGGGAGGGTAGTGTTACCTTCAATGCAGATGCTTAAGGCTTTCATGAGATCTCTTCCTAAAAGAGAAGTGCCCTTCTTCACCACGTAAAATGTAACTGGGGCAGTGAGAACTCCTCTACTCACTTTGACTTGTAGGCAACCAAGCACAGGAATTCTCTTCCTTGTGTAAGTCACTAGCTGACTAACAGGTGGAAGTAGTGGTGTGTCATTGAAATACTGAACATAGATGTGGTGTGGCAAAATAGATACTCCTGATCCTGTGTCAACAACCATTTCATGCTCTTTGGTAAGAGAAGCAGGAGTACTGATATTGATTTTGCATGTAAGTGTATGTGGTGCATGGCAAGTGTTGTTTAAGTATAGCACAGTCAGTTTAGGTAGCTGAATCTCACGTACATCACTTGTCTTGGATGAGCGACAAACACGAGAAAAATGTCCAACTTTATGGCAAGACTTGCAAGTTGCTTTGGCTGCCGGACACTGAGAAGAATTAGCCAGATGTGTGTTAGAACCACACCTGAAACAGCTGCGGGAAGATGTAGTGGAGGCATTGAATGGCTTATTAGGATGAATGTGCTGTGTGTATTTCTTTTTAGTGAATTGTGAACGAGGTTGTACAGCTTGCACTGAGACACTGTCCTTTCCTGCTATTGTTTTTGCTTGTTGAACAGCAGATTCTACTTGTGATGCGAGTGTTAAGGTTTTGTCCAGTGTCAGATCCGATTCGAGCAGGAGCCTCTCTCTTATGTTTGAGTTATTCACATGTTCAATCAGCTGATCACGGATCATCTCATCGGTTTTATCATCAAATCCACATTTTGAAGCGAGATCACGCAATACGGCCGCATACTGTATAATAGTCTCGTGAGGTGCTTGTTTTCGCTGTCTGAGGGTATGTCGTTCCACAACAACGTTTACTTTAGGTGTATAATGTTTCTCTAAAGCAGTGACAGCAGAGTCAAAGGAGTCACCTGTATCTGGTAGCGAGTAGAAAGTCCGTTGTCCCTCGGCTCCGAGACAGTGGAGTAGCGTAGCTCTCCTGCGCGCTTCAGGCCAAGCATTTCCCGTTGCATTAATTACCAGTAGGTAGTTCTTGAAAATCCGCATCCACATGTCGAAAGGTATCGGGGGCTCTCCCGGGCACGGCAAAAACATCGGAGGTGCAGGCACGTTTCCAGCCATGGTGAGTCAGCAAAAAAAAGAAGAGGTGAAAACACAAAACTCGTCGCCAGAAATGTAGTGTAGCACTCGAATAACCAGGCCAGAGAATATACAAATGCTGTTAAACGAAATGCTATTTACTTAACAAGCATTACATCAAAAACATCAAGGTAGCACAGCAGTACGGATGTTCGTATTCGTCTCACTCTACTCATCACACTTCTTCCTTTCTCGTCTCTACAGTGTCTGCCTTTCGACACTGCCACCTAGTGTTCTAAGGTTGTAATAAGTCAGTGAACACAACAGCTAGGTTTGCTAAAGCTAAACTTTAGCGGTGCGCCCTTATCCAACCTCCAACCTTGGATAAGGTGAGATGCTTTTATTGTCACTGTGAAAATACAATGAGATGTAATTTGGAGCAAGCCTGTAGACGCCATAGTAAGCATAAAACTACAGACTAACACTTACAGAGTATAAATACAGATAAAATACATATAAAAGCTAAAGATACATAGACCAAAAATAAAAAAGAATAAAAATAAAGAAAAAATTCTGGTGCTAGAAGCAAAGAAACCAGTAGCACATTGTCAGATATTACACAACAAAAGCGTAGCATTGAAAAGCTCCAGGCCGCTGTGCCTGCATGCATTGCCATTTTGGTTTTTGACTCTGTTTACGTTGGAGTGGATGAGTCAGATGGCTGAAGATAGATTACATCACTGCCATCTAGCGGTCAGGGGTATAAATGCCAACAGAAAATGAAAAAGTCTGACAAATTTTTGAGCTGATTAGCTGTGAATTTTGTAAAACAGCAGAGGCGGTTGGCTGGAGATGCACTAATGATCGGCTTGCAGGTAGTAGAACAATGACCAGCTGAGTCTTTCCTCAGTGTTTCTACTTTAAATAGCAAAGGGTATCATAACACACTTTAGAGTACTTGGTGCTTCACTCATTCTTCTATCTTGGTGCCATGTTTCACCATCTCTATCAGTGTCATCAGCATCAGTGAAAAGGTGTCTGGGATGCTGACCTTAGAAGCAGAATTTCAAAGAAGAGCTGAGGAAAGGGGGGCAAAACACCCCCCTTTGAAAACCTCTGAACACTGGGGATAAGAGCCTTAATGAAGGAAAGATCAGCAATTTGCTGTGAAGCACTTAAACTTGGCATAAGAAAAGAGAGACAACATAGCAGAGAATGGTTTCAATCCATCGACCTCTGGGTTATGGGCCCAGCACACTTCCTCTGCGCCACTCTGCTGCACAGTCGGGGCTGGGTGAGTGTTTTCTTAGTGTGTCCACTTTAAACAGCAAAGGGGCTCTGGACACACATAATGGTACTTAGTGCTTCTTTTCAGAGACCCCTAGGTTATAAAGCCCCTGTGAGGTGCAGCATGAGCCTTCCTCAAGCGATGCCTGATTTAACCATGACAAGCAGGTAAAAGACAAAGTGAGACCCAGCAGAGGACATGGCCGTTCTAAGCCTCAGACCTGGTATGGTGATGAAGCTTCCTGTTACACTTTCTACTGCCTTGGTTCATCGCAACAATCAATATGATAAAGAGAAGGAGTCATCCTAGATGGGACCCAGTACGGAAATGACAGATGCTAAAATAAATGCTAAAAACTCAAATGGCCTAATTGTCAGTGTTTGTTATAGACACCTAATGTAGCTGCAGAGGAAAGCAGAATGTTGTATGACGACATCAGGATTATGAGTAATAAAAATGATGTGGTGGTTATGGGTGATTTTAATTTACCAGGGATACAGTGGGACACAGTCTCTGGCTCTTCTGTAAATGAACTGGAGATGGTGGAAGTGGTACAGGATTGTTTTTTTACTCAGTTTAATACCCCTACCAGGGGAGAAGCCATTCTTGATCTTCTTTTTTCTAATAACCAGGATAGGATTGAAAAATTAGAGGTTTTAGAACCACTGGACAGTAGTGATCATAACATGGTTAAATTTCAGGCTAATTTTCGTGTCAGAAGAGTAAAATCCAAAAGAAAAAAATATATTGTGAGGAAGGCAAACTTTAATGGTATGAGACTGAAACTAGAAACTGTGAACAAGTTAAATAGCAAAACGGTTGAAGAGGCATGGGAATTTTTTAAAAGGACAAGAGGACTTCATACCTGTTACCAGCAGAACTAAATCTAGGAAACTACAACCAAGGTGGTTTACTAAGGAAATTAAGAATAAAGTCCGGGGGAGAAGGGCTCTCTTCCACAAATGGAAGATAACTAATGATTTCAAAATAAGGCAGGAGTCTACAGGTTGAGTTAAAAAATGAATGACAAGTATGACATTAAAAGTTTCTTCCAATGTTTTATCTCCAAAAAAGCTCTAAAAGCTGAAATCACTAATCTACAGGATAGTAAGGGCTTTATAATTGAAAATGAAATTAATATAGTAAATGAATTTAATGATTATTGTACATGGGTGTTCACAGTAGAGAACACAAATAACTCACCACCATGTAGATTCATTGAATTATTAGATTTCCAGAAGTCCTTAAGGTCAAAGCTACAGGGTTTTTACAAACTGTATCAGCCTGGATCAAAAACTGGTTTACAGACAGGAAGCAGTGGGTAGTTATTAGAGGCACAATGTCACAGTGGGCCTGCGTTCATTGTGGGATACCATAGGGTTCAATTTTAGGACCACTATTGTTCCTAATTTGCGCCAATGATAGTGACGTCAATACATACAGTAAAATGGTTAAATTTGCTGATGACACCAAGGTACGTGATGTAGCAGATACTGATCTAGCAGCGGAGAGGCTACAATAGGATTTAATTAGCAACTGGGCTGATACCTGGCAGATGAAATTTAAAGTAGATAAATGTAAGGTTATCCATGAAAGGAGCAGAAATATAAAGTACAGATATTTTATGGGTTCCACTGAAATAAAGTTAGCTGATTGTGAGAATGACCTCGGTGCGTATGTTGATGCTTTCATGTTCTACTCTCGTCAGTTTGGGGAAGCAATTAAAAAGGCCAATAGGATGTTAGGTTACATCTCTAGGTGTGTGTAGTTTAAGTTAAGGGAGGTGATGCTACAATTATACTGTACAATTCCTTGGTAAGACCCCACCTAGAATATTGTGTGCAGGTTTGGTCACCATACCTTAAAAAGGACATTGCTGCCTTGGAAAGGGTGCAACGTAGGGCTACAAGAATGATTCCTGGTCTTAGAGGAATGTCTTATGAGGAGAGGTTAGCTGAACTGAATCTGTTCAACCTCTAGGAAAGAAGACTAATGGGGGACATGATTCAGGTATATAGGATTCTAACAGGTCTGGATGCTGTTCAGCCAAATGGCTATTTCAATATTAGTTTATATATTAGAACTTGTGGCCATAGGGGGAAATTAGCGGCAGGACATTTTAAAATGTATTTGTGAAAGCACTTCTTTACACAGCGTGTAGTTGGAGTATGGAATAGTCTTCCTGCTAGTGTAGCCCAAGGTAAAACCCTGGGTTTCTTTAAATCAGAGCTACAGTAGATAAGATTTTAACAACTCTGAGCTATTAGGTAAGTTCTGCCCAGACGAGCTTGATAGGCCGAATGGCCTCCTCTCGTCTGTAAATTTCCTATGTATCCCAGGTGCCCAGTCCAGCTCTGTCCCTGGCTCAGAAGACCAGTGCCTCTTCCATTAGGCCACTGGAGCAACAGGCAGACTTGTGCTTATGACTGGCACAGTTTGCTCAAAATGGAAGCTCAGTAAGCCTTCTGCAAAACTTACATGAATGGAGCTGAATAATACATGCTAAGGAGAGCATGACAGCCATTCAGGCATCTCACTCAAGTGAAGTCAGCGAGTTTCCGCTATGCCTCTTGCCTTTATAGCTGGTAATACAGTGGAATCTATATACAGTGATCACATCTGTCTGGGTGAAATTGATCGCTATAAGCCGATGACCATTATAACCGATTTTTTCCCTTTTTCTTCATGTCTCAGGCAGATTAACATCTGACATTTGTATATGTATTACATGGATATAAGGTAATACAATAGACAGTGTCGCTATTTACAGATTTTTTTGACAATGTACAGTACAGCTGTTTCAAATGCTTTTCAAATTACGATACTGTACTGAACTGTGTATAATTCCAATACGCTATCATACTGTAGTGCCGGCAGCATCTGCATGTCCCAGTGAGCGCGTGTGTATAGCCCTGTGTATGTCTTGTATATAGCCCCTGTTTGTAGTTTGTGCTGTGTATTGGGTTGTCACCTGTGCCTTTAACTGTGGCTGTCCTCGGTTCTTGCCTGATCCTCGGATCTCTTAGCCATTGTGTAATTACTCGCCGTGTGTGTGCCTTACCATCCTTAGTGTAACTTGTCATTCATGGTCATCATGTTATTGTTGTTTGTTGTGCAGTTCCTTTATGGAATAATATAAGGAAACACTTGTGTCAGTCTGCCTCTCGTCAGTTTCATTCACCGCTGCCTCGATTCCTCGCTCTGCTCAGCAGACCCTTTCAATCTTTTGCTGTAGCGCGTTGCACAGATACAGCTGGTAACGTGTCCTTCAAAGCTCACAGTACCTCCTGTCCTTTTTCTAAAGACTCTTACCTACAATACTGAGCAAAAGTCTTGGGCCGCCAAAGAAAATGTTTAATGCTGTTCGTCCGAGTAGTAATTACATAATTGATCAGAAAAAGGACTATTTAACATTAGAATATATGCAAATTAAACTCAGTAGGATAAGCGGTTTGGAAAATGGATGGATGGAAATTAAAAGAAACACAATTTAAACTCACAAGTATTTCTTCTGTTCTCCAAAACGCTACTGATGCCTTTTTGGGTGGTGAGATAAACACCTCTTCAGTTCCCAAACATCTCCTCAGGGGCACCTCAGCCGTTCCACGTACAGTATTATGTAAACTTCACCACCAGCTCATTTTACTCATTAATTTAATAAGTTAACAAAAGTCAAAGAGGTACTAATTAGCCATAAGAGGTGTGATAGTGGTCAAGTCAAAAAATAGCTGTATGCATGGGGTGGGACTGCAGATACTGTGGTGACTGTCGGAGAGGCTGTGAAATGACAGAGCTGCCATGTTCTGACAGACATCATTTTATAGTTCTACACCAACATGAAGATCATTTGAACATCATCCTCTTTGACAGCTCAAGACTTTTACACAGTCCTGTATGAAGAGGAGAACATTCTGTGCCCAAAATTACTACTAAACAGTCAAATACGTAGAAAGTTGAGCCACTGCAGAAGTCTAGTGTAATAGAGCCAAAATGCTCTACAGGTAAAAGGCTCACACTGAAGTCATCACACTGACAAAGGAGAATTGTTAGACTGACTTTAAGAAATTTCTTCAAGTGGGAGCACGCAAATGAATTACTATACATATGACCAGGGGGCACATAACTGATTTTAGAAGAAACAGCGTCTTTGAAAGATAAAGTGGAAAAACCGGCAGACAATCCACATGGTTTAATGATCACACAGGTTCTTACAAACAGGAGTGCTGCAGACTGGAGAGCAGATGGGAATCCACAGGTTTAGAAGTGTTCAGGTGCCACGGACCAACAGCCTGCAACAATAAAAGTAAGCCCTTTATAGGGCTCATCCAGCCTATTACTCTGACCGTATTCATTGCAATAGAAATAACCCTCGCTACCTTTTTAAAACAACTTGAGACAAACAGTTGTGCTAACAGTGTTGATCTTTGCAAATATGTTGTTATCGGCAATAATGTTCTCGTGGATTTCTCTCCGCCTTACACTGTTATTGGCGATCACCATCTGCACCACAGCATCCTCCTGCTGCGGTGTCAAAATTCTTCCTCTCCCTCCTGTGGGAGGTAAACCCTGGATCCTACAGTATTGGGTTACAGTAAAAACAAACGTGCTCCAGAGCATGTGAGCGGAGCGTGAGCGAGGAGTGGAGCAGGCGGAATTTGTTCAGAGCGCGGAGCGGTTTTTTTAATTAAGGCTGGAGCAGTCGCTCTGTCTCGCTCCAATTTCGCTCCCATACCGCTCACACTACGACTCTGAGGCGTGCCCAAATCTACCCAGAATTCATCTGTACAATTATCAAGACCGTTACACAAATTGGCTGAGATGGTATTTGTTAAGTATTTCATAAAGGAAACTGATGGATCATACAAGTGTACTATTCTTATGAAACGTATAGATGACAATATTGTAGAGCAAGAACAACAATGCGGTGAAATTGTTTTAGTGAGTAAAGATTCACTTTGGAATCACTTTTCACAGAAACATGAAAGTGTGCTACATCCAGCCCATCGCAGGGCACACTTACACACACTATTCACTCACGCATGCACTCCTACGGGCAATTTAGCAAGCCAAATTATCCCCAACACGTTTTTGGACTGTGGAGGGAAACCAGAGTACCTGGAGGAAACCCCACGACGACATGCGGAGAACATGCAAACTCCACACATGTAACCCAGGCGGAGACTTGAACCCGGGTCCCAGAGGTGTGAGGCAACAGTGCTAACCACTGCACCACCATGCCTCCCCTGCATCACACCCACATAAAGAAAATACAGAAAATCTTATCTTAAAATAAACAAATAAATAAATAAGAAAACTAATAAATAAGCCTAAATTAAATTAAAAGAAATTAATCACACACAGAGTAATTTTAAAGTACCAGCCATGTATTGTCAAAACAAAGTAGTAACTGGCATAAAATAAGGATACATGTCATTCCACAATCAATGTTTTAGCGACTTCATAGCGTCATTCAGGGTGGTGATGGCCTCTGTGTGAAAACTGTTCAAAAGTCTTGTGGTGTGTGTTTTTATTGTCCTGTATCGTCTGTCTGCCTGACGGCAAACGTTGGAAGAGATTATGAGCAGGGTGGGATGAGTCCTTTATGATATTTGATGTTTTGCGGAGGAACCAGGGGTTGAAGATATATTCCAGGGTAGGTAGGTGTGTGTTGGTTATTTTCTCAGCAGCTCTGATTACTCTCTGCAGGGCATTTTTGTCAGCTGCAGAGCTACTGCTGTACCACACCAAGACACCATAGGTCAGGACACTCTGATGTTGTGGCAGGTTGTGGCAGGTTGATTCTCCTGAGAACTCTCAGGAAGTACAGTCTTTGCTGCACCTTCCTGATCAAGCAAATTCTGTTATTTGTCCAGGTGAGGTCATCCGATATGTGTGTGCCCAGGAACTTGAATGTTGACACCCTCTCCACAACTTCCCCATTTATCACCAGAGGCTGGTGATCCACCCTTTTCCTTCTAAAACCAATGATGAGTTCCTTTGTTTTCTTGGTATTTAACATCCAGTTGTTAGCTGTACACCAGTCTGCCAATCTCCTCCCTGTATGCTGTCTCATCTCCACTGCTAATCAGGCCCACCACAGCTGTGTCATCGGCACATTTCATGATGACATTAGTATTGTGGGTTGGATTGCAATCATATGTATACAGGGAGTACAAGAACTGAGAGACAGGGAGGAGGAGTGGTGGGGACCCATCTTGACAGACTGTGGTCGGTTGGTTAGGAAATCCTGTATCCAAAAGCAGATGTTATGGTGGATGCCATTTTATGGAACAGTCTGTTTGGAAGGATACACTGAGTGCGGAGGTGGTTCTGTGCTATAGTCCACAAATAGCAACCTTGCATATGTCCCTGGTTGTTCCAGGTGGACCATAACAGTATGAAGAGCAGTAGAAATGGTGTCGTCTGTTAATCTATTGGTACTGTATGCGTATTGATGAGGGTCCAGTGTTGGTGGGAGAGCAGCCTTTATATGTTTCAGAACCAGTCTTTCCAGGCACTTCATAATAATAGGTGTTAATGCCACTGGCCTGTAGTCATTGAGGTTTGTTATTATGGTCTGTTTTGATAATGGCACTATTGTAGAGGTTTTTAATGTATTAAAGATGTTTGTGAAAACCCCAGCCAGCTCCCAGGCACAGTCTCTTAGCACCCGCCCTGGGACGCCATCAGGACCAGCTGCTTTCCGTATGTTGACACTGCGAAGTGTCCGTTCTACATCAGTACTCTGCAGGATGAGCTCCTGCCTGTTGATGGCTGCTGCTGGGGCCGTAACAGTCTCTGTAGCCACCCTCTCATGGCGGCCGAAGAAGTGATCGAGCTCTTCGGCCAAAGGAACACTGTTGCCGGTAGATAAGTTGATACTGCTGTTTTGGTCTGTGATGTGCCGTATCCCTTGCCATCCACGTCTGGGATCGGAGCTGCCGAAGTGGCTCTCAATCCGCCTTCTATAGGTCGCCTTTGCGTCTCTGACGTCCCTCCTCAGCTCCGACCTGGCAATGCTGTATTGTTGTGCGTCACCCGACCTAAAGGCCATGTTACGCCTCTTTAGCAGAAGACAAACATCTTTGGTCATCCATGGCTTGTTGCTGGGAAAGATACAAATTTGTTTTGTGCTGGTGACAATGTCCATGCAGTATTTTATATAGTAAAGATCAGTGGAGGTGTAGGTGTCGATGTTAGCATCTTCGAATATGGACCAGTCAGTGTGGTCAAAACAATCCTGCAGCTGTTCAGATGCTCCCTCTGGCCACCCTCGTCTTACTCTAGGAGCTGGTTTCACCATGTTAATGAGTGGTCTATATGCTGGAGTTACATACAGGGAGATGTGGTCAGACTGGCCCAAATGAGGGAAAGCTGATACTGTAAAACCCTGCTTGATATTACTGTACACATGGTCTGCAGTGTCAGCTCCTCTTGTAGGACACTGAACATGCTGGTACAATTTTGGGAGCACAGTCTTCAGATTCGCTTTGGTTAAAATCACCTGCTATTATACACACCCCTGGCGGATGGGCACTCTGTTGCTTTCTAATAGGAGTTAGCAAGTAGCACAGAGCTATAGCAGTGTTAGCTTGAGGGGGGGTATTAACAGCAGCGATCATAACAACCGAGTATTCCCTTGGTAGGTAAAAGGGGCAACACTTTACAATCCAATACTCCAAGTCCAGGGAGCAATGAGTGTCAGTGATTTTAGCGTCTGTGCACCAGCTGTTATTTGTGTACACACACAGTCCACCTCCTCTGCTCTTACCGGAGTCGATCGCCCTGTTGGCGCGTGTATAGTGCGTCCGGGTAGCTGGATAGCCTCCTCCGGGATTGTCGAACCGAGCCACGTCTCCACAAACACCATAAAATGCCTAAGAACGGGAAGCGCTTTACGGAGTGCTGAGCCGCTGCATGTGCACGCGCCGCCATCTTCGGATATCCTAAGAAATGTGGTTCAGTCGTGTGTAGTCTGTGTGCAGATGAGGAAACAAAGGCACAGTAATAGGAGATAGTTGACTCATATACAGAAATGTGCTTTTGTAGGGGGATCCACACACAGTCACCAGACAGGACAGAGGGGCTCATCTGCTTCTCTCTGACCAAACACCTTTCCTTTTTGTCTTCCCCAAGCCGCTTGTCTTGTACCATGACCTGCAAAACATCCTCTGTAAGTGATGGAGAGTCCATTTTGGCCGGAGGACAGTACGAGAGGGACTGAATGTGGTGGCACTCAAATGGACGAAGGTTCGATCTCTCTGCAAACTCTGCATTACTTCTGTAGATATCCATCTCACACATTGTTTTTTGGTCAGGACCCCATGTCCTTTTAATGACATGTACTGGTGTGCTGGGTGTTATAAAAAACTTTGCCACTGCAAACACTCCATTTGTGTGATCGATACACTGAGTGCGGAGGTGGTTCTGTGCTGTAATGTCCATTTGGATGGGAGTGTGACGTCTTCGCAGATGCATCCGTAGGTTCCTTCTATTAAGGATTTGGCCGCAGTGAGGACACTTCCCTGTGTCCTTTTTCTGCTTTCTTTGGGTGGGGGTGGGGTGGTGGTGCCACTGAGGAGCCAGGGTCAGAGGAACATAAAGAAAGTGAGGAGTGGAGGTTGGCGACTGGGGGAGGGGGGGTGGGACATGCAGTTTCAGAAGCAGTAAAGGAAGGAGCAGCAGAGGCGGGAGGTGGCTGATGCGCTTCCATTGTGGTTGGCTTGGTTTCACTGATGCATTGGGATACAATATATTGTTATGTGGTACATTGGGCGGAGCTTAATTCTCCGCTTCTGACGTCATAAGAGGAAGTGGCGTATCCTTGATTTTGATTGGTCGAGAGTTTATGCCCATATATGGTATTAATACATGCTTATGCCACGTGTTGCCGATAGGGGGGTTTGGGAGATTAAGCTATAATAGAATAAAAATACATTACATGTATTTTATTAATGTGCTTTTTTGATTACGTTTTTAAGGAATAATAAAACATATAGCAGGATAATGGCAAGCTAGCGCATACACGTTCAGCGGGGGCGTCCGTCTGGCCCTGTGTTGTTAGTAAGCGCCGCGGCGTATTTTAAAAGAAGAAAGCACCAAAATGTTTTAAAGAAGGAAAACTTTAGGGTTATTTTAAAAGAAAAAGCAGGGTTATTTTAAGCAGACATGCCCGAAAGTAGCAGCAGAAGAGCAAATTTAAACAAGCGCAAGCAAAACCAATAAACATACAGCCGGCGTTTTAAAAGAAGCGATCGCTCATTACATTTAACCAACACAAAAGACTTTAGTTATATTTACCAGGTTGGAGAAAGCATGTAAGCGGCAAACTTTTAGAAGAAATAGGACGAAACGATACCGGAGCTCCGACACATGCGACTACTCTGTTTGAACAACGCGGGGCGGAATGGCCGATCGCTAGTCCGGCGTTTGGCGCATGCGCACCCACGCCGCCTCCCTTTCAAAATGGCGACGCCGGCGGAGCGCCTGTTTTAGCAAATAAAACCCCTATAACCGTAATGTTTTTAAGGAATGAAGCACTTTTCTGCCAATGTGAATAATAAAGTAAAGCGGTCTGTGCATTTTCGACAGCAATAATCAAAGTATAACGCGGTTAATTCTTGTTTAAGCGAGCGCATGCGCGTAGATCCACACAGCATTTCCTTTATTGAGCCAGCTCCTTGCGTCAAGCAACTGTCAAATGGCGAACAATTGTCGCTGGACCAAGAATTCATGCATCTACCTTTGCAATGCAACTACCTTTTTTTTCGGGTCGACAGGCAATACTTGGCAATGCCGTTAGGCAGGGGTTAGCTCATCAGAACAGCAGGATGTTGTGTAGGAACGGCTGAAATTTAGGCAGCAACAAATTCTTTCGTTATAGCGTTATTTTAAATTTGTATGGGTGTGATATGCCATTTATGCAATGAGGTGGAATTAAACAACAGGGTATCCGACTGGTTCCACAAACAGCCGTATCACTAATGTGTTAAACAAAGAATAAAAAACCATTAATTACACATGCTTACGTATAAAATATATAAAAGTTTAAGGACTAAAGCACTC
The DNA here is from genome assembly GCF_023856365.1 of Brienomyrus brachyistius. Classification (NCBI taxonomy): domain Eukaryota; kingdom Metazoa; phylum Chordata; class Actinopteri; order Osteoglossiformes; family Mormyridae; genus Brienomyrus; species Brienomyrus brachyistius. Next base: position 883,720 of record NW_026042347.1, read on the forward strand.
GACAAACAGCCGCAACACTAAACAAGGTGTAAAAACCGATCATTACCACAAATTATAATATTTAAGTATAAAAATAAATAAGTTGAGGACTAAAGCACTCGACAAACTACCCCGTAATAAATTAATGAATAAAATTATTTCAATGTGGCTAAAGTAGACGTACGCGATTATTTAATAGGGGTGCAAAAGCGCATTTTAAAACTGGTAATAACTCGAACGGCGGTAAAGACGGGTCGCTAGCGCCACCCTGTGTCCACAGCATGTGGCCCCCACAGCGAGGAAGGGGGCGGTCCAGCCCCAACCCCTCCCCCCAAAAAAAAAAAAAAAAAAAAAAAAGTTTCCCCTATATTAAGGGCGACGTTGTCGACCAAAAATACAGAAGAACTTGAAACGCTATCGATGATCAGCTCACTACGACAAAGATGGAAATGACAAACTGGAGGTATGTTAAATTTCTTTCGTCCATACTTTAAAATTGTTTGAATTGTCACTATTGTGAAAACATTTGCGATTACTTTTGACCAAGAATTTTCCACGGTGTCAAGCCCGAGTAAGCCCCGTGAAGTAGAGGATTGGAATAGCGGTAAGTTAATATCAATGATAAGCAAATCAATGGATTTACTGTTTTTAAAATTGTGGAAAGACTGAAAGTTTATGTTCACTGTCGCAGATAAGGACGCCGACCTGTTAAGCACGCCGACGGTTATTTTCAGAGATAATCGGGAAGGGAATGTCCACGGACAACATAAGCGGAAAAGAACGGATAGTTTTAACGGTACGTGGAACAATACCTGCATCGTGGATTTTTCTGTATGAAATGCTTAAAGACTGATTTTGTCCTTCTCCCCCCAAGACACTGCCGATGATGAATTGTTGATCGCTGAGGCTGAAAAAATTGAAGCGGGTCTAGCGACGGCCGAAACCTCAACCGACGGCGCACAGAGCGAACCTGAAGAACAGTTGGAATCTACGCCGCCGGGTACTCCTACTACAGGGGTCGTGACACCGGACCAAGGGGGCCCAGCAAGCGGTGATCCAGCGACCACATCCCGGGCCTTATCGGGACCCCTGCAGAGGACGCAAGATTGGGATATTGACCAATTAACACCTTGGCAGTGGCCGGTTGCGAGCGCCCTGGACGGCGCTGTATCCCGGGCCGAGAGGCTGAAGGGGCTCAAGGTAGCTTTTTTCCTTTTTCAGGATCAAATGTGTGATTTTTTGGCGGATTTGTCTGATCAGATATAAAGAATAAGCACAGACATGGCAGAAAACTGGCGGCATTGGAGTTTTGACGGGGGTAGAAGCATGCATATAAATGATGACGACGATGGTGAAACGCCGCTGAACCCCGATCTGCTTCGGCTGATTGATGAACTGAATGACGGACCACCGGCTGAAATTAACCCCTACATGCTTGCCTTAATAAATGTTTTAAATGAGAATGGTGCTCATGAAGCTGTTGAGGCTATGGACTATGTTAATATGGGTGACGCTATAGACAATGTAGACGGGTGGTTACCGAATGCTCATGTGTCTATGAATGTGGAAATGGCTGACGACCACGCGGATGACAGCGGACCGGACACCGATGTGCAAATGCTTGACGCTGATGACGGATCGGCCATGTACGCTGAACTGCATCAGATGATTGCTGAACTGAATGGTGAGCAACCGGGTGAATTTGACCCCATTTTACAAAACTTCTTAAATGATTTAAATGATGATGAAGATGGAGCGGCGGTGGACCCTGAAATTATGGACGTTGATAATGTGGAACAACAACATGGTGGGGGTGCCGCTGATGGGGTTGTTAATGTAATACGTAGACCACAGTTTAACAACACCGAAATAAGGCAACGCTTTCATTTTGAGGGGATTGAGCATGATGACATAGATGTCTACAGGGCTGTTATACAGACAGAGCGGGGCCTGGGGATATCATACAGGTGGAACTGCAGGGTGATTCAGTGAATTATAACACAGCCATGCATGTTCGAGGCGAGATCGATCTAAATGATCTGCTATCGATGGTTGACGACCTTACACAGAGTAATACCGAGGTTTTTAGCGATGAAACGCTGGAGCTGGTTGTGCAGATTATTCATAATCGAAATGGTGGGGCAGGCAATCGACAGAAATTAACAAAGCTGTTAAAGTCGGACATTTTGCAAAAGAAGCTCAGGTGTCTTATTGTTTCTGAAAACTCTGGCAATAATCTGTGCTTTGCTTACTGTGTAGTCCGCCTCTTAAACCCTGACATGTCCCATGAGATTGCTGAGATAGAAGCTAAACGTTTGCAGGAATCAGTCGGTCTAACTGATGCCGACATGGTCTCATTCTCAAGCATAGCAGAGTTTGAGCGAATGTTAGGGGTCAAAATCGTGGTGTGGTACCGCTGTGACAAGTCTGACATTTTTAAGAAATTTCAGACGAACCCCGAACCTCGTAATAAAACAATCTTTCTCTACCTTCAAGATCAGCATTATTTCGGTATAAAAAGCTTGAGTGCGTTTTTTGGGGAATCATACGTCTGTGATTACTGTTATGCCTCATTCAGTGTTAAATCAGATCACAAATGTGAGTATTACTGCAATGTATGTCTCAGTCCCGAATGCCATAAGCACCGCAGACAGTACATACATTGTGAGGATTGTGGGTCTTTGTCGTTCGCGGTATTGCTTCGAGCAGCATAAAATGTCAAAACAGCAACTAGGCGGGGGCAGTGTACGCAGCTCATGCGACACTGTCAAGTATTGTGACAAGTGTAACCGACGGTACCCCGTCACTAAAAATAATCGAAAGGGTCATAAATGTAAACCAAATACCAGATGCGCTTTTTGTAAAGAGGACTTGACACCTGATTGTGAGCATCAGTGTTTTATCGAGCCAGTAAAGACTGAGGCCTTGACAGACCGCTATGTATTTTACGACTTTGAATGTAGACAAGATGAGGGAACGCACATTGCTAATTACATCTGCTGCATTGACTTTGAGGGCAATTGTTGGACCGCTAAGGGGGATGGTCGTGTGGCGGAATTTTTCAAAAAGTACCGCAACCGTAAATACAAGGGATACACATTTATAGCGCACAACTCTAAAGGCTATGATAGTTACCTGCTCATGAAATATTTAGTTGAAAATGGCATCACACCCCACATTATCACACAGGGCAGCAAACTGCTCTGTGTGTCAGACGAGGACTTTAGCCAAAGATACATTGACTCCCTCTGCTTTCTGCCCATGAAGCTGAGCGCATTCCCCGCCGCTTTGGGTTTTGAGAGCGAAAAGAAAGGCTATTTCCCACATTTTTGGAACACCGTAGAAAATCAAAATTACGTCGGTCCCTACCCGCCACCAGAGGCATACGGGGTGCAAACCATGATGGAGAAGGAAAAGAGAGAGTTTATGGAGTGGTACGGTACTGTTGCGAGCGAGGTGTTTGACTTTAGAAAAGAAATGGCAGAGTACTGTAAAAATGATGTTGTCATCTTGAGAGAGGGCTGTCTCAGGTTCAGGGGTGAGATTATAAACAGCTGTAATCTAGACCCTTTTCAATGTGTCACCATAGCCTCTGTGTGCATGAAACAATTTTGCATGAGTTTTTTGCCTGAAAATACAGTCGCGCTAACCACTCCAGATAATTACATCAAGCGACAAAAGGCATACTCCACGCCATCTATTCAGTGGCTGGAATACATAGCACATAGCGAAAAACTAGAGATTCAGCACGCGCTCTGTAGAGGGGAGGTGAAAATGGGTCCCTACTACCTCGACGGCTATGCCGAAATCGACGGGGTTCGTACGGCGTACGAATTTTTTTCACGGGTGCCCAGAATGCTTTGATTCTAACACACTGAATCCTGTAACAAAACTGCGTTTTGGGGACATGCATCAGCAGTTTCAGGATAAGATATTTGCCCTTAAACACACGTACAACCTCAATGTACATGTTATTTGGGAACACCAGTGGGACAAACTGAAGGCTGAAAACGCTAATGTACAGGCATTCTTGAGGGAATTTGACTTTCCAGAGCACATCGATCCTTGGGACGCTCTGTTTGGCGGCAGAACTAACGCCCTGCAATTGCACTACAAAGCAGAGGGCGACGAGCGTATAGATTATTACGACTTCACGAGCCTTTACCCCTCTGTCAACAAGTTTAAGGAGTACCCGGTAGGACACCCCGTTGTCATTTACCGCGATTTTGACAGTGTGGAAAACTATTTTGGGTTGATCAAAGCCAAGGTTTACCCACCGAGAGGTCTTTACCTATCGGTTCTGCCTTACAGGTCCGGTGGTAAACTCATGTTCACACTTTGCAGAACATGCTGTGAAACTGAGACGCAGGGGATCTGTAATCATTCAGATGAGCAGAGAGCTCTGAGCGGTACGTGGTGCAGTATCGAAATCAACAAGGCTGTTGAAAAGGGCTACAAAATTGCCAAGATTTACGAGGTCTGGCATTTCCCCGACAGGACAGACACACTCTTTGCTGACTATATTAACACCCATTTAAAGGGAAAACAGGAGGCTTCGGGCTATCCCTCTTGGGTAAAGAGTGCTGAGGATAAAGAGAGATACATTCAGACCTACTTTGAGAAGGAGGGCATCCGCTTGAACCCCGAAAATATCGGGGTGAACAAAGTGAAACGCCAAATTTCCAAATTGTTTTTAAACAGTCTTTGGGGAAAATTTGGTCAGAGGATAAATCAGTCAAGTACGACGCTCATCAAAGACCCCGATGAGTTTCTCATGTTCATTTTTTCAAAGCTGGTCAATGTGTCTCACTTTTCCTTTTTGAATGACAATGTGGCAATGGTCCAATGGCGGAACATAAAGGTGCTCCCTAACACGCCGCGGCACGTCAACACGTTTATTGCGGCGTTCACTACCGCGTATGCTAGGCTCGAGCTGTACAACCTCATGGACCGCTTGGGGCGGCGTACGCTGTACCATGATACAGACTCTGTCATTTTTGTCAGCAAGCCGGGGGACTGGATGCCACCTTTGGGTGACTTTCTTGGTGAGCTGACAAGCGAGTTGGACCCAGATGACCACATTGTGGAATTTGTTTCAGGGGGTCCCAAAACTTATGGGTACAGAACCGCAAAAAGTAAAACAAACTTGAAAGTTAAGGGAATAACGCTGCACAACACCAATTCGAAAGTTGTCAACATCGCATCCCTCACAGAGTTAGTTCACGATTTTGTGAATAACCCACGTGACCCCCCTCGAGAGATCAGGACATCTACGCAGCAAATCTTGAGGGATAAAAGGGGTTTCCTTTTGAAAACTAAGACAGTCAACAAGTGTTTCATGGTTGTGTACACCAAGCGGCAGCTACTGCCTGACTATTCCACACTGCCTTATGGATTCTAGTGACGGGTTCGACAATAGACTTCAGCACCCATTCTCGTGCATTATATCGGGACCGAGCAACTGTGGCAAGTCTTATTTCATTAAAAGACTGCTTGAGAATGTGGATTGTACATTGTCCAGAGTGCCTGAAAACGTCGTATGGTGCTATTCTTGCTGGCAACCATTGTATGATGATTTGTTGTGCAAAATAAAAAATATAAAATTTGTGGAAGGAATCCCAGAGTCTCTGTGTGACGACGAACTTTTACCATCAAATAAAATTAATTTGATCATCATTGACGACCTTATGGAAAAAGCCAGCGATAACGGCGAGGTGGAAAAAGCTTTTACCAAGTACACGCATCACAGAAATCTAAGCGTCATATATCTGGTGCAGAATCTTTGCTTCCAAGGTAAGAAGAACCGGACCATCAATCTCAACGCTAATTATATTGTATATATTTAAAAACCCCCGAGAAAAATTACAGAGGGATTGGTTTATGATCCTGGTGATGAGTGGAGAGACGGCAGAGATGTTGACCTTTAGCAGGGCTGAAGGGAAAGGGTCCAGGGAACTGGTAGATGGTTTCATTTTCCTGATGACGTTCTCCACCTCTTCCCGTGTGGTAGCAGAGAAGGAGCAAAGTGGCTGGACCTTCTCAGGTAGTAGGTCGACAGTTGGAGGAGGCAAGATATTCGTGATGGAGAGGTATGAACGGATATTATCAACATTTTGTCTGAAGAAATTGATGTGCATGTTGCACCTCTGCTGTTGCACTGCTGACAGGTTCAGAGGAGAGAAATTTAAGGTCCAGGGCCAGGGCATCTGCATTGATGGTCTTCAGATTTCTGAAATGGATCTGACGTTTTGGTTTGATATGGGGCGGAGAGAAAGGCCAGCTCCATTGACACTACTTTATGGTCCGAGATACCAAGATCATATACCTGTAGATTACTGATGGGGGCGAAGTTTGAAATGACCAAGTCAAGTGTGTGAACCCTGGAATGTGTGGGGACATCAACATGTTGTTGTAGGTTGAGGGAATCTAGCAGCTCCAGGAAATCAGCAGTGAGATAACCGGAAGTGGGCGTATCTCCGCCTAGGAATGTCGTCGACACTAGAAACAAAGTTCCTCAGATCAGAGTTGAGTAGAATCAGGTGATGAAACTAGCGTCAAAATAGGCACTGTATAAAAAAGCTACAAGCATTTTAATTATTTCAAAAGTTAGCATGCTAGCCTGTTAGCATGTAAAATGCCTTGGCATGCTCAGATCAGGCTGAAAGGTTTGATCTAGGCGTATAGCAACACCCAGATTCAGAATATGGAGTAATCTCAAAACTTAGCATGTTAGCATATTAGCATCAAAACCAGATGTGTGGGCGTATCTCCGCCTAGGAATCTCGTAGAGACTAGAAACAAAGTTCCTCAGATTAGACATGATGAGAAAAGACATAAAACTAGCATCAAAATGTACAAAAAACTACAATCATGTTAACATATTAGCATCACAACCAGAAGTCGGCATCTCACCAGCCTAGGAATGCCCTAGAGATTAGAAACAAAGATCCTCAGATCCATCTTAATAAGTAGAGTAAAGAAATAAAACTAGCGTCAAAACAGGCTATGTACAGAAAAAACTACAATCATGTTAGCATATTAGCATCAAAACCAGAAGTGGGCGTAACTCACCCTAGGAATGTCGTCGAGACTAGAAACAAAGTTCCTCAGATGAGAGTTGATGAGTAGAGTAAAGACATTAAACTAGCATCAAAACAGGCAATGCACAAAAAAACTACAATCATGCTAGCATATTAGCAACAAAACCGGAAGTGGGCGTAACTCACCCTAGGAATGTCGTCGACACTAGAAACAAAGTTCCTCAGATGAGAGTTGATGAGTAGAGTAAAGACATAAAACTAGCATCAAAACAGGCAATGTACAAAAAACTACAATCATGCTAGCATATTAGCATCAAAACCAGAAGTCGGCATCTCACAGCCTAGGAATACCCTAGAGATTAGAAACAAAGTTACTCAGATCCGGCTTGATGAGTAGAATCGAGTGAAGAAATTAGCGTCAAAATAGGCAATGTACCGAAAAAAAAACTACAATCATGTTAGCATATTAGCAACAAAACCGGAAGTGGGCGTAACTCACCCTAGGAATGTCGTCGACACTAGAAACAAAGTTCCTCAGATCAGAGTTGATGAGTAGAATCAGGTGATGAAACTAGCGTCAAAATAGGCAAAGTACAGAATGTAGCGTCCCCGGTTGAAATGATGGTCTCTCAAACTGATGGTTCACAATCCTTTATTTAACCTTGCCTTGTGAACTCACCGTAAGAGCTATAAAGTGTACAGAAAATAATCACCATTAGTAGCTCAGACAGCAAGTTACCTTTAACACCTTTCCTTATTCCAAAACATAAATGAATTCTTTCCTTTAAGTTCTAATATCCTTTTGTTAACGTTTTCTACATGGATTATCTTTTACACGTATATTCAATTAAACCATTTTAACAACATGTAACAGACTGGGCCACAGCCTGCGTAGTAGAGGTCTAGGCTGCCCAATCCTCCAAACGGAGAAGGTACAGCAGGATGTAGGTCCCTGTACCCTCACCAATCGCCTCCCTAGTCTGCTACATGCACTACGTGAGCAGATCGGCTAAGGCTCCAGCACTTCCCTATCAGCGTCACGGTGCCAACCTGGAGTGTAGTACTGTTGGGGATAGCGTGATGTTTAAGTACCCACACCGTACCCCCACCCCCCGACCGAAGTACCCAGCAGTAGCAGGTGAGACGCCCCTACTCCGGAGAGAGCCTAAATAATAGAAGCAGGGTAACCACTGTACACCAGGATAGGGTAAATTGAACACATAGGCAGTTTATTCTCTGTAAGATTACTAAATTATTAGATGGAAAGAACCAAAGCTCACATAAAACAAAGGACTGCAATTACCAAATTGAGTTTCACCAACCACCTGACTCCCCTCTATTAATGAAACCCCAGCCCCAGTCACCCTACTGAGCGCTCAGTGTCTAACGGTGGAGGCTTCAAGCAAGAACTCCCGTTTACCTCCGACGGGATATTTTTTACCCTTCATATAACACGTTCGTAGTAACCTTACAACAGGACACATTCATATTAAACATGCACAACAACCTCATAACAGAAATGAACCTTATTCATTTAGCACTTTATACCACCGGCACATTGTAATAATCCGTCCGATAACATCAACACTCCCATGCGAAAGTCTGTTCAGTACATTTACTTCCAAAAATGACCGCCAGAGAAATCAGGCATCCGGGCATGCAGTTAGAACATAGCGGGCCTGCCCTGCCAGGTGGTAGCGTGCGCAGAAAATGGGGTGTGCAGCAGCGATCTTTTAAAACTCCGCTTAGTGTCCGTCACGTTAGCAGAAGTCTTCTACTTCTTGGCCAAGTTGCTGATCACCCTGATGTACATTCGCCGAAATAAACTTTATTAAATATCACCTGCGTCGTCCTTGGTACTGGAGCTGATGAGTCGTCTCTGTATAGCAGGGAAGCTACCGCGATTCCTCCAAGCTCCGGTTCCCACTGCGCGGCACCGGGAGCAGCTCTCCTCTGTCGTTCTGGTAACACACAGCAATTTCCCTTCTCCGGAGCACCAACGTGGCTCGAACCTGCCTTCAGACTAATCTGGTCCTGTGTGACTACATTAAGGAATTCTCCCTACTTACTCTACATCACCCGAACGAACCAAAAAAAAACCTCCTTTCCCCCTCTCTCTCCCGCCAACTCCACTGCCCTGCTATACGCAGCCACGTTACGTCGTGACGCACCGTCACACTTGCTTTTAAACACCTTTGAATCACGAAATAAACTAAAGTAAATCATTATCAAATTGTCCGTGACCTTACATGACAAATAAAACAAAGCAGCTTGTAAATTATAACCCTTTAACACGCTTAATTTATCCGTGCTCTTTAGCACCTTGTAGTGAGCAAAAACGTAGTCCATTTTACTCGGCAAAACACCTTACAACAGAAATATTAAACATATATACATTTACAAATCAACCTTCAAAACCCACCTTGTTCCTCATCAACCAGGAGCTAAAACCATCACTGGTATTTAAGAAATTAACCAAAAAAGAATCGTAATATAACTATTCCTTTTTCACGGAACACACCTTGCTTCGACTTCCATGAAGTTTTCCCGCTACTGTGCGGTTTGCAACACTGGTTTACGGCAGCTTGTTGTTCTATGTTCCTTCAAAATAAAAGCCGTTCTTTCACAATAAAAGGCATCACTCGTCTTATACAGTTAAACAAGGAATAACATTTGTAACTAATAAATGGAATAAACGAAATATTAATACGGTCATTTAAACTCCCACCAAATCATTAGAGCTCAAATGGGAACCAAACGGAGTGATAATGATTTCCTAATGAAGAAATGACCTGTAACCGTTGACCTGTAAACATTACATTGTATGAAAACACAGTTTACATGACAGAATAAACCTTAAACTTCAGAATGTAATTAAACAGTCTCCAATAGCAAAACCAGTTTCTGCACTGGGCGTTCCACTACAGAAGGTTTACTGTAACATTGTCCTTTGTCCATCTTCCTTTCTCCAAAACGAAGCTTTACCTTTCTTACAAGTCCATCTTTGTCAGTTGTTGTGTCCATTACACGTGCTAATCTCCATTCATTGCGTGGCAAGTCATCCATTTTCTCCATCACAACATCTCCAACCTTCAAGTTTCTCCTTGGAGAGTGCCATTTCTGTCTTGTTGCGATGTTAGACAGATACTCCTTTTTCCAACGTGACCAAAACTGTTCTGATAAATACTGCACCTGCCGCCATCTTTTCCGTGCAAATGTGCGAAATGTGAATTTGCATTTTTACAGGGTGGTTCTGTAACACTCATTAATATTCATGAGAGAATATTACTGATTGGTCACTGAATGCCTTAAACCAGGGGAGCCCAAATCCAGTCCTGGAGGGCCAGAGTCCTGCACATTTTTGGGTTTCCCCTCATTTAACACACCTGATTCATCTCCTTGTGCTGAATTATTTATGGTGGAACAGGGAAAGAGCTGAGCTACACAGGGCACCGGCCCCCCAGGACTGGATTTGGACACCCCTGCTTAGGTAGAAGAAACAGGCAGCACAAGTCGATGTTAACTGGCCAATGAGGTAGTGCCCCTCTCATAAATATTAATCAGCCAGCCAATCGTGTAGGGCTTCACTCATGAATATTAAAAAGTTCTCCTGATCCACGGTGCTAAAAGAAATTAGCGCCCAGGACACACTGGATGTGCATCATGTGCGGCGGAAAATATCAAATTTCATTTCGGCGCCCATGTTAACAGATTAGAGCGGCCACGTGCGCGAGATGCGGGGCTCACGCCTCGCGGTAGCGGCGCCGTATCTAGAGTCACGCGCGTGGTAAGCGGTTCGCTATGGAAGCGTATTGCATTCATCTGGGAAAAAAATCAAGTCTGTTTTTTCGAATTAATAAAATAATAATCCCGTTTTTCTGAGCAATATTTTTCTGTTTAATGAGGTTAAATTAGCTAAATTTATCTACGTATGGTTAATCAAAAGGTATAACCAGAACTTGAAAAGATGTATGACAACACATGGAATTATTTTTGTTAAATTTAGCTAATTGTAGCTAAGCAATCCGGGGGGGGGGGGGGGGTTAGAGATCGACTTTTATTTAAATTAGAAATAGATTATTTTACACTATTTACAAATAAGCATATAAAATATAGAATTGGTGTGCATTCTGCCAGAATGGCGGCATGCTTCTCACAATCCAGGCCAACGGTTCGCCTCACGACAACAATTTCCCCTGGTAGCCATTTGACAGCAGCTTCACGCAACGAGCTGGCTCAATAAAGGAAATGCTGTGTGGATCTACGCGCGTGCGCCACACGAGAGTGAGAGCATGCATTCGTTTAAACAAGAATTAACCGCGTTATTTCCTGATTATTGCTATCGAAAATGCTCAGAGCGCTTTACTTTATTATTCACATTGACAGAAATGTGCTTCATTACTTAAAAACATTACGGTTATAGGGGTTTTATTTGCTAAAACAGGCGCTCCGCCGGCGTAGCCATTTTTAAAGGGGCGTCGGCGTGGGTGCGCATGCGCCAAACGCCGGACTAGCGATCGTCCATTCCGACCCGCGTTGTTCAAACAGGATCGTTTCGTCCTATTTCTTCTAAAAGTTTGCCGCTTACATGCTTTCTCAAACCTGGTAAATTGGTTAAATGTAATGAGTGATCGCTTCTTTTAAAACGACGGGCTTGTTTGTTGTTTTCGCTTGTTTAAATTTGCTGTTCTGCTGCTTCTTTCGGGCATGTTTGTTTAAATTCACACTGCTTTTCTTTTAAAATAACACTAAGGGTTTTCTTCTGCTAGTGGCCAAGTCAAAAAATACATGGCTGCACTGGACGGTCGCTGCAAATACTAGGATGATTTTAGCAGAGGTTCTGAAATGGCGAAGATGACACACTTTCAGAGTGAAAAGGATTATAAAGGTTAAAAAGCAGAGATTTCACCTTTTTGCCAGGAGAACCAGCAACATGTCACAGTGACACTGAGGAGTCACTATAAACCCAAAACCCTGGATAGAGGGACTGAGTGAATGAGGAGGTGAATCTGTGCAGGGGGGTCAGTCCATCAGAGAAGACTCTGTAGAAGGACAGAGCACCAGCCCCCCAGTCCAGATACACTCCTACTCTGCGGGAGCCTGAGGGCCGTATGGGTATGAGAGTCTCTTTATTATTGTGCCAGACAGAGTAACTGTCAGTATAACAGCACAGAATCCATGACTTGTCATTGTATCCAAGGAGACAGTCCCTCCCTCCTTTCCTCCTGATCCCTTTATAAGTCACTCCTATCCAGGCTTCATATCCATCCCACTCAGCCTCCCAGTAACAGCGGCCAGTCAGACTCTCTCTGCACAGAACTTGGGGGCGGCTGTCAAATCTCTCTGGATGATCAGGATATGGCTGCCGCTCTGCCCCCTCTGTCACCTTCCTGTTCCCCCCTGACAGAGACAGGCGTCTGTTTGCTGTGTTGGGGTCCAGCGTCAGCTGGCAGGAGTCTGTAGGCAGGAGGAAGAATTATTAATCCCATCAGGCCGCCTGTACTTTATGTTTCTGTACGATATAAAAACAGCACAGCTTCCCCTAACGAAGCGGGAACTGAAGCTTATGAAACAGCTCAGGAAATGTCGGAGGGAAGCGAGCTAAACTAACAGCTTAATTAGTGAAATTACGGGGAAGTAAAATTACAAAGCAGCGATATTCATCAGACATATTCATCACAAGCATATTTACCACAAAACGGCACCAGAGATCAGAAAGTCAGTGTCTTTCCTTCTAACTGCTAATTCCGGCGCGTGCGGCATGAAAATGGCCATCAATAACAGAATATTTAAGTAATATTATTACTTAAACACACTTTCTGTGACATTTAATAAAAGTTTGGACCTGGATTCTGATACAAAAGCTGTTTCCGGCGCCGGAGTTGCGCTCCATGAGGATTCAGTATTTACAGCGATTGCTAAAGATGGTCTTTAGTCACAGCAAAGCCGGTCTGAATGCATTTCAAATGCATCGGCTTATTTCCATGAAGCATATGTCATACTGTATCTACTGATCCGGGAGAAACGCTGCAGTGTGGAGCGGGGCGGAATAGGTGCCGCGCAAACCATCAAAAAAAGCGGATTAAACTACACAGTGAGACGTGCATCATGAAAAACAGAAAGGTTCTCATTACCTCATTAAACAGAAAAATATTGCTCAGAAAAACGGGATTATTATTTTATTAATTCGAAAAAACAGACTTGATTTTTTTCCCAGATGAATGCAATACGCTTCCATAGCGAACCGCTTACCACGCGCGTGACTCTAGATACGGCGCCGCTACCGCGAGGCGTGAGCCCCGCATCTCGCGCACGCGGCCGCTCTAATCTGTTAACATGGGCGCCGAAATGAAATTTGATATTTTCCGCCGCACATGATGCACATCCAGTGTGTCCTGGGCGCTAATTTCTTTTAGCACCGTGGATCAGGAGAACTTTTTAATATTCATGAGTGAAGCCCTACACGATTGGCTGGCTGATTAATATTTATGAGAGGGGCACTACCTCATTGGCCAGTTAACATCGACTTGTGCTGCCTGTTTCTTCTACCTAAAGCAGGGGTGTCCAAATCCAGTCCTGGGGGGCCGGTGCCCTGTGTAGCTCAGCTCTTTCCCTGTTCCACCATAAATAATTCAGCTCAAGAGCTGTGTGGTTATTAGCACAAGGAGATGAATCAGGTGTGTTAAATGAGGGGAAACCCAAAAATGTGCAGGACTCTGGCCCTCCAGGACTGGATTTGGGCTCCCCTGGTTTAAGGCATTCAGTGACCAATCAGTAATATTCTCTGAACCACCCTGTAAAAATGCAAATTCACATTTCGCACATTTGCACGGAAAAGATGGCGGCAGGTGCAGTATTTATCAGAACAGTTTTGGTCACGTTGGAAAAAGGAGTATCTGTCTAACATCGCAACAAGACAGAAATGGCACTCTCCAAGGAGAAACTTGAAGGTTGGAGATGTTGTGATGGAGAAAATGGATGACTTGCCACGCAATGAATGGAGATTAGCACGTGTAATGGACACAACAACTGACAAAGATGGACTTGTAAGAAAGGTAAAGCTTCGTTTTGGAGAAAGGAAGATGGACAAAGGACAATGTTACAGTAAACCTTCTGTAGTGGAACGCCCAGTGCAGAAACTGGTTTTGCTATTGGAGACTGTTTAATTACATTCTGAAGTTTAAGGTTTATTCTGTCATGTAAACTGTGTTTTCATACAATGTAATGTTTACAGGTCAACGGTTACAGGTCATTTCTTCATTAGGAAATCATTATCACTCCGTTTGGTTCCCATTTGAGCTCTAATGATTTGGTGGGAGTTTAAATGACCGTATTAATATTTCGTTTATTCCATTTATTAGTTACAAATGTTATTCCTTGTTTAACTGTATAAGACGAGTGATGCCTTTTATTGTGAAAGAACGGCTTTTATTTTGAAGGAACATAGAACAACAAGCTGCCGTAAACCAGTGTTGCAAACCGCACAGTAGCGGGAAAACTTCATGGAAGTCGAAGCAAGGTGTGTTCCGTGAAAAAGGAATAGTTATATTACGATTCTTTTTTGGTTAATTTCTTAAATACCAGTGATGGTTTTAGCTCCTGGTTGATGAGGAACAAGGTGGGTTTTGAAGGTTGATTTGTAAATGTATATATGTTTAATATTTCTGTTGTAAGGTGTTTTGCCGAGTAAAATGGACTACGTTTTTGCTCACTACAAGGTGCTAAAGAGCACGGATAAATTAAGCGTGTTAAAGGGTTATAATTTACAAGCTGCTTTGTTTTATTTGTCATGTAAGGTCACGGACAATTTGATAATGATTTACTTTAGTTTATTTCGTGATTCAAAGGTGTTTAAAAGCAAGTGTGACGGTGCGTCACGACGTAACGTGGCTGCGTATAGCAGGGCAGTGGAGTTGGCGGGAGAGAGAGGGGGAAAGGAGGTTTTTTTTTGGTTCGTTCGGGTGATGTAGAGTAAGTAGGGAGAATTCCTTAATGTAGTCACACAGGACCAGATTAGTCTGAAGGCAGGTTCGAGCCACGTTGGTGCTCCGGAGAAGGGAAATTGCTGTGTGTTACCAGAACGACAGAGGAGAGCTGCTCCCGGTGCCGCGCAGTGGGAACCGGAGCTTGGAGGAATCGCGGTAGCTTCCCTGCTATACAGAGACGACTCATCAGCTCCAGTACCAAGGACGACGCAGGTGATATTTAATAAAGTTTATTTCGGCGAATGTACATCAGGGTGATCAGCAACTTGGCCAAGAAGTAGAAGACTTCTGCTAACGTGACGGACACTAAGCGGAGTTTTAAAAGATCGCTGCTGCACACCCCATTTTCTGCGCACGCTACCACCTGGCAGGGCAGGCCCGCTATGTTCTAACTGCATGCCCGGATGCCTGATTTCTCTGGCGGTCATTTTTGGAAGTAAATGTACTGAACAGACTTTCGCATGGGAGTGTTGATGTTATCGGACGGATTATTACAATGTGCCGGTGGTATAAAGTGCTAAATGAATAAGGTTCATTTCTGTTATGAGGTTGTTGTGCATGTTTAATATGAATGTGTCCTGTTGTAAGGTTACTACGAACGTGTTATATGAAGGGTAAAAAATATCCCGTCGGAGGTAAACGGGAGTTCTTGCTTGAAGCCTCCACCGTTAGACACTGAGCGCTCAGTAGGGTGACTGGGGCTGGGGTTTCATTAATAGAGGGGAGTCAGGTGGTTGGTGAAACTCAATTTGGTAATTGCAGTCCTTTGTTTTATGTGAGCTTTGGTTCTTTCCATCTAATAATTTAGTAATCTTACAGAGAATAAACTGCCTATGTGTTCAATTTACCCTATCCTGGTGTACAGTGGTTACCCTGCTTCTATTATTTAGGCTCTCTCCGGAGTAGGGGCGTCTCACCTGCTACTGCTGGGTACTTCGGTCGGGGGGTGGGGGTACGGTGTGGGTACTTAAACATCACGCTATCCCCAACAGTACTACACTCCAGGTTGGCACCGTGACGCTGATAGGGAAGTGCTGGAGCCTTAGCCGATCTGCTCACGTAGTGCATGTAGCAGACTAGGGAGGCGATTGGTGAGGGTACAGGGACCTACATCCTGCTGTACCTTCTCCGTTTGGAGGATTGGGCAGCCTAGACCTCTACTACGCAGGCTGTGGCCCAGTCTGTTACATGTTGTTAAAATGGTTTAATTGAATATACGTGTAAAAGATAATCCATGTAGAAAACGTTAACAAAAGGATATTAGAACTTAAAGGAAAGAATTCATTTATGTTTTGGAATAAGGAAAGGTGTTAAAGGTAACTTGCTGTCTGAGCTACTAATGGTGATTATTTTCTGTACACTTTATAGCTCTTACGGTGAGTTCACAAGGCAAGGTTAAATAAAGGATTGTGAACCATCAGTTTGAGAGACCATCATTTCAACCGGGGACGCTACATTCTGTACTTTGCCTATTTTGACGCTAGTTTCATCACCTGATTCTACTCATCAACTCTGATCTGAGGAACTTTGTTTCTAGTGTCGACGACATTCCTAGGGTGAGTTACGCCCACTTCCGGTTTTGTTGCTAATATGCTAACATGATTGTAGTTTTTTTTTCGGTACATTGCCTATTTTGACGCTAATTTCTTCACTCGATTCTACTCATCAAGCCGGATCTGAGTAACTTTGTTTCTAATCTCTAGGGTATTCCTAGGCTGTGAGATGCCGACTTCTGGTTTTGATGCTAATATGCTAGCATGATTGTAGTTTTTTGTACATTGCCTGTTTTGATGCTAGTTTTATGTCTTTACTCTACTCATCAACTCTCATCTGAGGAACTTTGTTTCTAGTGTCGACGACATTCCTAGGGTGAGTTACGCCCACTTCCGGTTTTGTTGCTAATATGCTAGCATGATTGTAGTTTTTTTGTGCATTGCCTGTTTTGATGCTAGTTTAATGTCTTTACTCTACTCATCAACTCTCATCTGAGGAACTTTGTTTCTAGTCTCGACGACATTCCTAGGGTGAGTTACGCCCACTTCTGGTTTTGATGCTAATATGCTAACATGATTGTAGTTTTTTCTGTACATAGCCTGTTTTGACGCTAGTTTTATTTCTTTACTCTACTTATTAAGATGGATCTGAGGATCTTTGTTTCTAATCTCTAGGGCATTCCTAGGCTGGTGAGATGCCGACTTCTGGTTGTGATGCTAATATGTTAACATGATTGTAGTTTTTTGTACATTTTGATGCTAGTTTTATGTCTTTTCTCATCATGTCTAATCTGAGGAACTTTGTTTCTAGTCTCTACGAGATTCCTAGGCGGAGATACGCCCACACATCTGGTTTTGATGCTAATATGCTAACATGCTAAGTTTTGAGATTACTCCATATTCTGAATCTGGGTGTTGCTATACGCCTAGATCAAACCTTTCAGCCTGATCTGAGCATGCCAAGGCATTTTACATGCTAACAGGCTAGCATGCTAACTTTTGAAATAATTAAAATGCTTGTAGCTTTTTTATACAGTGCCTATTTTGACGCTAGTTTCATCACCTGATTCTACTCAACTCTGATCTGAGGAACTTTGTTTCTACAGGGACTACAGAATGTTATTCAACTAATTAGATGCTGGTCAAGAACAACACATCAGTGTTTTTTTACCTTTTGCTTGCGTATTGGCTATGTTACTCCTTGTATTTGTGTTAGCACTGGATATTCAGTAATTTCTTAGTGTTCCTCATTTTAGTCTGTGAAGGTTAACTAAAATCTAAGTATATGAAAGAAATATAATGAACCATTTTTTTCTGGAATGTGGTTAATGGTCTGTAGTTGGTACTATTGCCTGTACTTTCTTTGGATCTTTGAACAGATGTAAAAAGTTTTTAAGATAATGATCAGGTAGATAAGAGTATCTTTAACATGTCGGTAATAGGTGCTGAGCAGAAATTACCTTTGGAAGGAATTCGTCCTTTGCGGTGTAAGACTATCGCACAGCCATAAACGCTTTTCCTTTAATGATCTGAATGTGGGTGTTGCAGTCATAACAGTAAGTAATTCACAGAGATGTGTAAGGAGTAGATTATTCAGATGCCACCTCTGCACTTGACAGCACTTCCCCAGCGAACCCAGTTAGCACCTTTTAATGACAATTAAACACAGCATGTTATTTGTAATAAGCTTGTTCAGGGATTCGTCAGGCATGTTCGTAATAATAGGAAAGCAGTTCACATTAATTACAGACTTTTGCATCACTGGTAAAAGGCTCAGGGCTCCGGCTGTTGATTTAATTACTCCAGTAATTAAATGAGTCACAGCTCACAAGTGACATTGCAGGCTGTGTTCGACGGGAGCTAGATTATGAAACATTTTGTACGTTAATGGTGGTTTCTTGGTGGGAACCCCCCCTCCCCCCCCCACAGTTTTCAGGTCGTTCAGCTTCCCCTCGCCATTTTTCTACCTTGCAGGTGTGCAGGTCAGGAACGTTCTGGCCTCATCCCAGCTCACTCAGACTCAGCTAGCCACTGTTTGGTGAGTGTCCACTGAATTCTTCACGGCCGCAGTGGTGCGCTTGGTTTATTTGCCCCTCTTAAATTACGTAGCTCAATCCTTTCAGCATCCACTCTATGCGGGCAGTGTGTGGCTCCACAGGTGAGGACCATATGTCTGTAACCGCAAGGTCGACAGTTCAAGTCCCCGGATTGGCAGTGATTTCTCTGCTGGTCCCCTGAACAACCTCTAATTGCTCCAATTGACCCTGCGCTGATTTCAGAAGCCATCATGATATTTCCAGGGCTGGTTGCTTTTCTTAAGTGGTCTGTTCCTGTTAGCACGCGTCAGGCAGCTGGTGCGACGGCTCGAGGCAGGAGGTCTGTACTTCTGAGTTGTGACTCATGGGATCCTACTGATAATCAACTAATAGGAAGCGTGTCGCAGGTTTTTAATGTGCTGCAATAATCACTGCTTTAAAAAAAAATAAAAAAATTTAAAGGCATTTTGTTTTTTATATGTCTGTCTCTCAAAATACTGCTAAAAAATATATTGTTAGGTGAGAATACATTTTATTATTACAGCTCACCTAACAAACTTCATAGCCTAGCCTAGCATACCTTAAACATGCTTGGAACACTTGGCCTACAGTTGGACAAAACTCAGGGTAAGTTGTCATTTTTTTGTAGGTTAGTTTGGTTTTTAAATTGGACCCCTCATGGTCTGGGTGAAGTTATGCTGGTCTTCGCCATCTGTGCACCCGGTTCGATTACTGACCTTCCCACATGTTCTCCCAAGGAACCTGGCAGATGTGGACAAGGACGGCCAGCTGACAGGGGAGGAGTTCATCCTGGCTATGCACCTGGTGGACATGGCGAAGGCCGGACAGCCGCTGCCCCTCACGCTTCCCGGGGACCTGGTGCCCCCCTCCGTCAGGTAGACAGCCGCCGCCGGTGGCCAATCGGTGAACCCGGCAGAGCAGTAAATAGAGCTCTGGAAAAAAATTGAGACCACTCTATACTGGAAAAAAAATCTGCTTGTTTAAAGCTGGTTTTGCTGGCAGAAAGGTACGCTGAGCGTCAGGTTGCTTCCAGGTTCTAAGTACGCAAGTGTACAAGAATATGGTGAAACGGGAGACACTGAGAAAGGCCAGAAAGCAGCCAGGTAAAGGGTGGAAACGACTTCCCAATGCTTGAGATGCCCGTTCACTTATCCGACAGTGCCTCATGAATCATGACCTCAAGTGACCTGTACTTGGTGGAAACGTTAAGTGCAGGTGTGAGGTGCACTGCTAGGACAGTTCATAACAGGCTCATAGAAGCAGGGCTGAAGTCCCATAAAGCAAGGAAGAAGCCCTTCATTAATGAGAAGCAGGAAAGAACCAGGCTGCAGTTTGCAAAAGAAAAAAAAACATTATTCACAGATCCATACCCATAAAGGAGAACTGAGTGAAACAAAAATTGGTGCTATGGTCTCTAACTTTTTTCCATAGTTATATGTAATGAATGGGGAAAGGCGGGGGGGTTGAATATGCTGTGTCAGGCTGGACATTGACCCATCTGGAATCACAGGCTAGGAGGCTTTGTTACAGAAAGGGAGAGTGTCCCCATACACTGAGATACTTCGACTGAGCCCAGCTAAGGGACTCCTGATGAGTGAGCACGGGAAGCTGTATGGTGGTTGTTCCTGTGTAGCCTGACTCAGAGTCTCAGGTTCTAGCACCTTCTACCTACACGGAGGCATGTTGTATTTTGCAGAACGGGGAAGCAGGGGGAATTGCTTCCTTTGAATCGCACCATCGTCCCTGAAGAAATTCAAGTTGAACCACCCCAGAAGACAAAGAGTAATGGTAGCATTAGTAGAACGGACAGACGGATTTACACACACACACACACACACACACACACACACACACACACAAAGACAGGCACCTTCAGCTAGTGAATGTTTTTGGTGACACAAGTGTGTATTAGTGATGTGCCGTTCTTAGTATCTTTACAAAGAATCACCTGATTCACATTGAATTGCAGGAGGTCAAAGGTCACTGCCCCTATTGCCATGGTTACCACGTGTGCGTGTGCATGGCCCTCCTTGCAGTTTCGTTCGAGGACAAGCTAAAGGAGAACTTCCAGCGGGGAAACGCTGAGCTGGAGAGGCGGCGGCAGGTCTTACAGGAGCAGGAGCGGCGCGAGCAAGAGAGGCGGGCCCAGAAGGCCCGGGAGGAGCAGGAGCGGCGTGAGCAGGAGGCGCGGGAGCAGGAGAGGAGGCGGCAACAGGAGCAGGAGCGGCGGCTGGAGAGGCAACGCGAGCTGGAATGGCAGAAGGAGGAAGAGCGCTTAAAGGAGCTGGAACGCAAGGAGGTCAGTCTTTCTAGTATGGAATGCTAGCATTGTACTTGGGGTTAGGCAGTCGCTCTTTGGTCATTGGTCCAGTCCCAGCCAATCACATTTGGGTTTAGCAAATTAATGTTGTTGGCGATTCACCAGCACTGTTGCCTCATACCTTTCAGAGCTGGGGGTTGGAATCCCACCTCCACTCTTTGAGAGTTTCCATGTTCTCCCAGTGTTGTGTGGCCTTCCTCCAAAAACATGCCCTTAGGTGGTCTGGTGCCTTTAAATTCTCTGCAGTGCGAGGTTCTAGTGTAAGTGCATGTTTTGTGCCCTGCGATGGGCTGACATCCCGTCCAGGGTGTACCCCCCCAGCCTGGTGCCCTGTGCTGTCCTGGATAGACTCCAGGCCCCCCTGTGATAATTGGCTGGAAGTTAATAAAACTTCATTATTGTAACCCTGTGTTGGGCAAATACAGCATTATAACTAATTAAACTAGTTTACTGGTGAAACTCCGTTTATGTACATCTCTGAATGGCTGGGAAGGTTTGACAGCATGTATTTGGTTATTGGTTTAGCTTGTGTGTGAACGTGTGCGACCTGTGATTAGCGCGTGTGTGTGTGTGTGTGTGTGTGTGTGTGTGTGTGTGTGTGTTTGGTCGTGATCATGTGTGTGTCCCTGCAGGCTGCTAAGCAGGAGCTGGAGCGTCAGAGGAAGATGGAGTGGGAGCGGAGGAGGCGACAGGAGCTGCTGAATCAGAGGAACCAAGAACAAGAGGACATCATCAAGCTTAAGGCCAAGAAGAGGAGCTTGGAGCTGGAGCTGGAGGCTGTGGTGAGGACCAGGCCGTCCTGCACCTGTTTGCCCCGACCGACTGCATTCCCCTTCAGGAACGAGGAACAGCCAGCTGTTGAAATCGCACTATCAGAGACGCACGTTTTCCTTTCAGATGTCAATGGTACACATGCTTGTGTCCACAGCGACAATATTCCCGCCCTCAGGACTCATAAGACCACTGTTTAATTTCAGAGAGACAAGCACAAGCAGATCTCTGACCGACTCAGGGACGTCCAGAGCAAGAGGAGCATCCAGAAGGGAGAGCTGGAACTGATCAGTCAGAAGCAGGACAGCTGCCTGCTGGAGGTCAACGCCCTGCAGCGGCAGCTTGAGGTCTGCGGCCTTCCTCCGCTGCCGTCCAAGATCCCAGCAGCTATGGGACGAGCACCAGCTGCAACACTGATAAATAGATTCAACACGGTTCTTTTTCCATGTGATCTGGCGTTATGTCTGCTGTGCCACTCCTGTCTGATTAGCAGTCTTCAGATTTTGGCAACCAAGGGAGAGACTGTTCTTCACACCTTTCCTGGAGAATGTGCAGTTTTTTTGGGGGGGAATTTACTATAAAAGCAATAGATAGATAGGGTGAAGTTTCCAGGGAGGGTTTATTTCAGGATTCTCCAGCTTTCTGAGGGAGTTTGGCCTGTTTTTGTGCAGGAGGGGCAGAGGAAACATTCTCAGCTGATTGTGGAGCAGCAGAGATGCAAGGAGATCCTATGCAACATGGGGCTGAACAGTAGGTCTGGTGAGTCTGATCTCCCTGCTTCTCCCTGCGTTACCTGGCGCCCCCCCCCCCCCCTGCAGTCATTCTTGAAGTACTTAAATGTCATGGTGGCACATGGGTGGTACATGCTTCTTGTGCTTCTAAAATGTAGGTGTACACTACCAGACAAAAGTTTGGATGCACCCACTTGTAATACATCTTTATATTTTAGCTACATTATTCACCTTAGAGTAAAAGGCTTGGAGGCAGTCGACAGTTTTGCTTCGATGACAGCAATGCAGAATCTTGGCGTTCTTTCAGCCAGCTTTCAGATGTAACCCCCCCTGGAAGGCTTTTCCAGCAGTACAGGAGTTTCCAGAAGTTCTGGGCACAAGTCGGCTACCAACTCATCTCGGCTCTGTAGGGTTTGGGTGGAGTGGGGGATTGTGGGGGCCAGGTTATCTGTCACAGCCCTCCCTCTCACATGTCAACAAGAAAATACTTACCATATAACCTCGAGGTGCACTTAGGGTTGTTAATGTAAGGGCCCCCTGCTGATACAGCGCGTTGCTGCACCCTCCACACGAACCACCTCAGGGATGAGAACCTGAGTGTAGTCGTGCAGCGGGTGACACCTCAGCATCACACTAGTCCGAATGGAATGGAACAGTGTACATTTTTTTCCGGTGGCTGGAGTGCCAACCCTGCCACCAACCCCCTTGCAGTTTTCCCTGCAAGTTGGAGGACTTCCTTGCAGGGCTTAGATGTAGATTGTCAGTCCCAGGATGAAGCAATTGCAGGTGAAGGGTCTTGCTTAGAGGTAGTGTTTCTGTATACAGGTCCGACACTTTCCTCCGTAAAGAGGGGCGTGACTGAGAAGGACATCGTCTGTCGGAAACTCAAGGAGCAGCTGGATGTGCTGGAGAAGGATACCGTGGCAAAACTGTCGGAGATGGACCAGTACAACGTGGACATCAAGGTGAGGAGGCATTACTGGTGGTAGAAAGGCATCAATGTTGTGGCTTGCCTCTAGTTAGCCCAGTGTGCTGTACAGGGGCCAGTAGCATTTGTAAATAGAATAAAGTGGAGAAGTGAAGCCTCAAAATTGGCAGGAGGTGGGACTTATCGATTGCCCAGTTTACTAAACTAACTAGTGATGGACAAAAATGATGCCCCATGAGCCATTTGCTGTATTTGCTGATTTGATTGCATTCAATTCATAATTGGGCTCAAAGCGCTGCCCCACAGCGCTGCCCCAAAGCGCTGCCCCAAAGCGCTGCCCCACAGCGCTGCCCCACAGCGCTGCCCCAAAGCGCTGCCCCACAGCGCTGCCCCACAGCGCTGCCCCACAGCGCTGCCCCACAGCGCTGCCCCACAGCGCTGCCCCACAGCGCTGCCCCACAGCGCTGCCCCACAGCGCTGCCCCACAGCGCTGCCCCACAGCGCTGCCCCACAGCGCTGCCCCACAGCGCTGCCCCACAGCGCTGCCCCACAGCGCTGCCCCAAAGCATGCCAAGAGCACCATCTAGTGGGCTCAAAAAATACAACAAATGGTTCTTGAGGCATCATTTTCTCCATCAATGCCAACTACTCATCTTTTTTTGTCCTTGATTCCTTTTGGGTTAAAGGCAGAGATTGACAGTCCACTGTAATTTCACCCATTTTGAGTTGTGAAGCCCATCCCTGCAGTGCAGTAACCAGTGACATTTTGCACACATTAGTATAGATGAGATTCCAGATTTTGTCAGGAGATGACAACGCAGGTGTCATTCTCTAATAGGAAACCCAAACATAATTAAAATATATTCTTGTGATGTAGGACAATGCATAGTTCAGTGAGGTATGCATCTGCATGTACCTCCCTCTGGAAGGTTGTGGGGTAAAATTCCATGGCAGGTGCAGTAAACAGGGCCTTTAACCACAGTTGTCCCAGAGACGTTGGCTGCCTCTGCTCTCTGATCCTCGCTTGTACGTCACTTTCGACAAAAGCATCTGCTAAATAAATAAATGTAAATATGCATCAACGCGTGCTGTCAGCATCTGCTTTTGGGAACGGGGAGCAATGTCACCCAACCTGTAATTCTGCTTTTGGCTATGAAGATGCCACTCGCGTTTGTGACTCAGGCTGACGTTGTCTCAGGGGAGGGGGGCGGATCTGACCCACAGTGGGCCTAAACGGCACATTAAGAGCTGCTCGCCACGCCATTCTACCTTTGATGCCAAGAATTAGCAGGCCAACCTCCTCCCATTAATTTTCCCCGCTAACTCTTTCATTTTTCACTCTATCTTTCTCTCTCCCCTCCATTTCTCTCCCCTTCGCGTCCTGCCCAGTTTGAGGACATGGACGACTGTCTTCTTCAGGGTCTCCTTTCTTTGCTGGGCTGCCTTAGCAGTCTCTTCCTTCTGATTAAGGTTGTTTCTCTGCTTTTTCCCCCCTCTGTCTCCCTACATCCGTGTCCGTCTCTCGCCCTCCATCCCGTCTTCCCAGCCCCGTGGGTTATGGATCCTGTGAAAGGCCGTGCCACTTTCATCGCCGTTACCTGTGATGTGTTTCTGGCCTCCTCATTTCCACCTATCGCATGCTGCCTGTCGCTACAAAGCTCTTGTTGTGTTCAGCTTACTTTTTTCCTTCACTTTTCAGTCTCTGCCGATATCTCCATTCGCTCCATATTCATTTCCTGTTCTGTGAGTTGCTGTCACCTTAATTCAGCCACATTTAGAAAATAATCGGCGTTTTCCTTGTAGTGCGTATAACAATCCTTGGTTGAAATATTTAAGTGCATTAATAGCAGGGATCTTTGAGTATTTTTTTTATTTTTATTGTTATTTTTGCCATCCATAATCTATGGCCCAGAATCCCGTGTGTTCTGAATTGGATCTGGTGTCTGTACCTTGTATAGCGAGTGGTGGTTGGCGGTGTGGCTTGGTGCTCTGCGCTAATGGTGGTGCGGGCCCGGTCCCTTCCCACAGGAGCTCCGGGAAAGCCAGACCAAGCAGCAGCAGGTCCTGGACAGACTGCGGCAGGTCAAGGCCGACAAGCTATGTGACCTGCAGCGGAGGCGAGAACTGGAGTTGGAGAGGAGGAAGAGAGAGGAGGAGGAGGCGGTCAGGTGAGCTAGGCCTCCTGCAAGGCCTGCATGCTCTGTTGTCGTTTTTGCATTTCTGTTGGCTGTCATGGTGCCAGGTTTGGTTTCCCTGCAATGGTGACTGACCTGTCCTAAATCGCTTTTTAATATCACTTTAACACTGTGCTTCCCAAGCTGGTCCTTGGGGATCCAGAGCTCCCTTTTACTTATTTTTTGTTTGTTTTTCTATTTTTAAGTGGGTCAACACATCACCTACATAATGTCAGAACATGTCAGATGGCTAAGAGCAATTTTAATGTCAATTACAGACCCAGTGTGACAAAGTTCAGTTAAAGCATTAAATTTGAATGGATGACGTGACCTTGATGGTTTGTTTAAAGAAAATATAGCTGCATCACGTGATTGAAGGGCCATGATGTGGTGCTGGGCCAAATTCAGCTTCAATGTGATGCATCATGTCATTCACAGGCAAGCCAAGCTGGAGAAAGAGCGGCAGTGGCGTGTGAAGTTGGAGCGGGAGGAGGAGGAGCGGCGGAGGAGGATCCAGGAGGAGCGGGAGGCCAAGCTGAAGGAGGAGGAAGAACGTGAGCGTGAACTCCGGGCCAAACTGCGCGCCGCTCAGGAGCAGGCTGACAAAGCAGCAGCCTGACAAAGCAGCAGCAGCCTGACAAAGCAGCAGCAGCCTGACAAAGCAGCAGCAGCCTGACAAAGCAGCAGCAGCCTGACAAAGCAGCAGCAGCCTGACAAAGCAGCAGCAGCCTGACAAAGCAGCAGCAGCCTGACAAAGCAGCAGCAGCCTGACAAAGCAGCAGCAGCCTGACAAAGCAGCAGCAGCCTGACAAAGCAGCAGCAGCCTGACAAAGCAGCAGCAGCCTGACAAAGCAGCAGCAGCCTGACAAAGCAGCAGCAGCCTGACAAAGCAGCAGCAGCCTGACAAAGCAGCAGCAGCCTGACAAAGCAGCAGCAGCCTGACAAAGCAGCAGCAGCCTGACAAAGCAGCAGCAGCCTGACAAAGCAGCAGCAGCCTGACAAAGCAGCAGCAGCCTGACAAAGCAGCAGCAGCCTGACAAAGCAGCAGCAGCCTGACAAAGCAGCAGCAGCCTGACAAAGCAGCAGCAGCCTGACAAAGCAGCAGCAGCCTGACAAAGCAGCAGCAGCCTGACAAAGCAGCACCCTGACCCTGACCTGATGTGTGTCTTACATATAAGGTTCAGAATTACCTGTTTTAGTTTCCATTCATACCTTTATGAATTAAGATTTTCTGAGTGGAATATAACAATATTTTAACAGTGGAATGAATGCATAAGCAATTAAGGAACTGTTAGTTAAATCCACATGAAGCAACATAACGTCTTTAGTAGTAAAATGTGATGTATCTAGGAGTGACAATATGTTTCCAAACATTTGTATGTGCTGTGGTTTGCTGACACTAAATAATGTTAGGGGAAACAAAAAAACGACCTATTGACAGTTACAGGGTAGTGTGATTCTTGTAATAAACTTAGTTTTACCAAAGTCCTGTGTTAGTATTCAGTACAACATACACTGCATACATCCATCTTGCTTTCAGTGAGGGAAGATTTTTCTTAAAAAAAAAAAAAAAAAATTTGTTCCTTGGTAAAGTTGGTTTGTCTCACAGGTACCGAATTTGTATAATTAAAATAAGATAAGATATTGACATAATATATTTTTGGTTTTATAAACAACTGACAGGAAAAACAAAAACCTGAGATATTACCATATCCAGTGGTAAACAATAATCAGTCCCAAAAGGGCTTTCCTATATTTTGCATTTGTGTCAAACGTCCACATTATCAGAAGTACTCAGGAGTCCAGACGGTCTCCAGCAGCACTGGCATACAGCTCTCAGCTCACAGACGCCACCTGGCGAGTGAACGTGGCAGAACCCTGTCTGTGCTGGAGCCGGACTGCCCGTGGCATCAGCCTAGAACCTGCTCTGCTGATGCTTGCTGCTGGTTCCGGGGATCGGAATGAGCATCTCGTCAGGAAGCCTCAGCTCTGTCCGTTTGTCTTGGGAAGCGGGGTGGAGGCGGGGGCGGGGCGGGGGGCGTATGGCATGGCACCAATCCGCGTCGCCTCATTTGAGAGATTTTTGGTCGAACAGCTGCAGGTCCAGGCGCACCCACACCTCGCCTGTCGGCACCTCGTGCAGCAGCAGGCGCCTTGTCGCTGCTCCCTTGTTTTCCAGCTCCTTCTTGATGGTGGCCACAGGAACTTCAGTGCGGCCCAGGAAGTCTAACAATGATACAAGCAGCCATGATGAAAGCGGCCACCATCAAACGCTAGTAATAGAACACAGGCCATTGTGGCACAATGAAAGAAATTAAGCAATAGGGGGGGGAAAGAAATAAACGGTCAAACACAAAAGAAATTATCTAGTAGAAGGGTTGCAGTGAGACTGCAGAATATACCAGGGCATAAAGTAGAGAACGTAGTATGTGTTCTTGGGCTGTAGGAGTAACCCGTACAAATACAAAGAGAATGTTCAAACTCACACACACAGAACCAGGGGGAGGATATGGAACCAGAACCCTGAAGCATGAAACCACAGTGATACCCCATGGAGAAACTTAAAATGACGTGTAATAAATAAATAAATTAAAAATAAATTAAAAGTTAAATTAAAAAAAAAAAAACAAGACGAAACTTCAAATATGACACCCAAATTTTTCTAAGGGAAATTTAACATCAGCACATTTAACATCAGAACTGTTCCCAAGACGAATTTCAGGAAGTGTCAACGTGTAAAAAGAGGAGAAATAAACATCTGAAGAAAGGACTAACCATCGGGAGAGAACTGGTCCCTCTTGAAGATGGTGACACATAGAACATCCTGGTACAGGTCCTTAATGAAGAACTGACAGTTGAAGTTCCACTTGGGGTTGATTGTGTCATTTATTGTCCGGGAGGTGAAACACTGTGCCCCCATGGTCACCTCGCAATATGGATTACTCTTTCCTGGAGGGTGTAGGCCATCAAAAAAAACCATTAAACCCAACCATCAAGCCATACATGAGGTACAAGGCATTAGGGGGTTAGCGGCTGGAGTTTCGGGAGATAGGACTTGACCTTTGACCCTCACCATTGGGCTTGCAGGGCTTGAGCTCTGTGGCCTCCAAAATAGTGACCAGCAGGCGGCCAGTGCCACTGGTTTTCAGGGAACGAGCTGGAAATGCATACAGCAAGTGATGCATGAGTCGAAAGACCAAGGAACAATAAATAAGATTCATAATAAAGAAGTTAAGATGCAAGGAACTCCCAAGGAATTGGCAGAAATAAGATACAGCAACTGGAAAAAAAAACTGTAGTTAATGGGGCACTGCAGTCTATGATAGGGTTATCAAGGGTTCAGTAATGAAGGTCTGCATAAATAGACTGTACAGCAACCAAAAGGGAAAGTAGTAGGTTCTTAAACTGCAACGGATGTGTTCACTGGAAGGACAGGCTGTGTAAAAGAGGGAAACTCAAATTCAGGAAAAACCAGTGCTCAGCTACAAACTCAGACCAAGATTTTGTTTTTACAAACCAGTTGAGTAGCCTTTGACTGACTCTCTATGCTCAACTGGTTGGAAGAAACAAATTCTTGCTCATGGGGTTTGTAGGTTCTGGCTGTGAAACGTCCAACATGGACTAAAACATGGGGTCAGGGTTCTGAAACACTGAATAGGGTAATGAATATATACTGGTGACTTAGAGGATTTTATATTACAGATACATAAATATACACACACACACATACATATAACTAAATTAAATAGGAAAAGGACAAGCAATTTTGTAGACAGATGAATAAAAAACCATTACATAATCAAACTGGACTGAAGGGTTATGCTAAGACACTGAAAAGGATTAAATGCAAATAAAATAGTTCACCTTGGTAAGCTTTCTCTCGCTTCTTCTTCTCAGTCTCTATGAAATGTTCTGAAGCAGCTTTGATTTTCTGCGCCCAGGCAGTCCTGATTGATTAAATAAGAAGAAACACCTGATTTGTTACCAGAACAGGACACCGAGGGAGCCTCCTTGTGGACTGAAGCCACAGCTTCCTTGTTCAATTCTCCTTAGTCTCTTCTCTAACTCCCTTCCTTCCCCACTAACCTCTCATTGATGTTCTCTGTCCTGAGAGTATAAACACGGTCGATGTGGGAGATGTGGAAGATTGGCTCATCGCTAGACGGATCGGAGGGCATCTTCACCAGAACTTCATTTAGAAACACGGGCTGGTTGGATAGAAGACCAAAATCGGGTCATAGACTCGCATTAAATTGGAAGTACACACAGTAGAGAAAGCCCGTAAAAATGGGCTAAACATACAACTAAGGAAATGGCACCTCTTTCTAGAAAGTTCTACTCCGAATTGTATGGATATGAAAAGTTCATTTAAAACGCAATGTATGATTTTGTGCCGTAAATGTAACTGTCTGGTATTGCTAGCCCCCTCCATTACTCCCCAGCATGAAAAAGAGTCTCACGTTCTTGTACATCTTGAACTGCATGTTGCACTTGGGACTGAAGAGCTTATCCGTCCCTGATGAGGTGAACTGCTTCACTGCTTGGGTGAGCAGCAGGAAGTCATTGAAGAGGAAGGTGTATAACTCCTTGTTGCTCTTAGTTTTATAGACCTTGCCGCTGTGTAGCAGCTTTCGGGGACCCAGGCAGTTGGTCAAGGAGTTGAATATCAAGTTCTGTAGGGAAATGGAACAATTGGAAGTGTCCAGTAAACTGTAGGAAAGCTGCAAAAATCCAGACCCTAACTTGTAGTAGGATTAACTCTGTAGACGACTTTGTTAGAGGCTGTGCATGTAAACAAACATTTGTTAAGAACTTCAGGAGGGAATATTGTAGATTATATAAAACCCAGGCTATAGACAAGAGCTTCGTGATATAGTTGCATTAGATGTGCTCACCTCAGTGATGCCTTCACACTGGACATGGCTCTGAATCCACTCTAACCTGTCGGAGTTCTCCTTCTCCCGGACCCCCTCGTTGACCTGCAGACAGAGCTCCTCGGCCCTGTCCAGAGCCTCCCGCAAGTGTCCATGGTCCAAGTGATTCTCTGGAGTGTTCTCGAGAATCTGGGGAGCAGGAGATTTGGAAATAGGTCTGGGACCTGCCTAAGAATGAACTCTGTCTTTGGACAAGGACTGTGGAGTTCAGGGTAGAGTGAAGTTACTGGCGGTTTGATGTTAATCAGATCCATCCATCCATCCATCCATCCATAAATAAACTGGTGCAGCACGTTTTGTAACAGTTGACATCCAACATTTCACAATACCCATACTCACTGTTAGGTTGAAGAAACAGTTGTTAATCATTTCTGTATGATCAGCAATGAGTGTAAATATATATGTATACGTTATTTCTTATCTTCTAGCCACATACTCTTAGCTATTGTACTCTAAGTAGGTGGTTAACAGCTGCCTACTTAGATAAGAATCTCACTTCCCTCTCTTGCGCCCCCCATTGACTATAAATAAAGAAGCCAAGGGGAACCACCCTTTGTAACACATTCTGCTGTAGTTTGCATTGCAGAGAGTGTGGGTACCCTTGCAAGTAAAACTGTAACCTGTGTGTGTCTCGTAAATGTGGAGTTGGGGTGGAAACGCCGGGCGCTTTCCCCAACATAGAATTTGGTCCTTCGAGCCGGATCCGAGGAACCCCGAAGACGTCTCCAGTACGCCGAGAGAAGCGACACCGAAGTCTGTCGACAGCCACTCGAAGTCGGGTGCAAGAAAGACCTGTGATGTGAATTCGTCATCAGGCCGGTGGTTAGAACTGCGCTCGACGTCTGGTGATGTCTGAAGGACCTCGGTGACGGATCAGAGAGCACACTATACAGGTGAGAGATACGGCACCTAAGTGAGTAGGTGGCCAAGTGAGAGATACGGCACCTAAATAAGTAGGTGGCCAAGACATGCATGTGGTTGAGGTTAGCCGAAATTAACCGGGAGAGAAAGTAGGCGTTGTTGGAAATATATATATTGATGTATGTGGATGTGTTTTTATAGGTTTTAGATTAACCTACACGATCCACCCTAAAAGCAACAACATACTGGTGACTGAAGGATCAAGGACGGGTTTCATCCCTGAAAACTAACACCGCTGCTCTAATAGGGAGCAGTAGAAGGCCGTGTTAGTGTCCTCCTGAGGTCTCATGCCAGATACTTGCTTTTAGGATTTTTTATTTTTTGTAGTGTATCCATTAAAAGGTAACAATGGGGAAGAATCAAAGTAAACAAATGGAACTAGAGGGAGATGAGAAGTTTATGGAAGGATATAAGCCAGGATCAGGACAAATAAGTAGTCAGAGATGGAGGAAAAAACATGGGTTTGAAGGAAAACTCCACACTCCAGATATATAAAAGCTCACAGACTTTTGTATAAAAGCTAAACTTAAAACTGGAGATGTTACAGACTACCAATAAGAAAGAAGGTAAAGACAGAAAAAAAGAATATGTTTTTTCTGATGCATGGTTGGAACAAAGTAAGTTAAGAGATGTACGTAGAAAACAGAGTATGCAACAATTACATGGAAGGATAGAGATAGTGTTTATGAGACGAGCAGATTATGGCAGAATAGCGCAATGTAAACAAAAAGATGGAGAGGAACCTGAGGATTTTATGGATAGAATGAGAGTTGTATTTAGAGGAAACTCAGGGATCCCATTTGATGAAGAGGCAGTAGGAGTGTACCAACAACAGCTAAAACGAGCTTTTGTCGCAGGCCTAAAGCCCGAATTGCGAAAATATCTTGACAAACATTGGGTACATCAGAATACTGGTTCAGTCCAACAAGCACTAGAATATGCCCAACACGCGCAGAGAGCGCAGAAACAGGAAAAGACAGACACAATATTCAGCGCCTCAGATGTAGTAGCGTTAGTGCAAATGAATCCTCCGGGGAGGGGAGGATTCAGAGGAAGGTCAAGAGGCCGAGGAAGGGGGAGAGGTGTTTTCAGAAACAATTACAGGAATTCGTCTCAGCAAGATAACATTTGCTGGACATGCAGGAAACCTGGACACTTAGCTAGGAATTGTAGAGTAGGGAAACAACCATATAACCCAAACTCCATTGAAAACAATGATCAATGACCCCCCTCGGAGGCCCCTGTTACCGACACCATCCGAGGCAAAACAGAGGTGATTTTAAGAAAGGAAACGGAGGTCACTTTACAAAACCTTTTAGATAAGGAAATAGATTTACAAGCAGTGTGTCAGTTATTAGCAGAAAGGCAGTGGGAAACCTTGCCAAGTCGGAAGTTAGTCATAAACAGTGTCTGTGTGACACTGGAGCATGTAGGACTGTCCTAACCTCCAGTCCTCCCGGAGTCACATATTCTTCATCAGTCATAAATATAAAAACGGCAGGAGGTCAGACAGACAGACATCAGTTAACAAACCCAGTTGCAGTAAAAGATAAGGAAACTGGACTTGAATGTCAAGCACAGGTGTTAATAAGCCCTTCTTGTCCTGTTAACTTGTTAGGTCGAGACCTTATGGTACAAATGGGCATTAGCGTGGTTGCCACAGCCACTGGCATGAAAGCAATCGTAAATGAGGAAGCTTATGTTGTGCAAGGAACCACAACACCACAATATTACTGGTCTCTGGACCTAGGGGGAACTGCACAGACACGAGAATTATTGCGGAAAACTAGAGAAAAGCAGTCCCCTAGACAGGCCCAGTTCATGCCTGACGATGCCTTACACGTCACTATGTGGTACAAAGACACCCTTGGACCAGATTATGTCTATGACAAAACGTTTCATGCCCTCCAAGACACTTGTATAATATATGTATGTTAACCCCACCACTGGGTTTTCAGCAGCCTCAGTCATTTTATCTAACAAGCAACAAGCTGTATTTAGAGAGAGAACACCACACGTATCTCTTTCAAAACCACCCCAGATGCAGTGGAGAGATGTAGAGATGTTCTTACGAGATTCTATGCACAGTTACAATGACTACCAACCCGTATCTGGCTCCTGTTGGAGCTATGATGAGAAACACAATGTGTGGCGGTTTCCTTTGGGATGGAGAGTTCAAACCACTCCCACCACACACTTAAAGGACCCAACCTGACAAATTTTTTCAACCCTGGAGGAGGGATCATGTCCAGATCTAGATCGCCTTCCAGAAGGGTTGTGGTCGTCCTCCCCCACTGATGTAGGGCTGGTAAAGGGATTCCCACCTTACAAAGTAACTGTGAAATCAGAACACCGTCCGGCAATACCCATTAAAACCTGAAGCAGAGAAAGGTATAGCCCCTGTAGTGCAAGACATGTTAGCATCAGGAATATTGCGAGAGGCTCCTGAAGCCACTTGCAACACTCCTATCTTTCCAGTCCAGAAGGGACATACAGGGAAATGGCGCATGGTGCAGGATTTAAGACCTGTTAATAACATAGTGCAACATGCAGCACCAGACGTGCCTAACCCACACTTATTGCTCAACTCATTGACTCCTGATAAAAGCTACTTCTCAGTAGTGGATCTTAGTAATGCATTTTTCTCAGTACCATTGCACCCTGATTCTCAACATTTATTTGGATTTACCTATAAAGGGAAAAAATATACATATACTAGACTCCCTCAGGGATTTTCTGAAAGCCCACATGTATATACCATGGCCCTTAGATACTCTATGAGTACCTGTGAAATACCATCACATAGTCAGGTATTACTATACGTGGATGATATCTTAATAGCAGCAGATTCAGAACAACATTGCAAAGAAACTACCCTAACTGTGCTTCAGCATTTATACAATACTGGACATAAAGCTTCTAAACAGAAGTTGCAGTACTGCAAAAAGACAGTTGCCCTATTTAGGGCATAACCTTTCACAAAAAGGTCGCTCGCTGCTAGAGATAAGGAAACAAGCTATACAGGAAGCACCTAAACCACAGACTAAACAACAGATGATGTCCTTTTTAGGGCTCTGCAATTATTGTAGAGAATGGTTACCAGATTATGCTTTTCTAGTTCAACCTTTGCAAAATTTAATATACGGGAAGGAGATGACTCTAAAGGACAAAATACAATGGACTGAGGACGGAGAAAATGCTTTTACAAATTTAAAAAGAATGTTGCAAACCAATGTGACCCTTGCTCTACCAGATTATCAACAACCATTCACCCTATGTGTAGATGCTAATCAAGGTTATATGAAAGCAGTATTAACACAGCCATTCGGAGCAAAAGAGAGACCGTTAGCATTCTATTCAAAACGATTAGATGCAGTAGCAGCTGGCTTTCCACAGTGTTTACAGGCCTGTGCAGCTGCTGCAGAAGCAGTAAAGGTATCAGCAGAATTGGTACTTTGTCACCCCCTCATACTTAAAGTTCCTCATTCTGTGTCTCTAATCTTGTTGCAGACACCGCTTCCATTCTTAACACATACAAGACATCTTACCTTAGTGTCACTTTTGCTCTCACAACGTAACATTGAACTTCAGCGGTGTGGCCTATTGAACCCTAGTACGCTTCTCCCTACCGCAGAGGATGGGGAGCCACATTCTTGCAAAGCAACAATAGAAGAACAAACAAAACCAAGAGCAGATATTCTGCAAACTTTTATACCAGGATCAGAAGTTGTTTATGTAGATGGCTCAGCATCAAAAAATGATATGGAAAAAAATAAAGTTGGGTATGCTGTAGTTACATCTACTGAAGTGTTAGAAGCCAATGCACTCCCTTCTACTTGTTCAGCACAAGCGGCTGAACTTTATGCTGTGATCAGGGCATGTGAACAAGTCACTTACTATCTACACTGATAGTCAATATGTGTTTGCAGCTGTCCATCACCATGCAAGAGTCTGGAAAAATAGAGGTTTTAGAACATCACAGGGCACATCTCTTACTCATACGAATTTGCTACTTAGATTATTAGACGTTGTGCATTTACCGTAGTTTGCAAAGCACACCAGACTGATGACTCTGCAGAAACCGCAGGAAATAGTTTTGCAGATAAAACCGCCAAAGAAGCGGCACTGAAACAACCTACCTTATCAGTGGCAGACATTCTTTTTATAGATAGCGATGTGCTATGTGATGCACAGATTCATGCTCCTAAAATAGAAGTACAAAGTTGGATCAAAAGAGGAGCAATACAACGAGAGAAAGTTTACTATATGAATGACAAGCCCATCCTACCAAAAAATTTATACAAAACAGCTGCTTTGGTGAGCCATGGAAATACTCATGTCTCAACAGGAGGGATGGTACATATCATACAACAATATTTCTATGCTATAAATTTTTCTGATTATGCAAAACAATTTTGTAGGACATGCTTAATTTGTTGTAAACACAATGCACAAGGAAACATCAGACCAAAACGTGGCCAGTTCCCCACAGCTGAGTATCCGTTTCAAGTTGTACATATGGATTTTATTGAATTATCTTGGTCACAAGGAAAGAAATACTGTCTAGTTATTATAGACACCTTTTCTAAGTGGGTAGAAATATACCCTGTAAAGCATTGTGATGCAATGACCGTTGCAAAATGTTTGGTAAGCCATTATTTCCCTACCTATGGCATACCTCATATTATAAGATCAGACAATGGGACTCATTTTGTAAATCAGACTATGTCCCTTTGCTCACAAGCATTAGGTTTTACGCTTAAGAATCATTGTGCGTATCACCCCCAGAGCGCAGGCTTAGTGGAAAGGACCAACGGCACTATTAAAACAAGGCCAGAATGTTTGTCTCTAGTAAAATTATGGATGAGAATAACTCCCACTCCTGCAGGATTAACACCTTTTGAAATAGTGTATGGTAGACCATTTCCCCTAGCAACTGAAATGAATGACATAGAAAAAGCAGACCGAGAAAATACGCTGGCTGATTGGATGCGTAAACTACTAACATCACAACAAAAACATAGCCCCAGTAGTCTGCCGGTAAATTCTGTTTCTACGCAGCCGGGAGATTGGGTCCTGGTCAAGGTCCTGTTGCGGAAAGATTGGAGCACACCTCGGTGGGACGGTCCTTATCAAGTCCTCCTCACAACACCAACAGCAGTAAAGATCGCAGAACGACCTTCCTGGATACACAAAAGTCACTGTAAACCCATCAAGCCCTTATCAGAGGCCTCAGCAACAGAGTAGCAGTGGAAGTCCGCTACAAAGGCACAGTAACCAATAGGGTGCTGTTGTCTCAACCCGGTGAAGAAAACAACTGAGCTGCACTCTATTTAGGATGGCCCTGATAGGGTGGGGATGTGGTAAAGTGACTCTAGGGGTCATTCTTGTTGTAGGACTTGTATGGTTGTCCTGGCTCTCACCAGCTCCATTACAGCACCTACGGCGATGGACCCATGATGACTTCCATCTACGCCCGTTGCCCGCTGACCACTCACATCCATTTATGCAAAACTACTGGTACCGATATGTACATGATACTGTAACAGCGAAAAATGTGACAAATTGCTATGTTTGTTCAGTAATGCCCACTCATAGTGAAGGACCTACGGTGTATGGTAAAGCTATGAACATATCCCAAGCCAAGTGCGCTGCTTCTTTCGCAGGAATAGGATACCAGAGCCGTCTTTCCCTTATATTTTCGCTAGCAGGGGAAGATGTGAACATAACTATACCTGGGACTAATAGAATGACAGTGGTCCGAATTAAGTATCAGGAGGCTACAGGAAACTACCCAGATGACGTTGGGTTTCAAAATGGTACCTGTATACAGGATTTCTGGGTAGACTTCGCTGTTGCTAAAACTAATGTCTCACTTCCTTTTTCTGTCTTGATGGACCGAGACCCACTGACATATCAGCATGCCATTTGTTTTAAGCAAGATAATGGTACGCGATGGATAGGAGGAAACACCACGAACTGTAACCTAACATATGTAGACAGCATGTATGGATCTCCAATTTCGATGCTTCGCCCCAGTAATGGAACATATTGGGTGGACGGAGTAGCATGGTTGTGTGGACCTCGTGCATACTTTGTCTTACCACCGAACTGGTTTGGAGTGTGCGCTCTTATTTTTGTTTCAGATCACACCTTCCTGATAGCACAGGAAAGTAAAACTTTCTTCAGAAGCAGGAGAAGGCGTTCGATATCAATACAACCCCATGATAGTGTGTGGGGAACCGACGTGCCCGCTGAACATAAATTGTGGGGAACAGGCAGTAAAGTTATGCTGGCCCTGTTCCCTGGGCTAGGAATTGGAAAACTCATGCTACGCGTAGAAACTCTAAATTATAGACTAGGTCTATTTATGAATGATTCGATACTGATTAACCAAAAACAAAATGAACAATTAGACATAACCAGACAGATGGTAATCCAGAATCGTATGGCATTAGACCTACTGACAGCCGCACAAGGAGGAGTATGTGTCCTCCTGAACCAAACGTGCTGCACTTACATTCCTGACAATGTGCACTCACCCAATATGACATCTGCCTTAGACCGCCTCCGAAACTTACAAAAAGTGATGACCATGGACAGTCGACCGCAGTCCTCCTCATCCTGGTTAGACTGGTTTATTACAGGAACATGGTGGTCAATACTGATGAAAACATGCCTACCTCTTCTTTTGTTTTTCATTTTATTTTTCTGTTGTTTTATTACTGTTATACCATGTTTGAAAATGTTTATTAATCAAGCTCTTAATGCTGCTTTTCGGACACGCAGTACAATGTTTCTCTCCCTTACCCAAACTATAGAGACAGAGCCTGTTTCCAGCGATGGCGATGAAGAAGACATATAATTCATAATGACGGCCGAGCCGAAAGCACCCGTGCAGGGCTCGGACCTGAAGAAACGGAATTAAATGTTTTCCAGGATAATGACAATGTGGTCTAAATGAAGGTTGTACCTAAAGTGCTTTTGCAACTTCTACAATGTTGATGCTTCTGATCATACTGTCATGATAAACAGGAGGGACTGTTAGGTTGAAGAAACAGTTGTTAATCATTTCTGTATGATCAGCAATGAGTGTAAATATATATGTATACGTTATTTCTTATCTTCTAGCCACATACTCTTAGCTATTGTACTCTAAGTAGGTGGTTAACAGCTGCCTACTTAGATAAGAATCTCACTTCCCTCTCTTGCGCCCCCCATTGACTATAAATAAAGAAGCCAAGGGGAACCACCCTTTGTAACACATTCTGCTGTAGTTTGCATTGCAGAGAGTGTGGGTACCCTTGCAAGTAAAACTGTAACCTGTGTGTGTCTCGTAAATGTGGAGTTGGGGTGGAAACGCCGGGCGCTTTCCCCAACACTCACTCTTCTGCCTGAAGTTTTTGCATTTCATTGGTATTTAACTCCAGCAAAACAGCACATTCTTTCTTGTATTTGCTGACCATGATGATGGTCACAACCATTATCATTTGGTCCCCAAAGGAATTGACACGAACTGCATCTTTGGCAGGGCAAAGTCATACGTAGCAGCAACCCAAATTGAGCTAAATCCAAGGCAAATTGGATGAGGCTAATTCGTCATGCCTCCCACATCGCACACTGAAGGAGGGACCACGGGTGACAATGTGCAGGACTTACGTTCTTTATGATGAGTGGATAGCGGGTGATTCTCTGCATAGGCTTCAGCAGGAAGCTGGACAGTGGCATACCTTTACACCGGTGATCTGTAGCGATTTTCTGAGAGAGAGACACACACACACTTAGGAGTCAGAAACCCTAGCCTACGTCCTTATCTAAAGCACCACTCTAAATTTCAGTCTAGGTGCTTTAGAAGAGTTGAGTCCAGAGGTCTCATAGAACATAGTATTGGCCCGCAAGATATCTTTGTAATTCATTTCAGAAGAAAATAAAGAACAGTTCAACATCCATTTAACCCGCTACCGCTTTTTCACTGAGGACATTTGGACGGCTGCAATTCTCCCGCTTACCGGTCGCTCTGGAACAGCCTTTAACAATGAACTATCTACCCCTCCCATTTGTTCCAGGGCTGCTGCCCACCATTCCTCACCTTGAGGAAGTCCTTGAACTCGGGTTCCTTGTCAGTCTTTTGTTGCAGCAGGGCTGCACCGTTAAGCTGGCAGCTGCAGAAGCGGATGTAGGCCTGCATGTGCGAGAGCTCCGAGGCCAGGATGTCCCCAATCATCTGCACCGGCATCTTCTCGCCACCCGTTTTCTTCCTCACCCTCAGTGCCCTGCCATTCACAAACACAATCACCAAAACCGCAAAGGCCGCCAAGTCCAGTACCAAGCAATTTCTTCGTAAAAGTTCAGGTGAGTTTCAAAAACAGAATGCTGGCCAGTGCCATTCTCAACAAACATTCCAGTCAGTTCTTTAAGTGCAAAAACTGTGCAGCCTGTTTTGTTATTATCCATCGACTGCATAGATAATTCCTTTTCCTGGCACTTCTCTATTTCTGGGACTTCACTCTGCCTATGACATTTGCTGTTGTGGGACACGATACTCGCAGTTCGTATTCCTAGAGCAAGGTGGCAGCATCGGATCACGTTTCATTCCCAAGAATTTCAGCTACCAAGAAGAAACAAGCTTGTGGAAAGACACACTTGTGAAGTTTGGTGTTGGACATAATCAGGTCCTTCCAGTTGACGAAGATCATGGCCATTTCAACATCTGTCAGGCGTCCCGACTCAGACATGGGCTTGTAAAACACCTGGAGAAAAAAAAATGAGAGACGGGCAAAGTTGGAAAGGGTTAGTAAAGGTTAAGAGGGATAACAAAATGTTAGGGAAAATAAGTTAAACATGTTCTGGCACAAAAACCTACACTCAAAGCCCTATACATGAGATCCATGACAAGAATATAAAAACTCAAAACTGCAAATGCTTAAAGCAGACTGAAGTGCAAAGACCTCACGGGGGCCCCACTGCAGATCATACCTCCAGGACCAGCTGAAGGTCAGCCATGTATCGCTCCTCCGTCTCAATGAGCTCGTGGATGTAACCCTGTCGCTTCCTCTCCTGCGGACTCATGGTGTCCAGGCTGGTCAGGTCAGCACACCCTGCAGGGTCGGGGATGACGGGGGTGGGGGTGGGAGTGGGGGGGGGGGCAGCCGCGGCTTGCGTGGCCCCAAACATGTGGCTAAACCACTGGCTTGAGAAGCCGCTACCCGGAGCTGTCGCTAAGTCACTGCGCGAGAACAACCCTCCCGTCCGTCTTACCTTTTGCTGAAAATTCAGATGCGCGCAGACGCTGAAACTCCATTGGGTAACTTTCAATACGCCTTTTTGCATGAGCCTCATCCCCAAGCCTTAAAAACCGCAGCCAGGTTTCCTCTCTCGAACCCATTTTGCCTGGGACTGTAACC
This sequence comes from Brienomyrus brachyistius, assembly GCF_023856365.1. Taxonomy (NCBI): domain Eukaryota; kingdom Metazoa; phylum Chordata; class Actinopteri; order Osteoglossiformes; family Mormyridae; genus Brienomyrus; species Brienomyrus brachyistius. Next base: position 924,457 of record NW_026042347.1, read on the forward strand.
ATCCTAGTGCTTAGCTTCTTGAATAACCTGGTCCTGGATATATATATATATTAGACGCTAATAACCAAACCTCACACCATCCTTGTGTAAGACAATGACTTGCCAAAAAAAAGCAGGTGCTTTTTAAGCAAATCCTTTATTTTCACGATAAATGTACATATGTATAATTTGAGGCACATTTTCAAAGTAACACAGCTTGGGAACTTTAACACAGACAAACTGACTTGACTACTGCCAATGCACTGTGGGTAAATTCCCAGTGGGGCCAAATGAAACCTCAAACTGCATAGACTGTTTAACAATTAATGCAAGGGATTCATTCAAAATGCATCTCTCTTGCCAGCAGCATAAACAGATTGCAAATTTGCATAAACAGAGCAAACCTTTAATTGCTTGCAAAATGTTTTCCAAGTAGAGGATATTTTTCAGCTGTTAAATACCTTATTCAGACATTTCTATGCCTTACTGCAAGTAATCACACATATTGTAGACTGAGCACACAATATCACAGTCATCCACATGAAATGTGCCGATGACACAGCTGTGGTGGGCCTGATTAGCAGTGGAGATGAGACAGCATACAGGGAGGAGATTGGCAGACTGGTGTACAGCTAACAACTGGATGTTAAATACCAAGAAAACAAAGGAACTCATCATTGGTTTTAGAAGGAAAAGGGTGGATCACCAGCCTCTGGTGATAAATGGGGAAGTTGTGGAGAGGGTGTCAACATTCAAGTTCCTGGGCACATAACAGAATTTGCTTGATCAGGAAGGTGCAGCAAAGACTGTACTTCCTGAGAGTTCTCAGGAGAATCAACCTGCCACAACCTGCCACAACATCAGAGTGTCCTGACCTATGGTGTCTTGGTGTGGTACAGCAGTAGCTCTGCAGCTGACAAAAATGCCCTGCAGAGAGTAATCAGAGCTGCTGAGAAAATAACCAACACACACCTACCTACCCTGGAATATATCTTCAACCCCTGGTTCCTCCGCAAAACATCAAATATCATAAAGGACTCATCCCACCCTGCTCATAATCTCTTCCAACGTTTGCCGTCAGGCAGACAGACGATACAGGACAATAAAAACACACACCACAAGACTTTTGAACAGTTTTCACACAGAGGCCATCACCACCCTGAATGACGCTATGAAGTCGCTAAAACATTGATTGTGGAATGACATGTATCCTTATTTTATGCCAGTTACTACTTTGTTTTGACAATACATGGCTGGTACTTTAAAATTACTCTGTGTGTGATTAATTTCTTTTAATTTAATTTAGGCTTATTTATTAGTTTTCTTATTTATTTATTTGTTTATTTTAAGATAAGATTTTCTGTATTTTCTTTATGTGGGTGTGATGCAGGGGAGGCATGGTGGTGCAGTGGTTAGCACTGTTGCCTCACACCTCTGGGACCCGGGTTCAAGTCTCCGCCTGGGTTACATGTGTGGAGTTTGCATGTTCTCCGCATGTCGTCGTGGGGTTTCCTCCAGGTACTCTGGTTTCCCTCCACAGTCCAAAAACGTGTTGGGGATAATTTGGCTTGCTAAATTGCCCGTAGGAGTGCATGCGTGAGTGAATAGTGTGTGTAAGTGTGCCCTGCGATGGGCTGGATGTAGCACACTTTCATGTTTCTGTGAAAAGTGATTCCAAAGTGAATCTTTACTCACTAAAACAATTTCACCGCATTGTTGTTCTTGCTCTACAATATTGTCATCTATACGTTTCATAAGAATAGTACACTTGTATGATCCATCAGTTTCCTTTATGAAATACTTAACAAATACCATCTCAGCCAATTTGTGTAACGGTCTTGATAATTGTACAGATGAATTCTGGGTAGATTTGGGCACGCCTCAGAGTCGTAGTGTGAGCGGTATGGGAGCGAAATTGGAGCGAGACAGAGCGACTGCTCCAGCCTTAATTAAAAAAACCGATCCGCGCTCTGAACAAATTCCGCCTGCTCCACTCCTCGCTCACGCTCCGCTCACATGCTCTGGAGCACGTTTGTTTTTACTGTAACCCAATACTGTAGGATCCAGGGTTTACCTCCCACAGGAGGGAGAGGAAGAATTTTGACACCGCAGCAGGAGGATGCTGTGGTGCAGATGGTGATCGCCAATAACAGTGTAAGGCGGAGAGAAATCCACGAGAACATTATTGCCGATAACAACATATTTGCAAAGATCAACACTGTTAGCACAACTGTTTGTCTCAAGTTGTTTTAAAAAGGTAGCGAGGGTTATTTCTATTGCAATGAATACGGTCAGAGTAATAGGCTGGATGAGCTCTATAAAGGGCTTACTCTTATTGTTGCAGGCTGTTGGTCCGTGGCACCTGAACACTTCTAAACCTGTGGATTCCCATCTGCTCTCCAGTCTGCAGCACTCCTGTTTGTAAGAACCTGTGTGGATTGTCTGCCGGTTTTTCCACTTTATCTTTCAAAGACGCTGTTTCTTCTAAAATCAGTTATGTGCCCCCTGGTCATATGTATAGTAATTCATTTGCGTGCTCCCACTTGAAGAAATTTCTTAAAGTCAGTCTAACAATTCTCCTTTGTCAGTGTGATGACTTCAGTGTGAGCCTTTTACCTGTAGAGCATTTTGGCTCTATTACACTAGACTTCTGCAGTGGCTCAACTTTCTACGTATTTGACTGTTTAGTAGTAATTTTGGGCACAGAATGTTCTCCTCTTCATACAGGACTGTGTAAAAGTCTTGAGCTGTCAAAGAGGATGATGTTCAAATGATCTTCATGTTGGTGTAGAACTATAAAATGATGTCTGTCAGAACATGGCAGCTCTGTCATTTCACAGCCTCTCCGACAGTCACCACAGTATCTGCAGTCCCACCCCATGCATACAGCTATTTTTTGACTTGACCACTATCACACCTCTTATGGCTAATTAGTACCTCTTTGACTTTTGTTAACTTATTAAATTAATGAGTAAAATGAGCTGGTGGTGAAGTTTACATAATACTGTACGTGGAACGGCTGAGGTGCCCCTGAGGAGATGTTTGGGAACTGAAGAGGTGTTTATCTCACCACCCAAAAAGGCATCAGTAGCTTTTTGGAGAACAGAAGAAATACTTGTGAGTTTAAATTGTGTTTCTTTTAATTTCCATCCATCCATTTTCCAAACCGCTTATCCTACTGAGTTTAATTTGCATATATTCTAATGTTAAATAGTCCTTTTTCTGATCAATTATGTAATTACTACTCGGACGAACAGCATTAAACATTTTCTTTGGCGGCCCAAGACTTTTGCTCAGTATTGTAGGTAAGAGTCTTTAGAAAAAGGACAGGAGGTACTGTGAGCTTTGAAGGACACGTTACCAGCTGTATCTGTGCAACGCGCTACAGCAAAAGATTGAAAGGGTCTGCTGAGCAGAGCGAGGAATCGAGGCAGCGGTGAATGAAACTGACGAGAGGCAGACTGACACAAGTGTTTCCTTATATTATTCCATAAACTGCACAACAAACAACAATAACATGATGACCATGAATGACAAGTTACACTAAGGATGGTAAGGCACACACACGGCGAGTAATTACACAATGGCTAAGAGATCCGAGGATCAGGCAAGAACCGAGGACAGCCACAGTTAAAGGCACAGGTGACAACCCAATACACAGCACAAACTACAAACAGGGGCTATATACAAGACATACACAGGGCTATACACACGCGCTCACTGGGACATGCAGATGCTGCCGGCACTACAGTATGATAGCGTATTGGAATTATACACAGTTCAGTACAGTATCGTAATTTGAAAAGCATTTGAAACAGCTGTACTGTACATTGTCAAAAAAATCTGTAAATAGCGACACTGTCTATTGTATTACCTTATATCCATGTAATACATATACAAATGTCAGATGTTAATCTGCCTGAGACATGAAGAAAAAGGGAAAAAATCGGTTATAATGGTCATCGGCTTATAGCGATCAATTTCACCCAGACAGATGTGATCACTGTATATAGATTCCACTGTATTACCAGCTATAAAGGCAAGAGGCATAGCGGAAACTCGCTGACTTCACTTGAGTGAGATGCCTGAATGGCTGTCATGCTCTCCTTAGCATGGATTATTCAGCTCCATTCATGTAAGTTTTGCAGAAGGCTTACTGAGCTTCCATTTTGAGCAAACTGTGCCAGTCATAAGCACAAGTCTGCCTGTTGCTCCAGTGGCCTAATGGAAGAGGCACTGGTCTTCTGAGCCAGGGACAGAGCTGGACTGGGCACCTGGGCAGAAATTTACAGACGAGAGGAGGCCATTCGGCCTATCAAGCTCGTCTGGGCAGAACTTACCTAATAGCTCAGAGTTGTTAAAATCTTATCTACTGTAGCTCTGATTTAAAGAAACCCAGGGTTGCTACACTAGCAGGAAGACTATTCCATACTCCAACTACACGCTGTGTAAAGAAGTGCTTTCACAAATACATTTTAAAATGTCCTGCCGCTAATTTCCCCCTATGGCCACAAGTTCTAATATATAAACTAATATTGAAATAGCCATTTGGCTGAACAGCATCCAGACCTGTTAGAATCCTATATACCTGAATCATGTCCCCCATTAGTCTTCTTTCCTAGAGGTTGAACAGATTCAGTTCAGCTAACCTCTCCTCATAAGACATTCCTCTAAGACCAGGAATCATTCTTGTAGCCCTACGTTGCACCCTTTCCAAGGCAGCAATGTCCTTTTTAAGGTATGGTGACCAAACCTGCACACAATATTCTAGGTGGGGTCTTACCAAGGAATTGCTTTTACCTGCTTGTCATTGTAGCATCACCTCCCTTAACTTAAACTACACACACCTAGAGATGTAACCTAACATCCTATTGGCCTTTTTAATTGCTTCCCCAAACTGACGAGAGTAGAACATGAAAGCATCAACATACGCACCGAGGTCATTCTCACAATCAGCTAACTTTATTTCAGTGGAACCCATAAAATATCTGTACTTTATATTTCTGCTCCTTTCATGTCTACTTTATCTACTTTAAATTTCATCTGCCAGCCCAGTTGCTAATTAAATCCTATTGTAGCCTCTCCGCTGCTAGATCAGTATCTGCTACATCACGTACCTTGGTGTCATCAGCAAATTTAACCATTTTACTGTATGTATTGACGTCACTATCATTGGCGCAAATTAGGAACAATAGTGGTCCTAAAATTGAACCCTATGGTATCCCACAATGAACGCACGCCCACTGTGACATTGTGCCTCTAATAACTACCCACTGCTTCCTGTCTGTAAACCAGTTTTTGATCCAGGCTGATACAGTTTGTAAAAACCCTGTAGCTTTGACCTTAAGGACTTCTGGAAATCTAATAATTCAATGAATCTACATGGTGGTGAGTTATTTGTGTTCTCTACTGTGAACACCCATGTACTGTAAAATTCATTTACTATATTAATTTCATTTTCAATTATAAAGCCCTTACTATCCTGTAGATTAGTGATTTCAGCTTTTAGAGCTTTTTTGGAGATAAAACATTGGAAGAAACTTTTAATGTCATACTTGTCATTCATTTTTTAACTCAACCTGTAGACTCCTGCCTTATTTTGAAATCATTAGTTATCTTCCATTTGTGGAAGAGAGCCCTTCTCCCCCGGACTTTATTCTTAATTTCCTTAGTAAACCACCTTGGTGGTTGTAGTTTCCTAGATTTAGTTCTGCTGGTAACAGGTATGAAGTCCTCTTGTCCTTTTAAAAAATTCCCATGCCTCTTCAACCGTTTTGCTATTTAACTTGTTCACAGTTTCTAGTTTCAGTCTCATACCATTAAAGTTTGCCTTCCTCACAATATATTTTTTTCTTTTGGATTTTACTCTTCTGACACGAAAATTAGCCTGAAATTTAACCATGTTATGATCACTACTGTCCAGTGGTTCTAAAACCTCTAATTTTTCAATCCTATCCTGGTTATTAGACTTGACCTGGTAGGGGTATTAAACTGAGTAAAAAAACAATCCTGTACCACTTCCACCATCTCCAGTTCATTTACAGAAGAGCCAGAGACTGTGTCCCACTGTATCCCTGGTAAATTAAAATCACCCATAACCACCACATCATTTTTATTACTCATAATCCTGATGTCGTCATACAACATTCTGCTTTCCTCTGCAGCTACATTAGGTGTCTATAACAAACACTGACAATTAGGCCATTTGAGTTTTTAGCATTTATTTTAGCATCTGTCATTTCCGTACTGGGCATCTTCCCAGGGCTACGGGGACCTTCAGAATTCATTATTCCCCCCCATTATGTACTGGGGATCCCAAAGTGGAGGGGTGGGTTTGGGTCCCATCTAGGATGACTCCTTCTCTTTATCATATTGATTGTTGCGATGAACCAAGGCAGTAGAAAGTGTAACAGGAAGCTTCATCACCATACCAGGTCTGAGGCTTAGAACGGCCATGTCCTCTGCTGGGTCTCACTTTGTCTATGGCTTTTACCTGCTTGTCATGGTTAAATCAGGCATCGCTTGAGGAAGGCTCATGCTGCATCTCACAGGGGCTTTATAACCTAGGGGTCTCTGAAAAGAAGCACTAAGTACCATTATGTGTGTCCAGAGCCCCTTTGCTGTTTAAAGTGGACACACTAAGAAAACAGTCACCCAGCCCCGACTGTGCAGCAGAGTGGCGCAGAGGAAGTGTGCTGGGCCCATAACCCAGAGGTCGATGGATTGAAACCATTCTCTGCTATGTTGTCTCTCTTTTCTTATGCCAAGTTTAAGTGCTTCACAGCAAATTGCTGATCTTTCCTTCATTAAGGCTCTTATCCCCAGTGTTCAGAGGTTTTCAAAGGGGGGTGTTTTGCCCCCCTTTCCTCAGCTCTTCTTTGAAATTCTGCTTCTAAGGTCAGCATCCCAGACACCTTTTCACTGATGCTGATGACACTGATAGAGATGGTGAAACATGGCACCAAGATAGAAGAATGAGTGAAGCACCAAGTACTCTAAAGTGTGTTATGATACCCTTTGCTATTTAAAGTAGAAACACTACTTTAAAGGAAAGACTCAGCTGGTCATTGTTCTACTACCTGCAAGCCGATCATTAGTGCATCTCCAGCCAACCGCCTCTGCTGTTTTACAAAATTCACAGCTAATCAGCTCAAAAATTTGTCAGACTTTTTCATTTTCTGTTGGCATTTAAACCCCTGACCGCTAGATGGCAGTGATGTAATCTATCTTCAGCCATCTGACTCATCCACTCCAACGTAAACAGAGTCAAAAACCAAAATGGCAATGCATGCAGGCACAGCGGCCTGGAGCTTTTCAATGCTACGCTTTTGTTGTGTAATATCTGACAATGTGCTACTGGTTTCTTTGCTTCTAGCACCAGAATTTTTTCTTTATTTTTATTCTTTTTTATTTTTGGTCTATGTATCTTTAGCTTACCACGTACCACGGCCTATAAGCCGGCAGAAAGAGAGCTATCCTACGGCCTACAAGATAAAAGTATATGGCACCAAATTGGAATCAGTAGTCGTTAAAAGAATAAAATACATTATATGAATTTATCAATGCGACATTTTAAATACGTTTTAAGGGGTCATCGGACGCGTCGAGCTTTTCTAGCTAGAAAGGAAAGAGAGTCGGGCAGTTTTGAATGGTAAAAGCAGTAGTTGTGTATTGTTAACGGTTTATTTTTAACAAAATGTCCTATTTTATAACCGTGAAAACACAGCAATCCTGTTTTTAGGGGGGATTTATGCGTATTGCATGTCTAGACATGTCGATCAGCTAATGTCCGCGGCAGTGGGAAACGGGTCGTAAGCGCGAGAGCTTATGGAGCCGTGAGTGATACGCCTATGAGAAGGAAGCGTCAATTGACAAATTGACAAATTGTTGCAGAGTGCGTGTAACTTCTCGTTTAACCGCTGGTCCTGAGTGTGACAAGCAGACAGACAGCATTCACGCCCCGGCAGAATGCACATTACGTCTATTTGTTAATCAGTTTTATTCGTAAATAGTATAAAATAATATATGTCTAATGGAAATAAAAGTCGATGTCTAACACCACAGCTCTGGGACTCTAGCATAGCCCCGGGCGCCCCGCTGCGGGCCTGTGGGGCTGGATGAAGGATCTAACTTCAATTGCTTAATCAGCAGGGTAAAGTGCCGTAACTTAAACGGGGGTATGACAAATTAGTATAAAGTTTTAAGCCAATAAGATTTAATTAATAAAATAATTTAGTTGTATTTTGTTAGTTTTATTTTCAATAAAACACACCCAGCGCATTATTAATTTAATAGATGCAGGAACTAGTGAGCGGTATTTAGCTACGTACTTCAAAAACATTTTAAAAACTTTGTTAGACTAATACCTTAGTTATTTTAATAATTTAAGGGATAAAAACATTTGTTGTGTTTGTCAATGTGTTATTTTAAGTAAATGCGTTATTTTCCAACGCCAAAAGCCCTGTCATGTTTTAAGTGAGAAATGATATGGACTAGCAACTCTCTCTGGGGGAGCAACCCCGGTTAGGTACTATTAAGCAGCATTTAGTGACATGCATCAAAACACATTTTTAAAAACTTTGAAAGAATAAAGTCTTAGTTATTTTAAGAAATACGTTTTTCAGTAAATGTTTATTCACGCGCATGCACACAAACACACACACACCCCGGAGGTCGGGGGGGCTTTAGAGTTTAACTTTAGGTTGCTGATCGCAATGTGTGACCAAACCCCAAAGCACCCTAACTTAGTCGTTTACTAACTTATCGCGAAAAAACAGACAGAAATAGACTTGTAAATTTTAAAGAAAAGACATTAACTGTTTTTGTTAATGTTTAAAGGTATACAAACTACAGTTGTATCGGACACGCACACAAAAACACTAAAAGAGTTTGCTCAGTCAAAAAACACCAAACATATATTGTTCAGGTTTTTTTATTAAAATGTATAAGGATTGTTTTGTTATAGCGAAATTTTAAATTAATATGAGTGTGATATAAGTCATTTAGTCAACAAGATTTAAGGCAGAACCTAAATGGCGGCTTGAAATGACCGACCAGGCAGGTAGAAGTGTGCTTTCCTTATCTCACAAGTCATGGAAGGCTGGGATGGGGGACACATAAGTGGGGGGTAGGAACTGTGGAATCAGGCAAGGGGGCAAGAATTTAGGATATAGTCTTGTTATTTTAAAGAAGGTGTACATGATTATTTAATTACTTTTAATAGGGACCAGTAAGATGCATTTAGCACCATGTTGCAAATACACATTAAAAACTTTAAAGAATAAGGTCATAGTTATTTTAATAAAGACATCCTACAAGGTGCCCACGGCCCTAACTTATATAATCTACAAGCTTGAACCGAGATGCTTGCTGAAGTACAATGCTAAGTTGACATCGGTAACGGAGCTGCAGCCTGTTTGATAGTTAATGAAACATAGTTCAAATTCAACAGTGTCAGCAGTCATCCACGATGCAGGGAGACTACAGATTGACTATAACGACCCCGTTTATCAGCTGGCATTATTTAAATTTTTTTTGACAGAATAAAGCCTTAGTTATTTTAATGAATATGTTTTTCAGTAAATGTATACTCATGCTCATGTGCACACACACACACACACACACACCGGTGGTCAGGGGCTTTAGAGTTTAACTTTAGGTCAGTGAAAGTATAGGATCGTTATGTGTATTCAGACCCCAAAACATATTAATGAGTCTTATTGTGAAAAAAACCGACAAAATAGACTTGTAAATTTTAAAGAAAAGACATTAACAGCTTTTGTTAATGTTGAAATGTAGGGAAATCATGTGGTGTACCGCATCTCGGCGCCAACCCCTAAGGAGAAGGACAAGTGGATACAGAGCATCACTGCTGCTGTGAGCGCTGACCCTTTTTATGAGATGCTGTCAGTAAGAAAAAAACGGCTGAATAAATAAGTAACGATAAAGACTGTGTGAATATGGTTGGATGTGCTATTGCAGAAAGTATTTATTTCAGAACAAGGAACTTTGCACAAAGTAATGTTTAACCGAATTCCATGACCGAATTCATAGCATGACCGAATTCCAGGTTTTGTTTTGATGCGACTTATTGTTCACTACAGATTTTATCATCGAAATGCCCTGTCCTTTTTTTGTATAAATGTGTGTCACGGGTGTACGGCAGCGATCGCGGGCAGAGCGGCGATCGTGCGGGCAAGCGGGGAAGCAGGAAGCAGGCAGGCAGGATTCGGGACGAAACAAGGGGTTTAATCAAAATCCAGTGCAGGGAACACAGGACGGCTACAGACATCAATGACAGACAAGGAAAACTGGGGAGACCAGGACTTAAATGCACAGGACTGATTGAAAGCAAAACGGACACAGCTGGGTATGATCCGGGAAACACACGTGGGTAAGCAGGGGGCGTGGTACACAGGAGGAGCGGACGAGCCGGGCATGACAATGTGAAATTAAATGTTATTTACACTGTATTGCTTTTTTTCTGAGAATCCACACTGCTGTAAATTTGCATCAACATGATTGGGATTGGGATGGAAAAATTATTTTCCATCTTAACCCATATTCTAAGCATATTGATTTCTCTTGTAAATTTTACTTTTACAGCAGTATGATTTAAGACACTAACAGCAATTCATTTTTCAACCAGTAATTGTTAATGTGATAGCCTCTGGATCTCCAGCAGAAGGGCTCCTTTCCTCAGCCGGATGTCCTCAAGTTCAGAGTGCTTCTCTGGACTCAGGTCCATGGAGACTGCAGCAGACAGGAGAAGGAGATCGTCAGCGGGTGTGGAGCTCAGCAGGTTGGCCATCTCTGCCAGTTTGGTTGTTGGTTCAACTCCCATGGCAGAGTTAAGCCCTTGAGCAAGTCCCTTAGACCCAAGTGCTCTGACCCCAAACTCTCCTCACTTCGGACAAAAGCATATGCTGAATATATGTAATCCCAAAGGGCAGTTACAGAAGACCCCAGGACCGGAGTAACGTGGGAAGCAATTACTGATGCCTGGAAGCTTTGGGGCATGCAAATAAACTGCATCCAAAGGCAAATGGCTAATAAAGAATGATCTGAATGCCAGGCATTCGTCCAGCAGTGAGATCGTAGAGATAATGAATAAAGATAGAAAGTGTGAATAAAGATAAAACATTTTGATTGTATTTGCGAAGCGATGCTGGATGCGCTGAGCTCGCCGGGAAGGTCATGTGGTCCGCATTCCCTCCCCATGCAAATTGTCGGTTTGCTGCCCTTCAGGGAAACAATCTAAAGGGTGTTACGGGAAAAGTAATCGATGCAAGAGCCAATGATGTTCTCCTGGTGCCTACCCGTGTTTATGTTATCGTTACTGACACAAACAATGATGAACGATAATAAGCATTTATAAGCCATGATGACCGCACCATTAACGTGGAGTTGCACTAACGTCTGTTTTTATAGCTAACCAACAAGTCAACGTCTCACCCTGGTAATGCAACAGCGCCGTTTAAACAATACGTTTACACCGATCAGTGGCCTGTACTACGAATCAGGGTTACTGGCTTATCGGGGTAACTTGACGGATTTAAGGTACCACAGTTTAAATGAATTTCATATTTGTTCATCGGGATGCCTGAATCGGTGCTAATCAGTACTACGATGCCAGTTATGCAATGTAGTTTTGATAAAAACTTTTCTGTCATTTAACATAAGAGGAAAAAAATAATTATACTGTAGTCAAATTGGCTAATATAAAATGGTTTAAAACTGTGACAAATTTTGCCTTTTTTTTACAGTGTATACTTCCAGTCACAAGGTAGCAGATACGGATTTCTGAAATAGCAAAGATAAAGGTCAATGATTAATATCCCTCATCTCTTTTAAAACGATAGGTAAGATGCTGTTTTGATATCCTGTCTAGGGTTGGAGTGTAACAGTATTCACGGGAAAGGGGTGAGGGCAAGAAGGGAACACCAGTGGACAAAGGGATATTTTTTGTATTTTCATTTTTTTTCCATGTATAATACTGACACTGAACAAATAACCCAGTGCAAAAGACTTTGGGACTGACCACAGCCAAAATAACAAACAAAATCCCCAACTATCAAGTGCGACCCACAGCTAATCTCACCTAAGTGCAAAAGAAAAGGAAACCAAAAGACAAACACTCCACCTCACTCCCTAACCAAATAAACAGAGTCCAACACACACTTGCAAAACAAAATAGCAGTCACTCCCTATGCAGCAATACAATCACACATACATAAATTACACACATGTCAAAGCAACAAGGGGGCTAGTGAAGACGTAAACCAAAGAAAACCAAGCGGGGAGACAGCAAGCCAAACTGAGGTCGCGGGGGGGACCGGAGCCTGTCCTTGGAACAACAGGCGTAGGCAGGAACCAACCCTGGGCAGGAGTCAACACTCTGCAGGGCGCAAACACTCACAACTCAGATTTGCCAATTAACCTACCCTGCGCACTTATGGACTGTGGGAGGAAACCGGAGCCCCTGCTGGAAGTCTTTCCCCATTCACCAGATTATATTGCCAGAAGACTGAAAATTAGATATCAAATACTAGAGTGACATAAAAACAAAAAACAAGTTTGCTTGTAATGAGACGCAAAACAGAAGATTATCTCTTTTTATATTTTGAGAAAACATTTTAACATTTATCCAATTGCAACAATTTTCTAGGAGAAGGGGTGTGTTTTTTGACACAAGTGCCAATATTTTTGGCCATGACTGTAATAGTTATTTGTGATTTGTAATAATTATTTAATTTTATCGATCCATCTACTTACCTACACTAAAAAATGTACTGTTGGATGTAATTAATTTTAAGACTAGTGGTTACATGAAATTACTTTCTAAGAACATTTTATTTTGTAATTCAAATTTTTCTTATTTTTCAAACCAAAAAGTTACAGCACTCTCATATAATACACTTCAGCCATTCACATTTATAAAACAATATGATCCAAGCGTCGACCCGGGACTCGGTGGGCTGCTGTCTGCCAAAGTGTGCTGTCAAGAACAAAGCAAATTGTTGTTAGGAAGACTATGTAGATAGGATTGCTTATCAGTAAAGTGCTTTAAAAATTAGTGCTACAAACAATACTCAGGACATGCTGGACACGCATCCTCATCTGGGCCTTCAGCCAGCACTCAGAGCTGTCGCTGAAACTGGCCCGACCTGTGTCCCTACAGTCTTGTCTGGGATGTCGCCATCCAGGGTCACGGGGTGGATTCGAAGGAGCTGATGGAATGCTGCCTGGAGATCCATCTGCTGGTTGGACGCCAGGGCAGCATCCCGTGCGGCGCCATGGGCAGAACAGCTGGATCCTTCCTCTGCGGAGTCAGCGCTGGGATAAAAAAAAAACACACAAAGTTTTACGGTTATTGTTCAGTGGTGAGGGCTTTGGTTTTGTGTCTTGATGTTGGTAAGTGTGTTGACAAACGGAAAACATGCCTACCTTGAGTCACCTGCCAGCTTCTTCAGCAGCTTATTGGCCAGCACCACATTCCATGACTTTTATCCGGTAGTGCTTGTCAGCCGTTGCAGTGGAATGCGTGAGGTAATCGGCCACCAAGGACGACTTCTGGTCACTCAAGTCCTTGGTGGCCGTCTCAAAGATGCGCCGGGCCGTTTGGCTGGTGACTGGATCCAGCTTGTACCTAAAATACAAAACGAATAAGATTTATTAATACGTCTCGCACAACACATGACAACATGTATCTAGAACAAATTATAGGGGAATGAATCATGATTAGCTCACTTTTGGTGCAGCCGGTTCAGGTCTCCTCCCAGGTCATCAGTCGTCGTCCCGGTTCTCTTGGAGCTCAGAAGCTGTAGCCCTTCCCATGTGAAGATGTCAAACTACTGTTGACAGAGGAAGAGATTTAATTTCTGCTTTTGAAATAAATGACAATAAATCTTTTCAAGCTTGATATGCTTATTGCCTCCTCCTCAGAGGACAATGCAAATGTGGCCACTCGCCGTGCCGACATCTTGTTCCTTCACCTCAATCACCGCATGGTCGGATTCGGTCCTGCTCCTGGACCTGCACAAGACAATGTTATGGTAGCTGTTATAATAACGCAAGCGAATTGGCAAAAAGGAAAAGTGAAGACAAAAAGAATACAATACTTGCGGTCATGTGCTCCATCATGCCTGGTCGCTGTAGATGCTTCAGAATGACCGTGACCTCCAGGTAGTAGAGGACAAGAGAGATGTTGGGTGGTACATTGGGCGGAGCTTAATTTGGTTCTGCTTCTGATGTCATAAGCGGGAGGGGGCGTATCCCTTATTCTGATTGGTCGAGGGGTTATGTCCATATATGGTATACATGCTTATGCCACGTGTTGCGCCATATGGTTTGGGAGGTAAGGGTTGCCATTAAACTTTAATAGAATAAAAATACATTAGATGTGTTTTAATTATAGTTTTTAAGGAATAATGAAACGTATAGCAGGATGCAAGCTAAGATGCACGTCTAGCAGGGGGGGTCCGGTGTATTTTTTGAAAGAAAAGCAGGCGGGATTTAAACAAGTACAAACATGCCCAAAAGAATCAGAAGAGCAAATGCTGAATTTAAACAAGCACAAGAGCGATATTATGTGGTACCTTGGGCGGAACTTAATTTTGCTCCGCTTCTGACGTCATAAGTGGGAGGGGGGCGTATCCTTTATTCTGATTGGTCGATGGCTTATCTCTATACACCATACATGCTTATGCCACGTGTTGCCGATAGGGGGCCATTTGGTTTGGGATATTGCCGTTAAACTTGTAATGTATTTTTATTCTATTAATGTATTTTATTGTGTTTTTTTAAATTACGTTTTTAAAGAATAATAAAACATCGAGCAGGATGATGGCAAGTTAGCGCATACACGTTAAGCGGGGGGTCCGTCCACCTCGTAGCCGCGTGTTGGTAAGCGCCACGGCGTATTTTAAGAAGAAAGCACCAAAAGAAGAAAAACTTTAGTGTTATTTTAAAATAAAAGCAGGGTGATTTTAAACAAACATGCCCGAAAGAAGCAGAAGAACAAATTTAAACAAGCGCAAGCGAAGTCAATAAACATACCGCACGTCGTTTTAAAAGAAGAGAGCACACGTTACATTTAACCACCACGAAAGACTTTAGTGATATTTACCAGGTTGGAGAAAGCATGTAAGCGGCAAAATTTTAGAAATATGACGAAACGAACCCGGAGCTCCGTCACATGCGGCTTGTCTGTTTGAACAACGCAGGGTGGAATGGGCGATCGCTAGACCGGCGCTTGGCGCATGCGCACCCACGCCAACGCCCCTTTCAAAATGGCGACGACAGCGGAGCGCCTGTTATTTCAAATAAAACCGTAATGTTTTTAAGGAATGAAGCACTTTTCTACCAATGTGAATAACAAAGTAAAGCGCTCTGAGCATTTTCGACAACAATAATCAAAGAACGCGGTTAATTCTTGTTTAAACGAGCGCATGCGCATAGATCCACACAGCATTTCCTTTATTGAGCCAGCTCGTTGCATCAAGCAACTGTCAAATGGTGAACAATTGTCAAATTGTTGCCGGTCTCATACAGACAGTGCCGACCATGAGTTTGACACCGGCGACGCTCCATAGCCGTGACTTAGTGCCGCTAAACCCAACATGGGCGCCCCGCAAACCGTGGAGGTAACGCAAGCATGGAGCTCTGTGCAGCATATTCTCGCATAAAGAATGTATCTTTAAACTCGAGAGAAAGTTTGAACAAAGTGAGATTGACGGGGAATCATTAGACCAGCCCCCTTTGTGGCAATAGCAACCAATAAGATGAGAGAAGGATGTACTTAACCATGGTGAAAAGCGTATTAATACCCACCACGCCTGTGAGCCAGCACTCAGAAGATGAGACACACCTCCCCAGCGAGCAACGTCGTGCAAACAGACAACTTCGACTATCCCGACGTCTCCTGAAGTGACCACACAGCCGGATCCGTCCTGTCAGCTGCCTCTGATAGACGAGCATACTTTTGGACTGCTGCTGAACAACGCTGAAATCGACCCTCAGCGGTCACCATCCTGGTCTCCACCGATACAGCCAGTGACTTTTGGGCTGCGACTTGACAACTCACCAGAGCCTTTTGACCTTCAGCAGGCCGCATCATGGGGTCCATAAGGCGACCCCGTGCCTTTCATCGTCACCCCCTTCGAGCCCACCGTGGGCGCAATGGCCGGCATCGATGGTTGAGGCTGCGGAGGTGACCCCGCATGTATTCTTGGGAGCACCACGGTCCCCATCACCAACACTCGAGGAGCTCTGTCAGAGTTTTTCTGCGCTGTCATTGTCTGAAGATGTTGTGGATGGGAGCATCACTGACTCGGCTATGAAAATTATCAAAGGGGCTCTTGCCTGCATTCTGGATCATGTGATCGAGGAGGACTTGGAGGACTGTGTAGGTTGCTCTGTGATGCATCCTAGCCAGCTTCGGCACACGTGCCTGTACGATCCCGAGCCATTTTACTTCTTTCACAATTTTGAAAAGTTGGTCAAAAAGCTGTATAGACCATGGTTTAAACATATCATCACAAAAGCGGTGTCGGTGTTCAATCCCCACCCCTCCCCCATGAAAGTACAGGGTGCTGTTGAAGCCGTTATGTATGATCTTAAAGCTGAAATAAACATACGGGAGAAATTGCGCGAGTTGAAATGTGAAGTTGAAGGGGCAGATTACGAGGGGGCTATAGATGACGGTTAATGAATTCTGTATTTTGCACGCATACAAACCACCCCAGGCTGCTGTGTAAACGCTGAACTATGTGATCGAAATGTTTCTGACAATTTTTGCATGCATTCTAAATAAAGAGTTGACTCAAAAACCACTGTGCCATTATTGCTAGAGGTACATGATGGATGACAAGCACTTGAAGCGTGTCTATTGTACACCATCAAACCCTGGGTCTTTTGGAGGCCCCGACAGATTATACTGATCTCTGATAGATGAAGAAGGTGTGTGTAATATAAATAAGAAAAGTTGCTACATGGCTATCTGGTGAAGATGCATACACATTACATAAACCGATCAGGTTTAACTTTAAAAGGAACAGAGTCTTTGTGACTAATATCGATTCTCAATGGCAAGCTGACTTGGGGGACATGTCGGCTTACGCGGAACAGAATGACGATTTTAAACACATGTTAACGTGTATAGACATTCTATCAAAATACGCATGGGTACAATGTCTTAAAAGCAAGATGGGGGCAGAGGTAAAGAAAGTGTTTGAAAACATTCTCTCTGAAGGCAGGACCCCTAAAAGGCTACAAACCGATCGCGGGACAGAGATTTTTTTATTTTTTTTTAACGCGTCGTTTCATAAGCTTACCGAGAAACATGGAATAATACATTTCGCCACTGGTAACGATGTCAAGGCGTCTGTAGTGGAAAGGTTTAGCGACACATTCGTGTCTTTTAATGTGTAGTTATTTTACAGCTTATAATTCAAGAAGGTATGTAGACATTGTACAAGATCTAGCGATCGCTTACCCACCACAGTACCATTAAAATGAAGCCGGTTGAGGTTAATGCACAGAATGCGGCCCAAGTCTTCAACAACGTTTATGGTTTGATGCCGAGTATATCTAAAAAGCATCGTCATAAGTTTAAAAATGGTGATGTGGTCAGGGTGTCTAAAGCACGTGGAAAATTCACCAAAGGATATGAGCAAACATTTACGGATGAGTATTTTACCATAGCCGAACATCTACCTAGAGCACCACCGGTGTATAGGTTAAAAGATTATGACGACGATATCATAGAGGGGACATTTTACGCCGAAGAGCTACAAAAGATCAGACTAGGCAAAGACAAAAACTTCAAAGTTGAGAAAATTGTTGCGGAAAAAACGCTGCGTGGTCAAAATGTTTGTAGTGAAATGGCAGGGATGTCCAGACAAATTTAACAGCTGGGTTCCTGCTAAACAAGTAGTTGACGTATAAGTGCGACGGCCCGTGTTTGTAGCGTTCAGTTCCATCAAAAACAGCCATGGAGGAAAGCGGCTTTTATGTCACGCTCCCAAGCAATGCGTCTATGTATGTTGCACAATACCATATCGAGCTACACGACAAAACTAGCCAAGCCGATTTGAACTGAATGGTAAATGGGAAGTAGGATTAGCCGAAATCCATTACCCACGTACATGGGATACACTGGTAGAAGAAGACACCTTGTTTTACGTGACAGGATGGATGTCATTACCGTCGACCCTACAGTACAAGCTAAAGGCGGGATATTAGAGATATTGAAAACCTAATCAGTGAGACGAATGAGGTTCTAGGAATGTCAAAACTAAAATTTGACTATAGCGTGATAAACAAAGTGTATATGGTCGGACCCCCGCACGTTGCCTTTAAAGCGAAAGGTAATCTTGCACGGATGCTGGGGTTTGTGCCTGATGTATTTCAGAAGATTGGCGATAGACCAGCGGCACCGTACCCCGCCGACATAAGCGCCGGTTTTTACACAATTTACATGTATTCAGACATTGTCGAGCATCAAAGAGTGGGTGACAGCTACGTGCCTCTTTTACGGGGTGTACATATAGCTGGGGAACACAACTCGATGGTCACAATACCTTACGACAGGATTCATTACATGTCGCTCTGCAAGAATCACATTGATAATATAGTCATTGAGTTAGTCTGAACAGAACAAGGCGATACCCTTCCGATACGGGAAAACGATAGTAAAACTGCATTTCAGGCCGGTTAAGCAGTACTACCCCCAATGTACAGCGCCGATGGCTTTTCAGATCCACATAGCACCAGGCGGGAAACGGGCTACCCGGATACAATGGGGCCCCCGTTATGTACGGCGGTGGTCTGGGGGGGCTTTTTCGAGGCCTCCTCAGAATGGCTGTGCCATTTCTTAAAAGGACTTTCAATATGGCGAAGCCGCATTTAAAATCGGCCGCCCAAAATATCGTTAAAGACGTAGTAACAGGAGCCATGACGGGTCAATTGACAGCACAGCCGCAAGAGGGCTCGGGGCTCATGGTGCTTGCTCGCGGCAAGCGGCATAGACCCCCTGGGGATCGAATTACCTCCGCTAAAAAACGCAAAGCAATACCCAAGAGAGGCACAGTAGTCAAAAAGAAGCGCGAGAAGAAGGTGGCCAAAAAAGCACAGAGAAGAAGCTACATTTTCTAAAACTATGGCCCTCATTCACAACATGTCGGAAGAGTGTATGAAATCAGAATTGGACATTTTTGCATTACCGTACACGCAAGCAATGGGGTAGTGGGAATGGGGAAGATTACCTAGATCTCAACAACACGCTACTGCATCTCCGGTGTCGGATCACAAGAGCTAACGGTACAAACATTGACGCAGGGGCAAATGTGGGAGTCATAAATTACCAGATCGCCTCGATTTTCTCACAAGTGGACGTATCCCTGGGTGACCGGCTAGTGAGCCAATCTAGCAACACTTACCCTTACAGAGCGATGATAGTGCCTGCTTAATTATAGCGTTGGTACGCTCTCCAGACAGTTTACCTGCGGGTTGTTTTTCAAAGACAGCAGTACAGGAATGAATGAGACAGACCCGCAAGGCCTTAACGCGGGGCTAGAGAAAAGAGCCGCATTTTCGGCAAGAAGCAGCGTTTTCGATTTGATGGGCCCAATACACTCTGACATATTTTTTCAGGAGCGGCTAATGCTAAATGGGGTCGACGTCAAAATTAAAATGGTCCGAAACAAAGATGAGTTTTGCCTCATGAGCGGTGATGCAGCTGAGCAGTACTCGCTCAAAATAGTATCGGCATCCCTCTTTGTTAAAAAATTTTCTGTATCGACGGCTGTCAAACTGGGGCACGCGAGCGCATTGCTGACAGCCAACGCGAAATACCCAATCGAGAGAGTATGTATGAGAACTTTTAGTGTGGCCGCGGGTAGCCGTGTCTGCGCTCAAGAAAATTTGTTTCTAGGTCAGCTGCCTAAAACCGTAGTTATCGGGCTTGTAGATAATATGGGTTTTATGGGCGCGTACGATCGAAACCCCTTCAATTTTCAACATTACGACGCTGAATTTGTAGTGCTTTACGTAGATGGCCAGCAGTATCCCTCTAAACCCTTTCAACCAGATTTTATCCGAGGAAACGTGGCCCGTGAATATTACAGTTTGATTTTGGCTACTGGGAGACATTTGAAAAACGAGCCTTTCGCTGTTGACAGAAACGAGTATATAAATGGTTACACTTTGTACGCCTTTACATCCCTCGTCGGGTGACAAGTAGGCTCAGCATCTCTCCATGGTTAAAAGCGGAAATATGCGCCTGGAGATGAGGTTCCGCCAGCCGCTGGCCAGGACTGCGACATTGATAGTTTACGCATCATTCGACAATATAATCGAGATTAACCAAAGGAGAAATGTATTGTACGATTACTACTAGTCATGAACACCCTGCAGCTATCCAACATCCTTGGCAGAAACCGCTGGACTGCTAGACATTTTTATGGGGTGTTGGCTTGTGACGAGCTGGAGGATGTAAAACTTGAAAAATTACCCGCAATCTTCATCGTCAACACACATCCGAGTTGGGCACCCGGTGAGCACTGGCTGGCGCTTTTCATCGGTACTGACAGCACCGCAGAGTTTTTCGACTCCTACGGAAATCCTCCGGATCACCCCAGCTTTCCGAGGGTCATAAACGCTTTTATGACAAAGCACTGTGACCGTCTCGTTTGCAACGCGAAGCAGCTTCAAAGCGATCTCAGTGTGACGTGTGGACAACATTGCATTTTTTATTTAATTAACCGCTGTAGAGGCTTTTCTTTTTGCAAAATTATATCGTTTTATAGCAATGATTTAAAAAAGAACGATGCTATGGTTTCTCATTTTGTTTCTAAATTTAAATATATCAATCGTGTGAAAAATATGTTTACCAAAATGCAGATGATCAAAAAGATTGTGCATGACAAATAAAAAACACAAAGACAAAATATCACGTTTGAGTGTTTTAATTAAGTACAAAAGCATTTTAAAATACAAGCCAGTCGGGTCTTAAGAATTTCCGTGGGGTTCGCGGTGACCGACCATCTCGGGGTGTCCCGTCACGCCGCTCCTCGGTGCGGGGCTTGTTCTTGATCGACTCTATGAGACGTCCGACATCTTGGTTAGGTATGAGGGTGCAAGGCATGTTGAGTCTAGCCAGGCCTTGTAGAAATTCTCCCCACCCCACAGGCCTTTTCCCCTCGTTCACGTTATGCGGGTTGGTAATGTTTTTAAGCAAATCGAGCATGTGGGATCCAGCGATAGTTGTACCATTAAAAACAAACTCCCCGCGCGGATTCCACGCAGTGACGGCAGAGTTTTCATGCATTTTACCCATTATATATTCAGCCTTTTTCTTGTTACGCGAAGCAACATTTTTAATGACTTCGTCCATAATGGAATCCCCAGTAACGGTGGCACGTGCCGCCACAGCATTATCTATCATGGACTCTTCAGGAGGAAGTGTTAAAGATAAGGGCTCATTATCACCTTGCCTGGCCAAAGTCAAATATCTCTGTAGCACCTCTGTGTACAAGCGGACCTTTTCGTGGTCAGCAACATCCGTTCTTGATAAAATGTTGCGTATTGCAATGTCCAATTCGCTTTCGGCAGTCTGTCTTATCGTGTCTTTAGGAGATGTGGCATTATGCAGTTTTTCAAGCTGTGCCTTAGGGACCAGATACATTTTCCTAGCGTGTTCCATTTACTTAGCTCCGTTGAAAAAGACTGGTGAGAAACGGTATGGCGACACTTAGCAGGGGTAGAATGAATCCCCCACCGGTCTGTATAATAGCCTTCTTTTTTTTAAACGATGCCCGTTTGTTTGCCAATAGTTTAATGCCGCTCTTTTGCTTTTTTAGTTGTACAATCTGGGCTTTGGTTAACGGGATCTTGCCGCACAGCACGTTCAAAGCTATTTCACAAAGAGTGTTCAGCAAACCCGGAGATGCCGTCTTTAAAATTTTCTTTCTCTGTCTGGCGTTACTGTCAAATAAAGCTTTCAGGTCACTCCAATTTCTTTTTATACGCTCCGACATTATTATTTTTTCTTGAGCACGTAAGCAGCCGGCCACTCGGGTGGAAGCATTCTTGTTCTGAGCCTACAGTCATCGGGTGTCACGGCTTTTAAATCCACCAACAGATATCCGTAAGGGACTTTTGTAGCGTCTTCGAAAGCTTCGAGAAAAAAATTTGAATGCCGCGGGTACATCTGCCTTGCCAATACACTCGTCTGTAATTTTTCTCGGGGGTTTTTAAATATATACAATATAATTAGCGTTGAGATTGATGGTCCGGTTCTTCTTACCTTGGAAGCAAAGATTCTGCACCAGATATATGACGCTTAGATTTCTGTGATGCGTGTACTTGGTAAAAGCTTTTTCCACCTCGCCGTTATCGCTGGCTTTTTCCATAAGGTCGTCAATGATGATCAAATTAATTTTATTTGATGGTAAAAGTTCGTCGTCACACAGAGACTCTGGGATTCCTTCCACAAATTTTATATTTTTTATTTTGCACAACAAATCATCATACAATGGTTGCCAGCAAGAATAGCACCATACGACGTTTTCAGGCACTCTGGACATCCACATTCTCAAGCAGTCTTTTAACTAAGACTTGCCACAGTTGCTCGGTCCCGATATAATGCACGAGAATGGGTGCTGAAGTCTATTGTCGAACCCGTCACTAGAATCCATAAGGCAGTGTGGAATAGTCAGGCAGTAGCTGCCGCTTCGTGTACACAACCTTGAAACACTTGTTGACTGTCTTAGTTTTCAAGACTAAGTTCTTGTTCTTGTTCTTGATCGACTCTATGAGACGTCCGACATCTTGGTTAGGTATGAGGGTGCAAGGCATCGGTGTCCGGTCCGCTGTCATTTGCTGCGTAGATGTCCTGATCTCTCGAGGGGGGTCACGTGGGTTATTCACAAAATCGTGAACTAACTCTGTGAGGGATGCGATGTTGACAACTTTCGAATTGGTGTTGTGCAGCGTTATTCCCTTAACTTTCAAGTTTGTTTTACTTTTTGCGGTTCTGTACCCATAAGTTTTGGGACCCCCTGAAACAAATTCCACAATGTGGTCATCTGGGTCCAACTCGCTTGTCAGCTCACCAAGAAAGTCACCCAAAGGTGGCATCCAGTCCCCCGGCTTGCTGACAAAAATGACAGAGTCTGTATCATGGTACAGCGTACGCCGCCCCAAGCGGTCCATGAGGTTGTACAGCTCGAGCCTAGCATACGCGGTAGTGAACGCCGCAATAAACGTGTTGACGTGCCGCGGCGTGTTAGGGAGCACCTTTATGTTCCGCCATTGGACCATTGCCACATTGTCATTCAAAAAGGAAAAGTGAGACACATTGACCAGCTTTGAAAAAATGAACATGAGAAACTCATCGGGGTCTTTGATGAGCGTCGTACTTGACTGATTTATCCTCTGACCAAATTTTCCCCAAAGACTGTTTAAAAACAATTTGGAAATTTGGCGTTTCACTTTGTTCACCCCGATATTTTCGGGGTTCAAGCGGATGCCCTCCTTCTCAAAGTAGGTCTGAATGTATCTCTCTTTATCCTCAGCACTCTTTACCCAAGAGGGATAGCCCGAAGCCTCCTGTTTTCCCTTTAAATGGGTGTTAATATAGTCAGCAAAGAGTGTGTCTGTCCTGTCGGGGAAATGCCAGACCTCGTAAATCTTGGCAATTTTGTAGCCCTTTTCAACAGCCTTGTTGATTTCGATACTGCACCACGTACCGCTCAGAGCTCTCTGCTCATCTGAATGATTACAGATCCCCTGCGTCTCAGTTTCACAGCATGTTCTGCAAAGTGTGAACATGAGTTTACCACCGGACCTGTAAGGCAGAACCTCTCGGTGGGTAAACCTTGGCTTTGATCAACCCAAAATAGTTTTCCACACTGTCAAAATCGCGGTAAATGACAACGGGGTGTCCTACCGGGTACTCCTTAAACTTGTTGACAGAGGGGTAAAGGCTCGTGAAGTCGTAATAATCTATACGCTCGTCGCCCTCTGCTTTGTAGTGCAATTGCAGGGCGTTAGTTCTGCCGCCAAACAGAGCGTCCCAAGGATCGATGTGCTCTGGAAAGTCAAATTCCCTCAAGAATGCCTGTACATTAGCGTTTTCAGCCTTCAGTTTGTCCCACTGGTGTTCCCAAATAACATGTACATTGAGGTTGTACGTGTGTTTAAGGGCAAATATCTTATCCTGAAACTGCTGATGCATGTCCCCAAAACGCAGTTTTGTTACAGGATTCAGTGTGTTAGAATCAAAGCATTCTGGGCACCCGTGAAAAAAATTCGTACGCCGTACGAACCCCGTCGATTTCGGCATAGCCGTCGAGGTAGTAGGGACCCATTTTCACCTCCCCTCTACAGAGCGCGTGCTGAATCTCTAGTTTTTCGCTATGTGCTATGTATTCCAGCCACTGAATAGATGGCGTGGAGTATGCCTTTTGTCGCTTGATGTAATTATCTGGAGTGGTTAGCGCGACTGTATTTTCAGGCAAAAAACTCATGCAAAATTGTTTCATGCACACAGAGGCTATGGTGACACATTGAAAAGGGTCTAGATTACAGCTGTTTATAATCTCACCCCTGAACCTGAGACAGCCCTCTCTCAAGATGACAACATCATTTTTACAGTACTCTGCCATTTCTTTTCTAAAGTCAAACACCTCGCTCGCAACAGTACCGTACCACTCCATAAACTCTCTCTTTTCCTTCTCCATCATGGTTTGCACCCCGTATGCCTCTGGTGGCGGGTAGGGACCGACGTAATTTTGATTTTCTACGGTGTTCCAAAAATGTGGGAAATAGCCTTTCTTTTCGCTCTCAAAACCCAAAGCGGCTAAAGTCCTCGTCTGACACACAGAGCAGTTTGCTGCCCTGTGTGATAATGTGGGGTGTGATGCCATTTTCAACTAAATATTTCATGAGCAGGTAACTATCATAGCCTTTAGAGTTGTGCGCTATAAATGTGTATCCCTTGTATTTACGGTTGCGGTACTTTTTGAAAAATTCCGCCACACGACCATCCCCCTTAGCGGTCCAACAATTGCCCTCAAAGTCAATGCAGCAGATGTAATTAGCAATGTGCGTTCCCTCATCTTGTCTACATTCAAAGTCGTAAAATACATAGCGGTCTGTCAAGGCCTCAGTCTTTACTGGCTCGATAAAACACTGATGCTCACAATCAGGTGTCAAGTCCTCTTTACAAAAAGCGCATCTGGTATTTGGTTTACATTTATGACCCTTTCGATTATTTTTAGTGACGGGGGTACCGTCGGTTACACTTGTCACAATACTTGACAGTGTCGCATGAGCTGCGTACACTGCCCCCGCCTAGTTGCTGTTTTGACATTTTATGCTGCTCGAAGCAATACCGCGAACGACAAAGACCCACAATCCTCACAATGTATGTACTGTCTGCGGTGCTTATGGCATTCGGGACTGAGACATACATTGCAGTAATACTCACATTTGTGATCTGATTTAACACTGAATGAGGCATAACAGTAATCACAGACGTATGATTCCCCAAAAAACGCACTCAAGCTTTTTATACCGAAATAATGCTGATCTTGAAGGTAGAGAAAGATTGTTTTATTACGAGGTTCGGGGTTCGTCTGAAATTTCTTAAAAATGTCAGACTTGTCACAGCGGTACCACACCACGATTTTGACCCCTAACATTCGCTCAAACTCTGCTATGCTTGAGAATGAGACCATGTCGGCATCAGTTAGACCGACTGATTCCTGCAAACGTTTAGCTTCTATCTCAGCAATCTCATGGGACATTTAAGAGTTTAAGAGGCGGACTACACAGTAAGCAAAGCACAGATTATTGCCAGAGTTTTCAGAAACAATAAGACACCTGAGCTTCTTTTGCAAAATGTCCGACTTTAACAGCTTTGTTAATTTCTGTCGATTGCCTGCCCCACCATTTCGATTATGAATAATCTGCACAACCAGCTCCAGCGTTTCATCGCTAAAAACCTCGGTATTACTCTGTGTAAGGTCGTCAACCATCGATAGCAGATCATTTAGATCGATCTCGCCTCGAACATGCATGGCTGTGTTATAATTCACTGAATCACCTGTATGATATCCCCAGGCCCCGCTAAAGCGTTCACTCTGTCCACCAAATTTTGGAATGTCTGTATAACAGCCCTGTAGACATCTATGTCATCATGCTCAATCCCCTCAAAATGAAAGCGTTGCCTTATTTCGGTGTTGTTAAACTGTGGTCTACGTATTACATTAACAACCCCATCAGCGACACCCCCACCATGTTGTTGTTCCACATTATCAACGTCCATAATTTCAGGGTCCACCGCCGCTCCATCTTCATCATCATTTAAATCATTTAAGAAGTTTTGTAAAATGGGGTCAAATTCACCCGGTTGCTCACCATTCAGTTCAGCAATCATCTGATGCAGTTCAGCGTACATGGCCGATCCGTCATCAGCGTCAAGCATTTGCACATCGGTGTCCGGTCCGCTGTCATCCGCGTGGTCGTCAGCCATTTCCACATTCATAGACACATGAGCATTCGGTAACCACCCGTCTACATTGTCTATAGCGTCACCCATATTAACATAGTCCATAGCCTCAACAGCTTCATGAGCACCATTCTCATTTAAAACATTTATTAAGGCAAGCATGTAGGGGTTAATTTCAGCCGGTGGTCCGTCATTCAGTTCATCAATCAGCCGAAGCAGATCGGGGTTCAGCGGCGTTTCACCATCGTCGTCATCATTTATATGCATGCTTCTACCCCCGTCAAAACTCCAATGCCGCCAGTTTTCTGCCATGTCTGTGCTTATTCTTTATATCTGATCAGACAAATCCGCCAAAAAATCACACATTTGATCCTGAAAAAGGAAAAAAGCTACCTTGAGCCCCTTCAGCCTCTCGGCCCGGGATACAGCGCCGTCCAGGGCGCTCGCAACCGGCCACTGCCAAGGTGTTAATTGGTCAATATCCCAATCTTGCGTCCTCTGCAGGGGTCCCGATAAGGCCCGGGATGTGGTCGCTGGATCACCGCTTGCTGGGCCCCCTTGGTCCGGTGTCACGACCCCTGTAGTAGGAGTACCCGGCGGCGTAGATTCCAACTGTTCTTCAGGTTCGCTCTGTGCGCCGTCGGTTGAGGTTTCGGCCGTCGCTAGACCCGCTTCAATTTTTTCAGCCTCAGCGATCAACAATTCATCATCGGCAGTGTCTTGGGGGGAGAAGGACAAAATCAGTCTTTAAGCATTTCATACAGAAAAATCCACGATGCAGGTATTGTTCCACGTACCGTTAAAACTATCCGTTCTTTTCCGCTTATGTTGTCCGTGGACATTCCCTTCCCGATTATCTCTGAAAATAACCGTCGGCGTGCTTAACAGGTCGGCGTCCTTATCTGCGACAGTGAACATAAACTTTCAGTCTTTCCACAATTTTAAAAACAGTAAATCCATTGATTTGCTTATCATTGATATTAACTTACCGCTATTCCAATCCTCTACTTCACGGGGCTTACTCGGGCTTGACACCGTGGAAAATTCTTGGTCAAAAGTAATCGCATATGTTTTCACAATAGTGACAATTCAAACAATTTTAAAGTATGGCGAAAGAAATTTAACATACCTCCAGTTTGTCATTTCCATCTTTGTCGTAGTGAGCTGATCATCGATAGCGTTTCAAGTTCTTCTGTATTTTTGGTCGACAACGTCGCCCTTAATATAGGGGAAACTTTTTTTTTTTTTTTTGGGGGGGAGGGGTTGGGGCTGGACCGCCCCCTTCCTCGCTGTGGGGGCCACATGCTGTGGACACAGGGTGGCGCTAGCGACCCGTCTTTACCGCCGTTCGAGTTATTACCAGTTTTAAAATGCGCTTTTGCACCCCTATTAAATAATCGCGTACGTCTACTTGAAATAATTTTATTCATTAATTTATTACGGGGTAGTTTGTCGAGTGCTTTAGTCCTCAACTTATTTATTTTTATACTTAAATATTATAATTTGTGGTAATGATCGGTTTTTACACCTTGTTTAGTGTTGCGGCTGTTTGTCGAGTGCTTTAGTCCTTAAACTTTTATATATTTTATACGTAAGCATGTGTAATTAATGGTTTTTTATTCTTTGTTTAACACATTAGTGATACGGCTGTTTGTGGAACCAGTCGGATACCCTGTTGTTTAATTCCACCTCATTGCATAAATGGCATATCACACCCATACAAATTTAAAATAACGCTATAACGAAAGAATTTGTTGCTGCCTAAATTTCAGCCGTTCCTACACAACATCCTGCTGTTCTGATGAGCTAACCCCTGCCTGTCGACCCGAAAAAAAAGGTAGTTGCATTGCAAAGGTAGATGCATGAATTCTTGGTCCAGCGACAATTGTTCGCCATTTGACAGTTGCTTGACGCAAGGAGCTGGCTCAATAAAGGAAATGCTGTGTGGATCTACGCGCATGCGCTCGCTTAAACAAGAATTAACCGCGTTATTCTTTGATTATTGCTGTCGAAAATGCACAGACCGCTTTACTTTATTATTCACATTGGCAGAAAAGTGCTTCATTCCTTAAAAACATTACGGTTATAGGGGTTTTATTTGCTAAAACAGGCGCTCCGCCGGCGTCGCCATTTTGAAAGGGAGGCGGCGT
Source organism: Brienomyrus brachyistius (assembly GCF_023856365.1). Lineage (NCBI taxonomy): Eukaryota > Metazoa > Chordata > Actinopteri > Osteoglossiformes > Mormyridae > Brienomyrus > Brienomyrus brachyistius. The sequence goes on from NW_026042347.1 coordinate 953,101, forward strand.
GGGTGCGCATGCGCCAAACGCCGGACTAGCGATCGGCCATTCCGCCCCGCGTTGTTCAAACAGAGTAGTCGCATGTGTCGGAGCTCCGGTATCGTTTCGTCCTATTTCTTCTAAAAGTTTGCCGCTTACATGCTTTCTCCAACCTGGTAAATATAACTAAAGTCTTTTGTGTTGGTTAAATGTAATGAGCGATCGCTTCTTTTAAAACGCCGGCTGTATGTTTATTGGTTTCGCTTGCGCTTGTTTAAATTTGCTCTTCTGCTGCTACTTTCGGGCATGTCTGCTTAAAATAACCCTGCTTTTTCTTTTAAAATAACCCTAAAGTTTTCCTTCTTTAAAACATTTTGGTGCTTTCTTCTTTTAAAATACGCCGCGGCGCTTACTAACAACACAGGGCCGGACGGACGCCCCCGCTGAACGTGTATGCGCTAGCTTGCCATTATCCTGCTCTATGTTTTATTATTCCTTAAAAACGTAATCAAAAAAGCACATTAATAAAATACATGTAATGTATTTTTATTCTATTAAAGCTTAATCTCCCAAACCCCCCTATCGGCAACACGTGGCATAAGCCATGTATTAATACCATATATGGGCATAAACTCTCGACCAATCAAAATCAAGGATACGCCACTTCCTCTTATGACGTCAGAAGCGGAGAATTAAGCTCCGCCCAATGTACCACATAACAATATATTGTATCCCAATGCATCAGTGAAACCAAGCCAACCACAATGGAAGCGCATCAGCCACCTCCCGCCTCTGCTGCTCCTTCCTTTACTGCTTCTGAAACTGCATGTCCCACCCCCCCTCCCCCAGTCGCCAACCTCCACTCCTCACTTTCTTTATGTTCCTCTGACCCTGGCTCCTCAGTGGCACCACCACCCCACCCCCACCCAAAGAAAGCAGAAAAAGGACACAGGGACACAGGATCCTCACTGCGGCCAAATCCTTAATAGAAGGAACCTACGGATGCATCTGCGAAGACGTCACACTCCCATCCAAATGGACATTACAGCACAGAACCACCTCCGCACTCAGTGTATCGATCACACAAATGGAGTGTTTGCAGTGGCAAAGTTTTTTATAACACCCAGCACACCAGTACATGTCATTAAAAGGACATGGGGTCCTGACCAAAAAACAATGTGTGAGATGGATGACAGAAGTAATGCAGAGTTTGCAGAGAGATCGAACCTTCGTCCATTTGAGTGCCACCACATTCAGTCCCTCTCGTACTGTCCTCCGGCCAAAATGGACTCTCCATCACTTACAGAGGATGTTTTGCAGGTCATGGTACAAGACAAGCGGCTTGGGGAAGACAAAAAGGAAAGGTGTTTGGTCAGAGAGAAGCAGATGAGCCCCTCTGTCCTGTCTGGTGACTGTGTGTGGATCCCCCTACAAAAGCACATTTCTGTATATGAGTCAACTATCTCCTATTACTGTGCCTTTGTTTCCTCATCTGCACACAGACTACACACGACTGAACCACATTTCTTAGGATATCCGAAGATGGCGGCGCGTGCACATGCAGCGGCTCAGCACTCCGTAAAGCGCTTCCCGTTCTTAGGTATTTTATGGTGTTTGTGGAGACGTGGCTCGGTTCGACAATCCCGGAGGAGGCTATCCAGCTACCCGGACGCACTATACACGCGTCAACAGGGCGATCGACTCCGGTAAGAGCAGAGGAGGTGGACTGTGTGTGTACACAAATAACAGCTGGTGCACAGACGCTAAAATCACTGACACTCATTGCTCCCTGGACTTGGAGTATTGGATTGTAAAGTGTTGCCCCTTTTACCTACCAAGGGAATACTTGGTTGTTATGATCGCTGCAGTTAATACTTAATACTCTGTGCTACTTGCTAACTCCTATTAGAAAGCAACAGAGTGCCCATCCGCCAGGGGTGTGTATAATAGCAGGTGATTTTAACCAAAGCGAATCTGAAGACTGTGCTCCCAAAATTGTACCAGCATGTTCAGTGTCCTACAAGAGGAGCTGACACTGCAGACCATGTGTACAGTAATATCAAGCAGGGTTTTACAGTATCAGCTTTCCCTCATTTGGGCCAGTCTGACCACATCTCCCTGTATGTAACTCCAGCATATAGACCACTCATTAACATGGTGAAATGATGTTTCAGAGGGAGCATCTGAACAGCTGCAGGATTGTTTTGACCACACTGACTGGTCCATATTCGAGGATGCTAACATCGACACCTACACCTCCACTGATCTTTACTATATAAAATACTGCATGGACATTGTCACCAGCACAAAACAAATTTGTATCTTTCCCAGCAACAAGCCATGGATGACCAAAGATGTTTGTCTTCTGCTAAAGAGGCGTAACATGGCCTTTAGGTCGGGTGACGCACAACAATACAGCATTGCCAGGTCGGAGCTGAGGAGGGACGTCAGAGACGCAAAGGCGACCTATAGAAGGCGGATTGAGAGCCACTTCGGCAGCTCCGATCCCAGACGTGGATGGCAAGGGATACGGCACATCACAGACCAAAACAGCAGTATCAACTTATCTACCGGCAACAGTGTTCCTTTGGCCGAAGAGCTCGATCACTTCTTCGGCCGCCATGAGAGGGTGGCTACAGAGACTGTTACGGCCCCAGCAGCAGCCATCAACAGGCAGGAGCTCATCCTGCAGAGTACTGATGTAGAACGGACACTTCGCAGTGTCAACATACGGAAAGCAGCTGGTCCTGATGGCGTCCCAGGGCGGGTGCTAAGAGACTGTGCCTGGGAGCTGGCTGGGGTTTTCACAAACATCTTTAATACATCTCTGTCACTGTGCTCTGTTCCTGCCTGTTTAAAAACCTTTATCAAAACAGACCATAATAACAAACCTCAATGACTACAGGCCAGTGGCACCTATTATTATGAAGTGCCTGGAAAGACTGGTTCTGAAACATATAAAGGCTGCTCTCCCACCAACACTGGACCCTCATCAATACGCATACAGTACCAATAGATTAACAGACTACACCATTTCTACTGCTCTTCATACTGTTATGGTCCACCTGGAACAACCAGGGACATATGCAAGGTTGCTATTTGTGGACTGTTTAACACTATCCTTCCAAACAGACTGTTCCATAAAATGGCATCCACCATAACATCTGCTTTTGGATACAGGATTTCCTAACCAACCGACCACAGTCTGTCAAGATGGGTCCCCACCACTCCTCCTCCCTGTCTCTCAGTTCTTGTACTCCCTGTAATCCAACCCACAATACTAATGTCATCATGAAATGTGCCGATGACACAGCTGTGGTGGGCCTGATTAGCAGTGGAGATGAGACAGCATACAGGGAGGAGATTGGCAGCTACAGTACAGCTAACAACTGGATGTTAAATACCAAGAAAACAAAGGAACTCATCATTGGTTTTAGAAGGAAAAGGGTGGATCACCAGCCTCTGGTGATAAATGGGGAAGTTGTGGAGAGGGTGTCAACATTCAAGTTCCTGGGCACATAACAGAATTTGCTTGATCAGGAAGGTGCAGCAAAGACTGTACTTCCTGAGAGTTCTCAGGAGAATCAACCTGCCACAACCTGCCACAACATCAGAGTGTCCTGACCTATGGTGTCTTGGTGTGGTACAGCAGTAGCTCTGCAGCTGACAAAAATGCCCTGCAGAGAGTAATCAGAGCTGCTGAGAAAATAACCAACACACACCTACCTACCCTGGAATATATCTTCAACTCCTGGTTCCTCCGCAAAACATCAAATATCATAAAGGACTCATCCCACCCTGCTCATAATCTCTTCCAACGTTTGCCGTCAGGCAGACAGACGATACAGGACAATAAAAACACACACCACAAGACTTTTGAACAGTTTTCACACAGAGGCCATCACCACCCTGAATGACGCTATGAAGTCGCTAAAACATTGATTGTGGAATGACATGTATCCTTATTTTATGCCAGTTACTACTTTGTTTTGACAATACATGGCTGGTACTTTAAAATTACTCTGTGTGTGATTAATTTCTTTTAATTTAATTTAGGCTTATTTATTAGTTTTCTTATTTATTTATTTGTTTATTTTAAGATAAGATTTTCTGTATTTTCTTTATGTAAGGGGAGGCATGGTGGTGCAGTGGTTAGCACTGTTGCCTCACACCTCTGGGACCCGGGTTCAAGTCTCCGCCTGGGTTACATGTGTGGAGTTTGCATGTTCTCCACATGTCGTCGTGGGGTTTCCTCCAGGTACTCTGGTTTCCCTCCACAGTCCAAAAACGTGTTGGGGATAATTTGGCTTGCTAAATTGCCCGTAGGAGTGCATGCGTGAGTGAATAGTGTGTGTAAGTGTGCCCTGCGATGGGCTGGATGTAGCACACTTTCATGTTTCTGTGAAAAGTGATTCCAAAGTGAATCTTTACTCACTAAAACAATTTCACCGCATTGTTGTTCTTGCTCTACAATATTGTCATCTATACGTTTCATAAGAATAGTACACTTGTATGATCCATCAGTTTCCTTTATGAAATACTTAACAAATACCATCTCAGCCAATTTGTGTAACGGTCTTGATAATTGTACAGATGAATTCTGGGTAGATTTGGGCACGCCTCAGAGTCGTAGTGTGAGCGGTATGGGAGCGAAATTGGAGCGAGACAGAGCGACTGCTCCAGCCTTAATTAAAAAAACCGCTCCGCGCTCTGAACAAATTCCGCCTGCTCCACTCCTCGCTCACGCTCCGCTCACATGCTCTGGAGCACGTTTGTTTTTACTGTAACCCAATACTGTAGGATCCAGGGTTTACCTCCCACAGGAGGGAGAGGAAGAATTTTGACACCGCAGCAGGAGGATGCTGTGGTGCAGATGGTGATCGCCAATAACAGTGTAAGGCGGAGAGAAATCCACGAGAACATTATTGCCGATAACAACATATTTGCAAAGATCAACACTGTTAGCACAACTGTTTGTCTCAAGTTGTTTTAAAAAGGTAGCGAGGGTTATTTCTATTGCAATGAATACGGTCAGAGTAATAGGCTGGATGAGCTCTATAAAGGGCTTACTCTTATTGTTGCAGGCTGTTGGTCCGTGGCACCTGAACACTTCTAAACCTGTGGATTCCCATCTGCTCTCCAGTCTGCAGCACTCCTGTTTGTAAGAACCTGTGTGATCATTAAACCATGTGGATTGTCTGCCGGTTTTTCCACTTTATCTTTCAAAGACGCTGTTTCTTCTAAAATCAGTTATGTGCCCCCTGGTCATATGTATAGTAATTCATTTGCGTGCTCCCACTTGAAGAAATTTCTTAAAGTCAGTCTAACAATTCTCCTTTGTCAGTGTGATGACTTCAGTGTGAGCCTTTTACCTGTAGAGCATTTTGGCTCTATTACACTAGACTTCTGCAGTGGCTCAACTTTCTACGTATTTGACTGTTTATAATACACACAGGCACAGAATGTTCTCCTCTTCATACAGGACTGTGTAAAAGTCTTGAGCTGTCAAAGAGGATGATGTTCAAATGATCTTCATGTTGGTGTAGAACTATAAAATGATGTCTGTCAGAACATGGCAGCTCTGTCATTTCACAGCCTCTCCGACAGTCACCACAGTATCTGCAGTCCCACCCCATGCATACAGCTATTTTTTGACTTGACCACTATCATTATCTTATGGCTAATTAGTACCTCTTTGACTTTTGTTAACTTATTAAATTAATGAGTAAAATGAGCTGGTGGTGAAGTTTACATAATACTGTACGTGGAACGGCTGAGGTGCCCCTGAGGAGATGTTTGGGAACTGAAGAGGTGTTTATCTCACCACCCAAAAAGGCATCAGTAGCTTTTTGGAGAACAGAAGAAATACTTGTGAGTTTAAATTGTGTTTCTTTTAATTTCCATCCATCCATTTTCCAAACCGCTTATCCTACTGAGTTTAATTTGCATATATTCTAATGTTAAATAGTCCTTTTTCTGATCAATTATGTAATTACTACTCGGACGAACAGCATTAAACATTTTCTTTGGCGGCCCAAGACTTTTGCTCAGTATTGTAGGTAAGAGTCTTTAGAAAAAGGACAGGAGGTACTGTGAGCTTTGAAGGACACGTTACCAGCTGTATCTGTGCAACGCGCTACAGCAAAAGATTGAAAGGGTCTGCTGAGCAGAGCGAGGAATCGAGGCAGCGGTGAATGAAACTGACGAGAGGCAGACTGACACAAGTGTTTCCTTATATTATTCCATAAACTGCACAACAAACAACAATAACATGATGACCATGAATGACAAGTTACACTAAGGATGGTAAGGCACACACACGGCGAGTAATTACACAATGGCTAAGAGATCCGAGGATCAGGCAAGAACCGAGGACAGCCACAGTTAAAGGCACAGGTGACAACCCAATACACAGCACAAACTACAAACAGGGGCTATATACAAGACATACACAGGGCTATACACACGCGCTCACTGGGACATGCAGATGCTGCCGGCACTACAGTATGATAGCGTATTGGAATTATACACAGTTCAGTACAGTATCGTAATTTGAAAAGCATTTGAAACAGCTGTACTGTACATTGTCAAAAAAATCTGTAAATAGCGACACTGTCTATTGTATTACCTTATATCCATGTAATACATATACAAATGTCAGATGTTAATCTGCCTGAGACATGAAGAAAAAGGGAAAAAATCGGTTATAATGGTCATCGGCTTATAGCGATCAATTTCACCCAGACAGATGTGATCACTGTATATAGATTCCACTGTATTACCAGCTATAAAGGCAAGAGGCATAGCGGAAACTCGCTGACTTCACTTGAGTGAGATGCCTGAATGGCTGTCATGCTCTCCTTAGCATGGATTATTCAGCTCCATTCATGTAAGTTTTGCAGAAGGCTTACTGAGCTTCCATTTTGAGCAAACTGTGCCAGTCATAAGCACAAGTCTGCCTGTTGCTCCAGTGGCCTAATGGAAGAGGCACTGGTCTTCTGAGCCAGGGACAGAGCTGGACTGGGCACCTGGGATACATAGGAAATTTACAGACGAGAGGAGGCCATTCGGCCTATCAAGCTCGTCTGGGCAGAACTTACCTAATAGCTCAGAGTTGTTAAAATCTTATCTACTGTAGCTCTGATTTAAAGAAACCCAGGGTTTTACCTTGGGCTACACTAGCAGGAAGACTATTCCATACTCCAACTACACGCTGTGTAAAGAAGTGCTTTCACAAATACATTTTAAAATGTCCTGCCGCTAATTTCCCCCTATGGCCACAAGTTCTAATATATAAACTAATATTGAAATAGCCATTTGGCTGAACAGCATCCAGACCTGTTAGAATCCTATATACCTGAATCATGTCCCCCATTAGTCTTCTTTCCTAGAGGTTGAACAGATTCAGTTCAGCTAACCTCTCCTCATAAGACATTCCTCTAAGACCAGGAATCATTCTTGTAGCCCTACGTTGCACCCTTTCCAAGGCAGCAATGTCCTTTTTAAGGTATGGTGACCAAACCTGCACACAATATTCTAGGTGGGGTCTTACCAAGGAATTGTACAGTATAATTGTAGCATCACCTCCCTTAACTTAAACTACACACACCTAGAGATGTAACCTAACATCCTATTGGCCTTTTTAATTGCTTCCCCAAACTGACGAGAGTAGAACATGAAAGCATCAACATACGCACCGAGGTCATTCTCACAATCAGCTAACTTTATTTCAGTGGAACCCATAAAATATCTGTACTTTATATTTCTGCTCCTTTCATGGATAACCTTACATTTATCTACTTTAAATTTCATCTGCCAGGTATCAGCCCAGTTGCTAATTAAATCCTATTGTAGCCTCTCCGCTGCTAGATCAGTATCTGCTACATCACGTACCTTGGTGTCATCAGCAAATTTAACCATTTTACTGTATGTATTGACGTCACTATCATTGGCGCAAATTAGGAACAATAGTGGTCCTAAAATTGAACCCTATGGTATCCCACAATGAACGCAGGCCCACTGTGACATTGTGCCTCTAATAACTACCCACTGCTTCCTGTCTGTAAACCAGTTTTTGATCCAGGCTGATACAGTTTGTAAAAACCCTGTAGCTTTGACCTTAAGGACTTCTGGAAATCTAATAATTCAATGAATCTACATGGTGGTGAGTTATTTGTGTTCTCTACTGTGAACACCCATGTACTGTAAAATTCATTTACTATATTAATTTCATTTTCAATTATAAAGCCCTTACTATCCTGTAGATTAGTGATTTCAGCTTTTAGAGCTTTTTTGGAGATAAAACATTGGAAGAAACTTTTAATGTCATACTTGTCATTCATTTTTTAACTCAACCTGTAGACTCCTGCCTTATTTTGAAATCATTAGTTATCTTCCATTTGTGGAAGAGAGCCCTTCTCCCCCGGACTTTATTCTTAATTTCCTTAGTAAACCACCTTGGTGATTTAGTTCTGCTGGTAACAGGTATGAAGTCCTCTTGTCCTTTTAAAAAATTCCCATGCCTCTTCAACCGTTTTGCTATTTAACTTGTTCACAGTTTCTAGTTTAAGTCTCATACCATTAAAGTTTGCCTTCCTCACAATATATTTTTTTCTTTTGGATTTTACTCTTCTGACACGAAAATTAGCCTGAAATTTAACCATGTTATGATCACTACTGTCCAGTGGTTCTAAAACCTCTAATTTTTCAATCCTATCCTGGTTATTAGAAAAAAGAAGATCAAGAATGGCTTCTCCCCTGGTAGGGGTATTAAACTGAGTAAAAAAACAATCCTGTACCACTTCCACCATCTCCAGTTCATTTACAGAAGAGCCAGAGACTGTGTCCCACTGTATCCCTGGTAAATTAAAACCACCCATAACCACCACATCATTTTTATTACTCATAATCCTGATGTCGTCATACAACATTCTGCTTTCCTCTGCAGCTACATTAGGTGTCTATAACAAACACTGACAATTAGGCCATTTGAGTTTTTAGCATTTATTTTAGCATCTGTCATTTCCGTACTGGGCATCTTCCCAGGGCTACGGGGACCTTCAGAATTCATTATGCCCCCCCCCCCCCCCCCATTATGTACTGGGGATCCCAAAGTGGAGGGGTGGGTTTGGGTCCCATCTAGGATGACTCCTTCTCTTTATCATATTGATTGTTGCGATGAACCAAGGCAGTAGAAAGTGTAACAGGAAGCTTCATCACCATACCAGGTCTGAGGCTTAGAACGGCCATGTCCTCTGCTGGGTCTCACTTTGTCTATGGCCAACAGCTTTTACCTGCTTGTCATGGTTAAATCAGGCATCGCTTGAGGAAGGCTCATGCTGCACCTCACAGGGGCTTTATAACCTAGGGGTCTCTGAAAAGAAGCACTAAGTACCATTATGTGTGTCCAGAGCCCCTTTGCTGTTTAAAGTGGACACACTAAGAAAACACTCACCCAGCCCCGACTGTGCAGCAGAGTGGCGCAGAGGAAGTGTGCTGGGCCCATAACCCAGAGGTCGATGGATTGAAACCATTCTCTGCTATGTTGTCTCTCTTTTCTTATGCCAAGTTTAAGTGCTTCACAGCAAATTGCTGATCTTTCCTTCATTAAGGCTCTTATCCCCAGTGTTCAGAGGTTTTCAAAGGGGGGTGTTTTGCCCCCCTTTCCTCAGCTCTTCTTTGAAATTCTGCTTCTAAGGTCAGCATCCCAGACACCTTTTCACTGATGCTGATGACACTGATAGAGATGGTGAAACATGGCACCAAGATAGAAGAATGAGTGAAGCACCAAGTACTCTAAAGTGTGTTATGATACCCTTTGCTATTTAAAGTAGAAACACTGAGGACAGCTGGTCATTGTTCTACTACCTGCAAGCCGATCATTAGTGCATCTCCAGCCAACCGCCTCTGCTGTTTTACAAAATTCACAGCTAATCAGCTCAAAAATTTGTCAGACTTTTTCATTTTCTGTTGGCATTTAAACCCCTGACCGCTAGATGGCAGTGATGTAATCTATCTTCAGCCATCTGACTCATCCACTCCAACGTAAACAGAGTCAAAAACCAAAATGGCAATGCATGCAGGCACAGCGGCCTGGAGCTTTTCAATGCTACGCTTTTGTTGTGTAATATCACCAGCACCAGAATTTTTTCTTTATTTTTATTCTTTTTTATTTTTGGTCTATGTATTTTATCTGTATTTATACTCTGTAAGTGTTAGTCTGTAGTTTTATGCTTACTATGGCGTCTACAGGCTTGCTCCAAATTACATCTCATTGTATTTTCACAGTGACACAGTTGGAGGTTGGATAAGGGCGCACCGCTAAAGTTTAGCTTTAGCAAACCTAGCTGTTGTGTTCACTGACTTATTACAACCTTAATGTCGAAAGGCAGACACTGTAGAGACGAGAAAGGAAGAAGTGTGATGAGTAGAGTGAGACGAATACGAACATCCGTACTGCTGTGCTACCTTGATGTTTTTGATGTAATGCTTGTTAAGTAAATAGCATTTCGTTTAACAGCATTTGTATATTCTCCGGCCTGGTTATTCGAGTGCTACACTACATTTCTGGCGACGAGTTTTGTGTTTTCACCTCTTCTTTTTTTTGCTGACTCACCATGGCTGGAAACGTGCCTGCACCTCCGATGTTTTTGCCGTGCCCGGGAGAGCCCCCGATACCTTTCGACATGTGGATGCGGATTTTCAAGAACTACCTACTGGTAATTAATGCAACGGGAAATGCTTGGCCTGAAGCGCGCAGGAGAGCTACGCTACTCCACTGTCTCGGAGCCGAGGGACAACGGACTTTCTACTCGCTACCAGATACAGGTGACTCCTTTGACTCTGCTGTCACTGCTTTAGAGAAACATTATACACCTAAAGTAAACGTTGTTGTGGACAGCGAAAACAAGCACCTCACGAGACTAGTATACAGTATGCGGCCGTATTGCGTGATCTCGCTTCAAAATGTGGATTTGATGATAAAACCGATGAGATGATCCGTGATCAGCTGATTGAACATGTGAATAACTCAAACATAAGAGAGAGGCTCCTGCTCGAATCGGATCTGACACTGGACAAAACCTTAACACTCGCATCACAAGTAGAATCTGCTGTTCAACAAGCAAAAACAATAGCAGGAAAGGACAGTGTCTCAGTGCAAGCTGTACAACCTCGTTCACAATTCACTAAAAAGAAATACACACAGCACATTCATCCTAATAAGCCATCCAATGCCACCACTACATCTTCCCGCAGCTGTTTCAGGTGTGGTTCTAACACACATCTGGCTAATTCTTCTCAGTGTCCTGCAGCCAAAGCAACTTGCAAGTCTTGCCATAAAGTTGGACATTTTTCTCGTGTTTGTCGCTCATCCAAGACAAGTGATGTACGTGAGATTCAGCTACCTAAACTGACTGTGCTATACTTAAACAACACTTGCCATGCACCACATACACTTACATGCAAAATCAATATCAGTACTCCTGCTTCTCTTACCAAAGAGCATGAAATGGTTGTTGACACAGGATCAGGAGTATCTATTTTACCACACCACATCTATGTTCAGTATTTCAATGACACACCACTACTAGTGACTTACACAAGGATCTGGCTAATGCATACTACCAGTTGCCTCTTCATGAAGATAGCAGAGACCTTACAGCATTCATCACACATGATGGTCTGTTCCGATTCTGCAGAATTCCTTATGGCCTCACATCAGCCCCCTCAGCCTTCCAGAAAATGATGGCTGACATTCTCAACGGTCTTCCAGGTGTTCAAAATTATTTGGATGACCTTATTGTCTATGGCAACTCCCCTGTTGAGCATGACCAGAACCTCAACGCTGTCCTCCAAAAGCTGAAGGAGGCTGGATTGGTTCTCAATGAGAACAAATGTCACTTCAGGAAAACCTCCCTACGCTTCCTAGGTCATGTCATTACTGTAGATGGCATTCTTCCTGACCAAGAACACATTAATGCTGTCCTGAAAGCCCCTCCTCCATCTGACGCTGTTGCCCTGAGATCGTTTCTGGGCCTAGTGTCCTGGTATTCAAAGTTTCTGCCTAACTTTGCGACGGTTGTGGCTCCTATGCGTGCCTGTGTCAGTGAAAAAGACACATTTACATGGTCTCCTGCAGCACAAAGCAGCTTTGAGGAAGTTAAGCAACTTCTTGTGGACAGTCCTGCGCTTGCTCTTTTTAACCCTTCTCTACGACCGGTAATTTCCACAGATGCAAGTGACTATGGACTTGGAGCTGTCTTTGCACAAGTACAACCTGATGGCACAGAGAAGCCTGTGGCTTTCGCTTCCCGCACACTGACTGAAACGGAGAGGAAATACTCGACTGTTGAAAAAGAAGCACTTGCTTGTGTGTGGGCTACAGAAAAATGGAGAACATACCTGTGGGGACGTCGTTTTACTCTCCGCACAGATCACCAGGCATTGACAACACTGCTCAGCACAAAGGGAATCGGTCGGGCTGGTATGCGGGTTGCCCGCTGGTCTGCACGCCTGCTATGTTTTGACTATGATGTTGTCTATCGACCAGGCTCCCAGAACTATACGGCTGATTGTCTCTCGCGCCTTCCCCTGCCTGCGCCTCCTGACTCTATTTCAGATTCAGAACCCGAGATGGTGGCACATATTTCTGCTGTCCTAAGCTCCCTTCCAGTGGCTGACTTCAACTCTGCTTGTTCTTCTTGTCCTGAACTGTCAGCCCTGCGCTCACAACTTGAAAGTGGTTGGCCTCCATCGGTTAAATCAGTAAGTGGTGTACTAGCCCTATACTATAAGATCAGAGATGAGCTCTCCGTCAAGGATAACTACATCCTCAGAGGCTCAAGACTCATCGTGCCACTCTCCTTACGACACGCACTGATCATGCTTGCACATGAGAGTCATCAAGGAATCGTCCGCACAAAGCAACGTCTGCGCGACCTCTACTGGTGGCCAAAGATGGACTCACAAGTTCAGTCTTGCATTGCTTCATGTATACTCTGCCAGGTTAATGATAAAACAGCTTCTATTCACCCTGCTCCTTTGCAACCAGTCCCGCTGCCTGATGGACCATGGAAGAAACTTGGCCTTGATATTGTTGGACCCTTTAACACTGCAGTTTCTGCTTGAAAACAGGCGGTATTCAGGGCTAACGGGGGTTTATTTGGGACGACAGGACCAGGAAACATTCACCCACGCCGAATCCACAATGACAGACAAAGGGAACAGGTCAGACCAGGACTTAAATACAACGAGACTAAGCAATGAAATCAGACAACGCTGGAAACGATCAGGGAAGCACACGTGGGAATTCAGGGGGCGTGGCACACATGAGGAGCCGACGAGCAGGGCATGACACATACATACATACAAACGCACACCCACTGCCACCCCAGTCTTGTCTCTTAACGCACACGCGTAGGCCTTTTTGGAAAAAACATCAATCACCGCAAGCAGATACTTTAACCCATCATTGTACGTCGCCAGCCCTTGCATGTCGCATAAATCGGCCTGCCACTGACACATGGTTGTCAGTACAAACACTCTGTTCCTGGGGAAATTCTTTTTAACCGGTTTATGTGAATTTGTACATTTGTACATCTTACTTTGAAAAACTTTCATGTTACATTTTAAAACATTTGTACATCTTTCTTTGAAAAACTTTCATGTCACATTTTAAAACATTTGTACATCTTACTTTTAAAAACTTTCATGTTACATTTTAAAACATCTGTACATCTCACTTTGAAAAACTTTCATGTTACGTCTTACAAATATTTGTGTAACTAAAAACTATGGTCAAGTTATATTACCATTCTTTAAAGTTTTTAATGTGTATTTGCAGCATGGTGCTAAATGCAGCTTACTGGTTGCCATTAAATGTAATTAAATAATCATGTACACCTTCTTTAAAATAACAAGACTATATCCTAAATTCTTACACCCCTGCCTGATTCCACAGTTCCTACCCCACACTTATGTGTCCCCCATCCCACCCTTCCATGACTTGTGAGATAAGGAAAGCACACTTCCTTACCTCATTTCTAGCCACTATTTAGGTTCTTCCTCAAATCGTGTTGCCTAAATGACTTATATCCCACTCATATTAATTTAAAATTTCGCTATAACAAAACAATCCTTATACATTTTAATAAAAAACGTGAACTATATATGTTTGTTTTTTTGATTGAGCAAACTCTTTTGTGTTTTTGTGTGCGTGTCCAATACAACTGTAGTTTGTATCAACTTTTTTTTTTTTTAGTTTGACCTCCAGGGTGTGTGTGTTTGTCCGCATGCGCGTGAATAAACATTTACTGAAAAACGTATTTATTCAAATAACTAAGACTTTATTCTGTCAAAGTTTTTAAAAATGTGCTTAATAGTACCTAACCGGGGGTGCTCCCCCAGAGACAGTTGCTAGTCCATTTATTCTTTTAAAGACTACTGATTCCAATTTGGTGCCATATGCTTTTATCTTGTAGGCCATAGGATAGCCTGCTCCAACTTTATCATTTTCTCCCAGAGTCTCATTCTCTCAGAGTTTCTCTCAGACTCGCGCAGCACGGCTCTCAGCTCTCCGGCATCGCTCTCTCCGAGTCCTTTGCGGATTATCCAAAGCCGTGGGGACCTTACCACAGTACCGCACCAGACACAGCGTACGCTCACGCTCCATCAGGTAACCCACCCCGCTCAGCCCCGGCGGCGGCGCCCGACAAAAACCCCGACACTCGTAAGCACTCTCCTCAATATAAAATTATAATTTTTAAAATAAATAATAATGAATAATTAAATAAATTAAAATAATAATAAATAAATAAATCCCTCTCCCGTGACGTCACATCGTACCACCACAACCAAGCCCCGCCCACAAGTGAACTTTTGACCCGTGACCTTTGACCCAACCTGTCAATTTGATGGAAGCGGTATCCTCTATCTCTCTCTAGGGACATTTTTCACACAGTCAACAATGACAAGATGCAAACAGCGTGGGCTGCAGTGAACATAAAATAGATGGAGATACAGCTGGTCAGCACGCTCTCTATGGTGCCTCCGTAGAAGGTGCTGAGGATGGGAGAGGAAAGCTCTCTTCATCCGGCGCAGGAAGTGCAAACGCTGCTGAGCCCGTTTAACCGGTGATGTTGTTTGGTGACCAGTCCAGACTGTCAGTTATCTGCACCCCCAGGAATCTGACGCTGCTGACCAACTCCACAGCACTGTTGAGTGCTGAATGATTGGGCTGTTTCCTCCTGAAGTCCATGATCATCTCCTTGGTCTTCTCCACATTCAGGATCAGGCTGTTGTCACTGCACCATCCCACCAGTCTCTTCATCTCCTCTCTACAGGGCAGGTCGTCACTGTTCCTAATGAGACCCACTAATCTACTTTGGATTAAGCCTTCACCTCTCACCCCCCCATCACAGACTAACAATGCAACTTCTTCTCCATCCTGCGCTGCTTGCTGTACTGCATGGAGAAGGTTCGGATGCTGTCCTTCACACTCTCCCACCATTCGGCCACGGAGGGGAAGGTAGGCTTGTCCTTCTGCCACTCGGAGAAGTGATCTAAAAAAAGGTGTCTAAAATCTCTCTCCTCCAGGATCTGCAGGTTCATTTTCCAATAGCCGCCCCCATATACAAGGGCGTCTATGGAGACAGTGGCCTCCACTGCCAGATGGTCAGTGGGCCACTGTGGGGAGAGGGACACCTTTTTAAAAGCAACGGGGGGTGAAGCTAAAATGTAGTCGATGCGGCTGCTGGCTCCGCGACTATTATGCCAGGTGAAGCCCGGCATGCTGGGGTTGCATGTTTTAAAACCGTCCACAAGTTTAAAGGAACGAATAAAATGGCCTGAGCTGGCATCCTGTCTACCCTCCAACGAGAGCCAGGGCGAGCTGCTCCACCTTGTTCGGAGACCCGTCCTGCATTGGTGTCGCACTCGAAGGGGCCTCCTCCACCTCGACCAGGGCTTCTCCTCCTGCCCCCGTCGCCGGCTGTTCCTGCCCAGTCGTGGGGGCTAGAGCTCCCCCACCATTCTCCGTGCCGACTGCTCTGTTACCCGACAGAGCGTCGGCATATGTAGTCTTTTTCTGTGGGCAGGAACGAGCCAGATGGTCCTCGCCGTTACAGTGTTTGCAGCGACGGGGGCCCTTGCAATCCCTGGCCATGTGCCCCGACTCCAGGCAGTTGCGGCGGCGCAGGTTGGCGCATCCCTCCAGGGTGTGTCCAAAGCTGTGGCACTGCCGGCAGAAGGGAGGCTGTCCAGAATAAAAAAGGTATGCCTTATTTCCCTGTAGGTTAAAATAGGCTGGGGGGTGGCTAAAACCGCCTGCCCCATTAGCGTCCGGGCGCAGGCGGGCCTGGAACTGGCGTCGGCCAGTCCAGATCCCCAGCTCATCCCGGATGTCCCTGTGGCCAGGAAGGAGGTCCACATACTTTTTTTTTTAAAAACAAGCAGACGGACTCGGCGGTAACATGCGGGTTAAAACAGTGGACAGGGTGCTTGTCGGGCCACCACAGAGGCTCGATGGTATACCGTCTAAGGAGAGGGTGCTGGGCCCCCTCCTTGCTCCGCTCCAGGACCTTGCTGCAGCTGTCATCGGTGGACAAGGTGACCTCAAAGAATTCGAAGGGGCCATTCCGCGGTACGCAAAGAACATCTTCCATACGAAGGCCCAGTGCTTCGAAGGCCACCTCCCGGATGAAGGCCAGCCGGTCGGGGAAGGTGCCCACCTCCCCCTCAGCCCTCCAGCAGAACCGGGCGGTATTCCGCAGGCCCCCGCCTGCTACCAGCCACGGCCCGCTGAAGGGCTTCCTCGATGGTCCGCCGGCCGTTGCCATCCGGGAAGGTCCACCGACGTCGCCGCTGGAGCAGAGTCCTTCCGCCGCCGTGGTCTCGACGTCCGCCGTCCGCCAATCCGGGATGAGTCGAGCAGAGCTAAACTATAAAACCAGCTAAAAATAAAAACACCAGTTCGCCCAGCAGGGCGGCGGACAAGCCACCAGCCACTGCGGGATCCCCAGCCTACTAAAAACAGTAGTAGTTATGACCGACTCGCGTCGCCATAATGAGATTTAGTCGTACTTACGTTAAAAACCAAGGAAGGCATGGGTCGCCCCGTGGCAGCGGCGGTCAAGCCACCTGCTGGTCACGCCTTAGGTTAACTGTGCCTTCCTCTAAAAAACCCGACACAGTCCGTGAAAACCGGTAAAAAGTCAGTAAAATCCACTTGATTTTAGCCAAAAGGCCGAGAAGCGATACCCGCAGACTGCACCCCGCCGACACAAAATCACAATCTAAAAGGCTGAAACACCATGCAAATCAATGCCAACCCAGTACAATAAGAATTTTATTTATCAAACATTTAACAAATAGAACTACCTGCAGAACTATTACCCTTAACACAGGCAAAAGAGCAATTCCACCAGCAAATACAATTATACACCATTAAAATCCAATTACATGGCCAATAAAACAATTAAAATGTTACCTTACATGCATGCCAATAAAAAGTTAAGACAAAAAGAAAAAGTTCAAAAAGGAACATACCCGCAGACTTCCAAACTCTGCACAAGGGTCGGGCTAAAACAGCATCATACACTTTCCTAAAACACATAAAATCAGTAACCTTAGGAATAAAATAGGTCAATCACAAAATAAACAGCACAACAGATAAAATAAAATGTTAATAATGTTAATATTGATGAATATGTGCCAACAGTGATCAACCAAAAAAGTGCTCAGTAAATTCTGTACATGCCATTAAATACAATCCAAACCAAATAAAACACAAGCACAGAAAAAGAAAGCAAACTTACATAAAACCCGAGGTGTCCTTTGTGTGCTTCAGGAAAGCACATCATGTCAACCCTGTAGGATGGATTGTCACCACCTAGACGTACTGGGGCAGCCTAGGATCAAGGCAGTTAGATGGATGTCAGCTTACCTCTGGGGGTAGGTCGTTTAGGTGGATGGCAGCTTATTTCTGTGATCAGGGTGTTTGGGCAAATGTCAGCTTGCCTCTGAGATCAGAGTGTTTAGGTGGAAGCGAGGTTACCTCAGGGGTCAGGGGGCTGGGTCAAAGGCAGCCTACCTCTGGGGTTAGG
Source organism: Brienomyrus brachyistius (assembly GCF_023856365.1). NCBI lineage: Eukaryota > Metazoa > Chordata > Actinopteri > Osteoglossiformes > Mormyridae > Brienomyrus > Brienomyrus brachyistius. Next base: position 971,172 of record NW_026042347.1, read on the forward strand.
GCATTTGGGTGGATGTGAGCTTACCTGAGGCGCCTGCGTGTTTGGGTGGACAGCAGCTTGTCTGAGATCAGAGCATTTGGGTGGATGGCAGCCTACCTCTGGGGTTAGGACATTTGCGTGACTGTGAGCCAGGTCATTCTGGACCTGAGGGGTCTGCGTGTTTGGGTAGACCGCAGCTTGCCTCTGCGATCAGGGTGTTTGGGTACATGTCAGCTTACCTCTGGGGTCACAGCGTTTGTGTGTAGGGCAGCTTACTACAGCTAACTCTCAATTAGTTTAACTGAATTTATCCTAAAAAATAATATTCATCTCTATACCTGACACACAAAATACCGTGACTTATATATAATGTGGCATGTTGTAAATGCAACCAGTAATCAGAAGACATGTGAAGACACACAGAAGTGTGACATGTGCTGCACACCAGGGCAATTTCAGAATCCCAAATCAGATCTGTAGTTAACACCAAGCTATGGTAAACCAAGTGGCAACTATATACATGTATGGAAATCACACAACCCGAAAAACATATTAATACACAGGTATGTCTGACTCACTATCAAAAACGATGTAAACTTCTGTAGTAGTTAATAGATTAACAGACACAAAAAACCCAGAGGTACACCAACGAAAACACAGTTTTCCAACTAGCAAGAACTAGCTAACCAGCTAAAAAGTCGCAATTAACTTCTAAATTATCGAAACCCAGCTACATCGATAAGTACAAAAATTACCACGGAACATACATGTATTTTAAGCAGAAATTATCTAAATAAATCCGGCTTTAGTTTTGTTTGCCGGAGCTCGAACGCCGGACATGTCTTACTAAAAGGGCGCGAAGGGGGCAAAGTAACCATGACAACCGCCTGCGGCTGGCGCCACACAACGTCGTTGACCGCAGTCAGACTCTCGCGTGTTTATGTCTGACCGACTCGCGTCGCCATAATGAGATTTAGTCGTACTTACGTTAAAAAAAAGCTCTTACCAACCTCATTTCACTGTATCCTATGCACAGCAATTTATTTAGCTTTCAACAAACTTAATTTTACAGAACAGAATTTCGGTATTGCCTCATCATGAATATATATTCATTAATTTTCTCTAGTCAACGCACTGAATTACGACGGCCAATATTATGTATTATTTTGACAATAATATAAGTAGATTATTCTTTTACTATATGTAAATTCCTTAATTATATTCCATTGCTACTTTACAAAAGCCTTCAGGAAGTTTGGTGTTTTCATGACAACTAACCAAGTGTCTAACCAGTGTTTACCTGAATAATACAGAAAATTAAATGACACTTGTTAAACTCACCTGGACGTACCTTTTACAGTCGTTTAAACCGTCATGAGCAATGCTGAAATCACTGTTGCAAACAGTTCAGCGCGTAACATTGTCATTATTTTTCATCCTTATTAAACAAGGGCACGTTTTTGTGTAGTCTGTGGTGAAATGCATTTTATATTTTCGTTTTTTGAGACACTCTCCCTCCGCCGTGACGCTCCATGGAACCAATACCTTCGGTTCTCTGGGAGTTAAATAAAGGCCCGCCCGCACTGAAATATGATTGGCTTATATGGCTAAGTAAACCAATCAGGATGCTGTCTGTCTAGCACTGGCTACATGAAGAGTCACACATATAGGGATCCACACATACGCACGTTCTCTCTTTCTCTCTATCCCTCTCTCTCTCGCTCATTCCTAGCTCATTTACTTGCTCATTCGTGTGTGCTACTGTCTCGCGTGCATGCTCTTGTTTGCTTGCTCTAGTTTCCAGGATATTTTTTTTTTAATTTAGGGGCATCAGGGAGCCGCTGTCAATATGCGGGAGACTTGGGATGTCTGGATAACTGCTTATTTGTACTATCATGATAACTGATCATTTCCAGGGAGCCGTAAATGTTTACACATATTTATTATTTTATAATATTTCATGTATATTTTCAACTTATTCACACCTTATTGTACCATGCGTCCATGCATACTTTACTGTAAAATCAGACAGATAAACATTTAGAAAAATAATCGATTCTACAACTTAACTTGCAGCTGTCCAATTACACATCCATATTTTATTGCTGCAGATAACTGAGGTAGGTGTGGTATATAACGCTGAAGGTTAGACGTATAGTACAATAACATATGTACAACATGTGGTCATTTCAGTCAGACAAACGTTTAAAGTGGAAAACGAGCTTTATATTTTACCGGCAATTTCCATAGCACGTCTTAGTCGAAGTACTACACTGCCATCTATTGAACAAGTAGGGTTACTGAATCGTGAAATGTTTTTTTAGGACCACTAAAAGAGGATTATCAGTATGAAGGTTTATCAATAAAAATAATTTATTAAAATAAATATTACAGGACTCTCCCTGAAAATAAGGTGTTCTTAGCTTCCAAAGCCAAGGACACATTCTAGTGATTTTCCAGGAGACTGAACCTAACTAACCTGGGGCCTTATGAAAAACAATCAATCAGCTCATGTTGAAGCTCACAAGGTGTGGAGAACAAGAAAGACAAGTAAGGGAGAAAGGCAAGGTGCAGAGCATACACAAGCAATGTAGCGGCACATCAGTTATAGTGTATGATTAAAAATACATCATTTCTCACAGTATCAATAGTGGCCCATTGCTCCTACTGTAGCCTCACACCTCCAGGGTTGTGGGTTCAATCTGCACCCCTGCTGTAATAAACAGTGAAATTATCACAGTAACACTGTTTATCAGTAAAATAGTACAATACTGTAGAAAGTAGGGCAATATTTATGAGAACCTTGCCGATAAAATGCTGCAATGCACTGTAATTCAGTACGTAAACTGCAAATAAATAAACTGTAGAATTTACTCAAATTAAATGATGTAATAATTTGCACTCGCTTTTTTGGGTTGAATTTAGTATACGCAATTCTAGGAAATATTTTAAATAAATCAAGTTAAAGTCTGGGGTGGCATGGTGGTGCAGGAGTTTAGAATGTCATCACCGGTTCATCAGGTGTGGAGTTTGCATGTTCTCCCCATGTCGTTGGCACTGTTGCCTCGCACCACTGGGACCCGGGTTCGAGTCTCTGCCTGGGTCACATGTGTGTGGAGTTTGCATGTTCTCCCCATGTCGTCGTGGGGTTTCCTCCGGGTACTCTGGTTTCCCCCCACAGTCCAAAAACATGCTGAGGCTAATTGGAGTTGCTAAATTGCCCGTAGGAGTGCATGTTTGAGTGACTGGTGTGTGAGTGTGCCCTGCGATGGGCTGGCCCCCCATCCTGGGTTGCTCCCTGCCTCATGCCCATTGCTTCTGGGATAGGCTGCGGACCCCCCGCAACCCAGTAGGATAAGCGGTTTGGAAAATCGATGGATGGATGGATGGATGTTATTCCAAACAATAAGTAAAAAAAACACTTACCGTGTCAATTCTAGGGAAATTAGTTTCAGTAGTTTTGTGGTTGAGGTGACACTTCATCCAGTCCAGACGGTGGATAATTGCTAGGCAAAACATCAGGTCAGCAGGATCACCGCTTCGTTTCACAACTAACATTTTCCGGGCTCTAACATACCGGTCTCGCACTTGTTGCCACTTGTTTTTATGTAGCCCTACCTCTCGGCTCTGCTTCAAGTGGGCTCTGCCTGCAAGATTTCTGACAGAGGGGATAATCCAGATCTGGCAGGTTAAGAATAATATTGTGAAGTTGTTTACCAATCTCTACCTCAGTGCCCTCTCTAAGATGCCAAATAGTCTATCTGCTGGGGAAACCTCTGAATGCTTAGGTTCACCCATCCCTACTGCAGGCACAAGCAGACTGATGGGATGTGCCAGAGATGTGGTCAGAGCATGGCTGCATAGTAATGATACTGTCACTGCCACTGGAGATGTGGATGCAGTCCTTAGTGTCCTGAAGCAGCATTCTTATTTGACTGTGCATTCTGGGATGCCTCCAGCAGATTTTTGTTCAACCAAGTCAGATGCTAGGGAGGATCCTCTGGACTATTGGTTTAGGCTGAATAAGGCAGCAGATGATGCCAAAGGGTTTATTACATGAGATGTTAGGGCACTGCCATGTCTATTAGAAATTGCTCTGTAGGAATATCTTATTAATGCTTTTACATTTATCTGATGCTTTGATCCCTGCGATGGGCTGGCCCCCCATCCTGGGTTGTTCCCTGCCTCGTGCCCATTGCATCCGGGATAGGCTCCGGACCCCCCGCGACCCAGTAGGATAAGTGGTTTGGAAAACGGATGGATGGATGGATGCAACAAATACCAGTTACCATGTTCAGAAGGTCAAGTGCACTCACCCTACCCTTTGTTGGCATTAAGTGGATAACATTAGCTGGGTGATACTGTATGACCGGGGGAGGCGTTTGATGATGGGCATCTACTTTGATAATGCTTGGGTAATAGTACCATGTTTTGTTATTTAATATAAATACTTGACTGAACCAGCTTATGTATTTGGTCTTTAAGAAGTTTTTACTGTTGTCTGGTGTGCTGTCATATAACCTGTCTGACAGAAAGCTGTTTCTCCTCTCAGCACTAGGCGAATGGAAAAAGCCGTGAGCTGGGCTGATGACGAGTACTGGGCAGCCTGGGATAAATGGGATGAGGTGATCGAATGGGGAGATGAAGGATCTTCACCTAAAACACCTTCCTCCAACCAGGCTGGCACCAGTAATGGAGACATGGATGCTGGGGCGGTGAAGGAATATTATCAGAATAAAAAGAAAAAGTCAGACTTTAATCAGAAGTCAGAATTCAAACATATGTATTTCAGACCTTTTTTCTTCTGAGTTGGAGTCAGTCTGATATTAATTGAAACCACAAACTAAGTATTCAATGCTGTAAATGATTCTCACTGACTGAGCAACATTGAAATAATTGCTATAATCATGTTACAGTTTACTATAAAGAGAAATGTTTCTGTGCAACAGGTCAGCAAAAGAAATGGGTGTGCAGAGGCCTAACAGTGAGGATACGTAAATACGGATGACAGTGAACAACAAACCCCACTTCTGCCAACCATAGTTACCCCATCAGTTTGGAGGGAATCAGTGGCTGAGGGGATGAGGAGATCCACTGGGCGGGAGGACCCATTCTCTGTGGCTGAGTACGAGATCCACCACTGGTCCGGAGTGAGATACTGGTCACGAGAGGCAAAGAAGACACCTGTAAATGAAAAATCCATTCTGGACCTTTGTAATGCCCTGCAGTCATTTACTCTCTCTTGGGGGGAAGGCTGACAGGATGTCCAACACCCAGAACCATATTTAAACCTTTAAAATTATAAAATAAGTTCAGTCTGATATTGTGTCAGCCAAATGGTGTCATCAATGTGCATCATAAATATAACACCTAGCTGATGGTGGACCTAAATTTTCCAAATAAACCAGGAATCATATGAATCATGTCAGTGCACTTTGTACTGAATTGCTTTGGTATAGTGATGTATGCAGGGTTTCATCTATTCCCTTACATAGTCATGTGTGACGTATTGCTGTAATGCAAATGTTTTTTTTTTTTTTAAACTCCCCATTCATTTGTGTTCCTGCCACTCTATAGCTAAGTACAAACATTAAATGATAAAGGCATAGCGGAAACTCAATGAGCGCATTTGACCGAGATCCATGGATGGATGTCATCTTCTCCTGAACTGTGAGTGATAATGTCTCGGCCCCAAGATGCATTTTACCACAGATCCATTCATGTCACTTTTGCAGGCTTGCTTATAATTTTCTGAGCTTCCATTGTGAGTCAAGTGTCCTGGTCATAAGCTCAGGTCTGCCGGTTGCCCCACTGGCCAAATTCCCACGGCCCTGACTTTCTGAGCTGGATATCGTGGTTTTAAGTCCCATCTGGGGTGATTCTTTTTTTACTTTTCCCAGCTGCCTTCTGCTTTGTGATATAATAAATATTGCAATAAGTTTCATCTTCATTTTCAATTAATCAAACTGTATGAAAACTATATTTGCAGCAATTACAGCTTTGCAGTCCTTTGCCATTAGAGCTGTCCGTTTATGACAATATTAGGGGAAATTTCAATCCTGCTATTCCCAGAGGTGGGACTGGCTTGGTATTTTCTCTGACCTCATGGTGAAGCTGGTCTCACATGAGCTTGATAGGCTGGAGATGTGATGATTCTGTAGGCCAGTCAAGCAGGACAGTTCTCTGGATTCCTCATCTTTCACCAGTGTGCTTTGAATCAGCCTTGCTGCTTGATAGAAGTGCTGACCACAGGGAGTGGCATGAGTTGTAAAACAGAGCGGTAACCTTGCTGGTTCATTGCACCTTGTACTCTGTGTAAATCACCCACCTTACCAGCACCAAAGCAGTCCCATACCGTTTTACTCCCTCTGCCATGCTAGACAGAAGCATGGCAGCTATTCTTTGAAGTTGTGCTTCTAAGGCCAGCATACAAGTTGTATTTTCCCTGTTGCAAAAAACACTGGTAGAGATGGCACAACGAGGCACTGAAGGTTTGAGCCTTTTTAACCATTGTATTGAAAACTGGTTCACTACGCGAAGACAGTGCACATGAGTGACATTTCGTGGTGAAAGTACCACTCCTGATTATATATATATACATGTATGAATGCATTTGACTATGTGTGTGTGTGTGTGTGTGTGTGTGTGTGTGTGTGTGTGTGTGTGTGTGTGTGCGTGCAAACTGACAGACTGGGAAAATGAATTCAGAAGTTTTGTTTTGCTAAAAGTAAGTTCATTTTTAGAGAAAATTAGTCACAAACGAAAACAAAAGAAACTGATGGATTTTTCTCTCTTTCCTATCAAGTGAAACAATAATAAAAGCAGACTTAGTTATTGAATTTATATAAAGAATAACAAACTATCTGCCATTCTTTACGGTCACTTTTGCCAAGTTTAATGCCCTTTCTTGTCAATGACCATCATGAGCCTGCAAGGTTCTAACAGGTCGAGATGCTCTTCAGCCAAATGGCTGCTTCAATATTAGTTTAAATACTCATGGCCATAGGTGGAAATTAGTGGGAGAACATTTTAAACTGAACTTGAGAAAACACTTTTACACAGCGTGTAGTTAGAGTATGGAACAGTCTTCCTGTTCATGTAGTGCAAGCTAAAACCCTGGGTTCCTTTAAATCAGAGCTAGATAAGATTTAAAAAATTCTGAGCTATTAGTTAAGTTCTCCCCAAACGTGCTTGATGAGCTGAATGGCCTCCTCTCGTTTGTAAATTTCTTATGCTCTTATTATTTTTCAGTCCAAACTTGGTACCTATTTGGAATAATAGATATATTACCCACAGAAATCAGTCCCCGTACCATGAACGTTGGGTAGAGAAGAACATCTGGTCAGCTTTGCATCTATTGGACATCACAGGAAATGTTCTGTTTTTTGAAAACTTTTGTTTAAAACATAATACAGTTTATTAAAAAAGAGTTTGATATTGTTCTAAAATCTATTCCAGCTGCACATTTAATGTTGGTCAGGAACCTTTTAAACAATTCTCCCCTTCTCCTATTTCATAGCCTCCCTCCTCTCCAATACAATGGTATTATTTTATAAGTAGGGTAAATTCCTAAATGAAATTATTAGACATAATATTATTAGACGTTGCTTATGAACTATTTCGTCACCTTTCCAATAAAAATTCAAATCAACCAGTAAACACATTTGCACTAAATATATTTATTATCCAATACCCCCCAAAGTCAGAGTTACACTTTAAAGTATTCAATGCTATATATACCTGTAATTAATTTCTTCATGCTAAGTTTAACTTTGATAATAATACTTGCACCTTTTAAAATAATGACATAGATGCCAAATAGTCTATCTGCTGGGGAAACCTCTGAATGCTTAGGTTCACCCATCCCTACTGCAGGCACAAGCAGACTGATGGGATGTGCCAGAGATGTGGTCAGAGCATGGCTGCATAGTAATGATACTGTCACTGCCACTGGAGATGTGGATGCAGTCCTTAGTGTCCTGAAGCAGCATTCTTATTTGACTGTGCATTCTGGGATGCCTCCAGCAGATTTTTGTTCAACCAAGTCAGATGCTAGGGAGGATCCTCTGGACTATTGGTTTAGGCTGAATAAGGCAGCAGATGATGCCAAAGGGTTTATTACATGAGATGTTAGGGCACTGCCATGTCTATTAGAAATTGCTCTGTAGGAATATCTTATTAATGCTTTTACATTTATCTGATGCTTTGATCCCTGCGATGGGCTGGCCCCCCATCCTGGGTTGTTCCCTGCCTCGTGCCCATTGCATCCGGGATAGGCTCCGGACCCCCCGCGACCCAGTAGGATAAGTGGTTTGGAAAACGGATGGATGGATGGATGCAACAAATACCAGTTACCATGTTCAGAAGGTCAAGTGCACTCACCCTACCCTTTGTTGGCATTAAGTGGATAACATTAGCTGGGTGATACTGTATGACCGGGGGAGGCGTTTGATGATGGGCATCTACTTTGATAATGCTTGGGTAATAGTACCATGTTTTGTTATTTAATATAAATACTTGACTGAACCAGCTTATGTATTTGGTCTTTAAGAAGTTTTTACTGTTGTCTGGTGTGCTGTCATATAACCTGTCTGACAGAAAGCTGTTTCTCCTCTCAGCACTAGGCGAATGGAAAAAGCCGTGAGCTGGGCTGATGACGAGTACTGGGCAGCCTGGGATAAATGGGATGAGGTGATCGAATGGGGAGATGAAGGATCTTCACCTAAAACACCTTCCTCCAACCAGGCTGGCACCAGTAATGGAGACATGGATGCTGGGGCGGTGAAGGAATATTATCAGAATAAAAAGAAAAAGTCAGACTTTAATCAGAAGTCAGAATTCAAACATATGTATTTCAGACCTTTTTTCTTCTGAGTTGGAGTCAGTCTGATATTAATTGAAACCACAAACTAAGTATTCAATGCTGTAAATGATTCTCACTGACTGAGCAACATTGAAATAATTGCTATAATCATGTTACAGTTTACTATAAAGAGAAATGTTTCTGTGCAACAGGTCAGCAAAAGAAATGGGTGTGCAGAGGCCTAACAGTGAGGATACGTAAATACGGATGACAGTGAACAACAAACCCCACTTCTGCCAACCATAGTTACCCCATCAGTTTGGAGGGAATCAGTGGCTGAGGGGATGAGGAGATCCACTGGGCGGGAGGACCCATTCTCTGTGGCTGAGTACGAGATCCACCACTGGTCCGGAGTGAGATACTGGTCACGAGAGGCAAAGAAGACACCTGTAAATGAAAAATCCATTCTGGACCTTTGTAATGCCCTGCAGTCATTTACTCTCTCTTGGGGGGAAGGCTGACAGGATGTCCAACACCCAGAACCATATTTAAACCTTTAAAATTATAAAATAAGTTCAGTCTGATATTGTGTCAGCCAAATGGTGTCATCAATGTGCATCATAAATATAACACCTAGCTGATGGTGGACCTAAATTTTCCAAATAAACCAGGAATCATATGAATCATGTCAGTGCACTTTGTACTGAATTGCTTTGGTATAGTGATGTATGCAGGGTTTCATCTATTCCCTTACATAGTCATGTGTGACGTATTGCTGTAATGCAAATGTTATTTTTTTTTTAAACTCCCCATTCATTTGTGTTCCTGCCACTCTATAGCTAAGTACAAACATTAAATGATAAAGGCATAGCGGAAACTCAATGAGCGCATTTGACCGAGATCCATGGATGGATGTCATCTTCTCCTGAACTGTGAGTGATAATGTCTCGGCCCCAAGATGCATTTTACCACAGATCCATTCATGTCACTTTTGCAGGCTTGCTTATAATTTTCTGAGCTTCCATTGTGAGTCAAGTGTCCTGGTCATAAGCTCAGGTCTGCCGGTTGCCCCACTGGCCAAATTCCCACGGCCCTGACTTTCTGAGCTGGATATCGTGGTTTTAAGTCCCATCTGGGGTGATTCTTTTTTTACTTTTCCCAGCTGCCTTCTGCTTTGTGATATAATAAATATTGCAATAAGTTTCATCTTCATTTTCAATTAATCAAACTGTATGAAAACTATATTTGCAGCAATTACAGCTTTGCAGTCCTTTGCCATTAGAGCTGTCCGTTTATGACAATATTAGGGGAAATTTCAATCCTGCTATTCCCAGAGGTGGGACTGGCTTGGTATTTTCTCTGACCTCATGGTGAAGCTGGTCTCACATGAGCTTGATAGGCTGGAGATGTGATGATTCTGTAGGCCAGTCAAGCAGGACAGTTCTCTGGATTCCTCATCTTTCACCAGTGTGCTTTGAATCAGCCTTGCTGCTTGATAGAAGTGCTGACCACAGGGAGTGGCATGAGTTGTAAAACAGAGCGGTAACCTTGCTGGTTCATTGCACCTTGTACTCTGTGTAAATCACCCACCTTACCAGCACCAAAGCAGTCCCATACCGTTTTACTCCCTCTGCCATGCTAGACAGAAGCATGGCAGCTATTCTTTGAAGTTGTGCTTCTAAGGCCAGCATACAAGTTGTATTTTCCCTGTTGCAAAAAACACTGGTAGAGATGGCACAACGAGGCACTGAAGGTTTGAGCCTTTTTAACCATTGTATTGAAAACTGGTTCACTACGCGAAGACAGTGCACATGAGTGACATTTCGTGGTGAAAGTACCACTCCTGATTATATATATATACATGTATGAATGCATTTGACTATGTGTGTGTGTGTGTGTGTGTGTGTGTGTGTGTGTGTGTGTGTGTGTGTGTGCGTGCAAACTGACAGACTGGGAAAATGAATTCAGAAGTTTTGTTTTGCTAAAAGTAAGTTCATTTTTAGAGAAAATTAGTCACAAACGAAAACAAAAGAAACTGATGGATTTTTCTCTCTTTCCTATCAAGTGAAACAATAATAAAAGCAGACTTAGTTATTGAATTTATATAAAGAATAACAAACTATCTGCCATTCTTTACGGTCACTTTTGCCAAGTTTAATGCCCTTTCTTGTCAATGACCATCATGAGCCTGCAAGGTTCTAACAGGTCGAGATGCTCTTCAGCCAAATGGCTGCTTCAATATTAGTTTAAATACTCATGGCCATAGGTGGAAATTAGTGGGAGAACATTTTAAACTGAACTTGAGAAAACACTTTTACACAGCGTGTAGTTAGAGTATGGAACAGTCTTCCTGTTCATGTAGTGCAAGCTAAAACCCTGGGTTCCTTTAAATCAGAGCTAGATAAGATTTAAAAAATTCTGAGCTATTAGTTAAGTTCTCCCCAAACGTGCTTGATGAGCTGAATGGCCTCCTCTCGTTTGTAAATTTCTTATGCTCTTATTATTTTTCAGTCCAAACTTGGTACCTATTTGGAATAATAGATATATTACCCACAGAAATCAGTCCCCGTACCATGAACGTTGGGTAGAGAAGAACATCTGGTCAGCTTTGCATCTATTGGACATCACAGGAAATGTTCTGTTTTTTGAAAACTTTTGTTTAAAACATAATACAGTTTATTAAAAAAGAGTTTGATATTGTTCTAAAATCTATTCCAGCTGCACATTTAATGTTGGTCAGGAACCTTTTAAACAATTCTCCCCTTCTCCTATTTCATAGCCTCCCTCCTCTCCAATACAATGGTATTATTTTATAAGTAGGGTAAATTCCTAAATGAAATTATTAGACATAATATTATTAGACGTTGCTTATGAACTATTTCGTCACCTTTCCAATAAAAATTCAAATCAACCAGTAAACACATTTGCACTAAATATATTTATCCAATACCCCCCAAAGTCAGAGTTACACTTTAAAGTATTCAATGCTATATATACCTGTAATTAATTTCTTCATGCTAAGTTTAACTTTGATAATAATACTTGCACCTTTTAAAATAATGACATAGAAACTTTGGACCACTTGTTCTTCTCTTGTTGCTTCTCAACAAGTACAAAATTTCATTTTTTGACTTCCTTTACTTGTAATGATATTATCTTTGGTGTTGTCCTAAATGATGATACGCTTTATCTTTTACTCAATAAAATTATATTGTTGGGAAAATCTATATTCATAAAACAAGTGTCATGCCCGGCTCGTCCACTCCTCCTGTGTGCCATGCCCCCTGATTACCCACGTGTTTTCTCCCGATTGTACCCAGCTGTGTCTAGTTAATTTGCTCAGTCCTGTGTATTTCAGTCCGTGTCTTACCTGAGTCCATTGTCTGTCATTGATGTTAGTTAGCGTTTCATGTCTCCTGCTCCCTGTTTATTTATTAAATCCCTGGTTTACCCTGACTTCCGCCTGTCCGCCTGCTTCCTGCCCGTTCGCCTCGCACGATCGCCGTTCCGTCCGGCTTTGAACATGACAACAAGATTCTTCAAAACTCCTCCAAACTTTTTTTTATCTTCAAAAAAGAACTTTCTCAGTTCTTCACAGCTTTGACGTTAATGAGGAAAAAAAGCTGCAGTGAAACTTTTGCAAAGGATAAGGGGCCAAACTTTTAGTCCGTAGTACGTGGCGATCGTCAGTCGAATTATGCACTGCTTTTTGGAGCTACAAACGTTCCTGTTAACTTTAGGGATAACAAAAGAATGATGTCATGAGATTCACTGTAATAAAATCACTTTCAAATATTAACGAAATGCAACAAATAAGACTTCTTTAATTCTTATACATGTAGTAAACTGACAGACTGAGAAAATGAATTCAGAAGTTTTGTCTTGCTAAAAGTAAATTCTTTTTTAGAGAAAATTAGTCACAAACGAAAACAAAAGAAACTGATGGATTTTTCTCTTTCTCGTATTAAGAGAAACAATAATAAAAGCAGACTTAGTTAGTTATTGAATTTATATAGAGAAAAACAATCTGCCATTCTTTACGGTCCCTTTTGCCAAGTTTAATGCCCTTTCTTGTCAATGACCATCATGAGCCTGGTATCAGTTCACACACACACACACACACACTCACTCACAACCTCCTAGATGCCGCTCTGAGAAGTGTAATGTTTGTGATCGTGGTTAATCTTATGCTACATTAAGGCCCCATAGTTAATGATGGGGATTAAATCAGGCGATGAAGACAGCCAGGTTACAATTTCATCACCTTCCAAGCTGGTTTTAAGGTGATGTCTTTTCTTTGTTTAAGAATTTTCTGTGCCTATTCTTGAAGTTTCAACTTGTGAGCCTTATGCATTGTATTAAGCTGATGTCTGTGTCAAAGTACGCATGAAAGAAAATTAGACTATTTTGCTGGCTTAGGTCCTACAGGCTTGTTGGCTCAGGGTGTCGTGCTCTTAACATCATGGCTGAGCTCTGCATGTCATATGCATGTTCTGCTGCTTGTTTCCTTGTGCCTGTGTGTGTCTGTGTCTGTCAGTGAGTCCTATGATGCACTGACCTTCTTAGCAGAATATTCCACTTCCTTACAGTATGTCCTATTGTGACTCCCCTATGATCCTGTACTGAATATATTATAAAATGCATGGACATAATCAAATGCTACATCTTCCTTAACTATTCATTTAACATTTTTTAAATGATTTATTTTTCCACTTTTACGTTTAGTGGTCACTCCATAAGAGCTGTCCTTTAACGTGCTGCGCAGTGTCCCTGGATGCTTTGCAGTCCACTGCAAGGCTTGGACTTGAGGAGTCAATTCATTATGAAATGACTCCCAGTCTGAGCTGTGAGCTAATGCAGAATAACCAGAAGCCAGGTAGTGACTCTTGGTTGCTGTAGTTGTTCTCTTCTGACCAGGGAGGTGTTCCACTAAGCAGGATTTCTCAGTTAGCGGAGTTAACTTAAGCTAGAAGTCATGATTGTTCAATAGGAATGCTCCTTACCTCTTACTGGACAATTATGAGTGAGCCAGTGTCTTGTTTAAAAAGAGAAAATCTGTATCCATCTTCTGAATTATTCTGAATTATTCTACTCCTAAACAAACAGTTATCCTCAGAGGCAGCATAACATCTTGGCAGCTGCTCAATGCAGCATTGAAAAGCACTACAGAGAGTAATGAGCTCACAGATGTAATGAGCACAGAGCACGCTGCTCTCAGCAGTTGAGGACATAAATTTTTCCCCACAGAATACTCTGCTTGTGTAGTGTTTGTACTTGGCCTGCTACTGAAGGGGCATAAGTGATAATTAAGTGACATGATAATAAAGTGCATTGCTGGGTGTTTCTTTGCCAATCTCGCATGAAACAGTACTGTGATGCAAGACAGGGAGCTCGCACTCCCTCATTCAGAGAAGGGCACAGAGTGCGGCTGTGGAAACCAGCGCATGTGCAAAAAGGGCATCAGAAATTCTCTGCACCCATCGAGACCCATCCTGGCTGACGGGAAAGCATGGCATGCTGCCCATTTGGCCTCAGTACCCAGTGGACTTCCCAAATTTCCAGCCCTGCCAAAGACTGGTCCTGAAGGAACAGTTGAGCTTGGAATGGCCTAAGGAACTGGAAGCTGTGCAGCCAGGGCACACAAACCATCATCGGCTCAAGGACTATGGAACTTCACAGAATTAAACAAAGAAATGAAATGCATGTTCTGACCGTGATTTTCTGGTTAGAAAGAGATACCTTAAAGGAAAAGATAGATTCAGTATAAAATATATAACAGTTGTTCGTAGATCCTCTTACTGTGGTCCTCAGTGAATGGAACATTTCTAATTGTAATTGATTTCTGTTGGAAGCAAAACAGGCAGTTCATAGTGAAAAGGTTGTGCAGTTACAGGAAGGCACAAGCACAATGTTTTTTGTTGAACTTACATTCTATTTTGTCTGGGGTGTAATGACCTTATAGGAAGAAATGTTACAGGTAAGGCGTGTCTTTAATAGAATACAGTGCTGCTGCAGGAAGTAAAGGGGGGATGTTGCGTTCAGTTAGTAATTGTTCTGTTTTCCATATTACTGTATGGAACCTAAAGAGGGTGCTGTAAGGCTGTTTGATTCGACTTCAATTCCTATTCCAAGAGTCAAGAATGGATAGTATATCCCAGGCAGCAGTTTTCCAGATTATCAACTTCAAAAACTAAAAAATATGATAGGAAAAAAGTCTTTGTAAAATTAAGAAGTATATAATACTATGAATGACAAGGGGTCTTAATACTTGCATTTCAACCAGTTCACATGTTCACACACCGCTTCATACTTCAATATAGTCAAGCTGAGAAGTAAGGGTTAGGGTTATAATTATCAATAAATAATGTACTTCCCTGTGAAACAATGATGCTGGATGTTTATTTGCATATCATGATATGGTGCAGCCTTTTAATAGGTTTCTGTTTTTCTGTTAATCCTTCATGGTGTTGAATAAGTCAGCAAGCATAAGTGTAAGGCTAGTGAGTGACTGGTGTTTTCGGGGGAGACTCCCTAGAGCTGGAGAGAAATACCTTAAGGCACGGGATGAAAAATCCCAAATCTTCCAGGAAAAATGTCAGCATTATATGTATTTGCCACACAGAACAGAACAAAAAATTCCTTAGGGAATCACACGCCTACCATAGTCACTATACTACTCAGAACGCCTGGCAGCCACCAAATCAAACATAGGAAAAGGTCCGGATTTATAGCGTTAGAATGTGGTAGAGACTAATATCCATAACGTACCATCCTAGAACACACTGTGCTCTAAAATTTAAGCCCAATTAAAATCTGAATATTAAATGAGGAAAATAATTTGATTTGTTCTTCTATCCCAAGTTGTGGTCTAAAAGCAATAAGACCACCATCCATTATACCTGCTTTGGGGAAAATGCACTCCTGTAGCCACTAGGGGAGCTCTCACCTCTTCTGGGAAGTGAATACATGGTTAGTGCCAGGCGCAAATGAATATCTTTGATTTTGCATCCATGTGGTAACTTGTTGAAGTTGTCCGATAGTCAGTAATACATGGTTTAATTATTATGATTGTTTATTTATTACTTTATAACATCTAAAAGAAACTGAAATAGGAAAGCTTATTTTAATTTATGGTCCACTGGATAAACACAGACATTACAGACGGTTTTTGAGTCTAATGCTGAATGTTTTTTGCGATCATTTTTCTGCCTGCATATGCTATGATTGGTGCAGTGAAATTTGAGAATGTGTTTGTGGTCAGTATCATAGCCTCAGACAACAAACCAATGCTGTAGTGTGTCACTGTGTTTACATGTGAGAGGGGTTCCAGTTACATAATGAACTCGTTCTAATTGTTTTGACGGAGCTCGACAAACCTAAAAAATAAATGCTGGTTTTATCAAAAACTATGTCATATAGCTATATTTCAGATTTATTACAGCTAAACACATCTCAGAGCTCCTAGGAACCTCCTTCTCCCTACATTTCCCTCCTTCACACTCTTCCCTCAAATACTGTTACATTTGTCTTTTTTCCACACTCACACCCTATCTTGATCATACTCTGACTACATGGCATCCATATGCAGGGCAAACTATTTTACAGTCTTATCTAGTATAATAGGACATGAACATTGAATTTGATAGTTATCTTTTATTTACACATTAGGACACAACGCATGAACATGAAGGGATCGTTTGCATTTGCAACCAACACCTCCGCAAACCCCCCTGCGGAATACTGGCCGCGGACAGGGGTGGGAATCCCCAAGCTGGAAGACTGTACTGCGTCATGTTAACATTAGCTAGCTAGTTAGCATGGATACAGAGTGCACCGGGCTAAAACTATAAAGGACGTAAGGTGTGTGATATAGTAAAACACTTACTAACTGGTAATGCACGTTAGCATTACGTTAAATGACAACTTTACCTGTTACTTACCAGAATAGCCTCCTACACGTGCGACGAATGACAGCAGGCAGAAGGCTGCGTGTTTTTCAGAAACACACCGGAGTTAAACTTACGCCGCATTATTTACCGGCACTTCTAACACCAACATTTGCAGCCGTTAACTCATATGTGGTAGTAACACTGAAATTACTTTCTCTGCGTCAAAATAAGGCAACACTGTGATTTTGATACTTTATCATTTATACTTAACTGTACCTTCCTCCCATTCCTCCGTCTCTGCTTATTGACATTTAGGAGAGTCTCAGATATAAATTAACAATTCAAAATTATCAAACAAAGACAGACACAACACTGAAAAGATGACAAAGACACAGTTTGAAAAGTAAATATGTTTTATTGCAAATCTCTTATCTTAACATAGCCTACCTTATCATATGTTAACTTAACCCATCTTATATCTTAACTTAACCTATCTTATTATATTTTAACTTAGCCTATCTTATCATATAACTTAACCTATCTTATCTTATTATATTTCAACTTAGCTTATATTAATATATTTCGTCTTAGCCTATCTTATATTTTAACTTAGCATATCTTATCCTATCGTATCTTATAGCTACATTAACACTTAAACAGTATCTCTTTCCGTTGGGTCCCGCGGGATCCCAGTCCCAATGCAGGGCTCTAACACGGGTATTCTAAGAAAAAGAAAATAAACACTTTACTTAACTTTACTTAAAGCAGTCATATAACTGCATTATACATACCCAATTAATGCCTTATAAATCATTTATAAAAGTATAAAAAACACGGCTGTAAATACTTATACAAAGGCATAACACATAGCTATGCTGATAATGCATTATGAATGCTCTGATCTATATATACACAATAAATATCTT
Source organism: Brienomyrus brachyistius (assembly GCF_023856365.1). Lineage (NCBI taxonomy): Eukaryota > Metazoa > Chordata > Actinopteri > Osteoglossiformes > Mormyridae > Brienomyrus > Brienomyrus brachyistius. Next base: position 988,769 of record NW_026042347.1, read on the forward strand.
CATAATACATTATATCGGCCATTAATCCATAATAAACAAGGCTATAATGTGTTATGCTTTTTTTTCTTCAATATTTATGGATGCATTACAGTGCATTGTGAAGGTGTCAATAATGCAGTTATATTACTGCTTTAAGTCATTTGTAAACCTGAATTCACAACCTTATATTTACTGCCTCTTGCTACTTCTTCTGAAGGGCAGGGGACAGCAGAAGAAGCACCACTTCATCTTCTTCTTCTTGTGGCTCTTCTCAGTATCATCTTCAGAAAGATCTTCGGCATTCACATGGAATGATACTTCTTCTTCACTGTAGATCTTCTCGGCAGCATCGGCATCTTCTTTTGTTTTATCTGTCTTCATCACTTCAGTCTCGTCCTCTTCCTCAGGTCCTTCTTCTGGTATAGTCAGTAGCTGTGATCTGTCTTCAGATGCCACCATACACTGAAACCTGACCAGTGTGGTAGCATCAGCATCTTCTGCCTGCTGGAATACCACATCAGCTTCTTCATTTTCCTCAGGTCCATCTTCCTGTAAAGTCTGCAGCCATATTCTGGCTACATATGCTGCCATGCACTGCCAACTGTCCACTGTGGCAGCATCAGTGTCTTCTGCTTCCTGAAGCTCCTCATCTGTTTCTTCATCTTCCTCAAGGTCTTCCTCCTGGATGGGTTCTAGCCAAGTTCTGCCTACTTGTGACACCACATATTCCACAGCATTCCCTGTACTTCTCCCTCCTTAACCTCCTCCACATTCACTCCCACCTCACATCCATTCTCCTCACCTCCATTTAGCATATCCATCATACTAATACCAGCCTCTGTCCCCTCCATCACAACCCTGGAGGCCTTCCCCTCAAATGTTCCCCACTCTGGTACCTCCACATATTCCTCACTACTCTGCCCCCTTACCTCACCCTCCCCCCGGCTTGTCCGGTCCTTCCTGACTTTCTTTTTTTTGTTAAGGTAGCAAGTTTTATAAATTTCCCAGTCTTCAGATGAAAGGCCGTAATTACTCTGAAGACTTTGAGATGAAATACTAGTGCTGGCTAGCAGTCCATCCTTTCCCACACTCTCCCCTCCCTTACCCAAATCAGTAGACCCCCCCAATCCCCCCTTAACCCCCCCAGCCTGGACAGTGGGGAGTGTCACTGGTGAGAACTCCTCCACACCTTCTCCCCAGTTGATCACTTCATCCCACAGGTTCCAGGCTTCCCAGTGTTGGGTGTTGGTCCATCGATCAGCTCTCTCAATTCGCTCTCTGGGGAATAAACGAGAGATTAACCAGCACTTAAGAGAGATAATAAAATAAATAAAGAGCTGGAAATTCTTCAACCATACAGAAAATACAATTGTTATAATTATTATAATAAATAATTACAGGGGTCACATAGAATAAAAGAAACAGCGAGCAAGATTGCAAAAAAAATCGACTGTAAAATGCACGATACTGTAAGTGCAATAGCATATTAAACAGTAATGTCACCAAATTATAACTAGAATCAAATACGAAACAACTGTGCTCCACATCAAATGAATACCCAGATGAATACTACCAAGAACTGAGTTAACACTAACCAAGCTAAGAATATTTGAAAGTGTTAATCCTGTGTAACAATGTAAATAGATGTAATGATAAACTTAGAAGCATCTAGCCTACTCCGAAAGTAATGGCCCAAATTTTTTTTAACAATTTACCTACCACCCTGTACAGTAGGGGGTCCCAACTTCCGGTCGGTGTTCCGGTACCGTCCGCGCGGAGTATTGCACCGGGCGGCAGACAACCGGGGGTAGAGGAGCCAGCCGTCCCGTTTATTAGGGGATCGCGCCGTTTTGGAAAGAAAGCTGCCCGTATTGATGTACGGAAATACGCCATTAGCCCCGCATGTCCGTATACACCGTCAATCTCCCGCCGCTCGGCGTGGGAACCCCCAAATTATACCGCCGTCTTACCCATCCGTGACACTTTTCTACGACGGAAACCGATCCGCGGACATCGAAAGGTTGGGAAGCCCTACTAAACTAGCATGTTTGAGATGAATTTACTAACCAAATAGTCTGTCATTATTTAAATATTAGCAACCACAGTAGCAATAAAAACCACTGCACTTTAAATGACGTTAAAAAATATGTAATATTAAAAAAATATGTAATGTTTTTTATTGTATTATAGACATTTACTATATGTCATTATAGTATAAAAGGCTAAATAATCGAAGTAGCACAACATCAGTTGAAGAATTCAAAGACATTTTGGAGAGCTAACAAGCTACTCACCTCTGCGCCATTTTCACTCAGAGTTTGTTGTGCTTCAAACGGTAAAGTTTGTTTACGTTGTTTCTATGGAAACTGCTCTGACTCTCCGCTTGACCGTAATATAAAGGCATGTATGCAGTAATTTTCTGATTGCAGATTTGATCCCTATGCAGTAATTGACCACTGACCTCTTGGACCCTCTGGGCTGCCTTCACCTGCATTGAGGCTGTCATGCCCGGCTCGTCCGCTCCTCGTGTGTGCCACGCCCCCTAATTACCCACGTGTGATTTCCTGATCCTGCCCAGTCGTGTCTTGTTTCTTGCTGCCTTGTTCTGTGTATTTAAGTCCTGGTCTCCCCAGTTTGCTTTGTCTGTCATTAATGTCAGTAGAAGTCAGTCTGCGTCCAGTGTTCCCGGCTCCCCGAAGCCTGAATAAAACCCCGTTTTCCCGTATACTGTTGCCTGCCTGCTCCTTTCCCGCACGATCGCCGCTCTGCTCGCGATCGCTCACCTCGTCCCGTGACAGAATGACAGACCCAAACAAAGCACCTGCCGTGACAGAGGAGGAGTACTGCGGTTACGGCGAGCAGGTGCTCTTCTGGATATCCCGGCCTGGCATCCGGGAGGATTCTCCGGCTTGGAACCTTGTCAGCCGGAACCGGGATATCTTAGAAGGGTTATCCCTGGAGGAAGACGCGCACCTAATCAAGGAGGTGCGCGACAACTTCAGGAGGATAGCCGAGCTCCGGAAAGAGCGATATGTCGCTCCCAGCGAACCAGGGACTATCCTCGCGCCGTCCGTCTTTGCGGGCTTAGCGCCGCCTCCCGCTACCACCGGTCGCCGGAGGAGGAAGAGGAGACCAGCGATCGCCCCGTCGATCGTCCTAGGGGCGTGCTCCATCGCCCTCGCTCCTCTTCCTGGGGAGGATCGGGAGAGTATCCCGATTACCCCGGAAGTCTCCAGCGCTGTTAAGCTGCCTCCCAGGGCAGCTTCCCCTTTCCGGAAGACACGCCGGGACGCTGAACAGCTTGAGCAGCCGCCTCCGCTGCTCGCTGCGGCCGCCTGGTCAGAGGGGCTTCCCCCGCTCCTACCGCCTGCGCATCCCGCGCAGCCGTCGCCGCAGTCGCCGGCGCAGACTCCTCTGCCTGCGCTGCCTGCCGCTCTCAAGCGGGCACCCCCTCAGCCTGCGAATCCGGCTTCCGAGCAGGCTCTCCCTTTGCTCTTGCCGCCGACGCGGCCGCCGCTGCCTGCGGATCCCTATCCCGTGCGGCCGCCGCTGCCTGCGGGTCCCTATCCCGTGCGGCCGCCGCTGCCTGCGGATCCCTATCCCGTGCGGCCGCCGCTGCCTGCGGATCCCTATCCCGTGCGGCCGCCGCTGCCTGCGGATCCCTATCCCGTGCGGCCGCCATTGCCGACGGACCCCGCTCCCGTGCAGCCGCCATTGCCGGCGGACCCCGCTCCCGTGCAGCCGCCGCCGCCTGCTGCAGCTCCCGGGTCGGCGCCCCCTCTGCAGCCGCCTGCTGCAGCTCCCGGGCCGGCGCCCCCACTGCAGCCACCTCCAGTTCCTGACCGCGCTCCAGTTCCTGCAGAGGCGCCCCCTCTGCAGCCGCCTGCTGCAGCTCCCGGGCCGGCGCCCCCACTGCAGCCACCTCCTGTTCCTGACCGCGCTCCTGTTCCTGTCCCGGCGCTCCCTCCGCCTGCTGCAGTTCCCGGGCCGGCGCCCCCTCTGCAGCCGCCTGCTGCAGCTCCCGGGCCGGCGCCCCCACTGCAGCCAGCTCCTGTTCCTGACCGCGCTCCTGTTCCTGACCGCGCTCCTGTTCCTGACCGCGCTCCAGTTCCTGCAGAGGCGCCCCCTCTGCAGCCGCCTGCTGCAGCTCCCGGGCAGGCGCCCCCACTGCAGCCACCTGCTGCAGCTCCCGGGCAGGCGCCCCCACTGCAGCCAGCTCCTGTTCCTGACCGCGCTCCTGTTCCTGACCGCGCTCCTGTTCCTGTCCCGGCGCTCCCTCCGCCTGCTGCAGCTCCCGGGCCGGCGCCCCCACTGCAGCCAGCTCCTGTTCCTGACCGCGCTCCTGTCCCTGCAGAGGCACCCCCACTGCAGCCACCTGCTGCAGCTCCCGGGCAGGCGCCCCCACTGCAGCCACCTGCTGCAGCTCCCGGGCAGGCGCCCCCACTGCAGCCACCTGCTGCAGCTCCCGGGCAGGCGCCCCCACTGCAGCCACCTGCTGCAGCTCCCGGGCAGGCGCCCCCACTGCAGCCACCTGCAGCTCCTGTCAGCGCTCCAGTTCCTGACCGCGCTGCAGCAGCTCCCGAGGCGCCCCCTGTGACAGTTTCTCCCTCGCCCCGGCGAACTCGACCCCAACCTGGGGTCATGTCTGTGTCCCGTAAAGGGAGGGGACACAGACGCAGGGCTGGGGTCCCGCCCGCCCTGCCCCCTGGCTCGCCCTGCCTCGCCTGCGCTGGGGCTCGGTTGGCGCCTGCGGGTCCTGGCCCTCCGGGTCGGCTGTCGCCTGCGGGTCCCTATCCGGTGCCTCGTCGCCCTGCCTCGCTCCCATCTCCGGGTCCTGGTCGGTCGCCTGGGGGTTCCCCGACGGCGGCTCCTCGGTCGCCTGCGGGGCCCCTACCTCCGGCCCTCCCCCGGACATCGCCGCCTGCTGCGGCTCCCCCCTCCTCCGTGCCTTCGCCCTGGCCCCTTCCAGCTCCCTCGTCCCCTTCCCTGGTGCTCCCTCCTGCTCCCTCCCTGGCCCCTCCGCGGGTCCCTCGCCCTGTCTCCTCTGCCCCTTCTCGGTCCCCTCCGGCTCCGGCCTCCCGGCCGCCTGCGGCCCCTCCGGCTGCCGCCCGTCGCCCGCTGGGGCTCCCACGGGCTCCCCTTTGTTCCCCCGCCTTCTCTCCCTTCTCTCCTGCCCTGGTCCCTCCTTTGTTTGCTCCTCCTCCTGTCTTTCCTCCTCGTTCCTTTGTTCCTCCCGTCTCTGTTCCTTGTGCCCCGGTGTACCCGCCTTGCACTCCTGGCCCCTTTGTTCCGCCCGTTCCTTCTGTGTCTCCCTTCCTGGTTTGCCTGTCTGCCTTCCCGACCCTCTGTCAGGTTTTGTCTTTTGTCTTGTCCCTCGCTCTGTTTTGTACCTCGGTCCTGTTCCCTGTCCTGAGTTAATTCTGTTCTTGTTTTCCAGGTCCTGTCCTGCCTCGTCCCGTCCATCGCCCCCTTCCTTGGCGCGCCCGGTGTAGCGCGCCTTTGGGGGGGGGTTCTGTCATGCCCGGCTCGTCCGCTCCTCGTGTGTGCCACGCCCCCTAATTACCCACGTGTGATTTCCTGATCCTGCCCAGTCGTGTCTTGTTTCTTGCTGCCTTGTTCTGTGTATTTAAGTCCTGGTCTCCCCAGTTTGCTTTGTCTGTCATTAATGTCAGTAGAAGTCAGTCTGCGTCCAGTGTTCCCGGCTCCCCGAAGCCTGAATAAAACCCCGTTTTCCCGTATACTGTTGCCTGCCTGCTCCTTTCCCGCACGATCGCCGCTCTGCTCGCGATCGCTCACCTCGTCCCGTGACAGAGGCAGCTGTTACATTTGCTGTCATTACATTCAGCCCAAAATATCAAAGTACAGGATTTAAGATTTGAATTAGTAACAGGACCGTGGGAAACAAAACATATATGTTATTGATCCCACGAAGAAAGTTTTCAATTTTCTCCTTCTTTCAGTTCTTAAATAACGTGTCAGTTCTTGCTCTGGTTGGTTGGGATTTACCATTTTAACATTGTAGCAGTTCCTAGGCAATACACAGACAAATTCTTTTTTTTAGGATGGAATTGTTATGTTGTAAACGATTACCTTCACGTTTCAACAAAGGTACTTGCTTTTGATATATAATTTTTTGTACATGTGTACTCTGGTCATACCCCTTGGACATTTGGATGGCATGGAAGGACAGTCACTGCTGTCACCTATACTGTCCCTGTCTGCTTTTCTCATTTAAGTGTTGATACGGCAAAAGAAGATGGACCTTTTGTAGAAATTTCCAGCCAGAGACTTGGTTCCTATATGAAGAGAATATTTTATTTTAATTCAGGCTAAGAAACTACAGAAAACCAGCTCTGCATGTGATCTCCCCTTTACTGCACAAGGAGGGCACACACATCAACAATTAGCAATGCAGCAAAATACAGATGAACAATTTCTCACAGTTTCAGAATAAATCAGATTTCTCTGTAATTCAGAGATTGTCTAAGACTAGATCATTTTCTGCACTTGAACCTAATTTCAAGATAAATGACACCTGGGTCTATTAAAAGAAGGTGATGCTGCCTGACCCACCAACCAAGGCTGGGAGGAAAGGGAGGAATACTAGTCAAAGGAAGGAAGAAAAGCAGCCCACCCTATCTCATGGTCATGGATACAAAAGTCAGGGAGTGTTACGAAGAAGACACCACACTTAAGACCATTGGTTTTATGCACTGAATTACACCAGATAGAGTTTTTGCATTCTAGCTGTGTTACGTAACATTCCTCAGCCTTCATTTGTTTCCACAGAATGCAGGACATAATTTAGGGTGCCAAACAAGACAGCGGAACTGCAGTATAGCCAATTATTTGTTTCAGTAGTTTCATAACAACTCGAACATAAAATGTTTGTTTTTCTTAGATAAAAGTCCAGTTGAAACAGACTTTATTTTTAAATGTTAGATTGGATTTAAGAGATGGAACATGTTGCTTGTGTTAATACTGCTTTGATTTTGAGGATGAAGTCTGAAGTGTAGGTGACGTGTAACAGGTTGTTATTTTACTTTTAACTTATAATTATACAAGATTCTGTTTTCCTTCTTCTGTCTAACCTGATGGGTACAATATCCTTTAAACTTTCCCATGATGCTTTTGTCCTGCATCGCCCCTCCCTCTGTCTTTTCCCCTTTATAAGGGTCCCGACCTCATTTCCTCTTCCCTTTGGTGTATTGCACACATGGGAAGAGGTGAGGATCTAGTGGCAGGGTCCCCCGAGTTAGTAAATCAATTGTATAATTATGACCCATATATATTATATTTGATTTATTATTCATCATAAGCAGGGGATAGAAAACACATAAGTATATACATTGTTTTACTTTGTGCAGAGAGAGCGAGAGGGCCAGAGCATATGAAGTTTACCCCTTTCCTTATTGTTCCCAACAGGTTCAATAAAATCCGGGAACGACAACGGCGTCTGTAATATCCCTTCCTCCTGCACCCCACACACACCTGATAACACCCCAAAACACAATGCAGTGACCGTTTACATAGGTACACTAGTGCGACTTGTAAATATGCCCTTAATTTATGCCTGAAAATGCCTCCCATATAGTGGCTGACCACAAATCATGTGAATGACCTGGAAAGAGTGAGTGTATATATATATATATATATGTATGATGTGCATGTGAGAGACACCATCGGAAGTCTGGTTTCAGTTCCTCAGAGGCACTACTATGGAGGCGCTTACAGTAATAAACTTGCTGACCGCAAAAACTGGCACTATGATGGAAGTTATGCAGAAGTGCAGAGTAGATGGAATAATTTTTGTACCTCAATAAGATTGTATGCCTTTTGCCTGTGTCTCCAGCCAGTGCCGGGGGTGAAACGCGCTTGTAATTATCAGCGGGATAACATTATCGTTTTTTTTATTCTGTGGAAAATGAAAGACCGATTTACTGGCCAGATTTATTTATGAATCATAAACATGTTGTGGGCTATATAAGTAAAGTCAGGGCTCTCAAGTCTTATGCATTGACTGTGAGACACTTGCATTTCAACCAGTTCACATGTTCACACACCGCACCTTATGTTTGTCAAGCTGAGAAGTAAGGGTTAGGGTTATAATTATCAATAAATAATGTACTTCCCTGTGAAACAATGATGCTGGATGTTTATTTGCATATCATGATATGGTGCAGCCTTTTAATAGGTTTCTGTTTTTCTGTTAATCCTTCATGGTGTTGAATAAGTCAGCAAGCATAAGTGTAAGGCTAGTGAGTGACTGGTGTTTTCGGGGGAGACTCCCTAGAGCTGGAGAGAAATACCTTAAGGCACGGGATGAAAAATCCCAAATCTTCCAGGAAAAATGTCAGCATTATATGTATTTGCCACACAGAACAGAACAAAAAATTCCTTAGGGAATCACACGCCTACCATAGTCACTATACTACTCAGAACGCCTGGCAGCCACCAAATCAAACATAGGAAAAGGTCCGGATTTATAGCGTTAGAATGTGGTAGAGACTAATATCCATAACGTACCATCCTAGAACACACTGTGCTCTAAAATTTAAGCCCAATTAAAATCTGAATATTAAATGAGGAAAATAATTTGATTTGTTCTTCTATCCCAAGTTGTGGTCTAAAAGCAATAAGACCACCATCCATTATACCTGCTTTGGGGAAAATGCACTCCTGTAGCCACTAGGGGAGCTCTCACCTCTTCTGGGCCCAGCTAAATAATTATGTTACGCATTCTAACAAGCTTTATTATCTGTGTCAATAAGCCCTGCTTTTACACTAACACTCCTGCTGAGAGGCTAATTTGATTACCAGTCTTGCCCTTGTCATTAGGAACACATGAGAATTTGCGCAGTGCTGTTTCACAGTGGATTCTCACTGGTTTTCCCCAAGACTGGTACGATACATTTTATTCAGTTTCATACCACAGGTATCCAGCTCTTGCAAGAGGGATCAATTGGTTTATACTAGTGCAAGGAAACTATTATTATGATGGTGGGTTATCAAACACAGTAGCTGGCTACCTCAGACATAAGACGCCCATTACGTACCTGTGTATCACCTATATGGGCTTGGAATCTGTATATAAATTGAAATAATTATTCATAGCCCAGATAGCATCATATTATTGTTTCAGCGTTGAAGTATAGTTAAATGCATTGAATTATGGTCAGTGTTAAATTATCAGCATTGAAACTGAATTGATTTTTGGTCATTTTTTCAATATTGAAAAAATAATGGTGGCGAAACCTTGATATAAAGTGACTTTTTCAACATTGAAAATAAGATGCTGAGTTAACATCAATATTATTGAAAATAAAAATGGAAAAATGAATTTATGGGGGGGCGGCATGGTGGTGCAGTGGTTAGCACTGTTGCCTCACACCTCTGGGACCCAGGTTCGAGTCTCCGCCTGGGTCACATGTGTGTGGAGTTTGCATGTTCTCCCCATGTCGTCGTGGGGTTTCCTCCGGGTACTCCGGTTTCCCCCCACAGTCCAAAAACATGCTGAGGCTAATTGGAGTTGCTAAATTGCCCATAGGTGTGCTTGTGTGAGTGAATGGTGTATGAGTGTGCCCTGCGATGGGCTGGCCCCCCATCCTGGGTTGTTCCCTGCCTCGTGCCCATTGCTTCCGGGATGGGCTCCGGACCCCCTGCGACCCAGTAGGATAAGCGGTTTGGAAAATGGATGGATGGATGTTACAGGTAAGGCGTGTGTCATGCCCGGCTCGTCCGCTCCTCGTGTGTGCCACGCCCCCTGATTACCCACATGTATTTCCCTGATCGTCTCCAGCTTTGTCTAGTTACTTTGATTAGTCCTGTGTATTAAGTCCTGGTCTCCCCGGTTTCCCTTGTCCGTCATTGATGTTTGTAGGTGTGCTATGTTTTCCAGTCCTCGTTTGCCCATTAAATCCCTGGTTTTGCCCCGACTTCACCTGTCTGCCTGCCCGCACGATCGCCGCTTCGCCCGACCGCGATCGTGACAGCGTGACTTTTATAGAAGACAGTGCTGCTGCAGGAAGAAGAATACATAAGTAAAGGGGGGATGTTGCGTTCAGTTAGTAATTGTTCTGTTTTCCATATTACTGTATGTCACAAGAGGGTGCTGTAAGGCTGTTTGATTCGACTTCAATTCCTATTCCAAGAGTCAAGAATGGATAGTTGATCCCAGGCAGCAGTTTTCCAGATTATCAACTTCAAAAACTAAAAAATATGATAGGAAAAAAGTCTTTGTAAAATTAAGAAGTATATAATACTATGAATGACAAGGGGTCTTAATACTTTTCATTTAATTTTATTAACTCAATCTTTTGCTGGCAAGTATACCTTTTAAATTATATACATAACAGTACAACTGCATTATTTGTGTTTTGTATGCACACTTCATACAAAGCAAAAGGTTACGGCGGCTACTTCATTAATAGTATTTCTTATTGATACTTTACAATTCCGTTCTATTGCCCAACTCCCAAAGGATCATACATTTTTATTAAAACATAGTAGTCTATGGAAATGTCAATACTAATCATACATTTCAGTGACATAACTAAATAGACATATGTTGACACACAGACACAGATAAAAACAATTAAACTCCCTCTATGTGAAAATGACATGTGACACACGTCCTCAATGTTAAAATCCATGAGTGTAAAAAATGACCATCGTTGCTAATGTTATATCTCAGGTCTCAGATTACTTCTTTAAGTGTCAATTAAACTGAAAAAAAATCACAGAAAAAGGCAAGCTTATTTGCCGACATTTAGTAACCGACAAGCTGATTAAGGAGGACTAAACCTGTACCTGGCTTTCCTGTCAGCTCCTTGGGGATGGCTAATCTTCAAATTTTATTACAAATACTACAACTTTATTTTGTGCCTTGCTTAAAGTAAAATATCTCCAGACTACTAAATACCGCGTTAATGGTGACATTTTTAAACTGATTCGCTTCTTTCGCCTCACTCTCCTCTATGTGACGGGTGGGCGTGGTTGATCTAGCCGGCTCCCGATTGGCGGGTATTCGGTAGCTCCTGTGTCATGTGACTGGTAGTAGTGTAGGCAGCACCGCCATAGATTTGAAACCCTGTGTGCCTCCTTGGGCGATACGCGATGTTGGCATGGTAATTGTGAAATAGAGGATTCATAGATATGACTTAGTGAACCGACTATTTTCGAAACTGCAACAACATGAGGAATGTTAAAACTAGAAAACAGGGAACCACATTTCACAGGTAAAAAAATCTGCGGTACGGTCAAATAAGATACATAACATGTTTACTTGCCTGTGACACTGACGGGATACTAGCATTAGTTTTTGTTGAGAATACTATGAGCAATACTACATAAATTTGGGGGGGGGCAGTAGTGGTGGGCTTGTTTATTTATTCTACATAATTGTAAGATATAAATGCGTTAATTAGTAAAGAAGTTATGGCTAAAAGATCTTTCCATCTACACCCTGACATGTTGCTTGTTTATGTCTAATTATCGCTCCAAGATGGTGGCGCTGCTGACTCGTTGTGGAAAAGCGAGATGAGGCATCTAGGCTTTCAAATTCATGAGCACCACCATGTACTTCGTTTAAATGGGAGGTTCACCCCAAAACTATAAAAAGATATTTTAGAGGGGCCTTAATGCTATCTATTCATCAAAGTTCTGCTGGGAGTTGTTCAGGTTTGGAAATATCAGCCGTAGAAATGTCGGGCTTCTATCGAAGTACACTACTCGTATCACTGCGCATTAGACACAAGCGCGAGCTGTGTGTGGAGTTGGGTAGAAGGAAATAGTTCGTATATTAAACTGCTCGCGACGAAGTCTGTGGATTTTCTTAACCTGTTCCTGATTTCTGGTAAGGGATATTGCTGTTGAATTTTTCAAATACGATGTTCTGGCGCTTTAAGTAGTGAAAGCAAAATTGAATCTTATTATATTGCTTATTCATTAATAAGTACCTATAACATGTATACTGCCCAATGTTTTGATTTAATAAATATTTAAAATTAATAAATATTTCAAAAATACTTCAATATTTAAAATGGTTCATGATTTTCAGGAGCGGTACAGTGGTTAGCATTTCTTTGGGTCCCAGGTTCGAGTCTCCGCATGGGTCACATGTGTGCGGAGTTTGCATGTTCTCCCCATGTCGTCATGAGGTTTCCTCTGGGTACTTTGGTTTCCCCCCACATTCCAAAGACATGCTGAGGCTAATTGGACTTGCTAAATTGCCCGTAGGAGAGCATGTGTGAGTGAATGGTGTGTGAGTGTGCCCTGCGATGGGCTGGCCCCCCATCCTGGGTTGATTGATGGATGATTTTCAGGTCACACTGCCCCCTCAGAGCCCACCAATCAGTGACTGTCTCATAGTGTGATGTAATACACAATGTCCGCACCACCCACTTTTCAGTGAGCAGTAAAAAGACACCAGCTTGTCTCAGCGGACAGCGGCTCTTATCAGATAAGGGGAAAAGGACGAGATATCAAAAGTAAAAATAAATATATCACATTTGGTTAACATCAAATGAAAACAGCCCTGCAATAATATATTGGATTCTAGGATATCACCTATCAAAAGGGTGAATCTATTCTAGCAGACCATAAAAATCCAATTATGAACAATTGGTGCTGAAAACCAGGATTGGCAGAATTCACATTACAGCGATTCCCCACTATATCGCGGATTTTCCTCCGACGCCTCACAATTCTCTGCGTATCCCGTACATTGTTTGTGGTCCGATTGTTTTCGTTTTGTTCTAAGCCCTACGATGGAAGACGTTGACCATTCAGGAGAAGGTAAAACTTCTGGATGTGCTTCGGGAAGGAAAGCGTTATGCGGACGGCGTTCGCCATTATGGTTTGAATGAATCAACAGTACGCTACATGAAGAAGGATGAAAAGAATGTGTAAGAGCCATATATGTTTTTATTTTTATATATTCCATTACATATATAGAGAGAAAGTTGTGTGTGTGTATACATATTAAAAATTATTATTTTATTATTATTATTATTATTATTATTATGTTACTCATATCCTTAGCCCGACATTTAACATAGCCCGATATATGTGTTTTAATGAGTTTACATATGTTTAAAGCATGTGGGAGGGGTATTTTAAGGCTTAAACTTAAAAAAAAAATTATATGATCCTTCTGTATCGTGGATTTTCACCTATCGCTGATGGGTCTGGAACGCATCTACTGCGATAGGCGGAGGATCAAATTTACCTTCATGTGGAGTCTTGGCTTTTCACAATGTTTCATTCCTGCTTATAGCTAAGGTTTTTTTTAGCCGTCGTCACTCTAAGGTTGCCCATTAATGGTTTGGAATTGGGAATGTAAAGCTGTTTTGTTAGCATGTCTGCCTTACAATTCCTTTACTGTAAGTCAAGGCCTGCTGGAACTCAATACTGCTTCATGGCACTTGTATTTACTCTTTATTTTTTATTACATTATGTTTGAGACTAACCCCTTTATCTACCTCTTCCTCCTGTTGAGCTCCATACAGAACTAGTGGAGAAAAGGGGTGCTTGGAGGGGAGACGATATCTCTGGATGCCCACTTAAGAAATATCTACGTTACCTTCCAATACACCTTCCAAACTTAAGTGGATTGAACATGGGTGCTGTTGAATTAATAAAAAAAATGCACTGTATTAAAATTATTTTGTTTATATAACATAAAATTGAACTATAAACATGAAATTTAAACCTGTTTATATATTGACAAAATAATAATTCAGAATTTTGAACCCTCATTGAACAAAATTAAACCTAATATGGACAAATGGAAAGCATTGAAATTATCCTTATGGGGGGAAGGTTAATGTTACTAAAATGGTTGTGGTGCCTCAAGTTAATTATCTCTCTATGATGCTTCCATTTAATATTCCGGAAAGGATATTTGAACAGTACGAGAGTATAGTAAAAGATTTTTGTTGGGAAAGAATAAACCTAGGATTAAAATTACTTCGCCCAGAGACAAGGGAGGTCTAGGATTGCCAGATGTTAGATTATATAGCATGTCATTTGAAATAGCCAAACTCTACTATCACTGGAAGAATGTGAATTCTGATGTGGACTGGATAGCTATCGAGAGCAATTTGGCTTCACTATTTCAACCTCTGCACATTCTGTCACAATGGGGGGACAATATATATTTTTCGAGAAATATATGGATCAAAATACATAAGAAGCTTAAAGTATCACATGACATGCAGCCATATTCCTCAATTTGGCACAATCCTCAAATACAAATAGTAAAAAGTATGGAAACAATGGCAACCCAAAGGGGTGAAAACTCTCTGGGATTTATTCGTAAATGGGATGTTTATGTCATAATCAGACTTAAAGAGTAAGTATGATGTAGGAGGAGGAGGGAGTTTTTGGAAGTTTTTGCAACTGAGGCATTGAGTCACGAGTGTTAAAATGCAGAAGATGAATGGTCAAGAATACTTTCTAGAGTGGGGAAATATTTTAGGGAAGTAAAAGCTAAATTTATTCAGTATAAAATTATACACAGATAGTACTGGACACTAGTTAGACTAAATAGAACTGGACTAATTAATACTGATCAGTGTTGGAATTTTAGAAGGCAGATGGGGGTTTATTTACACATGCTGTGGCAGTGCTCTCAGGTATATCCATTTTGGGGTAGAGTTCTTGGTCTCCTGGACAAATGGCTAGGCTTTACTTTACCCCGCAAACCCGACTCTCTCTGCTAGGAGATAGAGTGGAATTGCCAAAGGTGAATAATAAACAGTTTAAGGCTGTGATGGTGGGACTCAACTGCCATGAGGGTAATATTAAGGCATTTGAAATCCTCAACAATCCCCAATATTAAGGAATGGACCGATGAGATGATTAAGGCAGTCTTTCTCATGATGGTGGGTAAATCTGGGGTGGCTCTTGTGGTTCTCATATGAGGTCTTTGGTGCACATTAAGTGAGGCAGATACAGGCCACCCATTGTGTACCTCTGTGCCATTTAAATGGGCTTGCAATCTGAAGAGGTGTGAGGTCACAGTGATTTAACACTGGTCCACTTTTTCTTATGGCCTTGAGCCAGGTCATGACAATATCTTGTGTAGCACTAATGACGCATCTGCTCATGTTATCTCATAACTTGAAGCTGTTTGTGCAGCACAACCCACACGGCACCAACAAGACATTGAGAACAATCCCAGCAGCCCTCGGCTCTCTTACCCAATGCTGTTATAAGGGGACCAAACTTCTTTAAATTTCGCTTTCACAGTGGCTTTTGAAAAAATTAAGCAAATCACGCAATGCTATTGAAATTATTAAAACATAGAGATTAACAGTCAAATATGTTTTGTGATTTTAAATGATGAAGTAATATATTGGATATAACATGAATGTATTTCTTATTTCTTTTTTTTTGGGTTTTCTGTGGTGAGAAATGAAAGCTACAGGCATGTAAATATTGCTTCCTGTAGTAACTTGTAAAATTTTCCTCATTGTTAACAATCACATTACATGTCAGTCAGTCAGTGGAAACACATAGTGAGGCACGCTGGCCAGCCATTGTATTCGTTCAGGACCAGCCCATCAAGTAAAGGTTTCAGCACCACGGACAGTGACCTGTGTTAAACTGACCTCAGGTTCCTACATTGGCTCTATGGAATTTTCTGTAAATAATTAAATGCCACTGGCCCCCTACATGCGGAAATGTTTCCCCCTCCCCCAGACTTCTTCAGAGAGCTTTGGAGGACATTGTCTGCACGCTACCAGAGGCAACTAAGAATGTGCTTGAGTTGGGAGGAGGCAGTAGTCCCCATTTTTCCCTCCTGCTGTAGAGGGTCATCGGGAGGAGGTGGGTTTGCTGCTCTCTTTCGTGTCTCTTCAGCAGGTGGCTCTTAGAGATTTGTCTAAGAAAGGTCTGTACCAGGCTTGTGTTAAAGTGCTGCATTTTCGGGCACTGAGTGGACTGGCGGATTCTAGGTGGTCAGGTTTGTTGAGGCCTGGATCTTCCCCGCGGGGATGTTGGAGGTCCCTGTACAAGCCCCCCATTGAGAAGCACACGGTGGATCTTCAGTGGCAGATTGTGCACGGGGCAGTGGCCACAAACAGCTGATGCACATTGATTCCACAGGGTGGGAATTGGTTTTCTTAGCTAATCTGTTTCTTTAAAACAAAGAAATGGATTGTTTACTTGTGTCTTTTATTCTACATCATAGATAATGCGAACCTTCATATAAGTAAGAGGTAATATTTTGCTCAGTATCAGTTCAAGTTCAAATACTTCAGGTTTTTTATTTGGCAAAACACATAAAATTGTTCAGATACTTCAGGTTTTTTATTTGACAAAACACATAAAATTGTCATGCAAAGTCATTGATTTATTTTTAAAACTATTGCACTGTGATACATTTAACATCATATTTTCAGTTCTGCCAAATCTCATATTGACATCTTAGTGGTTTTCCAACGGCTTGTGGTGTCACATGGTGGTCGAAAATGATATTACAGGCTTTTGTTGAAATTACCTTAAAATTCATCTGGAATGTATTGATTTATGCCATAATTAATGATGCAAATTAACACAGATGGGGCCATTTTGACCCCATTTTGATGTTTTTGAAGAGGTAGACGGTCCAGTTGGCTGTATTAGTCAGTCTGCTAAGAAACATGGCGCCAACAAGCCCATGGCCCCTTTTCATGTAAAACTTCGTACAGGAGGCTGTTTGTGCAGATTAGTGCCTTTGTTAGCCTCGGCTCCTGTAAATCATATAAGCACACCCACCACACCCCCAGGAGCATTCCGCGTGCCCCCACCGGCCAACCTGCTTGTCCCCCCCAACCCACAGACCGTCTGTAGTTCTGAAATTTATCCACATGGCTGCTGACCAAGTCTAAGGTAAAATTTCATAAATGAAATTTTCAGTAAAATACATTTTTTTCCTCTAATCTGGGAGACAGTGCAGAATTATTGGAGTCGGTCCTAACTCTGTCTTGAATATGTACCCAGCAGGCACCTAGGACTCGTATCTCCCTCTGAGAATCTCTTCTAATGCGCTCAGCAGCAGAAATTCTCCATCCTAGATGAGCCTGCAAAGTTCTGTAGAAGTTAAATATACTTTAGTCAAATAAAGGATGAGACAATTTACTTAAAGCATGATACAGTTCATATTGCTCTTCAGGCTTCGTGATAAAATATTAAAATTATGGAGTACAAAGTTGTACAACCCAAATAATACGGATTATTTTCCATCTTAACCCATATTCTAAGCATATTGATTTCTCTTGTAAATTTTACTTTTACAGCAGTATGATTTAAGACACTAACAGCAATTCATTTTTCAACCAGTAATTGTTAATGTGATAGCCTCTGGATCTCCAGCAGAAGGGCTCCTTTCCTCAGCCGGATGTCCTCAAGTTCAGAGTGCTTCTCTGGACTCAGGTCCATGGAGACTGCAGCAGACAGGAAAAGGAGATCGTCAGCGGGTGTGGAGCTCAGCAGGTTGGCCATCTCTGCCAGTTTGGTTGTTGGTTCAACTCCCATGGCAGAGTAATCGTAACATTGTTAAGCCCTTGAGCAAGTCCCTTAGACCCAAGTGCTCTGACCCCAAACTCTCCTCACTTCGGACAAAAGCATATGCTGAATATATGTAATCCCAAAGGGCAGTTACAGAAGACCCCAGGACCGGAGTAACATGGGAAGCAATTACTGATGCCTGGAAGCTTTGGGGCATGCAAATAAACTGCATCCAAAGGCAAATGGCTAATAAAGAATGCTCTGAATGCCAGGCATTCGTCCAGCAGTGAGATCGTAGAGATAATGAATAAAGATAGAAAGTGTGAATAAAGATAAAACATTTTGATTGTATTTGCGAAGCGATGCTGGATGCGCTGAGCTCGCCGGGAAGGTCATGTGGTCCGCATTCCCTCCCCATGCACACGTGATCAGCTCAATCACACCGAAATTGTCGGTTTGCTGCCCTTCAGGGAAACAATCTAAAGGGTGTTACGGGAAAAGTAATCGATGCAAGAGCCAATCGTTACTGACACAAACAATGATGAACGATAATAAGCATTTATAAGCCATGATGACCGCACCATTAACGTGGAGTTGCACTAACGTCTGTTTTTATAGCTAACCAACAAGTCAACGTCTCACCCTGGTAATGCAACAGCGCCGTTTAAACAATACGTTTACACCGATCAGTGGCCTGTACTACGAATCAGGGTTATCGGGGTAACTTGACGGATTTAAGGTACCACAGTTTAAATGAATTTCATATTTGTTCATCGGGATGCCTGAATCGGTGCTAATCAGTACTACGATGCCAGTTATGCAATGTAGTTTTGATAAAAACTTTTCTGTCATTTAACATAAGAGGAAAAAAATAATTATACTGTAGTCAAATTGGCTAATATAAAATGGTTTAAAACTGTGACAAATTTTGCCTTTTTTTTACAGTGTATACTTCCAGTCACAAGGTAGCAGATACGGATTTCTGAAATAGCAAAGATAAAGGTCAATAATACTGACACTGAACAAATAACCCGGTGCAAAAGACTTTGGGAGTGACCACAACTATCAAGTGCGACCCACAGCTAATCTCACCTAAGTGCAAAAGAAAAGGAAACCAAAAGACAAACACTCCACCTCACTCCCTGACCAAATAAACAGAGTCCAACACACACTTGCAAAACAAAATAGCAGTCACTCCCTATGCAGCAATACAATCACACATACATAACTTACACACAAGTCAAAGCAACAAGGGGGCTAGTGAAGACGTAAACCAAAGGAAACCAAGGGGGGAGACAGCAAGCCAAACTGAGGTCGCGGGGGGGACCGGAGCCTGTCCTTGGAACAACAGGCGTAGGCAGGAACCAACCCTGGGCAGGAGTCAACACTCTGCAGGGCGCAAACACTCTCAACTCAGATTTGCCAATTAACCTACCCTGCACACTTTTGGACTGTGGGAGGAAACCGGAGCCCCTGCTGGAAGTCTTTCCCCATTCACCAGATTATATTGCCAGAAGACTGAAAATTAGATATCAAATACTAGAGTGACATAAAAACAAAAAACAAGTTTGCTTGTAATGAGACGCAAAACAGAAGATTATCTCTTTTTATATTTTGAGAAAACATTTTAACATTTATCCAACCGGTCAAATGGTTTAATACTTCATACAGCAGCATTTCTAAACTCATTCCTCAGCCCACCAGACAGCTCCACGTTTTTGCTCTGTCCCAGATCCCTGCATGCATGAACCAAACAGTCACCTTTTACTGCTGTGCTGAGAGCTTGGACAGAGCAAAACTGTGGATCTTTGCAGTGGGGTCCAAGGACTGGGTTGAGAAACCCTGGCATAGAGGAGACTGCAGTGAGAGCCAAGAAAAAAAGAGATTAGAGAGGAAGGTAAAATGCTTCTATTAGCATGGCAAATAAGCTGCAAGTACAGACCCTGTGCTTCCATTACAAACAAAAAGCCTGTATGACCCTCCTAAACACACAAGTCAGATTAACTTAACCAGGGGAAATAAGCATAAAACTTGGCAAAGACTAGACTATGAAAAGGGAAGGTGAACATCATACTTACACAAACTTCTGCTAAAGAAAATGGACAAACCCCTTTTAACTGAATCAAGTTACTTAAGAAAATTAATAATTAAAAAATGAATAATACAAAAATAAATCAATAAAAATTAAGAAAAACACAATCATGCTTTGAACTAATACTGCAGTCAGTCCTAAATATTCCCATGACATTCTTTTCGTCACGATGCACACTCGGTACATACTGGTTGAAAACCATTTATAATCCTTCATGTACCAGTCTATGATGGAGCACCCCAACCTGGGCCGCCCATCCAACATGGCAGATTTCTGCCTCCTGGCCCCGGAGACTAACAGACCAACCTCTGGAAACAGGGAACCAGGGGGACATGGGCCGCTGACTGGATGGGCGACCAGAATCAGGTGAAGCAGAAGGTAGACTCCACAGTAGAGGACCGAGGAATGTAGACCAAAACCAGGGAACCTGAAGTGGCAAGAACACAAACCAGGACAGACATATAAAACCCAAGCAAAGGCATCAGTGGCACAGCCCACCAGCTTGTGAAAGATGGCTACCTGGCATCATGAATCCCTTAATCAAAAACCTTTGTGATGGCAACTTTGCCACCCAGGACTGATCCCTTCTAAAGACCTCAAGTTTCAATGCAAGGTTTCCGAAATGTTTTGAAACATTAGTCCATGTGACTGCTGTGGTATTGTTCCAGGCAGGGAAAACAACTTAGGAGAACATTTCCGTGCATGTTGGGTGTTTGTGGTACTGTTGGGCTGAGGGGGTAATTGAGTGACTATTAACCTTTGAAATCCAATTATATTATTTAAACAGATTAGTAGTTAGACAGTGTGATTTAGATGAGGATAAGGATGTTTTATTGTCATTACAAAACGTGTTCTATATGAAGGGAACAAAATGAGGCACTCAGATCCGGTGTATTAGCAATAATAAAATAGAAATAAAATTGAAAGAACAATACAATGAATAATATGGTATAATAAATAAAATAAAATAGAATAAAGACATTAAGATAGATTCCATTAGGAGAATTTAACCATGGATGTAAAGTAAGCAGGTGTGAGTGTAGCAGAGATTACTGAGGTCTGTGTGTAATAAAGTATATGTGACACTGGCTGAGGAAGCAGCAACGTGTGTGTGTGCAAAGTCACAGTAATAACCTGCAGCACTGAGGGATCTATTGCAGCGAAGCCCTGACATGTAACACTGGTGATGAATAGCAGTGTTAGATATAGGTATAGTGAGGTACTTATAATTATAGTAGGTGTAGGATCAAGGTCTGGATTAGATTTACATACTGGGCAAATCTAGGTTACACATACACACACAGGTTACATATAAATTTAAATTTAGGGGCAGTGTGTAGCTCGGTGGGCTTTAAGGAAACACAGACTACACATGGAACAGCAATGACTGAGCTGGGGAACGCAGTGAGGGCAGGCATATTTATACACAGCACACTAATCAGCAACAAAACAGGGGTACAGGGTTAGGATGGAGAACTATAATGGGATACAGGAGAATTAGGAGGGTTACAAAGGGCCAGCAGCGACCTCTGCTGGCATGAGTTGGAGGAGACATGAAAAAATAAGAGATTACAGATCATGACAGGAGCAGCAAGCACAGCAACAGTGGGGTCATGCTCAATTATCACACCACATATATAAGAACATAACATAAGAACATAAGAACTATACAAACGAGAGGAGGCCATTCGGCCCATCAAGCTCGCTTGGGGAGAACTAAACTAATAGCTCAGAGTCGTTAAAATCTTATCTAGCTCTGATTTAAAGGAACCCAAGGATTCAGCTTGCACTACATTATCAGGAAGGGTATTCCATACTCTGACTACACGCTGTGTAAAGAAGTGCTTCCTTAAATCCAGCTTGAAGTGTTCTCCCGCTAATTTCCACCTATGGCCACGAGTTCGTGTATTTAAACTAATGCTGAAGTAACTATTTGCTTGAACAGCATCCAAACCTGTTAGAATCTTATATACCTGGATCATGTCCCCCCTCAGTCTCCTTTGCTTGAGACTGAACAGATTTAGCTCAAGTAACCGTTCCTCGTATGACATTCCTCTAAGACCAGGAATCATTTTTGTGGCCCTACGCTGCACCTTTTCTAAGGCCACAATGTCCTTTTTAAGATATGGTGACCAAACCTGCACACAATATTCTAGGTGAGGTCTCACCAAGGAATTGTATAATCTTAGCATTACCTCCCTTGACTTAAACTCCACACACCTGCCCCAACATCCTATTGGCCTTTTTTATTGCTTCCCCACACTGGCGAGAATGGGACATGGAAGCATCAACATACACACCAAGGTCTTTCTCATGATCAGCTACCTTTATTTCAGTGACACCCATGAAATACCTGTACTTTATATTTCTGCTCCCTAGATGGAGTACCTTACATTTATCGATGTTAAATTTCATCTGCCAGGTATCGGCCCAGTCACTAATTAAATCAAGATCCCGCTGTAGCTGCTGAGCCACTAATTCAGTATCTGCTACACCACCCACCTTGGTGTCATCTGCAAATTTCACCAGTTTACTGTATATATTGGTATCCATATCATTTATGTAAATTAGGAACAATAGTGGTCCTAAAATCGAACCCTGCGGTACCCCACTATGAACGCAAGCCCACTTTGACATTGTGCCTCTTATAACTACTCGCTGTTTCCTATCTGTTAACCAGTTATCAATCCAGGTCGCTACGGTACCTAAAATACCTGTCGCTTTGAGTTTAAGTAGGAGCCTCTTGTGGGGGACAACATCAAAAGCCTTTTGGAAATCTAAGTAGATGACATCATAGGCCTTCTTATCATCAACTTCCTGAGTAGCTTCCTCAAAAAACTCCAACAGATTTGTTAAACAGGATCTACCTCTCCTAAATCCATGCTGGCTATCCCGCAAAATGTTATTAGAGTCCAGGTAATCTACCATTTTCTCTTTGATTATAGCCTCCATAACTTTACCAGTTATACAAGTTAGACTGATTGGCCTATAGTTAGACAAATTACTTCTATCCCCTTTTTTAAAAATAGGCGTTATGAAGGCGTGCTTCCAATCAGAAGGTACCACACCTTCAGATAAGGATTTTTGAAACAGTAAAGTTAAGGGTCGGCAAATAATATCCCTCATCTCTTTTAACACTATAGGTAAGATGCCATCAGGACCCTGTGATTTATTTATTTTGAGCTTAGCTAGGCTTTGCAAAACATCTGCTTCAGTTATATATATATTAGCTATAGACAATGCTGGATAGGTAATAACTGGTAAATTACTAAGGTCCTCAACAGTGAATACCCGTGCAAAACTATCATTGAACTCATTTACTATATCAATGTCGTTTACTATTATAAGACCCTTACTATCCTGCAGATTAGTAATTTCAGGTTTTAGAGCTCTTTTAGAGTTAAAATACTGGAAGAAACTTTTAACATCATCCTTAGCTTCCAATGCAACCATCCTTTCGACATTTCTTTTAGCTCGTCTAATATCATTTTTTAACTCAGCCTGTAGACTTAGATATTCCTGCTTAATTCTGTCAACGTCAGTTATTTTCCATTGCTGGAACAAAGCCCTTTTCCTCCTTACTTTATGCTTTATTTCCCTAGTAAACCACCTAGGTTTCAATTTCCTAGATTTATTCTTGCTGGAAACAGGTATGAAGTCCTCTTGCACTTGCAATAATGTGCTTTTAAAAAATTCCCAGGCCTCTTCAACAGTTTTGTTATTTAACTCCATCCAGTTCACAGTTTCTAGTTTTAGTCTCATACACTTAAAGTCAGCCTTCCTAACATTATATATTTTTGATTTGGACTTAGCTCTTCGAACACTAAACTTAACCTCAAATTTGACCATGTTATGATCGCTACTGTCAAGTGGTTCTAAAACGTCTAATTTACCAATCCTGTCCTGGTTATTAGAGAGAACAAGATCAAGAATGGCATCTCCCCTGGTAGGGGTGTTAACAAACTGAGTAAAAAAACAATCCTGTACTAATTCCACCATCTCCAGTTCATTTTCTGAAGAGCCAGTGACAATGTCCCACTGCATTCCTGGTAGATTAAAATCACCCATAACTACCACATCATTTTTATTGCTCATAGTCCTAATATCACTGTATAACAATCTGCTTTCCTCAGCAGCTATATTAGGTGTTCTGTAACAAACACCGACAATTAGGCTATTTGAGTTTTTAGCATCTAATTTTACCCATATTGCTTCCGTAGTTTTATTTATATCAGTAAGTTCCCTTGCCTGCAAGTTTTCCTTTACATATACTGCAACACCACCTCCCTTTTTTCCTATACGATCCTTACGGAACAACGTGTAACCATCCATATTATATTCTTGTCCATCCTTTTCACTCAACCACGTTTCAGTTACTCCTATAATATCATAAGAGTCCGATGAGATAAAAGCCTCTAAATCATGAATTTTATTCCTAATACTTCTGGCGTTTAAATACAGACAACAAAGGGTAGGCCTATTACGGTGCCCACTTACAATATGATTATTTGGGGCTTTCCGTTTCCCCCCACTGACATAGTTAACTAACCTCCCTGCCCCCCCAGTCCCTAG
This sequence comes from Brienomyrus brachyistius, assembly GCF_023856365.1. NCBI lineage: Eukaryota > Metazoa > Chordata > Actinopteri > Osteoglossiformes > Mormyridae > Brienomyrus > Brienomyrus brachyistius. The sequence continues at coordinate 1,012,905 of NW_026042347.1, forward strand.
TTTAAACATTCCTCAACTACTCTACACATACGCCTCCCCAATACACTGGTTCCCCTCTGGTTCAGGTGCAACCCATCCGGCTTGAACAGGTCCCACCTGTTCCAGAAGGTCCTCCAATGCCCCATAAACCTAAACCCCTCTTTCCTACACCATCCTTTTAGCCACGCATTTAATTTCCTTATCTCAGCTAACTTAGCCTGACTTGCACGTGGCACGGGGAGTATTTCGGAGAATACCACCGTGGACGTTCTGCTTCTAAGCTTATTGGCAACTTCTATAAATTTATCCTGCAGAACAGCCCTTCTACCCTTGCCTATGTCGTTGGTGCCAACATGCACCACGACAACTGGATCCACCCCAGCTGGGGCCAAAAACTTATCCACACGATCTGGAAGGTCTCCTACCTGGGCACCAGGCAGGCAAGACACCGTACGGGACCCTCTATCACGCGTGCACACATAACTGTCTACTCCCCTAATAATGGAATCCCCCACTACCACAACCTCCCTCTTCCTGGGGGGAGGGGGCTCCTCAGTGCCCAAGGGCCCACCTGCCTCCCCAGTCCGTTCCGGCTCTAAAGCTGGAAGAACCTGAAACCTGTTCGACACAGTCACCTCAGGTGATGCCGCCTCTGCAACGTGTGTACGCCCCTTCCTGCGTCTACGACCTACGGTCACCCAGCTCTCTCGACCTCTCTGCTCTTCATTCTCCCCCCTCCCGGCTAGTGGCGTACACACCTTCTCCCTAAAAGGCGTATTAACTTGCTCCTCTAACTCACTGTTGCATTGGATGAGAGCCAGTTGCTCCTCAAGGCCGCGAACCTTGACCATGAGCGAGTCCACTAGCTTACATCGCTCGCAGATGAAGTCCGACTGGACACTAACGTCCAGAAGGGCAAACATGTTGCAAACGCAACACTGAGCCGGCCCCATAATTAACTAACTCACTATGACCCCGTACTCCCAGCCCAGTAAATTTATATAGCGTATTTAACTTTAAAGATTAATTCGCGTACCGTTAAATGCAATAAAGTGCCGAGTACGCTAAAATAAGTTACTTGGGTTGAAACGGAACTTAATTCTTATTTTTATTTAAAATTTTAAATCCGATAAATTTACTACTACTTACCAAAAGAACTTCTGCCTGAACCAAGTATGAACTAAAAACAAAACGAAATCGAAGTTGCTCTTGGGAGGTCGAAAAACCACAAAAACCCCCTCACAGCAGGCTACTGCCGGAGCGGGGAAAAAAGTGGAAAATGTCCTCCCGGCCCCGACTGGCGACCGGGCAAAGCTCAGGAGCAACTGTCCTTTTCTGGCGCTGAGTAACGTTACCGACGTTAGATATTATTAGCTATTTCGCCCCGCCGGTGTTTTTTACGGAGTTAAACGCGAACAGAAAACGCAGCTCACTGCCCGTAACAATCGCGCTGTTAATAAACAGACAGGACAGACAAGCACTCACGCCGACCAAAATAAGAACAATAAATAGAAATAACACAGCCACCCACTAAACAATTAAAGCACACAAACACTCAGAAAATACGTTCCAAACACCCCAAAAACAATCACAAACAATCCCAAAACAATCGCTGCAGCTCAACACCACTCTCTCACAGTATCCCAGCAATCTCTCGCAGCAATCCCAGGATGCCCAGGGTCAGCCTCCTATGAGAAAACATTATGAAAATCTGTTCCCAAAAATTGTTCAAACATCAGCTTGACTGAAACATATGACTGGTTGTATCTAGGCTACACTGGCACTGACAGCAGAGTGTAACAAATTACCAGCTACGACATATATCTGATGATTCAGAAGAAAGACAAATTGAAGAAACAAAGTGGTTAATTGTATAATAATCAAATCATTTCATAATCATGTAATACATAATATGTCACGATGGGAAGAGGGACAATCAAAGAGCAGCCTTGTGGGTTTTATTGCTGAACCAAAAGACATGAATAGAACCCAAGAGGAGGAGGAGAGCACAAATAGGAGGGAGGGAGGAAGGAATAAGCAGGAGGAGTTGGGGAGAATCTACTAACACGGGGAGCAGAGAGGGGTCCTCCTCCTTTTTGGGTGAAACTAATTGCTTGTGACATGGTAAGAGGCAACTTCTTTCTTGAGAGAATTTCTTTAAAGGGCAAGACAACCAAAGCTGTAAATCTAACAGGAAAAAATACCCTTTGTAGAATTCTAGAAGACCCTCTGGGCCAGGTGCCCTGCCGCTCTGCATTGTTTTCTTTGTATGTACAACTTTGTACTCCATAATTTTAATATTTTATCACGAAGCCTGAAGAGCAATATGAACTATATCATGCTTTAAGTAAATTGTCTCATCCTTTATTAGATTTAAACACAAACACAATCCACAGCAAACTGTACTTACAGCCTTCATCCTGCTCTTCAGTCTCTGACGTGCTGCATCTAAATGGGGACTCGTCAAAAAGCCAAGTGGAGCTGTCATGAATGAAGGCCTTATTGAAGCTTCCCCTGCCTGACAGCAGGTTAGTCTCTCATTTGACTAAAGTATATTTAACTTCTACAGAACTTTGCAGGCTCATCTAGGATGGAGAATTTCTGCTGCTGAGCGCATTTTGACCTTGAGGAGCAACTGGCTCTCATCCAATGCAACAGTGAGTTAGAGGAGCAAGTTAATACGCCTTTTAGGGAGAAGGTGTGTACGCCACACCTAGAGACGGCTAGGAGCACTGTGAGAGTCATGTTCTTTGACTTCTCAAGTGCCTTCAATACAATCCGGCCCTCAGTGCTGAGGGGGAAGTTAGAGGGAGCGGGAGTGGACCATCAGTTGTCTGCGTGGATTACGGACTACCTCACCAGGAGACCCCAGTATGTGAGACTCCGGGACTGTGTGTCTGAGGTGGTAGTCTGTAGCACGGGGGCCCCACAAGGAACAGTACTCGCCCCTTTTCTCTTCACCCTATACACTGCGGACTTCAATTACAACACGGACACTTGCCATCTACAGAAGTTTTCAGACGACACTGCCATTGTTGGTCGGGTGTCAGAGGGGAACGAGCTGGAATACAGGGGGGTCATCGATCGCTTTGTCAGCTGGTGTGAACTGAACCATCTTCATATTAATGCCAGCAAGACGAAGGAACTGGTGATTGACTTCAGCAAGAAGTCTTCTCCTACTACACCGGTGAACATCCAGGGTCTGGACATTGAAACGGTGAAGGAGTACAAATTCCTGGGTGTTCACCTAAACAACAAACTGGACTGGTCTACAAACACTGAGGCAGTTTACAAAAAGGGTCTAAGTCGTCTTCACCTGCTTAGGCGGCTAAGATCCTTTGGGGTGAACAGGACTCTCTTAAGGTCCTTCTATGACACTGTGGTAGCATCTGCTATCTTTTATGCTGTGGTCTGCTGGTGTGGTGGAATTGCAGAGAGGAACAGGGGGAAATTGGACAAACTGGTGAAGAGGGCCAGCTCTGTCCTGGGCTGCCCACTGAAATCCATTGAGCAGGTTGGGGATGAGAGGATGCGGTCTAAGCTAACATCCATTATGGACAACACCTCCCACCCCCTGCATGAGACTGTACGAGCTCTGAGCAGCTCATTCAGCAATAGACTTCTACACCCACAGTGTAGGAAGGAGCGCTACCGCAGGTCATTCTTACCAGCGGCTGTCAGACATTATAACAGTTTAGCGTGAGTATTTTTTACTCATATATGTTTAACTGACATATCACATGCTGTAACCAGGATCATTCACACCCCACCCCACCCCCGCACTTGTGTACATATCTCTGTACATTTTGTACATATCTCTGTACATCTTTATTTATTTCCAAAACTTTTGTACATTTGTATTTATATCTTTGTGTATCTACCTGCTCCTATTGTGCTATATTACGTTTTTGTGCAAGAGCTCTGTAACACCTAAATTTCTCATTCGTGGGATAATAAAGGTTTATTCTATTCTATTCTATTCTATAGATTGTACTTGCTCCCTGAGTGGTGTGCTGATTAGTGCACCATGAGGGGAATCCATCGTTTTGCTGGGGGACTTCAACGCTCATGTGGGCAACGACAGTGTGGCCTGAAGGGGAGGGTGATTGGGAGGAACGGACTCCCTGATCGGAACCTTGTTGGTGTTCAGTTGTTGGACTTCTGTGTAATGCATGGTTTTTCCATAACGGACACCATGTTCAAGCATAAGGGTGTCCATAAGTGGACATGGTATGAACATGCGCGGGGCTACAGGTCGATGATCGATTTTATAATCGTTTCATCTGAACTTAGGACTTCTGTATTGGACACTCAGGTGAAGAGAGGGGCAGAGCTGTCAACTGATCACCATCTGGTAGTGAGTTGGCTCAAGTTGTAGGGGAGGACAGTCAGACCTGGTAGGCCCAAGCATACAGAAAGAGTCTGCTGGGAACGTATGGCTCCTGTACGCCAGATCTTTAGCTCGCATCTCCGGCAGAACTCCAACTGGATGCTGGGGGAGGTTGGGAACATTGAGTCTGAATGGACACTGTTCTGCACCTCCATTGTGAAAGCAGCCATATGGAGCTGTGGCTAGCAGGGTTGTCGATGCCAGTCGTGGCGGAAACCTCGTACCCGATGCTGGATACCAGAGGTGAGGGGGACTGTCAAGCTGAAGAAGGCCTACTGGGAATTAATAGCCTGGGGGTCTCCGGAGGCAGCTGACAGGTTCTGGCAAACCATCCGGAATATCAGAAAGGGGAGGCAGCTCCTGGTTCCTACTGTTTACATTGGAGAGGGGGTGCTGTTGACCTCACCTGGGGACATCACCCACAGGTGGAAGGAATACTCTGAGGACCTCATGAACCCTGCCTCGGATACATCTATGAGCACTGCCTTTGAGACATCTGAGGACACGAGGCCCGAGGGGGCTGGAGTGGACTTGCCCATCACTGGGGCTGGGGTGGGCAGGGTGGTTGAAGAGCTCTGTGGTGGCCGGACCCCAGGGGTGGAAGAGATTTGCCCAGAGTTCCTAAAGGCTCTGGATGTTGTGGGGTTGTCATGGCTGACATGCCTTCTCAACAGCGCGTGGAGGTCAGAGACAGTGCCGCTGGATTAGCAGACCAGCATGGTGGTCCCCTTATTTAAGAATGGAAACCTGATTGTATGTTCCAACTATAAGGGTATTACACTTTTCAGTCTTCCTGGGAAAGCTTGGCAGGCCGAGGCATCACAGCAGCAGAGAAAAGATGAGATGAGATGATTTTACACACAGCTGCTCTTATATATAGCAGCAGCAACAACATTCTGACAAACATGGCAGGGAAACCTGGGGTAGTTACGCAATAGATGATAAAGCACACGCGGTTAAAATAAAACAATTCACATAAATCAACACAGTAAAGTTGGTTTTATGTTGTTTATGTTGGCTGGATATTTGCTTTTGCCATCTCTATACTTTAGAAACAACATGTGATGCCACCAGTCCCTTAGATACAGATGCTACTATGCAGCATTTTCCACGGAACCGGCAAACCAGCATTACAAGTACAGCCTTTTGCTAGGGACCGTCTACAAAGTGCATTCATTACAAATGAGGGAACCAAGCATCGATACTGGAGCACATCTGCTATGATTTTCTAACAGTCAAATCTGCTCATCAGAAGAAATCATAAAAACGATGCAATAATTTCACATATATAATATGTAATAAGATATAATTGCACTTTTTATTCATCAGAATTTAATCCATTGCATGTTATAAACCCTATAATTGTCTCTTTTTTACATTTCAAACTGATATTCTGATGGGTGGGTGAAGTAACAATGACATTACTTTAACAGTATGCAAACCATTACAGGTGTGTTGTGCATCTCATCAAAATGCATTGTGTAAGCCACTGACTTTGTGTCACTCCAAAATTATAACACTTTAGTAATCAAACCACCTGAGATTTCTGAATTTTTCAGTCACCTATGTGAAGCCAACCCCTATGTCTATAAGCTCCAGAGCTCAAAGTCTTGGCTAGAAACATTTTTAATGTGTTGATTTCCATTTTCTCAGCAGCTCTGAGAATAGGTTTTTGAAACGTGTATTTTTAAAGTTGATTTAAATAAAAATAGAAGAATGCCATACTGAATTGTCTCAGATTATTTGTTCTGAGTTTGTGTTGGATGAAAACATTTGCAGCACTTTGGGGTAAATGTTTTTTAGATAGGTGAAATACTTTAAAAGGCATTTCAGACTTGATATGAAAAATGGCTGAGAGGCCTTAGACTCCAGAGGGTTAACGAGCAATGCCTGGTGCTCATTTAGTCTTACCTCTCATTCCTGCCCCGTGTTAATCGCTCCCATCGCTCTGCAGTGTTCCGCAGGTCTGTCATTGATGTTGGTGGCTGCTTCAGTTAGTCTGTTTGAGACTCATTGCAGTCCTCTTTGTTTTATGCTTTTGTATTTATCCTTTATAAAGCCCCTTTTGTTTGGGACCTTGGCTGCTCCCACTTGCTCCATTTCTGCCCATATGACACATTTTGTGCTTGAGAGTTCAACAGCTAATGATGAAGTCACTGTGTGATATTACTTAGAATTCAGTTTATTTGGTGGTAAATCAATTACTGCAGGAAGGAAGAGTGAATTAACGTTGCATAACTGATGGTCTAGTGAGTGTGAAGTAATCACATGAAGTCCTGGTGGTTTCATCATTGGTTCATGTTGAGCAACAGGAATTCGTGTATTAAATAATGAGTAACTAGTTTTAGCATTACTTAAATAAGCAGTATTCATCTAGCTATCCAATTAGATATTGATACACATGGACATTTGCTTTGCAGGGACTGCCATGTTATTCAGTGTAAAAATAATCACCATCAGTCATTTTTATATGTCTGGGGTTGATCCTAATTAACTTCTCCCTGCTCACAAATCCAGTTTCTTCAGCTAGTGCAAGGCAGGTCATTCCAGTTCCTCAGTATGTCTTGTACTATGCATATCTCAATGCAGTCCTCATTTCCTCCAGCATCACTGGTCTGCCCAGTCATCCATTAACTATCGAACAAGAGACTGAAAGACGGGAGGCACTAAATACTCATTTACATGCGCATTTACTTGTAACTGCTTATCACTTCTCCCCAAAACAGTTGGTGCTTATTGTGCATCTACATTTGGTAGTGTCCATTCAAAGTTTTCTAAATATTGCGATCAGCATGTGCCTGAGTGTGTCGTTACTGGATTGTAATTGTCCGTTGACTATTGACATGACCTGCAATGTGTCTCTGACCACAGAGTATGTGATGGGGAGGCATCCATGTCCTTCTGGAGACTGCATTTTACGCTTTCCGGAAAGCCTGCTTGGACTGTGCTGCCCATCTAGAGGAGCAGCAGCAGTGGTCCAGAGCCTCAAGACTGAATTAGGAAATCTACTACGGCCTCAGACTGTGTCAGTGAAGGACTTGGAGATTCTGAGAGTGCTGCTGGACATTATCCCGGTGTTTTATAGTTCTGAAAGACTCTCGGTAAATGAAGGACATGGGACTTTTGTATCCTCAAGATGCCTTCTTTCTTCCAATAAAAATGCTTTTCATTGCTGCAGCGTCTGCCTGTGTCTGACAGAGGGAAGGGGGAAGTGTGCAAGCTGGCCTCTTTCTCTAATCACTGTGTCTGAAACTTTTCTTGAAGTGGATGAGCAGCTTCCCTCCAAAAAATTAAGCTGTCTGACATCCAGACTGAAATCAACAGTTTGCAGGTGGTACTGGCCGTTGGTTCGGGGTCATCCAGGCTAACTCTGAAGTATGCGGTAACGCCATACAATTTTTTAAATTGACATGTCTTTGCATAAAACTTCTGGAGGGGGGGGGGACCTTACCATACATCAAATTGACATTATGTCTCTGCATAAATAAGAAAAGTTACACATACAAGAAATCGGTGGAAAACTACACGTGTGTGTGCATGTGTATGTGAGCTGAAAATTGCTCTCCTGGTATACTTTTCCCTGCTCTTTCAGAATCTGGCAAGACTTGAAAATGTCATATTTGACCCTGGGATTTTATATTGAAGGAGTTGAGTCATATTTTCAGCATTTATAGTTCAGATATGCTTCTTTCAACTGGTATAACGGGTTTCATTCCCGTCACTAACTATCTACAGTCAACCATGACCCCGAAGTAGGGGGTCCTGTGGGGGATTTCTCACCTGCGACCATTTTCAGATGGCAATATGTCAAAGAATAAATGGTTATTTTAGAATGAATTTGCATCTGCTTACAGTATCTTCCTCAAATAACAAAACTATAGAAGAATATTGGATGTAGGTGTGGTGGTGACCCCACAGCAAGTGAACCAAAAACTGATGTTTGCAGGTCCATAATTTTGAAGTGCTTCCCCAGAGCTGAAAGAGCAGGGAAAACTATACCAGGAGAGCAATTTTCAGCTCTCTAGCATGCTTAGAAGCGAAGGTATGGTCTCCTGAAAACCCTTACAAATTATATGCATGATTCATAAGTGCAAAAAAGGGGCGTGGCACCCAACTTTGAAAGGGCCGTAACTTTGGACTGCATCAGAATTTTTCAATAAAACTTGGGGAATTTTCATTGTTCTCTATAAGGATCAACATATCAAGTTATCAAAATCAGGAATGATGCCCATGGAGCCCCTGCTTGATTTGGCATGGACTGACCCTCCTGTCAGGTGCCTGTCATGGTAATCACAGACTTACCTCTTCCAGCGACAAACTTCCTCGTCTTCCCTTCAATGCCCATACATACAAGAAAATCGCGCATAGGAGAAAATGGGGGGGGGGAAATTCAGCAGCGGTCTTCCTTGGATGTGGTAGCCGTTTCTCAGGCTCCCTGTCCAGAATTGAGCCCTGATTCCCCATGTACAGTGCATGTTTGTGTAATGTTGCTGCTATTTTCCCTGATGGCATTGCTTTGACCTCTGTGATGCTTTTTTTTTTTGTTCATTTCTATAGAATGAAAGCACAGTTCTTTGAGCACAAGTTGTTTTGTGATTAAGCTAAAATAAAGGGAAATGCAGATCTGCTCAAGGTGTGACGTCTGGCTTTCGCAGCGTGTTGTGGGATGGGTAGCTGTCTGTGTACCACAGAGGTGTGAAACTGCCATCAAACAAAAGCCCTGGCAGCAACAGGAGGACAGAAACGACCTATAATGATCATAATATTTTGTTGCATTACTCATAATCATAATCAGTTATTTTAAAGGTTATTTTTCCCAGCACCTGGCCGTTGCTTAACAAAATGTTACTTTGCTGCAGTTTCCTCAACTGCTTTTTTATGACCCTGAGTAGGACTAAATTGTATGTGGCCCGATGTCTCTAGGAATATTATTGTACGTTTCCTACCTTCACCGGGCATAAACCGTTGGAAAGGCAAAGTGATTCAAAGATATTACAAGGCATTAAACACTACTAAAAAATGAGCATACCTGTGTTTTTATAGAAAGGTGTAACTTTATTGCACATTCATAAACATAAAACAGGGCAAACTGGGGTGCAGGGTTTCACAGGCAGGAGAGCTCCAACCCCTCTCCCCTGAATGATGTCCTCTGCACCCCATAATCAAAGTTCCTCCCCAACATTTATTTTTCTTGTTTTATTTTTATCATGTCCTGTCCCTCTGGTGTGCTGTACAACCTTGGCCGGAGGTTAGCTTTTTTTCCGGAAGTGGTTAACCAGCCGGCCAAAGGTCTGTATGCCTGGGTGACAGGCACACTCAGGGGAATGAGCATCCACACACATGTGGATGCCCTGGCTGTTCCTGAAAAAAAACATGTAGCCGGATTCTTCTTCCTTTGTGCTCTCATGAATCCGCTGGCCCTCAGTGGCTGTGACTACCGGCCCGTGGTGGTCACATACCACCTCACCAGCCTGGAACTGCCAGGTGGCGCAGACTCCCTTCCCCGCAATGTCCACCGCAAGTCCCTTCCACTTCTGCTTGTGGATGAGCTCCTGGATGTGGCTGGAATCAATGGCGGTGTCCACCGAACCCACTGGTCTCCAGTCCTTGAGGACGCTGGCTGCGCTTTGGAATGTTGCTTCTCCAGCCTTGGTTCCTGATCCAAGCGTCGACCCGGGACTCGGTGGGCTGCTGTCTGCCAAAGTGTACTGTCAAGAACAAAGCAAATTGTTGTTAGGAAGACTATGTAGATAGGATTGCTTATCAGTAAAGTGCTTTAAAAATTAGTGCTACAAACAATACTCACAGAGGACATGCTGGACACGCATCCTCATCTTCAGCCAGCACTCAGAGCTGTCGCTGAAACTGGCCCGACCTGTGTCCCTACAGTCTTGTCTGGGATGTCGCCATCCAGGGTCACGGGGTGGATTCGAAGGAGCTGATGGAATGCTGCCTGGACATCATCTGCTGGTTGGACGCCAGGGCAGCATCCCATGCGGCGCCATGGGCAGAACAGCTGGATCCTTCCTCTGTGGAGTCGGCGCTGGGATTAAAAAAAACACACAAAGTTTTACGGTTATTGTTCAGTGGTGAGGGCTTTGGTTTTGTGTCTTGATGTTGGTAAGTGTGTTGACAAACGGAAAACATGCCTACCTTGAGTCACCTGCCAGCTTCTTCAGCAGCTTATTGGCCAGCACCACATTCCATGACTTTTATCCGGTAGTGCTTGTCAGCCGTTGCAGTGGAATGCGTGAGGTAATCGGCTACCAAGGACGACTTCTGGTCACTCAAGTCCTTGGTGGCCGTCTCAAAGATGCGCCGGGCCGTTTGGCTGGTGACTGGATCCAGCTTGTATCTAAAATACAAAACGAATAAGATTTATTAATACATCTCGCACAACACATGACAACATGTATCTAGAACAAATTATAGGGGAATGAATCATGATTAGCTCACTTTTGGTGCAGCCGGTTCAGGTCTCCTCCCAGGTCATCAGTCGTCGTCCCGGTTCTCTTGGAGCTCAGAAGCTGTAGCCCTTCCCATGTGAAGATGTCAAACTACTGTTGACAGAGGAAGAGATTTAATTTCTGCTTTTGAAATAAATGACAATAAATCTTTTCAAGCTTGATATGCTTACTGCCTCCTCCTCAGAGGACAATGCAAATGTGGCCACTCGCCGTGCCGACATCTTGTTCCTTCACCTCAATCACCGCATGGTCGGATTCGGTCCTGCTCCTGGACCTGCACAAGACAATGATGTCCCACTGATTAATAAGCGAATTGGCAAAAAGGAAAAGTGAAGACAAAAAGAATACAATACTTGCGGTCATGTGCTCCATCATGCCTGGTCGCTGTAGATGCTTCAGAATGACCGTGACCTCCAGGTAGTAGAGGACAAGAGAGATGTTGGGTGATACATTGGGCGGAGCTTAATTTGGTTCTGCTTCTGATGTCATAAGCGGGAGGGGGCGTATCCCTTATTCTGATTGGTCGAGGGGTTATGTCCATATATGGTATACATGCTTATGCCACGTGTTGCGCCATATGGTTTGGGAGGTAAGGGTTGCCATTAAACTTTAATAGAATAAAAATACATTAGATGTGTTTTAATTATAGTTTTTAAGGAATAATGAAACGTATAGCAGGATTAATGCAAGCTAAGATGCACGTCTAGCAGGGGGGGTCCGTCTGGCCATAGCCACGTGTTAGTAGGCACAAGCGCCACGGTGTATTTTTTGAAAGAAAAGCAGGCGGGATTTAAACAAGTACAAACATGCCCAAAAGAATCAGAAGAGCAAATGCTGAATTTAAACAAGCACAAGAGCGATATTATGTGGTACCTTGGGCGGAGCTTAATTTTGCTCCGCTTCTGACGTCATAAGTGGGAGGGGGGCGTATCCTTTATTCTGATTGGTCGATGGCTTATCTCTATACACCATACATGCTTATGCCACGTGTTGCCGATAGGGGGCCATTTGGATTGGGATATTGCCGTTAAACTTGTAATGTATTTTTATTCTATTAATGTATTTTATTGTGTTTTTTTAAATTACGTTTTTAAAGAATAATAAAACATCGAGCAGGATGATGGCAAGTTAGCGCATACACGTTAAGCGGGGGGTCCGTCCACCTCGTAGCCGCGTGTTGGTAAGCGCCACGGCGTATTTTAAGAAGAAAGCACCAAAAGAAGAAAAACTTTAGTGTTATTTTAAAATAAAAGCAGGGTGATTTTAAACAAACATGCCCGAAAGAAGCAGAAGAACAAATTTAAACAAGCGCAAGCGAAGTCAATAAACATACCGCACGTCGTTTTAAAAGAAGAGAGCACACGTTACATTTAACCACCACGAAAGACTTTAGTGATATTTACCAGGTTGGAGAAAGCATGTAAGCGGCAAAATTTTAGAAATATGACGAAACGAACCCGGAGCTCCGTCACATGCGGCTTGTCTGTTTGAACAACGCAGGGCGGAATGGCCGATCGCTAGTCCGGCGCATGCGCACCCACGCCAACACCCCTTTCAAAATGGCGACGCCGGCGGAGCGCCTGTTTTAGCAAATAAAACCCCTATAACCGTAATGTTTTTAAGGAATGAAGCACTTTTCTGCCAATGTGAATAATAAAGTAAAGCGCTCTGAGCATTTTCGACAACAATAATCAAAGAACGCGGTTAATTCTTGTTTAAACGAGCGCATGCGCATAGATCCACACAGCATTTCCTTTATTGAGCCAGCTCCTTGCGTCAAGCAACTGTCAAATGGCGAACAATTGTCGCTGGACCAAGAATTCATGCATCTACCTTTGCAATGCAACTACCTTTTTTTTCGGGTCGACAGGCAATACTTGGCAATGCCGTTAGGCAGGGGTTAGCTCATCAGAACAGCAGGATGTTGTGTAGGAACGGCTGAAATTTAGGCAGCAACAAATTCTTTCGTTATAGCGTTATTTTAAATTTGTATGGGTGTGATATGCCATTTATGCAATGAGGTGGAATTAAACAACAGGGTATCCGACTGGTTCCACAAACAGCCGTATCACTAATGTGTTAAACAAAGAATAAAAAACCATTAATTACACATGCTTACGTATAAAATATATAAAAGTTTAAGGACTAAAGCACTCGACAAACAGCCGCAACACTAAACAAGGTGTAAAAACCGATCATTACCACAAATTATAATATTTAAGTATAAAAATAAATAAGTTGAGGACTAAAGCACTCGACAAACTACCCCGTAATAAATTAATGAATAAAATTATTTCAATGTGGCTAAAGTAGACGTACGCGATTATTTAATAGGGGTGCAAAAGCGCATTTTAAAACTGGTAATAACTCGAACGGCGGTAAAGACGGGTCGCTAGCGCCACCCTGTGTCCACAGCATGTGGCCCCCACAGCGAGGAAGGGGGCGGTCCAGCCCCAACCCCTCCCCCCAAAAAAAAAAAAAAAAAAAAAAGTTTCCCCTATATTAAGGGCGACGTTGTCGACCAAAAATACAGAAGAACTTGAAACGCTATCGATGATCAGCTCACTACGACAAAGATGGAAATGACAAACTGGAGGTATGTTAAATTTCTTTCGTCCATACTTTAAAATTGTTTGAATTGTCACTATTGTGAAAACATTTGCGATTACTTTTGACCAAGAATTTTCCACGGTGTCAAGCCCGAGTAAGCCCCGTGAAGTAGAGGATTGGAATAGCGGTAAGTTAATATCAATGATAAGCAAATCAATGGATTTACTGTTTTTAAAATTGTGGAAAGACTGAAAGTTTATGTTCACTGTCGCAGATAAGGACGCCGACCTGTTAAGCACGCCGACGGTTATTTTCAGAGATAATCGGGAAGGGAATGTCCACGGACAACATAAGCGGAAAAGAACGGATAGTTTTAACGGTACGTGGAACAATACCTGCATCGTGGATTTTTCTGTATGAAATGCTTAAAGACTGATTTTGTCCTTCTCCCCCCAAGACACTGCCGATGATGAATTGTTGATCGCTGAGGCTGAAAAAATTGAAGCGGGTCTAGCGACGGCCGAAACCTCAACCGACGGCGCACAGAGCGAACCTGAAGAACAGTTGGAATCTACGCCGCCGGGTACTCCTACTACAGGGGTCGTGACACCGGACCAAGGGGGCCCAGCAAGCGGTGATCCAGCGACCACATCCCGGGCCTTATCGGGACCCCTGCAGAGGACGCAAGATTGGGATATTGACCAATTAACACCTTGGCAGTGGCCGGTTGCGAGCGCCCTGGACGGCGCTGTATCCCGGGCCGAGAGGCTGAAGGGGCTCAAGGTAGCTTTTTTCCTTTTTCAGGATCAAATGAGAACGTGTGCAAATTAAGAGTAACACAATAAAAACTAGTAATAATTTCTTCTGTGTTCTAAAAAGTTACTGATATCTAGTTGGATGGCTAGATGAACACCACATCAGTTCCCAAACTTCTCCTCAGGGGCACCTCAGCCGTTCCATGATTTTGCTAAATTTCCACCAACAGCTCAATTAAATTATTAAATATATTGGTTAAAAAAGTCAGTGCGAGATTGACTAGCTGTATGAGGTCTGCTAGTGGCCAAGTCAAAAAATACATGGCTGCACTGGACGGTCGCTGCAAATACTAGGATGATTTTAGCAGAGGTTCTGAAATGGCGAAGATGACACACTTTCAGAGTGAAAAGGATTATAAAGGTTAAAAAGCAGAGATTTCACCTTTTTGCCAGGAGAACCAGCAACATGTCACAGTGACACTGAGGAGTCACTATAAACCCAAAACCCTGGATAGAGGGACTGAGTGAATGAGGAGGTGAATCTGTGCAGGGGGGTCAGTCCATCAGAGAAGACTCTGTAGAAGGACAGAGCACCAGCCCCCCAGTCCAGATACACTCCTACTCTGCGGGAGCCTGAGGGCCGTATGGGTATGAGAGTCTCTTTATTATTGTGCCAGACAGAGTAACTGTCAGTATAACAGCACAGAATCCATGACTTGTCATTGTATCCAAGGAGACAGTCCCTCCCTCCTTTCCTCCTGATGACTCCTTTATAAGTCACTCCTATCCAGGCTTCATATCCATCCCACTCAGCCTCCCAGTAACAGCGGCCAGTCAGACTCTCTCTGCACAGAACTTGGGGGCGGCTGTCAAATCTCTCTGGATGATCAGGATATGGCTGCCGCTCTGCCCCCTCTGTCACCTTCCTGTTCCCCCCTGACAGAGACAGGCGTCTGTTTGCTGTGTTGGGGTCCAGTCTGTAGGCAGGAGGAAGAATTATTAATCCCATCAGGCCGCCTGTTTCTGTACGATATAAAAACAGCACAGCTTCCCCTAACGAAGCGGGAACTGAAGCTTATGAAACAGCTCAGGAAATGTCGGAGGGAAGCGAGCTAAACTAACAGCTTAATTAGTGAAATTACGGGGAAGTAAAATTACAAAGCAGCGATATTCATCAGACATATTCATCACAAGCATATTTACCACAAAACGGCACCAGAGATCAATACTAAAGTCAGTGTCTTTCCTTCTAACTGCTAATTCCGGCGAGTGCGGCATGAAAATGGCCATCAATAACAGAATATTTAAGTAATATTATTACATATTTAAAGTGACATTTAATAAAAGTTTGGACCTGGATTCTGATACAAAAGCTGTTTCCGGCGCCGGAGTTGCGCTCCATGAGGATTCAGTATTTACAGCGATTAGTCACAGCAAAGCCGGTCTGAATGCATTTCAAATGCATCGGCTTATTTCCATGAAGCATATGTCATACTGTATCTACTGATCCGGGAGAAACGCTGCAGTGTGGAGCGGGGCGGAATAGGTGCCGCGCAAAGCCGGCAAACTAATGATAATACCGTCTACAAACCATCAAAAAAAGCGGATTAAACTACACAGTGAGACGTGCATCATGAAAAACAGAAAGGTTCTCATTACCTCATTAAACAGAAAAATATTGCTCAGAAAAACGGGATTATTATTTTATTAATTCGAAAAAACAGACTTGATTTTTTTCCCAGATGAATGCAATACGCTTCCATAGCGAACCGCTTACCACGCGCGTGACTCTAGATACGGCGCCGCTACCGCGAGGCGTGAGCCCCGCATCTCGCGCACGTGGCCGCTCTAATCTGTTAACATGGGCGCCGAAATGAAATTTGATATTTTCCGCCGCACATGATGCACATCCAGTGTGTCCTGGGCGCTAATTTCTTTTAGCACCGTGGATCAGGAGAACTTTTTAATATTCATGAGTGAAGCCCTACACGATTGGCTGGCTGATTAATATTTATGAGAGGGGCACTACCTCATTGGCCAGTTAACATCGACTTGTGCTGCCTGTTTCTTCTACCTAAGCAGGGGTGTCCAAATCCAGTCCTGGGGGGCCGGTGCCCTGTGTAGCTCAGCTCTTTCCCTGTTCCACCATAAATAATTCAGCACAAGGAGATGAATCAGGTGTGTTAAATGAGGGGAAACCCAAAAATGTGCAGGACTCTGGCCCTCCAGGACTGGATTTGGGCTCCCCTGGTTTAAGGCATTCAGTGACCAATCAGTAATATTCTCTCATGAATATTAATGAGTGTTACAGAACCACCCTGTAAAAATGCAAATTCACATTTCGCACATTTGCACGGAAAAGATGGCGGCAGGTGCAGTATTTATCAGAACAGTTTTGGTCACGTTGGAAAAAGGAGTATCTGTCTAACATCGCAACAAGACAGAAATGGCACTCTCCAAGGAGAAACTTGAAGGTTGGAGATGTTGTGATGGAGAAAATGGATGACTTGCCACGCAATGAATGGAGATTAGCACGTGTAATGGACACAACAACTGACAAAGATGGACTTGTAAGAAAGGTAAAGCTTCGTTTTGGAGAAAGGAAGATGGACAAAGGACAATGTTACAGTAAACCTTCTGTAGTGGAACGCCCAGTGCAGAAACTGGTTTTGCTATTGGAGACTGTTTAATTACATTCTGAAGTTTAAGGTTTATTCTGTCATGTAAACTGTGTTTTCATACAATGTAATGTTTACAGGTCAACGGTTACAGGTCATTTCTTCATTAGGAAATCATTATCACTCCGTTTGGTTCCCATTTGAGCTCTAATGATTTGGTGGGAGTTTAAATGACCGTATTAATATTTCGTTTATTCCATTTATTAGTTACAAATGTTATTCCTTGTTTAACTGTATAAGACGAGTGATGCCTTTTATTGTGAAAGAACGGCTTTTATTTTGAAGGAACATAGAACAACAAGCTGCCGTAAACCAGTGTTGCAAACCGCACAGTAGCGGGAAAACTTCATGGAAGTCGAAGCAAGGTGTGTTCCGTGAAAAAGGAATAGTTATATTACGATTCTTTTTTGGTTAATTTCTTAAATACCAGTGATGGTTTTAGCTCCTGGTTGATGAGGAACAAGGTGGGTTTTGAAGGTTGATTTGTAAATGTATATATGTTTAATATTTCTGTTGTAAGGTGTTTTGCCGAGTAAAATGGACTACGTTTTTGCTCACTACAAGGTGCTAAAGAGCACGGATAAATTAAGCGTGTTAAAGGGTTATAATTTACAAGCTGCTTTGTTTTATTTGTCATGTAAGGTCACGGACAATTTGATAATGATTTACTTTAGTTTATTTCGTGATTCAAAGGTGTTTAAAAGCAAGTGTGACGGTGCGTCACGACGTAACGTGGCTGCGTATAGCAGGGCAGTGGAGTTGGCGGGAGAGAGAGGGGGAAAGGAGGTTTTTTTTTGGTTCGTTCGGGTGATGTAGAGTAAGTAGGGAGAATTCCTTAATGTAGTCACACAGGACCAGATTAGTCTGAAGGCAGGTTCGAGCCACGTTGGTGCTCCGGAGAAGGGAAATTGCTGTGTGTTACCAGAACGACAGAGGAGAGCTGCTCCCGGTGCCGCGCAGTGGGAACCGGAGCTTGGAGGAATCGCGGTAGCTTCCCTGCTATACAGAGACGACTCATCAGCTCCAGTACCAAGGACGACGCAGGTGATATTTAATAAAGTTTATTTCGGCGAATGTACATCAGGGTGATCAGCAACTTGGCCAAGAAGTAGAAGACTTCTGCTAACGTGACGGACACTAAGCGGAGTTTTAAAAGATCGCTGCTGCACACCCCATTTTCTGCGCACGCTACCACCTGGCAGGGCAGGCCCGCTATGTTCTAACTGCATGCCCGGATGCCTGATTTCTCTGGCGGTCATTTTTGGAAGTAAATGTACTGAACAGACTTTCGCATGGGAGTGTTGATGTTATCGGACGGATTATTACAATGTGCCGGTGGTATAAAGTGCTAAATGAATAAGGTTCATTTCTGTTATGAGGTTGTTGTGCATGTTTAATATGAATGTGTCCTGTTGTAAGGTTACTACGAACGTGTTATATGAAGGGTAAAAAATATCCCGTCGGAGGTAAACGGGAGTTCTTGCTTGAAGCCTCCACCGTTAGACACTGAGCGCTCAGTAGGGTGACTGGGGCTGGGGTTTCATTAATAGAGGGGAGTCAGGTGGTTGGTGAAACTCAATTTGGTAATTGCAGTCCTTTGTTTTATGTGAGCTTTGGTTCTTTCCATCTAATAATTTAGTAATCTTACAGAGAATAAACTGCCTATGTGTTCAATTTACCCTATCCTGGTGTACAGTGGTTACCCTGCTTCTATTATTTAGGCTCTCTCCGGAGTAGGGGCGTCTCACCTGCTACTGCTGGGTACTTCGGTCGGGGGGTGGGGGTACGGTGTGGGTACTTAAACATCACGCTATCCCCAACAGTACTACACTCCAGGTTGGCACCGTGACGCTGATAGGGAAGTGCTGGAGCCTTAGCCGATCTGCTCACGTAGTGCATGTAGCAGACTAGGGAGGCGATTGGTGAGGGTACAGGGACCTACATCCTGCTGTACCTTCTCCGTTTGGAGGATTGGGCAGCCTAGACCTCTACTACGCAGGCTGTGGCCCAGTCTGTTACATGTTGTTAAAATGGTTTAATTGAATATACGTGTAAAAGATAATCCATGTAGAAAACGTTAACAAAAGGATATTAGAACTTAAAGGAAAGAATTCATTTATGTTTTGGAATAAGGAAAGGTGTTAAAGGTAACTTGCTGTCTGAGCTACTAATGGTGATTATTTTCTGTACACTTTATAGCTCTTACGGTGAGTTCACAAGGCAAGGTTAAATAAAGGATTGTGAACCATCAGTTTGAGAGACCATCATTTCAACCGGGGACGCTACATTCTGTACTTTGCCTATTTTGACGCTAGTTTCATCACCTGATTCTACTCATCAACTCTGATCTGAGGAACTTTGTTTCTAGTGTCGACGACATTCCTAGGGTGAGTTACGCCCACTTCCGGTTTTGTTGCTAATATGCTAGCATGATTGTAGTTTTTTTGTGCATTGCCTGTTTTGATGCTAGTTTAATGTCTTTACTCTACTCATCAACTCTCATCTGAGGAACTTTGTTTCTAGTCTCGACGACATTCCTAGGGTGAGTTACGCCCACTTCTGGTTTTGATGCTAATATGCTAACATGATTGTAGTTTTTTCTGTACATAGCCTGTTTTGACGCTAGTTTTATTTCTTTACTCTACTTATTAAGATGGATCTGAGGATCTTTGTTTCTAATCTCTAGGGCATTCCTAGGCTGGTGAGATGCCGACTTCTGGTTGTGATGCTAATATGTTAACATGATTGTAGTTTTTTGTACATTTTGATGCTAGTTTTATGTCTTTTCTCATCATGTCTAATCTGAGGAACTTTGTTTCTAGTCTCTACGAGATTCCTAGGCGGAGATACGCCCACACATCTGGTTTTGATGCTAATATGCTAACATGCTAAGTTTTGAGATTACTCCATATTCTGAATCTGGGTGTTGCTATACGCCTAGATCAAACCTTTCAGCCTGATCTGAGCATGCCAAGGCATTTTACATGCTAACAGGCTAGCATGCTAACTTTTGAAATAATTAAAATGCTTGTAGCTTTTTTATACAGTGCCTATTTTGACGCTAGTTTCATCACCTGATTCTACTCAACTCTGATCTGAGGAACTTTGTTTCTACAGGGACTACAGAATGTTATTCAACTAATTAGATGCTGGTCAAGAACAACACATCAGTGTTTTTTTACCTTTTGCTTGCGTATTGGCTATGTTACTCCTTGTATTTGTGTTAGCACTGGATATTCAGTAATTTCTTAGTGTTCCTCATTTTAGTCTGTGAAGGTTAACTAAAATCTAAGTATATGAAAGAAATATAATGAACCATTTTTTTCTGGAATGTGGTTAATGGTCTGTAGTTGGTACTATTGCCTGTACTTTCTTTGGATCTTTGAACAGATGTAAAAAGTTTTTAAGATAATGATCAGGTAGATAAGAGTATCTTTAACATGTCGGTAATAGGTGCTGAGCAGAAATTACCTTTGGAAGGAATTCGTCCTTTGCGGTGTAAGACTATCGCACAGCCATAAACGCTTTTCCTTTAATGATCTGAATGTGGGTGTTGCAGTCATAACAGTAAGTAATTCACAGAGATGTGTAAGGAGTAGATTATTCAGATGCCACCTCTGCACTTGACAGGTTCCCCAGCGAACCCAGTTAGCACCTTTTAATGACAATTAAACACAGCATGTTATTTGTAATAAGCTTGTTCAGGGATTCGTCAGGCATGTTCGTAATAATAGGAAAGCAGTTCACATTAATTACAGACTTTTGCATCACTGGTAAAAGGCTCAGGGCTCCGGCTGTTGATTTAATTACTCCAGTAATTAAATGAGTCACAGCTCACAAGTGACATTGCAGGCTGTGTTCGACGGGAGCTAGATTATGAAACATTTTGTACGTTAATGGTGGTTTCTTGGTGGGAACCCCCCCTCCCCCCCCCCACAGTTTTCAGGTCGTTCAGCTTGAAGCTCATATTCCCCTCGCCATTTTTCTACCTTGCAGGTGTGCAGGTCAGGAACGTTCTGGCCTCATCCCAGCTCACTCAGACTCAGCTAGCCACTGTTTGGTGAGTGTCCACTGAATTCTTCACGGCCGCAGTGGTGCGCTTGGTTTATTTGCCCCTCTTAAATTACGTAGCTCAATCCTTTCAGCATCCACTCTATGCGGGCAGTGTGTGGCTCCACAGGTGAGGACCATATGTCTGTAACCGCAAGGTCGACAGTTCAAGTCCCCGGATTGGCAGTGATTTCTCTGCTGGTCCCCTGAACAACCTCTAATTGCTCCAATTGACCCTGCGCTGATTTCAGAAGCCATCATGATATTTCCAGGGCTGGTTGCTTTTCTTAAGTGGTCTGTTCCTGTTAGCACGCGTCAGGCAGCTGGTGCGACGGCTCGAGGCAGGAGGTCTGTACTTCTGAGTTGTGACTCATGGGATCCTACTGATAATCAACTAATAGGAAGCGTGTCGCAGGTTTTTAATGTGCTGCAATAATCACTGCTTTAAAAAAAAATAAAAAAATTTAAAGGCATTTTGTTTTTTATATGTCTGTCTCTCAAAATACTGCTAAAAAATATATTGTTAGGTGAGAATACATTTTATTATTACAGCTCACCTAACAAACTTCATAGCCTAGCCTAGCATACCTTAAACATGCTTGGAACACTTGCATTAGCCTACAGTTGGACAAAACTCAGGGTAAGTTGTCATTTTTTTGTAGGTTAGTTTGGTTTTTAAATTGGACCCCTCATGGTCTGGGTGAAGTTATGCTGGTCTTCGCCATCTGTGCACCCGGTTCGATTACTGACCTTCCCACATGTTCTCCCAAGGAACCTGGCAGATGTGGACAAGGACGGCCAGCTGACAGGGGAGGAGTTCATCCTGGCTATGCACCTGGTGGACATGGCGAAGGCCGGACAGCCGCTGCCCCTCACGCTTCCCGGGGACCTGGTGCCCCCCTCCGTCAGGTAGACAGCCGCCGCCGGTGGCCAATCGGTGAACCCGGCAGAGCAGTAAATAGAGCTCTGGAAAAAAATTGAGACCACTCTATACTGGAAAAAAAATCTGCTTGTTTAAAGCTGGTTTTGCTGGCAGAAAGGTACGCTGAGCGTCAGGTTGCTTCCAGGTTCTAAGTACGCAAGTGTACAAGAATATGGTGAAACGGGAGACACTGAGAAAGGCCAGAAAGCAGCCAGGTAAAGGGTGGAAACGACTTCCCAATGCTTGAGATGCCCGTTCACTTATCCGACAGTGCCTCATGAATCATGACCTCAAGTGACCTGTACTTGGTGGAAACGTTAAGTGCAGGTGTGAGGTGCACTGCTAGGACAGTTCATAACAGGCTCATAGAAGCAGGGCTGAAGTCCCATAAAGCAAGGAAGAAGCCCTTCATTAATGAGAAGCAGGAAAGAACCAGGCTGCAGTTTGCAAAAGAAAAAAAAACATTATTCACAGATCCATACCCATAAAGGAGAACTGAGTGAAACAAAAATTGGTGCTATGGTCTCTAACTTTTTTCCATAGTTATATGTAATGAATGGGGAAAGGCGGGGGGGTTGAATATGCTGTGTCAGGCTGGACATTGACCCATCTGGAATCACAGGCTAGGAGGCTTTGTTACAGAAAGGGAGAGTGTCCCCATACACTGAGATACTTCGACTGAGCCCAGCTAAGGGACTCCTGATGAGTGAGCACGGGAAGCTGTATGGTGGTTGTTCCTGTGTAGCCTGACTCAGAGTCTCAGGTTCTAGCACCTTCTACCTACACGGAGGCATGTTGTATTTTGCAGAACGGGGAAGCAGGGGGAATTGCTTCCTTTGAATCGCACCATCGTCCCTGAAGAAATTCAAGTTGAACCACCCCAGAAGACAAAGAGTAATGGTAGCATTAGTAGAACGGACAGACGGATTTACACACACACACACACACACACACACACACAAAGACAGGCACCTTCAGCTAGTGAATGTTTTTGGTGACACAAGTGTGTATTAGTGATGTGCCGTTCTTAGTATCTTTACAAAGAATCACCTGATTCACATTGAATTGCAGGAGGTCAAAGGTCACTGCCCCTATTGCCATGGTTACCACGTGTGCGTGTGCATGGCCCTCCTTGCAGTTTCGTTCGAGGACAAGCTAAAGGAGAACTTCCAGCGGGGAAACGCTGAGCTGGAGAGGCGGCGGCAGGTCTTACAGGAGCAGGAGCGGCGCGAGCAAGAGAGGCGGGCCCAGAAGGCCCGGGAGGAGCAGGAGCGGCGTGAGCAGGAGGCGCGGGAGCAGGAGAGGAGGCGGCAACAGGAGCAGGAGCGGCGGCTGGAGAGGCAACGCGAGCTGGAATGGCAGAAGGAGGAAGAGCGCTTAAGGGAGCTGGAACGCAAGGAGGTCAGTCTTTCTAGTATGGAATGCTAGCATTGTACTTGGGGTTAGGCAGTCGCTCTTTGGTCATTGGTCCAGTCCCAGCCAATCACATTTGGGTTTAGCAAATTAATGTTGTTGGCGATTCACCAGCACTGTTGCCTCATACCTTTCAGAGCTGGGGGTTGGAATCCCACCTCCACTCTTTGAGAGTTTCCATGTTCTCCCAGTGTTGTGTGGCCTTCCTCCAAAAACATGCCCTTAGGTGGTCTGGTGCCTTTAAATTCTCTGCAGTGCGAGGTTCTAGTGTAAGTGCATGTTTTGTGCCCTGCGATGGGCTGACATCCCGTCCAGGGTGTACCCCCCCAGCCTGGTGCCCTGTGCTGTCCTGGATAGACTCCAGGCCCCCCTGTGATAATTGGCTGGAAGTTAATAAAACTTCATTATTGTAACCCTGTGTTGGGCAAATACAGCATTATAACTAATTAAACTAGTTTACTGGTGAAACTCCGTTTATGTACATCTCTGAATGGCTGGGAAGGTTTGACAGCATGTATTTGGTTATTGGTTTAGCTTGTGTGTGAACGTGTGCGACCTGTGATTAGCGCGTGTGTGTGTGTGTGTGTGTGTGTGTGTGTGTGTGTTTGGTCGTGATCATGTGTGTGTCCCTGCAGGCTGCTAAGCAGGAGCTGGAGCGTCAGAGGAAGATGGAGTGGGAGCGGAGGAGGCGACAGGAGCTGCTGAATCAGAGGAACCAAGAACAAGAGGACATCATCAAGCTTAAGGCCAAGAAGAGGAGCTTGGAGGCTGTGGTGAGGACCAGGCCGTCCTGCACCTGTTTGCCCCGACCGACTGCATTCCCCTTCAGGAACGAGGAACAGCCAGCTGTTGAAATCGCACTATCAGAGACGCACGTTTTCCTTTCAGATGTCAATGGTACACATGCTTGTGTCCACAGCGACAATATTCCCGCCCTCAGGACTCATAAGACCACTGTTTAATTTCAGAGAGACAAGCACAAGCAGATCTCTGACCGACTCAGGGACGTCCAGAGCAAGAGGAGCATCCAGAAGGGAGAGCTGGAACTGATCAGTCAGAAGCAGGACAGCTGCCTGCTGGAGGTCAACGCCCTGCAGCGGCAGCTTGAGGTCTGCGGCCTTCCTCCGCTGCCGTCCAAGATCCCAGCAGCTATGGGACGAGCACCAGCTGCAACACTGATAAATAGATTCAACACGGTTCTTTTTCCATGTGATCTGGCGTTATGTCTGCTGTGCCACTCCTGTCTGATTAGCAGTCTTCAGATTTTGGCAACCAAGGGAGAGACTGTTCTTCACACCTTTCCTGGAGAATGTGCAGTTTTTTTGGGGGGGAATTTACTATAAAAGCAATAGATAGATAGGGTGAAGTTTCCAGGGAGGGTTTATTTCAGGATTCTCCAGCTTTCTGAGGGAGTTTGGCCTGTTTTTGTGCAGGAGGGGCAGAGGAAACATTCTCAGCTGATTGTGGAGCAGCAGAGATGCAAGGAGATCCTATGCAACATGGGGCTGAACAGTAGGTCTGGTGAGTCTGATCTCCCTGCTTCTCCCTGCGTTACCTGGCGCCCCCCCCCCCCCCCTGCAGTCATTCTTGAAGTACTTAAATGTCATGGTGGCACATGGGTGGTACATGCTTCTTGTGCTTCTAAAATGTAGGTGTACACTACCAGACAAAAGTTTGGATGCACCCACTTGTAATACATCTTTATATTTTAGCTACATTATTCACCTTAGAGTAAAAGGCTTGGAGGCAGTCGACAGTTTTGCTTCGATGACAGCAATGCAGAATCTTGGCGTTCTTTCAGCCAGCTTTCAGATGTAACCCCCCCTGGAAGGCTTTTCCAGCAGTACAGGAGTTTCCAGAAGTTCTGGGCACAAGTCGGCTACCAACTCATCTCGGCTCTGTAGGGTTTGGGTGGAGTGGGGGATTGTGGGGGCCAGGTTATCTGTCACAGCCCTCCCTCTCACATGTCAACAAGAAAATACTTACCATATAACCTCGAGGTGCACTTAGGGTTGTTAATGTAAGGGCCCCCTGCTGATACAGCGCGTTGCTGCACCCTCCACACGAACCACCTCAGTGATGAGAACCTGAGTGTAGTCGTGCAGCGGGTGACACCTCAGCATCACACTAGTCCGAATGGAATGGAACAGTGTACATTTTTTTCCGGTGGCTGGAGTGCCAACCCTGCCACCAACCCCCTTGCAGTTTTCCCTGCAAGTTGGAGGACTTCCTTGCAGGGCTTAGATGTAGATTGTCAGTCCCAGGATGAAGCAATTGCAGGTGAAGGGTCTTGCTTAGAGGTAGTGTTTCTGTATACAGGTCCGACACTTTCCTCCGTAAAGAGGGGCGTGACTGAGAAGGACATCGTCTGTCGGAAACTCAAGGAGCAGCTGGATGTGCTGGAGAAGGATACCGTGGCAAAACTGTCGGAGATGGACCAGTACAACGTGGACATCAAGGTGAGGAGGCATTACTGGTGGTAGAAAGGCATCAATGTTGTGGCTTGCCTCTAGTTAGCCCAGTGTGCTGTACAGGGGCCAGTAGCATTTGTAAATAGAATAAAGTGGAGAAGTGAAGCCTCAAAATTGGCAGGAGGTGGGACTTATCGATTGCCCAGTTTACTAAACTAACTAGTGATGGACAAAAATGATGCCCCATGAGCCATTTGCTGTATTTGCTGATTTGATTGCATTCAATTCATAATTGGGCTGAAAGCGCTGCCCCAAAGCGCTGCCCCACAGCGCTGCCCCACAGCGCTGCCCCACAGCGCTGCCCCACAGCGCTGCCCCACAGCGCTGCCCCAAAGCATGCCAAGAGCACCATCTAGTGGGCTCAAAAAATACAACAAATGGTTCTTGAGGCAAAAACTCAAGAACATTAAATGTTTTGATTTAATAAATATTTAAAATTAATAAATATTTCAAAAATACTTCAATATTTAAAATGGTTCATGATTTTCAGGAGCGGTACAGTGGTTAGCATTTCTTTGGGTCCCAGGTTCGAGTCTCCGCATGGGTCACATGTGTGCGGAGTTTGCATGTTCTCCCCATGTCGTCGTGAGGTTTCCTCTGGGTACTTTGGTTTCCCCCCACATTCCAAAGACATGCTGAGGCTAATTGGACTTGCTAAATTGCCCGTAGGAGAGCATGTGCGAGTGAATGGTGTGTGAGTGTGCCCTGCGATGGGCTGGCCCCCCATCCTGGGTTGATTGATGGATGATTTTCAGGTCACACTGCCCCCTCAGAGCCCACCAATCAGTGACTGTCTCATAGTGTGATGTAATACACAATGTCCGCACCACCCACTTTTCAGTGAGCAGTAAAAACACACCAGCTTGTCTCAGCGGACAGCGGCTCTTATCAGATAAGGGGAAAAGGACGAGATATCAAAAGTAAAAATAAATATATCACATTTGGTTAACATCAAATGAAAACAGCCCTGCAATAATATATTGGATTCTAGGATATCACCTATTAAAAGGGTGAATCTATTCTAGCAGACCATAAAAATCCAATTATGAACAGTGAAAATGGGCATAATAGGTCCCTATAAACGACAGGTTTCTGTCCATGGTGCTGAAAACCAGGATTGGCAGAATTCACATTACAGCGATTCCCCACTATATCGCGGATTTTCCTCCGACGCCTCACAATTCTCTGCGTATCCCGTACATTGTTTGTGGTCCGATTGTTTTCGTTTTGTTCTAAGCCCTACGATGGAAGACGTTGACCATTCAGGAGAAGGTAAAACTTCTGGATGTGCTTCGGGAAGGAAAGCGTTATGCGGACGGCGTTCGCCATTATGGTTTGAATGAATCAACAGTACGCTACATGAAGAAGGATGAAAAGAATGTGTAAGAGCCATATATGTTTTTATTTTTATATATTCCATTACATATATAGAGAGAAAGTTGTGTGTGTGTATACATATTAAAAATTATTATTTTATTATTATTATTATTATTATTATTATGTTACTCATATCCTTAGCCCGACATTTAACATAGCCCGATATATGTGTTTTAATGAGTTTACATATGTTTAAAGCATGTGGGAGGGGTATTTTAAGGCTTAAACTTAAAAAAAAAATTATATGATCCTTCTGTATCGTGGATTTTCACCTATCGCTGATGGGTCTGGAACGCATCTACTGCGATAGGCGGAGGATCAAATTTACCTTCATGTGGAGTCTTGGCTTTTCACAATGTTTCATTCCTGCTTATAGCTAAGGTTTTTTTTTAGCCGTCGTCACTCTAAGGTTGCCCATTAATGGTTTGGAATTGGGAATGTAAAGCTGTTTTGTTAGCATGTCTGCCTTACAATTCCTTTACTGTAAGTCAAGGCCTGCTGGAACTCAATACTGCTTCATGGCGCTTGTATTTACTCTTTATTTTTTATTACATTATGTTTGAGACTAACCCCTTTATCTACCTCTCCATTCCTCCTGTTGAGCTCCATACAGAACTAGTGGAGAAAAGGGGTGCTTGGAGGGGAGACGATATCTCTGGATGCCCACTTAAGAAATATCTGCGTTACCTTCCAATACACCTTCCAAACTTAAGTGGATTGAACATGGGTGCTGTTGAATTAATAAAAAAAATGCACTGTATTAAAATTATTTTGTTTATATAACATAAAATTGAACTATAAACATGAAATTTAAATCTGTTGAGTTTATATATTGACAAAATAATAATTCAGAATTTTTAACCCTCATTGAACAAAATTAAACCTAATATGGACAAATGGAAAGCATTGAAATTATCCTTATGGGGGGAAGGTTAATGTTACTAAAATGGTTGTGGTGCCTCAAGTTAATTATCTCTCTATGATGCTTCCATTTAATATTCCGGAAAGGATATTTGAACAGTACGAGAGTATAGTAAAAGATTTTTGTTGGGAAAGAATAAACCTAGGATTAAAATTACTTCGCCCAGAGACAAGGGAGGTCTAGGATTGCCAGATGTTAGATTATATAGCATGTCATTTGAAATAGCCAAACTCTACTATCACTGGAAGAATGTGAATTCTGATGTGGACTGGATAGCTATCGAGAGCAATTTGGCTTCACTATTTCAACCTCTGCACATTCTGTCACAATGGGGGGACAATATAAGAAACACAAACCCGATAATATCTTTTTCGAGAAATATATGGATCAAAATACATAAGAAGCTTAAAGTATCACATGACATGCAGCCATATTCCTCAATTTGGCACAATCCTCAAATACAAATAGTAAAAAGTATGGAAACAATGGCAACCCAAAGGGGTGAAAACTCTCTGGGATTTATTCGTAAATGGGATGTTTATGTCATAATCAGACTTAAAGAGTAAGTATGATGTAGGAGGAGGAGGGAGTTTTTGGAAGTTTTTGCAACTGAGGCATTGAGTCACGAGTGTTAAAATGCAGAAGATGAATGGTCAAGAATACTTTCTAGAGTGGGGAAATATTTTAGGGAAGTAAAAGGTAAATTTATTCAGTATAAAATTATACACAGATAGTACTGGACACTAGTTAGACTAAATAGAACTGGACTAATTAATACTGATCAGTGTTGGAATTTTAGAAGGCAGATGGGGGTTTATTTACACATGCTGTGGCAGTGCTCTCAGGTATATCCATTTTGGGGTAGAGTTCTTGGTCTCCTGGACAAATGGCTAGGCTTTACTTTACCCCGCAAACCCGACTCTCTCTGCTAGGAGATAGAGTGGAATTGCCAAAGGTGAATAATAAACAGTTTAAGGCTGTGATGGTGGGACTCAACTGCCATGAGGGTAATATTAAGGCATTTGAAATCCTCAACAATCCCCAATATAAAGGAATGGACCGATGAGATGATTAAGGCAGTCTTTCTCATGATGGTGGGTAAATCTGGGGTGGCTCTTGTGGTTCTCATATGAGGTCTTTGGTGCACATTAAGTGAGGCAGATACAGGCCACCCATTGTGTACCTCTGTGCCATTTAAATGGGCTTGCAATCTGAAGAGGTGTGAGGTCACAGTGATTTAACACTGGTCCACTTTTTCTTATGGCCTTGAGCCAGGTCATGACAATATCTTGTGTAGCACTAATGACGCATCTGCTCATGTTATCTCATAACTTGAAGCTGTTTGTGCAGCACAACCCACACGGCACCAACAAGACATTGAGAACAATCCCAGCAGCCCTCGGCTCTCTTACCCAATGCTAGGGGTAAGGGGACCAAACTTCTTTAAATTTCGCTTTCACAGTGGCTTTTGAAAAAATTAAGCAAATCACGCAATGCTATTGAAATTATTAAAACATAGAGATTAACAGTCAAATATGTTTTGTGATTTTAAATGATGAAGTAATATATTGGATATAACATGAATGTATTTCTTATTTCTTTTTTTTTGGGTTTTCTGTGGTGAGAAATGAAAGCTACAGGCATGTAAATATTGCTTCCTGTAGTAACTTGTAAAATGTTCCTCATTGTTAACAATCACATTACATGTGAAGGTGTCAGTCAGTGGAAACACATAGTGAGGCACGCTGGCCAGCCATTGTATTCGTTCAGGACCAGCCCATCAAGTAAAGGTTTCAGCACCACGGACAGTGACCTGTGTTAAACTGACCTCAGGTTCCTACATTGGCTCTATGGAATTTTCTGTAAATAATTAAATGCCACTGGCCCCCTACATGCGGAAATGTTTCCCCCTCCCCCAGACTTCTTCAGAGAGCTTTGGAGGACATTGTCTGCACGCTACCAGAGGCAACTAAGAATGTGCTTGAGTTGGGAGGAGGCAGTAGTCCCCATTTTTCCCTCCTGCTGTAGAGGGTCATCGGGAGGAGGTGGGTTTGCTGCTCTCTTTCGTGTCTCTTCAGCAGGTGGCTCTTAGAGATTTGTCTAAGAAAGGTCTGTACCAGGCTTGTGTTAAAGTGCTGCATTTTCGGGCACTGAGTGGACTGGCGGATTCTAGGTGGTCAGGTTTGTTGAGGCCTGGATCTTCCCCGCGGGGATGTTGGAGGTCCCTGTACAAGCCCCCCATTGAGAAGCACACGGTGGATCTTCAGTGGCAGATTGTGCACGGGGCAGTGGCCACAAACAGCTGATGCACATTGATTCCACAGGGTGGGAATTGGTTTTCTTAGCTAATCTGTTTCTTTAAAACAAAGAAATGGATTGTTTACTTGTGTCTTTTATTCTACATCATAGATAATGCGAACCTTCATATAAGTAAGAGGTAATATTTTGCTCAGTATCAGTTCAAGTTCAAATACTTCAGGTTTTTTATTTGGCAAAACAAATAAAATTGTTCAGATACTTCAGGTTTTTTATTTGACAAAACACATAAAATTGTCATGCAAAGTCATTGATTTATTTTTAAAACTATTGCACTGTGATACATTTAACATCATATTTTCAGTTCTGCCAAATCTCATATTGACATCTTAGTGGTTTTCCAACGGCTTGTGGTGTCACATGGTGGTCGAAAATGATATTACAGGCTTTTGTTGAAATTACCTTAAAATTCATCTGGAATGTATTGATTTATGCCATAATTAACACAGATGGGGCCATTTTGACCCCATTTTGATGTTTTTGAAGAGGTAGACGGTCCAGTTGGCTGTATTAGTCAGTCTGCTAAGAAACATGGCGCCAACAAGCCCATGGCCCCTTTTCATGTAAAACTTCGTACAGGAGGCTGTTTGTGCAGATTAGTGCCTTTGTTAGCCTCGGCTCCTGTAAATCATATAAGCACACCCACCACACCCCCAGGAGCATTCCGCGTGCCCCCACCGGCCAACCTGCTTGTCCCCCCCAACCCACAGACCGTCTGTAGTTCTGAAATTTATCCACATGGCTGCTGACCAAGTCTAAGGTAAAATTTCATAAATGAAATTTTCAGTAAAATACATTTTTTTCCTCTAATCTGGGAGACAGTGCAGAATTATTGGAGTCGGTCCTAACTCTGTCAGGCACCTAGGACTCGTATCTCCCTCTGAGAATCTCTTCTAATGCGCTCAGCAGCAGAAATTCTCCATCCTAGATGAGCCTGCAAAGTTCTGTAGAAGTTAAATACAAATAAAGGATGAGACAATTTACTTAAAGCATGATACAGTTCATATTGCTCTTCAGGCTTCGTGATAAAATATTAAAATTATGGAGTACAAAGTTGTACAACCCAAATAATACGGATTATTTTCCATCTTAACCCATATTCTAAGCATATTGATTTCTCTTGTAAATTTTACTTTTACAGCAGTATGATTTAAGACACTAACAGCAATTCATTTTTCAACCAGTAATTGTTAATGTGATAGCCTCTGGATCTCCAGCAGAAGGGCTCCTTTCCTCAGCCGGATGTCCTCAAGTTCAGAGTGCTTCTCTGGACTCAGGTCCATGGAGACTGCAGCAGACAGGAAAAGGAGATCGTCAGCGGGTGTGGAGCTCAGCAGGTTGGCCATCTCTGCCAGTTTGGTTGTTGGTTCAACTCCCATGGCAGAGTAATCGTAACATTGTTAAGCCCTTGAGCAAGTCCCTTAGACCCAAGTGCTCTGACCCCAAACTCTCCTCACTTCGGACAAAAGCATATGCTGAATATATGTAATCCCAAAGGGCAGTTACAGAAGACCCCAGGACCGGAGTAACATGGGAAGCAATTACTGATGCCTGGAAGCTTTGGGGCATGCAAATAAACTGCATCCAAAGGCAAATGGCCAATAAAGAATGCTCTGAATGCCAGGCATTCGTCCAGCAGTGAGATCGTAGAGATAATGAATAAAGATAGAAAGTGTGAATAAAGATAAAACATTTTGATTGTATTTGCGAAGCGATGCTGGATGCGCTGAGCTCGCCGGGAAGGTCATGTGGTCCGCATTCCCTCCCCATGCACACGTGATCAGCTCAATCACACCGAAATTGTCGGTTTGCTGCCCTTCAGGGAAACAATCTAAAGGGTGTTACGGGAAAAGTAATCGATGCAAGAGCCAATGATGTTCTCCTGGTGCCTACCCGTGTTTATGTTATCGTTACTGACACAAACAATGATGAACGATAATAAGCATTTATAAGCCATGATGACCGCACCATTAACGTGGAGTTGCACTAACGTCTGTTTTTATAGCTAACCAACAAGTCAACGTCTCACCCTGGTAATGCAACAGCGCCGTTTAAACAATACGTTTACACCGATCAGTGGCCTGTACTACGAATCAGGGTTACTGGCTTATCGGGGTAACTTGACGGATTTAAGGTACCACAGTTTAAATGAATTTCATATTTGTTCATCGGGATGCCTGAATCGGTGCTAATCAGTACTACGATGCCAGTTATGCAATGTAGTTTTGATAAAAACTTTTCTGTCATTTAACATAAGAGGAAAAAAATAATTATACTGTAGTCAAATTGGCTAATATAAAATGGTTTAAAACTGTGACAAATTTTGCCTTTTTTTTACAGTGTATACTTCCAGTCACAAGGTAGCAGATACGGATTTCTGAAATAGCAAAGATAAAGGTCAATGATTAATATCCCTCATCTCTTTTAAAACGATAGGTAAGATGCTGTTTTGATATCCTGTCTAGGGTTGGAGTGTAACAGTATTCACGGGAAAGGGGAATGGGATAAAGAGACAAACAGGGTGAGGGCAAGAAGGGAACACCAGTGGACAAAGGGATATTTTTTGTATTTTCATTTTTTTTCCATGTATAATACTGACACTGAACAAATAACCCAGTGCAAAAGACTTTGGGACTGACCACAGCCAAAATAACAAACAAAATCCCCAACTATCAAGTGCGACCCACAGCTAATCTCACCTAAGTGCAAAAGAAAAGGAAACCAAAAGACAAACACTCCACCTCACTCCCTAACCAAATAAACAGAGTCCAACACACACTTGCAAAACAAAATAGCAGTCACTCCCTATGCAGCAATACAATCACACATACATAACTTACACACAAGTCAAAGCAACAAGGGGGCTAGTGAAGACGTAAACCAAAGAAAACCAAGCGGGGAGACAGCAAGCCAAACTGAGGTCGCGGGGGGGACCGGAGCCTGTCCTTGGAACAACAGGCGTAGGCAGGAACCAACCCTGGGCAGGAGTCAACACTCTGCAGGGCGCAAACACTCACAACTCAGATTTGCCAATTAACCTACCCTGCGCACTTTTGGACTGTGGGAGGAAACCGGAGCCCCTGCTGGAAGTCTTTCCCCATTCACCAGATTATATTGCCAGAAGACTGAAAATTAGATATCAAATACTAGAGTGACATAAAAACAAAAAACAAGTTTGCTTGTAATGAGACGCAAAACAGAAGATTATCTCTTTTTATATTTTGAGAAAACATTTTAACATTTATCCAATTGCAACAATTTTCTAGGAGAAGGGGTGTGTTTTTTGACACAAGTGCCAATATTTTTGGCCATGACTGTAATAGTTATTTGTGATTTGTAATAATTATTTAATTTTATCGATCCATCTACTTACCTACACTAAAAAATGTACTGTTGGATGTAATTAATTTTAAGACTAGTGGTTACATGAAATTACTTTCTAAGAACATTTTATTTTGTAATTCAAATTTTTCTTATTTTTCAAACCAAAAAGTTACAGCACTCTTCAGCCATTCACATTTATCCAAGCGTCGACCCGGGACTCGGTGGGCTGCTGTCTGCCAAAGTGTGCTGTCAAGAACAAAGCAAATTGTTGTTAGGAAGACTATGTAGATAGGATTGCTTATCAGTAAAGTGCTTTAAAAATTAGTGCTAAATTAATGCTGGACACGCATCCTCATCTGGGCCTTCAGCCAGCACTCAGAGCTGTCGCTGAAACTGGCCCGACCTGTGTCCCTACAGTCTTGTCTGGGATGTCGCCATCCAGGGTCACGGGGTGGATTCGAAGGAGCTGATGGAATGCTGCCTGGAGATCCATCTGCTGGTTGGACGCCAGGGCAGCATCCCGTGCGGCGCCATGGGCAGAACAGCTGGATCCTTCCTCTGCGGAGTCAGCGCTGGGATAAAAAAAAACACACAAAGTTTTACGGTTATTGTTCAGTGGTGAGGGCTTTGGTTTTGTGTCTTGATGTTGGTAAGTGAATGTTGACAAACGGAAAACATGCCTACCTTGAGTCACCTGCCAGCTTCTTCAGCAGCTTATTGGCCAGCACCACATTCCATGACTTTTATCCGGTAGTGCTTGTCAGCCGTTGCAGTGGAATGCGTGAGGTAATCGGCCACCAAGGACGACTTCTGGTCACTCAAGTCCTTGGTGGCCGTCTCAAAGATGCGCCGGGCCGTTTGGCTGGTGACTGGATCCAGCTTGTATCTAAAATACAAAACGAATAAGATTTATTAATACGTCTCGCACAACACATGACAACATGTATCACTAAATGCTGCTTAATAGTACCTAACCGGGGTTGCTCCCCCCAGAGAGAGTTGCTAGTCCATATCATTTCTCACTTAAAACATGACAGGGCTTTTGGCGTTGGAAAATAACGCATTTACTTAAAATAACACATTGACAAACACAACAAATGTTTTTATCCCTTAAATTATTAAAATAACTAAGGTATTAGTCTAACAAAGTTTTTAAAATGTTTTTGAAGTACGTAGCTAAATACCGCTCACTAGTTCCTGCATCTATTAAATTAATAATGCGCTGGGTGTGTTTTATTGAAAATAAAACTAACAAAATACAACTAAATTATTTTATTAATTAAATCTTATTGGCTTAAAACTTTATACTAATTTGTCATACCCCCGTTTAAGTTACGGCACTTTACCCTGCTGATTAAGCAATTGAAGTTAGATCCTTCATCCAGCCCCACAGGCCCGCAGCGGGGCGCCCGGGGCTATGCTAGAGTCCCAGAGCTGTGGTGTTAGACATCGACTTTTATTTCCATTAGACATATATTATTTTATACTATTTACGAATAAAACTGATTAACAAATAGACGTAATGTGCATTCTGCCGGGGCGTGTCTGCTTGTCACACTCAGGACCAGCGGTTAAACGAGAAGTTACACGCACTCTGCAACAATTTGTCAATTTGTCAATTGACGCTTCCTTCTCATAGGCGTATCACTCACGGCTCCATAAGCTCTCGCGCTTACGACCCGTTTCCCACTGCCGCGGACATTAGCTGATCGACATGTCTAGACATGCAATACGCATAAATCCCCCCTAAAAACAGGATTGCTGTGTTTTTACGGTTATAAAATAGGACATTTTGTTAAAAATAAACCGTTAACAATACACAACTACTGCTTTTACCATTCAAAACTGCCCGACTCTCCTTTCTAGCTAGAAAAGCTCGACGCGTCCGATGACCCCTTAAAACGTATTTAAAATGTCGCATTGATAAATTCATATAATGTATTTTATTCTTTTAACGACTACTGATTCCAATTTGGTGCCATATACTTTTATCTTGTAGGCCGTAGGATTATAGGCTGTGGTACGTCTGGGCTATTATGCTTAAATTCTTTATTAATTAATGTTGGCTATGTGCTTTATAACACAAGTATACACACTTTAAAGTTCCGAAAACGACTTGCCTCACCTGTTTTCAATAAAAGACAGATAGCGGTGTGTGGATATCGTGGCTGCACGCACAAGCGCGACATGGAGTTATTTTAACAAGGATCTCCAGCGTTATTCCCTGATTCTTGTTTGATTTGATTTGATTTGATTCAAACCCTTTATTGCTGTTGCAATATACCACAAGTACCAGCGAAAAACAGGCCATCGCCCGACCTTACATATACAACATCACAGTAGGGGGTAGACCGGCCGGGAGACAGGGGAGGAGAGAAGAGAAGAAAAGAAACAGAGTAACATGAGGAGAGAGGAGGAGAATAAAAAAGCAGCCCCCAGACTGTACTCCAGTGGGGAGGACATTGTGGGAACCGAAAAAAACACCTCAGCAACATAAGCACAACAAACAACAACATAAAAATGACACGACTTGCAACGGGTGAGGGAAAAGGGGTGGTGGAGGTAGTCCAGCAGAGACAGACAGCCATCCGGTCCTGCAGCCATGTAGGCGCTGGTCAACAGACCCGCCTGTTCACGCTGGGGGTATGAAGCGGCGAAGGCGTTGGATGGGGGGGAGGGAGCGGTAAGTCCTTGGGATCGGGGGAGAGGAATGCAAGAGAGTCTCACTGCCTTGTCCTTCAGGGGGAGTTGTTAGTTCAGCAGCGGCCTTGGCCGAGGCCAGTGCTGATTGGGGGGAGCCAAAACCTGATAGAATAGGGTTGTTTGGGTTTTTGTACGAGAAGCTGTAATTTCCAGCTCCACTAATGTCCACGCGTTGTTGTGGAGATGCTTAAGATGTTTTATTTTAAATAACACATTAGCCGAAAAGAGTTTCATTGCTTAAAAACGATGAGGTTAAAGAGGCTTATTTTAAATAAAAGATCAGCATGTGTTGTCATACATCTTTTCAAGTTCTGGTTATACCTTTTGATTAACCATACGTAGATAAATTTAGCTAATTGTAGCTAAGCAATCCGGGGGGGGGGGGGGGGGGGGTTAGAGATCGACTTTTATTTAAATTAGAAATAGATTATTTTACACTATTTACAAATAAGCATATAAAATATAGAATTGGTGTGCATTCTGCCAGAATGGCGGCATGCTTCTCACAATCCAGGCCAACGGTTCGCCTCACGACAACAATTTCCCCTGGTAGCCATTTGACAGCAGCTTCACGCAACGAGCTGGCTCAATAAAGGAAATGCTG
The DNA here is from genome assembly GCF_023856365.1 of Brienomyrus brachyistius. Lineage (NCBI taxonomy): Eukaryota > Metazoa > Chordata > Actinopteri > Osteoglossiformes > Mormyridae > Brienomyrus > Brienomyrus brachyistius. The sequence goes on from NW_026042347.1 coordinate 1,049,826, forward strand.
TGTGGATCTACGCGCGTGCGCCACACGAGAGTGAGAGCATGCATTCGTTTAAACAAGAATTAACCGCGTTATTTCCTGATTATTGCTATCGAAAATGCTCAGAGCGCTTTACTTTATTATTCACATTGACAGAAATGTGCTTCATTACTTAAAAACATTACGGTTATAGGGGTTTTATTTGCTAAAACAGGCGCTCCGCCGGCGTAGCCATTTTTAAAGGGGCGTCGGCGTGGGTGCGCATGCGCCAAACGCCGGACTAGCGATCGTCCATTCCGACCCGCGTTGTTCAAACAGGGCAGTCGCATGTGTCGGAGCTCCAGGATCGTTTCGTCCTATTTCTTCTAAAAGTTTGCCGCTTACATGCTTTCTCAAACCTGGTAAATATAACTAAAGTCTTTCGTGTTGGTTAAATGTAATGAGTGATCGCTTCTTTTAAAACGACGGGCTTGTTTGTTGTTTTCGCTTGTTTAAATTTGCTGTTCTGCTGCTTCTTTCGGGCATGTTTGTTTAAATTCACACTGCTTTTCTTTTAAAATAACACTAAGGGTTTTCTTCTTTAACACACTTGGTGCTTTCTTCTTTTTGCCAGGAGAACCAGCAACATGTCACAGTGACACTGAGGAGTCACTATAAACCCAAAACCCTGGATAGAGGGACTGAGTGAATGAGGAGGTGAATCTGTGCAGGGGGGTCAGTCCATCAGAGAAGACTCTGTAGAAGGACAGAGCACCAGCCCCCCAGTCCAGATACACTCCTACTCTGCGGGAGCCTGAGGGCCGTATGGGTATGAGAGTCTCTTTATTATTGTGCCAGACAGAGTAACTGTCAGTATAACAGCACAGAATCCATGACTTGTCATTGTATCCAAGGAGACAGTCCCTCCCTCCTTTCCTCCTGATCCCTTTATAAGTCACTCCTATCCAGGCTTCATATCCATCCCACTCAGCCTCCCAGTAACAGCGGCCAGTCAGACTCTCTCTGCACAGAACTTGGGGGCGGCTGTCAAATCTCTCTGGATGATCAGGATATGGCTGCCGCTCTGCCCCCTCTGTCACCTTCCTGTTCCCCCCTGACAGAGACAGGCGTCTGTTTGCTGTGTTGGGGTCCAGTCTGTAGGCAGGAGGAAGAATTATTAATCCCATCAGGCCGCCTGTTTCTGTACGATATAAAAACAGCACAGCTTCCCCTAACGAAGCGGGAACTGAAGCTTATGAAACAGCTCAGGAAATGTCGGAGGGAAGCGAGCTAAACTAACAGCTTAATTAGTGAAATTACGGGGAAGTAAAATTACAAAGCAGCGATATTCATCAGACATATTCATCACAAGCATATTTACCACAAAACGGCACCAGAGATCAATACTAAAGTCAGTGTCTTTCCTTCTAACTGCTAATTCCGGCGCGTGCGGCATGAAAATGGCCATCAATAACAGAATATTTAAGTAATATTATTACATATTTAAAGTGACATTTAATAAAAGTTTGGACCTGGATTCTGATACAAAAGCTGTTTCCGGCGCCGGAGTTGCGCTCCATGAGGATTCAGTATTTACAGCGATTGCTAAAGATGGTCTTTAGTCACAGCAAAGCCGGTCTGAATGCATTTCAAATGCATCGGCTTATTTCCATGAAGCATATGTCATACTGATCCGGGAGAAACGCTGCAGTGTGGAGCGGGGCGGAATAGGTGCCGCGCAAAGCCGGCAAACTAATGATAATACCGTCTACAAACCATCAAAAAAAGCGGATTAAACTACACAGTGAGACGTGCATCATGAAAAACAGAAAGGTTCTCATTACCTCATTAAACAGAAAAATATTGCTCAGAAAAACGGGATTATTATTTTATTAATTCGAAAAAACAGACTTGATTTTTTTCCCAGATGAATGCAATACGCTTCCATAGCGAACCGCTTACCACGCGCGTGACTCTAGATACGGCGCCGCTACCGCGAGGCGTGAGCCCCGCATCTCGCGCACGTGGCCGCTCTAATCTGTTAACATGGGCGCCGAAATGAAATTTGATATTTTCCGCCGCACATGATGCACATCCAGTGTGTCCTGGGCGCTAATTTCTTTTAGCACCGTGGATCAGGAGAACTTTTTAATATTCATGAGTGAAGCCCTACACGATTGGCTGGCTGATTAATATTTATGAGAGGGGCACTACCTCATTGGCCAGTTAACATCGACTTGTGCTGCCTGTTTCTTCTACCTAAGCAGGGGTGTCCAAATCCAGTCCTGGGGGGCCGGTGCCCTGTGTAGCTCAGCTCTTTCCCTGTTCCACCATAAATAATTCAGCACAAGGAGATGAATCAGGTGTGTTAAATGAGGGGAAACCCAAAAATGTGCAGGACTCTGGCCCTCCAGGACTGGATTTGGGCTCCCCTGGTTTAAGGCATTCAGTGACCAATCAGTAATATTCTCTCATGAATATTAATGAGTGTTACAGAACCACCCTGTAAAAATGCAAATTCACATTTCGCACATTTGCACGGAAAAGATGGCGGCAGGTGCAGTATTTATCAGAACAGTTTTGGTCACGTTGGAAAAAGGAGTATCTGTCTAACATCGCAACAAGACAGAAATGGCACTCTCCAAGGAGAAACTTGAAGGTTGGAGATGTTGTGATGGAGAAAATGGATGACTTGCCACGCAATGAATGGAGATTAGCACGTGTAATGGACACAACAACTGACAAAGATGGACTTGTAAGAAAGGTAAAGCTTCGTTTTGGAGAAAGGAAGATGGACAAAGGACAATGTTACAGTAAACCTTCTGTAGTGGAACGCCCAGTGCAGAAACTGGTTTTGCTATTGGAGACTGTTTAATTACATTCTGAAGTTTAAGGTTTATTCTGTCATGTAAACTGTGTTTTCATACAATGTAATGTTTACAGGTCAACGGTTACAGGTCATTTCTTCATTAGGAAATCATTATCACTCCGTTTGGTTCCCATTTGAGCTCTAATGATTTGGTGGGAGTTTAAATGACCGTATTAATATTTCGTTTATTCCATTTATTAGTTACAAATGTTATTCCTTGTTTAACTGTATAAGACGAGTGATGCCTTTTATTGTGAAAGAACGGCTTTTATTTTGAAGGAACATAGAACAACAAGCTGCCGTAAACCAGTGTTGCAAACCGCACAGTAGCGGGAAAACTTCATGGAAGTCGAAGCAAGGTGTGTTCCGTGAAAAAGGAATAGTTATATTACGATTCTTTTTTGGTTAATTTCTTAAATACCAGTGATGGTTTTAGCTCCTGGTTGATGAGGAACAAGGTGGGTTTTGAAGGTTGATTTGTAAATGTATATATGTTTAATATTTCTGTTGTAAGGTGTTTTGCCGAGTAAAATGGACTACGTTTTTGCTCACTACAAGGTGCTAAAGAGCACGGATAAATTAAGCGTGTTAAAGGGTTATAATTTACAAGCTGCTTTGTTTTATTTGTCATGTAAGGTCACGGACAATTTGATAATGATTTACTTTAGTTTATTTCGTGATTCAAAGGTGTTTAAAAGCAAGTGTGACGGTGCGTCACGACGTAACGTGGCTGCGTATAGCAGGGCAGTGGAGTTGGCGGGAGAGAGAGGGGGAAAGGAGGTTTTTTTTTGGTTCGTTCGGGTGATGTAGAGTAAGTAGGGAGAATTCCTTAATGTAGTCACACAGGACCAGATTAGTCTGAAGGCAGGTTCGAGCCACGTTGGTGCTCCGGAGAAGGGAAATTGCTGTGTGTTACCAGAACGACAGAGGAGAGCTGCTCCCGGTGCCGCGCAGTGGGAACCGGAGCTTGGAGGAATCGCGGTAGCTTCCCTGCTATACAGAGACGACTCATCAGCTCCAGTACCAAGGACGACGCAGGTGATATTTAATAAAGTTTATTTCGGCGAATGTACATCAGGGTGATCAGCAACTTGGCCAAGAAGTAGAAGACTTCTGCTAACGTGACGGACACTAAGCGGAGTTTTAAAAGATCGCTGCTGCACACCCCATTTTCTGCGCACGCTACCACCTGGCAGGGCAGGCCCGCTATGTTCTAACTGCATGCCCGGATGCCTGATTTCTCTGGCGGTCATTTTTGGAAGTAAATGTACTGAACAGACTTTCGCATGGGAGTGTTGATGTTATCGGACGGATTATTACAATGTGCCGGTGGTATAAAGTGCTAAATGAATAAGGTTCATTTCTGTTATGAGGTTGTTGTGCATGTTTAATATGAATGTGTCCTGTTGTAAGGTTACTACGAACGTGTTATATGAAGGGTAAAAAATATCCCGTCGGAGGTAAACGGGAGTTCTTGCTTGAAGCCTCCACCGTTAGACACTGAGCGCTCAGTAGGGTGACTGGGGCTGGGGTTTCATTAATAGAGGGGAGTCAGGTGGTTGGTGAAACTCAATTTGGTAATTGCAGTCCTTTGTTTTATGTGAGCTTTGGTTCTTTCCATCTAATAATTTAGTAATCTTACAGAGAATAAACTGCCTATGTGTTCAATTTACCCTATCCTGGTGTACAGTGGTTACCCTGCTTCTATTATTTAGGCTCTCTCCGGAGTAGGGGCGTCTCACCTGCTACTGCTGGGTACTTCGGTCGGGGGGTGGGGGTACGGTGTGGGTACTTAAACATCACGCTATCCCCAACAGTACTACACTCCAGGTTGGCACCGTGACGCTGATAGGGAAGTGCTGGAGCCTTAGCCGATCTGCTCACGTAGTGCATGTAGCAGACTAGGGAGGCGATTGGTGAGGGTACAGGGACCTGAGGATCTTTGTTTCTAATCTCTAGGGCATTCCTAGGCTGGTGAGATGCCGACTTCTGGTTGTGATGCTAATATGTTAACATGATTGTAGTTTTTTGTACATTTTGATGCTAGTTTTATGTCTTTTCTCATCATGTCTAATCTGAGGAACTTTGTTTCTAGTCTCTACGAGATTCCTAGGCGGAGATACGCCCACACATCTGGTTTTGATGCTAATATGCTAACATGCTAAGTTTTGAGATTACTCCATATTCTGAATCTGGGTGTTGCTATACGCCTAGATCAAACCTTTCAGCCTGATCTGAGCATGCCAAGGCATTTTACATGCTAACAGGCTAGCATGCTAACTTTTGAAATAATTAAAATGCTTGTAGCTTTTTTATACAGTGCCTATTTTGACGCTAGTTTCATCACCTGATTCTACTCAACTCTGATCTGAGGAACTTTGTTTCTAGTGTCGACGACATTAAACAGCCATAAACGCTTTTCCTTTAATGATCTGAATGTGGGTGTTGCAGTCATAACAGAGATGTGTAAGGAGTAGATTATTCAGATGCCACCTCTGCACTTGACAGGTTCCCCAGCGAACCCAGTTAGCACCTTTTAATGACAATTAAACACAGCATGTTATTTGTAATAAGCTTGTTCAGGGATTCGTCAGGCATGTTCGTAATAATAGGAAAGCAGTTCACATTAATTACAGACTTTTGCATCACTGGTAAAAGGCTCAGGGCTCCGGCTGTTGATTTAATTACTCCAGTAATTAAATGAGTCACAGCTCACAAGTGACATTGCAGGCTGTGTTCGACGGGAGCTAGATTATGAAACATTTTGTACGTTAATGGTGGTTTCTTGGTGGGAACCCCCCCTCCCCCCCCCCACAGTTTTCAGGTCGTTCAGCTTGAAGCTCATATTCCCCTCGCCATTTTTCTACCTTGCAGGTGTGCAGGTCAGGAACGTTCTGGCCTCATCCCAGCTCATTCAGACTCAGCTAGCCACTGTTTGGTGAGTGTCCACTGAATTCTTCACGGCCGCAGTGGTGCGCTTGGTTTATTTGCCCCTCTTAAATTACGTAGCTCAATCCTTTCAGCATCCACTCTATGCGGGCAGTGTGTGGCTCCACAGGTGAGGACCATATGTCTGTAACCTCAAGGTCGACAGTTCAAGTCCCCGGATTGGCAGTGATTTCTCTGCTGGTCCCCTGAACAACCTCTAATTGCTCCAATTGACCCTGCGCTGATTTCAGAAGCCATCATGATATTTCCAGGGCTGGTTGCTTTTCTTAAGTGGTCTGTTCCTGTTAGCACGCGTCAGGCAGCTGGTGCGACGGCTCGAGGCAGGAGGTCTGTACTTCTGAGTTGTGACTCATGGGATCCTACTGATAGGAAGCGTGTCGCAGGTTTTTAATGTGCTGCAATAATCACTGCTTTAAAAAAAAATAAAAAAATTTAAAGGCATTTTGTTTTTTATATGTCTGTCTCTCAAAATACTGCTAAAAAATATATTGTTAGGTGAGAATACATTTTATTATTACAGCTCACCTAACAAACTTCATAGCCTAGCCTAGCATACCTTAAACATGCTTGGAACACTTGCATTAGCCTACAGTTGGACAAAACTCAGGGTAAGTTGTCATTTTTTTGTAGGTTAGTTTGGTTTTTAAATTGGACCCCTCATGGTCTGGGTGAAGTTATGCTGGTCTTCGCCATCTGTGCACCCGGTTCGATTACTGACCTTCCCACATGTTCTCCCAAGGAACCTGGCAGATGTGGACAAGGACGGCCAGCTGACAGGGGAGGAGTTCATCCTGGCTATGCACCTGGTGGACATGGCGAAGGCCGGACAGCCGCTGCCCCTCACGCTTCCCGGGGACCTGGTGCCCCCCTCCGTCAGGTAGACAGCCGCCGCCGGTGGCCAATCGGTGAACCCGGCAGAGCAGTAAATAGAGCTCTGGAAAAAAATTGAGACCACTCTATACTGGAAAAAAAATCTGCTTGTTTAAAGCTGGTTTTGCTGGCAGAAAGGTACGCTGAGCGTCAGGTTGCTTCCAGGTTCTAAGTACGCAAGTGTACAAGAATATGGTGAAACGGGAGACACTGAGAAAGGCCAGAAAGCAGCCAGGTAAAGGGTGGAAACGACTTCCCAATGCTTGAGATGCCCGTTCACTTATCCGACAGTGCCTCATGAATCATGACCTCAAGTGACCTGTACTTGGTGGAAACGTTAAGTGCAGGTGTGAGGTGCACTGCTAGGACAGTTCATAACAGGCTCATAGAAGCAGGGCTGAAGTCCCATAAAGCAAGGAAGAAGCCCTTCATTAATGAGAAGCAGGAAAGAACCAGGCTGCAGTTTGCAAAAGAAAAAAAAACATTATTCACAGATCCATACCCATAAAGGAGAACTGAGTGAAACAAAAATTGGTGCTATGGTCTCTAACTTTTTTCCATAGTTATATGTAATGAATGGGGAAAGGCGGGGGGGTTGAATATGCTGTGTCAGGCTGGACATTGACCCATCTGGAATCACAGGCTAGGAGGCTTTGTTACAGAAAGGGAGAGTGTCCCCATACACTGAGATACTTCGACTGAGCCCAGCTAAGGGACTCCTGATGAGTGAGCACGGGAAGCTGTATGGTGGTTGTTCCTGTGTAGCCTGACTCAGAGTCTCAGGTTCTAGCACCTTCTACCTACACGGAGGCATGTTGTATTTTGCAGAACGGGGAAGCAGGGGGAATTGCTTCCTTTGAATCGCACCATCGTCCCTGAAGAAATTCAAGTTGAACCACCCCAGAAGCATTAGTAGAACGGACAGACGGATTTACACACACACACACACACACACACACACACACAAAGACAGGCACCTTCAGCTAGTGAATGTTTTTGGTGACACAAGTGTTAGTGATGTGCCGTTCTTAGTATCTTTACAAAGAATCACCTGATTCACATTGAATTGCAGGAGGTCAAAGGTCACTGCCCCTATTGCCATGGTTACCACGTGTGCGTGTGCATGGCCCTCCTTGCAGTTTCGTTCGAGGACAAGCTAAAGGAGAACTTCCAGCGGGGAAACGCTGAGCTGGAGAGGCGGCGGCAGGTCTTACAGGAGCAGGAGCGGCGCGAGCAAGAGAGGCGGGCCCAGAAGGCCCGAGAGGAGCAGGAGCGGCGTGAGCAGGAGGCGCGGGAGCAGGAGAGGAGGCGGCAACAGGAGCAGGAGCGGCGGCTGGAGAGGCAACGCGAGCTGGAATGGCAGAAGGAGGAAGAGCGCTTAAAGGAGCTGGAACGCAAGGAGGTCAGTCTTTCTAGTATGGAATGCTAGCATTGTACTTGGGGTTAGGCAGTCGCTCTTTGGTCATTGGTCCAGTCCCAGCCAATCACATTTGGGTTTAGCAAATTAATGTTGTTGGCGATTCACCAGCACTGTTGCCTCATACCTTTCAGAGCTGGGGGTTGGAATCCCACCTCCACTCTTTGAGAGTTTCCATGTTCTCCCAGTGTTGTGTGGCCTTCCTCCAAAAACATGCCCTTAGGTGGTCTGGTGCCTTTAAATTCTCTGCAGTGCGAGGTTCTAGTGTAAGTGCATGTTTTGTGCCCTGCGATGGGCTGACATCCCGTCCAGGGTGTACCCCCCCAGCCTGGTGCCCTGTGCTGTCCTGGATAGACTCCAGGCCCCCCTGTGATAATTGGCTGGAAGTTAATAAAACTTCATTATTGTAACCCTGTGTTGGGCAAATACAGCATTATAACTAATTAAACTAGTTTACTGGTGAAACTCCGTTTATGTACATCTCTGAATGGCTGGGAAGGTTTGACAGCATGTATTTGGTTATTGGTTTAGCTTGTGTGTGAACGTGTGCGACCTGTGATTAGCGCGTGTGTGTGTGTGTGTGTGTGTGTGTGTGTGTGTGTTTGGTCGTGATCATGTGTGTGTCCCTGCAGGCTGCTAAGCAGGAGCTGGAGCGTCAGAGGAAGATGGAGTGGGAGCGGAGGAGGCGACAGGAGCTGCTGAATCAGAGGAACCAAGAACAAGAGGACATCATCAAGCTTAAGGCCAAGAAGAGGAGCTTGGAGGCTGTGGTGAGGACCAGGCCGTCCTGCACCTGTTTGCCCCGACCGACTGCATTCCCCTTCAGGAACGAGGAACAGCCAGCTGTTGAAATCGCACTATCAGAGACGCACGTTTTCCTTTCAGATGTCAATGGTACACATGCTTGTGTCCACAGCGACAATATTCCCGCCCTCAGGACTCATAAGACCACTGTTTAATTTCAGAGAGACAAGCACAAGCAGATCTCTGACCGACTCAGGGACGTCCAGAGCAAGAGGAGCATCCAGAAGGGAGAGCTGGAACTGATCAGTCAGAAGCAGGACAGCTGCCTGCTGGAGGTCAACGCCCTGCAGCGGCAGCTTGAGGTCTGCGGCCTTCCTCCGCTGCCGTCCAAGATCCCAGCAGCTATGGGACGAGCACCAGCTGCAACACTGATAAATAGATTCAACACGGTTCTTTTTCCATGTGATCTGGCGTTATGTCTGCTGTGCCACTCCTGTCTGATTAGCAGTCTTCAGATTTTGGCAACCAAGGGAGAGACTGTTCTTCACACCTTTCCTGGAGAATGTGCAGTTTTTTTGGGGGGGAATTTACTATAAAAGCAATAGATAGATAGGGTGAAGTTTCCAGGGAGGGTTTATTTCAGGATTCTCCAGCTTTCTGAGGGAGTTTGGCCTGTTTTTGTGCAGGAGGGGCAGAGGAAACATTCTCAGCTGATTGTGGAGCAGCAGAGATGCAAGGAGATCCTATGCAACATGGGGCTGAACAGTAGGTCTGGTGAGTCTGATCTCCCTGCTTCTCCCTGCGTTACCTGGCGCCCCCCCCCCCTGCAGTCATTCTTGAAGTACTTAAATGTCATGGTGGCACATGGGTGGTACATGCTTCTTGTGCTTCTAAAATGTAGGTGTACACTACCAGACAAAAGTTTGGATGCACCCACTTGTAATACATCTTTATATTTTAGCTACATTATTCACCTTAGAGTAAAAGGCTTGGAGGCAGTCGACAGTTTTGCTTCGATGACAGCAATGCAGAATCTTGGCGTTCTTTCAGCCAGCTTTCAGATGTAACCCCCCCTGGAAGGCTTTTCCAGCAGTACAGGAGTTTCCAGAAGTTCTGGGCACAAGTCGGCTACCAACTCATCTCGGCTCTGTAGGGTTTGGGTGGAGTGGGGGATTGTGGGGGCCAGGTTATCTGTCACAGCCCTCCCTCTCACATGTCAACAAGAAAATACTTACCATATAACCTCGAGGTGCACTAAGGGCCCCCTGCTGATACAGCGCGTTGCTGCACCCTCCACACGAACCACCTCAGGGATGAGAACCTGAGTGTAGTCGTGCAGCGGGTGACACCTCAGCATCACACTAGTCCGAATGGAATGGAACAGTGTACATTTTTTTCCGGTGGCTGGAGTGCCAACCCTGCCACCAACCCCCTTGCAGTTTTCCCTGCAAGTTGGAGGACTTCCTTGCAGGGCTTAGATGTAGATTGTCAGTCCCAGGATGAAGCAATTGCAGGTGAAGGGTCTTGCTTAGAGGTAGTGTTTCTGTATACAGGTCCGACACTTTCCTCCGTAAAGAGGGGCGTGACTGAGAAGGACATCGTCTGTCGGAAACTCAAGGAGCAGCTGGATGTGCTGGAGAAGGATACCGTGGCAAAACTGTCGGAGATGGACCAGTACAACGTGGACATCAAGGTGAGGAGGCATTACTGGTGGTAGAAAGGCATCAATGTTGTGGCTTGCCTCTAGTTAGCCCAGTGTGCTGTACAGGGGCCAGTAGCATTTGTAAATAGAATAAAGTGGAGAAGTGAAGCCTCAAAACATCCATAATCTATGGCCCAGAATCCCGTGTGTTCTGAATTGGATCTGGTGTCTGTACCTTGTATAGCGAGTGGTGGTTGGCGGTGTGGCTTGGTGCTCTGCGCTAATGGTGGTGCGGGCCCGGTCCCTTCCCACAGGAGCTCCGGGAAAGCCAGACCAAGCAGCAGCAGGTCCTGGACAGACTGCGGCAGGTCAAGGCCGACAAGCTATGTGACCTGCAGCGGAGGCGAGAACTGGAGTTGGAGAGGAGGAAGAGAGAGGAGGAGGAGGCGGTCAGGTGAGCTAGGCCTCCTGCAAGGCCTGCATGCTCTGTTGTCGTTTTTGCATTTCTGTTGGCTGTCATGGTGCCAGGTTTGGTTTCCCTGCAATGGTGACTGACCTGTCCTAAATCGCTTTTTAATATCACTTTAACACTGTGCTTCCCAAGCTGGTCCTTGGGGATCCAGAGCTCCCTTTTACTTATTTTTTGTTTGTTTTTCTATTTTTAAGTGGGTCAACACATCACCTACATAATGTCAGAACATGTCAGATGGCTAAGAGCAATTTTAATGTCAATTACAGACCCAGTGTGACAAAGTTCAGTTAAAGCATTAAATTTGAATGGATGACGTGACCTTGATGGTTTGTTTAAAGAAAATATAGCTGCATCACGTGATTGAAGGGCCATGATGTGGTGCTGGGCCAAATTCAGCTTCAATGTGATGCATCATGTCATTCACAGGCAAGCCAAGCTGGAGAAAGAGCGGCAGTGGCGTGTGAAGTTGGAGCGGGAGGAGGAGGAGCGGCGGAGGAGGATCCAGGAGGAGCGGGAGGCCAAGCTGAAGGAGGAGGAAGAACGTGAGCGTGAACTCCGGGCCAAACTGCGCGCCGCTCAGGAGCAGGCTGAGCGGAACCGCCGGGCCGCTGGAGAGGAGGAGGCAGGAGGAAGCCCAGAAGAGGGAGGAGGAGAAGAGGATAGAGGAGGAGAGGCGGCGAGAGGAACATAAAAGGGCGGAGGAGGAGAGGAGGCAGAAGGAAGAGGAGAGGAGGCGGCAAGAGGAGGAGCGGAGAAAGGTGGAGGCAGAGAGAAGGAAGCTAGAGCTGGAGAGGAAAAGACTGGAAGAAGAGAAAAAGAGATTTGAGGAAGAGAGGAGGAGGCAGGAGGAAGAGAGAAGGAGGCAAGAGGAAGAGAACAGAAGGAAGAAGGAGGAGGAGCAGGAGCTGGAGAGGGAGGAGGAGGAGAGAAGACGTCAGCGGGCTCAGATAGCTGCTGTCAGGGATGCAGAGGAGCGGAGGAGACAGGAAGAGGAGCGGAGGAGACAGGAAGAGGAGCGGAGGAGACAGGAGGAGGAGCGGAGGAGGCTGGAAGAGGAGAAGAAGAGACAGGAAGAGGAGAGACGGCGAGAGGAGGACAGGAGGAGAAAGCAACAGGAGGAGGAGGCCGTGGCCAGACAGCGGGAGGAAGAGGCCCGGCAGCAAAAGCAGCAGCAGCAGCACAATTTAGGCAAGACAGACATTCATGAGAAGCTGTCGGCCCTGATCAGGGGCCTAGAGGAGCGAAAAGGTAAGGATTATGGCCTCGATGCAGCCCCCTTCGGGAGGTGTGGAAACGCAGTGACAAATCACAATCTCAGACACGTAAAGCTACCATTAGCGGTGGGGTTTGTACAGTTTCTTCATCAGCCTCCAAATGCAAGTGTCCCATCAGCAGACCCGAGGTGTTGTGTGCTGGTTCAATAGCTGCAGTGCGTCATTAGTGACACAGCGTTCTGAAGAACAGTCACACAAGGAGGTGACTGACTCACTGTCGTTGCAGGGAATTTGAGACCCGTCAAGTCAACACACAGGAAATCGGCCTCCCTGACAACCTACAGAGCCCTGTACCCCTTCACAGCACGGAACGCGGACGAGCTCACCTTTGACACGGACAGCTTGATTGAGGTATACAGAGTGCACCCCCATATGTTAATCTGTTTGTACCATAAATTAAATGTGCTGAATCATTGCCCTGGTGCCTGATTAGCTCTTTTTTTCTGAATCCTTTTCGGGTGTTTTACAGTTAGATCTAGAATCCTTTTGTTCACCATAAAGTGCAACAAGGAGCAGTTTTTTGGGGGGGGGAGGACAGAGGGGTACAAGTGCCCCTGTGACAAAATAAATAAACATGTAGACATATTTAATTTATTAATGGCACATTTCTCCTTTCATATGTTTTAGGGTGTTTTCTGGCCAGTCGTGACCTGGTTTTGGATAGTACGCCCATGTGTGTCATGTGGTAGCCCTTAACCAATCGCCTTGAGTCCGCAGGTGGACGAGAAGACGGAAGGCGAGCAGGGCTGGCTGTATGGCAGCTACCAGGGCAAGATGGGCTGGTTCCCTGAGAGCTACGTCGAGAAGCACAGCCAACCGGAATCTGCGGCCAGCACCAAGCAGGCTCTGATGCCCACAACTGCATCTACCTCAGTCTCTGCAAGGTAATGTTGCCCCTTGGTGTCCAGCATCTAAACTGGTCCTGTGTCATATCTGAATGCTTATGTGGGTCTCACTGACCGTTTTCTCCTGGTCTGTCCCTACTTCAGCAAGGCGGAGGCTAATTCCAGTACCTTCCCAGCAGGACAGAGCACTCCTGGGGGGGCAGGGCAGAACTCTGCCTTCACTCCCACCCACCCTCCAGGCTCTGCCTCTATGGAGTATGGACAGGTAGTTATCCTGGGAGCGCCCCCTACCTGAAGAATACCGTAACTGTCTCGAGTGAGAATTCAGAACTGGCCCCACCCGATCGGTCGTGTTCTTTTTCTGTATTTCCACTGCATGCCTATGCGTATTTATGTGCCAGTGAGTCTGTGGCCTGTTTGCATGGCTGCATCTGAACCATGTCTGTTCAGAAGCCTTCAACTGCTTCTGCGACTGTCTTGCACGTTACTGCAGTATTTTGTTCTGTACTATGCTTTTTCTTTATTTATATATAACAATCAGAAGCAGGTTTGCTGTTTCTGGGGACCCATTTAAAAAGCCACTTTGGGGCCCCTCCACAAGGTGGTGACTTTGTGGCCAGCAAGGGGCCCCCAACACAAATGCATGATTTTATCGCCATAAACAAGTCAACTATGTTTGCTAATAGTGTAGTTTGTATATATGTTGTTTTTTTGGTCATATTTGTGCATGTGTTTGCACATATATAACAATACACTGAGATGTACCATGTATGCACGAGAGTGTTAACTTTCTAGGTATATTCATAAGTTGGTAAACTTTCATGTTAACATTTATCAAAATGTCCATTTTTGGGGGGATTTTTAAGGTAGTTTCAAGTACGTCTAGATCAGATCTTGTTTCCTGAGTGGTGTCCCGGCTGACAGACATGTTTTCTGCGTTGTCAGGTGGCAAGTGGCCTCCAGGTGCAAGCGCTGTGCTCCTGGACGGCCAAGACGGACAACCACCTGAACTTCTCCAAGGATGACATCATCACGGTGCTGGAGCAGCAGGAAAACTGGTGGCTGGGGGAGCTGAATGGGGTGCAGGGCTGAGCCGGAATGAGTAAGTGACACTCTTGGCGGTTCCTCGGGAGGTTGCAGAAGGGTTCTGGTTCTGCTCAGACCAAAGCCTGTCAGCTGGTGGTCATTTACTGAGCCATTTCCTTATTCTAATTCCATATTTCTACGTATTTATTACTGAAGTGGTATTTGATTTGCATTTTTCGGGGCAGGCATCTAGGAGTGATTTTAAATAATCCCTGCCTTTTCTTTGTGACATGTTTGAGAAAATGTGCTAGATTTAGTATGGTAAATTTGGTTTGACTGATTGACTCAACACTTATGAATGCTATTGTGATGTTTTTGTGCTTATATTATTGGTTGAGATAAGCGAGATCAATTTGTAAGGGATTTTTTTCTTTTTCTATTGAAAAATGCGTATGAGCAGAATCGCCGATCCATTTTTTTTCACTTTATTTTGCCAGACCCCTATATTCTTCTGTGGATGAGTTCAATAACCCTGACAATACTCTACAAGAAGGTAAGTTTCTTTTCCAGGGAAGAATTTGAATGAAAAGAAGTTAAATTAAGCTAAGCAGAAGCGCATTTTGCATACATTGTGTCTTTCTTTGATACCCAACATTCCATTTTAGCCAGTCACTACTCTTCACTTTGTTTGGCCATCTGTAATCTAGCATATTGTCATCTTGACTTCTCTTGCGTACCTTTTAATCATCTTGATATTAATGGTATTGCTGCTAGCATGTCAGAAGTAACCTTGAAACAGGGTCTGGTGTGAGAGGCCATTGTCGAAAAGGAGAAAGCCGGATTTTGTCACTGGCTGTTGACCGTTGATTTTCTGTCTAATCAGAAGGCAGGTTTTGTGGCAGTTAAAAATCATTTGGCCATTCTGTCTCTCATCCAATCAGAGTATGTAGCCTTATATACCTATGAAAGCCCAGAGTCAGGAGACCTCACTTTCAACGAAGGAGACACCGTCGTTGTGACGGAAAGAGAAGGGGACTGGTGGAAAGGGTACATCGGAGACAGGAGTGGAGTCTTCCCCTCCAACTACGTAACGCCAAAGGAATCTGAAGTAAATTGTCATGAACGACTTTTCTCAGAGATACTTAAACTGCAGAGTTTATTGTCTATAAATAATAAATCATGACAGGCTAACTTTTGCTACTCTGACCTCTACCAATATGTGTGTCTGTCTACAGACATATAGCACCACTGGAAAGTCAGGTGGAGTCGGCAAAAAGCCAGGTAAGGATGCGGGATCCCACAGTCACCACTCAGTAAAGAGCCAAGAAATTCACTGGCAGCCACCACACACCTTTATCTTTGCCTTTCCGTTGATGCTGGTGCATCTGCAGCTAGGCTGTGTCCTGTATACAGATGAAACACAGCTGTGTTCAATAGTCTTTGCGAGTGCCGACTGTTGCGAAGCTCTATCTACCTTGAACACGTGTGCTTGTTTGCGTTCGCATTCATTTGTGAATGTGTATGACAGAGGTTGCCCAAGTGACGACTGCGTACACGGCCACCGGAGCGGAGCAGCTGAGCCTGGCCCCGGGACAGCTTATCCTCATCCAGGGCAAGAACCCATCTGGGTGGTGGCAAGGGGTTCTGCAGGTCTGTGGACCCGTGTTGTCATGATAGTGACGTTAATCAAATGTGGAGGCCGCCCATAATGAGGTCTAATCCTGGGCTGTTTTTGGGAGGAGGCATTGAAGTTGAGTTGCGGGTCTCTCTCAGGTCAGATGCATTTGTCCTAAATTAGGTTGGCATGTATGTCCTGATGAGGAACCTCTTGTCTTGTATCTGTCCAGGCTAGGGGTAAAAAACGCCAGAACGGATGGTTCCCCGCCTCCCACGTCAAGCTCTTGGGCCCCACCAGTGGGAAGTCCACACCAGCTCCAGTTCCAAGTAAGATCAACAGCATCACATGCCAAGATCTGCGATGATCTCCGTCTGCATCTTCCGTAACAGCCTTTCCTACATGTTGGCTGTTCCTTCAGTTTGCCAGGTCATCACCATGTACGACTACAAGGCGGGCAACGAGGATGAGATGAGCTTCTCCAAAAGTCAACTGATCAATGTGCTGAACAAGGACGATGCTGATTGGTGGAAAGGGGAGCTGAATGGCGTCGTCGGCTTGTTCCCCACCAATTACGTCAAGATGACCACGGAGTCCGATCCCAGTCAACAATGTAAGTTTAATTTTTTTCCCCCCCCAAGTAATATTTGTTTGTCTTGTTGATAGTTGCAAATGTCTTAAGATACAAAGTTTGCAGCCTAGTGTTTCATGCTGTTGGCAATAAATGAGAGAGCGGTAGTTCCAAAATCTAAGGTGGAAAGTGACCTTCGGGTAAAAGTTGACCCACGTTACAGTGCCCACCTGCATTGTATGGGTCTCTCAAAGGGCTGTTCTCCTGCTGACTGCAGCTCTACCAAGGCTACGGTTTGGCTTCCTGCTTGGGTCTGACTTTCTGAACAGAAATGGTTTGTGTCCAAAGATGAATCGAGAGAGTTTGCAGTAGCTGTGTGCTGCAGGGGAAACCTAAACACAGATAAGAAATGATTCATTGGTGACCTCATGGGAGGCCTGGTGATGTGAAGTAGGGCAGTTTGAAAGATACTACCTGGTATTGGCAAATGTCTTCATAAAAAACCATGATGAGAGGGTCGATGAGTTTCCACATCATGGCGTGCATACTCTCTCTTCTGCCATCCGCCTATTAGGACTGGGTTTCTTCTCAGAGTTGTGCTTCAGAGAAGCACTCCTCTCCTTCCATCCATCCGTCCACCCTCCTTACACTCTTCTCCTGCCATCTTTCCCTTCTTTCCCCCCCACCTTTCCCTCCATCTTTCCCTCTATCTGTGTTGTTCTTGTAGGACGGCATCGTTGCCTCTTCCTCCACAGCTTCTCAGAGCTGTTCAGATACCCTTTAGGTGCTCCATATCAGTCAATGCTTCCTCGCTGGATAGGGCCTGCCTTCTCATCAAATTCACTTTCTTTTACTTCTGCTTTAATATTATTATTATTATTATTATTTAAATTTTTTTCCTCATGTGTTGAAGCAGGTCCCACACACCTACCAGTCCAACAGCAAGTGCCCCCCTCTGTAATTTTTATATTCATGTTTTTAGTCTTTAAAATTGTTCTTGCTTATGATGCAAAGCAATTACAATGCCAGTGATAGATGCTGATGCCATATTTAAAGTATAAAGCATATCATTTAAACAGCTTTTTGGGAGAGCGTGAAGGTATGTAGAGTCATAGTCATTAACTATTTAAAACATATTTTTCTTTCAAAAATGGCTTTTTACCCTAAGTGCAATTGAGTATCCTAACTTTTTTTTGTTTGTTTGTTAAAACGTCTCTCACTGACAGTTATATCTGAATGTTACTGCGCAGATGGAAAATCTGGGATAATCTGTGCAGGCAACGGTGCGTTTACGCTTAGCTTGTAGTTCAGTTATGGGCTACGTACCGTTGGGTAATTGCATAAGTGTGTGTGCGTGTGTTCACAGTATGAATTCACATGTACACAGACACATGCTTTCCATTGGTAGGTTTTTTTTGCCAACCCCATGAGTGCAAACCTAACCCTAACCCTAACCCTAACCCTGCTAACCCTAACCCTAACCCTAACCCTAATCCTCTCCCTCTACGAAATCCCATGGCTTTAGCTATAGTACTGTGCTCAGTGCTGGTCAACCCATTAGGTGACATAGGCAGCCACCTGGGGTGCCATCTTTTGGTGAGGCGCTGCCTTAGCCAGCCAATATCACTTTGTCGCAGACAGGGGGCCCTGGTGGTGTAGCTTGCCTACGGCGACACATGAGCTTCAACGATTACTGGCTGTTTACGTACTTCTTTAAGTACTGTGTTTTGCCTATGGGTATAGTGTGTAGAATATTCGTCATACATACCTAGACTAAGGGGAAACCTTTGTTGCCTTACATGTAGTTGTGTATTTTGAGGGTGTTATTTGTTATAATGTATGGAGTGGAAGGGTATTCAAGCAGGCAGTCATACACTGGTTGCAGCCTTCATCTTTTCCCTATGTGGGGGTCGGTGAGCCATTCGAGGGTCAAAGTTCTGGGTCCTTGCTTCACTGTTTGCTGTTTTTTCCGAACACTCGCGGCGGGCTTTGGTGGACTTTGGTTTGCCCTGTTAGTGCCCCGGTGCAGTGTCTGCCGCTTTCCCGCCTGAGGGGGTTTGGACCAGGATGCTGTGAGTTTTCAGCTGATCTGCCATAATACTGGAAATGTTTTAGAATATATTTTTTTTTGCTTTAAGTGACCTTAGGGAGGTAACGTCAATGTAAATGCCCCCCCCCCCCACCAAGATGGAGTGGTTAATTCAGGTAATTATATGCATAACCTTTAACGAAACAAGGCCTGCTGGTGTTTAACAGTACATGTTTTGCGGTTTCTGGGTTCTAACAAGTTTAAAAACTAGTTATAACTAAGATACATGTCTTTATTTAATAATAATTGATACTTTATTGAGCCCTATGGGGAAATTCTCTTTACGCCACCCCCAGTTTGCTTTCTGTAAGTGACAGCAAGCTGGCCGCAAAGGGTAGCCACCCATAGCAGCATCCAGGGAGCTGGGGGTTAAGGGCCTTGCTGAAGGACCCGCAGATGTACTGAGGCTGGGCGAAAAACGAGGCTTTAGCCCACTGAGCCTCACACTTTGCTTTTTCATGCAACTTAAAATGAAAATCTGCCTTGCCATTGATTATTTGGTTATTGATAAAATTCAGATGTTAGATGGGCTAATTCTTTTTTTGGTCACTAAGGTTTAGACTCTGAAGATTATCCTTCTGCATGGTGCCTGCTGACTATTTGGTCCATGCCAGTGTAACTATTAGCCAGAGGTAAATTCATGTGTTGACAATGTCCTTGGAACAAATGCTAAAGAATCGTATTACTCGGTTAAGGATAAAAATGGCAGATTTGGTGGTTTATAAAGTGTGGTCTTTTGCTCTCACATCAGGGTGAAACTCTCTGTGCCTCAGTGTTCAAGAAATCATCACTGCTGCGGCACTTTGTAGTAAAACTACAAGCATTTTGAATGTAACCTGGTTTGCCCAGATTTTACTCTTAGTTGTATTGACTTATTTTATTTTATATGAAAGTGCAGTTTAATGAAAAAAAAATGGATGACTGTGATATTGTGTGCTCAGTCTACAATATGTGTGATTACTTGCAGTAAGGCATAGAAATGTCTGAATAAGGTATTTAACAGCTGAAAAATATCCTCTACTTGGAAAACATTTTGCAAGCAATTAAAGGTTTGCTCTGTTTATGCAAATTTGCAATCTGTTTATGCTGCTGGCAAGAGAGATGCATTTTGAATGAATCCCTTGCATTAATTGTTAAACAGTCTATGCAGTTTGAGGTTTCATTTGGCCCCACTGGGAATTTACCCACAGTGCATTGGCAGTAGTCAAGTCAGTTTGTCTGTGTTAAAGTTCCCAAGCTGTGTTACTTTGAAAATGTGCCTCAAATTATACATATAATTTGCTTATATGAAAATAAAGGATTTGCTTAAAAAGCACCTGCTTTTTTTTGGCAAGTCATTGTCTTACACAAGGATGGTGTGAGGTTTGGTTATTAGCGTCTAATATATATATATATCCAGGACCAGGTTATTCAAGAAGCTAAGCACTAGGATGGTTACAGTCCCAGGCAAAATGGGTTCGAGAGAGGAAACCTGGCTGCGGTTTTTAAGGCTTGGGGATGAGGCTCATGCAAAAAGGCGTATTGAAAGTTACCCAATGGAGTTTCAGCGTCTGCGCGCATCTGAATTTTCAGCAAAAGGTAAGACGGACGGGAGGGTTGTTCTCGCGCAGTGACTTAGCGACAGCTCCGGGTAGCGGCTTCTCAAGCCAGTGGTTTAGCCACATGTTTGGGGCCACGCAAGACAGCTGCTGACCGCGGCTGCCCCCCCCCCCACTCCCACCCCCACCCCCGTCATCCCCGACCCTGCAGGGTGTGCTGACCTGACCAGCCTGGACACCATGAGTCCGCAGGAGAGGAAGCGACAGGGTTACATCCACGAGCTCATTGAGACGGAGGAGCGATACATGGCTGACCTTCAGCTGGTCCTGGAGGTATGATCTGCAGTGGGGCCCCCGTGAGGTCTTTGCACTTCAGTCTGCTTTAAGCATTTGCAGTTTTGAGTTTTTATATTCTTGTCATGGATCTCATGTATAGGGCTTTGAGTGTAGGTTTTTGTGCCAGAACATGTTTAACTTATTTTCCCTAACATTTTGTTATCCCTCTTAACCTTTACTAACCCTTTCCAACTTTGCCCGTCTCTCATTTTTTTTTCTCCAGGTGTTTTACAAGCCCATGTCTGAGTCGGGACGCCTGACAGATGTTGAAATGGCCATGATCTTCGTCAACTGGAAGGACCTGATTATGTCCAACACCAAACTTCACAAGTGTGTCTTTCCACAAGCTTGTTTCTTCTTGGTAGCTGAAATTCTTGGGAATGAAACGTGATCCGATGCTGCCACCTTGCTCTAGGAATACGAACTGCGAGTATCGTGTCCCACAACAGCAAATGTCATAGGCAGAGTGAAGTCCCAGAAATAGAGAAGTGCCAGGAAAAGGAATTATCTATGCAGTCGATGGATAATAACAAAACAGGCTGCACAGTTTTTGCACTTAAAGAACTGACTGGAATGTTTGTTGAGAATGGCACTGGCCAGCATTCTGTTTTTGAAACTCACCTGAACTTTTACGAAGAAATTGCTTGGTACTGGACTTGGCGGCCTTTGCGGTTTTGGTGATTGTGTTTGTGAATGGCAGGGCACTGAGGGTGAGGAAGAAAACGGGTGGCGAGAAGATGCCGGTGCAGATGATTGGGGACATCCTGGCCTCGGAGCTCTCGCACATGCAGGCCTACATCCGCTTCTGCAGCTGCCAGCTTAACGGTGCAGCCCTGCTGCAACAAAAGACTGACAAGGAACCCGAGTTCAAGGACTTCCTCAAGGTGAGGAATGGTGGGCAGCAGCCCTGGAACAAATGGGAGGGGTAGATAGTTCATTGTTAAAGGCTGTTCCAGAGCGATCGGTAAGCGGGAGAATTGCAGCCGTCCAAATGTCCTCAGTGAAAAAGCGGTAGCGGGTTAAATGGATGTTGAACTGTTCTTTATTTTCTTCTGAAATGAATTACAAAGATATCTTGCGGGCCAATACTATGTTCTATGAGACCTCTGGACTCAACTCTTCTAAAGCACCTAGACTGAAATTTAGAGTGGTGCTTTAGATAAGGACGTAGGCTAGGGTTTCTGACTCCTAAGTGTGTGTGTGTCTCTCTCTCAGAAAATCGCTACAGATCACCGGTGTAAAGGTATGCCACTGTCCAGCTTCCTGCTGAAGCCTATGCAGAGAATCACCCGCTATCCACTCATCATAAAGAACGTAAGTCCTGCACATTGTCACCCGTGGTCCCTCCTTCAGTGTGCGATGTGGGAGGCATGACGAATTAGCCTCATCCAATTTGCCTTGGATTTAGCTCAATTTGGGTTGCTGCTACGTATGACTTTGCCCTGCCAAAGATGCAGTTCGTGTCAATTCCTTTGGGGACCAAATGATAATGGTTGTGACCATCATCATGGTCAGCAAATACAAGAAAGAATGTGCTGTTTTGCTGGAGTTAAATACCAATGAAATGCAAAAACTTCAGGCAGAAGAGTGAGTGTTGGGGAAAGCGCCCGGCGTTTCCACCCCAACTCCACATTTACGAGACACACACAGGTTACAGTTTTACTTGCAAGGGTACCCACACTCTCTGCAATGCAAACTACAGCAGAATGTGTTACAAAGGGTGGTTCCCCTTGGCTTCTTTATTTATAGTCAATGGGGGGCGCAAGAGAGGGAAGTGAGATTCTTATCTAAGTAGGCAGCTGTTAACCACCTACTTAGAGTACAATAGCTAAGAGTATGTGGCTAGAAGATAAGAAATAACGTATACATATATATTTACACTCATTGCTGATCATACAGAAATGATTAACAACTGTTTCTTCAACCTAACAGTCCCTCCTGTTTATCATGACAGTATGATCAGAAGCATCAACATTGTAGAAGTTGCAAAAGCACTTTAGGTACAACCTTCATTTAGACCACATTGTCATTATCCTGGAAAACATTTAATTCCGTTTCTTCAGGTCCGAGCCCTGCACGGGTGCTTTCGGCTCGGCCGTCATTATGAATTATATGTCTTCTTCATCGCCATCGCTGGAAACAGGCTCTGTCTCTATAGTTTGGGTAAGGGAGAGAAACATTGTACTGCGTGTCCGAAAAGCAGCATTAAGAGCTTGATTAATAAACATTTTCAAACATGGTATAACAGTAATAAAACAACAGAAAAATAAAATGAAAAACAAAAGAAGAGGTAGGCATGTTTTCATCAGTATTGACCACCATGTTCCTGTAATAAACCAGTCTAACCAGGATGAGGAGGACTGCGGTCGACTGTCCATGGTCATCACTTTTTGTAAGTTTCGGAGGCGGTCTAAGGCAGATGTCATATTGGGTGAGTGCACATTGTCAGGAATGTAAGTGCAGCACGTTTGGTTCAGGAGGACACATACTCCTCCTTGTGCGGCTGTCAGTAGGTCTAATGCCATACGATTCTGGATTACCATCTGTCTGGTTATGTCTAATTGTTCATTTTGTTTTTGGTTAATCAGTATCGAATCATTCATAAATAGACCTAGTCTATAATTTAGAGTTTCTACGCGTAGCATGAGTTTTCCAATTCCTAGCCCAGGGAACAGGGCCAGCATAACTTTACTGCCTGTTCCCCACAATTTATGTTCAGCGGGCACGTCGGTTCCCCACACACTATCATGGGGTTGTATTGATATCGAACGCCTTCTCCTGCTTCTGAAGAAAGTTTTACTTTCCTGTGCTATCAGGAAGGTGTGATCTGAAACAAAAATAAGAGCGCACACTCCAAACCAGTTCGGTGGTAAGACAAAGTATGCACGAGGTCCACACAACCATGCTACTCCGTCCACCCAATATGTTCCATTACTGGGGCGAAGCATCGAAATTGGAGATCCATACATGCTGTCTACATATGTTAGGTTACAGTTCGTGGTGTTTCCTCCTATCCATCGCGTACCATTATCTTGCTTAAAACAAATGGCATGCTGATATGTCAGTGGGTCTCGGTCCATCAAGACAGAAAAAGGAAGTGAGACATTAGTTTTAGCAACAGCGAAGTCTACCCAGAAATCCTGTATACAGGTACCATTTTGAAACCCAACGTCATCTGGGTAGTTTCCTGTAGCCTCCTGATACTTAATTCGGACCACTGTCATTCTATTAGTCCCAGGTATAGTTATGTTCACATCTTCCCCTGCTAGCGAAAATATAAGGGAAAGACGGCTCTGGTATCCTATTCCTGCGAAAGAAGCAGCGCACTTGGCTTGGGATATGTTCATAGCTTTACCATACACCGTAGGTCCTTCACTATGAGTGGGCATTACTGAACAAACATAGCAATTTGTCACATTTTTCGCTGTTACAGTATCATGTACATATCGGTACCAGTAGTTTTGCATAAATGGATGTGAGTGGTCAGCGGGCAACGGGCGTAGATGGAAGTCATCATGGGTCCATCGCCGTAGGTGCTGTAATGGAGCTGGTGAGAGCCAGGACAACCATACAAGTCCTACAACAAGAATGACCCCTAGAGTCACTTTACCACATCCCCACCCTATCAGGGCCATCCTAAATAGAGTGCAGCTCAGTTGTTTTCTTCACCGGGTTGAGACAACAGCACCCTATTGGTTACTGTGCCTTTGTAGCGGACTTCCACTGCTACTCTGTTGCTGAGGCCTCTGATAAGGGCTTGATGGGTTTACAGTGACTTTTGTGTATCCAGGAAGGTCGTTCTGCGATCTTTACTGCTGTTGGTGTTGTGAGGAGGACTTGATAAGGACCGTCCCACCGAGGTGTGCTCCAATCTTTCCGCAACAGGACCTTGACCAGGACCCAATCTCCCGGCTGCAAGTTATCCTGTTGAGTAGAAACAGAATTTACCGGCAGACTACTGGGGCTATGTTTTTGTTGTGATGTTAGTAGTTTACGCATCCAATCAGCCAGCGTATTTTCTCGGTCTGCTTTTTCTATGTCATTCATTTCAGTTGCTAGGGGAAATGGTCTACCATACACTATTTCAAAAGGTGTTAATCCTGCAGGAGTGGGAGTTATTCTCATCCATAATTTTACTAGAGACAAACATTCTGGCCACGGCCTTTTTGTCTCTTCCATTGTCTTTTTTAGCCTTGTTTTAATAGTGCCGTTGGTCCTTTCCACTAAGCCTGCGCTCTGGGGGTGATACGCACAATGATTCTTAAGCGTAAAACCTAATGCTTGTGAGCAAAGGGACATAGTCTGATTTACAAAATGAGTCCCATTGTCTGATCTTATAATATGAGGTATGCCATAGGTAGGGAAATAATGGCTTACCAAACATTTTGCAACGGTCATTGCATCACAATGCTTTACAGGGTATATTTCTACCCACTTAGAAAAGGTGTCTATAATAACTAGACAGTATTTCTTTCCTTGTGACCAAGATAATTCAATAAAATCCATATGTACAACTTGAAACGGATACTCAGCTGTGGGGAACTGGCCACGTTTTGGTCTGATGTTTCCTTGTGCATTGTGTTTACAACAAATTAAGCATGTCCTACAAAATTGTTTTGCATAATCAGAAAAATTTATAGCATAGAAATATTGTTGTATGATATGTACCATCCCTCCTGTTGAGACATGAGTATTTCCATGGCTCACCAAAGCAGCTGTTTTGTATAAATTTTTTGGTAGGATGGGCTTGTCATTCATATAGTAAACTTTCTCTCGTTGTATTGCTCCTCTTTTGATCCAACTTTGTACTTCTATTTTAGGAGCATGAATCTGTGCATCACATAGCACATCGCTATCTATAAAAAGAATGTCTGCCACTGATAAGGTAGGTTGTTTCAGTGCCGCTTCTTTGGCGGTTTTATCTGCAAAACTATTTCCTGCGGTTTCTGCAGAGTCATCAGTCTGGTGTGCTTTGCATTTGCACAGTGCAAAGTGAGTCGGTAAATGCACAACGTCTAATAATCTAAGTAGCAAATTCGTATGAGTAAGAGATGTGCCCTGTGATGTTCTAAAACCTCTATTTTTCCAGACTCTTGCATGGTGATGGACAGCTGCAAACACATATTGACTATCAGTGTAGATAGTAAGTGACTTTTTCTTGAACAGTTCACATGCCCTGATCACAGCATAAAGTTCAGCCGCTTGTGCTGAACAAGTAGAAGGGAGTGCATTGGCTTCTAACACTTCAGTAGATGTAACTACAGCATACCCAACTTTATTTTTTTCCATATCATTTTTTGATGCTGAGCCATCTACATAAACAACTTCTGATCCTGGTATAAAAGTTTGCAGAATATCTGCTCTTGGTTTTGTTTGTTCTTCTATTGTTGCTTTGCAAGAATGTGGCTCCCCATCCTCTGCGGTAGGGAGAAGCGTACTAGGGTTCAATAGGCCACACCGCTGAAGTTCAATGTTACGTTGTGAGAGCAAAAGTGACACTAAGGTAAGATGTCTTGTATGTGTTAAGAATGGAAGCGGTGTCTGCAACAAGATTAGAGACACAGAATGAGGAACTTTAAGTATGAGGGGGTGACAAAGTACCAATTCTGCTGATACCTTTACTGCTTCTGCAGCAGCTGCACAGGCCTGTAAACACTGTGGAAAGCCAGCTGCTACTGCATCTAATCGTTTTGAATAGAATGCTAACGGTCTCTCTTTTGCTCCGAATGGCTGTGTTAATACTGCTTTCATATAACCTTGATTAGCATCTACACATAGGGTGAATGGTTGTTGATAATCTGGTAGAGCAAGGGTCACATTGGTTTGCAACATTCTTTTTAAATTTGTAAAAGCATTTTCTCCGTCCTCAGTCCATTGTATTTTGTCCTTTAGAGTCATCTCCTTCCCGTATATTAAATTTTGCAAAGGTTGAACTAGAAAAGCATAATCTGGTAACCATTCTCTACAATAATTGCATCTGTTGTTTAGTCTGTGGTTTAGGTGCTTCCTGTATAGCTTGTTTCCTTATCTCTAGCAGCGAGCGACCTTTTTGTGAAAGGTTATGCCCTAAATAGACAACTGTCTTTTTGCAGTACTGCAACTTCTGTTTAGAAGCTTTATGTCCAGTATTGTATAAATGCTGAAGCACAGTTAGGGTAGTTTCTTTGCAATGTTGTTCTGAATCTGCTGCTATTAAGATATCATCCACGTATAGTAATACCTGACTATGTGATGGTATTTCACAGGTACTCATAGAGTATCTAAGGGCCATGGTATATACATGTGGGCTTTCAGAAAATCCCTGAGGGAGTCTAGTATATGTATATTTTTTCCCTTTATAGGTAAATCCAAATAAATGTTGAGAATCAGGGTGCAATGGTACTGAGAAAAATGCATTACTAAGATCCACTACTGAGAAGTAGCTTTTATCAGGAGTCAATGAGTTGAGCAATAAGTGTGGGTTAGGCACGTCTGGTGCTGCATGTTGCACTATGTTATTAACAGGTCTTAAATCCTGCACCATGCGCCATTTCCCTGTATGTCCCTTCTGGACTGGAAAGATAGGAGTGTTGCAAGTGGCTTCAGGAGCCTCTCGCAATATTCCTGATGCTAACATGTCTTGCACTACAGGGGCTATACCTTTCTCTGCTTCAGGTTTTAATGGGTATTGCCGGACGGTGTTCTGATTTCACAGTTACTTTGTAAGGTGGGAATCCCTTTACCAGCCCTACATCAGTGGGGGAGGACGACCACAACCCTTCTGGAAGGCGATCTAGATCTGGACATGATCCCTCCTCCAGGGTTGAAAAAATTTGTCAGGTTGGGTCCTTTAAGTGTGTGGTGGGAGTGGTTTGAACTCTCCATCCCAAAGGAAACCGCCACACATTGTGTTTCTCATCATAGCTCCAACAGGAGCCAGATACGGGTTGGTAGTCATTGTAACTGTGCATAGAATCTCGTAAGAACATCTCTACATCTCTCCACTGCATCTGGGGTGGTTTTGAAAGAGATACGTGTGGTGTTCTCTCTCTAAATACAGCTTGTTGCTTGTTAGATAAAATGACTGAGGCTGCTGAAAACCCAGTGGTGGGGTTAACATACATATATTATACAAGTGTCTTGGAGGGCATGAAACGTTTTGTCATAGACATAATCTGGTCCAAGGGTGTCTTTGTACCACATAGTGACGTGTAAGGCATCGTCAGGCATGAACTGGGCCTGTCTAGGGGACTGCTTTTCTCTAGTTTTCCGCAATAATTCTCGTGTCTGTGCAGTTCCCCCTAGGTCCAGAGACCAGTAATATTGTGGTGTTGTGGTTCCTTGCACAACATAAGCTTCCTCATTTACGATTGCTTTCATGCCAGTGGCTGTGGCAACCACGCTAATGCCCATTTGTACCATAAGGTCTCGACCTAACAAGTTAACAGGACAAGAAGGGCTTATTAACACCTGTGCTTGACATTCAAGTCCAGTTTCCTTATCTTTTACTGCAACTGGGTTTGTTAACTGATGTCTGTCTGTCTGACCTCCTGCCGTTTTTATATTTATGACTGATGAAGAATATGTGACTCCGGGAGGACTGGAGGTTAGGACAGTCCTACATGCTCCAGTGTCACACAGACACTGTTTATGACTAACTTCCGACTTGGCAAGGTTTCCCACTGCCTTTCTGCTAATAACTGACACACTGCTTGTAAATCTATTTCCTTATCTAAAAGGTCTTGTAAAGTGACCTCCGTTTCCTTTCTTAAAATCACCTCTGTTTTGCCTCGGATGGTGTCGGTAACAGGGGCCTCCGAGGGGGGTCATTGATCATTGTTTTCAATGGAGTTTGGGTTATATGGTTGTTTCCCTACTCTACAATTCCTAGCTAAGTGTCCAGGTTTCCTGCATGTCCAGCAAATGTTATCTTGCTGAGACGAATTCCTGTAATTGTTTCTGAAAACACCTCTCCCCCTTCCTCGGCCTCTTGACCTTCCTCTGAATCCTCCCCTCCCCGGAGGATTCATTTGCACTAACGCTACTACATCTGAGGCGCTGAATATTGTGTCTGTCTTTTCCTGTTTCTGCGCTCTCTGCGCGTGTTGGGCATATTCTAGTGCTTGTTGGACTGAACCAGTATTCTGATGTACCCAATGTTTGTCAAGATATTTTCGCAATTCGGGCTTTAGGCCTGCGACAAAAGCTCGTTTTAGCTGTTGTTGGTACACTCCTACTGCCTCTTCATCAAATGGGATCCCTGAGTTTCCTCTAAATACAACTCTCATTCTATCCATAAAATCCTCAGGTTCCTCTCCATCTTTTTGTTTACATTGCGCTATTCTGCCATAATCTGCTCGTCTCATAAACACTATCTCTATCCTTCCATGTAATTGTTGCATACTCTGTTTTCTACGTACATCTCTTAACTTACTTTGTTCCAACCATGCATCAGAAAAAACATATTCTTTTTTTCTGTCTTTACCTTCTTTCTTATTGGTAGTCTGTAACATCTCCAGTTTTAAGTTTAGCTTTTATACAAAAGTCTGTGAGCTTTTATATATATCTGGAGTGTGGAGTTTTCCTTCAAACCCATGTTTTTTCCTCCATCTACTTATTTGTCCTGATCCTGGCTTATATCCTTCCATAAACTTCTCATCTCCCTCTAGTTCCATTTGTTTACTTTGATTCTTCCCCATTGTTACCTTTTAATGGATACACTACAAAAAATAAAAAATCCTAAAAGCAAGTATCTGGCATGAGACCTCAGGAGGACACTAACACGGCCTTCTACTGCTCCCTATTAGAGCAGCGGTGTTAGTTTTCAGGGATGAAACCCGTCCTTGATCCTTCAGTCACCAGTATGTTGTTGCTTTTAGGGTGGATCGTGTAGGTTAATCTAAAACCTATAAAAACACATCCACATACATCAATATATATATTTCCAACAACGCCTACTTTCTCTCCCGGTTAATTTCGGCTAACCTCAACCACATGCATGTCTTGGCCACCTACTTATTTAGGTGCCGTATCTCTCACTTGGCCACCTACTCACTTAGGTGCCGTATCTCTCACCTGTATAGTGTGCTCTCTGATCCGTCACCGAGGTCCTTCAGACATCACCAGACGTCGAGCGCAGTTCTAACCACCGGCCTGATGACGAATTCACATCACAGGTCTTTCTTGCACCCGACTTCGAGTGGCTGTCGACAGACTTCGGTGTCGCTTCTCTCGGCGTACTGGAGACGTCTTCGGGGTTCCTCGGATCCGGCTCGAAGGACCAAATTCTATGTTGGGGAAAGCGCCCGGCGTTTCCACCCCAACTCCACATTTACGAGACACACACAGGTTACAGTTTTACTTGCAAGGGTACCCACACTCTCTGCAATGCAAACTACAGCAGAATGTGTTACAAAGGGTGGTTCCCCTTGGCTTCTTTATTTATAGTCAATGGGGGGCGCAAGAGAGGGAAGTGAGATTCTTATCTAAGTAGGCAGCTGTTAACCACCTACTTAGAGTACAATAGCTAAGAGTATGTGGCTAGAAGATAAGAAATAACGTATACATATATATTTACACTCATTGCTGATCATACAGAAATGATTAACAACTGTTTCTTCAACCTAACAGTGAGTATGGGTATTGTGAAATGTTGGATGTCAACTGTTACAAAACGTGCTGCACCAGTTTATTTATGGATGGATGGATGGATGGATGGATCTGATTAACATCAAACCGCCAGTAACTTCACTCTACCCTGAACTCCACAGTCCTTGTCCAAAGACAGAGTTCATTCTTAGGCAGGTCCCAGACCTATTTCCAAATCTCCTGCTCCCCAGATTCTCGAGAACACTCCAGAGAATCACTTGGACCATGGACACTTGCGGGAGGCTCTGGACAGGGCCGAGGAGCTCTGTCTGCAGGTCAACGAGGGGGTCCGGGAGAAGGAGAACTCCGACAGGTTAGAGTGGATTCAGAGCCATGTCCAGTGTGAAGGCATCACTGAGGTGAGCACATCTAAAGCTCTTGTCTATAGCCTGGGTTTTATATAATCTACAATATTCCCTCCTGAAGTTCTTAACAAATGTTTGTTTACATGCACAGCCTCTAACAAAGTCGTCTACAGAGTTAATCCTACTACAAGTTAGGGTCTGGATTTTTGCAGCTTTCCTACAGTTTACTGGACACTTCCAATTGTTCCATTTCCCTACAGAACTTGATATTCAACTCCTTGACCAACTGCCTGGGTCCCCGAAAGCTGCTACACAGCGGCAAGGTCTATAAAACTAAGAGCAACAAGGAGTTATACACCTTCCTCTTCAATGACTTCCTGCTGCTCACCCAAGCAGTGAAGCAGTTCACCTCATCAGGGACGGATAAGCTCTTCAGTCCCAAGTGCAACATGCAGTTCAAGATGTACAAGAACGTGAGACTCTTTTTCATGCTGGGGAGTAATGGAGGGGGCTAGCAATACCAGACAGTTACATTTACGGCACAAAATCATACATTGCGTTTTAAATGAACTTTTCATATCCATACAATTCGGAGTAGAACTTTCTAGAAAGAGGTGCCATTTCCTTAGTTGTATGTTTAGCCCATTTTTACGGGCTTTCTCTACTGTGTGTACTTCCAATTTAATGCGAGTCTATGACCCGATTTTGGTCTTCTATCCAACCAGCCCGTGTTTCTAAATGAAGTTCTGGTGAAGATGCCCTCCGATCCGTCTAGCGATGAGCCAATCTTCCACATCTCCCACATCGACCGTGTTTATACTCTCAGGACAGAGAACATCAATGAGTGGGGAAGGAAGGGAGTTAGAGAAGAGACTAAGGAGAATTGAACAAGGAAGCTGTGGCTTCAGTCCACAAGGAGGCTCCCTCGGTGTCCTGTTCTGGTAACAAATCAGGTGTTTCTTCTTATTTAATCAATCAGGACTGCCTGGGCGCAGAAAATCAAAGCTGCTTCAGAACATTTCATAGAGACTGAGAAGAAGAAGCGAGAGAAAGCTTACCAAGGTGAACTATTTTATTTGCATTTAATCCTTTTCAGTGTCTTAGCATAACCCTTCAGTCCAGTTTGATTATGTAATGGTTTTATTCATCTGTCTACAAAATTGCTTGTCCTTTTCCTATTTAATTTAGTTATATGTATGTGTGTGTGTGTATATTTATGTATCTGTAATATAAAATCCTCTAAGTCACCAGTATATATTCATTACCCTATTCAGTGTTTCAGAACCCTGACCCCATGTTTTAGTCCATGTTGGACGTTTCACAGCCAGAACCTACAAACCCCATGAGCAAGAATTTGTTTCTTCCAACCAGTTGAGCATAGAGAGTCAGTCAAAGGCTACTCAACTGGTTTGTAAAAACAAAATCTTGGTCTGAGTTTGTAGCTGAGCACTGGTTTTTCCTGAATTTGAGTTTCCCTCTTTTACACAGCCTGTCCTTCCAGTGAACACATCCGTTGCAGTTTAAGAACCTACTACTTTCCCTTTTGGTTGCTGTACAGTCTATTTATGCAGACCTTCATTACTGAACCCTTGATAACCCTATCATAGACTGCAGTGCCCCATTAACTACAGTTTTTTTTTCCAGTTGCTGTATCTTATTTCTGCCAATTCCTTGGGAGTTCCTTGCATCTTAACTTCTTTATTATGAATCTTATTTATTGTTCCTTGGTCTTTCGACTCATGCATCACTTGCTGTATGCATTTCCAGCTCGTTCCCTGAAAACCAGTGGCATTGGCCGCCTGCTGGTCACTATTTTGGAGGCCACAGAGCTCAAGCCCTGCAAGCCCAATGGTGAGGGTCAAAGGTCAAGTCCTATCTCCCGAAACTCCAGCCGCTAACCCCCTAATGCCTTGTACCTCATGTATGGCTTGATGGTTGGGTTTAATGGTTTTTTTTGATGGCCTACACCCTCCAGGAAAGAGTAATCCATATTGCGAGGTGACCATGGGGGCACAGTGTTTCACCTCCCGGACAATAAATGACACAATCAACCCCAAGTGGAACTTCAACTGTCAGTTCTTCATTAAGGACCTGTACCAGGATGTTCTATGTGTCACCATCTTCAAGAGGGACCAGTTCTCTCCCGATGGTTAGTCCTTTCTTCAGATGTTTATTTCTCCTCTTTTTACACGTTGACACTTCCTGAAATTCGTCTTGGGAACAGTTCTGATGTTAAATGTGCTGATGTTAAATTTCCCTTAGAAAAATTTGGGTGTCATATTTGAAGTTTCGTCTTGTTTTTTTTTTTTTTAATTTAACTTTTAATTTATTTTTAATTTATTTATTTATTACACGTCATTTTAAGTTTCTCCATGGGGTATCACTGTGGTTTCATGCTTCAGGGTTCTGGTTCCATATCCTCCCCCTGGTTCTGTGTGTGTGAGTTTGAACATTCTCTTTGTATTTGTACGGGTTACTCCTACAGCCCAAGAACACATACAGATGAACTACGTTCTCTACTTTATGCCCTGGTATATTCTGCAGTCTCACTGCAACCCTTCTACTAGATAATTTCTTTTGTGTTTGACCGTTTATTTCTTTCCCCCCCCTATTGCTTAATTTCTTTCATTGTGCCACAATGGCCTGTGTTCTATTACTAGCGTTTGATGGTGGCCGCTTTCATCATGGCTGCTTGTATCATTGTTAGACTTCCTGGGCCGCACTGAAGTTCCTGTGGCCACCATCAAGAAGGAGCTGGAAAACAAGGGAGCAGCGACAAGGCGCCTGCTGCTGCACGAGGTGCCGACAGGCGAGGTGTGGGTGCGCCTGGACCTGCAGCTGTTCGACCAAAAATCTCTCAAATGAGGCGACGCGGATTGGTGCCATGCCATACGCCCCCCGCCCCGCCCCCGCCTCCACCCCGCTTCCCAAGACAAACGGACAGAGCTGAGGCTTCCTGACGAGATGCTCATTCCGATCCCCGGAACCAGCGGCAAGCATCAGCAGAGCAGGTTCTAGGCTGATGCCACGGGCAGTCCGGCTCCAGCACAGACAGGGTTCTGCCACGTTCACTCGCCAGGTGGCGTCTGTGAGCTGAGAGCTGTATGCCAGTGCTGCTGGAGACCGTCTGGACTCCTGAGTACTTCTGATAATGTGGACGTTTGACACAAATGCAAAATATAGGAAAGCCCTTTTGGGACTGATTATTGTTTACCACTGGATATGGTAATATCTCAGGTTTTTGTTTTTCCTGTCAGTTGTTTATAAAACCAAAAATATATTATGTCAATATCTTATCTTATTTTAATTATACAAATTCGGTACCTGTGAGACAAACCAACTTTACCAAGGAACAAATTTTTTTTTTTTTTTTAAAGAAAAATCTTCCCTCACTGAAAGCAAGATGGATGTATGCAGTGTATGTTGTACTGAATACTAACACAGGACTTTGGTAAAACTAAGTTTATTACAAGAATCACACTACCCTGTAACTGTCAATAGGTCGTTTTTTTGTTTCCCCTAACATTATTTAGTGTCAGCAAACCACAGCACATACAAATGTTTGGAAACATATTGTCACTCCTAGATACATCACATTTTACTACTAAAGACGTTATGTTGCTTCATGTGGATTTAACTAACAGTTCCTTAATTGCTTATGCATTCATTCCACTGTTAAAATATTGTTATATGATTTTAACATTTCCACTCAGAAAATCTTAATTCATAAAGGTATGAATGGAAACTAAAACAGGTAATTCTGAACCTTATATGTAAGACACACATCAGGTCAGGTTCAGGGTGCTGCTTTGTCAGGGTGCTGGTTTGTCAGGGTGCTGGTTTGTCAGGCTGGTGGTTTGTCAGGCTGGTGGTTTGTCAGGCTGCTGGTTTGTCAGGCTGCTGGTTTGTCAGGGTCAGGCTGCTGGTTTGTCAGGGTCAGGCTGCTGGTTTGTCAGGGTCAGGCTGCTGGTTTGTCAGGGTCAGGCTGCTGGTTTGTCAGGGTCAGGCTGCTGGTTTGTCAGGGTCAGGCTGCTGGTTTGTCAGGGTCAGGCTGCTGGTTTGTCAGGGTCAGGCTGCTGGTTTGTCAGGGTCAGGCTGCTGGTTTGTCAGGGTCAGGCTGCTGGTTTGTCAGGGTCAGGCTGCTGGTTTGTCAGGGTCAGGCTGCTGGTTTGTCAGGGTCAGGCTGCTGGTTTGTCAGGGTCAGGCTGCTGGTTTGTCAGGCTGCTGCTGGTTTGTCAGGCTGCTGCTGGTTTGTCAGGCTGCTGCTGGTTTGTCAGGCTGCTGCTGGTTTGTCAGGCTGCTGCTGGTTTGTCAGGCTGCTGCTGGTTTGTCAGGCTGCTGCTGGTTTGTCAGGCTGCTGCTGGTTTGTCAGGCTGCTGCTGGTTTGTCAGGCTGCTGCTGGTTTGTCAGGCTGCTGCTGGTTTGTCAGGCTGCTGCTGGTTTGTCAGGGTCAGGCTGCTGCTGGTTTGTCAGGGTCAGGCTGCTGCTGGTTTGTCAGGGTCAGGCTGCTGCTGGTTTGTCAGGGTCAGGCTGCTGCTGGTTTGTCAGGGTCAGGCTGCTGCTGGTTTGTCAGGGTCAGGCTGCTGCTGGTTTGTCAGGGTCAGGCTGCTGCTGGTTTGTCAGGGTCAGGCTGCTGCTGGTTTGTCAGGGTCAGGCTGCTGCTGGTTTGTCAGGGTCAGGCTGCTGCTGGTTTGTCAGTGTCAGGCTGCTGCTGGTTTGTCAGTGTCAGGCTGCTGCTGGTTTGTCAGTGTCAGGCTGCTGCTGGTTTGTCAGTGTCAGGCTGCTGCTGGTTTGTCAGTGTCAGGCTGCTGCTGGTTTGTCAGTGTCAGGCTGCTGCTGCTGGTTTGTCAGTGTCAGGCTGCTGCTGCTGGTTTGTCAGTGTCAGGCTGCTGCTGCTGGTTTGTCAGTGTCAGGCTGCTGGTTTGTCAGTGTCAGGCTGCTGGTTTGTCAGTGTCAGGCTGCTGGTTTGTCAGTGTCAGGCTGCTGGTTTGTCAGTGTCAGGCTGCTGGTTTGTCAGTGTCAGGCTGCTGGTTTGTCAGTGTCAGGCTGCTGGTTTGTCAGTGTCAGGCTGCTGGTTTGTCAGGGTCAGGGTGCTGGTTTGTCAGGCGGCTGCTGGTTTGTCAGGCTGCTGCTGGTTTGTCAGGCTGCTGCTGGTTTGTCAGGCTGCTGCTGGTTTGTCAGGCTGCTGCTGGTTTGTCAGGCTGCTGCTGGTTTGTCAGGCTGCTGCTGGTTTGTCAGGCTGCTGCTGGTTTGTCAGGCTGCTGCTGGTTTGTCAGGCTGCTGCTGGTTTGTCAGGCTGCTGCTGGTTTGTCTGTCAGTGTCAGGCTGCTGCTGGTTTGTCTGTCAGTGTCAGGCTGCTGCTGGTTTGTCAGTGTCAGGCTGGTGCTGGTTTGTCAGTGTCAGGCTGGTGCTGGTTTGTCAGTGTCAGGCTGGTGCTGGTTTGTCAGTGTCAGGCTGGTGCTGGTTTGTCAGGCTGCTGCTGGTTTGTCAGGCTGCTGCTGGTTTGTCAGGCTGCTGCTGGTTTGTCAGGCGGGTGCTGCTTTGTCTGTCAGTGTCAGGCTGCTTTGTCTGTCAGTGTCAGGCTGCTGCTGGTTTGTCTGTCAGTGTCAGGCTGCTGCTGCTTTGTCTGTCAGTGTCAGGCTGCTGCTGCTTTGTCTGTCAGTGTCAGGCTGCTGCTGCTTTGTCTGTCAGTGTCAGGCTGCTGCTGCTTTGTCTGTCAGTGTCAGGCTGCTGCTGCTTTGTCTGTCAGTGTCAGGCTGCTGCTGCTTTGTCTGTCAGTGTCAGGCTGCTGCTGCTTTGTCTGTCAGTGTCAGGCTGCTGCTGCTTTGTCTGTCAGTGTCAGGCTGCTGCTGCTTTGTCTGTCAGTGTCAGGCTGCTGCTGCTTTGTCTGTCAGTGTCAGGCTGCTGCTGCTTTGTCTGTCAGTGTCAGGCTGCTGCTGCTTTGTCTGTCAGTGTCAGGCTGCTGCTGCTTTGTCTGTCAGTGTCAGGCTGCTGCTGCTTTGTCTGTCAGTGTCAGGCTGCTGCTGCTTTGTCTGTCAGTGTCAGGCTGCTGCTGCTTTGTCTGTCAGTGTCAGGCTGCTGCTGCTTTGTCTGTCAGTGTCAGGCTGCTGCTGCTTTGTCTGTCAGTGTCAGGCTGCTGCTGCTTTGTCAGGCTGCTGCTGCTTTGTCAGGCTGCTGCTGCTTTGTCAGGCTGCTGCTGCTTTGTCAGGCTGCTGCTGCTTTGTCAGGCTGCTGCTGCTTTGTCAGGCTGCTGCTGCTTTGTCAGGGTGCTGCTGCTTTGTCAGGGTGCTGCTTGTTTGTCAGGGTGCTGCTTTGTCAGTGTCAGGCTGCTGCTTTGTCAGTGTCAGGCTGCTGCTTTGTCAGTGTCAGGCTGCTGCTTTGTCAGTGTCAGGCTGCTGCTTTGTCAGTGTCAGGCTGCTGCTTTGTCAGTGTCAGGCTGCTGCTTTGTCAGTGTCAGGCTGCTGCTTTGTCAGTGTCAGGCTGCTGCTTTGTCAGTGTCAGGCTGCTGCTTTGTCAGTGTCAGGCTGCTGCTTTGTCAGTGTCAGGCTGCTGCTTTGTCAGTGTCAGGCTGCTGCTTTGTCAGTGTCAGGCTGCTGCTTTGTCAGTGTCAGGCTGCTGCTTTGTCAGTGTCAGGCTGCTGCTGCTTTGTCAGTGTCAGGCTGCTGCTGCTTTGTCAGTGTCAGGCTGCTGCTGCTTTGTCAGTGTCAGGCTGCTGCTGCTTTGTCAGGCTGCTGCTGGTTTGTCAGGCTGCTGCTGGTTTGTCAGGCTGCTGCTGGTTTGTCAGGCTGCTGCTGGTTTGTCAGGCTGCTGCTGGTTTGTCAGGCTGCTGCTGGTTTGTCAGGCTGCTGCTGGTTTGTCAGGGTCAGGCTGCTGCTTTGTCAGGGTCAGGCTGCTGCTTTGTCAGGGTCAGGCTGCTGCTTTGTCAGGGTCAGGCTGCTGCTTTGTCAGGGTCAGGCTGCTGCTGGTTTGTCAGTGTCAGGCTGCTGCTTTGTCAGGGTCAGGCTGCTGCTGGTTTGTCAGGGTCAGGCTGCTGGTTTGTCAGTGTCAGGCTGCTGCTTTGTCAGGCTGCTGCTGGTTTGTCAGGGTGCTGCTGCTGGTTTGTCAGGGTGCTGCTGCTGGTTTGTCAGTGTCAGGCTGCTGCTGGTTTGTCAGTGTCAGGCTGCTGCTGGTTTGTCAGGCTGCTGCTGGTTTGTCAGGCTGCTGCTGGTTTGTCAGGCTGGTGCTGCTTTGTCAGTGTCAGGCTGGTGCTGCTTTGTCAGTGTCAGGCTGGTGCTGGTTTGTCAGGGTCAGGCTGCTGCTGGTTTGTCAGGGTCAGGCTGCTGCTGGTTTGTCAGGGTCAGGCTGCTGCTGGTTTGTCAGGGTCAGGCTGCTGCTGGTTTGTCAGGGTCAGGCTGCTGCTGGTTTGTCAGGGTCAGGCTGCTGCTGGTTTGTCAGGGTCAGGCTGCTGCTGGTTTGTCAGGGTCAGGCTGCTGCTGGTTTGTCAGGGTCAGGCTGCTGCTGGTTTGTCAGGGTCAGGCTGCTGCTGGTTTGTCAGGGTCAGGCTGCTGCTGGTTTGTCAGGGTCAGGCTGCTGCTGGTTTGTCAGGGTCAGGCTGCTGCTGGTTTGTCAGGGTCAGGCTGCTGCTGGTTTGTCAGGGTCAGGCGGGTGCTGGTTTGTCAGGGTCAGGCGGGTGCTGGTTTGTCAGGGTCAGGCGGGTGCTGGTTTGTCAGGGTCAGGCGGGTGCTGGTTTGTCAGGGTCAGGCGGGTGCTGGTTTGTCAGGGTCAGGCGGGTGCTGGTTTGTCAGGGTCAGGCGGGTGCTGGTTTGTCAGGGTCAGGCGGGTGCTGGTTTGTCAGGGTCAGGCGGGTGCTGGTTTGTCAGGGTCAGGCGGGTGCTGGTTTGTCAGGGTCAGGCGGGTGCTGGTTTGTCAGGGTCAGGCGGGTGCTGGTTTGTCAGGGTCAGGCGGGTGCTGGTTTGTCAGGGTCAGGCGGGTGCTGGTTTGTCAGGGTCGTGCTGCTGCTTTGTCAGTGTCGTGCTGCTGCTTTGTCAGTGTCGTGCTGCTGCTTTGTCAGTGTCGTGCTGCTGCTTTGTCAGTGTGGTGCTGGTTTGTCAGTGTGGTGCTGGTTTGTCAGGGTGGTGCTGGTTTGTCAGGGTGGTGCTGGTTTGTCAGGGTGGTGCTGGTTTGTCAGGGTGGTGCTGGTTTGTCAGGGTGGTGCTGGTTTGTCAGGGTGGTGCTGGTTTGTCAGGGTGGTGCTGGTTTGTCAGGCTGCTGCTGCTTTGTCAGGCTGCTGCTGCTTTGTCAGGCTGCTGCTGCTTTGTCAGGCTGCTGCTGCTTTGTCAGGCTGCTGCTGCTTTGTCAGTGTCAGGCTGCTGCTGCTTTGTCAGTGTCAGGCTGCTGCTGCTTTGTCAGTGTCAGGCTGCTGCTGCTTTGTCAGGGTGCTGCTTGTTTGTCAGTGTCGTGCTGCTTGTTTGTCAGTGTCGTGCTGCTTGTTTGTCAGTGTCAGGCTGCTGCTTTGTCAGTGTCAGGCTGCTGCTTTGTCAGTGTCAGGCTGCTGCTTTGTCAGTGTCAGGCTGCTGCTTTGTCAGTGTCAGGCTGCTGCTTTGTCAGTGTCAGGCTGCTGCTTTGTCAGTGTCAGGCTGCTGCTTTGTCAGGCTGCTGCTTTGTCAGGCTGCTGCTTTGTCAGGCTGCTGCTTTGTCAGGCTGCTGCTTTGTCAGGCTGGTGGTTTGTCAGGCTGCTGCTGCTGGTTTGTCAGGGTCAGGCTGCTGGTTTGTCAGGGTCAGGCTGCTGGTTTGTCAGGGTCAGGCTGCTGCTGGTTTGTCAGTGTCAGGCTGCTGCTTTGTCAGGGTCAGGCTGCTGCTGGTTTGTCAGTGTCAGGCTGCTGCTGGTTTGTCAGTGTCAGGCTGCTGCTGGTTTGTCAGTGTCAGGCTGCTGCTGGTTTGTCAGTGTCAGGCTGCTGCTGCTTTGTCAGTGTCAGGCTGCTGCTTGTTTGTCAGTGTCAGGGTGCTGCTTGTTTGTCGTGCTGCTTGTTTGTCAGTGTCAGGGTGCTGCTTGTTTGTCAGGGTGCTGCTTGTTTGTCAGGGTGCTGCTTTGTCAGGGTGCTGCTTTGTCAGGGTGCTGCTTTGTCAGGGTGCTGCTTTGTCAGGGTGCTGCTTGTTTGTCAGGGTCAGGCTGCTGGTTTGTCAGTGTCAGGCTGCTGCTGCTTTGTCAGGCTGCTGCTGCTTTGTCAGGCTGCTGCTGCTTTGTCAGGCTGCTGCTGCTTTGTCAGGCTGCTGCTGCTTTGTCAGGCTGCTGCTGCTTTGTCAGGGTCAGGCGGCTGCTGGTTTGTCAGGCTGCTGGTTTGTCAGGCTGCTGGTTTGTCAGTGTCAGGCTGCTGGTTTGTCAGTGTCAGGGTGCTGGTTTGTCAGTGTCAGGGTGCTGCTTTGTCAGTGTCAGGGTGCTGCTTTGTCAGTGTCAGGCTGCTGCTGCTTTGTCAGGGTCAGGCTGCTGCTGCTTTGTCAGGGTCAGGCTGCTGCTGCTTTGTCAGGGTCAGGCTGCTGCTGCTTTGTCAGTGTCAGGCTGCTGCTGGTTTGTCAGTGTCAGGCTGCTGCTGGTTTGTCAGTGTCAGGCTGCTGCTGGTTTGTCAGTGTCAGGCTGCTGCTGGTTTGTCAGTGTCAGGCTGCTGCTGGTTTGTCAGTGTCAGGCTGCTGCTGGTTTGTCAGTGTCAGGCTGCTGCTGGTTTGTCAGTGTCAGGCTGCTGCTGGTTTGTCAGTGTCAGGCTGCTGCTGGTTTGTCAGTGTCAGGCTGCTGCTGGTTTGTCAGTGTCAGGCTGCTGCTGGTTTGTCAGTGTCAGGCTGCTGCTGGTTTGTCAGTGTCAGGCTGCTGCTGGTTTGTCAGTGTCAGGCTGCTGCTGGTTTGTCAGTGTCAGGCTGCTGCTGGTTTGTCAGTGTCAGGCTGCTGCTGGTTTGTCAGTGTCAGGCTGCTGCTGGTTTGTCAGTGTCAGGCTGCTGCTGGTTTGTCAGTGTCAGGTTGCTGCTGGTTTGTCAGTGTCAGGCTGCTGCTGG
Source organism: Brienomyrus brachyistius (assembly GCF_023856365.1). Classification (NCBI taxonomy): domain Eukaryota; kingdom Metazoa; phylum Chordata; class Actinopteri; order Osteoglossiformes; family Mormyridae; genus Brienomyrus; species Brienomyrus brachyistius. The sequence goes on from NW_026042347.1 coordinate 1,089,990, forward strand.
TTTGTCAGTGTCAGGGTGCTGCTTGTTTGTCAGTGTCAGGGTGCTGCTTGTTTGTCAGGGTGCTGCTTGTTTGTCAGGGTGCTGCTGGTTTGTCAGGGTGCTGCTGGTTTGTCAGGGTGCTGCTGGTTTGTCAGGGTGCTGCTGGTTTGTCAGGGTGCTGCTGGTTTGTCAGGGTGCTGCTGGTTTGTCAGGGTGCTGCTGGTTTGTCAGGGTCAGGCTGCTGCTTTGTCAGTGTCAGGCTGCTGCTTTGTCAGGGTCAGGCTGCTGCTTTGTCAGGGTCAGGCTGCTGCTTTGTCAGTGTCAGGCTGCTGCTTTGTCAGTGTCAGGCTGCTGCTGGTTTGTCAGTGTCAGGCTGCTGCTGCTTTGTCAGGGTGCTGCTTTGTCAGGGTGCTGCTTTGTCAGGCTGCTGCTTTGTCAGGCTGCTGCTTTGTCAGTGTCAGGCTGCTGCTTTGTCAGTGTCAGGCTGCTGCTTTGTCAGGGTGCTGCTTTGTCAGGGTGCTGCTTGTTTGTCAGGGTGCTGCTTGTTTGTCAGGGTGCTGCTTGTTTGTCAGTGTCAGGCTGCTGGTTTGTCAGTGTCAGGCTGCTGGTTTGTCAGTGTCAGGCTGCTGCTTTGTCAGTGTCAGGCTGCTGCTTTGTCAGTGTCAGGCTGCTGCTTTGTCAGGCTGCTGCTTTGTCAGGCTGCTGCTTTGTCAGGCTGCTGCTTTGTCAGGCTGCTGCTTTGTCAGGCTGCTGCTTTGTCAGGCTGCTGCTTTGTCAGTGTCAGGCTGCTGCTTTGTCAGTGTCAGGCTGCTGCTTTGTCAGTGTCAGGCTGCTGCTTTGTCAGTGTCAGGCTGCTGCTGTGTCAGGCTGCTGCTGTGTCAGGCTGCTGCTTTGTCAGGCTGCTGCTTTGTCAGGCTGCTGCTTTGTCAGGCTGCTGCTTTGTCAGGCTGCTGGTTTGTCAGGCTGCTGCTTTGTCAGGCTGCTGGTTTGTCAGTGTCAGGCTGCTGGTTTGTCAGGGTCAGGCTGCTGCTTTGTCAGGGTCAGGCTGCTGCTTTGTCAGGGTCAGGCTGCTGCTTTGTCAGGGTCAGGCTGCTGCTTTGTCAGTGTCAGGCTGCTGCTTTGTCAGTGTCAGGCTGCTGCTTTGTCAGTGTCAGGCTGCTGCTGGTTTGTCAGGCTGCTGCTGGTTTGTCAGGCTGCTGCTGGTTTGTCAGTGTCAGGCTGCTGCTGGTTTGTCAGTGTCAGGCTGCTGCTGGTTTGTCAGTGTCAGGCTGCTGCTGGTTTGTCAGTGTCAGGCTGCTGCTTGTTTGTCAGGCTACTGCTTGTTTGTCAGGCTGCTGCTTGTTTGTCAGTGTCAGGCTGCTGGTTTGTCAGTGTCAGGCTGCTGGTTTGTCAGTGTCAGGCTGCTGCTTTGTCAGGCTGCTGCTTTGTCAGGGTCAGGCTGCTGCTTTGTCAGGGTGCTGGTTTGTCAGGGTCAGGCTGCTGCTTTGTCAGGGTGCTGGTTTGTCAGGGTCAGGCTGCTGCTTTGTCAGTGTCAGGCTGCTGCTTTGTCAGTGTCAGGCTGCTGCTTTGTCAGTGTCAGGCTGCTGCTTTGTCAGTGTCAGGCTGCTGCTGGTTTGTCAGTGTCAGGCTGCTGCTGCTTTGTCAGGGTGCTGCTTTGTCAGGGTGCTGCTTTGTCAGGGTGCTGCTTTGTCAGGGTGCTGCTTTGTCAGGGTGCTGCTTTGTCAGGGTGCTGCTTTGTCAGGCTGCTGCTTTGTCAGGCTGCTGCTTTGTCAGGGTCAGGCTGCTGCTTTGTCAGGGTGCTGCTTGTTTGTCAGTGTCAGGCTGCTGCTGCTTTGTCAGGGTGCTGCTTTGTCAGGGTGCTGCTGGTTTGTCAGGCTGCTGCTGGTTTGTCAGGCTGCTGCTGGTTTGTCAGGCTGCTGCTGGTTTGTCAGGCTGCTGCTGGTTTGTCAGGCTGCTGCTGGTTTGTCAGGCTGCTGCTGGTTTGTCAGGCTGCTGCTGGTTTGTCAGGCTGCTGCTGGTTTGTCAGGCTGCTGCTGGTTTGTCAGTGTCAGGCTGCTGCTGGTTTGTCAGTGTCAGGCTGCTGCTGGTTTGTCAGGGTGCTGCTTGTTTGTCAGGGTGCTGCTTGTTTGTCAGGGTGCTGCTTGTTTGTCAGGGTGCTGCTTGTTTGTCAGGGTGCTGCTTGTTTGTCAGGGTGCTGCTGGTTTGTCAGGGTGCTGCTGGTTTGTCAGGGTGCTGCTGGTTTGTCAGGGTGCTGCTGGTTTGTCAGGGTGCTGCTGGTTTGTCAGGGTGCTGCTGGTTTGTCAGGGTGCTGCTGGTTTGTCAGGGTGCTGCTGGTTTGTCAGGGTGCTGCTGGTTTGTCAGGGTGCTGCTGGTTTGTCAGGGTGCTGCTGGTTTGTCAGGGTGCTGCTGGTTTGTCAGGGTGCTGCTGGTTTGTCAGGGTGCTGCTGGTTTGTCAGGCTGCTGCTGGTTTGTCAGGCTGCTGCTGGTTTGTCAGGGTCAGGCTGCTGCTGGTTTGTCAGGGTCAGGCTGCTGCTGGTTTGTCAGGGTCAGGCTGCTGCTGGTTTGTCAGGGTCAGGCTGCTGCTGGTTTGTCAGGGTCAGGCTGCTGCTGGTTTGTCAGGGTCAGGCTGCTGCTGGTTTGTCAGGGTCAGGCTGCTGCTGGTTTGTCAGGGTCAGGCTGCTGCTGGTTTGTCAGGGTCAGGCTGCTGCTGGTTTGTCAGGCTGCTGCTGGTTTGTCAGGCTGCTGCTGGTTTGTCAGGCTGCTGCTGCTTTGTCTGTCAGTGTCAGGCTGCTGCTGCTTTGTCTGTCAGTGTCAGGCTGCTGCTTGTTTGTCAGTGTCAGGGTGCTGCTTGTTTGTCAGGGTGCTGCTTGTTTGTCAGGGTGCTGCTTGTTTGTCAGGCTGCTGCTTGTTTGTCAGGCTGCTGCTTGTTTGTCAGGCTGCTGCTTGTTTGTCAGGCTGCTGCTTGTTTGTCAGGCTGCTGCTTGTTTGTCAGGCTGCTGCTTGTTTGTCAGGCTGCTGCTTGTTTGTCAGGGTGCTGCTTTGTCAGGGTGCTGCTTTGTCAGGGTGCTGCTTTGTCAGGGTGCTGCTTTGTCAGTGTCAGGGTGCTGCTTTGTCAGTGTCAGGGTGCTGCTTTGTCAGTGTCAGGGTGCTGCTTTGTCAGGCTGCTGGTTTGTCAGGCTGCTGGTTTGTCAGGCTGCTGGTTTGTCAGGCTGCTGGTTTGTCAGGCTGCTGGTTTGTCAGGCTGCTGGTTTGTCAGGCTGCTGGTTTGTCAGGGTCAGGCTGCTGCTTTGTCAGTGTCAGGCTGCTGCTGGTTTGTCAGTGTCAGGCTGCTGCTGGTTTGTCAGGGTCAGGCTGCTGCTGGTTTGTCAGGGTCAGGCTGCTGCTGGTTTGTCAGGGTGCTGGTTTGTCAGGGTCAGGCTGCTGCTTTGTCAGGGTCAGGCTGCTGGTTTGTCAGGGTCAGGCTGCTGCTTTGTCAGGGTGCTGCTGGTTTGTCAGTGTCAGGGTGCTGCTGCTTTGTCAGGGTGCTGCTTTGTCAGGGTGCTGCTTTGTCAGGCTGCTGCTTTGTCAGTGTCAGGCTGCTGCTGCTTTGTCAGGGTCAGGCTGCTGCTGGTTTGTCAGGGTCAGGCTGCTGCTGGTTTGTCAGGGTCAGGCTGCTGCTGGTTTGTCAGTGTCAGGCTGGTTTGTCAGGGTCAGGCTGGTTTGTCAGTGTCAGGCTGCTGCTTTGTCAGTGTCAGGCTGCTGCTTTGTCAGGGTGCTGCTGGTTTGTCATTGTCAGGCTGCTGCTTTGTCAGGCTGCTGCTTTGTCAGGCTGCTGCTTTGTCAGGCTGCTGCTTTGTCAGGCTGCTGCTTTGTCAGTGTCAGGCTGCTGCTTTGTCAGTGTCAGGCTGCTGCTTTGTCAGGGTCAGGCTGCTGCTTTGTCAGGGTCAGGCTGCTGCTTTGTCAGGGTGCTGCTGGTTTGTCAGTGTCAGGCTGCTGCTGCTTTGTCAGGGTGCTGCTTTGTCAGGGTGCTGCTTTGTCAGGGTGCTGCTTTGTCAGGGTGCTGCTTTGTCAGGGTGCTGCTGGTTTGTCAGGCTGCTGCTGGTTTGTCAGGCTGCTGCTGGTTTGTCAGGCTGCTGCTGGTTTGTCAGGCTGCTGCTGGTTTGTCAGGCTGCTGCTGGTTTGTCAGGCTGCTGCTGGTTTGTCAGGGTGCTGCTTGTTTGTCAGGGTGCTGCTTGTTTGTCAGGGTGCTGCTTGTTTGTCAGGGTGCTGCTTGTTTGTCAGGGTGCTGCTGGTTTGTCAGGGTGCTGCTGGTTTGTCAGGGTGCTGCTGGTTTGTCAGGGTGCTGCTGGTTTGTCAGGGTGCTGCTGGTTTGTCAGGGTGCTGCTGGTTTGTCAGGGTGCTGCTGGTTTGTCAGGGTGCTGCTGGTTTGTCAGGGTGCTGCTGGTTTGTCAGGGTGCTGCTTGTTTGTCAGGGTCTTGCTTGTTTGTCAGGGTGCTGCTGGTTTGTCAGGGTGCTGCTGGTTTGTCAGGGTGCTGCTGGTTTGTCAGGGTGCTGCTGGTTTGTCAGGGTGCTGCTGGTTTGTCAGGGTGCTGCTGGTTTGTCAGGGTGCTGCTGGTTTGTCAGGGTGCTGCTGGTTTGTCAGGGTGCTGCTGGTTTGTCAGGGTGCTGCTGGTTTGTCAGGCTGCTGCTGCTTTGTCAGGGTCAGGCTGCTGCTGGTTTGTCAGGCTGCTGCTGGTTTGTCAGGCTGCTGCTGGTTTGTCAGGCTGCTGCTGGTTTGTCAGGCTGCTGCTGGTTTGTCAGGCTGCTGCTGGTTTGTCAGGCTGCTGCTGGTTTGTCAGGCTGCTGCTGGTTTGTCAGTGTCAGGCTGCTGCTGGTTTGTCAGTGTCAGGCTGCTGCTGGTTTGTCAGTGTCAGGCTGCTGCTGGTTTGTCAGTGTCAGGCTGCTGCTGGTTTGTCAGTGTCAGGCTGCTGCTGGTTTGTCAGTGTCAGGCTGCTGCTGGTTTGTCAGTGTCAGGCTGCTGCTGGTTTGTCAGTGTCAGGCTGCTGCTGGTTTGTCAGGCTGCTGCTGGTTTGTCAGGCTGCTGCTGGTTTGTCAGGCTGCTGCTGCTTTGTCAGGCTGCTGCTGCTTTGTCAGGCTGCTGCTGCTTTGTCAGGCTGCTGCTGCTTTGTCAGGCTGCTGCTGCTTTGTCAGGCTGCTGCTGCTTTGTCAGGCTGCTGCTGCTTTGTCAGGCTGCTGCTTTGTCAGGCTGCTGCTTTGTCAGGCTGCTGCTTTGTCAGGCTGCTGCTTTGTCAGGCTGCTGCTTTGTCAGGGTCAGGCTGCTGGTTTGTCAGGGTCAGGCTGCTGGTTTGTCAGGGTCAGGCTGCTGGTTTGTCAGGGTCAGGCTGCTGGTTTGTCAGGCTGCTGCTGGTTTGTCAGGCTGCTGCTGGTTTGTCAGGCTGCTGCTGGTTTGTCAGGCTGCTGCTGGTTTGTCAGGCTGCTGCTGCTTTGTCAGGGGGCTGCTGCTTTGTCAGGGGGCTGCTGCTTTGTCAGGGGGCTGCTGCTTTGTCAGGGTGCTGCTGCTTTGTCAGGCTGCTGCTTTGTCAGGCTGCTACTTTGTCAGGCTGCTGCTTTGTCAGGCTGCTGCTTTGTCAGTGTCAGGCTGCTGCTTTGTCAGTGTCAGGCTGGTTTGTCAGGCTGCTGCTTTGTCAGTGTCAGGCTGCTGCTTTGTCAGTGTCAGGCTGGTTTGTCAGGCTGGTTTGTCAGGCTGCTGCTGGTTTGTCAGGCTGCTGCTGGTTTGTCAGGCTGCTGCTGCTTTGTCAGGCTGCTGCTGCTTTGTCAGGCTGCTGCTGCTTTGTCAGGCTGCTGCTGCTTTGTCAGGCTGCTGCTGCTTTGTCAGGCTGCTGCTGCTTTGTCAGGGTCAGGCTGCTGCTGCTTTGTCAGGGTCAGGCTGCTGCTTTGTCAGGGTCAGGCTGCTTCTTTGTCAGGCTGCTGCTGGTTTGTCAGTGTCAGGCTGCTGCTGGTTTGTCAGTGTCAGGCTGCTGCTGGTTTGTCAGTGTCAGGCTGCTGCTGGTTTGTCAGTGTCAGGCTGCTGCTGGTTTGTCAGGCTGCTGCTGGTTTGTCAGGCTGCTGCTGGTTTGTCAGGCTGCTGCTGGTTTGTCAGGCTGCTGCTGGTTTGTCAGGCTGCTGCTGGTTTGTCAGGCTGCTGCTGGTTTGTCAGGCTGCTGCTTTGTCAGGCTGCTGCTTTGTCAGGCTGCTGCTTTGTCAGGCTGCTGCTTTGTCAGGGTCGTGCTGCTGGTTTGTCAGGGTCGTGCTGCTGGTTTGTCAGGGTCGTGCTGCTGGTTTGTCAGGGTGCTGCTGGTTTGTCAGGGTGCTGCTGGTTTGTCAGGCTGCTGCTGGTTTGTCAGGCTGCTGCTGGTTTGTCAGGCTGCTGCTGGTTTGTCAGGCTGCTGCTGGTTTGTCAGGCTGCTGCTGGTTTGTCAGGGTCAGGCTGCTGCTGGTTTGTCAGGGTCAGGCTGCTGCTGGTTTGTCAGGGTCAGGCTGCTGCTGGTTTGTCAGGGTCAGGCTGCTGCTGGTTTGTCAGGGTCAGGCTGCTGCTGGTTTGTCAGGGTCAGGCTGCTGCTGGTTTGTCAGGGTCAGGCTGCTGCTGGTTTGTCAGGGTCAGGCTGCTGCTGGTTTGTCAGGCTGCTGCTGGTTTGTCAGGGTGCTGCTGGTTTGTCAGGCTGCTGCTGGTTTGTCAGGGTCAGGCTGCTGCTGGTTTGTCAGGCTGCTGCTGCTTTGTCTGTCAGTGTCAGGCTGCTGCTGCTTTGTCTGTCAGTGTCAGGGTGCTGCTTGTTTGTCAGTGTCAGGGTGCTGCTTGTTTGTCAGTGTCAGGGTGCTGCTTGTTTGTCAGGGTGCTGCTTGTTTGTCAGGGTGCTGCTTGTTTGTCAGGCTGCTGCTTGTTTGTCAGGCTGCTGCTTGTTTGTCAGGGTGCTGGTTTGTCAGGGTGCTGCTTTGTCAGGGTGCTGCTTTGTCAGTGTCAGGGTGCTGCTTTGTCAGTGTCAGGGTGCTGCTTTGTCAGTGTCAGGGTGCTGCTTTGTCAGTGTCAGGGTGCTGCTTTGTCAGTGTCAGGGTGCTGCTTTGTCAGGGTGCTGCTTTGTCAGGCTGCTGCTTTGTCAGGCTGCTGGTTTGTCAGGCTGCTGGTTTGTCAGGCTGCTGGTTTGTCAGGCTGCTGGTTTGTCAGGCTGCTGGTTTGTCAGGCTGCTGGTTTGTCAGGGTCAGGCTGCTGCTTTGTCAGTGTCAGGCTGCTGCTTTGTCAGTGTCAGGCTGCTGCTGGTTTGTCAGTGTCAGGCTGCTGCTGGTTTGTCAGGGTCAGGCTGCTGCTGGTTTGTCAGGGTGCTGGTTTGTCAGGCTGCTGCTTTGTCAGGGTCAGGCTGCTGCTTTGTCAGGGTCAGGCTGCTGGTTTGTCAGGGTCAGGCTGCTGCTTTGTCAGGGTGCTGCTGGTTTGTCAGGGTGCTGCTTTGTCAGGGTGCTGCTTTGTCAGGGTGCTGCTTTGTCAGTGTCAGGCTGCTGCTGCTTTGTCAGGGTCAGGCTGCTGCTGGTTTGTCAGGGTCAGGCTGCTGCTGGTTTGTCAGGGTCAGGCTGCTGCTGGTTTGTCAGGGTCAGGCTGCTGCTGGTTTGTCAGGGTCAGGCTGCTGCTGGTTTGTCAGTGTCAGGCTGGTTTGTCAGGGTCAGGCTGGTTTGTCAGTGTCAGGCTGCTGCTTTGTCAGTGTCAGGCTGGTTTGTCAGTGTCAGGCTGCTGCTTTGTCAGTGTCAGGCTGCTTGTTTGTCAGGGTGCTGCTTGTTTGTCAGGGTGCTGCTGGTTTGTCAGGGTGCTGCTGGTTTGTCAGGGTGCTGCTGGTTTGTCAGGGTGCTGCTGGTTTGTCAGGCTGCTGCTGGTTTGTCAGGCTGCTGCTGGTTTGTCAGGCTGCTGCTGGTTTGTCAGGCTGCTGCTGGTTTGTCAGGCTGCTGCTGGTTTGTCAGGCTGCTGCTGGTTTGTCAGGCTGCTGCTGGTTTGTCAGGCTGCTGCTGGTTTGTCAGGCTGCTGCTGGTTTGTCAGGCTGCTGCTGGTTTGTCAGGCTGCTGCTGGTTTGTCAGGCTGCTGCTGGTTTGTCAGGCTGCTGCTGCTTTGTCAGGCTGCTGCTTTGTCAGGCTGCTGCTTTGTCAGGCTGCTGCTTTGTCAGGCTGCTGGTTTGTCAGGGTCAGGCTGCTGGTTTGTCAGGGTCAGGCTGCTGGTTTGTCAGGGTCAGGCTGCTGGTTTGTCAGGCTGCTGCTGGTTTGTCAGGCTGCTGCTGGTTTGTCAGGCTGCTGCTGGTTTGTCAGGCTGCTGCTGGTTTGTCAGGCTGCTGCTGGTTTGTCAGGCTGCTGCTGCTTTGTCAGGCTGCTGCTGCTTTGTCAGGCTGCTGCTGCTTTGTCAGTGTCAGGCTGCTGCTTTGTCAGGCTGCTGCTTTGTCAGGCTGCTGCTTTGTCAGGCTGCTGCTTTGTCAGGCTGCTGCTTTGTCAGGCTGCTGCTTTGTCAGTGTCAGGCTGGTTTGTCAGGCTGCTGCTTTGTCAGTGTCAGGCTGCTGCTTTGTCAGTGTCAGGCTGGTTTGTCAGGCTGGTTTGTCAGGCTGCTGCTGGTTTGTCAGGCTGCTGCTGGTTTGTCAGGCTGCTGCTGGTTTGTCAGGCTGCTGCTGGTTTGTCAGGCTGCTGCTGGTTTGTCAGGCTGCTGCTGGTTTGTCAGGCTGCTGCTGCTTTGTCAGGCTGCTGCTGCTTTGTCAGGCTGCTGCTGCTTTGTCAGGCTGCTGCTGCTTTGTCAGGCTGCTGCTGCTTTGTCAGGGTCAGGCTGCTGCTGCTTTGTCAGGGTCAGGCTGCTTCTTTGTCAGGCTGCTGCTGGTTTGTCAGTGTCAGGCTGCTGCTGGTTTGTCAGTGTCAGGCTGCTGCTGGTTTGTCAGTGTCAGGCTGCTGCTGGTTTGTCAGTGTCAGGCTGCTGCTGGTTTGTCAGTGTCAGGCTGCTGCTGGTTTGTCAGTGTCAGGCTGCTGCTGGTTTGTCAGTGTCAGGCTGCTGCTGGTTTGTCAGGCTGCTGCTTTGTCAGGCTGCTGCTGGTTTGTCAGGCTGCTGCTTTGTCAGGGTGCTGCTGGTTTGTCAGGGTGCTGCTGGTTTGTCAGGGTGCTGCTGGTTTGTCAGGGTGCTGCTGGTTTGTCAGGGTGCTGCTGGTTTGTCAGGCTGCTGCTGGTTTGTCAGGCTGCTGCTGGTTTGTCAGGCTGCTGCTGGTTTGTCAGGGTCAGGCTGCTGCTGGTTTGTCAGGGTCAGGCTGCTGCTGGTTTGTCAGGCTGCTGGTTTGTCAGGGTCAGGCTGCTGCTTTGTCAGGGTGCTGCTTTGTCAGGGTGCTGCTTTGTCAGGGTGCTGCTTTGTCAGGGTGCTGCTTTGTCAGGGTCAGGCTGCTGCTTTGTCAGTGTCAGGCTGCTGCTTTGTCAGGGTGCTGCTGGTTTGTCAGTGTCAGGCTGCTGCTGCTTTGTCAGTGTCAGGCTGCTGCTGGTTTGTCAGGGTGCTGCTGGTTTGTCAGGGTGCTGCTGGTTTGTCAGGGTGCTGCTGGTTTGTCAGGGTGCTGCTGGTTTGTCAGGGTGCTGCTGGTTTGTCAGGGTGCTGCTGGTTTGTCAGGGTGCTGCTGGTTTGTCAGGCTGCTGCTGGTTTGTCAGGCTGCTGCTGGTTTGTCAGGGGGCTGCTGGTTTGTCAGTGTCAGGCTGCTGCTGGTTTGTCAGTGTCAGGCTGCTGCTGGTTTGTCAGTGTCAGGCTGCTGCTGGTTTGTCAGTGTCAGGCTGCTGCTGGTTTGTCAGGGTCAGGCTGCTGCTGGTTTGTCAGGGTCAGGCTGCTGCTGGTTTGTCAGGGTCAGACTGCTGCTGGTTTGTCAGACTGCTGCTGGTTTGTCAGTGTCAGGCTGCTGCTGGTTTGTCAGTGTCAGGCTGCTGCTGGTTTGTCAGTGTCAGGCTGCTGCTGGTTTGTCAGGGTCAGGCTGCTGCTGGTTTGTCAGGGTCAGGCTGCTGCTGGTTTGTCAGGGTCAGGCTGCTGCTGGTTTGTCAGGGTCAGGCTGCTGCTGGTTTGTCAGGCTGCTGCTGGTTTGTCAGGCTGCTGCTGGTTTGTCAGGCTGCTGCTTGTTTGTCAGGCTGCTGCTTGTTTGTCAGGCTGCTGCTTGTTTGTCAGGCTGCTGCTGGTTTGTCAGGCTGCTGCTGGTTTGTCAGGCTGCTGCTGGTTTGTCAGGCTGCTGCTGGTTTGTCAGGCTGCTGCTGGTTTGTCAGGGTCAGGCTGGTTTGTCAGGGTCAGGCTGGTTTGTCAGGGTCAGGCTGGTTTGTCAGGGTCAGGCTGGTTTGTCAGGGTCAGGCTGGTTTGTCAGTGTCAGGCTGGTTTGTCAGTGTCAGGCTGCTGCTGGTTTGTCAGTGTCAGGCTGCTGCTGGTTTGTCAGGGTCAGGCTGCTGCTGGTTTGTCAGGGTCAGGCTGCTGCTGGTTTGTCAGGGTCAGGCTGCTGCTGGTTTGTCAGGGTCAGGCTGCTGCTGGTTTGTCAGGGTCAGGCTGCTGCTGGTTTGTCAGGGTCAGGCTGCTGCTGGTTTGTCAGGGTCAGGCTGCTGCTGGTTTGTCAGGGTCAGGCTGCTGCTGGTTTGTCAGGGTCAGGCTGCTGCTGGTTTGTCAGGGTCAGGCTGCTGCTGGTTTGTCAGGGTCAGGCTGCTGCTGGTTTGTCAGGGTCAGGCTGCTGCTGGTTTGTCAGGCTGCTGCTGGTTTGTCAGGCTGCTGCTGGTTTGTCAGGCTGCTGCTGGTTTGTCAGGCTGCTGCTGGTTTGTCAGGCTGCTGCTGCTTTGTCTGTCAGTGTCAGGCTGCTGCTGCTTTGTCTGTCAGTGTCAGGCTGCTGCTGCTTTGTCTGTCAGTGTCAGGGTGCTGCTTGTTTGTCAGTGTCAGGGTGCTGCTTGTTTGTCAGTGTCAGGGTGCTGCTTGTTTGTCAGGGTGCTGCTTGTTTGTCAGGCTGCTGCTTGTTTGTCAGGCTGCTGCTTGTTTGTCAGGCTGCTGCTTGTTTGTCAGGCTGCTGGTTTGTCAGGCTGCTGGTTTGTCAGGGTGCTGCTTTGTCAGGGTGCTGCTTTGTCAGGGTGCTGCTTTGTCAGGGTGCTGCTTTGTCAGTGTCAGGGTGCTGCTTTGTCAGTGTCAGGGTGCTGCTTTGTCAGTGTCAGGGTGCTGCTTTGTCAGTGTCAGGGTGCTGCTTTGTCAGTGTCAGGGTGCTGCTTTGTCAGGCTGCTGGTTTGTCAGGCTGCTGGTTTGTCAGGCTGCTGGTTTGTCAGGCTGCTGGTTTGTCAGGCTGCTGGTTTGTCAGTGTCAGGCTGCTGCTGGTTTGTCAGTGTCAGGCTGCTGCTGGTTTGTCAGTGTCAGGCTGCTGCTGGTTTGTCAGGGTCAGGCTGCTGCTGGTTTGTCAGGGTGCTGGTTTGTCAGGGTCAGGCTGCTGCTTTGTCAGGGTCAGGCTGCTGGTTTGTCAGGGTCAGGCTGCTGCTTTGTCAGGGTGCTGCTGGTTTGTCAGTGTCAGGGTGCTGCTGGTTTGTCAGTGTCAGGGTGCTGCTTTGTCAGGGTGCTGCTTTGTCAGGCTGCTGCTTTGTCAGTGTCAGGCTGCTGCTGCTTTGTCAGGGTCAGGCTGCTGCTGGTTTGTCAGGGTCAGGCTGCTGCTGGTTTGTCAGGGTCAGGCTGCTGCTGGTTTGTCAGTGTCAGGCTGGTTTGTCAGGGTCAGGCTGGTTTGTCAGTGTCAGGCTGCTGCTTTGTCAGTGTCAGGCTGCTGCTTTGTCAGGGTGCTGCTGGTTTGTCAGGCTGCTGCTGGTTTGTCAGGCTGCTGCTGGTTTGTCAGGCTGCTGCTGGTTTGTCAGTGTCAGTGTCAGGCTGCTGCTGGTTTGTCAGTGTCAGGCTGCTGCTTTGTCAGTGTCAGGCTGGTTTGTCAGGCTGCTGGTTTGTCAGTGTCAGGCTGCTGCTGGTTTGTCAGTGTCAGGCTGCTGCTGGTTTGTCAGTGTCAGGCTGCTGCTGGTTTGTCAGGCTGCTGCTGGTTTGTCAGGCTGCTGCTGGTTTGTCAGGCTGCTGCTGGTTTGTCAGTGTCAGGCTGCTGCTGGTTTGTCAGGCTGCTGCTGGTTTGTCAGGCTGCTGCTGGTTTGTCAGGCTGCTGCTGTTTTGTCAGGGTCAGGCTGCTGCTGCTTTGTCAGGGTCAGGCTGCTTCTGCTTTGTCAGGGTCAGGCTGCTTCTTTGTCAGGCTGCTTCTTTGTCAGGGTGCTGCTTTGTCAGGCTGCTGCTGGTTTGTCAGTGTCAGGCTGCTGCTGGTTTGTCAGGCTGCTGGTTTGTCAGTGTCAGGCTGCTGGTTTGTCAGTGTCAGGCTGCTGGTTTGTCAGTGTCAGGCTGCTGGTTTGTCAGTGTCAGGCTGCTGGTTTGTCAGTGTCAGGCTGCTGGTTTGTCAGTGTCAGGCTGCTGGTTTGTCAGTGTCAGGCTGCTGGTTTGTCAGGCTGCTGGTTTGTCAGGCTGCTGGTTTGTCAGGCTGCTGGTTTGTCAGGCTGCTGGTTTGTCAGGCTGCTGCTGGTTTGTCAGGCTGCTGCTGGTTTGTCAGGCTGCTGCTGGTTTGTCAGGCTGCTGCTGGTTTGTCAGGCTGCTGCTGGTTTGTCAGGCTGCTGCTGTTTTGTCAGTGTCAGGCTGCTGCTGTTTTGTCAGGCTGCTGGTTTGTCAGGCTGCTGGTTTGTCAGGCTGCTGGTTTGTCAGGCTGCTGGTTTGTCAGGCTGCTGGTTTGTCAGGCTGCTGGTTTGTCAGGCTGCTGGTTTGTCAGGCTGCTGGTTTGTCAGGCTGCTGGTTTGTCAGGCTGCTGGTTTGTCAGGCTGCTGGTTTGTCAGGCTGCTGGTTTGTCAGGCTGCTGGTTTGTCAGGCTGCTGGTTTGTCAGGCTGCTGGTTTGTCAGGCTGCTGCTGGTTTGTCAGTGTGCTGCTGCTTTGTCAGGGTGCTGCTGCTTTGTCAGTGTCAGGGTGCTGCTTTGTCAGTGTCAGGCTGCTGCTTTGTCAGTGTCAGGCTGCTGTGCACATGCTGTGGCAGTGCTCTCAGGTATATCCATTTTGGGGTAGAGTTCTTGGTCTCCTGGACAAATGGCTAGGCTTTACTTTACCCCGCAAACCCGACTCTCTCTGCTAGGAGATAGAGTGGAATTGCCAAAGGTGAATAATAAACAGTTTAAGGCTGTGATGGTGGGACTCAACTGCCATGAGGGTAATATTAAGGCATTTGAAATCCTCAACAATCCCCAATATAAAGGAATGGACCGATGAGATGATTAAGGCAGTCTTTCTCATGATGGTGGGTAAATCTGGGGTGGCTCTTGTGGTTCTCATATGAGGTCTTTGGTGCACATTAAGTGAGGCAGATACAGGCCACCCATTGTGTACCTCTGTGCCATTTAAATGGGCTTGCAATCTGAAGAGGTGTGAGGTCACAGTGATTTAACACTGGTCCACTTTTTCTTATGGCCTTGAGCCAGGTCATGACAATATCTTGTGTAGCACTAATGACGTAATGGCATCTGCTCATGTTATCTCATAACTTGAAGCTGTTTGTGCAGCACAACCCACACGGCACCAACAAGACATTGAGAACAATCCCAGCAGCCCTCGGCTCTCTTACCCAATGCTGTTATAAGGGGACCAAACTTCTTTAAATTTCGCTTTCACAGTGGCTTTTGAAAAAATTAAGCAAATCACGCAATGCTATTGAAATTATTAAAACATAGAGATTAACAGTCAAATATGTTTTGTGATTTTAAATGATGAAGTAATATATTGGATATAACATGAATGTATTTCTTATTTCTTTTTTTTTGGGTTTTCTGTGGTGAGAAATGAAAGCTACAGGCATGTAAATATTGCTTCCTGTAGTAACTTGTAAAATTTTCCTCATTGTTAACAATCACATTACATGTCAGTCAGTCAGTGGAAACACATAGTGAGGCACGCTGGCCAGCCATTGTATTCGTTCAGGACCAGCCCATCAAGTAAAGGTTTCAGCACCACGGACAGTGACCTGTGTTAAACTGACCTCAGGTTCCTACATTGGCTCTATGGAATTTTCTGTAAATAATTAAATGCCACTGGCCCCCTACATGCGGAAATGTTTCCCCCTCCCCCAGACTTCTTCAGAGAGCTTTGGAGGACATTGTCTGCACGCTACCAGAGGCAACTAAGAATGTGCTTGAGTTGGGAGGAGGCAGTAGTCCCCATTTTTCCCTCCTGCTGTAGAGGGTCATCGGGAGGAGGTGGGTTTGCTGCTCTCTTTCGTGTCTCTTCAGCAGGTGGCTCTTAGAGATTTGTCTAAGAAAGGTCTGTACCAGGCTTGTGTTAAAGTGCTGCATTTTCGGGCACTGAGTGGACTGGCGGATTCTAGGTGGTCAGGTTTGTTGAGGCCTGGATCTTCCCCGCGGGGATGTTGGAGGTCCCTGTACAAGCCCCCCATTGAGAAGCACACGGTGGATCTTCAGTGGCAGATTGTGCACGGGGCAGTGGCCACAAACAGCTGATGCACATTGATTCCACAGGGTGGGAATTGGTTTTCTTAGCTAATCTGTTTCTTTAAAACAAAGAAATGGATTGTTTACTTGTGTCTTTTATTCTACATCATAGATAATGCGAACCTTCATATAAGTAAGAGGTAATATTTTGCTCAGTATCAGTTCAAGTTCAAATACTTCAGGTTTTTTATTTGGCAAAACACATAAAATTGTTCAGATACTTCAGGTTTTTTATTTGACAAAACACATAAAATTGTCATGCAAAGTCATTGATTTATTTTTAAAACTATTGCACTGTGATACATTTAACATCATATTTTCAGTTCTGCCAAATCTCATATTGACATCTTAGTGGTTTTCCAACGGCTTGTGGTGTCACATGGTGGTCGAAAATGATATTACAGGCTTTTGTTGAAATTACCTTAAAATTCATCTGGAATGTATTGATTTATGCCATAATTAATGATGCAAATTAACACAGATGGGGCCATTTTGACCCCATTTTGATGTTTTTGAAGAGGTAGACGGTCCAGTTGGCTGTATTAGTCAGTCTGCTAAGAAACATGGCGCCAACAAGCCCATGGCCCCTTTTCATGTAAAACTTCGTACAGGAGGCTGTTTGTGCAGATTAGTGCCTTTGTTAGCCTCGGCTCCTGTAAATCATATAAGCACACCCACCACACCCCCAGGAGCATTCCGCGTGCCCCCACCGGCCAACCTGCTTGTCCCCCCCAACCCACAGACCGTCTGTAGTTCTGAAATTTATCCACATGGCTGCTGACCAAGTCTAAGGTAAAATTTCATAAATGAAATTTTCAGTAAAATACATTTTTTTCCTCTAATCTGGGAGACAGTGCAGAATTATTGGAGTCGGTCCTAACTCTGTCTTGAATATGTACCCAGCAGGCACCTAGGACTCGTATCTCCCTCTGAGAATCTCTTCTAATGCGCTCAGCAGCAGAAATTCTCCATCCTAGATGAGCCTGCAAAGTTCTGTAGAAGTTAAATATACTTTAGTCAAATAAAGGATGAGACAATTTACTTAAAGCATGATACAGTTCATATTGCTCTTCAGGCTTCGTGATAAAATATTAAAATTATGGAGTACAAAGTTGTACAACCCAAATAATACGGATTATTTTCCATCTTAACCCATATTCTAAGCATATTGATTTCTCTTGTAAATTTTACTTTTACAGCAGTATGATTTAAGACACTAACAGCAATTCATTTTTCAACCAGTAATTGTTAATGTGATAGCCTCTGGATCTCCAGCAGAAGGGCTCCTTTCCTCAGCCGGATGTCCTCAAGTTCAGAGTGCTTCTCTGGACTCAGGTCCATGGAGACTGCAGCAGACAGGAAAAGGAGATCGTCAGCGGGTGTGGAGCTCAGCAGGTTGGCCATCTCTGCCAGTTTGGTTGTTGGTTCAACTCCCATGGCAGAGTAATCGTAACATTGTTAAGCCCTTGAGCAAGTCCCTTAGACCCAAGTGCTCTGACCCCAAACTCTCCTCACTTCGGACAAAAGCATATGCTGAATATATGTAATCCCAAAGGGCAGTTACAGAAGACCCCAGGACCGGAGTAACATGGGAAGCAATTACTGATGCCTGGAAGCTTTGGGGCATGCAAATAAACTGCATCCAAAGGCAAATGGCTAATAAAGAATGCTCTGAATGCCAGGCATTCGTCCAGCAGTGAGATCGTAGAGATAATGAATAAAGATAGAAAGTGTGAATAAAGATAAAACATTTTGATTGTATTTGCGAAGCGATGCTGGATGCGCTGAGCTCGCCGGGAAGGTCATGTGGTCCGCATTCCCTCCCCATGCACACGTGATCAGCTCAATCACACCGAAATTGTCGGTTTGCTGCCCTTCAGGGAAACAATCTAAAGGGTGTTACGGGAAAAGTAATCGATGCAAGAGCCAATCGTTACTGACACAAACAATGATGAACGATAATAAGCATTTATAAGCCATGATGACCGCACCATTAACGTGGAGTTGCACTAACGTCTGTTTTTATAGCTAACCAACAAGTCAACGTCTCACCCTGGTAATGCAACAGCGCCGTTTAAACAATACGTTTACACCGATCAGTGGCCTGTACTACGAATCAGGGTTATCGGGGTAACTTGACGGATTTAAGGTACCACAGTTTAAATGAATTTCATATTTGTTCATCGGGATGCCTGAATCGGTGCTAATCAGTACTACGATGCCAGTTATGCAATGTAGTTTTGATAAAAACTTTTCTGTCATTTAACATAAGAGGAAAAAAATAATTATACTGTAGTCAAATTGGCTAATATAAAATGGTTTAAAACTGTGACAAATTTTGCCTTTTTTTTACAGTGTATACTTCCAGTCACAAGGTAGCAGATACGGATTTCTGAAATAGCAAAGATAAAGGTCAATAATACTGACACTGAACAAATAACCCGGTGCAAAAGACTTTGGGAGTGACCACAACTATCAAGTGCGACCCACAGCTAATCTCACCTAAGTGCAAAAGAAAAGGAAACCAAAAGACAAACACTCCACCTCACTCCCTGACCAAATAAACAGAGTCCAACACACACTTGCAAAACAAAATAGCAGTCACTCCCTATGCAGCAATACAATCACACATACATAACTTACACACAAGTCAAAGCAACAAGGGGGCTAGTGAAGACGTAAACCAAAGGAAACCAAGGGGGGAGACAGCAAGCCAAACTGAGGTCGCGGGGGGGACCGGAGCCTGTCCTTGGAACAACAGGCGTAGGCAGGAACCAACCCTGGGCAGGAGTCAACACTCTGCAGGGCGCAAACACTCTCAACTCAGATTTGCCAATTAACCTACCCTGCACACTTTTGGACTGTGGGAGGAAACCGGAGCCCCTGCTGGAAGTCTTTCCCCATTCACCAGATTATATTGCCAGAAGACTGAAAATTAGATATCAAATACTAGAGTGACATAAAAACAAAAAACAAGTTTGCTTGTAATGAGACGCAAAACAGAAGATTATCTCTTTTTATATTTTGAGAAAACATTTTAACATTTATCCAACCGGTCAAATGGTTTAATACTTCATACAGCAGCATTTCTAAACTCATTCCTCAGCCCACCAGACAGCTCCACGTTTTTGCTCTGTCCCAGATCCCTGCATGCATGAACCAAACAGTCACCTTTTACTGCTGTGCTGAGAGCTTGGACAGAGCAAAACTGTGGATCTTTGCAGTGGGGTCCAAGGACTGGGTTGAGAAACCCTGGCATAGAGGAGACTGCAGTGAGAGCCAAGAAAAAAAGAGATTAGAGAGGAAGGTAAAATGCTTCTATTAGCATGGCAAATAAGCTGCAAGTACAGACCCTGTGCTTCCATTACAAACAAAAAGCCTGTATGACCCTCCTAAACACACAAGTCAGATTAACTTAACCAGGGGAAATAAGCATAAAACTTGGCAAAGACTAGACTATGAAAAGGGAAGGTGAACATCATACTTACACAAACTTCTGCTAAAGAAAATGGACAAACCCCTTTTAACTGAATCAAGTTACTTAAGAAAATTAATAATTAAAAAATGAATAATACAAAAATAAATCAATAAAAATTAAGAAAAACACAATCATGCTTTGAACTAATACTGCAGTCAGTCCTAAATATTCCCATGACATTCTTTTCGTCACGATGCACACTCGGTACATACTGGTTGAAAACCATTTATAATCCTTCATGTACCAGTCTATGATGGAGCACCCCAACCTGGGCCGCCCATCCAACATGGCAGATTTCTGCCTCCTGGCCCCGGAGACTAACAGACCAACCTCTGGAAACAGGGAACCAGGGGGACATGGGCCGCTGACTGGATGGGCGACCAGAATCAGGTGAAGCAGAAGGTAGACTCCACAGTAGAGGACCGAGGAATGTAGACCAAAACCAGGGAACCTGAAGTGGCAAGAACACAAACCAGGACAGACATATAAAACCCAAGCAAAGGCATCAGTGGCACAGCCCACCAGCTTGTGAAAGATGGCTACCTGGCATCATGAATCCCTTAATCAAAAACCTTTGTGATGGCAACTTTGCCACCCAGGACTGATCCCTTCTAAAGACCTCAAGTTTCAATGCAAGGTTTCCGAAATGTTTTGAAACATTAGTCCATGTGACTGCTGTGGTATTGTTCCAGGCAGGGAAAACAACTTAGGAGAACATTTCCGTGCATGTTGGGTGTTTGTGGTACTGTTGGGCTGAGGGGGTAATTGAGTGACTATTAACCTTTGAAATCCAATTATATTATTTAAACAGATTAGTAGTTAGACAGTGTGATTTAGATGAGGATAAGGATGTTTTATTGTCATTACAAAACGTGTTCTATATGAAGGGAACAAAATGAGGCACTCAGATCCGGTGTATTAGCAATAATAAAATAGAAATAAAATTGAAAGAACAATACAATGAATAATATGGTATAATAAATAAAATAAAATAGAATAAAGACATTAAGATAGATTCCATTAGGAGAATTTAACCATGGATGTAAAGTAAGCAGGTGTGAGTGTAGCAGAGATTACTGAGGTCTGTGTGTAATAAAGTATATGTGACACTGGCTGAGGAAGCAGCAACGTGTGTGTGTGCAAAGTCACAGTAATAACCTGCAGCACTGAGGGATCTATTGCAGCGAAGCCCTGACATGTAACACTGGTGATGAATAGCAGTGTTAGATATAGGTATAGTGAGGTACTTATAATTATAGTAGGTGTAGGATCAAGGTCTGGATTAGATTTACATACTGGGCAAATCTAGGTTACACATACACACACAGGTTACATATAAATTTAAATTTAGGGGCAGTGTGTAGCTCGGTGGGCTTTAAGGAAACACAGACTACACATGGAACAGCAATGACTGAGCTGGGGAACGCAGTGAGGGCAGGCATATTTATACACAGCACACTAATCAGCAACAAAACAGGGGTACAGGGTTAGGATGGAGAACTATAATGGGATACAGGAGAATTAGGAGGGTTACAAAGGGCCAGCAGCGACCTCTGCTGGCATGAGTTGGAGGAGACATGAAAAAATAAGAGATTACAGATCATGACAGGAGCAGCAAGCACAGCAACAGTGGGGTCATGCTCAATTATCACACCACATATATAAGAACATAACATAAGAACATAAGAACTATACAAACGAGAGGAGGCCATTCGGCCCATCAAGCTCGCTTGGGGAGAACTAAACTAATAGCTCAGAGTCGTTAAAATCTTATCTAGCTCTGATTTAAAGGAACCCAAGGATTCAGCTTGCACTACATTATCAGGAAGGGTATTCCATACTCTGACTACACGCTGTGTAAAGAAGTGCTTCCTTAAATCCAGCTTGAAGTGTTCTCCCGCTAATTTCCACCTATGGCCACGAGTTCGTGTATTTAAACTAATGCTGAAGTAACTATTTGCTTGAATAGCATCCAAACCTGTTAGAATCTTATATACCTGGATCATGTCCCCCCTCAGTCTCCTTTGCTTGAGACTGAACAGATTTAGCTCAAGTAACCGTTCCTCGTATGACATTCCTCTAAGACCAGGAATCATTTTTGTGGCCCTACGCTGCACCTTTTCTAAGGCCACAATGTCCTTTTTAAGATATGGTGACCAAACCTGCACACAATATTCTAGGTGAGGTCTCACCAAGGAATTGTATAATCTTAGCATTACCTCCCTTGACTTAAACTCCACACACCTGCCCCAACATCCTATTGGCCTTTTTTATTGCTTCCCCACACTGGCGAGAATGGGACATGGAAGCATCAACATACACACCAAGGTCTTTCTCATGATCAGCTACCTTTATTTCAGTGACACCCATGAAATACCTGTACTTTATATTTCTGCTCCCTAGATGGAGTACCTTACATTTATCGATGTTAAATTTCATCTGCCAGGTATCGGCCCAGTCACTAATTAAATCAAGATCCCGCTGTAGCTGCTGAGCCACTAATTCAGTATCTGCTACACCACCCACCTTGGTGTCATCTGCAAATTTCACCAGTTTACTGTATATATTGGTATCCATATCATTTATGTAAATTAGGAACAATAGTGGTCCTAAAATCGAACCCTGCGGTACCCCACTATGAACGCAAGCCCACTTTGACATTGTGCCTCTTATAACTACTCGCTGTTTCCTATCTGTTAACCAGTTATCAATCCAGGTCGCTACGGTACCTAAAATACCTGTCGCTTTGAGTTTAAGTAGGAGCCTCTTGTGGGGGACAACATCAAAAGCCTTTTGGAAATCTAAGTAGATGACATCATAGGCCTTCTTATCATCAACTTCCTGAGTAGCTTCCTCAAAAAACTCCAACAGATTTGTTAAACAGGATCTACCTCTCCTAAATCCATGCTGGCTATCCCGCAAAATGTTATTAGAGTCCAGGTAATCTACCATTTTCTCTTTGATTATAGCCTCCATAACTTTACCAGTTATACAAGTTAGACTGATTGGCCTATAGTTAGACAAATTACTTCTATCCCCTTTTTTAAAAATAGGCGTTATGAAGGCGTGCTTCCAATCAGAAGGTACCACACCTTCAGATAAGGATTTTTGAAACAGTAAAGTTAAGGGTCGGCAAATAATATCCCTCATCTCTTTTAACACTATAGGTAAGATGCCATCAGGACCCTGTGATTTATTTATTTTGAGCTTAGCTAGGCTTTGCAAAACATCTGCTTCAGTTATATATATATTAGCTATAGACAATGCTGGATAGGTAATAACTGGTAAATTACTAAGGTCCTCAACAGTGAATACCCGTGCAAAACTATCATTGAACTCATTTACTATATCAATGTCGTTTACTATTATAAGACCCTTACTATCCTGCAGATTAGTAATTTCAGGTTTTAGAGCTCTTTTAGAGTTAAAATACTGGAAGAAACTTTTAACATCATCCTTAGCTTCCAATGCAACCATCCTTTCGACATTTCTTTTAGCTCGTCTAATATCATTTTTTAACTCAGCCTGTAGACTTAGATATTCCTGCTTAATTCTGTCAACGTCAGTTATTTTCCATTGCTGGAACAAAGCCCTTTTCCTCCTTACTTTATGCTTTATTTCCCTAGTAAACCACCTAGGTTTCAATTTCCTAGATTTATTCTTGCTGGAAACAGGTATGAAGTCCTCTTGCACTTGCAATAATGTGCTTTTAAAAAATTCCCAGGCCTCTTCAACAGTTTTGTTATTTAACTCCATCCAGTTCACAGTTTCTAGTTTTAGTCTCATACACTTAAAGTCAGCCTTCCTAACATTATATATTTTTGATTTGGACTTAGCTCTTCGAACACTAAACTTAACCTCAAATTTGACCATGTTATGATCGCTACTGTCAAGTGGTTCTAAAACGTCTAATTTACCAATCCTGTCCTGGTTATTAGAGAGAACAAGATCAAGAATGGCATCTCCCCTGGTAGGGGTGTTAACAAACTGAGTAAAAAAACAATCCTGTACTAATTCCACCATCTCCAGTTCATTTTCTGAAGAGCCAGTGACAATGTCCCACTGCATTCCTGGTAGATTAAAATCACCCATAACTACCACATCATTTTTATTGCTCATAGTCCTAATATCACTGTATAACAATCTGCTTTCCTCAGCAGCTATATTAGGTGTTCTGTAACAAACACCGACAATTAGGCTATTTGAGTTTTTAGCATCTAATTTTACCCATATTGCTTCCGTAGTTTTATTTATATCAGTAAGTTCCCTTGCCTGCAAGTTTTCCTTTACATATACTGCAACACCACCTCCCTTTTTTCCTATACGATCCTTACGGAACAACGTGTAACCATCCATATTATATTCTTGTCCATCCTTTTCACTCAACCACGTTTCAGTTACTCCTATAATATCATAAGAGTCCGATGAGATAAAAGCCTCTAAATCATGAATTTTATTCCTAATACTTCTGGCGTTTAAATACAGACAACAAAGGGTAGGCCTATTACGGTGCCCACTTACAATATGATTATTTGGGGCTTTCCGTTTCCCCCCACTGACATAGTTAACTAACCTCCCTGCCCCCCCAGTCCCTAGTTTAAACATTCCTCAACTACTCTACACATACGCCTCCCCAATACACTGGTTCCCCTCTGGTTCAGGTGCAACCCATCCGGCTTGAACAGGTCCCACCTGTTCCAGAAGGTCCTCCAATGCCCCATAAACCTAAACCCCTCTTTCCTACACCATCCTTTTAGCCACGCATTTAATTTCCTTATCTCAGCTAACTTAGCCTGACTTGCACGTGGCACGGGGAGTATTTCGGAGAATACCACCGTGGACGTTCTGCTTCTAAGCTTATTGGCAACTTCTATAAATTTATCCTGCAGAACAGCCCTTCTACCCTTGCCTATGTCGTTGGTGCCAACATGCACCACGACAACTGGATCCACCCCAGCTGGGGCCAAAAACTTATCCACACGATCTGGAAGGTCTCCTACCTGGGCACCAGGCAGGCAAGACACCGTATGGGACCCTCTATCACGCGTGCACACATAACTGTCTACTCCCCTAATAATGGAATCCCCCACTACCACAACCTCCCTCTTCCTGGGGGGAGGGGGCTCCTCAGTGCCCAAGGGCCCACCTGCCTCCCCAGTCCGTTCCGGCTCTAAAGCTGGAAGAACCTGAAACCTGTTCGACACAGTCACCTCAGGTGATGCCGCCTCTGCAACGTGTGTACGCCCCTTCCTGCGTCTACGACCTACGGTCACCCAGCTCTCTCGACCTCTCTGCTCTTCATTCTCCCCCCTCCCGGCTAGTGGCGTACACACCTTCTCCCTAAAAGGCGTATTAACTTGCTCCTCTAACTCACTGTTGCATTGGATGAGAGCCAGTTGCTCCTCAAGGCCGCGAACCTTGACCATGAGCGAGTCCACTAGCTTACATCGCTCGCAGATGAAGTCCGACTGGACACTAACGTCCAGAAGGGCAAACATGTTGCAAACGCAACACTGAGCCGGCCCCATAATTAACTAACTCACTATGACCCCGTACTCCCAGCCCAGTAAATTTATATAGCGTATTTAACTTTAAAGATTAATTCGCGTACCGTTAAATGCAATAAAGTGCCGAGTACGCTAAAATAAGTTACTTGGGTTGAAACGGAACTTAATTCTTATTTTTATTTAAAATTTTAAATCCGATAAATTTACTACTACTTACCAAAAGAACTTCTGCCTGAACCAAGTATGAACTAAAAACAAAACGAAATCGAAGTTGCTCTTGGGAGGTCGAAAAACCACAAAAACCCCCTCACAGCAGGCTACTGCCGGAGCGGGGAAAAAAGTGGAAAATGTCCTCCCGGCCCCGACTGGCGACCGGGCAAAGCTCAGGAGCAACTGTCCTTTTCTGGCGCTGAGTAACGTTACCGACGTTAGATATTATTAGCTATTTCGCCCCGCCGGTGTTTTTTACGGAGTTAAACGCGAACAGAAAACGCAGCTCACTGCCCGTAACAATCGCGCTGTTAATAAACAGACAGGACAGACAAGCACTCACGCCGACCAAAATAAGAACAATAAATAGAAATAACACAGCCACCCACTAAACAATTAAAGCACACAAACACTCAGAAAATACGTTCCAAACACCCCAAAAACAATCACAAACAATCCCAAAACAATCGCTGCAGCTCAACACCACTCTCTCACAGTATCCCAGCAATCTCTCGCAGCAATCCCAGGATGCCCAGGGTCAGCCTCCTATGAGAAAACATTATGAAAATCTGTTCCCAAAAATTGTTCAAACATCAGCTTGACTGAAACATATGACTGGTTGTATCTAGGCTACACTGGCACTGACAGCAGAGTGTAACAAATTACCAGCTACGACATATATCTGATGATTCAGAAGAAAGACAAATTGAAGAAACAAAGTGGTTAATTGTATAATAATCAAATCATTTCATAATCATGTAATACATAATATGTCACGATGGGAAGAGGGACAATCAAAGAGCAGCCTTGTGGGTTTTATTGCTGAACCAAAAGACATGAATAGAACCCAAGAGGAGGAGGAGAGCACAAATAGGAGGGAGGGAGGAAGGAATAAGCAGGAGGAGTTGGGGAGAATCTACTAACACGGGGAGCAGAGAGGGGTCCTCCTCCTTTTTGGGTGAAACTAATTGCTTGTGACATGGTAAGAGGCAACTTCTTTCTTGAGAGAATTTCTTTAAAGGGCAAGACAACCAAAGCTGTAAATCTAACAGGAAAAAATACCCTTTGTAGAATTCTAGAAGACCCTCTGGGCCAGGTGCCCTGCCGCTCTGCATTGTTTTCTTTGTATGTACAACTTTGTACTCCATAATTTTAATATTTTATCACGAAGCCTGAAGAGCAATATGAACTATATCATGCTTTAAGTAAATTGTCTCATCCTTTATTAGATTTAAACACAAACACAATCCACAGCAAACTGTACTTACAGCCTTCATCCTGCTCTTCAGTCTCTGACGTGCTGCATCTAAATGGGGACTCGTCAAAAAGCCAAGTGGAGCTGTCATGAATGAAGGCCTTATTGAAGCTTCCCCTGCCTGACAGCAGGTTAGTCTCTCATTTGACTAAAGTATATTTAACTTCTACAGAACTTTGCAGGCTCATCTAGGATGGAGAATTTCTGCTGCTGAGCGCATTTTGACCTTGAGGAGCAACTGGCTCTCATCCAATGCAACAGTGAGTTAGAGGAGCAAGTTAATACGCCTTTTAGGGAGAAGGTGTGTACGCCACACCTAGAGACGGCTAGGAGCACTGTGAGAGTCATGTTCTTTGACTTCTCAAGTGCCTTCAATACAATCCGGCCCTCAGTGCTGAGGGGGAAGTTAGAGGGAGCGGGAGTGGACCATCAGTTGTCTGCGTGGATTACGGACTACCTCACCAGGAGACCCCAGTATGTGAGACTCCGGGACTGTGTGTCTGAGGTGGTAGTCTGTAGCACGGGGGCCCCACAAGGAACAGTACTCGCCCCTTTTCTCTTCACCCTATACACTGCGGACTTCAATTACAACACGGACACTTGCCATCTACAGAAGTTTTCAGACGACACTGCCATTGTTGGTCGGGTGTCAGAGGGGAACGAGCTGGAATACAGGGGGGTCATCGATCGCTTTGTCAGCTGGTGTGAACTGAACCATCTTCATATTAATGCCAGCAAGACGAAGGAACTGGTGATTGACTTCAGCAAGAAGTCTTCTCCTACTACACCGGTGAACATCCAGGGTCTGGACATTGAAACGGTGAAGGAGTACAAATTCCTGGGTGTTCACCTAAACAACAAACTGGACTGGTCTACAAACACTGAGGCAGTTTACAAAAAGGGTCTAAGTCGTCTTCACCTGCTTAGGCGGCTAAGATCCTTTGGGGTGAACAGGACTCTCTTAAGGTCCTTCTATGACACTGTGGTAGCATCTGCTATCTTTTATGCTGTGGTCTGCTGGTGTGGTGGAATTGCAGAGAGGAACAGGGGGAAATTGGACAAACTGGTGAAGAGGGCCAGCTCTGTCCTGGGCTGCCCACTGAAATCCATTGAGCAGGTTGGGGATGAGAGGATGCGGTCTAAGCTAACATCCATTATGGACAACACCTCCCACCCCCTGCATGAGACTGTACGAGCTCTGAGCAGCTCATTCAGCAATAGACTTCTACACCCACAGTGTAGGAAGGAGCGCTACCGCAGGTCATTCTTACCAGCGGCTGTCAGACATTATAACAGTTTAGCGTGAGTATTTTTTACTCATATATGTTTAACTGACATATCACATGCTGTAACCAGGATCATTCACACCCCACCCCACCCCCGCACTTGTGTACATATCTCTGTACATTTTGTACATATCTCTGTACATCTTTATTTATTTCCAAAACTTTTGTACATTTGTATTTATATCTTTGTGTATCTACCTGCTCCTATTGTGCTATATTACGTTTTTGTGCAAGAGCTCTGTAACACCTAAATTTCTCATTCGTGGGATAATAAAGGTTTATTCTATTCTATTCTATTCTATAGATTGTACTTGCTCCCTGAGTGGTGTGCTGATTAGTGCACCATGAGGGGAATCCATCGTTTTGCTGGGGGACTTCAACGCTCATGTGGGCAACGACAGTGTGGCCTGAAGGGGAGGGTGATTGGGAGGAACGGACTCCCTGATCGGAACCTTGTTGGTGTTCAGTTGTTGGACTTCTGTGTAATGCATGGTTTTTCCATAACGGACACCATGTTCAAGCATAAGGGTGTCCATAAGTGGACATGGTATGAACATGCGCGGGGCTACAGGTCGATGATCGATTTTATAATCGTTTCATCTGAACTTAGGACTTCTGTATTGGACACTCAGGTGAAGAGAGGGGCAGAGCTGTCAACTGATCACCATCTGGTAGTGAGTTGGCTCAAGTTGTAGGGGAGGACAGTCAGACCTGGTAGGCCCAAGCATACAGAAAGAGTCTGCTGGGAACGTATGGCTCCTGTACGCCAGATCTTTAGCTCGCATCTCCGGCAGAACTCCAACTGGATGCTGGGGGAGGTTGGGAACATTGAGTCTGAATGGACACTGTTCTGCACCTCCATTGTGAAAGCAGCCATATGGAGCTGTGGCTAGCAGGGTTGTCGATGCCAGTCGTGGCGGAAACCTCGTACCCGATGCTGGATACCAGAGGTGAGGGGGACTGTCAAGCTGAAGAAGGCCTACTGGGAATTAATAGCCTGGGGGTCTCCGGAGGCAGCTGACAGGTTCTGGCAAACCATCCGGAATATCAGAAAGGGGAGGCAGCTCCTGGTTCCTACTGTTTACATTGGAGAGGGGGTGCTGTTGACCTCACCTGGGGACATCACCCACAGGTGGAAGGAATACTCTGAGGACCTCATGAACCCTGCCTCGGATACATCTATGAGCACTGCCTTTGAGACATCTGAGGACACGAGGCCCGAGGGGGCTGGAGTGGACTTGCCCATCACTGGGGCTGGGGTGGGCAGGGTGGTTGAAGAGCTCTGTGGTGGCCGGACCCCAGGGGTGGAAGAGATTTGCCCAGAGTTCCTAAAGGCTCTGGATGTTGTGGGGTTGTCATGGCTGACATGCCTTCTCAACAGCGCGTGGAGGTCAGAGACAGTGCCGCTGGATTAGCAGACCAGCATGGTGGTCCCCTTATTTAAGAATGGAAACCTGATTGTATGTTCCAACTATAAGGGTATTACACTTTTCAGTCTTCCTGGGAAAGCTTGGCAGGCCGAGGCATCACAGCAGCAGAGAAAAGATGAGATGAGATGATTTTACACACAGCTGCTCTTATATATAGCAGCAGCAACAACATTCTGACAAACATGGCAGGGAAACCTGGGGTAGTTACGCAATAGATGATAAAGCACACGCGGTTAAAATAAAACAATTCACATAAATCAACACAGTAAAGTTGGTTTTATGTTGTTTATGTTGGCTGGATATTTGCTTTTGCCATCTCTATACTTTAGAAACAACATGTGATGCCACCAGTCCCTTAGATACAGATGCTACTATGCAGCATTTTCCACGGAACCGGCAAACCAGCATTACAAGTACAGCCTTTTGCTAGGGACCGTCTACAAAGTGCATTCATTACAAATGAGGGAACCAAGCATCGATACTGGAGCACATCTGCTATGATTTTCTAACAGTCAAATCTGCTCATCAGAAGAAATCATAAAAACGATGCAATAATTTCACATATATAATATGTAATAAGATATAATTGCACTTTTTATTCATCAGAATTTAATCCATTGCATGTTATAAACCCTATAATTGTCTCTTTTTTACATTTCAAACTGATATTCTGATGGGTGGGTGAAGTAACAATGACATTACTTTAACAGTATGCAAACCATTACAGGTGTGTTGTGCATCTCATCAAAATGCATTGTGTAAGCCACTGACTTTGTGTCACTCCAAAATTATAACACTTTAGTAATCAAACCACCTGAGATTTCTGAATTTTTCAGTCACCTATGTGAAGCCAACCCCTATGTCTATAAGCTCCAGAGCTCAAAGTCTTGGCTAGAAACATTTTTAATGTGTTGATTTCCATTTTCTCAGCAGCTCTGAGAATAGGTTTTTGAAACGTGTATTTTTAAAGTTGATTTAAATAAAAATAGAAGAATGCCATACTGAATTGTCTCAGATTATTTGTTCTGAGTTTGTGTTGGATGAAAACATTTGCAGCACTTTGGGGTAAATGTTTTTTAGATAGGTGAAATACTTTAAAAGGCATTTCAGACTTGATATGAAAAATGGCTGAGAGGCCTTAGACTCCAGAGGGTTAACGAGCAATGCCTGGTGCTCATTTAGTCTTACCTCTCATTCCTGCCCCGTGTTAATCGCTCCCATCGCTCTGCAGTGTTCCGCAGGTCTGTCATTGATGTTGGTGGCTGCTTCAGTTAGTCTGTTTGAGACTCATTGCAGTCCTCTTTGTTTTATGCTTTTGTATTTATCCTTTATAAAGCCCCTTTTGTTTGGGACCTTGGCTGCTCCCACTTGCTCCATTTCTGCCCATATGACACATTTTGTGCTTGAGAGTTCAACAGCTAATGATGAAGTCACTGTGTGATATTACTTAGAATTCAGTTTATTTGGTGGTAAATCAATTACTGCAGGAAGGAAGAGTGAATTAACGTTGCATAACTGATGGTCTAGTGAGTGTGAAGTAATCACATGAAGTCCTGGTGGTTTCATCATTGGTTCATGTTGAGCAACAGGAATTCGTGTATTAAATAATGAGTAACTAGTTTTAGCATTACTTAAATAAGCAGTATTCATCTAGCTATCCAATTAGATATTGATACACATGGACATTTGCTTTGCAGGGACTGCCATGTTATTCAGTGTAAAAATAATCACCATCAGTCATTTTTATATGTCTGGGGTTGATCCTAATTAACTTCTCCCTGCTCACAAATCCAGTTTCTTCAGCTAGTGCAAGGCAGGTCATTCCAGTTCCTCAGTATGTCTTGTACTATGCATATCTCAATGCAGTCCTCATTTCCTCCAGCATCACTGGTCTGCCCAGTCATCCATTAACTATCGAACAAGAGACTGAAAGACGGGAGGCACTAAATACTCATTTACATGCGCATTTACTTGTAACTGCTTATCACTTCTCCCCAAAACAGTTGGTGCTTATTGTGCATCTACATTTGGTAGTGTCCATTCAAAGTTTTCTAAATATTGCGATCAGCATGTGCCTGAGTGTGTCGTTACTGGATTGTAATTGTCCGTTGACTATTGACATGACCTGCAATGTGTCTCTGACCACAGAGTATGTGATGGGGAGGCATCCATGTCCTTCTGGAGACTGCATTTTACGCTTTCCGGAAAGCCTGCTTGGACTGTGCTGCCCATCTAGAGGAGCAGCAGCAGTGGTCCAGAGCCTCAAGACTGAATTAGGAAATCTACTACGGCCTCAGACTGTGTCAGTGAAGGACTTGGAGATTCTGAGAGTGCTGCTGGACATTATCCCGGTGTTTTATAGTTCTGAAAGACTCTCGGTAAATGAAGGACATGGGACTTTTGTATCCTCAAGATGCCTTCTTTCTTCCAATAAAAATGCTTTTCATTGCTGCAGCGTCTGCCAGTGTCTGACAGAGGGAAGGGGGAAGTGTGCAAGCTGGCCTCTTTCTCTAATCACTGTGTCTGAAACTTTTCTTGAAGTGGATGAGCAGCTTCCCTCCAAAAAATTAAGCTGTCTGACATCCAGACTGAAATCAACAGTTTGCAGGTGGTACTGGCCGTTGGTTCGGGGTCATCCAGGCTAACTCTGAAGTATGCGGTAACGCCATACAATTTTTTAAATTGACATGTCTTTGCATAAAACTTCTGGAGGGGGGGGGGACCTTACCATACATCAAATTGACATTATGTCTCTGCATAAATAAGAAAAGTTACACATACAAGAAATCGGTGGAAAACTACACGTGTGTGTGCATGTGTATGTGAGCTGAAAATTGCTCTCCTGGTATACTTTTCCCTGCTCTTTCAGAATCTGGCAAGACTTGAAAATGTCATATTTGACCCTGGGATTTTATATTGAAGGAGTTGAGTCATATTTTCAGCATTTATAGTTCAGATATGCTTCTTTCAACTGGTATAACGGGTTTCATTCCCGTCACTAACTATCTACAGTCAACCATGACCCCGAAGTAGGGGGTCCTGTGGGGGATTTCTCACCTGCGACCATTTTCAGATGGCAATATGTCAAAGAATAAATGGTTATTTTAGAATGAATTTGCATCTGCTTACAGTATCTTCCTCAAATAACAAAACTATAGAAGAATATTGGATGTAGGTGTGGTGGTGACCCCACAGCAAGTGAACCAAAAACTGATGTTTGCAGGTCCATAATTTTGAAGTGCTTCCCCAGAGCTGAAAGAGCAGGGAAAACTATACCAGGAGAGCAATTTTCAGCTCTCTAGCATGCTTAGAAGCGAAGGTATGGTCTCCTGAAAACCCTTACAAATTATATGCATGATTCATAAGTGCAAAAAAGGGGCGTGGCACCCAACTTTGAAAGGGCCGTAACTTTGGACTGCATCAGAATTTTTCAATAAAACTTGGGGAATTTTCATTGTTCTCTATAAGGATCAACATATCAAGTTATCAAAATCAGGAATGATGCCCATGGAGCCCCTGCTTGATTTGGCATGGACTGACCCTCCTGTCAGGTGCCTGTCATGGTAATCACAGACTTACCTCTTCCAGCGACAAACTTCCTCGTCTTCCCTTCAATGCCCATACATACAAGAAAATCGCGCATAGGAGAAAATGGGGGGGGGGAAATTCAGCAGCGGTCTTCCTTGGATGTGGTAGCCGTTTCTCAGGCTCCCTGTCCAGAATTGAGCCCTGATTCCCCATGTACAGTGCATGTTTGTGTAATGTTGCTGCTATTTTCCCTGATGGCATTGCTTTGACCTCTGTGATGCTTTTTTTTTTTGTTCATTTCTATAGAATGAAAGCACAGTTCTTTGAGCACAAGTTGTTTTGTGATTAAGCTAAAATAAAGGGAAATGCAGATCTGCTCAAGGTGTGACGTCTGGCTTTCGCAGCGTGTTGTGGGATGGGTAGCTGTCTGTGTACCACAGAGGTGTGAAACTGCCATCAAACAAAAGCCCTGGCAGCAACAGGAGGACAGAAACGACCTATAATGATCATAATATTTTGTTGCATTACTCATAATCATAATCAGTTATTTTAAAGGTTATTTTTCCCAGCACCTGGCCGTTGCTTAACAAAATGTTACTTTGCTGCAGTTTCCTCAACTGCTTTTTTATGACCCTGAGTAGGACTAAATTGTATGTGGCCCGATGTCTCTAGGAATATTATTGTACGTTTCCTACCTTCACCGGGCATAAACCGTTGGAAAGGCAAAGTGATTCAAAGATATTACAAGGCATTAAACACTACTAAAAAATGAGCATACCTGTGTTTTTATAGAAAGGTGTAACTTTATTGCACATTCATAAACATAAAACAGGGCAAACTGGGGTGCAGGGTTTCACAGGCAGGAGAGCTCCAACCCCTCTCCCCTGAATGATGTCCTCTGCACCCCATAATCAAAGTTCCTCCCCAACATTTATTTTTCTTGTTTTATTTTTATCATGTCCTGTCCCTCTGGTGTGCTGTACAACCTTGGCCGGAGGTTAGCTTTTTTTCCGGAAGTGGTTAACCAGCCGGCCAAAGGTCTGTATGCCTGGGTGACAGGCACACTCAGGGGAATGAGCATCCACACACATGTGGATGCCCTGGCTGTTCCTGAAAAAAAACATGTAGCCGGATTCTTCTTCCTTTGTGCTCTCATGAATCCGCTGGCCCTCAGTGGCTGTGACTACCGGCCCGTGGTGGTCACATACCACCTCACCAGCCTGGAACTGCCAGGTGGCGCAGACTCCCTTCCCCGCAATGTCCACCGCAAGTCCCTTCCACTTCTGCTTGTGGATGAGCTCCTGGATGTGGCTGGAATCAATGGCGGTGTCCACCGAACCCACTGGTCTCCAGTCCTTGAGGACGCTGGCTGCGCTTTGGAATGTTGCTTCTCCAGCCTTGGTTCCTGATCCAAGCGTCGACCCGGGACTCGGTGGGCTGCTGTCTGCCAAAGTGTACTGTCAAGAACAAAGCAAATTGTTGTTAGGAAGACTATGTAGATAGGATTGCTTATCAGTAAAGTGCTTTAAAAATTAGTGCTACAAACAATACTCACAGAGGACATGCTGGACACGCATCCTCATCTTCAGCCAGCACTCAGAGCTGTCGCTGAAACTGGCCCGACCTGTGTCCCTACAGTCTTGTCTGGGATGTCGCCATCCAGGGTCACGGGGTGGATTCAAAGGAGCTGATGGAATGCTGCCTGGACATCATCTGCTGGTTGGACGCCAGGGCAGCATCCCATGCGGCGCCATGGGCAGAACAGCTGGATCCTTCCTCTGTGGAGTCGGCGCTGGGATTAAAAAAAACACACAAAGTTTTACGGTTATTGTTCAGTGGTGAGGGCTTTGGTTTTGTGTCTTGATGTTGGTAAGTGTGTTGACAAACGGAAAACATGCCTACCTTGAGTCACCTGCCAGCTTCTTCAGCAGCTTATTGGCCAGCACCACATTCCATGACTTTTATCCGGTAGTGCTTGTCAGCCGTTGCAGTGGAATGCGTGAGGTAATCGGCTACCAAGGACGACTTCTGGTCACTCAAGTCCTTGGTGGCCGTCTCAAAGATGCGCCGGGCCGTTTGGCTGGTGACTGGATCCAGCTTGTATCTAAAATACAAAACGAATAAGATTTATTAATACATCTCGCACAACACATGACAACATGTATCTAGAACAAATTATAGGGGAATGAATCATGATTAGCTCACTTTTGGTGCAGCCGGTTCAGGTCTCCTCCCAGGTCATCAGTCGTCGTCCCGGTTCTCTTGGAGCTCAGAAGCTGTAGCCCTTCCCATGTGAAGATGTCAAACTACTGTTGACAGAGGAAGAGATTTAATTTCTGCTTTTGAAATAAATGACAATAAATCTTTTCAAGCTTGATATGCTTACTGCCTCCTCCTCAGAGGACAATGCAAATGTGGCCACTCGCCGTGCCGACATCTTGTTCCTTCACCTCAATCACCGCATGGTCGGATTCGGTCCTGCTCCTGGACCTGCACAAGACAATGATGTCCCACTGATTAATAAGCGAATTGGCAAAAAGGAAAAGTGAAGACAAAAAGAATACAATACTTGCGGTCATGTGCTCCATCATGCCTGGTCGCTGTAGATGCTTCAGAATGACCGTGACCTCCAGGTAGTAGAGGACAAGAGAGATGTTGGGTGATACATTGGGCGGAGCTTAATTTGGTTCTGCTTCTGATGTCATAAGCGGGAGGGGGCGTATCCCTTATTCTGATTGGTCGAGGGGTTATGTCCATATATGGTATACATGCTTATGCCACGTGTTGCGCCATATGGTTTGGGAGGTAAGGGTTGCCATTAAACTTTAATAGAATAAAAATACATTAGATGTGTTTTAATTATAGTTTTTAAGGAATAATGAAACGTATAGCAGGATTAATGCAAGCTAAGATGCACGTCTAGCAGGGGGGGTCCGTCTGGCCATAGCCACGTGTTAGTAGGCACAAGCGCCACGGTGTATTTTTTGAAAGAAAAGCAGGCGGGATTTAAACAAGTACAAACATGCCCAAAAGAATCAGAAGAGCAAATGCTGAATTTAAACAAGCACAAGAGCGATATTATGTGGTACCTTGGGCGGAGCTTAATTTTGCTCCGCTTCTGACGTCATAAGTGGGAGGGGGGCGTATCCTTTATTCTGATTGGTCGATGGCTTATCTCTATACACCATACATGCTTATGCCACGTGTTGCCGATAGGGGGCCATTTGGATTGGGATATTGCCGTTAAACTTGTAATGTATTTTTATTCTATTAATGTATTTTATTGTGTTTTTTTAAATTACGTTTTTAAAGAATAATAAAACATCGAGCAGGATGATGGCAAGTTAGCGCATACACGTTAAGCGGGGGGTCCGTCCACCTCGTAGCCGCGTGTTGGTAAGCGCCACGGCGTATTTTAAGAAGAAAGCACCAAAAGAAGAAAAACTTTAGTGTTATTTTAAAATAAAAGCAGGGTGATTTTAAACAAACATGCCCGAAAGAAGCAGAAGAACAAATTTAAACAAGCGCAAGCGAAGTCAATAAACATACCGCACGTCGTTTTAAAAGAAGAGAGCACACGTTACATTTAACCACCACGAAAGACTTTAGTGATATTTACCAGGTTGGAGAAAGCATGTAAGCGGCAAAATTTTAGAAATATGACGAAACGAACCCGGAGCTCCGTCACATGCGGCTTGTCTGTTTGAACAACGCAGGGCGGAATGGCCGATCGCTAGTCCGGCGCATGCGCACCCACGCCAACACCCCTTTCAAAATGGCGACGCCGGCGGAGCGCCTGTTTTAGCAAATAAAACCCCTATAACCGTAATGTTTTTAAGGAATGAAGCACTTTTCTGCCAATGTGAATAATAAAGTAAAGCGCTCTGAGCATTTTCGACAACAATAATCAAAGAACGCGGTTAATTCTTGTTTAAACGAGCGCATGCGCATAGATCCACACAGCATTTCCTTTATTGAGCCAGCTCCTTGCGTCAAGCAACTGTCAAATGGCGAACAATTGTCGCTGGACCAAGAATTCATGCATCTACCTTTGCAATGCAACTACCTTTTTTTTCGGGTCGACAGGCAATACTTGGCAATGCCGTTAGGCAGGGGTTAGCTCATCAGAACAGCAGGATGTTGTGTAGGAACGGCTGAAATTTAGGCAGCAACAAATTCTTTCGTTATAGCGTTATTTTAAATTTGTATGGGTGTGATATGCCATTTATGCAATGAGGTGGAATTAAACAACAGGGTATCCGACTGGTTCCACAAACAGCCGTATCACTAATGTGTTAAACAAAGAATAAAAAACCATTAATTACACATGCTTACGTATAAAATATATAAAAGTTTAAGGACTAAAGCACTCGACAAACAGCCGCAACACTAAACAAGGTGTAAAAACCGATCATTACCACAAATTATAATATTTAAGTATAAAAATAAATAAGTTGAGGACTAAAGCACTCGACAAACTACCCCGTAATAAATTAATGAATAAAATTATTTCAATGTGGCTAAAGTAGACGTACGCGATTATTTAATAGGGGTGCAAAAGCGCATTTTAAAACTGGTAATAACTCGAACGGCGGTAAAGACGGGTCGCTAGCGCCACCCTGTGTCCACAGCATGTGGCCCCCACAGCGAGGAAGGGGGCGGTCCAGCCCCAACCCCTCCCCCCAAAAAAAAAAAAAAAAAAAAAAAGTTTCCCCTATATTAAGGGCGACGTTGTCGACCAAAAATACAGAAGAACTTGAAACGCTATCGATGATCAGCTCACTACGACAAAGATGGAAATGACAAACTGGAGGTATGTTAAATTTCTTTCGTCCATACTTTAAAATTGTTTGAATTGTCACTATTGTGAAAACATTTGCGATTACTTTTGACCAAGAATTTTCCACGGTGTCAAGCCCGAGTAAGCCCCGTGAAGTAGAGGATTGGAATAGCGGTAAGTTAATATCAATGATAAGCAAATCAATGGATTTACTGTTTTTAAAATTGTGGAAAGACTGAAAGTTTATGTTCACTGTCGCAGATAAGGACGCCGACCTGTTAAGCACGCCGACGGTTATTTTCAGAGATAATCGGGAAGGGAATGTCCACGGACAACATAAGCGGAAAAGAACGGATAGTTTTAACGGTACGTGGAACAATACCTGCATCGTGGATTTTTCTGTATGAAATGCTTAAAGACTGATTTTGTCCTTCTCCCCCCAAGACACTGCCGATGATGAATTGTTGATCGCTGAGGCTGAAAAAATTGAAGCGGGTCTAGCGACGGCCGAAACCTCAACCGACGGCGCACAGAGCGAACCTGAAGAACAGTTGGAATCTACGCCGCCGGGTACTCCTACTACAGGGGTCGTGACACCGGACCAAGGGGGCCCAGCAAGCGGTGATCCAGCGACCACATCCCGGGCCTTATCGGGACCCCTGCAGAGGACGCAAGATTGGGATATTGACCAATTAACACCTTGGCAGTGGCCGGTTGCGAGCGCCCTGGACGGCGCTGTATCCCGGGCCGAGAGGCTGAAGGGGCTCAAGGTAGCTTTTTTCCTTTTTCAGGATCAAATGAGAACGTGTGCAAATTAAGAGTAACACAATAAAAACTAGTAATAATTTCTTCTGTGTTCTAAAAAGTTACTGATATCTAGTTGGATGGCTAGATGAACACCACATCAGTTCCCAAACTTCTCCTCAGGGGCACCTCAGCCGTTCCATGATTTTGCTAAATTTCCACCAACAGCTCAATTAAATTATTAAATATATTGGTTAAAAAAGTCAGTGCGAGATTGACTAGCTGTATGAGGTCTGCTAGTGGCCAAGTCAAAAAATACATGGCTGCACTGGACGGTCGCTGCAAATACTAGGATGATTTTAGCAGAGGTTCTGAAATGGCGAAGATGACACACTTTCAGAGTGAAAAGGATTATAAAGGTTAAAAAGCAGAGATTTCACCTTTTTGCCAGGAGAACCAGCAACATGTCACAGTGACACTGAGGAGTCACTATAAACCCAAAACCCTGGATAGAGGGACTGAGTGAATGAGGAGGTGAATCTGTGCAGGGGGGTCAGTCCATCAGAGAAGACTCTGTAGAAGGACAGAGCACCAGCCCCCCAGTCCAGATACACTCCTACTCTGCGGGAGCCTGAGGGCCGTATGGGTATGAGAGTCTCTTTATTATTGTGCCAGACAGAGTAACTGTCAGTATAACAGCACAGAATCCATGACTTGTCATTGTATCCAAGGAGACAGTCCCTCCCTCCTTTCCTCCTGATGACTCCTTTATAAGTCACTCCTATCCAGGCTTCATATCCATCCCACTCAGCCTCCCAGTAACAGCGGCCAGTCAGACTCTCTCTGCACAGAACTTGGGGGCGGCTGTCAAATCTCTCTGGATGAT
The DNA here is from genome assembly GCF_023856365.1 of Brienomyrus brachyistius. NCBI lineage: Eukaryota > Metazoa > Chordata > Actinopteri > Osteoglossiformes > Mormyridae > Brienomyrus > Brienomyrus brachyistius. The sequence goes on from NW_026042347.1 coordinate 1,127,573, forward strand.
CAGGATATGGCTGCCGCTCTGCCCCCTCTGTCACCTTCCTGTTCCCCCCTGACAGAGACAGGCGTCTGTTTGCTGTGTTGGGGTCCAGTCTGTAGGCAGGAGGAAGAATTATTAATCCCATCAGGCCGCCTGTTTCTGTACGATATAAAAACAGCACAGCTTCCCCTAACGAAGCGGGAACTGAAGCTTATGAAACAGCTCAGGAAATGTCGGAGGGAAGCGAGCTAAACTAACAGCTTAATTAGTGAAATTACGGGGAAGTAAAATTACAAAGCAGCGATATTCATCAGACATATTCATCACAAGCATATTTACCACAAAACGGCACCAGAGATCAATACTAAAGTCAGTGTCTTTCCTTCTAACTGCTAATTCCGGCGAGTGCGGCATGAAAATGGCCATCAATAACAGAATATTTAAGTAATATTATTACATATTTAAAGTGACATTTAATAAAAGTTTGGACCTGGATTCTGATACAAAAGCTGTTTCCGGCGCCGGAGTTGCGCTCCATGAGGATTCAGTATTTACAGCGATTAGTCACAGCAAAGCCGGTCTGAATGCATTTCAAATGCATCGGCTTATTTCCATGAAGCATATGTCATACTGTATCTACTGATCCGGGAGAAACGCTGCAGTGTGGAGCGGGGCGGAATAGGTGCCGCGCAAAGCCGGCAAACTAATGATAATACCGTCTACAAACCATCAAAAAAAGCGGATTAAACTACACAGTGAGACGTGCATCATGAAAAACAGAAAGGTTCTCATTACCTCATTAAACAGAAAAATATTGCTCAGAAAAACGGGATTATTATTTTATTAATTCGAAAAAACAGACTTGATTTTTTTCCCAGATGAATGCAATACGCTTCCATAGCGAACCGCTTACCACGCGCGTGACTCTAGATACGGCGCCGCTACCGCGAGGCGTGAGCCCCGCATCTCGCGCACGTGGCCGCTCTAATCTGTTAACATGGGCGCCGAAATGAAATTTGATATTTTCCGCCGCACATGATGCACATCCAGTGTGTCCTGGGCGCTAATTTCTTTTAGCACCGTGGATCAGGAGAACTTTTTAATATTCATGAGTGAAGCCCTACACGATTGGCTGGCTGATTAATATTTATGAGAGGGGCACTACCTCATTGGCCAGTTAACATCGACTTGTGCTGCCTGTTTCTTCTACCTAAAGCAGGGGTGTCCAAATCCAGTCCTGGGGGGCCGGTGCCCTGTGTAGCTCAGCTCTTTCCCTGTTCCACCATAAATAATTCAGCTCAAGAGCTGTGTGGTTATTAGCACAAGGAGATGAATCAGGTGTGTTAAATGAGGGGAAACCCAAAAATGTGCAGGACTCTGGCCCTCCAGGACTGGATTTGGGCTCCCCTGGTTTAAGGCATTCAGTGACCAATCAGTAATATTCTCTCATGAATATTAATGAGTGTTACAGAACCACCCTGTAAAAATGCAAATTCACATTTCGCACATTTGCACGGAAAAGATGGCGGCAGGTGCAGTATTTATCAGAACAGTTTTGGTCACGTTGGAAAAAGGAGTATCTGTCTAACATCGCAACAAGACAGAAATGGCACTCTCCAAGGAGAAACTTGAAGGTTGGAGATGTTGTGATGGAGAAAATGGATGACTTGCCACGCAATGAATGGAGATTAGCACGTGTAATGGACACAACAACTGACAAAGATGGACTTGTAAGAAAGGTAAAGCTTCGTTTTGGAGAAAGGAAGATGGACAAAGGACAATGTTACAGTAAACCTTCTGTAGTGGAACGCCCAGTGCAGAAACTGGTTTTGCTATTGGAGACTGTTTAATTACATTCTGAAGTTTAAGGTTTATTCTGTCATGTAAACTGTGTTTTCATACAATGTAATGTTTACAGGTCAACGGTTACAGGTCATTTCTTCATTAGGAAATCATTATCACTCCGTTTGGTTCCCATTTGAGCTCTAATGATTTGGTGGGAGTTTAAATGACCGTATTAATATTTCGTTTATTCCATTTATTAGTTACAAATGTTATTCCTTGTTTAACTGTATAAGACGAGTGATGCCTTTTATTGTGAAAGAACGGCTTTTATTTTGAAGGAACATAGAACAACAAGCTGCCGTAAACCAGTGTTGCAAACCGCACAGTAGCGGGAAAACTTCATGGAAGTCGAAGCAAGGTGTGTTCCGTGAAAAAGGAATAGTTATATTACGATTCTTTTTTGGTTAATTTCTTAAATACCAGTGATGGTTTTAGCTCCTGGTTGATGAGGAACAAGGTGGGTTTTGAAGGTTGATTTGTAAATGTATATATGTTTAATATTTCTGTTGTAAGGTGTTTTGCCGAGTAAAATGGACTACGTTTTTGCTCACTACAAGGTGCTAAAGAGCACGGATAAATTAAGCGTGTTAAAGGGTTATAATTTACAAGCTGCTTTGTTTTATTTGTCATGTAAGGTCACGGACAATTTGATAATGATTTACTTTAGTTTATTTCGTGATTCAAAGGTGTTTAAAAGCAAGTGTGACGGTGCGTCACGACGTAACGTGGCTGCGTATAGCAGGGCAGTGGAGTTGGCGGGAGAGAGAGGGGGAAAGGAGGTTTTTTTTTGGTTCGTTCGGGTGATGTAGAGTAAGTAGGGAGAATTCCTTAATGTAGTCACACAGGACCAGATTAGTCTGAAGGCAGGTTCGAGCCACGTTGGTGCTCCGGAGAAGGGAAATTGCTGTGTGTTACCAGAACGACAGAGGAGAGCTGCTCCCGGTGCCGCGCAGTGGGAACCGGAGCTTGGAGGAATCGCGGTAGCTTCCCTGCTATACAGAGACGACTCATCAGCTCCAGTACCAAGGACGACGCAGGTGATATTTAATAAAGTTTATTTCGGCGAATGTACATCAGGGTGATCAGCAACTTGGCCAAGAAGTAGAAGACTTCTGCTAACGTGACGGACACTAAGCGGAGTTTTAAAAGATCGCTGCTGCACACCCCATTTTCTGCGCACGCTACCACCTGGCAGGGCAGGCCCGCTATGTTCTAACTGCATGCCCGGATGCCTGATTTCTCTGGCGGTCATTTTTGGAAGTAAATGTACTGAACAGACTTTCGCATGGGAGTGTTGATGTTATCGGACGGATTATTACAATGTGCCGGTGGTATAAAGTGCTAAATGAATAAGGTTCATTTCTGTTATGAGGTTGTTGTGCATGTTTAATATGAATGTGTCCTGTTGTAAGGTTACTACGAACGTGTTATATGAAGGGTAAAAAATATCCCGTCGGAGGTAAACGGGAGTTCTTGCTTGAAGCCTCCACCGTTAGACACTGAGCGCTCAGTAGGGTGACTGGGGCTGGGGTTTCATTAATAGAGGGGAGTCAGGTGGTTGGTGAAACTCAATTTGGTAATTGCAGTCCTTTGTTTTATGTGAGCTTTGGTTCTTTCCATCTAATAATTTAGTAATCTTACAGAGAATAAACTGCCTATGTGTTCAATTTACCCTATCCTGGTGTACAGTGGTTACCCTGCTTCTATTATTTAGGCTCTCTCCGGAGTAGGGGCGTCTCACCTGCTACTGCTGGGTACTTCGGTCGGGGGGTGGGGGTACGGTGTGGGTACTTAAACATCACGCTATCCCCAACAGTACTACACTCCAGGTTGGCACCGTGACGCTGATAGGGAAGTGCTGGAGCCTTAGCCGATCTGCTCACGTAGTGCATGTAGCAGACTAGGGAGGCGATTGGTGAGGGTACAGGGACCTACATCCTGCTGTACCTTCTCCGTTTGGAGGATTGGGCAGCCTAGACCTCTACTACGCAGGCTGTGGCCCAGTCTGTTACATGTTGTTAAAATGGTTTAATTGAATATACGTGTAAAAGATAATCCATGTAGAAAACGTTAACAAAAGGATATTAGAACTTAAAGGAAAGAATTCATTTATGTTTTGGAATAAGGAAAGGTGTTAAAGGTAACTTGCTGTCTGAGCTACTAATGGTGATTATTTTCTGTACACTTTATAGCTCTTACGGTGAGTTCACAAGGCAAGGTTAAATAAAGGATTGTGAACCATCAGTTTGAGAGACCATCATTTCAACCGGGGACGCTACATTCTGTACTTTGCCTATTTTGACGCTAGTTTCATCACCTGATTCTACTCATCAACTCTGATCTGAGGAACTTTGTTTCTAGTGTCGACGACATTCCTAGGGTGAGTTACGCCCACTTCCGGTTTTGTTGCTAATATGCTAACATGATTGTAGTTTTTTTTTCGGTACATTGCCTATTTTGACGCTAATTTCTTCACTCGATTCTACTCATCAAGCCGGATCTGAGTAACTTTGTTTCTAATCTCTAGGGTATTCCTAGGCTGTGAGATGCCGACTTCTGGTTTTGATGCTAATATGCTAGCATGATTGTAGTTTTTTGTACATTGCCTGTTTTGATGCTAGTTTTATGTCTTTACTCTACTCATCAACTCTCATCTGAGGAACTTTGTTTCTAGTGTCGACGACATTCCTAGGGTGAGTTACGCCCACTTCCGGTTTTGTTGCTAATATGCTAGCATGATTGTAGTTTTTTTGTGCATTGCCTGTTTTGATGCTAGTTTAATGTCTTTACTCTACTCATCAACTCTCATCTGAGGAACTTTGTTTCTAGTCTCGACGACATTCCTAGGGTGAGTTACGCCCACTTCTGGTTTTGATGCTAATATGCTAACATGATTGTAGTTTTTTCTGTACATAGCCTGTTTTGACGCTAGTTTTATTTCTTTACTCTACTTATTAAGATGGATCTGAGGATCTTTGTTTCTAATCTCTAGGGCATTCCTAGGCTGGTGAGATGCCGACTTCTGGTTGTGATGCTAATATGTTAACATGATTGTAGTTTTTTGTACATTTTGATGCTAGTTTTATGTCTTTTCTCATCATGTCTAATCTGAGGAACTTTGTTTCTAGTCTCTACGAGATTCCTAGGCGGAGATACGCCCACACATCTGGTTTTGATGCTAATATGCTAACATGCTAAGTTTTGAGATTACTCCATATTCTGAATCTGGGTGTTGCTATACGCCTAGATCAAACCTTTCAGCCTGATCTGAGCATGCCAAGGCATTTTACATGCTAACAGGCTAGCATGCTAACTTTTGAAATAATTAAAATGCTTGTAGCTTTTTTATACAGTGCCTATTTTGACGCTAGTTTCATCACCTGATTCTACTCAACTCTGATCTGAGGAACTTTGTTTCTAGTGTCGACGACATTCCTAGGCGGAGATACGCCCACTTCCGGTTATCTCACTGCTGATTTCCTGGAGCTGCTAGATTCCCTCAACCTACAACAACATGTTGATGTCCCCACACATTCCAGGGTTCACACACTTGACTTGGTCATTTCAAACTTCGCCCCCATCAGTAATCTACAGGTATATGATCTTGGTATCTCGGACCATAAAGTAGTGTCAATGGAGCTGGCCTTTCTCTCCGCCCCATATCAAACCAAAACGTCAGATCCATTTCAGAAATCTGAAGACCATCAATGCAGATGCCCTGGCCCTGGACCTTAAATTTCTCTCCTCTGAACCTGTCAGCAGTGCAACAGCAGAGGTGCAACATGCACATCAATTTCTTCAGACAAAATGTTGATAATATCCGTTCATACCTCTCCATCACGAATATCTTGCCTCCTCCAACTGTCGACCTACTACCTGAGAAGGTCCAGCCACTTTGCTCCTTCTCTGCTACCACACGGGAAGAGGTGGAGAACGTCATCAGGAAAATGAAACCATCTACCAGTTCCCTGGACCCTTTCCCTTCAGCCCTGCTAAAGGTCAACATCTCTGCCGTCTCTCCACTCATCACCAGGATCATAAACCAATCCCTCCTGACTGGCCATATTCCTTCTACTTTAAAAACTGCTGTCATCAGACCTCTATTGAAAAAACCCACCATGGACTCTGAAGTTCTCTCTAACTATGGGCCCATCTCCAATCTTCCATGCCTCTCTAAAGTTCTGGAAAAAAAACAGTTGCAGCACAACTTCATGATCACCTCAAACTGAATAACCTGTTTGAAAAATTTCAGTCCGGTTTCCGCCCTGGCCATAGCACAGAAACAGCCCTGGTCAAGGTCACCAATGATCTTCTGATGACTGCAGATACTGGTTCCCCTTCTATACTCATCCTCCTTGACCTGACAGCTGCTTTTGACACAATAGACCATAACATCCTCTTTCACCGCCTGCAATGCACCATGGGACTCTCAGGAACTGTTCATAACTGGTTCACGTCATACCTAACTGGCAGAACCGAACATGTCACCCTTAGCAGCGCAAAATCTCACATCCACAACGTCACCTGTGGTGTCCCACAGGGCTCTGTGCTTGGCCTCACTTGACACCAAGTCAAGTGTGTGACCCCTGGAATGTGTGGGGACATCAACATGTTGTTGTTGTAGGTTGAGGGAATCTAGCAGCTCCAGGAAATCAGCAGTGAGATAACCGGAAGTGGTCTTTACTCTACTCATCAACTCTGATCTGAGGAACTTTGTTTCTAGTGTCGACGACATTCCTAGGGTGAGTTACGCCCACTTCCGGTTTTGTTGCTAATATGCTAACATGATTGTAGTTTTTTTTTCGGTACATTGCCTATTTTGACGCTAATTTCTTCACTCGATTCTACTCATCAAGCCGGATCTGAGTAACTTTGTTTCTAATCTCTAGGGTATTCCTAGGCTGTGAGATGCCGACTTCTGGTTTTGATGCTAATATGCTAGCATGATTGTAGTTTTTTGTACATTGCCTGTTTTGATGCTAGTTTTATGTCTTTACTCTACTTATTAAGATGGATCTGAGGATCTTTGTTTCTAATCTCTAGGGCATTCCTAGGCTGGTGAGATGCCGACTTCTGGTTGTGATGCTAATATGTTAACATGATTGTAGTTTTTTGTACATTTTGATGCTAGTTTTATGTCTTTTCTCATCATGTCTAATCTGAGGAACTTTGTTTCTAGTCTCTACGAGATTCCTAGGCGGAGATACGCCCACACATCTGGTTTTGATGCTAATATGCTAACATGCTAAGTTTTGAGATTACTCCATATTCTGAATCTGGGTGTTGCTATACGCCTAGATCAAACCTTTCAGCCTGATCTGAGCATGCCAAGGCATTTTACATGCTAACAGGCTAGCATGCTAACTTTTGAAATAATTAAAATGCTTGTAGCTTTTTTATACAGTGCCTATTTTGACGCTAGTTTCATCACCTGATTCTACTCAACTCTGATCTGAGGAACTTTGTTTCTAGTGTCGACGACATTAAACAGCCATAAACGCTTTTCCTTTAATGATCTGAATGTGGGTGTTGCAGTCATAACAGTAAGTAATTCACAGAGATGTGTAAGGAGTAGATTATTCAGATGCCACCTCTGCACTTGACAGGTTCCCCAGCGAACCCAGTTAGCACCTTTTAATGACAATTAAACACAGCATGTTATTTGTAATAAGCTTGTTCAGGGATTCGTCAGGCATGTTCGTAATAATAGGAAAGCAGTTCACATTAATTACAGACTTTTGCATCACTGGTAAAAGGCTCAGGGCTCCGGCTGTTGATTTAATTACTCCAGTAATTAAATGAGTCACAGCTCACAAGTGACATTGCAGGCTGTGTTCGACGGGAGCTAGATTATGAAACATTTTGTACGTTAATGGTGGTTTCTTGGTGGGAACCCCCCCTCCCCCCCCCACAGTTTTCAGGTCGTTCAGCTTGAAGCTCATATTCCCCTCGCCATTTTTCTACCTTGCAGGTGTGCAGGTCAGGAACGTTCTGGCCTCATCCCAGCTCATTCAGACTCAGCTAGCCACTGTTTGGTGAGTGTCCACTGAATTCTTCACGGCCGCAGTGGTGCGCTTGGTTTATTTGCCCCTCTTAAATTACGTAGCTCAATCCTTTCAGCATCCACTCTATGCGGGCAGTGTGTGGCTCCACAGGTGAGGACCATATGTCTGTAACCTCAAGGTCGACAGTTCAAGTCCCCGGATTGGCAGTGATTTCTCTGCTGGTCCCCTGAACAACCTCTAATTGCTCCAATTGACCCTGCGCTGATTTCAGAAGCCATCATGATATTTCCAGGGCTGGTTGCTTTTCTTAAGTGGTCTGTTCCTGTTAGCACGCGTCAGGCAGCTGGTGCGACGGCTCGAGGCAGGAGGTCTGTACTTCTGAGTTGTGACTCATGGGATCCTACTGATAGGAAGCGTGTCGCAGGTTTTTAATGTGCTGCAATAATCACTGCTTTAAAAAAAAATAAAAAAATTTAAAGGCATTTTGTTTTTTATATGTCTGTCTCTCAAAATACTGCTAAAAAATATATTGTTAGGTGAGAATACATTTTATTATTACAGCTCACCTAACAAACTTCATAGCCTAGCCTAGCATACCTTAAACATGCTTGGAACACTTGCATTAGCCTACAGTTGGACAAAACTCAGGGTAAGTTGTCATTTTTTTGTAGGTTAGTTTGGTTTTTAAATTGGACCCCTCATGGTCTGGGTGAAGTTATGCTGGTCTTCGCCATCTGTGCACCCGGTTCGATTACTGACCTTCCCACATGTTCTCCCAAGGAACCTGGCAGATGTGGACAAGGACGGCCAGCTGACAGGGGAGGAGTTCATCCTGGCTATGCACCTGGTGGACATGGCGAAGGCCGGACAGCCGCTGCCCCTCACGCTTCCCGGGGACCTGGTGCCCCCCTCCGTCAGGTAGACAGCCGCCGCCGGTGGCCAATCGGTGAACCCGGCAGAGCAGTAAATAGAGCTCTGGAAAAAAATTGAGACCACTCTATACTGGAAAAAAAATCTGCTTGTTTAAAGCTGGTTTTGCTGGCAGAAAGGTACGCTGAGCGTCAGGTTGCTTCCAGGTTCTAAGTACGCAAGTGTACAAGAATATGGTGAAACGGGAGACACTGAGAAAGGCCAGAAAGCAGCCAGGTAAAGGGTGGAAACGACTTCCCAATGCTTGAGATGCCCGTTCACTTATCCGACAGTGCCTCATGAATCATGACCTCAAGTGACCTGTACTTGGTGGAAACGTTAAGTGCAGGTGTGAGGTGCACTGCTAGGACAGTTCATAACAGGCTCATAGAAGCAGGGCTGAAGTCCCATAAAGCAAGGAAGAAGCCCTTCATTAATGAGAAGCAGGAAAGAACCAGGCTGCAGTTTGCAAAAGAAAAAAAAACATTATTCACAGATCCATACCCATAAAGGAGAACTGAGTGAAACAAAAATTGGTGCTATGGTCTCTAACTTTTTTCCATAGTTATATGTAATGAATGGGGAAAGGCGGGGGGGTTGAATATGCTGTGTCAGGCTGGACATTGACCCATCTGGAATCACAGGCTAGGAGGCTTTGTTACAGAAAGGGAGAGTGTCCCCATACACTGAGATACTTCGACTGAGCCCAGCTAAGGGACTCCTGATGAGTGAGCACGGGAAGCTGTATGGTGGTTGTTCCTGTGTAGCCTGACTCAGAGTCTCAGGTTCTAGCACCTTCTACCTACACGGAGGCATGTTGTATTTTGCAGAACGGGGAAGCAGGGGGAATTGCTTCCTTTGAATCGCACCATCGTCCCTGAAGAAATTCAAGTTGAACCACCCCAGAAGACAAAGAGTAATGGTAGCATTAGTAGAACGGACAGACGGATTTACACACACACACACACACACACACACACACACACAAAGACAGGCACCTTCAGCTAGTGAATGTTTTTGGTGACACAAGTGTGTATTAGTGATGTGCCGTTCTTAGTATCTTTACAAAGAATCACCTGATTCACATTGAATTGCAGGAGGTCAAAGGTCACTGCCCCTATTGCCATGGTTACCACGTGTGCGTGTGCATGGCCCTCCTTGCAGTTTCGTTCGAGGACAAGCTAAAGGAGAACTTCCAGCGGGGAAACGCTGAGCTGGAGAGGCGGCGGCAGGTCTTACAGGAGCAGGAGCGGCGCGAGCAAGAGAGGCGGGCCCAGAAGGCCCGGGAGGAGCAGGAGCGGCGTGAGCAGGAGGCGCGGGAGCAGGAGAGGAGGCGGCAACAGGAGCAGGAGCGGCGGCTGGAGAGGCAACGCGAGCTGGAATGGCAGAAGGAGGAAGAGCGCTTAAAGGAGCTGGAACGCAAGGAGGTCAGTCTTTCTAGTATGGAATGCTAGCATTGTACTTGGGGTTAGGCAGTCGCTCTTTGGTCATTGGTCCAGTCCCAGCCAATCACATTTGGGTTTAGCAAATTAATGTTGTTGGCGATTCACCAGCACTGTTGCCTCATACCTTTCAGAGCTGGGGGTTGGAATCCCACCTCCACTCTTTGAGAGTTTCCATGTTCTCCCAGTGTTGTGTGGCCTTCCTCCAAAAACATGCCCTTAGGTGGTCTGGTGCCTTTAAATTCTCTGCAGTGCGAGGTTCTAGTGTAAGTGCATGTTTTGTGCCCTGCGATGGGCTGACATCCCGTCCAGGGTGTACCCCCCCAGCCTGGTGCCCTGTGCTGTCCTGGATAGACTCCAGGCCCCCCTGTGATAATTGGCTGGAAGTTAATAAAACTTCATTATTGTAACCCTGTGTTGGGCAAATACAGCATTATAACTAATTAAACTAGTTTACTGGTGAAACTCCGTTTATGTACATCTCTGAATGGCTGGGAAGGTTTGACAGCATGTATTTGGTTATTGGTTTAGCTTGTGTGTGAACGTGTGCGACCTGTGATTAGCGCGTGTGTGTGTGTGTGTGTGTGTGTGTGTTTGGTCGTGATCATGTGTGTGTCCCTGCAGGCTGCTAAGCAGGAGCTGGAGCGTCAGAGGAAGATGGAGTGGGAGCGGAGGAGGCGACAGGAGCTGCTGAATCAGAGGAACCAAGAACAAGAGGACATCATCAAGCTTAAGGCCAAGAAGAGGAGCTTGGAGCTGGAGCTGGAGGCTGTGGTGAGGACCAGGCCGTCCTGCACCTGTTTGCCCCGACCGACTGCATTCCCCTTCAGGAACGAGGAACAGCCAGCTGTTGAAATCGCACTATCAGAGACGCACGTTTTCCTTTCAGATGTCAATGGTACACATGCTTGTGTCCACAGCGACAATATTCCCGCCCTCAGGACTCATAAGACCACTGTTTAATTTCAGAGAGACAAGCACAAGCAGATCTCTGACCGACTCAGGGACGTCCAGAGCAAGAGGAGCATCCAGAAGGGAGAGCTGGAACTGATCAGTCAGAAGCAGGACAGCTGCCTGCTGGAGGTCAACGCCCTGCAGCGGCAGCTTGAGGTCTGCGGCCTTCCTCCGCTGCCGTCCAAGATCCCAGCAGCTATGGGACGAGCACCAGCTGCAACACTGATAAATAGATTCAACACGGTTCTTTTTCCATGTGATCTGGCGTTATGTCTGCTGTGCCACTCCTGTCTGATTAGCAGTCTTCAGATTTTGGCAACCAAGGGAGAGACTGTTCTTCACACCTTTCCTGGAGAATGTGCAGTTTTTTTGGGGGGGAATTTACTATAAAAGCAATAGATAGATAGGGTGAAGTTTCCAGGGAGGGTTTATTTCAGGATTCTCCAGCTTTCTGAGGGAGTTTGGCCTGTTTTTGTGCAGGAGGGGCAGAGGAAACATTCTCAGCTGATTGTGGAGCAGCAGAGATGCAAGGAGATCCTATGCAACATGGGGCTGAACAGTAGGTCTGGTGAGTCTGATCTCCCTGCTTCTCCCTGCGTTACCTGGCGCCCCCCCCCCCCCCCTGCAGTCATTCTTGAAGTACTTAAATGTCATGGTGGCACATGGGTGGTACATGCTTCTTGTGCTTCTAAAATGTAGGTGTACACTACCAGACAAAAGTTTGGATGCACCCACTTGTAATACATCTTTATATTTTAGCTACATTATTCACCTTAGAGTAAAAGGCTTGGAGGCAGTCGACAGTTTTGCTTCGATGACAGCAATGCAGAATCTTGGCGTTCTTTCAGCCAGCTTTCAGATGTAACCCCCCCTGGAAGGCTTTTCCAGCAGTACAGGAGTTTCCAGAAGTTCTGGGCACAAGTCGGCTACCAACTCATCTCGGCTCTGTAGGGTTTGGGTGGAGTGGGGGATTGTGGGGGCCAGGTTATCTGTCACAGCCCTCCCTCTCACATGTCAACAAGAAAATACTTACCATATAACCTCGAGGTGCACTTAGGGTTGTTAATGTAAGGGCCCCCTGCTGATACAGCGCGTTGCTGCACCCTCCACACGAACCACCTCAGTGATGAGAACCTGAGTGTAGTCGTGCAGCGGGTGACACCTCAGCATCACACTAGTCCGAATGGAATGGAACAGTGTACATTTTTTTCCGGTGGCTGGAGTGCCAACCCTGCCACCAACCCCCTTGCAGTTTTCCCTGCAAGTTGGAGGACTTCCTTGCAGGGCTTAGATGTAGATTGTCAGTCCCAGGATGAAGCAATTGCAGGTGAAGGGTCTTGCTTAGAGGTAGTGTTTCTGTATACAGGTCCGACACTTTCCTCCGTAAAGAGGGGCGTGACTGAGAAGGACATCGTCTGTCGGAAACTCAAGGAGCAGCTGGATGTGCTGGAGAAGGATACCGTGGCAAAACTGTCGGAGATGGACCAGTACAACGTGGACATCAAGGTGAGGAGGCATTACTGGTGGTAGAAAGGCATCAATGTTGTGGCTTGCCTCTAGTTAGCCCAGTGTGCTGTACAGGGGCCAGTAGCATTTGTAAATAGAATAAAGTGGAGAAGTGAAGCCTCAAAATTGGCAGGAGGTGGGACTTATCGATTGCCCAGTTTACTAAACTAACTAGTGATGGACAAAAATGATGCCCCATGAGCCATTTGCTGTATTTGCTGATTTGATTGCATTCAATTCATAATTGGGCTCAAAGCGCTGCCCCAAAGCGCTGCCCCAAAGCGCTGCCCCACAGCGCTGCCCCACAGCGCTGCCCCACAGCGCTGCCCCACAGCGCTGCCCCACAGCGCTGCCCCACAGCGCTGCCCCACAGCGCTGCCCCACAGCGCTGCCCCACAGCGCTGCCCCACAGCGCTGCCCCACAGCGCTGCCCCACAGCGCTGCCCCAAAGCATGCCAAGAGCACCATCTAGTGGGCTCAAAAAATACAACAAATGGTTCTTGAGGCAAAAACTCAAGAACATTAAATGTTTTGATTTAATAAATATTTAAAATTAATAAATATTTCAAAAATACTTCAATATTTAAAATGGTTCATGATTTTCAGGAGCGGTACAGTGGTTAGCATTTCTTTGGGTCCCAGGTTCGAGTCTCCGCATGGGTCACATGTGTGCGGAGTTTGCATGTTCTCCCCATGTCGTCGTGAGGTTTCCTCTGGGTACTTTGGTTTCCCCCCACATTCCAAAGACATGCTGAGGCTAATTGGACTTGCTAAATTGCCCGTAGGAGAGCATGTGCGAGTGAATGGTGTGTGAGTGTGCCCTGCGATGGGCTGGCCCCCCATCCTGGGTTGATTGATGGATGATTTTCAGGTCACACTGCCCCCTCAGAGCCCACCAATCAGTGACTGTCTCATAGTGTGATGTAATACACAATGTCCGCACCACCCACTTTTCAGTGAGCAGTAAAAACACACCAGCTTGTCTCAGCGGACAGCGGCTCTTATCAGATAAGGGGAAAAGGACGAGATATCAAAAGTAAAAATAAATATATCACATTTGGTTAACATCAAATGAAAACAGCCCTGCAATAATATATTGGATTCTAGGATATCACCTATTAAAAGGGTGAATCTATTCTAGCAGACCATAAAAATCCAATTATGAACAGTGAAAATGGGCATAATAGGTCCCTATAAACGACAGGTTTCTGTCCATGGTGCTGAAAACCAGGATTGGCAGAATTCACATTACAGCGATTCCCCACTATATCGCGGATTTTCCTCCGACGCCTCACAATTCTCTGCGTATCCCGTACATTGTTTGTGGTCCGATTGTTTTCGTTTTGTTCTAAGCCCTACGATGGAAGACGTTGACCATTCAGGAGAAGGTAAAACTTCTGGATGTGCTTCGGGAAGGAAAGCGTTATGCGGACGGCGTTCGCCATTATGGTTTGAATGAATCAACAGTACGCTACATGAAGAAGGATGAAAAGAATGTGTAAGAGCCATATATGTTTTTATTTTTATATATTCCATTACATATATAGAGAGAAAGTTGTGTGTGTGTATACATATTAAAAATTATTATTTTATTATTATTATTATTATTATTATTATGTTACTCATATCCTTAGCCCGACATTTAACATAGCCCGATATATGTGTTTTAATGAGTTTACATATGTTTAAAGCATGTGGGAGGGGTATTTTAAGGCTTAAACTTAAAAAAAAAATTATATGATCCTTCTGTATCGTGGATTTTCACCTATCGCTGATGGGTCTGGAACGCATCTACTGCGATAGGCGGAGGATCAAATTTACCTTCATGTGGAGTCTTGGCTTTTCACAATGTTTCATTCCTGCTTATAGCTAAGGTTTTTTTTAGCCGTCGTCACTCTAAGGTTGCCCATTAATGGTTTGGAATTGGGAATGTAAAGCTGTTTTGTTAGCATGTCTGCCTTACAATTCCTTTACTGTAAGTCAAGGCCTGCTGGAACTCAATACTGCTTCATGGCGCTTGTATTTACTCTTTATTTTTTATTACATTATGTTTGAGACTAACCCCTTTATCTACCTCTCCATTCCTCCTGTTGAGCTCCATACAGAACTAGTGGAGAAAAGGGGTGCTTGGAGGGGAGACGATATCTCTGGATGCCCACTTAAGAAATATCTGCGTTACCTTCCAATACACCTTCCAAACTTAAGTGGATTGAACATGGGTGCTGTTGAATTAATAAAAAAAATGCACTGTATTAAAATTATTTTGTTTATATAACATAAAATTGAACTATAAACATGAAATTTAAATCTGTTGAGTTTATATATTGACAAAATAATAATTCAGAATTTTTAACCCTCATTGAACAAAATTAAACCTAATATGGACAAATGGAAAGCATTGAAATTATCCTTATGGGGGGAAGGTTAATGTTACTAAAATGGTTGTGGTGCCTCAAGTTAATTATCTCTCTATGATGCTTCCATTTAATATTCCGGAAAGGATATTTGAACAGTACGAGAGTATAGTAAAAGATTTTTGTTGGGAAAGAATAAACCTAGGATTAAAATTACTTCGCCCAGAGACAAGGGAGGTCTAGGATTGCCAGATGTTAGATTATATAGCATGTCATTTGAAATAGCCAAACTCTACTATCACTGGAAGAATGTGAATTCTGATGTGGACTGGATAGCTATCGAGAGCAATTTGGCTTCACTATTTCAACCTCTGCACATTCTGTCACAATGGGGGGACAATATAAGAAACACAAACCCGATAATATCTTTTTCGAGAAATATATGGATCAAAATACATAAGAAGCTTAAAGTATCACATGACATGCAGCCATATTCCTCAATTTGGCACAATCCTCAAATACAAATAGTAAAAAGTATGGAAACAATGGCAACCCAAAGGGGTGAAAACTCTCTGGGATTTATTCGTAAATGGGATGTTTATGTCATAATCAGACTTAAAGAGTAAGTATGATGTAGGAGGAGGAGGGAGTTTTTGGAAGTTTTTGCAACTGAGGCATTGAGTCACGAGTGTTAAAATGCAGAAGATGAATGGTCAAGAATACTTTCTAGAGTGGGGAAATATTTTAGGGAAGTAAAAGGTAAATTTATTCAGTATAAAATTATACACAGATAGTACTGGACACTAGTTAGACTAAATAGAACTGGACTAATTAATACTGATCAGTGTTGGAATTTTAGAAGGCAGGTGGGGGTTTATTTACACATGCTGTGGCAGTGCTCTCAGGTATATCCATTTTGGGGTAGAGTTCTTGGTCTCCTGGACAAATGGCTAGGCTTTACTTTACCCCGCAAACCCGACTCTCTCTGCTAGGAGATAGAGTGGAATTGCCAAAGGTGAATAATAAACAGTTTAAGGCTGTGATGGTGGGACTCAACTGCCATGAGGGTAATATTAAGGCATTTGAAATCCTCAACAATCCCCAATATAAAGGAATGGACCGATGAGATGATTAAGGCAGTCTTTCTCATGATGGTGGGTAAATCTGGGGTGGCTCTTGTGGTTCTCATATGAGGTCTTTGGTGCACATTAAGTGAGGCAGATACAGGCCACCCATTGTGTACCTCTGTGCCATTTAAATGGGCTTGCAATCTGAAGAGGTGTGAGGTCACAGTGATTTAACACTGGTCCACTTTTTCTTATGGCCTTGAGCCAGGTCATGACAATATCTTGTGTAGCACTAATGACGCATCTGCTCATGTTATCTCATAACTTGAAGCTGTTTGTGCAGCACAACCCACACGGCACCAACAAGACATTGAGAACAATCCCAGCAGCCCTCGGCTCTCTTACCCAATGCTGTTATAAGGGGACCAAACTTCTTTAAATTTCGCTTTCACAGTGGCTTTTGAAAAAATTAAGCAAATCACGCAATGCTATTGAAATTATTAAAACATAGAGATTAACAGTCAAATATGTTTTGTGATTTTAAATGATGAAGTAATATATTGGATATAACATGAATGTATTTCTTATTTCTTTTTTTTTGGGTTTTCTGTGGTGAGAAATGAAAGCTACAGGCATGTAAATATTGCTTCCTGTAGTAACTTGTAAAATGTTCCTCATTGTTAACAATCACATTACATGTGAAGGTGTCAGTCAGTGGAAACACATAGTGAGGCACGCTGGCCAGCCATTGTATTCGTTCAGGACCAGCCCATCAAGTAAAGGTTTCAGCACCACGGACAGTGACCTGTGTTAAACTGACCTCAGGTTCCTACATTGGCTCTATGGAATTTTCTGTAAATAATTAAATGCCACTGGCCCCCTACATGCGGAAATGTTTCCCCCTCCCCCAGACTTCTTCAGAGAGCTTTGGAGGACATTGTCTGCACGCTACCAGAGGCAACTAAGAATGTGCTTGAGTTGGGAGGAGGCAGTAGTCCCCATTTTTCCCTCCTGCTGTAGAGGGTCATCGGGAGGAGGTGGGTTTGCTGCTCTCTTTCGTGTCTCTTCAGCAGGTGGCTCTTAGAGATTTGTCTAAGAAAGGTCTGTACCAGGCTTGTGTTAAAGTGCTGCATTTTCGGGCACTGAGTGGACTGGCGGATTCTAGGTGGTCAGGTTTGTTGAGGCCTGGATCTTCCCCGCGGGGATGTTGGTCCCTGTACAAGCCCCCCATTGAGAAGCACACGGTGGATCTTCAGTGGCAGATTGTGCACGGGGCAGTGGCCACAAACAGCTGATGCACATTGATTCCACAGGGTGGGAATTGGTTTTCTTAGCTAATCTGTTTCTTTAAAACAAAGAAATGGATTGTTTACTTGTGTCTTTTATTCTACATCATAGATAATGCGAACCTTCATATAAGTAAGAGGTAATATTTTGCTCAGTATCAGTTCAAGTTCAAATACTTCAGGTTTTTTATTTGGCAAAACAAATAAAATTGTTCAGATACTTCAGGTTTTTTATTTGACAAAACACATAAAATTGTCATGCAAAGTCATTGATTTATTTTTAAAACTATTGCACTGTGATACATTTAACATCATATTTTCAGTTCTGCCAAATCTCATATTGACATCTTAGTGGTTTTCCAACGGCTTGTGGTGTCACATGGTGGTCGAAAATGATATTACAGGCTTTTGTTGAAATTACCTTAAAATTCATCTGGAATGTATTGATTTATGCCATAATTAACACAGATGGGGCCATTTTGACCCCATTTTGATGTTTTTGAAGAGGTAGACGGTCCAGTTGGCTGTATTAGTCAGTCTGCTAAGAAACATGGCGCCAACAAGCCCATGGCCCCTTTTCATGTAAAACTTCGTACAGGAGGCTGTTTGTGCAGATTAGTGCCTTTGTTAGCCTCGGCTCCTGTAAATCATATAAGCACACCCACCACACCCCCAGGAGCATTCCGCGTGCCCCCACCGGCCAACCTGCTTGTCCCCCCCAACCCACAGACCGTCTGTAGTTCTGAAATTTATCCACATGGCTGCTGACCAAGTCTAAGGTAAAATTTCATAAATGAAATTTTCAGTAAAATACATTTTTTTCCTCTAATCTGGGAGACAGTGCAGAATTATTGGAGTCGGTCCTAACTCTGTCAGGCACCTAGGACTCGTATCTCCCTCTGAGAATCTCTTCTAATGCGCTCAGCAGCAGAAATTCTCCATCCTAGATGAGCCTGCAAAGTTCTGTAGAAGTTAAATACAAATAAAGGATGAGACAATTTACTTAAAGCATGATACAGTTCATATTGCTCTTCAGGCTTCGTGATAAAATATTAAAATTATGGAGTACAAAGTTGTACAACCCAAATAATACGGATTATTTTCCATCTTAACCCATATTCTAAGCATATTGATTTCTCTTGTAAATTTTACTTTTACAGCAGTATGATTTAAGACACTAACAGCAATTCATTTTTCAACCAGTAATTGTTAATGTGATAGCCTCTGGATCTCCAGCAGAAGGGCTCCTTTCCTCAGCCGGATGTCCTCAAGTTCAGAGTGCTTCTCTGGACTCAGGTCCATGGAGACTGCAGCAGACAGGAAAAGGAGATCGTCAGCGGGTGTGGAGCTCAGCAGGTTGGCCATCTCTGCCAGTTTGGTTGTTGGTTCAACTCCCATGGCAGAGTAATCGTAACATTGTTAAGCCCTTGAGCAAGTCCCTTAGACCCAAGTGCTCTGACCCCAAACTCTCCTCACTTCGGACAAAAGCATATGCTGAATATATGTAATCCCAAAGGGCAGTTACAGAAGACCCCAGGACCGGAGTAACATGGGAAGCAATTACTGATGCCTGGAAGCTTTGGGGCATGCAAATAAACTGCATCCAAAGGCAAATGGCTAATAAAGAATGCTCTGAATGCCAGGCATTCGTCCAGCAGTGAGATCGTAGAGATAATGAATAAAGATAGAAAGTGTGAATAAAGATAAAACATTTTGATTGTATTTGCGAAGCGATGCTGGATGCGCTGAGCTCGCCGGGAAGGTCATGTGGTCCGCATTCCCTCCCCATGCACACGTGATCAGCTCAATCACACCGAAATTGTCGGTTTGCTGCCCTTCAGGGAAACAATCTAAAGGGTGTTACGGGAAAAGTAATCGATGCAAGAGCCAATGATGTTCTCCTGGTGCCTACCCGTGTTTATGTTATCGTTACTGACACAAACAATGATGAACGATAATAAGCATTTATAAGCCATGATGACCGCACCATTAACGTGGAGTTGCACTAACGTCTGTTTTTATAGCTAACCAACAAGTCAACGTCTCACCCTGGTAATGCAACAGCGCCGTTTAAACAATACGTTTACACCGATCAGTGGCCTGTACTACGAATCAGGGTTACTGGCTTATCGGGGTAACTTGACGGATTTAAGGTACCACAGTTTAAATGAATTTCATATTTGTTCATCGGGATGCCTGAATCGGTGCTAATCAGTACTACGATGCCAGTTATGCAATGTAGTTTTGATAAAAACTTTTCTGTCATTTAACATAAGAGGAAAAAAATAATTATACTGTAGTCAAATTGGCTAATATAAAATGGTTTAAAACTGTGACAAATTTTGCCTTTTTTTTACAGTGTATACTTCCAGTCACAAGGTAGCAGATACGGATTTCTGAAATAGCAAAGATAAAGGTCAATGATTAATATCCCTCATCTCTTTTAAAACGATAGGTAAGATGCTGTTTTGATATCCTGTCTAGGGTTGGAGTGTAACAGTATTCACGGGAAAGGGGAATGGGATAAAGAGACAAACAGGGTGAGGGCAAGAAGGGAACACCAGTGGACAAAGGGATATTTTTTGTATTTTCATTTTTTTTCCATGTATAATACTGACACTGAACAAATAACCCAGTGCAAAAGACTTTGGGACTGACCACAGCCAAAATAACAAACAAAATCCCCAACTATCAAGTGCGACCCACAGCTAATCTCACCTAAGTGCAAAAGAAAAGGAAACCAAAAGACAAACACTCCACCTCACTCCCTAACCAAATAAACAGAGTCCAACACACACTTGCAAAACAAAATAGCAGTCACTCCCTATGCAGCAATACAATCACACATACATAACTTACACACAAGTCAAAGCAACAAGGGGGCTAGTGAAGACGTAAACCAAAGAAAACCAAGCGGGGAGACAGCAAGCCAAACTGAGGTCGCGGGGGGGACCGGAGCCTGTCCTTGGAACAACAGGCGTAGGCAGGAACCAACCCTGGGCAGGAGTCAACACTCTGCAGGGCGCAAACACTCACAACTCAGATTTGCCAATTAACCTACCCTGCGCACTTTTGGACTGTGGGAGGAAACCGGAGCCCCTGCTGGAAGTCTTTCCCCATTCACCAGATTATATTGCCAGAAGACTGAAAATTAGATATCAAATACTAGAGTGACATAAAAACAAAAAACAAGTTTGCTTGTAATGAGACGCAAAACAGAAGATTATCTCTTTTTATATTTTGAGAAAACATTTTAACATTTATCCAATTGCAACAATTTTCTAGGAGAAGGGGTGTGTTTTTTGACACAAGTGCCAATATTTTTGGCCATGACTGTAATAGTTATTTGTGATTTGTAATAATTATTTAATTTTATCGATCCATCTACTTACCTACACTAAAAAATGTACTGTTGGATGTAATTAATTTTAAGACTAGTGGTTACATGAAATTACTTTCTAAGAACATTTTATTTTGTAATTCAAATTTTTCTTATTTTTCAAACCAAAAAGTTACAGCACTCTCATATAATACACTTCAGCCATTCACATTTATAAAACAATATGATCCAAGCGTCGACCCGGGACTCGGTGGGCTGCTGTCTGCCAAAGTGTGCTGTCAAGAACAAAGCAAATTGTTGTTAGGAAGACTATGTAGATAGGATTGCTTATCAGTAAAGTGCTTTAAAAATTAGTGCTAAATTAATGCTGGACACGCATCCTCATCTGGGCCTTCAGCCAGCACTCAGAGCTGTCGCTGAAACTGGCCCGACCTGTGTCCCTACAGTCTTGTCTGGGATGTCGCCATCCAGGGTCACGGGGTGGATTCGAAGGAGCTGATGGAATGCTGCCTGGAGATCCATCTGCTGGTTGGACGCCAGGGCAGCATCCCGTGCGGCGCCATGGGCAGAACAGCTGGATCCTTCCTCTGCGGAGTCAGCGCTGGGATAAAAAAAAACACACAAAGTTTTACGGTTATTGTTCAGTGGTGAGGGCTTTGGTTTTGTGTCTTGATGTTGGTAAGTGAATGTTGACAAACGGAAAACATGCCTACCTTGAGTCACCTGCCAGCTTCTTCAGCAGCTTATTGGCCAGCACCACATTCCATGACTTTTATCCGGTAGTGCTTGTCAGCCGTTGCAGTGGAATGCGTGAGGTAATCGGCCACCAAGGACGACTTCTGGTCACTCAAGTCCTTGGTGGCCGTCTCAAAGATGCGCCGGGCCGTTTGGCTGGTGACTGGATCCAGCTTGTATCTAAAATACAAAACGAATAAGATTTATTAATACGTCTCGCACAACACATGACAACATGTATCACTAAATGCTGCTTAATAGTACCTAACCGGGGTTGCTCCCCCCAGAGAGAGTTGCTAGTCCATATCATTTCTCACTTAAAACATGACAGGGCTTTTGGCGTTGGAAAATAACGCATTTACTTAAAATAACACATTGACAAACACAACAAATGTTTTTATCCCTTAAATTATTAAAATAACTAAGGTATTAGTCTAACAAAGTTTTTAAAATGTTTTTGAAGTACGTAGCTAAATACCGCTCACTAGTTCCTGCATCTATTAAATTAATAATGCGCTGGGTGTGTTTTATTGAAAATAAAACTAACAAAATACAACTAAATTATTTTATTAATTAAATCTTATTGGCTTAAAACTTTATACTAATTTGTCATACCCCCGTTTAAGTTACGGCACTTTACCCTGCTGATTAAGCAATTGAAGTTAGATCCTTCATCCAGCCCCACAGGCCCGCAGCGGGGCGCCCGGGGCTATGCTAGAGTCCCAGAGCTGTGGTGTTAGACATCGACTTTTATTTCCATTAGACATATATTATTTTATACTATTTACGAATAAAACTGATTAACAAATAGACGTAATGTGCATTCTGCCGGGGCGTGAATGCTGTCTGTCTGCTTGTCACACTCAGGACCAGCGGTTAAACGAGAAGTTACACGCACTCTGCAACAATTTGTCAATTTGTCAATTGACGCTTCCTTCTCATAGGCGTATCACTCACGGCTCCATAAGCTCTCGCGCTTACGACCCGTTTCCCACTGCCGCGGACATTAGCTGATCGACATGTCTAGACATGCAATACGCATAAATCCCCCCTAAAAACAGGATTGCTGTGTTTTTACGGTTATAAAATAGGACATTTTGTTAAAAATAAACCGTTAACAATACACAACTACTGCTTTTACCATTCAAAACTGCCCGACTCTCCTTTCTAGCTAGAAAAGCTCGACGCGTCCGATGACCCCTTAAAACGTATTTAAAATGTCGCATTGATAAATTCATATAATGTATTTTATTCTTTTAACGACTACTGATTCCAATTTGGTGCCATATACTTTTATCTTGTAGGCCGTAGGATTATAGGCTGTGGTACGTCTGGGCTATTATGCTTAAATTCTTTATTAATTAATGTTGGCTATGTGCTTTATAACACGTTTTATACTTCCTTTACACACGTTTACTTATTGTATACACACTTTAAAGTTCCGAAAACGACTTGCCTCACCTGTTTTCAATAAAAGACAGATAGCGGTGTGTGGATATCGTGGCTGCACGCACAAGCGCGACATGGAGTTATTTTAACAAGGATCTCCAGCGTTATTCCCTGATTCTTGTTTGATTTGATTTGATTTGATTCAAACCCTTTATTGCTGTTGCAATATACCACAAGTACCAGCGAAAAACAGGCCATCGCCCGACCTTACATATACAACATCACAGTAGGGGGTAGACCGGCCGGGAGACAGGGGAGGAGAGAAGAGAAGAAAAGAAACAGAGTAACATGAGGAGAGAGGAGGAGAATAAAAAAGCAGCCCCCAGACTGTACTCCAGTGGGGAGGACATTGTGGGAACCGAAAAAAACACCTCAGCAACATAAGCACATGGTCACACCTTACAACATAAAAATGACACGACTTGCAACGGGTGAGGGAAAAGGGGTGGTGGAGGTAGTCCAGCAGAGACAGACAGCCATCCGGTCCTGGAGCCATGTAGGCGCTGGTCAACAGACCCGCCTGTTCACGCTGGGGGTATGAAGCGGCGAAGGCGTTGGATGGGGGGGAGGGAGCGGTAAGTCCTTGGGATCGGGGGAGAGGAATGCAAGAGAGTCTCACTGCCTTGTCCTTCAGGGGGAGTTGTTAGTTCAGCAGCGGCCTTGGCCGAGGCCAGTGCTGATTGGGGGGAGCCAAAACCTGATAGAATAGGGTTGTTTGGGTTTTTGTACGAGAAGCTGTAATTTCCAGCTCCACTAATGTCCACGCGTTGTTGTGGAGATGCTTAAGATGTTTTATTTTAAATAACACATTAGCCGAAAAGAGTTTCATTGCTTAAAAACGATGAGGTTAAAGAGGCTTATTTTAAATAAAAGATCAGCATGTGTTGTCATACATCTTTTCAAGTTCTGGTTATACCTTTTGATTAACCATACGTAGATAAATTTAGCTAATTGTAGCTAAGCAATCCGGGGGGGGGGGGGGGGGGGGGGGTTAGAGATCGACTTTTATTTAAATTAGAAATAGATTATTTTACACTATTTACAAATAAGCATATAAAATATAGAATTGGTGTGCATTCTGCCAGAATGGCGGCATGCTTCTCACAATCCAGGCCAACGGTTCGCCTCACGACAACAATTTCCCCTGGTAGCCATTTGACAGCAGCTTCACGCAACGAGCTGGCTCAATAAAGGAAATGCTGTGTGGATCTACGCGCGTGCGCCACACGAGAGTGAGAGCATGCATTCGTTTAAACAAGAATTAACCGCGTTATTTCCTGATTATTGCTATCGAAAATGCTCAGAGCGCTTTACTTTATTATTCACATTGACAGAAATGTGCTTCATTACTTAAAAACATTACGGTTATAGGGGTTTTATTTGCTAAAACAGGCGCTCCGCCGGCGTAGCCATTTTTAAAGGGGCGTCGGCGTGGGTGCGCATGCGCCAAACGCCGGACTAGCGATCGTCCATTCCGACCCGCGTTGTTCAAACAGGGCAGTCGCATGTGTCGGAGCTCCAGGATCGTTTCGTCCTATTTCTTCTAAAAGTTTGCCGCTTACATGCTTTCTCAAACCTGGTAAATATAACTAAAGTCTTTCGTGTTGGTTAAATGTAATGAGTGATCGCTTCTTTTAAAACGACGGGCTTGTTTGTTGTTTTCGCTTGTTTAAATTTGCTGTTCTGCTGCTTCTTTCGGGCATGTTTGTTTAAATTCACACTGCTTTTCTTTTAAAATAACACTAAGGGTTTTCTTCTTTAACACACTTGGTGCTTTCTTCTTTTAAAACATTTGGGCGCTTTCTTTTAAAATACGCCGCGGCGCTTACTAACAACACAGGGCCGGACGGACGCCCCCTCTGAACGTGTATGCGCTAGCTTGCCATTATCCTGTTCTATGTTTTATTATTATTATTTACCTTAAAAACGTAATTTAAAAAGCACATTAATAAAATACATGTAATGTATTTTTATTCTATTAAAGTTTAATCTCCCAAACCCCCCTATCTGCAACACGTGGCATAAGCATGTATTGATACCATATATGGGCATAAACCCTCGACCAATCAGCATCAAGGATAAGCCACTTCCTCTTATGACGTCAGAAGCGGAGAATTAAGCTCCGCCCAAGGTACCACATAATATTTTTTCACATAAATATATAAAATGTACATATACAGGGGAGAGGGAAAGCCCCCCCCCCAATCAGGATTACATTTAGTTATATTCTAGCCAGAGAGAAAATGTATAATACTATATTTTTCGTGTTTAATCAGCTCACTGAACACAGGCATTTATTTTTGTCAAACATACAGTACTGTGCAAAAGTCTTAGGCAGTCCAAAGAAATGTTTAAAGCTGTTTATCTGGGTAGCAAGTGTACTTTGGCTTAGAACAAAAAATACAATTTAACATTAGAACGTGTGCAAATTAAGAGTAACACAATAAAAACTAGTAATAATTTCTTCTGTGTTCTAAAAAGTTACTGATATCTAGTTGGATGGCTAGATGAACACCACATCAGTTCCCAAACTTCTCCTCAGGGGCACCTCAGCCGTTCCAACAGCTCAATTAAATTATTAAATATATTGGTTAAAAAAGTCAATGCGAGATTGACTAGCTGTATGAGGTCTGCTAGTGGCCAAGTCAAAAAATACATGGATGCACTGGACGGTCGCTGCAAATACTAGGATGATTTTAGCAGAGGTTCTGAAATGGCGAAGATGACACACTTTCAGAGTGAAAAGGATTATAAAGGTTAAAAAGCAGAGATTTCACCTTTTTGCCAGGAGAACCAGCAACATGTCACAGTGACACTGAGGAGTCACTATAAACCCAAAACCCTGGATAGAGGGACTGAGTGAATGAGGAGGGGTGCAGGGGGGTCAGTCCATCAGAGAAGACTCTGTAGAAGGACAGAGCACCAGCCCCCCAGTCCAGATACACTCCTACTCTGCGGGAGCCTGAGGGCCGTATGGGTATGAGAGTCTCTTTATTATTGTGCCAGACAGAGTAACTGTCAGTATAACAGCACAGAATCCATGACTTGTCATTGTATCCAAGGAGACAGTCCCTCCCTCCTTTCCTCCTGATCCCTTTATAAGTCACTCCTATCCAGGCTTCATATCCATCCCACTCAGCCTCCCAGTAACAGCGGCCAGTCAGACTCTCTCTGCACAGAACTTGGGGGCGGCTGTCAAATCTCTCTGGATGATCAGGATATGGCTGCCGCTCTGCCCCCTCTGTCACCTTCCTGTTCCCCCCTGACAGAGACAGGCGTCTGTTTGCTGTGTTGGGGTCCAGTCTGTAGGCAGGAGGAAGAATTATTAATCCCATCAGGCCGCCTGTTTCTGTACGATATAAAAACAGCACAGCTTCCCCTAACGAAGCGGGAACTGAAGCTTATGAAACAGCTCAGGAAATGTCGGAGGGAAGCGAGCTAAACTAACAGCTTAATTAGTGAAATTACGGGGAAGTAAAATTACAAAGCAGCGATATTCATCAGACATATTCATCACAAGCATATTTACCACAAAACGGCACCAGAGATCAATACTAAAGTCAGTGTCTTTCCTTCTAACTGCTAATTCCGGCGCGTGCGGCATGAAAATGGCCATCAATAACAGAATATTTAAGTAATATTATTACATATTTAAAGTGACATTTAATAAAAGTTTGGACCTGGATTCTGATACAAAAGCTGTTTCCGGCGCCGGAGTTGCGCTCCATGAGGATTCAGTATTTACAGCGATTGCTAAAGATGGTCTTTAGTCACAGCAAAGCCGGTCTGAATGCATTTCAAATGCATCGGCTTATTTCCATGAAGCATATGTCATACTGTATCTACTGATCCGGGAGAAACGCTGCAGTGTGGAGCGGGGCGGAATAGGTGCCGCGCAAAGCCGGCAAACTAATGATAATACCGTCTACAAACCATCAAAAAAAGCGGATTAAACTACACAGTGAGACGTGCATCATGAAAAACAGAAAGGTTCTCATTACCTCATTAAACAGAAAAATATTGCTCAGAAAAACGGGATTATTATTTTATTAATTCGAAAAAACAGACTTGATTTTTTTCCCAGATGAATGCAATACGCTTCCATAGCGAACCGCTTACCACGCGCGTGACTCTAGATACGGCGCCGCTACCGCGAGGCGTGAGCCCCGCATCTCGCGCACGTGGCCGCTCTAATCTGTTAACATGGGCGCCGAAATGAAATTTGATATTTTCCGCCGCACATGATGCACATCCAGTGTGTCCTGGGCGCTAATTTCTTTTAGCACCGTGGATCAGGAGAACTTTTTAATATTCATGAGTGAAGCCCTACACGATTGGCTGGCTGATTAATATTTATGAGAGGGGCACTACCTCATTGGCCAGTTAACATCGACTTGTGCTGCCTGTTTCTTCTACCTAAGCAGGGGTGTCCAAATCCAGTCCTGGGGGGCCGGTGCCCTGTGTAGCTCAGCTCTTTCCCTGTTCCACCATAAATAATTCAGCACAAGGAGATGAATCAGGTGTGTTAAATGAGGGGAAACCCAAAAATGTGCAGGACTCTGGCCCTCCAGGACTGGATTTGGGCTCCCCTGGTTTAAGGCATTCAGTGACCAATCAGTAATATTCTCTCATGAATATTAATGAGTGTTACAGAACCACCCTGTAAAAATGCAAATTCACATTTCGCACATTTGCACGGAAAAGATGGCGGCAGGTGCAGTATTTATCAGAACAGTTTTGGTCACGTTGGAAAAAGGAGTATCTGTCTAACATCGCAACAAGACAGAAATGGCACTCTCCAAGGAGAAACTTGAAGGTTGGAGATGTTGTGATGGAGAAAATGGATGACTTGCCACGCAATGAATGGAGATTAGCACGTGTAATGGACACAACAACTGACAAAGATGGACTTGTAAGAAAGGTAAAGCTTCGTTTTGGAGAAAGGAAGATGGACAAAGGACAATGTTACAGTAAACCTTCTGTAGTGGAACGCCCAGTGCAGAAACTGGTTTTGCTATTGGAGACTGTTTAATTACATTCTGAAGTTTAAGGTTTATTCTGTCATGTAAACTGTGTTTTCATACAATGTAATGTTTACAGGTCAACGGTTACAGGTCATTTCTTCATTAGGAAATCATTATCACTCCGTTTGGTTCCCATTTGAGCTCTAATGATTTGGTGGGAGTTTAAATGACCGTATTAATATTTCGTTTATTCCATTTATTAGTTACACTGTATAAGACGAGTGATGCCTTTTATTGTGAAAGAACGGCTTTTATTTTGAAGGAACATAGAACAACAAGCTGCCGTAAACCAGTGTTGCAAACCGCACAGTAGCGGGAAAACTTCATGGAAGTCGAAGCAAGGTGTGTTCCGTGAAAAAGGAATAGTTATATTACGATTCTTTTTTGGTTAATTTCTTAAATACCAGTGATGGTTTTAGCTCCTGGTTGATGAGGAACAAGGTGGGTTTTGAAGGTTGATTTGTAAATGTATATATGTTTAATATTTCTGTTGTAAGGTGTTTTGCCGAGTAAAATGGACTACGTTTTTGCTCACTACAAGGTGCTAAAGAGCACGGATAAATTAAGCGTGTTAAAGGGTTATAATTTACAAGCTGCTTTGTTTTATTTGTCATGTAAGGTCACGGACAATTTGATAATGATTTACTTTAGTTTATTTCGTGATTCAAAGGTGTTTAAAAGCAAGTGTGACGGTGCGTCACGACGTAACGTGGCTGCGTATAGCAGGGCAGTGGAGTTGGCGGGAGAGAGAGGGGGAAAGGAGGTTTTTTTTTGGTTCGTTCGGGTGATGTAGAGTAAGTAGGGAGAATTCCTTAATGTAGTCACACAGGACCAGATTAGTCTGAAGGCAGGTTCGAGCCACGTTGGTGCTCCGGAGAAGGGAAATTGCTGTGTGTTACCAGAACGACAGAGGAGAGCTGCTCCCGGTGCCGCGCAGTGGGAACCGGAGCTTGGAGGAATCGCGGTAGCTTCCCTGCTATACAGAGACGACTCATCAGCTCCAGTACCAAGGACGACGCAGGTGATATTTAATAAAGTTTATTTCGGCGAATGTACATCAGGGTGATCAGCAACTTGGCCAAGAAGTAGAAGACTTCTGCTAACGTGACGGACACTAAGCGGAGTTTTAAAAGATCGCTGCTGCACACCCCATTTTCTGCGCACGCTACCACCTGGCAGGGCAGGCCCGCTATGTTCTAACTGCATGCCCGGATGCCTGATTTCTCTGGCGGTCATTTTTGGAAGTAAATGTACTGAACAGACTTTCGCATGGGAGTGTTGATGTTATCGGACGGATTATTACAATGTGCCGGTGGTATAAAGTGCTAAATGATTAAGGTTCATTTCTGTTATGAGGTTGTTGTGCATGTTTAATATGAATGTGTCCTGTTGTAAGGTTACTACGAACGTGTTATATGAAGGGTAAAAAATATCCCGTCGGAGGTAAACGGGAGTTCTTGCTTGAAGCCTCCACCGTTAGACACTGAGCGCTCAGTAGGGTGACTGGGGCTGGGGTTTCATTAATAGAGGGGAGTCAGGTGGTTGGTGAAACTCAATTTGGTAATTGCAGTCCTTTGTTTTATGTGAGCTTTGGTTCTTTCCATCTAATAATTTAGTAATCTTACAGAGAATAAACTGCCTATGTGTTCAATTTACCCTATCCTACTACTCATCATTAGGCTCTCTCCGGAGTAGGGGCGTCTCACCTGCTACTGCTGGGTACTTCGGTCGGGGGGGGGGGTACGGTGTGGGTACTTAAACATCACGCTATCCCCAACAGTACTACACTCCAGGTTGGCACCGTGACGCTGATAGGGAAGTGCTGGAGCCTTAGCCGATCTGCTCACGTAGTGCATGTAGCAGACTAGGGAGGCGATTGGTGAGGGTACAGGGACCTACATCCTGCTGTACCTTCTCCGTTTGGAGGATT
Source organism: Brienomyrus brachyistius (assembly GCF_023856365.1). Classification (NCBI taxonomy): domain Eukaryota; kingdom Metazoa; phylum Chordata; class Actinopteri; order Osteoglossiformes; family Mormyridae; genus Brienomyrus; species Brienomyrus brachyistius. The sequence continues at coordinate 1,157,395 of NW_026042347.1, forward strand.
GGGCAGCCTAGACCTCTACTACGCAGGCTGTGGCCCAGTCTGTTACATGTTGTTAAAATGGTTTAATTGAATATACGTGTAAAAGATAATCCATGTAGAAAACGTTAACAAAAGGATATTAGAACTTAAAGGAAAGAATTCATTTATGTTTTGGAATAAGGAAAGGTGTTAAAGGTAACTTGCTGTCTGAGCTACTAATGGTGATTATTTTCTGTACACTTTATAGCTCTTACGGTGAGTTCACAAGGCAAGGTTAAATAAAGGATTGTGAACCATCAGTTTGAGAGACCATCATTTCAACCGGGGACGCTACATTCTGTACTTTGCCTATTTTGACGCTAGTTTCATCACCTGATTCTACTCATCAACTCTGATCTGAGGAACTTTGTTTCTAGTGTCGACGACATTCCTAGGGTGAGTTACGCCCACTTCCGGTTTTGTTGCTAATATGCTAACATGATTGTAGTTTTTTTTTCGGTACATTGCCTATTTTGACGCTAATTTCTTCACTCGATTCTACTCATCAAGCCGGATCTGAGTAACTTTGTTTCTAATCTCTAGGGTATTCCTAGGCTGTGAGATGCCGACTTCTGGTTTTGATGCTAATATGCTAGCATGATTGTAGTTTTTTGTACATTGCCTGTTTTGATGCTAGTTTTATGTCTTTACTCTACTCATCAACTCTCATCTGAGGAACTTTGTTTCTAGTGTCGACGACATTCCTAGGGTGAGTTACGCCCACTTCCGGTTTTGTTGCTAATATGCTAGCATGATTGTAGTTTTTTTGTGCATTGCCTGTTTTGATGCTAGTTTAATGTCTTTACTCTACTCATCAACTCTCATCTGAGGAACTTTGTTTCTAGTCTCGACGACATTCCTAGGGTGAGTTACGCCCACTTCTGGTTTTGATGCTAATATGCTAACATGATTGTAGTTTTTTCTGTACATAGCCTGTTTTGACGCTAGTTTTATTTCTTTACTCTACTTATTAAGATGGATCTGAGGATCTTTGTTTCTAATCTCTAGGGCATTCCTAGGCTGGTGAGATGCCGACTTCTGGTTGTGATGCTAATATGTTAACATGATTGTAGTTTTTTGTACATTTTGATGCTAGTTTTATGTCTTTTCTCATCATGTCTAATCTGAGGAACTTTGTTTCTAGTCTCTACGAGATTCCTAGGCGGAGATACGCCCACACATCTGGTTTTGATGCTAATATGCTAACATGCTAAGTTTTGAGATTACTCCATATTCTGAATCTGGGTGTTGCTATACGCCTAGATCAAACCTTTCAGCCTGATCTGAGCATGCCAAGGCATTTTACATGCTAACAGGCTAGCATGCTAACTTTTGAAATAATTAAAATGCTTGTAGCTTTTTTATACAGTGCCTATTTTGACGCTAGTTTCATCACCTGATTCTACTCAACTCTGATCTGAGGAACTTTGTTTCTAGTGTCGACGACATTCCTAGGCGGAGATACGCCCACTTCCGGTTATCTCACTGCTGATTTCCTGGAGCTGCTAGATTCCCTCAACCTACAACAACATGTTGATGTCCCCACACATTCCAGGGTTCACACACTTGACTTGGTCATTTCAAACTTCGCCCCCATCAGTAATCTACAGGTATATGATCTTGGTATCTCGGACCATAAAGTAGTGTCAATGGAGCTGGCCTTTCTCTCCGCCCCATATCAAACCAAAACGTCAGATCCATTTCAGAAATCTGAAGACCATCAATGCAGATGCCCTGGCCCTGGACCTTAAATTTCTCTCCTCTGAACCTGTCAGCAGTGCAACAGCAGAGGTGCAACATGCACATCAATTTCTTCAGACAAAATGTTGATAATATCCGTTCATACCTCTCCATCACGAATATCTTGCCTCCTCCAACTGTCGACCTACTACCTGAGAAGGTCCAGCCACTTTGCTCCTTCTCTGCTACCACACGGGAAGAGGTGGAGAACGTCATCAGGAAAATGAAACCATCTACCAGTTCCCTGGACCCTTTCCCTTCAGCCCTGCTAAAGGTCAACATCTCTGCCGTCTCTCCACTCATCACCAGGATCATAAACCAATCCCTCCTGACTGGCCATATTCCTTCTACTTTAAAAACTGCTGTCATCAGACCTCTATTGAAAAAACCCACCATGGACTCTGAAGTTCTCTCTAACTATGGGCCCATCTCCAATCTTCCATGCCTCTCTAAAGTTCTGGAAAAAAAACAGTTGCAGCACAACTTCATGATCACCTCAAACTGAATAACCTGTTTGAAAAATTTCAGTCCGGTTTCCGCCCTGGCCATAGCACAGAAACAGCCCTGGTCAAGGTCACCAATGATCTTCTGATGACTGCAGATACTGGTTCCCCTTCTATACTCATCCTCCTTGACCTGACAGCTGCTTTTGACACAATAGACCATAACATCCTCTTTCACCGCCTGCAATGCACCATGGGACTCTCAGGAACTGTTCATAACTGGTTCACGTCATACCTAACTGGCAGAACCGAACATGTCACCCTTAGCAGCGCAAAATCTCACATCCACAACGTCACCTGTGGTGTCCCACAGGGCTCTGTGCTTGGCCTCACTTGACACCAAGTCAAGTGTGTGACCCCTGGAATGTGTGGGGACATCAACATGTTGTTGTTGTAGGTTGAGGGAATCTAGCAGCTCCAGGAAATCAGCAGTGAGATAACCGGAAGTGGTCTTTACTCTACTCATCAACTCTGATCTGAGGAACTTTGTTTCTAGTGTCGACGACATTCCTAGGGTGAGTTACGCCCACTTCCGGTTTTGTTGCTAATATGCTAACATGATTGTAGTTTTTTTTTCGGTACATTGCCTATTTTGACGCTAATTTCTTCACTCGATTCTACTCATCAAGCCGGATCTGAGTAACTTTGTTTCTAATCTCTAGGGTATTCCTAGGCTGTGAGATGCCGACTTCTGGTTTTGATGCTAATATGCTAGCATGATTGTAGTTTTTTGTACATTGCCTGTTTTGATGCTAGTTTTATGTCTTTACTCTACTCATCAACTCTCATCTGAGGAACTTTGTTTCTAGTGTCGACGACATTCCTAGGGTGAGTTACGCCCACTTCCGGTTTTGTTGCTAATATGCTAGCATGATTGTAGTTTTTTTGTGCATTGCCTGTTTTGATGCTAGTTTTATGTCTTTACTCTACTCATCAACTCTCATCTGAGGAACTTTGTTTCTAGTGTCGACGACATTCCTAGGGTGAGTTACGCCCACTTCTGGTTTTGATGCTAATATGCTAACATGATTGTAGTTTTTTCTGTACATAGCCTGTTTTGACGCTAGTTTTATTTCTTTACTCTACTTATTAAGATGGATCTGAGGATCTTTGTTTCTAATCTCTAGGGCATTCCTAGGCTGGTGAGATGCCGACTTCTGGTTGTGATGCTAATATGTTAACATGATTGTAGTTTTTTGTACATTTTGATGCTAGTTTTATGTCTTTTCTCATCATGTCTAATCTAAGGAACTTTGTTTCTAGTCTCTACGAGATTCCTAGGCGGAGATACGCCCACACATCTGGTTTTGATGCTAATATGCTAACATGCTAAGTTTTGAGATTACTCCATATTCTGAATCTGGGTGTTGCTATACGCCTAGATCAAACCTTTCAGCCTGATCTGAGCATGCCAAGGCATTTTACATGCTAACAGGCTAGCATGCTAACTTTTGAAATAATTAAAATGCTTGTAGCTTTTTTATACAGTGCCTATTTTGACGCTAGTTTCATCACCTGATTCTACTCAACTCTGATCTGAGGAACTTTGTTTCTAGTGTCGACGACATTAAACAGCCATAAACGCTTTTCCTTTAATGATCTGAATGTGGGTGTTGCAGTCATAACAGAGATGTGTAAGGAGTAGATTATTCAGATGCCACCTCTGCACTTGACAGGTTCCCCAGCGAACCCAGTTAGCACCTTTTAATGACAATTAAACACAGCATGTTATTTGTAATAAGCTTGTTCAGGGATTCGTCAGGCATGTTCGTAATAATAGGAAAGCAGTTCACATTAATTACAGACTTTTGCATCACTGGTAAAAGGCTCAGGGCTCCGGCTGTTGATTTAATTACTCCAGTAATTAAATGAGTCACAGCTCACAAGTGACATTGCAGGCTGTGTTCGACGGGAGCTAGATTATGAAACATTTTGTACGTTAATGGTGGTTTCTTGGTGGGAACCCCCCCTCCCCCCCCCCACAGTTTTCAGGTCGTTCAGCTTGAAGCTCATATTCCCCTCGCCATTTTTCTACCTTGCAGGTGTGCAGGTCAGGAACGTTCTGGCCTCATCCCAGCTCATTCAGACTCAGCTAGCCACTGTTTGGTGAGTGTCCACTGAATTCTTCACGGCCGCAGTGGTGCGCTTGGTTTATTTGCCCCTCTTAAATTACGTAGCTCAATCCTTTCAGCATCCACTCTATGCGGGCAGTGTGTGGCTCCACAGGTGAGGACCATATGTCTGTAACCTCAAGGTCGACAGTTCAAGTCCCCGGATTGGCAGTGATTTCTCTGCTGGTCCCCTGAACAACCTCTAATTGCTCCAATTGACCCTGCGCTGATTTCAGAAGCCATCATGATATTTCCAGGGCTGGTTGCTTTTCTTAAGTGGTCTGTTCCTGTTAGCACGCGTCAGGCAGCTGGTGCGACGGCTCGAGGCAGGAGGTCTGTACTTCTGAGTTGTGACTCATGGGATCCTACTGATAGGAAGCGTGTCGCAGGTTTTTAATGTGCTGCAATAATCACTGCTTTAAAAAAAAATAAAAAAATTTAAAGGCATTTTGTTTTTTATATGTCTGTCTCTCAAAATACTGCTAAAAAATATATTGTTAGGTGAGAATACATTTTATTATTACAGCTCACCTAACAAACTTCATAGCCTAGCCTAGCATACCTTAAACATGCTTGGAACACTTGCATTAGCCTACAGTTGGACAAAACTCAGGGTAAGTTGTCATTTTTTTGTAGGTTAGTTTGGTTTTTAAATTGGACCCCTCATGGTCTGGGTGAAGTTATGCTGGTCTTCGCCATCTGTGCACCCGGTTCGATTACTGACCTTCCCACATGTTCTCCCAAGGAACCTGGCAGATGTGGACAAGGACGGCCAGCTGACAGGGGAGGAGTTCATCCTGGCTATGCACCTGGTGGACATGGCGAAGGCCGGACAGCCGCTGCCCCTCACGCTTCCCGGGGACCTGGTGCCCCCCTCCGTCAGGTAGACAGCCGCCGCCGGTGGCCAATCGGTGAACCCGGCAGAGCAGTAAATAGAGCTCTGGAAAAAAATTGAGACCACTCTATACTGGAAAAAAAATCTGCTTGTTTAAAGCTGGTTTTGCTGGCAGAAAGGTACGCTGAGCGTCAGGTTGCTTCCAGGTTCTAAGTACGCAAGTGTACAAGAATATGGTGAAACGGGAGACACTGAGAAAGGCCAGAAAGCAGCCAGGTAAAGGGTGGAAACGACTTCCCAATGCTTGAGATGCCCGTTCACTTATCCGACAGTGCCTCATGAATCATGACCTCAAGTGACCTGTACTTGGTGGAAACGTTAAGTGCAGGTGTGAGGTGCACTGCTAGGACAGTTCATAACAGGCTCATAGAAGCAGGGCTGAAGTCCCATAAAGCAAGGAAGAAGCCCTTCATTAATGAGAAGCAGGAAAGAACCAGGCTGCAGTTTGCAAAAGAAAAAAAAACATTATTCACAGATCCATACCCATAAAGGAGAACTGAGTGAAACAAAAATTGGTGCTATGGTCTCTAACTTTTTTCCATAGTTATATGTAATGAATGGGGAAAGGCGGGGGGGTTGAATATGCTGTGTCAGGCTGGACATTGACCCATCTGGAATCACAGGCTAGGAGGCTTTGTTACAGAAAGGGAGAGTGTCCCCATACACTGAGATACTTCGACTGAGCCCAGCTAAGGGACTCCTGATGAGTGAGCACGGGAAGCTGTATGGTGGTTGTTCCTGTGTAGCCTGACTCAGAGTCTCAGGTTCTAGCACCTTCTACCTACACGGAGGCATGTTGTATTTTGCAGAACGGGGAAGCAGGGGGAATTGCTTCCTTTGAATCGCACCATCGTCCCTGAAGAAATTCAAGTTGAACCACCCCAGAAGCATTAGTAGAACGGACAGACGGATTTACACACACACACACACACACACACACACACACACAAAGACAGGCACCTTCAGCTAGTGAATGTTTTTGGTGACACAAGTGTTAGTGATGTGCCGTTCTTAGTATCTTTACAAAGAATCACCTGATTCACATTGAATTGCAGGAGGTCAAAGGTCACTGCCCCTATTGCCATGGTTACCACGTGTGCGTGTGCATGGCCCTCCTTGCAGTTTCGTTCGAGGACAAGCTAAAGGAGAACTTCCAGCGGGGAAACGCTGAGCTGGAGAGGCGGCGGCAGGTCTTACAGGAGCAGGAGCGGCGCGAGCAAGAGAGGCGGGCCCAGAAGGCCCGGGAGGAGCAGGAGCGGCGTGAGCAGGAGGCGCGGGAGCAGGAGAGGAGGCGGCAACAGGAGCAGGAGCGGCGGCTGGAGAGGCAACGCGAGCTGGAATGGCAGAAGGAGGAAGAGCGCTTAAAGGAGCTGGAACGCAAGGAGGTCAGTCTTTCTAGTATGGAATGCTAGCATTGTACTTGGGGTTAGGCAGTCGCTCTTTGGTCATTGGTCCAGTCCCAGCCAATCACATTTGGGTTTAGCAAATTAATGTTGTTGGCGATTCACCAGCACTGTTGCCTCATACCTTTCAGAGCTGGGGGTTGGAATCCCACCTCCACTCTTTGAGAGTTTCCATGTTCTCCCAGTGTTGTGTGGCCTTCCTCCAAAAACATGCCCTTAGGTGGTCTGGTGCCTTTAAATTCTCTGCAGTGCGAGGTTCTAGTGTAAGTGCATGTTTTGTGCCCTGCGATGGGCTGACATCCCGTCCAGGGTGTACCCCCCCAGCCTGGTGCCCTGTGCTGTCCTGGATAGACTCCAGGCCCCCCTGTGATAATTGGCTGGAAGTTAATAAAACTTCATTATTGTAACCCTGTGTTGGGCAAATACAGCATTATAACTAATTAAACTAGTTTACTGGTGAAACTCCGTTTATGTACATCTCTGAATGGCTGGGAAGGTTTGACAGCATGTATTTGGTTATTGGTTTAGCTTGTGTGTGAACGTGTGCGACCTGTGATTAGCGCGTGTGTGTGTGTGTGTGTGTGTGTGTGTGTGTGTGTTTGGTCGTGATCATGTGTGTGTCCCTGCAGGCTGCTAAGCAGGAGCTGGAGCGTCAGAGGAAGATGGAGTGGGAGCGGAGGAGGCGACAGGAGCTGCTGAATCAGAGGAACCAAGAACAAGAGGACATCATCAAGCTTAAGGCCAAGAAGAGGAGCTTGGAGGCTGTGGTGAGGACCAGGCCGTCCTGCACCTGTTTGCCCCGACCGACTGCATTCCCCTTCAGGAACGAGGAACAGCCAGCTGTTGAAATCGCACTATCAGAGACGCACGTTTTCCTTTCAGATGTCAATGGTACACATGCTTGTGTCCACAGCGACAATATTCCCGCCCTCAGGACTCATAAGACCACTGTTTAATTTCAGAGAGACAAGCACAAGCAGATCTCTGACCGACTCAGGGACGTCCAGAGCAAGAGGAGCATCCAGAAGGGAGAGCTGGAACTGATCAGTCAGAAGCAGGACAGCTGCCTGCTGGAGGTCAACGCCCTGCAGCGGCAGCTTGAGGTCTGCGGCCTTCCTCCGCTGCCGTCCAAGATCCCAGCAGCTATGGGACGAGCACCAGCTGCAACACTGATAAATAGATTCAACACGGTTCTTTTTCCATGTGATCTGGCGTTATGTCTGCTGTGCGTTATACAACAGCTGTGCCACTCCTGTCTGATTAGCAGTCTTCAGATTTTGGCAACCAAGGGAGAGACTGTTCTTCACACCTTTCCTGGAGAATGTGCAGTTTTTTTGGGGGGGAATTTACTATAAAAGCAATAGATAGATAGGGTGAAGTTTCCAGGGAGGGTTTATTTCAGGATTCTCCAGCTTTCTGAGGGAGTTTGGCCTGTTTTTGTGCAGGAGGGGCAGAGGAAACATTCTCAGCTGATTGTGGAGCAGCAGAGATGCAAGGAGATCCTATGCAACATGGGGCTGAACAGTAGGTCTGGTGAGTCTGATCTCCCTGCTTCTCCCTGCGTTACCTGGCGCCCCCCCCCCCCCCCTGCAGTCATTCTTGAAGTACTTAAATGTCATGGTGGCACATGGGTGGTACATGCTTCTTGTGCTTCTAAAATGTAGGTGTACACTACCAGACAAAAGTTTGGATGCACCCACTTGTAATACATCTTTATATTTTAGCTACATTATTCACCTTAGAGTAAAAGGCTTGGAGGCAGTCGACAGTTTTGCTTCGATGACAGCAATGCAGAATCTTGGCGTTCTTTCAGCCAGCTTTCAGATGTAACCCCCCCTGGAAGGCTTTTCCAGCAGTACAGGAGTTTCCAGAAGTTCTGGGCACAAGTCGGCTACCAACTCATCTCGGCTCTGTAGGGTTTGGGTGGAGTGGGGGATTGTGGGGGCCAGGTTATCTGTCACAGCCCTCCCTCTCACATGTCAACAAGAAAATACTTACCATATAACCTCGAGGTGCACTTAGGGTTGTTAATGTAAGGGCCCCCTGCTGATACAGCGCGTTGCTGCACCCTCCACACGAACCACCTCAGTGATGAGAACCTGAGTGTAGTCGTGCAGCGGGTGACACCTCAGCATCACACTAGTCCGAATGGAATGGAACAGTGTACATTTTTTTCCGGTGGCTGGAGTGCCAACCCTGCCACCAACCCCCTTGCAGTTTTCCCTGCAAGTTGGAGGACTTCCTTGCAGGGCTTAGATGTAGATTGTCAGTCCCAGGATGAAGCAATTGCAGGTGAAGGGTCTTGCTTAGAGGTAGTGTTTCTGTATACAGGTCCGACACTTTCCTCCGTAAAGAGGGGCGTGACTGAGAAGGACATCGTCTGTCGGAAACTCAAGGAGCAGCTGGATGTGCTGGAGAAGGATACCGTGGCAAAACTGTCGGAGATGGACCAGTACAACGTGGACATCAAGGTGAGGAGGCATTACTGGTGGTAGAAAGGCATCAATGTTGTGGCTTGCCTCTAGTTAGCCCAGTGTGCTGTACAGGGGCCAGTAGCATTTGTAAATAGAATAAAGTGGAGAAGTGAAGCCTCAAAACATCCATAATCTATGGCCCAGAATCCCGTGTGTTCTGAATTGGATCTGGTGTCTGTACCTTGTATAGCGAGTGGTGGTTGGCGGTGTGGCTTGGTGCTCTGCGCTAATGGTGGTGCGGGCCCGGTCCCTTCCCACAGGAGCTCCGGGAAAGCCAGACCAAGCAGCAGCAGGTCCTGGACAGACTGCGGCAGGTCAAGGCCGACAAGCTATGTGACCTGCAGCGGAGGCGAGAACTGGAGTTGGAGAGGAGGAAGAGAGAGGAGGAGGAGGCGGTCAGGTGAGCTAGGCCTCCTGCAAGGCCTGCATGCTCTGTTGTCGTTTTTGCATTTCTGTTGGCTGTCATGGTGCCAGGTTTGGTTTCCCTGCAATGGTGACTGACCTGTCCTAAATCGCTTTTTAATATCACTTTAACACTGTGCTTCCCAAGCTGGTCCTTGGGGATCCAGAGCTCCCTTTTACTTATTTTTTGTTTGTTTTTCTATTTTTAAGTGGGTCAACACATCACCTACATAATGTCAGAACATGTCAGATGGCTAAGAGCAATTTTAATGTCAATTACAGACCCAGTGTGACAAAGTTCAGTTAAAGCATTAAATTTGAATGGATGACGTGACCTTGATGGTTTGTTTAAAGAAAATATAGCTGCATCACGTGATTGAAGGGCCATGATGTGGTGCTGGGCCAAATTCAGCTTCAATGTGATGCATCATGTCATTCACAGGCAAGCCAAGCTGGAGAAAGAGCGGCAGTGGCGTGTGAAGTTGGAGCGGGAGGAGGAGGAGCGGCGGAGGAGGATCCAGGAGGAGCGGGAGGCCAAGCTGAAGGAGGAGGAAGAACGTGAGCGTGAACTCCGGGCCAAACTGCGCGCCGCTCAGGAGCAGGCTGAGCGGAACCGCCGGGCCGCTGGAGAGGAGGAGGCAGGAGGAAGCCCAGAAGAGGGAGGAGGAGAAGAGGATAGAGGAGGAGAGGCGGCGAGAGGAACATAAAAGGGCGGAGGAGGAGAGGAGGCAGAAGGAAGAGGAGAGGAGGCGGCAAGAGGAGGAGCGGAGAAAGGTGGAGGCAGAGAGAAGGAAGCTAGAGCTGGAGAGGAAAAGACTGGAAGAAGAGAAAAAGAGATTTGAGGAAGAGAGGAGGAGGCAGGAGGAAGAGAGAAGGAGGCAAGAGGAAGAGAACAGAAGGAAGAAGGAGGAGGAGCAGGAGCTGGAGAGGGAGGAGGAGGAGAGAAGACGTCAGCGGGCTCAGATAGCTGCTGTCAGGGATGCAGAGGAGCGGAGGAGACAGGAAGAGGAGCGGAGGAGACAGGAAGAGGAGCGGAGGAGACAGGAGGAGGAGCGGAGGAGGCTGGAAGAGGAGAAGAAGAGACAGGAAGAGGAGAGACGGCGAGAGGAGGACAGGAGGAGAAAGCAACAGGAGGAGGAGGCCGTGGCCAGACAGCGGGAGGAAGAGGCCCGGCAGCAAAAGCAGCAGCAGCAGCACAATTTAGGCAAGACAGACATTCATGAGAAGCTGTCGGCCCTGATCAGGGGCCTAGAGGAGCGAAAAGGTAAGGATTATGGCCTCGATGCAGCCCCCTTCGGGAGGTGTGGAAACGCAGTGACAAATCACAATCTCAGACACGTAAAGCTACCATTAGCGGTGGGGTTTGTACAGTTTCTTCATCAGCCTCCAAATGCAAGTGTCCCATCAGCAGACCCGAGGTGTCGTGTGCTGGTTCAATAGCTGCAGTGCGTCATTAGTGACACAGCGTTCTGAAGAACAGTCACACAAGGAGGTGACTGACTCACTGTCGTTGCAGGGAATTTGAGACCCGTCAAGTCAACACACAGGAAATCGGCCTCCCTGACAACCTACAGAGCCCTGTACCCCTTCACAGCACGGAACGCGGACGAGCTCACCTTTGACACGGACAGCTTGATTGAGGTATACAGAGTGCACCCCCATATGTTAATCTGTTTGTACCATAAATTAAATGTGCTGAATCATTGCCCTGGTGCCTGATTAGCTCTTTTTTTCTGAATCCTTTTCGGGTGTTTTACAGTTAGATCTAGAATCCTTTTGTTCACCATAAAGTGCAACAAGGAGCAGTTTTTTGGGGGGGGGAGGACAGAGGGGTACAAGTGCCCCTGTGACAAAATAAATAAACATGTAGACATATTTAATTTATTAATGGCACATTTCTCCTTTCATATGTTTTAGGGTGTTTTCTGGCCAGTCGTGACCTGGTTTTGGATAGTACGCCCATGTGTGTCATGTGGTAGCCCTTAACCAATCGCCTTGAGTCCGCAGGTGGACGAGAAGACGGAAGGCGAGCAGGGCTGGCTGTATGGCAGCTACCAGGGCAAGATGGGCTGGTTCCCTGAGAGCTACGTCGAGAAGCACAGCCAACCGGAATCTGCGGCCAGCACCAAGCAGGCTCTGATGCCCACAACTGCATCTACCTCAGTCTCTGCAAGGTAATGTTGCCCCTTGGTGTCCAGCATCTAAACTGGTCCTGTGTCATATCTGAATGCTTATGTGGGTCTCACTGACCGTTTTCTCCTGGTCTGTCCCTACTTCAGCAAGGCGGAGGCTAATTCCAGTACCTTCCCAGCAGGACAGAGCACTCCTGGGGGGGCAGGGCAGAACTCTGCCTTCACTCCCACCCACCCTCCAGGCTCTGCCTCTATGGAGTATGGACAGGTAGTTATCCTGGGAGCGCCCCCTACCTGAAGAATACCGTAACTGTCTCGAGTGAGAATTCAGAACTGGCCCCACCCGATCGGTCGTGTTCTTTTTCTGTATTTCCACTGCATGCCTATGCGTATTTATGTGCCAGTGAGTCTGTGGCCTGTTTGCATGGCTGCATCTGAACCATGTCTGTTCAGAAGCCTTCAACTGCTTCTGCGACTGTCTTGCACGTTACTGCAGTATTTTGTTCTGTACTATGCTTTTTCTTTATTTATATATAACAATCAGAAGCAGGTTTGCTGTTTCTGGGGACCCATTTAAAAAGCCACTTTGGGGCCCCTCCACAAGGTGGTGACTTTGTGGCCAGCAAGGGGCCCCCAACACAAATGCATGATTTTATCGCCATAAACAAGTCAACTATGTTTGCTAATAGTGTAGTTTGTATATATGTTGTTTTTTTGGTCATATTTGTGCATGTGTTTGCACATATATAACAATACACTGAGATGTACCATGTATGCACGAGAGTGTTAACTTTCTAGGTATATTCATAAGTTGGTAAACTTTCATGTTAACATTTATCAAAATGTCCATTTTTGGGGGGATTTTTAAGGTAGTTTCAAGTACGTCTAGATCAGATCTTGTTTCCTGAGTGGTGTCCCGGCTGACAGACATGTTTTCTGCGTTGTCAGGTGGCAAGTGGCCTCCAGGTGCAAGCGCTGTGCTCCTGGACGGCCAAGACGGACAACCACCTGAACTTCTCCAAGGATGACATCATCACGGTGCTGGAGCAGCAGGAAAACTGGTGGCTGGGGGAGCTGAATGGGGTGCAGGGCTGAGCCGGAATGAGTAAGTGACACTCTTGGCGGTTCCTCGGGAGGTTGCAGAAGGGTTCTGGTTCTGCTCAGACCAAAGCCTGTCAGCTGGTGGTCATTTACTGAGCCATTTCCTTATTCTAATTCCATATTTCTACGTATTTATTACTGAAGTGGTATTTGATTTGCATTTTTCGGGGCAGGCATCTAGGAGTGATTTTAAATAATCCCTGCCTTTTCTTTGTGACATGTTTGAGAAAATGTGCTAGATTTAGTATGGTAAATTTGGTTTGACTGATTGACTCAACACTTATGAATGCTATTGTGATGTTTTTGTGCTTATATTATTGGTTGAGATAAGCGAGATCAATTTGTAAGGGATTTTTTTCTTTTTCTATTGAAAAATGCGTATGAGCAGAATCGCCGATCCATTTTTTTTCACTTTATTTTGCCAGACCCCTATATTCTTCTGTGGATGAGTTCAATAACCCTGACAATACTCTACAAGAAGGTAAGTTTCTTTTCCAGGGAAGAATTTGAATGAAAAGAAGTTAAATTAAGCTAAGCAGAAGCGCATTTTGCATACATTGTGTCTTTCTTTGATACCCAACATTCCATTTTAGCCAGTCACTACTCTTCACTTTGTTTGGCCATCTGTAATCTAGCATATTGTCATCTTGACTTCTCTTGCGTACCTTTTAATCATCTTGATATTAATGGTATTGCTGCTAGCATGTCAGAAGTAACCTTGAAACAGGGTCTGGTGTGAGAGGCCATTGTCGAAAAGGAGAAAGCCGGATTTTGTCACTGGCTGTTGACCGTTGATTTTCTGTCTAATCAGAAGGCAGGTTTTGTGGCAGTTAAAAATCATTTGGCCATTCTGTCTCTCATCCAATCAGAGTATGTAGCCTTATATACCTATGAAAGCCCAGAGTCAGGAGACCTCACTTTCAACGAAGGAGACACCGTCGTTGTGACGGAAAGAGAAGGGGACTGGTGGAAAGGGTACATCGGAGACAGGAGTGGAGTCTTCCCCTCCAACTACGTAACGCCAAAGGAATCTGAAGTAAATTGTCATGAACGACTTTTCTCAGAGATACTTAAACTGCAGAGTTTATTGTCTATAAATAATAAATCATGACAGGCTAACTTTTGCTACTCTGACCTCTACCAATATGTGTGTCTGTCTACAGACATATAGCACCACTGGAAAGTCAGGTGGAGTCGGCAAAAAGCCAGGTAAGGATGCGGGATCCCACAGTCACCACTCAGTAAAGAGCCAAGAAATTCACTGGCAGCCACCACACACCTTTATCTTTGCCTTTCCGTTGATGCTGGTGCATCTGCAGCTAGGCTGTGTCCTGTATACAGATGAAACACAGCTGTGTTCAATAGTCTTTGCGAGTGCCGACTGTTGCGAAGCTCTATCTACCTTGAACACGTGTGCTTGTTTGCGTTCGCATTCATTTGTGAATGTGTATGACAGAGGTTGCCCAAGTGACGACTGCGTACACGGCCACCGGAGCGGAGCAGCTGAGCCTGGCCCCGGGACAGCTTATCCTCATCCAGGGCAAGAACCCATCTGGGTGGTGGCAAGGGGTTCTGCAGGTCTGTGGACCCGTGTTGTCATGATAGTGACGTTAATCAAATGTGGAGGCCGCCCATAATGAGGTCTAATCCTGGGCTGTTTTTGGGAGGAGGCATTGAAGTTGAGTTGCGGGTCTCTCTCAGGTCAGATGTATTTGTCCTAAATTAGGTTGGCATGTATGTCCTGATGAGGAACCTCTTGTCTTGTATCTGTCCAGGCTAGGGGTAAAAAACGCCAGAACGGATGGTTCCCCGCCTCCCACGTCAAGCTCTTGGGCCCCACCAGTGGGAAGTCCACACCAGCTCCAGTTCCAAGTAAGATCAACAGCATCACATGCCAAGATCTGCGATGATCTCCGTCTGCATCTTCCGTAACAGCCTTTCCTACATGTTGGCTGTTCCTTCAGTTTGCCAGGTCATCACCATGTACGACTACAAGGCGGGCAACGAGGATGAGATGAGCTTCTCCAAAAGTCAACTGATCAATGTGCTGAACAAGGACGATGCTGATTGGTGGAAAGGGGAGCTGAATGGCGTCGTCGGCTTGTTCCCCACCAATTACGTCAAGATGACCACGGAGTCCGATCCCAGTCAACAATGTAAGTTTAATTTTTTTCCCCCCCCAAGTAATATTTGTTTGTCTTGTTGATAGTTGCAAATGTCTTAAGATACAAAGTTTGCAGCCTAGTGTTTCATGCTGTTGGCAATAAATGAGAGAGCGGTAGTTCCAAAATCTAAGGTGGAAAGTGACCTTCGGGTAAAAGTTGACCCACGTTACAGTGCCCACCTGCATTGTATGGGTCTCTCAAAGGGCTGTTCTCCTGCTGACTGCAGCTCTACCAAGGCTACGGTTTGGCTTCCTGCTTGGGTCTGACTTTCTGAACAGAAATGGTTTGTGTCCAAAGATGAATCGAGAGAGTTTGCAGTAGCTGTGTGCTGCAGGGGAAACCTAAACACAGATAAGAAATGATTCATTGGTGACCTCATGGGAGGCCTGGTGATGTGAAGTAGGGCAGTTTGAAAGATACTACCTGGTATTGGCAAATGTCTTCATAAAAAACCATGATGAGAGGGTCGATGAGTTTCCACATCATGGCGTGCATACTCTCTCTTCTGCCATCCGCCTATTAGGACTGGGTTTCTTCTCAGAGTTGTGCTTCAGAGAAGCACTCCTCTCCTTCCATCCATCCGTCCACCCTCCTTACACTCTTCTCCTGCCATCTTTCCCTTCTTTCCCCCCCACCTTTCCCTCCATCTTTCCCTCTATCTGTGTTGTTCTTGTAGGACGGCATCGTTGCCTCTTCCTCCACAGCTTCTCAGAGCTGTTCAGATACCCTTTAGGTGCTCCATATCAGTCAATGCTTCCTCGCTGGATAGGGCCTGCCTTCTCATCAAATTCACTTTCTTTTACTTCTGCTTTAATATTATTATTATTATTATTATTTAAATTTTTTTCCTCATGTGTTGAAGCAGGTCCCACACACCTACCAGTCCAACAGCAAGTGCCCCCCTCTGTAATTTTTATATTCATGTTTTTAGTCTTTAAAATTGTTCTTGCTTATGATGCAAAGCAATTACAATGCCAGTGATAGATGCTGATGCCATATTTAAAGTATAAAGCATATCATTTAAACAGCTTTTTGGGAGAGCGTGAAGGTATGTAGAGTCATAGTCATTAACTATTTAAAACATATTTTTCTTTCAAAAATGGCTTTTTACCCTAAGTGCAATTGAGTATCCTAACTTTTTTTTGTTTGTTTGTTAAAACGTCTCTCACTGACAGTTATATCTGAATGTTACTGCGCAGATGGAAAATCTGGGATAATCTGTGCAGGCAACGGTGCGTTTACGCTTAGCTTGTAGTTCAGTTATGGGCTACGTACCGTTGGGTAATTGCATAAGTGTGTGTGCGTGTGTTCACAGTATGAATTCACATGTACACAGACACATGCTTTCCATTGGTAGGTTTTTTTTGCCAACCCCATGAGTGCAAACCTAACCCTAACCCTAACCCTAACCCTGCTAACCCTAACCCTAACCCTAACCCTAATCCTCTCCCTCTACGAAATCCCATGGCTTTAGCTATAGTACTGTGCTCAGTGCTGGTCAACCCATTAGGTGACATAGGCAGCCACCTGGGGTGCCATCTTTTGGTGAGGCGCTGCCTTAGCCAGCCAATATCACTTTGTCGCAGACAGGGGGCCCTGGTGGTGTAGCTTGCCTACGGCGACACATGAGCTTCAACGATTACTGGCTGTTTACGTACTTCTTTAAGTACTGTGTTTTGCCTATGGGTATAGTGTGTAGAATATTCGTCATACATACCTAGACTAAGGGGAAACCTTTGTTGCCTTACATGTAGTTGTGTATTTTGAGGGTGTTATTTGTTATAATGTATGGAGTGGAAGGGTATTCAAGCAGGCAGTCATACACTGGTTGCAGCCTTCATCTTTTCCCTATGTGGGGGTCGGTGAGCCATTCGAGGGTCAAAGTTCTGGGTCCTTGCTTCACTGTTTGCTGTTTTTTCCGAACACTCGCGGCGGGCTTTGGTGGACTTTGGTTTGCCCTGTTAGTGCCCCGGTGCAGTGTCTGCCGCTTTCCCGCCTGAGGGGGTTTGGACCAGGATGCTGTGAGTTTTCAGCTGATCTGCCATAATACTGGAAATGTTTTAGAATATATTTTTTTTTGCTTTAAGTGACCTTAGGGAGGTAACGTCAATGTAAATGCCCCCCCCCCCACCAAGATGGAGTGGTTAATTCAGGTAATTATATGCATAACCTTTAACGAAACAAGGCCTGCTGGTGTTTAACAGTACATGTTTTGCGGTTTCTGGGTTCTAACAAGTTTAAAAACTAGTTATAACTAAGATACATGTCTTTATTTAATAATAATTGATACTTTATTGAGCCCTATGGGGAAATTCTCTTTACGCCACCCCCAGTTTGCTTTCTGTAAGTGACAGCAAGCTGGCCGCAAAGGGTAGCCACCCATAGCAGCATCCAGGGAGCTGGGGGTTAAGGGCCTTGCTGAAGGACCCGCAGATGTACTGAGGCTGGGCGAAAAACGAGGCTTTAGCCCACTGAGCCTCACACTTTGCTTTTTCATGCAACTTAAAATGAAAATCTGCCTTGCAGTTAGATACCATTGATTATTTGGTTATTGATAAAATTCAGATGTTAGATGGGCTAATTCTTTTTTTGGTCACTAAGGTTTAGACTCTGAAGATTATCCTTCTGCATGGTGCCTGCTGACTATTTGGTCCATGCCAGTGTAACTATTAGCCAGAGGTAAATTCATGTGTTGACAATGTCCTTGGAACAAATGCTAAAGAATCGTATTACTCGGTTAAGGATAAAAATGGCAGATTTGGTGGTTTATAAAGTGTGGTCTTTTGCTCTCACATCAGGGTGAAACTCTCTGTGCCTCAGTGTTCAAGAAATCATCACTGCTGCGGCACTTTGTAGTAAAACTACAAGCATTTTGAATGTAACCTGGTTTGCCCAGATTTTACTCTTAGTTGTATTGACTTATTTTATTTTATATGAAAGTGCAGTTTAATGAAAAAAAAAATGGATGACTGTGATATTGTGTGCTCAGTCTACAATATGTGTGATTACTTGCAGTAAGGCATAGAAATGTCTGAATAAGGTATTTAACAGCTGAAAAATATCCTCTACTTGGAAAACATTTTGCAAGCAATTAAAGGTTTGCTCTGTTTATGCAAATTTGCAATCTGTTTATGCTGCTGGCAAGAGAGATGCATTTTGAATGAATCCCTTGCATTAATTGTTAAACAGTCTATGCAGTTTGAGGTTTCATTTGGCCCCACTGGGAATTTACCCACAGTGCATTGGCAGTAGTCAAGTCAGTTTGTCTGTGTTAAAGTTCCCAAGCTGTGTTACTTTGAAAATGTGCCTCAAATTATACATATGTACATTTATCGTGAAAATAAAGGATTTGCTTAAAAAGCACCTGCTTTTTTTTGGCAAGTCATTGTCTTACACAAGGATGGTGTGAGGTTTGGTTATTAGCGTCTAATATATATATATATCCAGGACCAGGTTATTCAAGAAGCTAAGCACTAGGATGGTTACAGTCCCAGGCAAAATGGGTTCGAGAGAGGAAACCTGGCTGCGGTTTTTAAGGCTTGGGGATGAGGCTCATGCAAAAAGGCGTATTGAAAGTTACCCAATGGAGTTTCAGCGTCTGCGCGCATCTGAATTTTCAGCAAAAGGTAAGACGGACGGGAGGGTTGTTCTCGCGCAGTGACTTAGCGACAGCTCCGGGTAGCGGCTTCTCAAGCCAGTGGTTTAGCCACATGTTTGGGGCCACGCAAGACAGCTGCTGACCGCGGCTGCCCCCCCCCCCACTCCCACCCCCACCCCCGTCATCCCCGACCCTGCAGGGTGTGCTGACCTGACCAGCCTGGACACCATGAGTCCGCAGGAGAGGAAGCGACAGGGTTACATCCACGAGCTCATTGAGACGGAGGAGCGATACATGGCTGACCTTCAGCTGGTCCTGGAGGTATGATCTGCAGTGGGGCCCCCGTGAGGTCTTTGCACTTCAGTCTGCTTTAAGCATTTGCAGTTTTGAGTTTTTATATTCTTGTCATGGATCTCATGTATAGGGCTTTGAGTGTAGGTTTTTGTGCCAGAACATGTTTAACTTATTTTCCCTAACATTTTGTTATCCCTCTTAACCTTTACTAACCCTTTCCAACTTTGCCCGTCTCTCATTTTTTTTTCTCCAGGTGTTTTACAAGCCCATGTCTGAGTCGGGACGCCTGACAGATGTTGAAATGGCCATGATCTTCGTCAACTGGAAGGACCTGATTATGTCCAACACCAAACTTCACAAGTGTGTCTTTCCACAAGCTTGTTTCTTCTTGGTAGCTGAAATTCTTGGGAATGAAACGTGATCCGATGCTGCCACCTTGCTCTAGGAATACGAACTGCGAGTATCGTGTCCCACAACAGCAAATGTCATAGGCAGAGTGAAGTCCCAGAAATAGAGAAGTGCCAGGAAAAGGAATTATCTATGCAGTCGATGGATAATAACAAAACAGGCTGCACAGTTTTTGCACTTAAAGAACTGACTGGAATGTTTGTTGAGAATGGCACTGGCCAGCATTCTGTTTTTGAAACTCACCTGAACTTTTACGAAGAAATTGCTTGGTACTGGACTTGGCGGCCTTTGCGGTTTTGGTGATTGTGTTTGTGAATGGCAGGGCACTGAGGGTGAGGAAGAAAACGGGTGGCGAGAAGATGCCGGTGCAGATGATTGGGGACATCCTGGCCTCGGAGCTCTCGCACATGCAGGCCTACATCCGCTTCTGCAGCTGCCAGCTTAACGGTGCAGCCCTGCTGCAACAAAAGACTGACAAGGAACCCGAGTTCAAGGACTTCCTCAAGGTGAGGAATGGTGGGCAGCAGCCCTGGAACAAATGGGAGGGGTAGATAGTTCATTGTTAAAGGCTGTTCCAGAGCGATCGGTAAGCGGGAGAATTGCAGCCGTCCAAATGTCCTCAGTGAAAAAGCGGTAGCGGGTTAAATGGATGTTGAACTGTTCTTTATTTTCTTCTGAAATGAATTACAAAGATATCTTGCGGGCCAATACTATGTTCTATGAGACCTCTGGACTCAACTCTTCTAAAGCACCTAGACTGAAATTTAGAGTGGTGCTTTAGATAAGGACGTAGGCTAGGGTTTCTGACTCCTAAGTGTGTGTGTGTCTCTCTCTCAGAAAATCGCTACAGATCACCGGTGTAAAGGTATGCCACTGTCCAGCTTCCTGCTGAAGCCTATGCAGAGAATCACCCGCTATCCACTCATCATAAAGAACGTAAGTCCTGCACATTGTCACCCGTGGTCCCTCCTTCAGTGTGCGATGTGGGAGGCATGACGAATTAGCCTCATCCAATTTGCCTTGGATTTAGCTCAATTTGGGTTGCTGCTACGTATGACTTTGCCCTGCCAAAGATGCAGTTCGTGTCAATTCCTTTGGGGACCAAATGATAATGGTTGTGACCATCATCATGGTCAGCAAATACAAGAAAGAATGTGCTGTTTTGCTGGAGTTAAATACCAATGAAATGCAAAAACTTCAGGCAGAAGAGTGAGTGTTGGGGAAAGCGCCCGGCGTTTCCACCCCAACTCCACATTTACGAGACACACACAGGTTACAGTTTTACTTGCAAGGGTACCCACACTCTCTGCAATGCAAACTACAGCAGAATGTGTTACAAAGGGTGGTTCCCCTTGGCTTCTTTATTTATAGTCAATGGGGGGCGCAAGAGAGGGAAGTGAGATTCTTATCTAAGTAGGCAGCTGTTAACCACCTACTTAGAGTACAATAGCTAAGAGTATGTGGCTAGAAGATAAGAAATAACGTATACATATATATTTACACTCATTGCTGATCATACAGAAATGATTAACAACTGTTTCTTCAACCTAACAGTCCCTCCTGTTTATCATGACAGTATGATCAGAAGCATCAACATTGTAGAAGTTGCAAAAGCACTTTAGGTACAACCTTCATTTAGACCACATTGTCATTATCCTGGAAAACATTTAATTCCGTTTCTTCAGGTCCGAGCCCTGCACGGGTGCTTTCGGCTCGGCCGTCATTATGAATTATATGTCTTCTTCATCGCCATCGCTGGAAACAGGCTCTGTCTCTATAGTTTGGGTAAGGGAGAGAAACATTGTACTGCGTGTCCGAAAAGCAGCATTAAGAGCTTGATTAATAAACATTTTCAAACATGGTATAACAGTAATAAAACAACAGAAAAATAAAATGAAAAACAAAAGAAGAGGTAGGCATGTTTTCATCAGTATTGACCACCATGTTCCTGTAATAAACCAGTCTAACCAGGATGAGGAGGACTGCGGTCGACTGTCCATGGTCATCACTTTTTGTAAGTTTCGGAGGCGGTCTAAGGCAGATGTCATATTGGGTGAGTGCACATTGTCAGGAATGTAAGTGCAGCACGTTTGGTTCAGGAGGACACATACTCCTCCTTGTGCGGCTGTCAGTAGGTCTAATGCCATACGATTCTGGATTACCATCTGTCTGGTTATGTCTAATTGTTCATTTTGTTTTTGGTTAATCAGTATCGAATCATTCATAAATAGACCTAGTCTATAATTTAGAGTTTCTACGCGTAGCATGAGTTTTCCAATTCCTAGCCCAGGGAACAGGGCCAGCATAACTTTACTGCCTGTTCCCCACAATTTATGTTCAGCGGGCACGTCGGTTCCCCACACACTATCATGGGGTTGTATTGATATCGAACGCCTTCTCCTGCTTCTGAAGAAAGTTTTACTTTCCTGTGCTATCAGGAAGGTGTGATCTGAAACAAAAATAAGAGCGCACACTCCAAACCAGTTCGGTGGTAAGACAAAGTATGCACGAGGTCCACACAACCATGCTACTCCGTCCACCCAATATGTTCCATTACTGGGGCGAAGCATCGAAATTGGAGATCCATACATGCTGTCTACATATGTTAGGTTACAGTTCGTGGTGTTTCCTCCTATCCATCGCGTACCATTATCTTGCTTAAAACAAATGGCATGCTGATATGTCAGTGGGTCTCGGTCCATCAAGACAGAAAAAGGAAGTGAGACATTAGTTTTAGCAACAGCGAAGTCTACCCAGAAATCCTGTATACAGGTACCATTTTGAAACCCAACGTCATCTGGGTAGTTTCCTGTAGCCTCCTGATACTTAATTCGGACCACTGTCATTCTATTAGTCCCAGGTATAGTTATGTTCACATCTTCCCCTGCTAGCGAAAATATAAGGGAAAGACGGCTCTGGTATCCTATTCCTGCGAAAGAAGCAGCGCACTTGGCTTGGGATATGTTCATAGCTTTACCATACACCGTAGGTCCTTCACTATGAGTGGGCATTACTGAACAAACATAGCAATTTGTCACATTTTTCGCTGTTACAGTATCATGTACATATCGGTACCAGTAGTTTTGCATAAATGGATGTGAGTGGTCAGCGGGCAACGGGCGTAGATGGAAGTCATCATGGGTCCATCGCCGTAGGTGCTGTAATGGAGCTGGTGAGAGCCAGGACAACCATACAAGTCCTACAACAAGAATGACCCCTAGAGTCACTTTACCACATCCCCACCCTATCAGGGCCATCCTAAATAGAGTGCAGCTCAGTTGTTTTCTTCACCGGGTTGAGACAACAGCACCCTATTGGTTACTGTGCCTTTGTAGCGGACTTCCACTGCTACTCTGTTGCTGAGGCCTCTGATAAGGGCTTGATGGGTTTACAGTGACTTTTGTGTATCCAGGAAGGTCGTTCTGCGATCTTTACTGCTGTTGGTGTTGTGAGGAGGACTTGATAAGGACCGTCCCACCGAGGTGTGCTCCAATCTTTCCGCAACAGGACCTTGACCAGGACCCAATCTCCCGGCTGCAAGTTATCCTGTTGAGTAGAAACAGAATTTACCGGCAGACTACTGGGGCTATGTTTTTGTTGTGATGTTAGTAGTTTACGCATCCAATCAGCCAGCGTATTTTCTCGGTCTGCTTTTTCTATGTCATTCATTTCAGTTGCTAGGGGAAATGGTCTACCATACACTATTTCAAAAGGTGTTAATCCTGCAGGAGTGGGAGTTATTCTCATCCATAATTTTACTAGAGACAAACATTCTGGCCACGGCCTTTTTGTCTCTTCCATTGTCTTTTTTAGCCTTGTTTTAATAGTGCCGTTGGTCCTTTCCACTAAGCCTGCGCTCTGGGGGTGATACGCACAATGATTCTTAAGCGTAAAACCTAATGCTTGTGAGCAAAGGGACATAGTCTGATTTACAAAATGAGTCCCATTGTCTGATCTTATAATATGAGGTATGCCATAGGTAGGGAAATAATGGCTTACCAAACATTTTGCAACGGTCATTGCATCACAATGCTTTACAGGGTATATTTCTACCCACTTAGAAAAGGTGTCTATAATAACTAGACAGTATTTCTTTCCTTGTGACCAAGATAATTCAATAAAATCCATATGTACAACTTGAAACGGATACTCAGCTGTGGGGAACTGGCCACGTTTTGGTCTGATGTTTCCTTGTGCATTGTGTTTACAACAAATTAAGCATGTCCTACAAAATTGTTTTGCATAATCAGAAAAATTTATAGCATAGAAATATTGTTGTATGATATGTACCATCCCTCCTGTTGAGACATGAGTATTTCCATGGCTCACCAAAGCAGCTGTTTTGTATAAATTTTTTGGTAGGATGGGCTTGTCATTCATATAGTAAACTTTCTCTCGTTGTATTGCTCCTCTTTTGATCCAACTTTGTACTTCTATTTTAGGAGCATGAATCTGTGCATCACATAGCACATCGCTATCTATAAAAAGAATGTCTGCCACTGATAAGGTAGGTTGTTTCAGTGCCGCTTCTTTGGCGGTTTTATCTGCAAAACTATTTCCTGCGGTTTCTGCAGAGTCATCAGTCTGGTGTGCTTTGCATTTGCACAGTGCAAAGTGAGTCGGTAAATGCACAACGTCTAATAATCTAAGTAGCAAATTCGTATGAGTAAGAGATGTGCCCTGTGATGTTCTAAAACCTCTATTTTTCCAGACTCTTGCATGGTGATGGACAGCTGCAAACACATATTGACTATCAGTGTAGATAGTAAGTGACTTTTTCTTGAACAGTTCACATGCCCTGATCACAGCATAAAGTTCAGCCGCTTGTGCTGAACAAGTAGAAGGGAGTGCATTGGCTTCTAACACTTCAGTAGATGTAACTACAGCATACCCAACTTTATTTTTTTCCATATCATTTTTTGATGCTGAGCCATCTACATAAACAACTTCTGATCCTGGTATAAAAGTTTGCAGAATATCTGCTCTTGGTTTTGTTTGTTCTTCTATTGTTGCTTTGCAAGAATGTGGCTCCCCATCCTCTGCGGTAGGGAGAAGCGTACTAGGGTTCAATAGGCCACACCGCTGAAGTTCAATGTTACGTTGTGAGAGCAAAAGTGACACTAAGGTAAGATGTCTTGTATGTGTTAAGAATGGAAGCGGTGTCTGCAACAAGATTAGAGACACAGAATGAGGAACTTTAAGTATGAGGGGGTGACAAAGTACCAATTCTGCTGATACCTTTACTGCTTCTGCAGCAGCTGCACAGGCCTGTAAACACTGTGGAAAGCCAGCTGCTACTGCATCTAATCGTTTTGAATAGAATGCTAACGGTCTCTCTTTTGCTCCGAATGGCTGTGTTAATACTGCTTTCATATAACCTTGATTAGCATCTACACATAGGGTGAATGGTTGTTGATAATCTGGTAGAGCAAGGGTCACATTGGTTTGCAACATTCTTTTTAAATTTGTAAAAGCATTTTCTCCGTCCTCAGTCCATTGTATTTTGTCCTTTAGAGTCATCTCCTTCCCGTATATTAAATTTTGCAAAGGTTGAACTAGAAAAGCATAATCTGGTAACCATTCTCTACAATAATTGCATCTGTTGTTTAGTCTGTGGTTTAGGTGCTTCCTGTATAGCTTGTTTCCTTATCTCTAGCAGCGAGCGACCTTTTTGTGAAAGGTTATGCCCTAAATAGACAACTGTCTTTTTGCAGTACTGCAACTTCTGTTTAGAAGCTTTATGTCCAGTATTGTATAAATGCTGAAGCACAGTTAGGGTAGTTTCTTTGCAATGTTGTTCTGAATCTGCTGCTATTAAGATATCATCCACGTATAGTAATACCTGACTATGTGATGGTATTTCACAGGTACTCATAGAGTATCTAAGGGCCATGGTATATACATGTGGGCTTTCAGAAAATCCCTGAGGGAGTCTAGTATATGTATATTTTTTCCCTTTATAGGTAAATCCAAATAAATGTTGAGAATCAGGGTGCAATGGTACTGAGAAAAATGCATTACTAAGATCCACTACTGAGAAGTAGCTTTTATCAGGAGTCAATGAGTTGAGCAATAAGTGTGGGTTAGGCACGTCTGGTGCTGCATGTTGCACTATGTTATTAACAGGTCTTAAATCCTGCACCATGCGCCATTTCCCTGTATGTCCCTTCTGGACTGGAAAGATAGGAGTGTTGCAAGTGGCTTCAGGAGCCTCTCGCAATATTCCTGATGCTAACATGTCTTGCACTACAGGGGCTATACCTTTCTCTGCTTCAGGTTTTAATGGGTATTGCCGGACGGTGTTCTGATTTCACAGTTACTTTGTAAGGTGGGAATCCCTTTACCAGCCCTACATCAGTGGGGGAGGACGACCACAACCCTTCTGGAAGGCGATCTAGATCTGGACATGATCCCTCCTCCAGGGTTGAAAAAATTTGTCAGGTTGGGTCCTTTAAGTGTGTGGTGGGAGTGGTTTGAACTCTCCATCCCAAAGGAAACCGCCACACATTGTGTTTCTCATCATAGCTCCAACAGGAGCCAGATACGGGTTGGTAGTCATTGTAACTGTGCATAGAATCTCGTAAGAACATCTCTACATCTCTCCACTGCATCTGGGGTGGTTTTGAAAGAGATACGTGTGGTGTTCTCTCTCTAAATACAGCTTGTTGCTTGTTAGATAAAATGACTGAGGCTGCTGAAAACCCAGTGGTGGGGTTAACATACATATATTATACAAGTGTCTTGGAGGGCATGAAACGTTTTGTCATAGACATAATCTGGTCCAAGGGTGTCTTTGTACCACATAGTGACGTGTAAGGCATCGTCAGGCATGAACTGGGCCTGTCTAGGGGACTGCTTTTCTCTAGTTTTCCGCAATAATTCTCGTGTCTGTGCAGTTCCCCCTAGGTCCAGAGACCAGTAATATTGTGGTGTTGTGGTTCCTTGCACAACATAAGCTTCCTCATTTACGATTGCTTTCATGCCAGTGGCTGTGGCAACCACGCTAATGCCCATTTGTACCATAAGGTCTCGACCTAACAAGTTAACAGGACAAGAAGGGCTTATTAACACCTGTGCTTGACATTCAAGTCCAGTTTCCTTATCTTTTACTGCAACTGGGTTTGTTAACTGATGTCTGTCTGTCTGACCTCCTGCCGTTTTTATATTTATGACTGATGAAGAATATGTGACTCCGGGAGGACTGGAGGTTAGGACAGTCCTACATGCTCCAGTGTCACACAGACACTGTTTATGACTAACTTCCGACTTGGCAAGGTTTCCCACTGCCTTTCTGCTAATAACTGACACACTGCTTGTAAATCTATTTCCTTATCTAAAAGGTCTTGTAAAGTGACCTCCGTTTCCTTTCTTAAAATCACCTCTGTTTTGCCTCGGATGGTGTCGGTAACAGGGGCCTCCGAGGGGGGTCATTGATCATTGTTTTCAATGGAGTTTGGGTTATATGGTTGTTTCCCTACTCTACAATTCCTAGCTAAGTGTCCAGGTTTCCTGCATGTCCAGCAAATGTTATCTTGCTGAGACGAATTCCTGTAATTGTTTCTGAAAACACCTCTCCCCCTTCCTCGGCCTCTTGACCTTCCTCTGAATCCTCCCCTCCCCGGAGGATTCATTTGCACTAACGCTACTACATCTGAGGCGCTGAATATTGTGTCTGTCTTTTCCTGTTTCTGCGCTCTCTGCGCGTGTTGGGCATATTCTAGTGCTTGTTGGACTGAACCAGTATTCTGATGTACCCAATGTTTGTCAAGATATTTTCGCAATTCGGGCTTTAGGCCTGCGACAAAAGCTCGTTTTAGCTGTTGTTGGTACACTCCTACTGCCTCTTCATCAAATGGGATCCCTGAGTTTCCTCTAAATACAACTCTCATTCTATCCATAAAATCCTCAGGTTCCTCTCCATCTTTTTGTTTACATTGCGCTATTCTGCCATAATCTGCTCGTCTCATAAACACTATCTCTATCCTTCCATGTAATTGTTGCATACTCTGTTTTCTACGTACATCTCTTAACTTACTTTGTTCCAACCATGCATCAGAAAAAACATATTCTTTTTTTCTGTCTTTACCTTCTTTCTTATTGGTAGTCTGTAACATCTCCAGTTTTAAGTTTAGCTTTTATACAAAAGTCTGTGAGCTTTTATATATATCTGGAGTGTGGAGTTTTCCTTCAAACCCATGTTTTTTCCTCCATCTACTTATTTGTCCTGATCCTGGCTTATATCCTTCCATAAACTTCTCATCTCCCTCTAGTTCCATTTGTTTACTTTGATTCTTCCCCATTGTTACCTTTTAATGGATACACTACAAAAAATAAAAAATCCTAAAAGCAAGTATCTGGCATGAGACCTCAGGAGGACACTAACACGGCCTTCTACTGCTCCCTATTAGAGCAGCGGTGTTAGTTTTCAGGGATGAAACCCGTCCTTGATCCTTCAGTCACCAGTATGTTGTTGCTTTTAGGGTGGATCGTGTAGGTTAATCTAAAACCTATAAAAACACATCCACATACATCAATATATATATTTCCAACAACGCCTACTTTCTCTCCCGGTTAATTTCGGCTAACCTCAACCACATGCATGTCTTGGCCACCTACTTATTTAGGTGCCGTATCTCTCACTTGGCCACCTACTCACTTAGGTGCCGTATCTCTCACCTGTATAGTGTGCTCTCTGATCCGTCACCGAGGTCCTTCAGACATCACCAGACGTCGAGCGCAGTTCTAACCACCGGCCTGATGACGAATTCACATCACAGGTCTTTCTTGCACCCGACTTCGAGTGGCTGTCGACAGACTTCGGTGTCGCTTCTCTCGGCGTACTGGAGACGTCTTCGGGGTTCCTCGGATCCGGCTCGAAGGACCAAATTCTATGTTGGGGAAAGCGCCCGGCGTTTCCACCCCAACTCCACATTTACGAGACACACACAGGTTACAGTTTTACTTGCAAGGGTACCCACACTCTCTGCAATGCAAACTACAGCAGAATGTGTTACAAAGGGTGGTTCCCCTTGGCTTCTTTATTTATAGTCAATGGGGGGCGCAAGAGAGGGAAGTGAGATTCTTATCTAAGTAGGCAGCTGTTAACCACCTACTTAGAGTACAATAGCTAAGAGTATGTGGCTAGAAGATAAGAAATAACGTATACATATATATTTACACTCATTGCTGATCATACAGAAATGATTAACAACTGTTTCTTCAACCTAACAGTGAGTATGGGTATTGTGAAATGTTGGATGTCAACTGTTACAAAACGTGCTGCACCAGTTTATTTATGGATGGATGGATGGATGGATGGATCTGATTAACATCAAACCGCCAGTAACTTCACTCTACCCTGAACTCCACAGTCCTTGTCCAAAGACAGAGTTCATTCTTAGGCAGGTCCCAGACCTATTTCCAAATCTCCTGCTCCCCAGATTCTCGAGAACACTCCAGAGAATCACTTGGACCATGGACACTTGCGGGAGGCTCTGGACAGGGCCGAGGAGCTCTGTCTGCAGGTCAACGAGGGGGTCCGGGAGAAGGAGAACTCCGACAGGTTAGAGTGGATTCAGAGCCATGTCCAGTGTGAAGGCATCACTGAGGTGAGCACATCTAATGCAACTATATCACGAAGCTCTTGTCTATAGCCTGGGTTTTATATAATCTACAATATTCCCTCCTGAAGTTCTTAACAAATGTTTGTTTACATGCACAGCCTCTAACAAAGTCGTCTACAGAGTTAATCCTACTACAAGTTAGGGTCTGGATTTTTGCAGCTTTCCTACAGTTTACTGGACACTTCCAATTGTTCCATTTCCCTACAGAACTTGATATTCAACTCCTTGACCAACTGCCTGGGTCCCCGAAAGCTGCTACACAGCGGCAAGGTCTATAAAACTAAGAGCAACAAGGAGTTATACACCTTCCTCTTCAATGACTTCCTGCTGCTCACCCAAGCAGTGAAGCAGTTCACCTCATCAGGGACGGATAAGCTCTTCAGTCCCAAGTGCAACATGCAGTTCAAGATGTACAAGAACGTGAGACTCTTTTTCATGCTGGGGAGTAATGGAGGGGGCTAGCAATACCAGACAGTTACATTTACGGCACAAAATCATACATTGCGTTTTAAATGAACTTTTCATATCCATACAATTCGGAGTAGAACTTTCTAGAAAGAGGTGCCATTTCCTTAGTTGTATGTTTAGCCCATTTTTACGGGCTTTCTCTACTGTGTGTACTTCCAATTTAATGCGAGTCTATGACCCGATTTTGGTCTTCTATCCAACCAGCCCGTGTTTCTAAATGAAGTTCTGGTGAAGATGCCCTCCGATCCGTCTAGCGATGAGCCAATCTTCCACATCTCCCACATCGACCGTGTTTATACTCTCAGGACAGAGAACATCAATGAGTGGGGAAGGAAGGGAGTTAGAGAAGAGACTAAGGAGAATTGAACAAGGAAGCTGTGGCTTCAGTCCACAAGGAGGCTCCCTCGGTGTCCTGTTCTGGTAACAAATCAGGTGTTTCTTCTTATTTAATCAATCAGGACTGCCTGGGCGCAGAAAATCAAAGCTGCTTCAGAACATTTCATAGAGACTGAGAAGAAGAAGCGAGAGAAAGCTTACCAAGGTGAACTATTTTATTTGCATTTAATCCTTTTCAGTGTCTTAGCATAACCCTTCAGTCCAGTTTGATTATGTAATGGTTTTATTCATCTGTCTACAAAATTGCTTGTCCTTTTCCTATTTAATTTAGTTATATGTATGTGTGTGTGTGTATATTTATGTATCTGTAATATAAAATCCTCTAAGTCACCAGTATATATTCATTACCCTATTCAGTGTTTCAGAACCCTGACCCCATGTTTTAGTCCATGTTGGACGTTTCACAGCCAGAACCTACAAACCCCATGAGCAAGAATTTGTTTCTTCCAACCAGTTGAGCATAGAGAGTCAGTCAAAGGCTACTCAACTGGTTTGTAAAAACAAAATCTTGGTCTGAGTTTGTAGCTGAGCACTGGTTTTTCCTGAATTTGAGTTTCCCTCTTTTACACAGCCTGTCCTTCCAGTGAACACATCCGTTGCAGTTTAAGAACCTACTACTTTCCCTTTTGGTTGCTGTACAGTTTATTTATGCAGACCTTCATTACTGAACCCTTGATAACCCTATCATAGACTGCAGTGCCCCATTAACTACAGTTTTTTTTTCCAGTTGCTGTATCTTATTTCTGCCAATTCCTTGGGAGTTCCTTGCATCTTAACTTCTTTATTATGAATCTTATTTATTGTTCCTTGGTCTTTCGACTCATGCATCACTTGCTGTATGCATTTCCAGCTCGTTCCCTGAAAACCAGTGGCATTGGCCGCCTGCTGGTCACTATTTTGGAGGCCACAGAGCTCAAGCCCTGCAAGCCCAATGGTGAGGGTCAAAGGTCAAGTCCTATCTCCCGAAACTCCAGCCGCTAACCCCCTAATGCCTTGTACCTCATGTATGGCTTGATGGTTGGGTTTAATGGTTTTTTTTGATGGCCTACACCCTCCAGGAAAGAGTAATCCATATTGCGAGGTGACCATGGGGGCACAGTGTTTCACCTCCCGGACAATAAATGACACAATCAACCCCAAGTGGAACTTCAACTGTCAGTTCTTCATTAAGGACCTGTACCAGGATGTTCTATGTGTCACCATCTTCAAGAGGGACCAGTTCTCTCCCGATGGTTAGTCCTTTCTTCAGATGTTTATTTCTCCTCTTTTTACACGTTGACACTTCCTGAAATTCGTCTTGGGAACAGTTCTGATGTTAAATGTGCTGATGTTAAATTTCCCTTAGAAAAATTTGGGTGTCATATTTGAAGTTTCGTCTTGTTTTTTTTTTTTTTAATTTAACTTTTAATTTATTTTTAATTTATTTATTTATTACACGTCATTTTAAGTTTCTCCATGGGGTATCACTGTGGTTTCATGCTTCAGGGTTCTGGTTCCATATCCTCCCCCTGGTTCTGTGTGTGTGAGTTTGAACATTCTCTTTGTATTTGTACGGGTTACTCCTACAGCCCAAGAACACATACAGATGAACTACGTTCTCTACTTTATGCCCTGGTATATTCTGCAGTCTCACTGCAACCCTTCTACTAGATAATTTCTTTTGTGTTTGACCGTTTATTTCTTTCCCCCCCCTATTGCTTAATTTCTTTCATTGTGCCACAATGGCCTGTGTTCTATTACTAGCGTTTGATGGTGGCCGCTTTCATCATGGCTGCTTGTATCATTGTTAGACTTCCTGGGCCGCACTGAAGTTCCTGTGGCCACCATCAAGAAGGAGCTGGAAAACAAGGGAGCAGCGACAAGGCGCCTGCTGCTGCACGAGGTGCCGACAGGCGAGGTGTGGGTGCGCCTGGACCTGCAGCTGTTCGACCAAAAATCTCTCAAATGAGGCGACGCGGATTGGTGCCATGCCATACGCCCCCCGCCCCGCCCCCGCCTCCACCCCGCTTCCCAAGACAAACGGACAGAGCTGAGGCTTCCTGACGAGATGCTCATTCCGATCCCCGGAACCAGCGGCAAGCATCAGCAGAGCAGGTTCTAGGCTGATGCCACGGGCAGTCCGGCTCCAGCACAGACAGGGTTCTGCCACGTTCACTCGCCAGGTGGCGTCTGTGAGCTGAGAGCTGTATGCCAGTGCTGCTGGAGACCGTCTGGACTCCTGAGTACTTCTGATAATGTGGACGTTTGACACAAATGCAAAATATAGGAAAGCCCTTTTGGGACTGATTATTGTTTACCACTGGATATGGTAATATCTCAGGTTTTTGTTTTTCCTGTCAGTTGTTTATAAAACCAAAAATATATTATGTCAATATCTTATCTTATTTTAATTATACAAATTCGGTACCTGTGAGACAAACCAACTTTACCAAGGAACAAATTTTTTTTTTTTTTTTAAAGAAAAATCTTCCCTCACTGAAAGCAAGATGGATGTATGCAGTGTATGTTGTACTGAATACTAACACAGGACTTTGGTAAAACTAAGTTTATTACAAGAATCACACTACCCTGTAACTGTCAATAGGTCGTTTTTTTGTTTCCCCTAACATTATTTAGTGTCAGCAAACCACAGCACATACAAATGTTTGGAAACATATTGTCACTCCTAGATACATCACATTTTACTACTAAAGACGTTATGTTGCTTCATGTGGATTTAACTAACAGTTCCTTAATTGCTTATGCATTCATTCCACTGTTAAAATATTGTTATATGATTTTAACATTTCCACTCAGAAAATCTTAATTCATAAAGGTATGAATGGAAACTAAAACAGGTAATTCTGAACCTTATATGTAAGACACACATCAGGTCAGGTTCAGGGTGCTGCTTTGTCAGGGTGCTGGTTTGTCAGGGTGCTGGTTTGTCAGGCTGGTGGTTTGTCAGGCTGGTGGTTTGTCAGGCTGCTGGTTTGTCAGGCTGCTGGTTTGTCAGGGTCAGGCTGCTGGTTTGTCAGGGTCAGGCTGCTGGTTTGTCAGGGTCAGGCTGCTGGTTTGTCAGGGTCAGGCTGCTGGTTTGTCAGGGTCAGGCTGCTGGTTTGTCAGGGTCAGGCTGCTGGTTTGTCAGGGTCAGGCTGCTGGTTTGTCAGGGTCAGGCTGCTGGTTTGTCAGGGTCAGGCTGCTGGTTTGTCAGGGTCAGGCTGCTGGTTTGTCAGGGTCAGGCTGCTGGTTTGTCAGGGTCAGGCTGCTGGTTTGTCAGGGTCAGGCTGCTGGTTTGTCAGGGTCAGGCTGCTGGTTTGTCAGGGTCAGGCTGCTGGTTTGTCAGGCTGCTGCTGGTTTGTCAGGCTGCTGCTGGTTTGTCAGGCTGCTGCTGGTTTGTCAGGCTGCTGCTGGTTTGTCAGGCTGCTGCTGGTTTGTCAGGCTGCTGCTGGTTTGTCAGGCTGCTGCTGGTTTGTCAGGCTGCTGCTGGTTTGTCAGGCTGCTGCTGGTTTGTCAGGCTGCTGCTGGTTTGTCAGGCTGCTGCTGGTTTGTCAGGCTGCTGCTGGTTTGTCAGGCTGCTGCTGGTTTGTCAGGCTGCTGCTGGTTTGTCAGGGTCAGGCTGCTGCTGGTTTGTCAGGGTCAGGCTGCTGCTGGTTTGTCAGGGTCAGGCTGCTGCTGGTTTGTCAGGGTCAGGCTGCTGCTGGTTTGTCAGGGTCAGGCTGCTGCTGGTTTGTCAGGGTCAGGCTGCTGCTGGTTTGTCAGGGTCAGGCTGCTGCTGGTTTGTCAGGGTCAGGCTGCTGCTGGTTTGTCAGGGTCAGGCTGCTGCTGGTTTGTCAGGGTCAGGCTGCTGCTGGTTTGTCAGGGTCAGGCTGCTGCTGGTTTGTCAGGGTCAGGCTGCTGCTGGTTTGTCAGGGTCAGGCTGCTGCTGGTTTGTCAGGGTCAGGCTGCTGCTGGTTTGTCAGGGTCAGGCTGCTGCTGGTTTGTCAGGGTCAGGCTGCTGCTGGTTTGTCAGTGTCAGGCTGCTGCTGGTTTGTCAGTGTCAGGCTGCTGCTGGTTTGTCAGTGTCAGGCTGCTGCTGGTTTGTCAGTGTCAGGCTGCTGCTGCTGGTTTGTCAGTGTCAGGCTGCTGCTGCTGGTTTGTCAGTGTCAGGCTGCTGCTGCTGGTTTGTCAGTGTCAGGCTGCTGGTTTGTCAGGGTCAGGCTGCTGGTTTGTCAGGGTCAGGCTGCTGGTTTGTCAGGGTCAGGCTGCTGGTTTGTCAGGGTCAGGGTGCTGGTTTGTCAGGCGGCTGCTGGTTTGTCAGGCTGCTGCTGGTTTGTCAGGCTGCTGCTGGTTTGTCAGGCTGCTGCTGGTTTGTCAGGCTGCTGCTGGTTTGTCAGGCTGCTGCTGGTTTGTCAGGCTGCTGCTGGTTTGTCAGGCTGCTGCTGGTTTGTCAGGCTGCTGCTGGTTTGTCAGGCTGCTGCTGGTTTGTCTGTCAGTGTCAGGCTGCTGCTGGTTTGTCAGTGTCAGGCTGCTGCTGGTTTGTCAGTGTCAGGCTGCTGCTGGTTTGTCAGTGTCAGGCTGCTGCTGGTTTGTCAGTGTCAGGCTGCTGCTGGTTTGTCAGTGTCAGGCTGGTGCTGGTTTGTCAGTGTCAGGCTGGTGCTGGTTTGTCAGTGTCAGGCTGGTGCTGGTTTGTCAGGCTGGTGCTGGTTTGTCAGGCTGCTGCTTTGTCAGGCTGCTGCTGGTTTGTCAGGCTGCTGCTGGTTTGTCAGGCGGGTGCTGCTTTGTCTGTCAGTGTCAGGCTGCTGCTGGTTTGTCTGTCAGTGTCAGGCTGCTGCTGCTTTGTCTGTCAGTGTCAGGCTGCTGCTGCTTTGTCTGTCAGTGTCAGGCTGCTGCTGCTTTGTCTGTCAGTGTCAGGCTGCTGCTGCTTTGTCTGTCAGTGTCAGGCTGCTGCTGCTTTGTCTGTCAGTGTCAGGCTGCTGCTGCTTTGTCTGTCAGTGTCAGGCTGCTGCTGCTTTGTCTGTCAGTGTCAGGCTGCTGCTGCTTTGTCTGTCAGTGTCAGGCTGCTGCTGCTTTGTCTGTCAGTGTCAGGCTGCTGCTGCTTTGTCTGTCAGTGTCAGGCTGCTGCTGCTTTGTCTGTCAGTGTCAGGCTGCTGCTGCTTTGTCTGTCAGTGTCAGGCTGCTGCTGCTTTGTCTGTCAGTGTCAGGCTGCTGCTGCTTTGTCTGTCAGTGTCAGGCTGCTGCTGCTTTGTCTGTCAGTGTCAGGCTGCTGCTGCTTTGTCTGTCAGTGTCAGGCTGCTGCTGCTTTGTCTGTCAGTGTCAGGCTGCTGCTGCTTTGTCTGTCAGTGTCAGGCTGCTGCTGCTTTGTCTGTCAGTGTCAGGCTGCTGCTGCTTTGTCTGTCAGTGTCAGGCTGCTGCTGCTTTGTCTGTCAGTGTCAGGCTGCTGCTGCTTTGTCAGGCTGCTGCTGCTTTGTCAGGCTGCTGCTGCTTTGTCAGGGTGCTGCTGCTTTGTCAGGGTGCTGCTTGTTTGTCAGGGTGCTGCTTGTTTGTCAGGGTGCTGCTTGTTTGTCAGGCTGCTGCTTTGTCAGTGTCAGGCTGCTGCTTTGTCAGTGTCAGGCTGCTGCTTTGTCAGTGTCAGGCTGCTGCTTTGTCAGTGTCAGGCTGCTGCTTTGTCAGTGTCAGGCTGCTGCTTTGTCAGTGTCAGGCTGCTGCTTTGTCAGTGTCAGGCTGCTGCTTTGTCAGTGTCAGGCTGCTGCTTTGTCAGTGTCAGGCTGCTGCTTTGTCAGTGTCAGGCTGCTGCTTTGTCAGTGTCAGGCTGCTGCTTTGTCAGTGTCAGGCTGCTGCTTTGTCAGTGTCAGGCTGCTGCTTTGTCAGTGTCAGGCTGCTGCTTTGTCAGTGTCAGGCTGCTGCTTTGTCAGTGTCAGGCTGCTGCTTTGTCAGTGTCAGGCTGCTGCTGGTTTGTCAGGCTGCTGCTGGTTTGTCAGGCTGCTGCTGGTTTGTCAGGCTGCTGCTGGTTTGTCAGGCTGCTGCTGGTTTGTCAGTGTCAGGCTGCTGCTGGTTTGTCAGTGTCAGGCTGCTGCTGGTTTGTCAGGCTGCTGCTTTGTCAGGGTCAGGCTGCTGCTTTGTCAGGGTCAGGCTGCTGCTTTGTCAGGGTCAGGCTGCTGCTGGTTTGTCAGTGTCAGGCTGCTGCTTTGTCAGGGTCAGGCTGCTGCTGCTTTGTCAGGGTCAGGCTGCTGCTTTGTCAGGGTGCTGCTGGTTTGTCAGTGTCAGGCTGCTGCTGGTTTGTCAGTGTCAGGCTGCTGCTGGTTTGTCAGGGTGCTGCTGGTTTGTCAGGCTGCTGCTGGTTTGTCAGGCTGCTGCTGGTTTGTCAGGCTGGTGCTGGTTTGTCAGGCTGGTGCTGCTTTGTCAGGCTGGTGCTGCTTTGTCAGGCTGGTGCTGCTTTGTCAGTGTCAGGCTGGTGCTGGTTTGTCAGGGTCAGGCTGCTGCTGGTTTGTCAGGGTCAGGCTGCTGCTGGTTTGTCAGGGTCAGGCTGCTGCTGGTTTGTCAGGGTCAGGCTGCTGCTGGTTTGTCAGGGTCAGGCTGCTGCTGGTTTGTCAGGGTCAGGCTGCTGCTGGTTTGTCAGGGTCAGGCTGCTGCTGGTTTGTCAGGGTCAGGCTGCTGCTGGTTTGTCAGGGTCAGGCTGCTGCTGGTTTGTCAGGGTCAGGCTGCTGCTGGTTTGTCAGGGTCAGGCTGCTGCTGGTTTGTCAGGGTCAGGCTGCTGCTGGTTTGTCAGGGTCAGGCTGCTGCTGGTTTGTCAGGGTCAGGCTGCTGCTGGTTTGTCAGGGTCAGGCTGCTGCTGGTTTGTCAGGGTCAGGCTGCTGCTGGTTTGTCAGGGTCAGGCTGCTGCTGGTTTGTCAGGGTCAGGCTGCTGCTGGTTTGTCAGGGTCAGGCTGCTGCTGGTTTGTCAGGGTCAGGCTGCTGCTGGTTTGTCAGGGTCAGGCTGCTGCTGGTTTGTCAGGGTCAGGCTGCTGCTGGTTTGTCAGGGTCAGGCGGGTGCTGGTTTGTCAGGGTCAGGCGGGTGCTGGTTTGTCAGGGTCAGGCGGGTGCTGGTTTGTCAGGGTCAGGCGGGTGCTGGTTTGTCAGGGTCAGGCGGGTGCTGGTTTGTCAGGGTCAGGCGGGTGCTGGTTTGTCAGGGTCAGGCGGGTGCTGGTTTGTCAGGGTCAGGCGGGTGCTGGTTTGTCAGGGTCAGGCGGGTGCTGGTTTGTCAGGGTCGTGCTGCTTTGTCAGTGTCGTGCTGCTTTGTCAGTGTCGTGCTGCTGCTTTGTCAGTGTCGTGCTGCTGCTTTGTCAGTGTCGTGCTGCTGCTTTGTCAGTGTGGTGCTGGTTTGTCAGGGTGGTGCTGGTTTGTCAGGGTGGTGCTGGTTTGTCAGGGTGGTGCTGGTTTGTCAGGGTGGTGCTGGTTTGTCAGGGTGGTGCTGCTTTGTCAGGCTGCTGCTGCTTTGTCAGGCTGCTGCTGCTTTGTCAGGCTGCTGCTGCTTTGTCAGGCTGCTGCTGCTTTGTCAGTGTCAGGCTGCTGCTGCTTTGTCAGTGTCAGGCTGCTGCTGCTTTGTCAGGGTGCTGCTTGTTTGTCAGTGTCGTGCTGCTTGTTTGTCAGTGTCAGGCTGCTGCTTTGTCAGTGTCAGGCTGCTGCTTTGTCAGTGTCAGGCTGCTGCTTTGTCAGTGTCAGGCTGCTGCTTTGTCAGTGTCAGGCTGCTGCTTTGTCAGTGTCAGGCTGCTGCTTTGTCAGTGTCAGGCTGCTGCTTTGTCAGTGTCAGGCTGCTGCTTTGTCAGGCTGCTGCTTTGTCAGGCTGCTGCTTTGTCAGGCTGCTGCTTTGTCAGGCTGCTGCTTTGTCAGGGTCAGGCTGCTGCTGGTTTGTCAGGGTCAGGCTGCTGCTGGTTTGTCAGTGTCAGGCTGCTGCTGGTTTGTCAGTGTCAGGCTGCTGCTGGTTTGTCAGTGTCAGGCTGCTGCTGGTTTGTCAGTGTCAGGCTGCTGCTGGTTTGTCAGTGTCAGGCTGCTGCTGCTTTGTCAGTGTCAGGCTGCTGCTTGTTTGTCAGTGTCAGGGTGCTGCTTGTTTGTCGTGCTGCTTGTTTGTCAGTGTCAGGGTGCTGCTTGTTTGTCGTGCTGCTTGTTTGTCAGGGTGCTGCTTGTTTGTCAGGCTGCTGGTTTGTCAGGGTGCTGCTTTGTCAGGGTGCTGCTTTGTCAGGGTGCTGCTTTGTCAGGGTGCTGCTTTGTCAGGGTGCTGCTTGTTTGTCAGGGTCAGGCTGCTGGTTTGTCAGTGTCAGGCTGCTGCTGCTTTGTCAGGCTGCTGCTGCTTTGTCAGGCTGCTGCTGCTTTGTCAGGCTGCTGCTGCTTTGTCAGGCTGCTGCTGCTTTGTCAGGCTGCTGCTGCTTTGTCAGGGTCAGGCGGCTGCTGGTTTGTCAGGCTGCTGGTTTGTCAGGCTGCTGGTTTGTCAGGCTGCTGGTTTGTCAGTGTCAGGGTGCTGGTTTGTCAGTGTCAGGGTGCTGGTTTGTCAGTGTCAGGGTGCTGCTTTGTCAGTGTCAGGCTGCTGCTGCTTTGTCAGGGTCAGGCTGCTGCTGCTTTGTCAGGGTCAGGCTGCTGCTGCTTTGTCAGGGTCAGGCTGCTGCTGCTTTGTCAGTGTCAGGCTGCTGCTGCTTTGTCAGTGTCAGGCTGCTGCTGCTTTGTCAGTGTCAGGCTGCTGCTGGTTTGTCAGTGTCAGGCTGCTGCTGGTTTGTCAGTGTCAGGCTGCTGCTGGTTTGTCAGTGTCAGGCTGCTGCTGGTTTGTCAGTGTCAGGCTGCTGCTGGTTTGTCAGTGTCAGGCTGCTGCTGGTTTGTCAGTGTCAGGCTGCTGCTGGTTTGTCAGTGTCAGGCTGCTGCTGGTTTGTCAGTGTCAGGCTGCTGCTGGTTTGTCAGTGTCAGGCTGCTGCTGGTTTGTCAGTGTCAGGCTGCTGCTGGTTTGTCAGTGTCAGGCTGCTGCTGGTTTGTCAGTGTCAGGCTGCTGCTGGTTTGTCAGTGTCAGGCTGCTGCTGGTTTGTCAGTGTCAGGCTGCTGCTGGTTTGTCAGTGTCAGGCTGCTGCTGGTTTGTCAGTGTCAGGCTGCTGCTGGTTTGTCAGTGTCAGGCTGCTGCTGGTTTGTCAGTGTCAGGCTGCTGCTGGTTTGTCAGTGTCAGGCTGCTGCTGGTTTGTCAGTGTCAGGCTGCTGCTGGTTTGTCAGTGTCAGGCTGCTGCTGGTTTGTCAGTGTCAGGCTGCTGCTGGTTTGTCAGTGTCAGGCTGCTGCTGGTTTGTCAGTGTCAGGCTGCTGCTGGTTTGTCAGTGTCAGGCTGCTGCTGGTTTGTCAGTGTCAGGCTGCTGCTGGTTTGTCAGTGTCAGGCTGCTGCTGGTTTGTCAGTGTCAGGCTGCTGCTGGTTTGTCAGGCTGCTGCTGGTTTGTCAGGCTGCTGCTGGTTTGTCAGGCTGCTGCTGCTTTGTCAGGCTGCTGCTGCTTTGTCAGGCTGCTGCTGCTTTGTCAGGCTGCTGCTGCTTTTTCAGGCTGCTGCTGCTTTGTCAGGCTGCTGCTGCTTTGTCAGGCTGCTGCTGGTTTGTCAGGGTGCTGCTGGTTTGTCAGGGTGCTGCTGGTTTGTCAGGGTGCTGCTGGTTTGTCAGGGTGCTGCTGGTTTGTCAGTGTCAGGGTGCTGCTGGTTTGTCAGTGTCAGGGTGCTGCTGCTTTGTCAGTGTCAGGGTGCTGCTGCTTTGTCAGTGTCAGGGTGCTGCTGCTTTGTCAGTGTCAGGGTGCTGCTGCTTTGTCAGTGTCAGGGTGCTGCTGCTTTGTCAGGCTGGTGCTGCTTTGTCAGGCTGGTGCTGCTTTGTCAGGCTGGTGCTGCTTTGTCAGGCTGGTGCTGCTTTGTCAGGCTGCTGCTGCTTTGTCAGGCTGCTGCTGCTGCTTTGTCAGGCTGCTGGTTTGTCAGGCTGCTGGTTTGTCAGGCTGCTGCTTTGTCAGGCTGCTGCTTTGTCAGGCTGCTGCTTTGTCAGGCTGCTGCTTTGTCAGGCTGCTGCTTTGTCAGGCGGCTGCTGCTTTGTCAGGCGGCTGCTGCTTTGTCAGGCGGCTGCTGCTTTGTCAGGCGGCTGCTGCTTTGTCAGGCTGCTGCTGCTTTGTCAGGCTGCTGCTGCTTTGTCAGGCTGCTGCTGCTTTGTCAGGCTGCTGCTGCTTTGTCAGGCTGCTGCTGCTTTGTCAGGCTGCTGCTGCTTTGTCAGGCTGCTGCTGCTTTGTCAGGGTCAGGCTGCTGCTGCTTTGTCAGTGTCAGGCTGCTGCTGCTTTGTCAGTGTCAGGCTGCTGCTGCTTTGTCAGTGTCAGGCTGCTGCTGCTTTGTCAGTGTCAGGCTGCTGCTGCTTTGTCAGTGTCAGGGTGCTGCTTGTTTGTCAGGGTGCTGCTTGTTTGTCAGGGTGCTGCTTGTTTGTCAGGGTGCTGCTTGTTTGTCAGGGTGCTGCTGGTTTGTCAGGGTGCTGCTGGTTTGTCAGGGTGCTGCTGGTTTGTCAGGGTGCTGCTGGTTTGTCAGGGTGCTGCTGGTTTGTCAGGGTGCTGCTGGTTTGTCAGGGTGCTGCTGGTTTGTCAGTGTCAGGCTGCTGCTGCTTTGTCAGGGTCAGGCTGCTGCTGCTTTGTCAGGGTCAGGCTGCTGCTGCTTTGTCAGGGTCAGGCTGCTGCTGGTTTGTCAGGGTCAGGCTGCTGCTGGTTTGTCAGGGTCAGGCTGCTGCTGGTTTGTCAGTGTCAGGCTGGTTTGTCAGGGTCAGGCTGGTTTGTCAGTGTCAGGCTGCTGCTTTGTCAGTGTCAGGCTGGTTTGTCAGTGTCAGGCTGCTGCTTTGTCAGTGTCAGGCTGCTTGTTTGTCAGGGTGCTGCTGGTTTGTCAGGGTGCTGCTGGTTTGTCAGGGTGCTGCTGGTTTGTCAGGGTGCTGCTGGTTTGTCAGGCTGCTGCTGGTTTGTCAGGCTGCTGCTGGTTTGTCAGGCTGCTGCTGGTTTGTCAGGCTGCTGCTGGTTTGTCAGGCTGCTGCTGGTTTGTCAGGCTGCTGCTGGTTTGTCAGGCTGCTGCTGGTTTGTCAGGCTGCTGCTGGTTTGTCAGGCTGCTGCTGGTTTGTCAGGCTGCTGCTGGTTTGTCAGGCTGCTGCTGGTTTGTCAGGCTGCTGCTGGTTTGTCAGGCTGCTGCTGCTTTGTCAGGCTGCTGCTGCTTTGTCAGGCTGCTGCTTTGTCAGGCTGCTGCTTTGTCAGGCTGCTGGTTTGTCAGGGTCAGGCTGCTGGTTTGTCAGGGTCAGGCTGCTGGTTTGTCAGGGTCAGGCTGCTGGTTTGTCAGGCTGCTGCTGGTTTGTCAGGCTGCTGCTGGTTTGTCAGGCTGCTGCTGGTTTGTCAGGCTGCTGCTGGTTTGTCAGGCTGCTGCTGGTTTGTCAGGCTGCTGCTGCTTTGTCAGGCTGCTGCTGCTTTGTCAGGCTGCTGCTGCTTTGTCAGGGTGCTGCTGCTTTGTCAGTGTCAGGGTGCTGCTTTGTCAGGCTGCTGCTTTGTCAGGCTGCTGCTTTGTCAGGCTGCTGCTTTGTCAGGCTGCTGCTTTGTCAGTGTCAGGCTGGTTTGTCAGGCTGCTGCTTTGTCAGTGTCAGGCTGCTGCTTTGTCAGTGTCAGGCTGGTTTGTCAGGCTGGTTTGTCAGGCTGCTGCTGGTTTGTCAGGCTGCTGCTGGTTTGTCAGGCTGCTGCTGGTTTGTCAGGCTGCTGCTGGTTTGTCAGGCTGCTGCTGGTTTGTCAGGCTGCTGCTGCTTTGTCAGGCTGCTGCTGCTTTGTCAGGCTGCTGCTGCTTTGTCAGGCTGCTGCTGCTTTGTCAGGCTGCTGCTGCTTTGTCAGGGTCAGGCTGCTGCTGCTTTGTCAGGGTCAGGCTGCTGCTTTGTCAGGGTCAGGCTGCTTCTTTGTCAGGCTGCTGCTGGTTTGTCAGTGTCAGGCTGCTGCTGGTTTGTCAGTGTCAGGCTGCTGCTGGTTTGTCAGTGTCAGGCTGCTGCTGGTTTGTCAGTGTCAGGCTGCTGCTGGTTTGTCAGTGTCAGGCTGCTGCTGGTTTGTCAGTGTCAGGCTGCTGCTGGTTTGTCAGGCTGCTGCTTTGTCAGGCTGCTGCTGGTTTGTCAGGCTGCTGCTTTGTCAGGGTCAGGCTGCTGGTTTGTCAGGCTGCTGGTTTGTCAGGGTGCTGCTGGTTTGTCAGGGTGCTGCTGGTTTGTCAGGGTGCTGCTGGTTTGTCAGGGTGCTGCTGGTTTGTCAGGCTGCTGCTGGTTTGTCAGGCTGCTGCTGGTTTGTCAGGCTGCTGCTGGTTTGTCAGGGTCAGGCTGCTGCTGGTTTGTCAGGGTCAGGCTGCTGCTGGTTTGTCAGGCTGCTGGTTTGTCAGGGTCAGGCTGCTGCTTTGTCAGGGTGCTGCTTTGTCAGGGTGCTGCTTTGTCAGGGTGCTGCTTTGTCAGGGTGCTGCTTTGTCAGGGTCAGGCTGCTGCTTTGTCAGTGTCAGGCTGCTGCTTTGTCAGGGTGCTGCTGGTTTGTCAGTGTCAGGCTGCTGCTGCTTTGTCAGTGTCAGGCTGCTGCTGGTTTGTCAGGGTGCTGCTGGTTTGTCAGGGTGCTGCTGGTTTGTCAGGGTGCTGCTGGTTTGTCAGGGTGCTGCTGGTTTGTCAGGGTGCTGCTGGTTTGTCAGGGTGCTGCTGGTTTGTCAGGCTGCTGCTGGTTTGTCAGG
The DNA here is from genome assembly GCF_023856365.1 of Brienomyrus brachyistius. NCBI lineage: Eukaryota > Metazoa > Chordata > Actinopteri > Osteoglossiformes > Mormyridae > Brienomyrus > Brienomyrus brachyistius. The sequence continues at coordinate 1,199,808 of NW_026042347.1, forward strand.
CTGCTGCTGGTTTGTCAGGGGGCTGCTGGTTTGTCAGTGTCAGGCTGCTGCTGGTTTGTCAGTGTCAGGCTGCTGCTGGTTTGTCAGTGTCAGGCTGCTGCTGGTTTGTCAGTGTCAGGCTGCTGCTGGTTTGTCAGGGTCAGGCTGCTGCTGGTTTGTCAGGGTCAGGCTGCTGCTGGTTTGTCAGGGTCAGACTGCTGCTGGTTTGTCAGACTGCTGCTGGTTTGTCAGTGTCAGGCTGCTGCTGGTTTGTCAGTGTCAGGCTGCTGCTGGTTTGTCAGTGTCAGGCTGCTGCTGGTTTGTCAGGGTCAGGCTGCTGCTGGTTTGTCAGGGTCAGGCTGCTGCTGGTTTGTCAGGGTCAGGCTGCTGCTGGTTTGTCAGGGTCAGGCTGCTGCTGGTTTGTCAGGCTGCTGCTGGTTTGTCAGGCTGCTGCTGGTTTGTCAGGCTGCTGCTTGTTTGTCAGGCTGCTGCTTGTTTGTCAGGCTGCTGCTTGTTTGTCAGGCTGCTGCTGGTTTGTCAGGCTGCTGCTGGTTTGTCAGGCTGCTGCTGGTTTGTCAGGCTGCTGCTGGTTTGTCAGGCTGCTGCTGGTTTGTCAGGCTGCTGCTGGTTTGTCAGGGTCAGGCTGGTTTGTCAGGGTCAGGCTGGTTTGTCAGGGTCAGGCTGGTTTGTCAGGGTCAGGCTGGTTTGTCAGGGTCAGGCTGGTTTGTCAGGGTCAGGCTGGTTTGTCAGTGTCAGGCTGGTTTGTCAGTGTCAGGCTGCTGCTGGTTTGTCAGTGTCAGGCTGCTGCTGGTTTGTCAGGGTCAGGCTGCTGCTGGTTTGTCAGGGTCAGGCTGCTGCTGGTTTGTCAGGGTCAGGCTGCTGCTGGTTTGTCAGGGTCAGGCTGCTGCTGGTTTGTCAGGGTCAGGCTGCTGCTGGTTTGTCAGGGTCAGGCTGCTGCTGGTTTGTCAGGGTCAGGCTGCTGCTGGTTTGTCAGGGTCAGGCTGCTGCTGGTTTGTCAGGGTCAGGCTGCTGCTGGTTTGTCAGGGTCAGGCTGCTGCTGGTTTGTCAGGGTCAGGCTGCTGCTGGTTTGTCAGGGTCAGGCTGCTGCTGGTTTGTCAGGGTCAGGCTGCTGCTGGTTTGTCAGGGTCAGGCTGCTGCTGGTTTGTCAGGGTCAGGCTGCTGCTGGTTTGTCAGGGTCAGGCTGCTGCTGGTTTGTCAGGGTCAGGCTGCTGCTGGTTTGTCAGGCTGCTGCTGGTTTGTCAGGCTGCTGCTGGTTTGTCAGGGTCAGGCTGCTGCTGGTTTGTCAGGCTGCTGCTGGTTTGTCAGGCTGCTGCTGCTTTGTCTGTCAGTGTCAGGCTGCTGCTGCTTTGTCTGTCAGTGTCAGGCTGCTGCTGCTTTGTCTGTCAGTGTCAGGGTGCTGCTTGTTTGTCAGTGTCAGGGTGCTGCTTGTTTGTCAGTGTCAGGGTGCTGCTTGTTTGTCAGGGTGCTGCTTGTTTGTCAGGCTGCTGCTTGTTTGTCAGGCTGCTGCTTGTTTGTCAGGCTGCTGCTTGTTTGTCAGGCTGCTGGTTTGTCAGGCTGCTGGTTTGTCAGGGTGCTGCTTTGTCAGGGTGCTGCTTTGTCAGGGTGCTGCTTTGTCAGGGTGCTGCTTTGTCAGTGTCAGGGTGCTGCTTTGTCAGTGTCAGGGTGCTGCTTTGTCAGTGTCAGGGTGCTGCTTTGTCAGTGTCAGGGTGCTGCTTTGTCAGTGTCAGGGTGCTGCTTTGTCAGGCTGCTGGTTTGTCAGGCTGCTGGTTTGTCAGGCTGCTGGTTTGTCAGGCTGCTGGTTTGTCAGTGTCAGGCTGCTGCTGGTTTGTCAGTGTCAGGCTGCTGCTGGTTTGTCAGTGTCAGGCTGCTGCTGGTTTGTCAGGGTCAGGCTGCTGCTGGTTTGTCAGGGTGCTGGTTTGTCAGGGTCAGGCTGCTGCTTTGTCAGGGTCAGGCTGCTGGTTTGTCAGGGTCAGGCTGCTGCTTTGTCAGGGTGCTGCTGGTTTGTCAGTGTCAGGGTGCTGCTGGTTTGTCAGTGTCAGGGTGCTGCTTTGTCAGGGTGCTGCTTTGTCAGGCTGCTGCTTTGTCAGTGTCAGGCTGCTGCTGCTTTGTCAGGGTCAGGCTGCTGCTGGTTTGTCAGGGTCAGGCTGCTGCTGGTTTGTCAGGGTCAGGCTGCTGCTGGTTTGTCAGTGTCAGGCTGGTTTGTCAGGGTCAGGCTGGTTTGTCAGTGTCAGGCTGCTGCTTTGTCAGTGTCAGGCTGCTGCTTTGTCAGGGTGCTGCTGGTTTGTCAGGCTGCTGCTGGTTTGTCAGGCTGCTGCTGGTTTGTCAGGCTGCTGCTGGTTTGTCAGTGTCAGTGTCAGGCTGCTGCTGGTTTGTCAGTGTCAGGCTGCTGCTTTGTCAGTGTCAGGCTGGTTTGTCAGGCTGCTGGTTTGTCAGTGTCAGGCTGCTGCTGGTTTGTCAGTGTCAGGCTGCTGCTGGTTTGTCAGTGTCAGGCTGCTGCTGGTTTGTCAGGCTGCTGCTGGTTTGTCAGGCTGCTGCTGGTTTGTCAGGCTGCTGCTGGTTTGTCAGTGTCAGGCTGCTGCTGGTTTGTCAGGCTGCTGCTGGTTTGTCAGGCTGCTGCTGGTTTGTCAGGCTGCTGCTGTTTTGTCAGGGTCAGGCTGCTGCTGCTTTGTCAGGGTCAGGCTGCTTCTGCTTTGTCAGGGTCAGGCTGCTTCTTTGTCAGGCTGCTTCTTTGTCAGGGTGCTGCTTTGTCAGGCTGCTGCTGGTTTGTCAGTGTCAGGCTGCTGCTGGTTTGTCAGGCTGCTGGTTTGTCAGTGTCAGGCTGCTGGTTTGTCAGTGTCAGGCTGCTGGTTTGTCAGTGTCAGGCTGCTGGTTTGTCAGTGTCAGGCTGCTGGTTTGTCAGTGTCAGGCTGCTGGTTTGTCAGTGTCAGGCTGCTGGTTTGTCAGTGTCAGGCTGCTGGTTTGTCAGGCTGCTGGTTTGTCAGGCTGCTGGTTTGTCAGGCTGCTGGTTTGTCAGGCTGCTGCTGGTTTGTCAGGCTGCTGCTGGTTTGTCAGGCTGCTGCTGGTTTGTCAGGCTGCTGCTGGTTTGTCAGGCTGCTGCTGGTTTGTCAGGCTGCTGCTGGTTTGTCAGGCTGCTGCTGTTTTGTCAGTGTCAGGCTGCTGCTGTTTTGTCAGGCTGCTGGTTTGTCAGGCTGCTGGTTTGTCAGGCTGCTGGTTTGTCAGGCTGCTGGTTTGTCAGGCTGCTGGTTTGTCAGGCTGCTGGTTTGTCAGGCTGCTGGTTTGTCAGGCTGCTGGTTTGTCAGGCTGCTGGTTTGTCAGGCTGCTGGTTTGTCAGGCTGCTGGTTTGTCAGGCTGCTGGTTTGTCAGGCTGCTGGTTTGTCAGGCTGCTGCTGGTTTGTCAGTGTGCTGCTGCTTTGTCAGGGTGCTGCTGCTTTGTCAGTGTCAGGGTGCTGCTTTGTCAGTGTCAGGCTGCTGCTTTGTCAGTGTCAGGCTGCTGTGCACATGCTGTGGCAGTGCTCTCAGGTATATCCATTTTGGGGTAGAGTTCTTGGTCTCCTGGACAAATGGCTAGGCTTTACTTTACCCCGCAAACCCGACTCTCTCTGCTAGGAGATAGAGTGGAATTGCCAAAGGTGAATAATAAACAGTTTAAGGCTGTGATGGTGGGACTCAACTGCCATGAGGGTAATATTAAGGCATTTGAAATCCTCAACAATCCCCAATATAAAGGAATGGACCGATGAGATGATTAAGGCAGTCTTTCTCATGATGGTGGGTAAATCTGGGGTGGCTCTTGTGGTTCTCATATGAGGTCTTTGGTGCACATTAAGTGAGGCAGATACAGGCCACCCATTGTGTACCTCTGTGCCATTTAAATGGGCTTGCAATCTGAAGAGGTGTGAGGTCACAGTGATTTAACACTGGTCCACTTTTTCTTATGGCCTTGAGCCAGGTCATGACAATATCTTGTGTAGCACTAATGACGTAATGGCATCTGCTCATGTTATCTCATAACTTGAAGCTGTTTGTGCAGCACAACCCACACGGCACCAACAAGACATTGAGAACAATCCCAGCAGCCCTCGGCTCTCTTACCCAATGCTGTTATAAGGGGACCAAACTTCTTTAAATTTCGCTTTCACAGTGGCTTTTGAAAAAATTAAGCAAATCACGCAATGCTATTGAAATTATTAAAACATAGAGATTAACAGTCAAATATGTTTTGTGATTTTAAATGATGAAGTAATATATTGGATATAACATGAATGTATTTCTTATTTCTTTTTTTTTGGGTTTTCTGTGGTGAGAAATGAAAGCTACAGGCATGTAAATATTGCTTCCTGTAGTAACTTGTAAAATTTTCCTCATTGTTAACAATCACATTACATGTCAGTCAGTCAGTGGAAACACATAGTGAGGCACGCTGGCCAGCCATTGTATTCGTTCAGGACCAGCCCATCAAGTAAAGGTTTCAGCACCACGGACAGTGACCTGTGTTAAACTGACCTCAGGTTCCTACATTGGCTCTATGGAATTTTCTGTAAATAATTAAATGCCACTGGCCCCCTACATGCGGAAATGTTTCCCCCTCCCCCAGACTTCTTCAGAGAGCTTTGGAGGACATTGTCTGCACGCTACCAGAGGCAACTAAGAATGTGCTTGAGTTGGGAGGAGGCAGTAGTCCCCATTTTTCCCTCCTGCTGTAGAGGGTCATCGGGAGGAGGTGGGTTTGCTGCTCTCTTTCGTGTCTCTTCAGCAGGTGGCTCTTAGAGATTTGTCTAAGAAAGGTCTGTACCAGGCTTGTGTTAAAGTGCTGCATTTTCGGGCACTGAGTGGACTGGCGGATTCTAGGTGGTCAGGTTTGTTGAGGCCTGGATCTTCCCCGCGGGGATGTTGGAGGTCCCTGTACAAGCCCCCCATTGAGAAGCACACGGTGGATCTTCAGTGGCAGATTGTGCACGGGGCAGTGGCCACAAACAGCTGATGCACATTGATTCCACAGGGTGGGAATTGGTTTTCTTAGCTAATCTGTTTCTTTAAAACAAAGAAATGGATTGTTTACTTGTGTCTTTTATTCTACATCATAGATAATGCGAACCTTCATATAAGTAAGAGGTAATATTTTGCTCAGTATCAGTTCAAGTTCAAATACTTCAGGTTTTTTATTTGGCAAAACACATAAAATTGTTCAGATACTTCAGGTTTTTTATTTGACAAAACACATAAAATTGTCATGCAAAGTCATTGATTTATTTTTAAAACTATTGCACTGTGATACATTTAACATCATATTTTCAGTTCTGCCAAATCTCATATTGACATCTTAGTGGTTTTCCAACGGCTTGTGGTGTCACATGGTGGTCGAAAATGATATTACAGGCTTTTGTTGAAATTACCTTAAAATTCATCTGGAATGTATTGATTTATGCCATAATTAATGATGCAAATTAACACAGATGGGGCCATTTTGACCCCATTTTGATGTTTTTGAAGAGGTAGACGGTCCAGTTGGCTGTATTAGTCAGTCTGCTAAGAAACATGGCGCCAACAAGCCCATGGCCCCTTTTCATGTAAAACTTCGTACAGGAGGCTGTTTGTGCAGATTAGTGCCTTTGTTAGCCTCGGCTCCTGTAAATCATATAAGCACACCCACCACACCCCCAGGAGCATTCCGCGTGCCCCCACCGGCCAACCTGCTTGTCCCCCCCAACCCACAGACCGTCTGTAGTTCTGAAATTTATCCACATGGCTGCTGACCAAGTCTAAGGTAAAATTTCATAAATGAAATTTTCAGTAAAATACATTTTTTTCCTCTAATCTGGGAGACAGTGCAGAATTATTGGAGTCGGTCCTAACTCTGTCAGGCACCTAGGACTCGTATCTCCCTCTGAGAATCTCTTCTAATGCGCTCAGCAGCAGAAATTCTCCATCCTAGATGAGCCTGCAAAGTTCTGTAGAAGTTAAATACAAATAAAGGATGAGACAATTTACTTAAAGCATGATACAGTTCATATTGCTCTTCAGGCTTCGTGATAAAATATTAAAATTATGGAGTACAAAGTTGTACAACCCAAATAATACGGATTATTTTCCATCTTAACCCATATTCTAAGCATATTGATTTCTCTTGTAAATTTTACTTTTACAGCAGTATGATTTAAGACACTAACAGCAATTCATTTTTCAACCAGTAATTGTTAATGTGATAGCCTCTGGATCTCCAGCAGAAGGGCTCCTTTCCTCAGCCGGATGTCCTCAAGTTCAGAGTGCTTCTCTGGACTCAGGTCCATGGAGACTGCAGCAGACAGGAAAAGGAGATCGTCAGCGGGTGTGGAGCTCAGCAGGTTGGCCATCTCTGCCAGTTTGGTTGTTGGTTCAACTCCCATGGCAGAGTAATCGTAACATTGTTAAGCCCTTGAGCAAGTCCCTTAGACCCAAGTGCTCTGACCCCAAACTCTCCTCACTTCGGACAAAAGCATATGCTGAATATATGTAATCCCAAAGGGCAGTTACAGAAGACCCCAGGACCGGAGTAACATGGGAAGCAATTACTGATGCCTGGAAGCTTTGGGGCATGCAAATAAACTGCATCCAAAGGCAAATGGCTAATAAAGAATGCTCTGAATGCCAGGCATTCGTCCAGCAGTGAGATCGTAGAGATAATGAATAAAGATAGAAAGTGTGAATAAAGATAAAACATTTTGATTGTATTTGCGAAGCGATGCTGGATGCGCTGAGCTCGCCGGGAAGGTCATGTGGTCCGCATTCCCTCCCCATGCACACGTGATCAGCTCAATCACACCGAAATTGTCGGTTTGCTGCCCTTCAGGGAAACAATCTAAAGGGTGTTACGGGAAAAGTAATCGATGCAAGAGCCAATCGTTACTGACACAAACAATGATGAACGATAATAAGCATTTATAAGCCATGATGACCGCACCATTAACGTGGAGTTGCACTAACGTCTGTTTTTATAGCTAACCAACAAGTCAACGTCTCACCCTGGTAATGCAACAGCGCCGTTTAAACAATACGTTTACACCGATCAGTGGCCTGTACTACGAATCAGGGTTATCGGGGTAACTTGACGGATTTAAGGTACCACAGTTTAAATGAATTTCATATTTGTTCATCGGGATGCCTGAATCGGTGCTAATCAGTACTACGATGCCAGTTATGCAATGTAGTTTTGATAAAAACTTTTCTGTCATTTAACATAAGAGGAAAAAAATAATTATACTGTAGTCAAATTGGCTAATATAAAATGGTTTAAAACTGTGACAAATTTTGCCTTTTTTTTACAGTGTATACTTCCAGTCACAAGGTAGCAGATACGGATTTCTGAAATAGCAAAGATAAAGGTCAATAATACTGACACTGAACAAATAACCCGGTGCAAAAGACTTTGGGAGTGACCACAACTATCAAGTGCGACCCACAGCTAATCTCACCTAAGTGCAAAAGAAAAGGAAACCAAAAGACAAACACTCCACCTCACTCCCTGACCAAATAAACAGAGTCCAACACACACTTGCAAAACAAAATAGCAGTCACTCCCTATGCAGCAATACAATCACACATACATAACTTACACACAAGTCAAAGCAACAAGGGGGCTAGTGAAGACGTAAACCAAAGGAAACCAAGGGGGGAGACAGCAAGCCAAACTGAGGTCGCGGGGGGGACCGGAGCCTGTCCTTGGAACAACAGGCGTAGGCAGGAACCAACCCTGGGCAGGAGTCAACACTCTGCAGGGCGCAAACACTCTCAACTCAGATTTGCCAATTAACCTACCCTGCACACTTTTGGACTGTGGGAGGAAACCGGAGCCCCTGCTGGAAGTCTTTCCCCATTCACCAGATTATATTGCCAGAAGACTGAAAATTAGATATCAAATACTAGAGTGACATAAAAACAAAAAACAAGTTTGCTTGTAATGAGACGCAAAACAGAAGATTATCTCTTTTTATATTTTGAGAAAACATTTTAACATTTATCCAACCGGTCAAATGGTTTAATACTTCATACAGCAGCATTTCTAAACTCATTCCTCAGCCCACCAGACAGCTCCACGTTTTTGCTCTGTCCCAGATCCCTGCATGCATGAACCAAACAGTCACCTTTTACTGCTGTGCTGAGAGCTTGGACAGAGCAAAACTGTGGATCTTTGCAGTGGGGTCCAAGGACTGGGTTGAGAAACCCTGGCATAGAGGAGACTGCAGTGAGAGCCAAGAAAAAAAGAGATTAGAGAGGAAGGTAAAATGCTTCTATTAGCATGGCAAATAAGCTGCAAGTACAGACCCTGTGCTTCCATTACAAACAAAAAGCCTGTATGACCCTCCTAAACACACAAGTCAGATTAACTTAACCAGGGGAAATAAGCATAAAACTTGGCAAAGACTAGACTATGAAAAGGGAAGGTGAACATCATACTTACACAAACTTCTGCTAAAGAAAATGGACAAACCCCTTTTAACTGAATCAAGTTACTTAAGAAAATTAATAATTAAAAAATGAATAATACAAAAATAAATCAATAAAAATTAAGAAAAACACAATCATGCTTTGAACTAATACTGCAGTCAGTCCTAAATATTCCCATGACATTCTTTTCGTCACGATGCACACTCGGTACATACTGGTTGAAAACCATTTATAATCCTTCATGTACCAGTCTATGATGGAGCACCCCAACCTGGGCCGCCCATCCAACATGGCAGATTTCTGCCTCCTGGCCCCGGAGACTAACAGACCAACCTCTGGAAACAGGGAACCAGGGGGACATGGGCCGCTGACTGGATGGGCGACCAGAATCAGGTGAAGCAGAAGGTAGACTCCACAGTAGAGGACCGAGGAATGTAGACCAAAACCAGGGAACCTGAAGTGGCAAGAACACAAACCAGGACAGACATATAAAACCCAAGCAAAGGCATCAGTGGCACAGCCCACCAGCTTGTGAAAGATGGCTACCTGGCATCATGAATCCCTTAATCAAAAACCTTTGTGATGGCAACTTTGCCACCCAGGACTGATCCCTTCTAAAGACCTCAAGTTTCAATGCAAGGTTTCCGAAATGTTTTGAAACATTAGTCCATGTGACTGCTGTGGTATTGTTCCAGGCAGGGAAAACAACTTAGGAGAACATTTCCGTGCATGTTGGGTGTTTGTGGTACTGTTGGGCTGAGGGGGTAATTGAGTGACTATTAACCTTTGAAATCCAATTATATTATTTAAACAGATTAGTAGTTAGACAGTGTGATTTAGATGAGGATAAGGATGTTTTATTGTCATTACAAAACGTGTTCTATATGAAGGGAACAAAATGAGGCACTCAGATCCGGTGTATTAGCAATAATAAAATAGAAATAAAATTGAAAGAACAATACAATGAATAATATGGTATAATAAATAAAATAAAATAGAATAAAGACATTAAGATAGATTCCATTAGGAGAATTTAACCATGGATGTAAAGTAAGCAGGTGTGAGTGTAGCAGAGATTACTGAGGTCTGTGTGTAATAAAGTATATGTGACACTGGCTGAGGAAGCAGCAACGTGTGTGTGTGCAAAGTCACAGTAATAACCTGCAGCACTGAGGGATCTATTGCAGCGAAGCCCTGACATGTAACACTGGTGATGAATAGCAGTGTTAGATATAGGTATAGTGAGGTACTTATAATTATAGTAGGTGTAGGATCAAGGTCTGGATTAGATTTACATACTGGGCAAATCTAGGTTACACATACACACACAGGTTACATATAAATTTAAATTTAGGGGCAGTGTGTAGCTCGGTGGGCTTTAAGGAAACACAGACTACACATGGAACAGCAATGACTGAGCTGGGGAACGCAGTGAGGGCAGGCATATTTATACACAGCACACTAATCAGCAACAAAACAGGGGTACAGGGTTAGGATGGAGAACTATAATGGGATACAGGAGAATTAGGAGGGTTACAAAGGGCCAGCAGCGACCTCTGCTGGCATGAGTTGGAGGAGACATGAAAAAATAAGAGATTACAGATCATGACAGGAGCAGCAAGCACAGCAACAGTGGGGTCATGCTCAATTATCACACCACATATATAAGAACATAACATAAGAACATAAGAACTATACAAACGAGAGGAGGCCATTCGGCCCATCAAGCTCGCTTGGGGAGAACTAAACTAATAGCTCAGAGTCGTTAAAATCTTATCTAGCTCTGATTTAAAGGAACCCAAGGATTCAGCTTGCACTACATTATCAGGAAGGGTATTCCATACTCTGACTACACGCTGTGTAAAGAAGTGCTTCCTTAAATCCAGCTTGAAGTGTTCTCCCGCTAATTTCCACCTATGGCCACGAGTTCGTGTATTTAAACTAATGCTGAAGTAACTATTTGCTTGAATAGCATCCAAACCTGTTAGAATCTTATATACCTGGATCATGTCCCCCCTCAGTCTCCTTTGCTTGAGACTGAACAGATTTAGCTCAAGTAACCGTTCCTCGTATGACATTCCTCTAAGACCAGGAATCATTTTTGTGGCCCTACGCTGCACCTTTTCTAAGGCCACAATGTCCTTTTTAAGATATGGTGACCAAACCTGCACACAATATTCTAGGTGAGGTCTCACCAAGGAATTGTATAATCTTAGCATTACCTCCCTTGACTTAAACTCCACACACCTGCCCCAACATCCTATTGGCCTTTTTTATTGCTTCCCCACACTGGCGAGAATGGGACATGGAAGCATCAACATACACACCAAGGTCTTTCTCATGATCAGCTACCTTTATTTCAGTGACACCCATGAAATACCTGTACTTTATATTTCTGCTCCCTAGATGGAGTACCTTACATTTATCGATGTTAAATTTCATCTGCCAGGTATCGGCCCAGTCACTAATTAAATCAAGATCCCGCTGTAGCTGCTGAGCCACTAATTCAGTATCTGCTACACCACCCACCTTGGTGTCATCTGCAAATTTCACCAGTTTACTGTATATATTGGTATCCATATCATTTATGTAAATTAGGAACAATAGTGGTCCTAAAATCGAACCCTGCGGTACCCCACTATGAACGCAAGCCCACTTTGACATTGTGCCTCTTATAACTACTCGCTGTTTCCTATCTGTTAACCAGTTATCAATCCAGGTCGCTACGGTACCTAAAATACCTGTCGCTTTGAGTTTAAGTAGGAGCCTCTTGTGGGGGACAACATCAAAAGCCTTTTGGAAATCTAAGTAGATGACATCATAGGCCTTCTTATCATCAACTTCCTGAGTAGCTTCCTCAAAAAACTCCAACAGATTTGTTAAACAGGATCTACCTCTCCTAAATCCATGCTGGCTATCCCGCAAAATGTTATTAGAGTCCAGGTAATCTACCATTTTCTCTTTGATTATAGCCTCCATAACTTTACCAGTTATACAAGTTAGACTGATTGGCCTATAGTTAGACAAATTACTTCTATCCCCTTTTTTAAAAATAGGCGTTATGAAGGCGTGCTTCCAATCAGAAGGTACCACACCTTCAGATAAGGATTTTTGAAACAGTAAAGTTAAGGGTCGGCAAATAATATCCCTCATCTCTTTTAACACTATAGGTAAGATGCCATCAGGACCCTGTGATTTATTTATTTTGAGCTTAGCTAGGCTTTGCAAAACATCTGCTTCAGTTATATATATATTAGCTATAGACAATGCTGGATAGGTAATAACTGGTAAATTACTAAGGTCCTCAACAGTGAATACCCGTGCAAAACTATCATTGAACTCATTTACTATATCAATGTCGTTTACTATTATAAGACCCTTACTATCCTGCAGATTAGTAATTTCAGGTTTTAGAGCTCTTTTAGAGTTAAAATACTGGAAGAAACTTTTAACATCATCCTTAGCTTCCAATGCAACCATCCTTTCGACATTTCTTTTAGCTCGTCTAATATCATTTTTTAACTCAGCCTGTAGACTTAGATATTCCTGCTTAATTCTGTCAACGTCAGTTATTTTCCATTGCTGGAACAAAGCCCTTTTCCTCCTTACTTTATGCTTTATTTCCCTAGTAAACCACCTAGGTTTCAATTTCCTAGATTTATTCTTGCTGGAAACAGGTATGAAGTCCTCTTGCACTTGCAATAATGTGCTTTTAAAAAATTCCCAGGCCTCTTCAACAGTTTTGTTATTTAACTCCATCCAGTTCACAGTTTCTAGTTTTAGTCTCATACACTTAAAGTCAGCCTTCCTAACATTATATATTTTTGATTTGGACTTAGCTCTTCGAACACTAAACTTAACCTCAAATTTGACCATGTTATGATCGCTACTGTCAAGTGGTTCTAAAACGTCTAATTTACCAATCCTGTCCTGGTTATTAGAGAGAACAAGATCAAGAATGGCATCTCCCCTGGTAGGGGTGTTAACAAACTGAGTAAAAAAACAATCCTGTACTAATTCCACCATCTCCAGTTCATTTTCTGAAGAGCCAGTGACAATGTCCCACTGCATTCCTGGTAGATTAAAATCACCCATAACTACCACATCATTTTTATTGCTCATAGTCCTAATATCACTGTATAACAATCTGCTTTCCTCAGCAGCTATATTAGGTGTTCTGTAACAAACACCGACAATTAGGCTATTTGAGTTTTTAGCATCTAATTTTACCCATATTGCTTCCGTAGTTTTATTTATATCAGTAAGTTCCCTTGCCTGCAAGTTTTCCTTTACATATACTGCAACACCACCTCCCTTTTTTCCTATACGATCCTTACGGAACAACGTGTAACCATCCATATTATATTCTTGTCCATCCTTTTCACTCAACCACGTTTCAGTTACTCCTATAATATCATAAGAGTCCGATGAGATAAAAGCCTCTAAATCATGAATTTTATTCCTAATACTTCTGGCGTTTAAATACAGACAACAAAGGGTAGGCCTATTACGGTGCCCACTTACAATATGATTATTTGGGGCTTTCCGTTTCCCCCCACTGACATAGTTAACTAACCTCCCTGCCCCCCCAGTCCCTAGTTTAAACATTCCTCAACTACTCTACACATACGCCTCCCCAATACACTGGTTCCCCTCTGGTTCAGGTGCAACCCATCCGGCTTGAACAGGTCCCACCTGTTCCAGAAGGTCCTCCAATGCCCCATAAACCTAAACCCCTCTTTCCTACACCATCCTTTTAGCCACGCATTTAATTTCCTTATCTCAGCTAACTTAGCCTGACTTGCACGTGGCACGGGGAGTATTTCGGAGAATACCACCGTGGACGTTCTGCTTCTAAGCTTATTGGCAACTTCTATAAATTTATCCTGCAGAACAGCCCTTCTACCCTTGCCTATGTCGTTGGTGCCAACATGCACCACGACAACTGGATCCACCCCAGCTGGGGCCAAAAACTTATCCACACGATCTGGAAGGTCTCCTACCTGGGCACCAGGCAGGCAAGACACCGTACGGGACCCTCTATCACGCGTGCACACATAACTGTCTACTCCCCTAATAATGGAATCCCCCACTACCACAACCTCCCTCTTCCTGGGGGGAGGGGGCTCCTCAGTGCCCAAGGGCCCACCTGCCTCCCCAGTCCGTTCCGGCTCTAAAGCTGGAAGAACCTGAAACCTGTTCGACACAGTCACCTCAGGTGATGCCGCCTCTGCAACGTGTGTACGCCCCTTCCTGCGTCTACGACCTACGGTCACCCAGCTCTCTCGACCTCTCTGCTCTTCATTCTCCCCCCTCCCGGCTAGTGGCGTACACACCTTCTCCCTAAAAGGCGTATTAACTTGCTCCTCTAACTCACTGTTGCATTGGATGAGAGCCAGTTGCTCCTCAAGGCCGCGAACCTTGACCATGAGCGAGTCCACTAGCTTACATCGCTCGCAGATGAAGTCCGACTGGACACTAACGTCCAGAAGGGCAAACATGTTGCAAACGCAACACTGAGCCGGCCCCATAATTAACTAACTCACTATGACCCCGTACTCCCAGCCCAGTAAATTTATATAGCGTATTTAACTTTAAAGATTAATTCGCGTACCGTTAAATGCAATAAAGTGCCGAGTACGCTAAAATAAGTTACTTGGGTTGAAACGGAACTTAATTCTTATTTTTATTTAAAATTTTAAATCCGATAAATTTACTACTACTTACCAAAAGAACTTCTGCCTGAACCAAGTATGAACTAAAAACAAAACGAAATCGAAGTTGCTCTTGGGAGGTCGAAAAACCACAAAAACCCCCTCACAGCAGGCTACTGCCGGAGCGGGGAAAAAAGTGGAAAATGTCCTCCCGGCCCCGACTGGCGACCGGGCAAAGCTCAGGAGCAACTGTCCTTTTCTGGCGCTGAGTAACGTTACCGACGTTAGATATTATTAGCTATTTCGCCCCGCCGGTGTTTTTTACGGAGTTAAACGCGAACAGAAAACGCAGCTCACTGCCCGTAACAATCGCGCTGTTAATAAACAGACAGGACAGACAAGCACTCACGCCGACCAAAATAAGAACAATAAATAGAAATAACACAGCCACCCACTAAACAATTAAAGCACACAAACACTCAGAAAATACGTTCCAAACACCCCAAAAACAATCACAAACAATCCCAAAACAATCGCTGCAGCTCAACACCACTCTCTCACAGTATCCCAGCAATCTCTCGCAGCAATCCCAGGATGCCCAGGGTCAGCCTCCTATGAGAAAACATTATGAAAATCTGTTCCCAAAAATTGTTCAAACATCAGCTTGACTGAAACATATGACTGGTTGTATCTAGGCTACACTGGCACTGACAGCAGAGTGTAACAAATTACCAGCTACGACATATATCTGATGATTCAGAAGAAAGACAAATTGAAGAAACAAAGTGGTTAATTGTATAATAATCAAATCATTTCATAATCATGTAATACATAATATGTCACGATGGGAAGAGGGACAATCAAAGAGCAGCCTTGTGGGTTTTATTGCTGAACCAAAAGACATGAATAGAACCCAAGAGGAGGAGGAGAGCACAAATAGGAGGGAGGGAGGAAGGAATAAGCAGGAGGAGTTGGGGAGAATCTACTAACACGGGGAGCAGAGAGGGGTCCTCCTCCTTTTTGGGTGAAACTAATTGCTTGTGACATGGTAAGAGGCAACTTCTTTCTTGAGAGAATTTCTTTAAAGGGCAAGACAACCAAAGCTGTAAATCTAACAGGAAAAAATACCCTTTGTAGAATTCTAGAAGACCCTCTGGGCCAGGTGCCCTGCCGCTCTGCATTGTTTTCTTTGTATGTACAACTTTGTACTCCATAATTTTAATATTTTATCACGAAGCCTGAAGAGCAATATGAACTATATCATGCTTTAAGTAAATTGTCTCATCCTTTATTAGATTTAAACACAAACACAATCCACAGCAAACTGTACTTACAGCCTTCATCCTGCTCTTCAGTCTCTGACGTGCTGCATCTAAATGGGGACTCGTCAAAAAGCCAAGTGGAGCTGTCATGAATGAAGGCCTTATTGAAGCTTCCCCTGCCTGACAGCAGGTTAGTCTCTCATTTGACTAAAGTATATTTAACTTCTACAGAACTTTGCAGGCTCATCTAGGATGGAGAATTTCTGCTGCTGAGCGCATTTTGACCTTGAGGAGCAACTGGCTCTCATCCAATGCAACAGTGAGTTAGAGGAGCAAGTTAATACGCCTTTTAGGGAGAAGGTGTGTACGCCACACCTAGAGACGGCTAGGAGCACTGTGAGAGTCATGTTCTTTGACTTCTCAAGTGCCTTCAATACAATCCGGCCCTCAGTGCTGAGGGGGAAGTTAGAGGGAGCGGGAGTGGACCATCAGTTGTCTGCGTGGATTACGGACTACCTCACCAGGAGACCCCAGTATGTGAGACTCCGGGACTGTGTGTCTGAGGTGGTAGTCTGTAGCACGGGGGCCCCACAAGGAACAGTACTCGCCCCTTTTCTCTTCACCCTATACACTGCGGACTTCAATTACAACACGGACACTTGCCATCTACAGAAGTTTTCAGACGACACTGCCATTGTTGGTCGGGTGTCAGAGGGGAACGAGCTGGAATACAGGGGGGTCATCGATCGCTTTGTCAGCTGGTGTGAACTGAACCATCTTCATATTAATGCCAGCAAGACGAAGGAACTGGTGATTGACTTCAGCAAGAAGTCTTCTCCTACTACACCGGTGAACATGCAGGGTCTGGACATTGAAACGGTGAAGGAGTACAAATTCCTGGGTGTTCACCTAAACAACAAACTGGACTGGTCTACAAACACTGAGGCAGTTTACAAAAAGGGTCTAAGTCGTCTTCACCTGCTTAGGCGGCTAAGATCCTTTGGGGTGAACAGGACTCTCTTAAGGTCCTTCTATGACACTGTGGTAGCATCTGCTATCTTTTATGCTGTGGTCTGCTGGTGTGGTGGAATTGCAGAGAGGAACAGGGGGAAATTGGACAAACTGGTGAAGAGGGCCAGCTCTGTCCTGGGCTGCCCACTGAAATCCATTGAGCAGGTTGGGGATGAGAGGATGCGGTCTAAGCTAACATCCATTATGGACAACACCTCCCACCCCCTGCATGAGACTGTACGAGCTCTGAGCAGCTCATTCAGCAATAGACTTCTACACCCACAGTGTAGGAAGGAGCGCTACCGCAGGTCATTCTTACCAGCGGCTGTCAGACATTATAACAGTTTAGCGTGAGTATTT
Organism: Brienomyrus brachyistius; assembly: GCF_023856365.1. Taxonomy (NCBI): domain Eukaryota; kingdom Metazoa; phylum Chordata; class Actinopteri; order Osteoglossiformes; family Mormyridae; genus Brienomyrus; species Brienomyrus brachyistius. Next base: position 1,216,516 of record NW_026042347.1, read on the forward strand.
TTTACTCATATATGTTTAACTGACATATCACATGCTGTAACCAGGATCATTCACACCCCACCCCACCCCCGCACTTGTGTACATATCTCTGTACATTTTGTACATATCTCTGTACATCTTTATTTATTTCCAAAACTTTTGTACATTTGTATTTATATCTTTGTGTATCTACCTGCTCCTATTGTGCTATATTACGTTTTTGTGCAAGAGCTCTGTAACACCTAAATTTCTCATTCGTGGGATAATAAAGGTTTATTCTATTCTATTCTATTCTATAGATTGTACTTGCTCCCTGAGTGGTGTGCTGATTAGTGCACCATGAGGGGAATCCATCGTTTTGCTGGGGGACTTCAACGCTCATGTGGGCAACGACAGTGTGGCCTGAAGGGGAGGGTGATTGGGAGGAACGGACTCCCTGATCGGAACCTTGTTGGTGTTCAGTTGTTGGACTTCTGTGTAATGCATGGTTTTTCCATAACGGACACCATGTTCAAGCATAAGGGTGTCCATAAGTGGACATGGTATGAACATGCGCGGGGCTACAGGTCGATGATCGATTTTATAATCGTTTCATCTGAACTTAGGACTTCTGTATTGGACACTCAGGTGAAGAGAGGGGCAGAGCTGTCAACTGATCACCATCTGGTAGTGAGTTGGCTCAAGTTGTAGGGGAGGACAGTCAGACCTGGTAGGCCCAAGCATACAGAAAGAGTCTGCTGGGAACGTATGGCTCCTGTACGCCAGATCTTTAGCTCGCATCTCCGGCAGAACTCCAACTGGATGCTGGGGGAGGTTGGGAACATTGAGTCTGAATGGACACTGTTCTGCACCTCCATTGTGAAAGCAGCCATATGGAGCTGTGGCTAGCAGGGTTGTCGATGCCAGTCGTGGCGGAAACCTCGTACCCGATGCTGGATACCAGAGGTGAGGGGGACTGTCAAGCTGAAGAAGGCCTACTGGGAATTAATAGCCTGGGGGTCTCCGGAGGCAGCTGACAGGTTCTGGCAAACCATCCGGAATATCAGAAAGGGGAGGCAGCTCCTGGTTCCTACTGTTTACATTGGAGAGGGGGTGCTGTTGACCTCACCTGGGGACATCACCCACAGGTGGAAGGAATACTCTGAGGACCTCATGAACCCTGCCTCGGATACATCTATGAGCACTGCCTTTGAGACATCTGAGGACACGAGGCCCGAGGGGGCTGGAGTGGACTTGCCCATCACTGGGGCTGGGGTGGGCAGGGTGGTTGAAGAGCTCTGTGGTGGCCGGACCCCAGGGGTGGAAGAGATTTGCCCAGAGTTCCTAAAGGCTCTGGATGTTGTGGGGTTGTCATGGCTGACATGCCTTCTCAACAGCGCGTGGAGGTCAGAGACAGTGCCGCTGGATTAGCAGACCAGCATGGTGGTCCCCTTATTTAAGAATGGAAACCTGATTGTACGTTCCAACTATAAGGGTATTACACTTTTCAGTCTTCCTGGGAAAGCTTGGCAGGCCGAGGCATCACAGCAGCAGAGAAAAGATGAGATGAGATGATTTTACACACAGCTGCTCTTATATATAGCAGCAGCAACAACATTCTGACAAACATGGCAGGGAAACCTGGGGTAGTTACGCAATAGATGATAAAGCACACGCGGTTAAAATAAAACAATTCACATAAATCAACACAGTAAAGTTGGTTTTATGTTGTTTATGTTGGCTGGATATTTGCTTTTGCCATCTCTATACTTTAGAAACAACATGTGATGCCACCAGTCCCTTAGATACAGATGCTACTATGCAGCATTTTCCACGGAACCGGCAAACCAGCATTACAAGTACAGCCTTTTGCTAGGGACCGTCTACAAAGTGCATTCATTACAAATGAGGGAACCAAGCATCGATACTGGAGCACATCTGCTATGATTTTCTAACAGTCAAATCTGCTCATCAGAAGAAATCATAAAAACGATGCAATAATTTCACATATATAATATGTAATAAGATATAATTGCACTTTTTATTCATCAGAATTTAATCCATTGCATGTTATAAACCCTATAATTGTCTCTTTTTTACATTTCAAACTGATATTCTGATGGGTGGGTGAAGTAACAATGACATTACTTTAACAGTATGCAAACCATTACAGGTGTGTTGTGCATCTCATCAAAATGCATTGTGTAAGCCACTGACTTTGTGTCACTCCAAAATTATAACACTTTAGTAATCAAACCACCTGAGATTTCTGAATTTTTCAGTCACCTATGTGAAGCCAACCCCTATGTCTATAAGCTCCAGAGCTCAAAGTCTTGGCTAGAAACATTTTTAATGTGTTGATTTCCATTTTCTCAGCAGCTCTGAGAATAGGTTTTTGAAACGTGTATTTTTAAAGTTGATTTAAATAAAAATAGAAGAATGCCATACTGAATTGTCTCAGATTATTTGTTCTGAGTTTGTGTTGGATGAAAACATTTGCAGCACTTTGGGGTAAATGTTTTTTAGATAGGTGAAATACTTTAAAAGGCATTTCAGACTTGATATGAAAAATGGCTGAGAGGCCTTAGACTCCAGAGGGTTAACGAGCAATGCCTGGTGCTCATTTAGTCTTACCTCTCATTCCTGCCCCGTGTTAATCGCTCCCATCGCTCTGCAGTGTTCCGCAGGTCTGTCATTGATGTTGGTGGCTGCTTCAGTTAGTCTGTTTGAGACTCATTGCAGTCCTCTTTGTTTTATGCTTTTGTATTTATCCTTTATAAAGCCCCTTTTGTTTGGGACCTTGGCTGCTCCCACTTGCTCCATTTCTGCCCATATGACACATTTTGTGCTTGAGAGTTCAACAGCTAATGATGAAGTCACTGTGTGATATTACTTAGAATTCAGTTTATTTGGTGGTAAATCAATTACTGCAGGAAGGAAGAGTGAATTAACGTTGCATAACTGATGGTCTAGTGAGTGTGAAGTAATCACATGAAGTCCTGGTGGTTTCATCATTGGTTCATGTTGAGCAACAGGAATTCGTGTATTAAATAATGAGTAACTAGTTTTAGCATTACTTAAATAAGCAGTATTCATCTAGCTATCCAATTAGATATTGATACACATGGACATTTGCTTTGCAGGGACTGCCATGTTATTCAGTGTAAAAATAATCACCATCAGTCATTTTTATATGTCTGGGGTTGATCCTAATTAACTTCTCCCTGCTCACAAATCCAGTTTCTTCAGCTAGTGCAAGGCAGGTCATTCCAGTTCCTCAGTATGTCTTGTACTATGCATATCTCAATGCAGTCCTCATTTCCTCCAGCATCACTGGTCTGCCCAGTCATCCATTAACTATCGAACAAGAGACTGAAAGACGGGAGGCACTAAATACTCATTTACATGCGCATTTACTTGTAACTGCTTATCACTTCTCCCCAAAACAGTTGGTGCTTATTGTGCATCTACATTTGGTAGTGTCCATTCAAAGTTTTCTAAATATTGCGATCAGCATGTGCCTGAGTGTGTCGTTACTGGATTGTAATTGTCCGTTGACTATTGACATGACCTGCAATGTGTCTCTGACCACAGAGTATGTGATGGGGAGGCATCCATGTCCTTCTGGAGACTGCATTTTACGCTTTCCGGAAAGCCTGCTTGGACTGTGCTGCCCATCTAGAGGAGCAGCAGCAGTGGTCCAGAGCCTCAAGACTGAATTAGGAAATCTACTACGGCCTCAGACTGTGTCAGTGAAGGACTTGGAGATTCTGAGAGTGCTGCTGGACATTATCCCGGTGTTTTATAGTTCTGAAAGACTCTCGGTAAATGAAGGACATGGGACTTTTGTATCCTCAAGATGCCTTCTTTCTTCCAATAAAAATGCTTTTCATTGCTGCAGCGTCTGCCAGTGTCTGACAGAGGGAAGGGGGAAGTGTGCAAGCTGGCCTCTTTCTCTAATCACTGTGTCTGAAACTTTTCTTGAAGTGGATGAGCAGCTTCCCTCCAAAAAATTAAGCTGTCTGACATCCAGACTGAAATCAACAGTTTGCAGGTGGTACTGGCCGTTGGTTCGGGGTCATCCAGGCTAACTCTGAAGTATGCGGTAACGCCATACAATTTTTTAAATTGACATGTCTTTGCATAAAACTTCTGGAGGGGGGGGGGACCTTACCATACATCAAATTGACATTATGTCTCTGCATAAATAAGAAAAGTTACACATACAAGAAATCGGTGGAAAACTACACGTGTGTGTGCATGTGTATGTGAGCTGAAAATTGCTCTCCTGGTATACTTTTCCCTGCTCTTTCAGAATCTGGCAAGACTTGAAAATGTCATATTTGACCCTGGGATTTTATATTGAAGGAGTTGAGTCATATTTTCAGCATTTATAGTTCAGATATGCTTCTTTCAACTGGTATAACGGGTTTCATTCCCGTCACTAACTATCTACAGTCAACCATGACCCCGAAGTAGGGGGTCCTGTGGGGGATTTCTCACCTGCGACCATTTTCAGATGGCAATATGTCAAAGAATAAATGGTTATTTTAGAATGAATTTGCATCTGCTTACAGTATCTTCCTCAAATAACAAAACTATAGAAGAATATTGGATGTAGGTGTGGTGGTGACCCCACAGCAAGTGAACCAAAAACTGATGTTTGCAGGTCCATAATTTTGAAGTGCTTCCCCAGAGCTGAAAGAGCAGGGAAAACTATACCAGGAGAGCAATTTTCAGCTCTCTAGCATGCTTAGAAGCGAAGGTATGGTCTCCTGAAAACCCTTACAAATTATATGCATGATTCATAAGTGCAAAAAAGGGGCGTGGCACCCAACTTTGAAAGGGCCGTAACTTTGGACTGCATCAGAATTTTTCAATAAAACTTGGGGAATTTTCATTGTTCTCTATAAGGATCAACATATCAAGTTATCAAAATCAGGAATGATGCCCATGGAGCCCCTGCTTGATTTGGCATGGACTGACCCTCCTGTCAGGTGCCTGTCATGGTAATCACAGACTTACCTCTTCCAGCGACAAACTTCCTCGTCTTCCCTTCAATGCCCATACATACAAGAAAATCGCGCATAGGAGAAAATGGGGGGGGGGAAATTCAGCAGCGGTCTTCCTTGGATGTGGTAGCCGTTTCTCAGGCTCCCTGTCCAGAATTGAGCCCTGATTCCCCATGTACAGTGCATGTTTGTGTAATGTTGCTGCTATTTTCCCTGATGGCATTGCTTTGACCTCTGTGATGCTTTTTTTTTTTGTTCATTTCTATAGAATGAAAGCACAGTTCTTTGAGCACAAGTTGTTTTGTGATTAAGCTAAAATAAAGGGAAATGCAGATCTGCTCAAGGTGTGACGTCTGGCTTTCGCAGCGTGTTGTGGGATGGGTAGCTGTCTGTGTACCACAGAGGTGTGAAACTGCCATCAAACAAAAGCCCTGGCAGCAACAGGAGGACAGAAACGACCTATAATGATCATAATATTTTGTTGCATTACTCATAATCATAATCAGTTATTTTAAAGGTTATTTTTCCCAGCACCTGGCCGTTGCTTAACAAAATGTTACTTTGCTGCAGTTTCCTCAACTGCTTTTTTATGACCCTGAGTAGGACTAAATTGTATGTGGCCCGATGTCTCTAGGAATATTATTGTACGTTTCCTACCTTCACCGGGCATAAACCGTTGGAAAGGCAAAGTGATTCAAAGATATTACAAGGCATTAAACACTACTAAAAAATGAGCATACCTGTGTTTTTATAGAAAGGTGTAACTTTATTGCACATTCATAAACATAAAACAGGGCAAACTGGGGTGCAGGGTTTCACAGGCAGGAGAGCTCCAACCCCTCTCCCCTGAATGATGTCCTCTGCACCCCATAATCAAAGTTCCTCCCCAACATTTATTTTTCTTGTTTTATTTTTATCATGTCCTGTCCCTCTGGTGTGCTGTACAACCTTGGCCGGAGGTTAGCTTTTTTTCCGGAAGTGGTTAACCAGCCGGCCAAAGGTCTGTATGCCTGGGTGACAGGCACACTCAGGGGAATGAGCATCCACACACATGTGGATGCCCTGGCTGTTCCTGAAAAAAAACATGTAGCCGGATTCTTCTTCCTTTGTGCTCTCATGAATCCGCTGGCCCTCAGTGGCTGTGACTACCGGCCCGTGGTGGTCACATACCACCTCACCAGCCTGGAACTGCCAGGTGGCGCAGACTCCCTTCCCCGCAATGTCCACCGCAAGTCCCTTCCACTTCTGCTTGTGGATGAGCTCCTGGATGTGGCTGGAATCAATGGCGGTGTCCACCGAACCCACTGGTCTCCAGTCCTTGAGGACGCTGGCTGCGCTTTGGAATGTTGCTTCTCCAGCCTTGGTTCCTGATCCAAGCGTCGACCCGGGACTCGGTGGGCTGCTGTCTGCCAAAGTGTACTGTCAAGAACAAAGCAAATTGTTGTTAGGAAGACTATGTAGATAGGATTGCTTATCAGTAAAGTGCTTTAAAAATTAGTGCTACAAACAATACTCACAGAGGACATGCTGGACACGCATCCTCATCTTCAGCCAGCACTCAGAGCTGTCGCTGAAACTGGCCCGACCTGTGTCCCTACAGTCTTGTCTGGGATGTCGCCATCCAGGGTCACGGGGTGGATTCGAAGGAGCTGATGGAATGCTGCCTGGACATCATCTGCTGGTTGGACGCCAGGGCAGCATCCCATGCGGCGCCATGGGCAGAACAGCTGGATCCTTCCTCTGTGGAGTCGGCGCTGGGATTAAAAAAAACACACAAAGTTTTACGGTTATTGTTCAGTGGTGAGGGCTTTGGTTTTGTGTCTTGATGTTGGTAAGTGTGTTGACAAACGGAAAACATGCCTACCTTGAGTCACCTGCCAGCTTCTTCAGCAGCTTATTGGCCAGCACCACATTCCATGACTTTTATCCGGTAGTGCTTGTCAGCCGTTGCAGTGGAATGCGTGAGGTAATCGGCTACCAAGGACGACTTCTGGTCACTCAAGTCCTTGGTGGCCGTCTCAAAGATGCGCCGGGCCGTTTGGCTGGTGACTGGATCCAGCTTGTATCTAAAATACAAAACGAATAAGATTTATTAATACATCTCGCACAACACATGACAACATGTATCTAGAACAAATTATAGGGGAATGAATCATGATTAGCTCACTTTTGGTGCAGCCGGTTCAGGTCTCCTCCCAGGTCATCAGTCGTCGTCCCGGTTCTCTTGGAGCTCAGAAGCTGTAGCCCTTCCCATGTGAAGATGTCAAACTACTGTTGACAGAGGAAGAGATTTAATTTCTGCTTTTGAAATAAATGACAATAAATCTTTTCAAGCTTGATATGCTTACTGCCTCCTCCTCAGAGGACAATGCAAATGTGGCCACTCGCCGTGCCGACATCTTGTTCCTTCACCTCAATCACCGCATGGTCGGATTCGGTCCTGCTCCTGGACCTGCACAAGACAATGATGTCCCACTGATTAATAAGCGAATTGGCAAAAAGGAAAAGTGAAGACAAAAAGAATACAATACTTGCGGTCATGTGCTCCATCATGCCTGGTCGCTGTAGATGCTTCAGAATGACCGTGACCTCCAGGTAGTAGAGGACAAGAGAGATGTTGGGTGATACATTGGGCGGAGCTTAATTTGGTTCTGCTTCTGATGTCATAAGCGGGAGGGGGCGTATCCCTTATTCTGATTGGTCGAGGGGTTATGTCCATATATGGTATACATGCTTATGCCACGTGTTGCGCCATATGGTTTGGGAGGTAAGGGTTGCCATTAAACTTTAATAGAATAAAAATACATTAGATGTGTTTTAATTATAGTTTTTAAGGAATAATGAAACGTATAGCAGGATTAATGCAAGCTAAGATGCACGTCTAGCAGGGGGGGTCCGTCTGGCCATAGCCACGTGTTAGTAGGCACAAGCGCCACGGTGTATTTTTTGAAAGAAAAGCAGGCGGGATTTAAACAAGTACAAACATGCCCAAAAGAATCAGAAGAGCAAATGCTGAATTTAAACAAGCACAAGAGCGATATTATGTGGTACCTTGGGCGGAGCTTAATTTTGCTCCGCTTCTGACGTCATAAGTGGGAGGGGGGCGTATCCTTTATTCTGATTGGTCGATGGCTTATCTCTATACACCATACATGCTTATGCCACGTGTTGCCGATAGGGGGCCATTTGGATTGGGATATTGCCGTTAAACTTGTAATGTATTTTTATTCTATTAATGTATTTTATTGTGTTTTTTTAAATTACGTTTTTAAAGAATAATAAAACATCGAGCAGGATGATGGCAAGTTAGCGCATACACGTTAAGCGGGGGGTCCGTCCACCTCGTAGCCGCGTGTTGGTAAGCGCCACGGCGTATTTTAAGAAGAAAGCACCAAAAGAAGAAAAACTTTAGTGTTATTTTAAAATAAAAGCAGGGTGATTTTAAACAAACATGCCCGAAAGAAGCAGAAGAACAAATTTAAACAAGCGCAAGCGAAGTCAATAAACATACCGCACGTCGTTTTAAAAGAAGAGAGCACACGTTACATTTAACCACCACGAAAGACTTTAGTGATATTTACCAGGTTGGAGAAAGCATGTAAGCGGCAAAATTTTAGAAATATGACGAAACGAACCCGGAGCTCCGTCACATGCGGCTTGTCTGTTTGAACAACGCAGGGCGGAATGGCCGATCGCTAGTCCGGCGCATGCGCACCCACGCCAACACCCCTTTCAAAATGGCGACGCCGGCGGAGCGCCTGTTTTAGCAAATAAAACCCCTATAACCGTAATGTTTTTAAGGAATGAAGCACTTTTCTGCCAATGTGAATAATAAAGTAAAGCGCTCTGAGCATTTTCGACAACAATAATCAAAGAACGCGGTTAATTCTTGTTTAAACGAGCGCATGCGCATAGATCCACACAGCATTTCCTTTATTGAGCCAGCTCCTTGCGTCAAGCAACTGTCAAATGGCGAACAATTGTCGCTGGACCAAGAATTCATGCATCTACCTTTGCAATGCAACTACCTTTTTTTTCGGGTCGACAGGCAATACTTGGCAATGCCGTTAGGCAGGGGTTAGCTCATCAGAACAGCAGGATGTTGTGTAGGAACGGCTGAAATTTAGGCAGCAACAAATTCTTTCGTTATAGCGTTATTTTAAATTTGTATGGGTGTGATATGCCATTTATGCAATGAGGTGGAATTAAACAACAGGGTATCCGACTGGTTCCACAAACAGCCGTATCACTAATGTGTTAAACAAAGAATAAAAAACCATTAATTACACATGCTTACGTATAAAATATATAAAAGTTTAAGGACTAAAGCACTCGACAAACAGCCGCAACACTAAACAAGGTGTAAAAACCGATCATTACCACAAATTATAATATTTAAGTATAAAAATAAATAAGTTGAGGACTAAAGCACTCGACAAACTACCCCGTAATAAATTAATGAATAAAATTATTTCAATGTGGCTAAAGTAGACGTACGCGATTATTTAATAGGGGTGCAAAAGCGCATTTTAAAACTGGTAATAACTCGAACGGCGGTAAAGACGGGTCGCTAGCGCCACCCTGTGTCCACAGCATGTGGCCCCCACAGCGAGGAAGGGGGCGGTCCAGCCCCAACCCCTCCCCCCAAAAAAAAAAAAAAAAAAAAAAAAGTTTCCCCTATATTAAGGGCGACGTTGTCGACCAAAAATACAGAAGAACTTGAAACGCTATCGATGATCAGCTCACTACGACAAAGATGGAAATGACAAACTGGAGGTATGTTAAATTTCTTTCGTCCATACTTTAAAATTGTTTGAATTGTCACTATTGTGAAAACATTTGCGATTACTTTTGACCAAGAATTTTCCACGGTGTCAAGCCCGAGTAAGCCCCGTGAAGTAGAGGATTGGAATAGCGGTAAGTTAATATCAATGATAAGCAAATCAATGGATTTACTGTTTTTAAAATTGTGGAAAGACTGAAAGTTTATGTTCACTGTCGCAGATAAGGACGCCGACCTGTTAAGCACGCCGACGGTTATTTTCAGAGATAATCGGGAAGGGAATGTCCACGGACAACATAAGCGGAAAAGAACGGATAGTTTTAACGGTACGTGGAACAATACCTGCATCGTGGATTTTTCTGTATGAAATGCTTAAAGACTGATTTTGTCCTTCTCCCCCCAAGACACTGCCGATGATGAATTGTTGATCGCTGAGGCTGAAAAAATTGAAGCGGGTCTAGCGACGGCCGAAACCTCAACCGACGGCGCACAGAGCGAACCTGAAGAACAGTTGGAATCTACGCCGCCGGGTACTCCTACTACAGGGGTCGTGACACCGGACCAAGGGGGCCCAGCAAGCGGTGATCCAGCGACCACATCCCGGGCCTTATCGGGACCCCTGCAGAGGACGCAAGATTGGGATATTGACCAATTAACACCTTGGCAGTGGCCGGTTGCGAGCGCCCTGGACGGCGCTGTATCCCGGGCCGAGAGGCTGAAGGGGCTCAAGGTAGCTTTTTTCCTTTTTCAGGATCAAATGAGAACGTGTGCAAATTAAGAGTAACACAATAAAAACTAGTAATAATTTCTTCTGTGTTCTAAAAAGTTACTGATATCTAGTTGGATGGCTAGATGAACACCACATCAGTTCCCAAACTTCTCCTCAGGGGCACCTCAGCCGTTCCATGATTTTGCTAAATTTCCACCAACAGCTCAATTAAATTATTAAATATATTGGTTAAAAAAGTCAGTGCGAGATTGACTAGCTGTATGAGGTCTGCTAGTGGCCAAGTCAAAAAATACATGGCTGCACTGGACGGTCGCTGCAAATACTAGGATGATTTTAGCAGAGGTTCTGAAATGGCGAAGATGACACACTTTCAGAGTGAAAAGGATTATAAAGGTTAAAAAGCAGAGATTTCACCTTTTTGCCAGGAGAACCAGCAACATGTCACAGTGACACTGAGGAGTCACTATAAACCCAAAACCCTGGATAGAGGGACTGAGTGAATGAGGAGGTGAATCTGTGCAGGGGGGTCAGTCCATCAGAGAAGACTCTGTAGAAGGACAGAGCACCAGCCCCCCAGTCCAGATACACTCCTACTCTGCGGGAGCCTGAGGGCCGTATGGGTATGAGAGTCTCTTTATTATTGTGCCAGACAGAGTAACTGTCAGTATAACAGCACAGAATCCATGACTTGTCATTGTATCCAAGGAGACAGTCCCTCCCTCCTTTCCTCCTGATGACTCCTTTATAAGTCACTCCTATCCAGGCTTCATATCCATCCCACTCAGCCTCCCAGTAACAGCGGCCAGTCAGACTCTCTCTGCACAGAACTTGGGGGCGGCTGTCAAATCTCTCTGGATGATCAGGATATGGCTGCCGCTCTGCCCCCTCTGTCACCTTCCTGTTCCCCCCTGACAGAGACAGGCGTCTGTTTGCTGTGTTGGGGTCCAGTCTGTAGGCAGGAGGAAGAATTATTAATCCCATCAGGCCGCCTGTTTCTGTACGATATAAAAACAGCACAGCTTCCCCTAACGAAGCGGGAACTGAAGCTTATGAAACAGCTCAGGAAATGTCGGAGGGAAGCGAGCTAAACTAACAGCTTAATTAGTGAAATTACGGGGAAGTAAAATTACAAAGCAGCGATATTCATCAGACATATTCATCACAAGCATATTTACCACAAAACGGCACCAGAGATCAATACTAAAGTCAGTGTCTTTCCTTCTAACTGCTAATTCCGGCGCGTGCGGCATGAAAATGGCCATCAATAACAGAATATTTAAGTAATATTATTACATATTTAAAGTGACATTTAATAAAAGTTTGGACCTGGATTCTGATACAAAAGCTGTTTCCGGCGCCGGAGTTGCGCTCCATGAGGATTCAGTATTTACAGCGATTGCTAAAGATGGTCTTTAGTCACAGCAAAGCCGGTCTGAATGCATTTCAAATGCATCGGCTTATTTCCATGAAGCATATGTCATACTGTATCTACTGATCCGGGAGAAACGCTGCAGTGTGGAGCGGGGCGGAATAGGTGCCGCGCAAAGCCGGCAAACTAATGATAATACCGTCTACAAACCATCAAAAAAAGCGGATTAAACTACACAGTGAGACGTGCATCATGAAAAACAGAAAGGTTCTCATTACCTCATTAAACAGAAAAATATTGCTCAGAAAAACGGGATTATTATTTTATTAATTCGAAAAAACAGACTTGATTTTTTTCCCAGATGAATGCAATACGCTTCCATAGCGAACCGCTTACCACGCGCGTGACTCTAGATACGGCGCCGCTACCGCGAGGCGTGAGCCCCGCATCTCGCGCACGTGGCCGCTCTAATCTGTTAACATGGGCGCCGAAATGAAATTTGATATTTTCCGCCGCACATGATGCACATCCAGTGTGTCCTGGGCGCTAATTTCTTTTAGCACCGTGGATCAGGAGAACTTTTTAATATTCATGAGTGAAGCCCTACACGATTGGCTGGCTGATTAATATTTATGAGAGGGGCACTACCTCATTGGCCAGTTAACATCGACTTGTGCTGCCTGTTTCTTCTACCTAAGCAGGGGTGTCCAAATCCAGTCCTGGGGGGCCGGTGCCCTGTGTAGCTCAGCTCTTTCCCTGTTCCACCATAAATAATTCAGCACAAGGAGATGAATCAGGTGTGTTAAATGAGGGGAAACCCAAAAATGTGCAGGACTCTGGCCCTCCAGGACTGGATTTGGGCTCCCCTGGTTTAAGGCATTCAGTGACCAATCAGTAATATTCTCTCATGAATATTAATGAGTGTTACAGAACCACCCTGTAAAAATGCAAATTCACATTTCGCACATTTGCACGGAAAAGATGGCGGCAGGTGCAGTATTTATCAGAACAGTTTTGGTCACGTTGGAAAAAGGAGTATCTGTCTAACATCGCAACAAGACAGAAATGGCACTCTCCAAGGAGAAACTTGAAGGTTGGAGATGTTGTGATGGAGAAAATGGATGACTTGCCACGCAATGAATGGAGATTAGCACGTGTAATGGACACAACAACTGACAAAGATGGACTTGTAAGAAAGGTAAAGCTTCGTTTTGGAGAAAGGAAGATGGACAAAGGACAATGTTACAGTAAACCTTCTGTAGTGGAACGCCCAGTGCAGAAACTGGTTTTGCTATTGGAGACTGTTTAATTACATTCTGAAGTTTAAGGTTTATTCTGTCATGTAAACTGTGTTTTCATACAATGTAATGTTTACAGGTCAACGGTTACAGGTCATTTCTTCATTAGGAAATCATTATCACTCCGTTTGGTTCCCATTTGAGCTCTAATGATTTGGTGGGAGTTTAAATGACCGTATTAATATTTCGTTTATTCCATTTATTAGTTACAAATGTTATTCCTTGTTTAACTGTATAAGACGAGTGATGCCTTTTATTGTGAAAGAACGGCTTTTATTTTGAAGGAACATAGAACAACAAGCTGCCGTAAACCAGTGTTGCAAACCGCACAGTAGCGGGAAAACTTCATGGAAGTCGAAGCAAGGTGTGTTCCGTGAAAAAGGAATAGTTATATTACGATTCTTTTTTGGTTAATTTCTTAAATACCAGTGATGGTTTTAGCTCCTGGTTGATGAGGAACAAGGTGGGTTTTGAAGGTTGATTTGTAAATGTATATATGTTTAATATTTCTGTTGTAAGGTGTTTTGCCGAGTAAAATGGACTACGTTTTTGCTCACTACAAGGTGCTAAAGAGCACGGATAAATTAAGCGTGTTAAAGGGTTATAATTTACAAGCTGCTTTGTTTTATTTGTCATGTAAGGTCACGGACAATTTGATAATGATTTACTTTAGTTTATTTCGTGATTCAAAGGTGTTTAAAAGCAAGTGTGACGGTGCGTCACGACGTAACGTGGCTGCGTATAGCAGGGCAGTGGAGTTGGCGGGAGAGAGAGGGGGAAAGGAGGTTTTTTTTTGGTTCGTTCGGGTGATGTAGAGTAAGTAGGGAGAATTCCTTAATGTAGTCACACAGGACCAGATTAGTCTGAAGGCAGGTTCGAGCCACGTTGGTGCTCCGGAGAAGGGAAATTGCTGTGTGTTACCAGAACGACAGAGGAGAGCTGCTCCCGGTGCCGCGCAGTGGGAACCGGAGCTTGGAGGAATCGCGGTAGCTTCCCTGCTATACAGAGACGACTCATCAGCTCCAGTACCAAGGACGACGCAGGTGATATTTAATAAAGTTTATTTCGGCGAATGTACATCAGGGTGATCAGCAACTTGGCCAAGAAGTAGAAGACTTCTGCTAACGTGACGGACACTAAGCGGAGTTTTAAAAGATCGCTGCTGCACACCCCATTTTCTGCGCACGCTACCACCTGGCAGGGCAGGCCCGCTATGTTCTAACTGCATGCCCGGATGCCTGATTTCTCTGGCGGTCATTTTTGGAAGTAAATGTACTGAACAGACTTTCGCATGGGAGTGTTGATGTTATCGGACGGATTATTACAATGTGCCGGTGGTATAAAGTGCTAAATGAATAAGGTTCATTTCTGTTATGAGGTTGTTGTGCATGTTTAATATGAATGTGTCCTGTTGTAAGGTTACTACGAACGTGTTATATGAAGGGTAAAAAATATCCCGTCGGAGGTAAACGGGAGTTCTTGCTTGAAGCCTCCACCGTTAGACACTGAGCGCTCAGTAGGGTGACTGGGGCTGGGGTTTCATTAATAGAGGGGAGTCAGGTGGTTGGTGAAACTCAATTTGGTAATTGCAGTCCTTTGTTTTATGTGAGCTTTGGTTCTTTCCATCTAATAATTTAGTAATCTTACAGAGAATAAACTGCCTATGTGTTCAATTTACCCTATCCTGGTGTACAGTGGTTACCCTGCTTCTATTATTTAGGCTCTCTCCAGAGTAGGGGCGTCTCACCTGCTACTGCTGGGTACTTCGGTCGGGGGGTGGGGGTACGGTGTGGGTACTTAAACATCACGCTATCCCCAACAGTACTACACTCCAGGTTGGCACCGTGACGCTGATAGGGAAGTGCTGGAGCCTTAGCCGATCTGCTCACGTAGTGCATGTAGCAGACTAGGGAGGCGATTGGTGAGGGTACAGGGACCTGAGGATCTTTGTTTCTAATCTCTAGGGCATTCCTAGGCTGGTGAGATGCCGACTTCTGGTTGTGATGCTAATATGTTAACATGATTGTAGTTTTTTGTACATTTTGATGCTAGTTTTATGTCTTTTCTCATCATGTCTAATCTGAGGAACTTTGTTTCTAGTCTCTACGAGATTCCTAGGCGGAGATACGCCCACACATCTGGTTTTGATGCTAATATGCTAACATGCTAAGTTTTGAGATTACTCCATATTCTGAATCTGGGTGTTGCTATACGCCTAGATCAAACCTTTCAGCCTGATCTGAGCATGCCAAGGCATTTTACATGCTAACAGGCTAGCATGCTAACTTTTGAAATAATTAAAATGCTTGTAGCTTTTTTATACAGTGCCTATTTTGACGCTAGTTTCATCACCTGATTCTACTCAACTCTGATCTGAGGAACTTTGTTTCTAGTGTCGACGACATTAAACAGCCATAAACGCTTTTCCTTTAATGATCTGAATGTGGGTGTTGCAGTCATAACAGAGATGTGTAAGGAGTAGATTATTCAGATGCCACCTCTGCACTTGACAGGTTCCCCAGCGAACCCAGTTAGCACCTTTTAATGACAATTAAACACAGCATGTTATTTGTAATAAGCTTGTTCAGGGATTCGTCAGGCATGTTCGTAATAATAGGAAAGCAGTTCACATTAATTACAGACTTTTGCATCACTGGTAAAAGGCTCAGGGCTCCGGCTGTTGATTTAATTACTCCAGTAATTAAATGAGTCACAGCTCACAAGTGACATTGCAGGCTGTGTTCGACGGGAGCTAGATTATGAAACATTTTGTACGTTAATGGTGGTTTCTTGGTGGGAACCCCCCCTCCCCCCCCCACAGTTTTCAGGTCGTTCAGCTTGAAGCTCATATTCCCCTCGCCATTTTTCTACCTTGCAGGTGTGCAGGTCAGGAACGTTCTGGCCTCATCCCAGCTCATTCAGACTCAGCTAGCCACTGTTTGGTGAGTGTCCACTGAATTCTTCACGGCCGCAGTGGTGCGCTTGGTTTATTTGCCCCTCTTAAATTACGTAGCTCAATCCTTTCAGCATCCACTCTATGCGGGCAGTGTGTGGCTCCACAGGTGAGGACCATATGTCTGTAACCTCAAGGTCGACAGTTCAAGTCCCCGGATTGGCAGTGATTTCTCTGCTGGTCCCCTGAACAACCTCTAATTGCTCCAATTGACCCTGCGCTGATTTCAGAAGCCATCATGATATTTCCAGGGCTGGTTGCTTTTCTTAAGTGGTCTGTTCCTGTTAGCACGCGTCAGGCAGCTGGTGCGACGGCTCGAGGCAGGAGGTCTGTACTTCTGAGTTGTGACTCATGGGATCCTACTGATAGGAAGCGTGTCGCAGGTTTTTAATGTGCTGCAATAATCACTGCTTTAAAAAAAAATAAAAAAATTTAAAGGCATTTTGTTTTTTATATGTCTGTCTCTCAAAATACTGCTAAAAAATATATTGTTAGGTGAGAATACATTTTATTATTACAGCTCACCTAACAAACTTCATAGCCTAGCCTAGCATACCTTAAACATGCTTGGAACACTTGCATTAGCCTACAGTTGGACAAAACTCAGGGTAAGTTGTCATTTTTTTGTAGGTTAGTTTGGTTTTTAAATTGGACCCCTCATGGTCTGGGTGAAGTTATGCTGGTCTTCGCCATCTGTGCACCCGGTTCGATTACTGACCTTCCCACATGTTCTCCCAAGGAACCTGGCAGATGTGGACAAGGACGGCCAGCTGACAGGGGAGGAGTTCATCCTGGCTATGCACCTGGTGGACATGGCGAAGGCCGGACAGCCGCTGCCCCTCACGCTTCCCGGGGACCTGGTGCCCCCCTCCGTCAGGTAGACAGCCGCCGCCGGTGGCCAATCGGTGAACCCGGCAGAGCAGTAAATAGAGCTCTGGAAAAAAATTGAGACCACTCTATACTGGAAAAAAAATCTGCTTGTTTAAAGCTGGTTTTGCTGGCAGAAAGGTACGCTGAGCGTCAGGTTGCTTCCAGGTTCTAAGTACGCAAGTGTACAAGAATATGGTGAAACGGGAGACACTGAGAAAGGCCAGAAAGCAGCCAGGTAAAGGGTGGAAACGACTTCCCAATGCTTGAGATGCCCGTTCACTTATCCGACAGTGCCTCATGAATCATGACCTCAAGTGACCTGTACTTGGTGGAAACGTTAAGTGCAGGTGTGAGGTGCACTGCTAGGACAGTTCATAACAGGCTCATAGAAGCAGGGCTGAAGTCCCATAAAGCAAGGAAGAAGCCCTTCATTAATGAGAAGCAGGAAAGAACCAGGCTGCAGTTTGCAAAAGAAAAAAAAACATTATTCACAGATCCATACCCATAAAGGAGAACTGAGTGAAACAAAAATTGGTGCTATGGTCTCTAACTTTTTTCCATAGTTATATGTAATGAATGGGGAAAGGCGGGGGGGTTGAATATGCTGTGTCAGGCTGGACATTGACCCATCTGGAATCACAGGCTAGGAGGCTTTGTTACAGAAAGGGAGAGTGTCCCCATACACTGAGATACTTCGACTGAGCCCAGCTAAGGGACTCCTGATGAGTGAGCACGGGAAGCTGTATGGTGGTTGTTCCTGTGTAGCCTGACTCAGAGTCTCAGGTTCTAGCACCTTCTACCTACACGGAGGCATGTTGTATTTTGCAGAACGGGGAAGCAGGGGGAATTGCTTCCTTTGAATCGCACCATCGTCCCTGAAGAAATTCAAGTTGAACCACCCCAGAAGACAAAGAGTAATGGTAGCATTAGTAGAACGGACAGACGGATTTACACACACACACACACACACACACACACACACAAAGACAGGCACCTTCAGCTAGTGAATGTTTTTGGTGACACAAGTGTTAGTGATGTGCCGTTCTTAGTATCTTTACAAAGAATCACCTGATTCACATTGAATTGCAGGAGGTCAAAGGTCACTGCCCCTATTGCCATGGTTACCACGTGTGCGTGTGCATGGCCCTCCTTGCAGTTTCGTTCGAGGACAAGCTAAAGGAGAACTTCCAGCGGGGAAACGCTGAGCTGGAGAGGCGGCGGCAGGTCTTACAGGAGCAGGAGCGGCGCGAGCAAGAGAGGCGGGCCCAGAAGGCCCGAGAGGAGCAGGAGCGGCGTGAGCAGGAGGCGCGGGAGCAGGAGAGGAGGCGGCAACAGGAGCAGGAGCGGCGGCTGGAGAGGCAACGCGAGCTGGAATGGCAGAAGGAGGAAGAGCGCTTAAAGGAGCTGGAACGCAAGGAGGTCAGTCTTTCTAGTATGGAATGCTAGCATTGTACTTGGGGTTAGGCAGTCGCTCTTTGGTCATTGGTCCAGTCCCAGCCAATCACATTTGGGTTTAGCAAATTAATGTTGTTGGCGATTCACCAGCACTGTTGCCTCATACCTTTCAGAGCTGGGGGTTGGAATCCCACCTCCACTCTTTGAGAGTTTCCATGTTCTCCCAGTGTTGTGTGGCCTTCCTCCAAAAACATGCCCTTAGGTGGTCTGGTGCCTTTAAATTCTCTGCAGTGCGAGGTTCTAGTGTAAGTGCATGTTTTGTGCCCTGCGATGGGCTGACATCCCGTCCAGGGTGTACCCCCCCAGCCTGGTGCCCTGTGCTGTCCTGGATAGACTCCAGGCCCCCCTGTGATAATTGGCTGGAAGTTAATAAAACTTCATTATTGTAACCCTGTGTTGGGCAAATACAGCATTATAACTAATTAAACTAGTTTACTGGTGAAACTCCGTTTATGTACATCTCTGAATGGCTGGGAAGGTTTGACAGCATGTATTTGGTTATTGGTTTAGCTTGTGTGTGAACGTGTGCGACCTGTGATTAGCGCGTGTGTGTGTGTGTGTGTGTGTGTGTGTGTGTGTGTTTGGTCGTGATCATGTGTGTGTCCCTGCAGGCTGCTAAGCAGGAGCTGGAGCGTCAGAGGAAGATGGAGTGGGAGCGGAGGAGGCGACAGGAGCTGCTGAATCAGAGGAACCAAGAACAAGAGGACATCATCAAGCTTAAGGCCAAGAAGAGGAGCTTGGAGGCTGTGGTGAGGACCAGGCCGTCCTGCACCTGTTTGCCCCGACCGACTGCATTCCCCTTCAGGAACGAGGAACAGCCAGCTGTTGAAATCGCACTATCAGAGACGCACGTTTTCCTTTCAGATGTCAATGGTACACATGCTTGTGTCCACAGCGACAATATTCCCGCCCTCAGGACTCATAAGACCACTGTTTAATTTCAGAGAGACAAGCACAAGCAGATCTCTGACCGACTCAGGGACGTCCAGAGCAAGAGGAGCATCCAGAAGGGAGAGCTGGAACTGATCAGTCAGAAGCAGGACAGCTGCCTGCTGGAGGTCAACGCCCTGCAGCGGCAGCTTGAGGTCTGCGGCCTTCCTCCGCTGCCGTCCAAGATCCCAGCAGCTATGGGACGAGCACCAGCTGCAACACTGATAAATAGATTCAACACGGTTCTTTTTCCATGTGATCTGGCGTTATGTCTGCTGTGCCACTCCTGTCTGATTAGCAGTCTTCAGATTTTGGCAACCAAGGGAGAGACTGTTCTTCACACCTTTCCTGGAGAATGTGCAGTTTTTTTGGGGGGGAATTTACTATAAAAGCAATAGATAGATAGGGTGAAGTTTCCAGGGAGGGTTTATTTCAGGATTCTCCAGCTTTCTGAGGGAGTTTGGCCTGTTTTTGTGCAGGAGGGGCAGAGGAAACATTCTCAGCTGATTGTGGAGCAGCAGAGATGCAAGGAGATCCTATGCAACATGGGGCTGAACAGTAGGTCTGGTGAGTCTGATCTCCCTGCTTCTCCCTGCGTTACCTGGCGCCCCCCCCCCCCCCCTGCAGTCATTCTTGAAGTACTTAAATGTCATGGTGGCACATGGGTGGTACATGCTTCTTGTGCTTCTAAAATGTAGGTGTACACTACCAGACAAAAGTTTGGATGCACCCACTTGTAATACATCTTTATATTTTAGCTACATTATTCACCTTAGAGTAAAAGGCTTGGAGGCAGTCGACAGTTTTGCTTCGATGACAGCAATGCAGAATCTTGGCGTTCTTTCAGCCAGCTTTCAGATGTAACCCCCCCTGGAAGGCTTTTCCAGCAGTACAGGAGTTTCCAGAAGTTCTGGGCACAAGTCGGCTACCAACTCATCTCGGCTCTGTAGGGTTTGGGTGGAGTGGGGGATTGTGGGGGCCAGGTTATCTGTCACAGCCCTCCCTCTCACATGTCAACAAGAAAATACTTACCATATAACCTCGAGGTGCACTTAGGGTTGTTAATGTAAGGGCCCCCTGCTGATACAGCGCGTTGCTGCACCCTCCACACGAACCACCTCAGGGATGAGAACCTGAGTGTAGTCGTGCAGCGGGTGACACCTCAGCATCACACTAGTCCGAATGGAATGGAACAGTGTACATTTTTTTCCGGTGGCTGGAGTGCCAACCCTGCCACCAACCCCCTTGCAGTTTTCCCTGCAAGTTGGAGGACTTCCTTGCCGGGCTTAGATGTAGATTGTCAGTCCCAGGATGAAGCAATTGCAGGTGAAGGGTCTTGCTTAGAGGTAGTGTTTCTGTATACAGGTCCGACACTTTCCTCCGTAAAGAGGGGCGTGACTGAGAAGGACATCGTCTGTCGGAAACTCAAGGAGCAGCTGGATGTGCTGGAGAAGGATACCGTGGCAAAACTGTCGGAGATGGACCAGTACAACGTGGACATCAAGGTGAGGAGGCATTACTGGTGGTAGAAAGGCATCAATGTTGTGGCTTGCCTCTAGTTAGCCCAGTGTGCTGTACAGGGGCCAGTAGCATTTGTAAATAGAATAAAGTGGAGAAGTGAAGCCTCAAAACATCCATAATCTATGGCCCAGAATCCCGTGTGTTCTGAATTGGATCTGGTGTCTGTACCTTGTATAGCGAGTGGTGGTTGGCGGTGTGGCTTGGTGCTCTGCGCTAATGGTGGTGCGGGCCCGGTCCCTTCCCACAGGAGCTCCGGGAAAGCCAGACCAAGCAGCAGCAGGTCCTGGACAGACTGCGGCAGGTCAAGGCCGACAAGCTATGTGACCTGCAGCGGAGGCGAGAACTGGAGTTGGAGAGGAGGAAGAGAGAGGAGGAGGAGGCGGTCAGGTGAGCTAGGCCTCCTGCAAGGCCTGCATGCTCTGTTGTCGTTTTTGCATTTCTGTTGGCTGTCATGGTGCCAGGTTTGGTTTCCCTGCAATGGTGACTGACCTGTCCTAAATCGCTTTTTAATATCACTTTAACACTGTGCTTCCCAAGCTGGTCCTTGGGGATCCAGAGCTCCCTTTTACTTATTTTTTGTTTGTTTTTCTATTTTTAAGTGGGTCAACACATCACCTACATAATGTCAGAACATGTCAGATGGCTAAGAGCAATTTTAATGTCAATTACAGACCCAGTGTGACAAAGTTCAGTTAAAGCATTAAATTTGAATGGATGACGTGACCTTGATGGTTTGTTTAAAGAAAATATAGCTGCATCACGTGATTGAAGGGCCATGATGTGGTGCTGGGCCAAATTCAGCTTCAATGTGATGCATCATGTCATTCACAGGCAAGCCAAGCTGGAGAAAGAGCGGCAGTGGCGTGTGAAGTTGGAGCGGGAGGAGGAGGAGCGGCGGAGGAGGATCCAGGAGGAGCGGGAGGCCAAGCTGAAGGAGGAGGAAGAACGTGAGCGTGAACTCCGGGCCAAACTGCGCGCCGCTCAGGAGCAGGCTGAGCGGAACCGCCGGGCCGCTGGAGAGGAGGAGGCAGGAGGAAGCCCAGAAGAGGGAGGAGGAGAAGAGGATAGAGGAGGAGAGGCGGCGAGAGGAACATAAAAGGGCGGAGGAGGAGAGGAGGCAGAAGGAAGAGGAGAGGAGGCGGCAAGAGGAGGAGCGGAGAAAGGTGGAGGCAGAGAGAAGGAAGCTAGAGCTGGAGAGGAAAAGACTGGAAGAAGAGAAAAAGAGATTTGAGGAAGAGAGGAGGAGGCAGGAGGAAGAGAGAAGGAGGCAAGAGGAAGAGAACAGAAGGAAGAAGGAGGAGGAGCAGGAGCTGGAGAGGGAGGAGGAGGAGAGAAGACGTCAGCGGGCTCAGATAGCTGCTGTCAGGGATGCAGAGGAGCGGAGGAGACAGGAAGAGGAGCGGAGGAGACAGGAAGAGGAGCGGAGGAGACAGGAGGAGGAGCGGAGGAGGCTGGAGGAGGAGAAGAAGAGACAGGAAGAGGAGAGACGGCGAGAGGAGGACAGGAGGAGAAAGCAACAGGAGGAGGAGGCCGTGGCCAGACAGCGGGAGGAAGAGGCCCGGCAGCAAAAGCAGCAGCAGCAGCACAATTTAGGCAAGACAGACATTCATGAGAAGCTGTCGGCCCTGATCAGGGGCCTAGAGGAGCGAAAAGGTAAGGATTATGGCCTCGATGCAGCCCCCTTCGGGAGGTGTGGAAACGCAGTGACAAATCACAATCTCAGACACGTAAAGCTACCATTAGCGGTGGGGTTTGTACAGTTTCTTCATCAGCCTCCAAATGCAAGTGTCCCATCAGCAGACCCGAGGTGTCGTGTGCTGGTTCAATAGCTGCAGTGCGTCATTAGTGACACAGCGTTCTGAAGAACAGTCACACAAGGAGGTGACTGACTCACTGTCGTTGCAGGGAATTTGAGACCCGTCAAGTCAACACACAGGAAATCGGCCTCCCTGACAACCTACAGAGCCCTGTACCCCTTCACAGCACGGAACGCGGACGAGCTCACCTTTGACACGGACAGCTTGATTGAGGTATACAGAGTGCACCCCCATATGTTAATCTGTTTGTACCATAAATTAAATGTGCTGAATCATTGCCCTGGTGCCTGATTAGCTCTTTTTTTCTGAATCCTTTTCGGGTGTTTTACAGTTAGATCTAGAATCCTTTTGTTCACCATAAAGTGCAACAAGGAGCAGTTTTTTGGGGGGGGGAGGACAGAGGGGTACAAGTGCCCCTGTGACAAAATAAATAAACATGTAGACATATTTAATTTATTAATGGCACATTTCTCCTTTCATATGTTTTAGGGTGTTTTCTGGCCAGTCGTGACCTGGTTTTGGATAGTACGCCCATGTGTGTCATGTGGTAGCCCTTAACCAATCGCCTTGAGTCCGCAGGTGGACGAGAAGACGGAAGGCGAGCAGGGCTGGCTGTATGGCAGCTACCAGGGCAAGATGGGCTGGTTCCCTGAGAGCTACGTCGAGAAGCACAGCCAACCGGAATCTGCGGCCAGCACCAAGCAGGCTCTGATGCCCACAACTGCATCTACCTCAGTCTCTGCAAGGTAATGTTGCCCCTTGGTGTCCAGCATCTAAACTGGTCCTGTGTCATATCTGAATGCTTATGTGGGTCTCACTGACCGTTTTCTCCTGGTCTGTCCCTACTTCAGCAAGGCGGAGGCTAATTCCAGTACCTTCCCAGCAGGACAGAGCACTCCTGGGGGGGCAGGGCAGAACTCTGCCTTCACTCCCACCCACCCTCCAGGCTCTGCCTCTATGGAGTATGGACAGGTAGTTATCCTGGGAGCGCCCCCTACCTGAAGAATACCGTAACTGTCTCGAGTGAGAATTCAGAACTGGCCCCACCCGATCGGTCGTGTTCTTTTTCTGTATTTCCACTGCATGCCTATGCGTATTTATGTGCCAGTGAGTCTGTGGCCTGTTTGCATGGCTGCATCTGAACCATGTCTGTTCAGAAGCCTTCAACTGCTTCTGCGACTGTCTTGCACGTTACTGCAGTATTTTGTTCTGTACTATGCTTTTTCTTTATTTATATATAACAATCAGAAGCAGGTTTGCTGTTTCTGGGGACCCATTTAAAAAGCCACTTTGGGGCCCCTCCACAAGGTGGTGACTTTGTGGCCAGCAAGGGGCCCCCAACACAAATGCATGATTTTATCGCCATAAACAAGTCAACTATGTTTGCTAATAGTGTAGTTTGTATATATGTTGTTTTTTTGGTCATATTTGTGCATGTGTTTGCACATATATAACAATACACTGAGATGTACCATGTATGCACGAGAGTGTTAACTTTCTAGGTATATTCATAAGTTGGTAAACTTTCATGTTAACATTTATCAAAATGTCCATTTTTGGGGGGATTTTTAAGGTAGTTTCAAGTACGTCTAGATCAGATCTTGTTTCCTGAGTGGTGTCCCGGCTGACAGACATGTTTTCTGCGTTGTCAGGTGGCAAGTGGCCTCCAGGTGCAAGCGCTGTGCTCCTGGACGGCCAAGACGGACAACCACCTGAACTTCTCCAAGGATGACATCATCACGGTGCTGGAGCAGCAGGAAAACTGGTGGCTGGGGGAGCTGAATGGGGTGCAGGGCTGAGCCGGAATGAGTAAGTGACACTCTTGGCGGTTCCTCGGGAGGTTGCAGAAGGGTTCTGGTTCTGCTCAGACCAAAGCCTGTCAGCTGGTGGTCATTTACTGAGCCATTTCCTTATTCTAATTCCATATTTCTACGTATTTATTACTGAAGTGGTATTTGATTTGCATTTTTCGGGGCAGGCATCTAGGAGTGATTTTAAATAATCCCTGCCTTTTCTTTGTGACATGTTTGAGAAAATGTGCTAGATTTAGTATGGTAAATTTGGTTTGACTGATTGACTCAACACTTATGAATGCTATTGTGATGTTTTTGTGCTTATATTATTGGTTGAGATAAGCGAGATCAATTTGTAAGGGATTTTTTTCTTTTTCTATTGAAAAATGCGTATGAGCAGAATCGCCGATCCATTTTTTTTCACTTTATTTTGCCAGACCCCTATATTCTTCTGTGGATGAGTTCAATAACCCTGACAATACTCTACAAGAAGGTAAGTTTCTTTTCCAGGGAAGAATTTGAATGAAAAGAAGTTAAATTAAGCTAAGCAGAAGCGCATTTTGCATACATTGTGTCTTTCTTTGATACCCAACATTCCATTTTAGCCAGTCACTACTCTTCACTTTGTTTGGCCATCTGTAATCTAGCATATTGTCATCTTGACTTCTCTTGCGTACCTTTTAATCATCTTGATATTAATGGTATTGCTGCTAGCATGTCAGAAGTAACCTTGAAACAGGGTCTGGTGTGAGAGGCCATTGTCGAAAAGGAGAAAGCCGGATTTTGTCACTGGCTGTTGACCGTTGATTTTCTGTCTAATCAGAAGGCAGGTTTTGTGGCAGTTAAAAATCATTTGGCCATTCTGTCTCTCATCCAATCAGAGTATGTAGCCTTATATACCTATGAAAGCCCAGAGTCAGGAGACCTCACTTTCAACGAAGGAGACACCGTCGTTGTGACGGAAAGAGAAGGGGACTGGTGGAAAGGGTACATCGGAGACAGGAGTGGAGTCTTCCCCTCCAACTACGTAACGCCAAAGGAATCTGAAGTAAATTGTCATGAACGACTTTTCTCAGAGATACTTAAACTGCAGAGTTTATTGTCTATAAATAATAAATCATGACAGGCTAACTTTTGCTACTCTGACCTCTACCAATATGTGTGTCTGTCTACAGACATATAGCACCACTGGAAAGTCAGGTGGAGTCGGCAAAAAGCCAGGTAAGGATGCGGGATCCCACAGTCACCACTCAGTAAAGAGCCAAGAAATTCACTGGCAGCCACCACACACCTTTATCTTTGCCTTTCCGTTGATGCTGGTGCATCTGCAGCTAGGCTGTGTCCTGTATACAGATGAAACACAGCTGTGTTCAATAGTCTTTGCGAGTGCCGACTGTTGCGAAGCTCTATCTACCTTGAACACGTGTGCTTGTTTGCGTTCGCATTCATTTGTGAATGTGTATGACAGAGGTTGCCCAAGTGACGACTGCGTACACGGCCACCGGAGCGGAGCAGCTGAGCCTGGCCCCGGGACAGCTTATCCTCATCCAGGGCAAGAACCCATCTGGGTGGTGGCAAGGGGTTCTGCAGGTCTGTGGACCCGTGTTGTCATGATAGTGACGTTAATCAAATGTGGAGGCCGCCCATAATGAGGTCTAATCCTGGGCTGTTTTTGGGAGGAGGCATTGAAGTTGAGTTGCGGGTCTCTCTCAGGTCAGATGCATTTGTCCTAAATTAGGTTGGCATGTATGTCCTGATGAGGAACCTCTTGTCTTGTATCTGTCCAGGCTAGGGGTAAAAAACGCCAGAACGGATGGTTCCCCGCCTCCCACGTCAAGCTCTTGGGCCCCACCAGTGGGAAGTCCACACCAGCTCCAGTTCCAAGTAAGATCAACAGCATCACATGCCAAGATCTGCGATGATCTCCGTCTGCATCTTCCGTAACAGCCTTTCCTACATGTTGGCTGTTCCTTCAGTTTGCCAGGTCATCACCATGTACGACTACAAGGCGGGCAACGAGGATGAGATGAGCTTCTCCAAAAGTCAACTGATCAATGTGCTGAACAAGGACGATGCTGATTGGTGGAAAGGGGAGCTGAATGGCGTCGTCGGCTTGTTCCCCACCAATTACGTCAAGATGACCACGGAGTCCGATCCCAGTCAACAATGTAAGTTTAATTTTTTTCCCCCCCCAAGTAATATTTGTTTGTCTTGTTGATAGTTGCAAATGTCTTAAGATACAAAGTTTGCAGCCTAGTGTTTCATGCTGTTGGCAATAAATGAGAGAGCGGTAGTTCCAAAATCTAAGGTGGAAAGTGACCTTCGGGTAAAAGTTGACCCACGTTACAGTGCCCACCTGCATTGTATGGGTCTCTCAAAGGGCTGTTCTCCTGCTGACTGCAGCTCTACCAAGGCTACGGTTTGGCTTCCTGCTTGGGTCTGACTTTCTGAACAGAAATGGTTTGTGTCCAAAGATGAATCGAGAGAGTTTGCAGTAGCTGTGTGCTGCAGGGGAAACCTAAACACAGATAAGAAATGATTCATTGGTGACCTCATGGGAGGCCTGGTGATGTGAAGTAGGGCAGTTTGAAAGATACTACCTGGTATTGGCAAATGTCTTCATAAAAAACCATGATGAGAGGGTCGATGAGTTTCCACATCATGGCGTGCATACTCTCTCTTCTGCCATCCGCCTATTAGGACTGGGTTTCTTCTCAGAGTTGTGCTTCAGAGAAGCACTCCTCTCCTTCCATCCATCCGTCCACCCTCCTTACACTCTTCTCCTGCCATCTTTCCCTTCTTTCCCCCCCACCTTTCCCTCCATCTTTCCCTCTATCTGTGTTGTTCTTGTAGGACGGCATCGTTGCCTCTTCCTCCACAGCTTCTCAGAGCTGTTCAGATACCCTTTAGGTGCTCCATATCAGTCAATGCTTCCTCGCTGGATAGGGCCTGCCTTCTCATCAAATTCACTTTCTTTTACTTCTGCTTTAATATTATTATTATTATTATTATTTAAATTTTTTTCCTCATGTGTTGAAGCAGGTCCCACACACCTACCAGTCCAACAGCAAGTGCCCCCCTCTGTAATTTTTATATTCATGTTTTTAGTCTTTAAAATTGTTCTTGCTTATGATGCAAAGCAATTACAATGCCAGTGATAGATGCTGATGCCATATTTAAAGTATAAAGCATATCATTTAAACAGCTTTTTGGGAGAGCGTGAAGGTATGTAGAGTCATAGTCATTAACTATTTAAAACATATTTTTCTTTCAAAAATGGCTTTTTACCCTAAGTGCAATTGAGTATCCTAACTTTTTTTTGTTTGTTTGTTAAAACGTCTCTCACTGACAGTTATATCTGAATGTTACTGCGCAGATGGAAAATCTGGGATAATCTGTGCAGGCAACGGTGCGTTTACGCTTAGCTTGTAGTTCAGTTATGGGCTACGTACCGTTGGGTAATTGCATAAGTGTGTGTGCGTGTGTTCACAGTATGAATTCACATGTACACAGACACATGCTTTCCATTGGTAGGTTTTTTTTGCCAACCCCATGAGTGCAAACCTAACCCTAACCCTAACCCTAACCCTGCTAACCCTAACCCTAACCCTAACCCTAATCCTCTCCCTCTACGAAATCCCATGGCTTTAGCTATAGTACTGTGCTCAGTGCTGGTCAACCCATTAGGTGACATAGGCAGCCACCTGGGGTGCCATCTTTTGGTGAGGCGCTGCCTTAGCCAGCCAATATCACTTTGTCGCAGACAGGGGGCCCTGGTGGTGTAGCTTGCCTACGGCGACACATGAGCTTCAACGATTACTGGCTGTTTACGTACTTCTTTAAGTACTGTGTTTTGCCTATGGGTATAGTGTGTAGAATATTCGTCATACATACCTAGACTAAGGGGAAACCTTTGTTGCCTTACATGTAGTTGTGTATTTTGAGGGTGTTATTTGTTATAATGTATGGAGTGGAAGGGTATTCAAGCAGGCAGTCATACACTGGTTGCAGCCTTCATCTTTTCCCTATGTGGGGGTCGGTGAGCCATTCGAGGGTCAAAGTTCTGGGTCCTTGCTTCACTGTTTGCTGTTTTTTCCGAACACTCGCGGCGGGCTTTGGTGGACTTTGGTTTGCCCTGTTAGTGCCCCGGTGCAGTGTCTGCCGCTTTCCCGCCTGAGGGGGTTTGGACCAGGATGCTGTGAGTTTTCAGCTGATCTGCCATAATACTGGAAATGTTTTAGAATATATTTTTTTTTGCTTTAAGTGACCTTAGGGAGGTAACGTCAATGTAAATGCCCCCCCCCCCACCAAGATGGAGTGGTTAATTCAGGTAATTATATGCATAACCTTTAACGAAACAAGGCCTGCTGGTGTTTAACAGTACATGTTTTGCGGTTTCTGGGTTCTAACAAGTTTAAAAACTAGTTATAACTAAGATACATGTCTTTATTTAATAATAATTGATACTTTATTGAGCCCTATGGGGAAATTCTCTTTACGCCACCCCCAGTTTGCTTTCTGTAAGTGACAGCAAGCTGGCCGCAAAGGGTAGCCACCCATAGCAGCATCCAGGGAGCTGGGGGTTAAGGGCCTTGCTGAAGGACCCGCAGATGTACTGAGGCTGGGCGAAAAACGAGGCTTTAGCCCACTGAGCCTCACACTTTGCTTTTTCATGCAACTTAAAATGAAAATCTGCCTTGCAGTTAGATACCATTGATTATTTGGTTATTGATAAAATTCAGATGTTAGATGGGCTAATTCTTTTTTTGGTCACTAAGGTTTAGACTCTGAAGATTATCCTTCTGCATGGTGCCTGCTGACTATTTGGTCCATGCCAGTGTAACTATTAGCCAGAGGTAAATTCATGTGTTGACAATGTCCTTGGAACAAATGCTAAAGAATCGTATTACTCGGTTAAGGATAAAAATGGCAGATTTGGTGGTTTATAAAGTGTGGTCTTTTGCTCTCACATCAGGGTGAAACTCTCTGTGCCTCAGTGTTCAAGAAATCATCACTGCTGCGGCACTTTGTAGTAAAACTACAAGCATTTTGAATGTAACCTGGTTTGCCCAGATTTTACTCTTAGTTGTATTGACTTATTTTATTTTATATGAAAGTGCAGTTTAATGAAAAAAAAATGGATGACTGTGATATTGTGTGCTCAGTCTACAATATGTGTGATTACTTGCAGTAAGGCATAGAAATGTCTGAATAAGGTATTTAACAGCTGAAAAATATCCTCTACTTGGAAAACATTTTGCAAGCAATTAAAGGTTTGCTCTGTTTATGCAAATTTGCAATCTGTTTATGCTGCTGGCAAGAGAGATGCATTTTGAATGAATCCCTTGCATTAATTGTTAAACAGTCTATGCAGTTTGAGGTTTCATTTGGCCCCACTGGGAATTTACCCACAGTGCATTGGCAGTAGTCAAGTCAGTTTGTCTGTGTTAAAGTTCCCAAGCTGTGTTACTTTGAAAATGTGCCTCAAATTATACATATGTACATTTATCGTGAAAATAAAGGATTTGCTTAAAAAGCACCTGCTTTTTTTTGGCAAGTCATTGTCTTACACAAGGATGGTGTGAGGTTTGGTTATTAGCGTCTAATATATATATATATCCAGGACCAGGTTATTCAAGAAGCTAAGCACTAGGATGGTTACAGTCCCAGGCAAAATGGGTTCGAGAGAGGAAACCTGGCTGCGGTTTTTAAGGCTTGGGGATGAGGCTCATGCAAAAAGGCGTATTGAAAGTTACCCAATGGAGTTTCAGCGTCTGCGCGCATCTGAATTTTCAGCAAAAGGTAAGACGGACGGGAGGGTTGTTCTCGCGCAGTGACTTAGCGACAGCTCCGGGTAGCGGCTTCTCAAGCCAGTGGTTTAGCCACATGTTTGGGGCCACGCAAGACAGCTGCTGACCGCGGCTGCCCCCCCCCCCACTCCCACCCCCACCCCCGTCATCCCCGACCCTGCAGGGTGTGCTGACCTGACCAGCCTGGACACCATGAGTCCGCAGGAGAGGAAGCGACAGGGTTACATCCACGAGCTCATTGAGACGGAGGAGCGATACATGGCTGACCTTCAGCTGGTCCTGG
Source organism: Brienomyrus brachyistius (assembly GCF_023856365.1). Lineage (NCBI taxonomy): Eukaryota > Metazoa > Chordata > Actinopteri > Osteoglossiformes > Mormyridae > Brienomyrus > Brienomyrus brachyistius. The sequence continues at coordinate 1,247,098 of NW_026042347.1, forward strand.
AGGTATGATCTGCAGTGGGGCCCCCGTGAGGTCTTTGCACTTCAGTCTGCTTTAAGCATTTGCAGTTTTGAGTTTTTATATTCTTGTCATGGATCTCATGTATAGGGCTTTGAGTGTAGGTTTTTGTGCCAGAACATGTTTAACTTATTTTCCCTAACATTTTGTTATCCCTCTTAACCTTTACTAACCCTTTCCAACTTTGCCCGTCTCTCATTTTTTTTTCTCCAGGTGTTTTACAAGCCCATGTCTGAGTCGGGACGCCTGACAGATGTTGAAATGGCCATGATCTTCGTCAACTGGAAGGACCTGATTATGTCCAACACCAAACTTCACAAGTGTGTCTTTCCACAAGCTTGTTTCTTCTTGGTAGCTGAAATTCTTGGGAATGAAACGTGATCCGATGCTGCCACCTTGCTCTAGGAATACGAACTGCGAGTATCGTGTCCCACAACAGCAAATGTCATAGGCAGAGTGAAGTCCCAGAAATAGAGAAGTGCCAGGAAAAGGAATTATCTATGCAGTCGATGGATAATAACAAAACAGGCTGCACAGTTTTTGCACTTAAAGAACTGACTGGAATGTTTGTTGAGAATGGCACTGGCCAGCATTCTGTTTTTGAAACTCACCTGAACTTTTACGAAGAAATTGCTTGGTACTGGACTTGGCGGCCTTTGCGGTTTTGGTGATTGTGTTTGTGAATGGCAGGGCACTGAGGGTGAGGAAGAAAACGGGTGGCGAGAAGATGCCGGTGCAGATGATTGGGGACATCCTGGCCTCGGAGCTCTCGCACATGCAGGCCTACATCCGCTTCTGCAGCTGCCAGCTTAACGGTGCAGCCCTGCTGCAACAAAAGACTGACAAGGAACCCGAGTTCAAGGACTTCCTCAAGGTGAGGAATGGTGGGCAGCAGCCCTGGAACAAATGGGAGGGGTAGATAGTTCATTGTTAAAGGCTGTTCCAGAGCGATCGGTAAGCGGGAGAATTGCAGCCGTCCAAATGTCCTCAGTGAAAAAGCGGTAGCGGGTTAAATGGATGTTGAACTGTTCTTTATTTTCTTCTGAAATGAATTACAAAGATATCTTGCGGGCCAATACTATGTTCTATGAGACCTCTGGACTCAACTCTTCTAAAGCACCTAGACTGAAATTTAGAGTGGTGCTTTAGATAAGGACGTAGGCTAGGGTTTCTGACTCCTAAGTGTGTGTGTGTCTCTCTCTCAGAAAATCGCTACAGATCACCGGTGTAAAGGTATGCCACTGTCCAGCTTCCTGCTGAAGCCTATGCAGAGAATCACCCGCTATCCACTCATCATAAAGAACGTAAGTCCTGCACATTGTCACCCGTGGTCCCTCCTTCAGTGTGCGATGTGGGAGGCATGACGAATTAGCCTCATCCAATTTGCCTTGGATTTAGCTCAATTTGGGTTGCTGCTACGTATGACTTTGCCCTGCCAAAGATGCAGTTCGTGTCAATTCCTTTGGGGACCAAATGATAATGGTTGTGACCATCATCATGGTCAGCAAATACAAGAAAGAATGTGCTGTTTTGCTGGAGTTAAATACCAATGAAATGCAAAAACTTCAGGCAGAAGAGTGAGTGTTGGGGAAAGCGCCCGGCGTTTCCACCCCAACTCCACATTTACGAGACACACACAGGTTACAGTTTTACTTGCAAGGGTACCCACACTCTCTGCAATGCAAACTACAGCAGAATGTGTTACAAAGGGTGGTTCCCCTTGGCTTCTTTATTTATAGTCAATGGGGGGCGCAAGAGAGGGAAGTGAGATTCTTATCTAAGTAGGCAGCTGTTAACCACCTACTTAGAGTACAATAGCTAAGAGTATGTGGCTAGAAGATAAGAAATAACGTATACATATATATTTACACTCATTGCTGATCATACAGAAATGATTAACAACTGTTTCTTCAACCTAACAGTCCCTCCTGTTTATCATGACAGTATGATCAGAAGCATCAACATTGTAGAAGTTGCAAAAGCACTTTAGGTACAACCTTCATTTAGACCACATTGTCATTATCCTGGAAAACATTTAATTCCGTTTCTTCAGGTCCGAGCCCTGCACGGGTGCTTTCGGCTCGGCCGTCATTATGAATTATATGTCTTCTTCATCGCCATCGCTGGAAACAGGCTCTGTCTCTATAGTTTGGGTAAGGGAGAGAAACATTGTACTGCGTGTCCGAAAAGCAGCATTAAGAGCTTGATTAATAAACATTTTCAAACATGGTATAACAGTAATAAAACAACAGAAAAATAAAATGAAAAACAAAAGAAGAGGTAGGCATGTTTTCATCAGTATTGACCACCATGTTCCTGTAATAAACCAGTCTAACCAGGATGAGGAGGACTGCGGTCGACTGTCCATGGTCATCACTTTTTGTAAGTTTCGGAGGCGGTCTAAGGCAGATGTCATATTGGGTGAGTGCACATTGTCAGGAATGTAAGTGCAGCACGTTTGGTTCAGGAGGACACATACTCCTCCTTGTGCGGCTGTCAGTAGGTCTAATGCCATACGATTCTGGATTACCATCTGTCTGGTTATGTCTAATTGTTCATTTTGTTTTTGGTTAATCAGTATCGAATCATTCATAAATAGACCTAGTCTATAATTTAGAGTTTCTACGCATAGCATGAGTTTTCCAATTCCTAGCCCAGGGAACAGGGCCAGCATAACTTTACTGCCTGTTCCCCACAATTTATGTTCAGCGGGCACGTCGGTTCCCCACACACTATCATGGGGTTGTATTGATATCGAACGCCTTCTCCTGCTTCTGAAGAAAGTTTTACTTTCCTGTGCTATCAGGAAGGTGTGATCTGAAACAAAAATAAGAGCGCACACTCCAAACCAGTTCGGTGGTAAGACAAAGTATGCACGAGGTCCACACAACCATGCTACTCCGTCCACCCAATATGTTCCATTACTGGGGCGAAGCATCGAAATTGGAGATCCATACATGCTGTCTACATATGTTAGGTTACAGTTCGTGGTGTTTCCTCCTATCCATCGCGTACCATTATCTTGCTTAAAACAAATGGCATGCTGATATGTCAGTGGGTCTCGGTCCATCAAGACAGAAAAAGGAAGTGAGACATTAGTTTTAGCAACAGCGAAGTCTACCCAGAAATCCTGTATACAGGTACCATTTTGAAACCCAACGTCATCTGGGTAGTTTCCTGTAGCCTCCTGATACTTAATTCGGACCACTGTCATTCTATTAGTCCCAGGTATAGTTATGTTCACATCTTCCCCTGCTAGCGAAAATATAAGGGAAAGACGGCTCTGGTATCCTATTCCTGCGAAAGAAGCAGCGCACTTGGCTTGGGATATGTTCATAGCTTTACCATACACCGTAGGTCCTTCACTATGAGTGGGCATTACTGAACAAACATAGCAATTTGTCACATTTTTCGCTGTTACAGTATCATGTACATATCGGTACCAGTAGTTTTGCATAAATGGATGTGAGTGGTCAGCGGGCAACGGGCGTAGATGGAAGTCATCATGGGTCCATCGCCGTAGGTGCTGTAATGGAGCTGGTGAGAGCCAGGACAACCATACAAGTCCTACAACAAGAATGACCCCTAGAGTCACTTTACCACATCCCCACCCTATCAGGGCCATCCTAAATAGAGTGCAGCTCAGTTGTTTTCTTCACCGGGTTGAGACAACAGCACCCTATTGGTTACTGTGCCTTTGTAGCGGACTTCCACTGCTACTCTGTTGCTGAGGCCTCTGATAAGGGCTTGATGGGTTTACAGTGACTTTTGTGTATCCAGGAAGGTCGTTCTGCGATCTTTACTGCTGTTGGTGTTGTGAGGAGGACTTGATAAGGACCGTCCCACCGAGGTGTGCTCCAATCTTTCCGCAACAGGACCTTGACCAGGACCCAATCTCCCGGCTGCAAGTTATCCTGTTGAGTAGAAACAGAATTTACCGGCAGACTACTGGGGCTATGTTTTTGTTGTGATGTTAGTAGTTTACGCATCCAATCAGCCAGCGTATTTTCTCGGTCTGCTTTTTCTATGTCATTCATTTCAGTTGCTAGGGGAAATGGTCTACCATACACTATTTCAAAAGGTGTTAATCCTGCAGGAGTGGGAGTTATTCTCATCCATAATTTTACTAGAGACAAACATTCTGGCCACGGCCTTTTTGTCTCTTCCATTGTCTTTTTTAGCCTTGTTTTAATAGTGCCGTTGGTCCTTTCCACTAAGCCTGCGCTCTGGGGGTGATACGCACAATGATTCTTAAGCGTAAAACCTAATGCTTGTGAGCAAAGGGACATAGTCTGATTTACAAAATGAGTCCCATTGTCTGATCTTATAATATGAGGTATGCCATAGGTAGGGAAATAATGGCTTACCAAACATTTTGCAACGGTCATTGCATCACAATGCTTTACAGGGTATATTTCTACCCACTTAGAAAAGGTGTCTATAATAACTAGACAGTATTTCTTTCCTTGTGACCAAGATAATTCAATAAAATCCATATGTACAACTTGAAACGGATACTCAGCTGTGGGGAACTGGCCACGTTTTGGTCTGATGTTTCCTTGTGCATTGTGTTTACAACAAATTAAGCATGTCCTACAAAATTGTTTTGCATAATCAGAAAAATTTATAGCATAGAAATATTGTTGTATGATATGTACCATCCCTCCTGTTGAGACATGAGTATTTCCATGGCTCACCAAAGCAGCTGTTTTGTATAAATTTTTTGGTAGGATGGGCTTGTCATTCATATAGTAAACTTTCTCTCGTTGTATTGCTCCTCTTTTGATCCAACTTTGTACTTCTATTTTAGGAGCATGAATCTGTGCATCACATAGCACATCGCTATCTATAAAAAGAATGTCTGCCACTGATAAGGTAGGTTGTTTCAGTGCCGCTTCTTTGGCGGTTTTATCTGCAAAACTATTTCCTGCGGTTTCTGCAGAGTCATCAGTCTGGTGTGCTTTGCATTTGCACAGTGCAAAGTGAGTCGGTAAATGCACAACGTCTAATAATCTAAGTAGCAAATTCGTATGAGTAAGAGATGTGCCCTGTGATGTTCTAAAACCTCTATTTTTCCAGACTCTTGCATGGTGATGGACAGCTGCAAACACATATTGACTATCAGTGTAGATAGTAAGTGACTTTTTCTTGAACAGTTCACATGCCCTGATCACAGCATAAAGTTCAGCCGCTTGTGCTGAACAAGTAGAAGGGAGTGCATTGGCTTCTAACACTTCAGTAGATGTAACTACAGCATACCCAACTTTATTTTTTTCCATATCATTTTTTGATGCTGAGCCATCTACATAAACAACTTCTGATCCTGGTATAAAAGTTTGCAGAATATCTGCTCTTGGTTTTGTTTGTTCTTCTATTGTTGCTTTGCAAGAATGTGGCTCCCCATCCTCTGCGGTAGGGAGAAGCGTACTAGGGTTCAATAGGCCACACCGCTGAAGTTCAATGTTACGTTGTGAGAGCAAAAGTGACACTAAGGTAAGATGTCTTGTATGTGTTAAGAATGGAAGCGGTGTCTGCAACAAGATTAGAGACACAGAATGAGGAACTTTAAGTATGAGGGGGTGACAAAGTACCAATTCTGCTGATACCTTTACTGCTTCTGCAGCAGCTGCACAGGCCTGTAAACACTGTGGAAAGCCAGCTGCTACTGCATCTAATCGTTTTGAATAGAATGCTAACGGTCTCTCTTTTGCTCCGAATGGCTGTGTTAATACTGCTTTCATATAACCTTGATTAGCATCTACACATAGGGTGAATGGTTGTTGATAATCTGGTAGAGCAAGGGTCACATTGGTTTGCAACATTCTTTTTAAATTTGTAAAAGCATTTTCTCCGTCCTCAGTCCATTGTATTTTGTCCTTTAGAGTCATCTCCTTCCCGTATATTAAATTTTGCAAAGGTTGAACTAGAAAAGCATAATCTGGTAACCATTCTCTACAATAATTGCATCTGTTGTTTAGTCTGTGGTTTAGGTGCTTCCTGTATAGCTTGTTTCCTTATCTCTAGCAGCGAGCGACCTTTTTGTGAAAGGTTATGCCCTAAATAGACAACTGTCTTTTTGCAGTACTGCAACTTCTGTTTAGAAGCTTTATGTCCAGTATTGTATAAATGCTGAAGCACAGTTAGGGTAGTTTCTTTGCAATGTTGTTCTGAATCTGCTGCTATTAAGATATCATCCACGTATAGTAATACCTGACTATGTGATGGTATTTCACAGGTACTCATAGAGTATCTAAGGGCCATGGTATATACATGTGGGCTTTCAGAAAATCCCTGAGGGAGTCTAGTATATGTATATTTTTTCCCTTTATAGGTAAATCCAAATAAATGTTGAGAATCAGGGTGCAATGGTACTGAGAAAAATGCATTACTAAGATCCACTACTGAGAAGTAGCTTTTATCAGGAGTCAATGAGTTGAGCAATAAGTGTGGGTTAGGCACGTCTGGTGCTGCATGTTGCACTATGTTATTAACAGGTCTTAAATCCTGCACCATGCGCCATTTCCCTGTATGTCCCTTCTGGACTGGAAAGATAGGAGTGTTGCAAGTGGCTTCAGGAGCCTCTCGCAATATTCCTGATGCTAACATGTCTTGCACTACAGGGGCTATACCTTTCTCTGCTTCAGGTTTTAATGGGTATTGCCGGACGGTGTTCTGATTTCACAGTTACTTTGTAAGGTGGGAATCCCTTTACCAGCCCTACATCAGTGGGGGAGGACGACCACAACCCTTCTGGAAGGCGATCTAGATCTGGACATGATCCCTCCTCCAGGGTTGAAAAAATTTGTCAGGTTGGGTCCTTTAAGTGTGTGGTGGGAGTGGTTTGAACTCTCCATCCCAAAGGAAACCGCCACACATTGTGTTTCTCATCATAGCTCCAACAGGAGCCAGATACGGGTTGGTAGTCATTGTAACTGTGCATAGAATCTCGTAAGAACATCTCTACATCTCTCCACTGCATCTGGGGTGGTTTTGAAAGAGATACGTGTGGTGTTCTCTCTCTAAATACAGCTTGTTGCTTGTTAGATAAAATGACTGAGGCTGCTGAAAACCCAGTGGTGGGGTTAACATACATATATTATACAAGTGTCTTGGAGGGCATGAAACGTTTTGTCATAGACATAATCTGGTCCAAGGGTGTCTTTGTACCACATAGTGACGTGTAAGGCATCGTCAGGCATGAACTGGGCCTGTCTAGGGGACTGCTTTTCTCTAGTTTTCCGCAATAATTCTCGTGTCTGTGCAGTTCCCCCTAGGTCCAGAGACCAGTAATATTGTGGTGTTGTGGTTCCTTGCACAACATAAGCTTCCTCATTTACGATTGCTTTCATGCCAGTGGCTGTGGCAACCACGCTAATGCCCATTTGTACCATAAGGTCTCGACCTAACAAGTTAACAGGACAAGAAGGGCTTATTAACACCTGTGCTTGACATTCAAGTCCAGTTTCCTTATCTTTTACTGCAACTGGGTTTGTTAACTGATGTCTGTCTGTCTGACCTCCTGCCGTTTTTATATTTATGACTGATGAAGAATATGTGACTCCGGGAGGACTGGAGGTTAGGACAGTCCTACATGCTCCAGTGTCACACAGACACTGTTTATGACTAACTTCCGACTTGGCAAGGTTTCCCACTGCCTTTCTGCTAATAACTGACACACTGCTTGTAAATCTATTTCCTTATCTAAAAGGTCTTGTAAAGTGACCTCCGTTTCCTTTCTTAAAATCACCTCTGTTTTGCCTCGGATGGTGTCGGTAACAGGGGCCTCCGAGGGGGGTCATTGATCATTGTTTTCAATGGAGTTTGGGTTATATGGTTGTTTCCCTACTCTACAATTCCTAGCTAAGTGTCCAGGTTTCCTGCATGTCCAGCAAATGTTATCTTGCTGAGACGAATTCCTGTAATTGTTTCTGAAAACACCTCTCCCCCTTCCTCGGCCTCTTGACCTTCCTCTGAATCCTCCCCTCCCCGGAGGATTCATTTGCACTAACGCTACTACATCTGAGGCGCTGAATATTGTGTCTGTCTTTTCCTGTTTCTGCGCTCTCTGCGCGTGTTGGGCATATTCTAGTGCTTGTTGGACTGAACCAGTATTCTGATGTACCCAATGTTTGTCAAGATATTTTCGCAATTCGGGCTTTAGGCCTGCGACAAAAGCTCGTTTTAGCTGTTGTTGGTACACTCCTACTGCCTCTTCATCAAATGGGATCCCTGAGTTTCCTCTAAATACAACTCTCATTCTATCCATAAAATCCTCAGGTTCCTCTCCATCTTTTTGTTTACATTGCGCTATTCTGCCATAATCTGCTCGTCTCATAAACACTATCTCTATCCTTCCATGTAATTGTTGCATACTCTGTTTTCTACGTACATCTCTTAACTTACTTTGTTCCAACCATGCATCAGAAAAAACATATTCTTTTTTTCTGTCTTTACCTTCTTTCTTATTGGTAGTCTGTAACATCTCCAGTTTTAAGTTTAGCTTTTATACAAAAGTCTGTGAGCTTTTATATATATCTGGAGTGTGGAGTTTTCCTTCAAACCCATGTTTTTTCCTCCATCTACTTATTTGTCCTGATCCTGGCTTATATCCTTCCATAAACTTCTCATCTCCCTCTAGTTCCATTTGTTTACTTTGATTCTTCCCCATTGTTACCTTTTAATGGATACACTACAAAAAATAAAAAATCCTAAAAGCAAGTATCTGGCATGAGACCTCAGGAGGACACTAACACGGCCTTCTACTGCTCCCTATTAGAGCAGCGGTGTTAGTTTTCAGGGATGAAACCCGTCCTTGATCCTTCAGTCACCAGTATGTTGTTGCTTTTAGGGTGGATCGTGTAGGTTAATCTAAAACCTATAAAAACACATCCACATACATCAATATATATATTTCCAACAACGCCTACTTTCTCTCCCGGTTAATTTCGGCTAACCTCAACCACATGCATGTCTTGGCCACCTACTTATTTAGGTGCCGTATCTCTCACTTGGCCACCTACTCACTTAGGTGCCGTATCTCTCACCTGTATAGTGTGCTCTCTGATCCGTCACCGAGGTCCTTCAGACATCACCAGACGTCGAGCGCAGTTCTAACCACCGGCCTGATGACGAATTCACATCACAGGTCTTTCTTGCACCCGACTTCGAGTGGCTGTCGACAGACTTCGGTGTCGCTTCTCTCGGCGTACTGGAGACGTCTTCGGGGTTCCTCGGATCCGGCTCGAAGGACCAAATTCTATGTTGGGGAAAGCGCCCGGCGTTTCCACCCCAACTCCACATTTACGAGACACACACAGGTTACAGTTTTACTTGCAAGGGTACCCACACTCTCTGCAATGCAAACTACAGCAGAATGTGTTACAAAGGGTGGTTCCCCTTGGCTTCTTTATTTATAGTCAATGGGGGGCGCAAGAGAGGGAAGTGAGATTCTTATCTAAGTAGGCAGCTGTTAACCACCTACTTAGAGTACAATAGCTAAGAGTATGTGGCTAGAAGATAAGAAATAACGTATACATATATATTTACACTCATTGCTGATCATACAGAAATGATTAACAACTGTTTCTTCAACCTAACAGTGAGTATGGGTATTGTGAAATGTTGGATGTCAACTGTTACAAAACGTGCTGCACCAGTTTATTTATGGATGGATGGATGGATGGATGGATCTGATTAACATCAAACCGCCAGTAACTTCACTCTACCCTGAACTCCACAGTCCTTGTCCAAAGACAGAGTTCATTCTTAGGCAGGTCCCAGACCTATTTCCAAATCTCCTGCTCCCCAGATTCTCGAGAACACTCCAGAGAATCACTTGGACCATGGACACTTGCGGGAGGCTCTGGACAGGGCCGAGGAGCTCTGTCTGCAGGTCAACGAGGGGGTCCGGGAGAAGGAGAACTCCGACAGGTTAGAGTGGATTCAGAGCCATGTCCAGTGTGAAGGCATCACTGAGGTGAGCACATCTAATGCAACTATATCACGAAGCTCTTGTCTATAGCCTGGGTTTTATATAATCTACAATATTCCCTCCTGAAGTTCTTAACAAATGTTTGTTTACATGCACAGCCTCTAACAAAGTCGTCTACAGAGTTAATCCTACTACAAGTTAGGGTCTGGATTTTTGCAGCTTTCCTACAGTTTACTGGACACTTCCAATTGTTCCATTTCCCTACAGAACTTGATATTCAACTCCTTGACCAACTGCCTGGGTCCCCGAAAGCTGCTACACAGCGGCAAGGTCTATAAAACTAAGAGCAACAAGGAGTTATACACCTTCCTCTTCAATGACTTCCTGCTGCTCACCCAAGCAGTGAAGCAGTTCACCTCATCAGGGACGGATAAGCTCTTCAGTCCCAAGTGCAACATGCAGTTCAAGATGTACAAGAACGTGAGACTCTTTTTCATGCTGGGGAGTAATGGAGGGGGCTAGCAATACCAGACAGTTACATTTACGGCACAAAATCATACATTGCGTTTTAAATGAACTTTTCATATCCATACAATTCGGAGTAGAACTTTCTAGAAAGAGGTGCCATTTCCTTAGTTGTATGTTTAGCCCATTTTTACGGGCTTTCTCTACTGTGTGTACTTCCAATTTAATGCGAGTCTATGACCCGATTTTGGTCTTCTATCCAACCAGCCCGTGTTTCTAAATGAAGTTCTGGTGAAGATGCCCTCCGATCCGTCTAGCGATGAGCCAATCTTCCACATCTCCCACATCGACCGTGTTTATACTCTCAGGACAGAGAACATCAATGAGTGGGGAAGGAAGGGAGTTAGAGAAGAGACTAAGGAGAATTGAACAAGGAAGCTGTGGCTTCAGTCCACAAGGAGGCTCCCTCGGTGTCCTGTTCTGGTAACAAATCAGGTGTTTCTTCTTATTTAATCAATCAGGACTGCCTGGGCGCAGAAAATCAAAGCTGCTTCAGAACATTTCATAGAGACTGAGAAGAAGAAGCGAGAGAAAGCTTACCAAGGTGAACTATTTTATTTGCATTTAATCCTTTTCAGTGTCTTAGCATAACCCTTCAGTCCAGTTTGATTATGTAATGGTTTTATTCATCTGTCTACAAAATTGCTTGTCCTTTTCCTATTTAATTTAGTTATATGTATGTGTGTGTGTGTATATTTATGTATCTGTAATATAAAATCCTCTAAGTCACCAGTATATATTCATTACCCTATTCAGTGTTTCAGAACCCTGACCCCATGTTTTAGTCCATGTTGGACGTTTCACAGCCAGAACCTACAAACCCCATGAGCAAGAATTTGTTTCTTCCAACCAGTTGAGCATAGAGAGTCAGTCAAAGGCTACTCAACTGGTTTGTAAAAACAAAATCTTGGTCTGAGTTTGTAGCTGAGCACTGGTTTTTCCTGAATTTGAGTTTCCCTCTTTTACACAGCCTGTCCTTCCAGTGAACACATCCGTTGCAGTTTAAGAACCTACTACTTTCCCTTTTGGTTGCTGTACAGTCTATTTATGCAGACCTTCATTACTGAACCCTTGATAACCCTATCATAGACTGCAGTGCCCCATTAACTACAGTTTTTTTTTCCAGTTGCTGTATCTTATTTCTGCCAATTCCTTGGGAGTTCCTTGCATCTTAACTTCTTTATTATGAATCTTATTTATTGTTCCTTGGTCTTTCGACTCATGCATCACTTGCTGTATGCATTTCCAGCTCGTTCCCTGAAAACCAGTGGCATTGGCCGCCTGCTGGTCACTATTTTGGAGGCCACAGAGCTCAAGCCCTGCAAGCCCAATGGTGAGGGTCAAAGGTCAAGTCCTATCTCCCGAAACTCCAGCCGCTAACCCCCTAATGCCTTGTACCTCATGTATGGCTTGATGGTTGGGTTTAATGGTTTTTTTTGATGGCCTACACCCTCCAGGAAAGAGTAATCCATATTGCGAGGTGACCATGGGGGCACAGTGTTTCACCTCCCGGACAATAAATGACACAATCAACCCCAAGTGGAACTTCAACTGTCAGTTCTTCATTAAGGACCTGTACCAGGATGTTCTATGTGTCACCATCTTCAAGAGGGACCAGTTCTCTCCCGATGGTTAGTCCTTTCTTCAGATGTTTATTTCTCCTCTTTTTACACGTTGACACTTCCTGAAATTCGTCTTGGGAACAGTTCTGATGTTAAATGTGCTGATGTTAAATTTCCCTTAGAAAAATTTGGGTGTCATATTTGAAGTTTCGTCTTGTTTTTTTTTTTTTTAATTTAACTTTTAATTTATTTTTAATTTATTTATTTATTACACGTCATTTTAAGTTTCTCCATGGGGTATCACTGTGGTTTCATGCTTCAGGGTTCTGGTTCCATATCCTCCCCCTGGTTCTGTGTGTGTGAGTTTGAACATTCTCTTTGTATTTGTACGGGTTACTCCTACAGCCCAAGAACACATACAGATGAACTACGTTCTCTACTTTATGCCCTGGTATATTCTGCAGTCTCACTGCAACCCTTCTACTAGATAATTTCTTTTGTGTTTGACCGTTTATTTCTTTCCCCCCCCTATTGCTTAATTTCTTTCATTGTGCCACAATGGCCTGTGTTCTATTACTAGCGTTTGATGGTGGCCGCTTTCATCATGGCTGCTTGTATCATTGTTAGACTTCCTGGGCCGCACTGAAGTTCCTGTGGCCACCATCAAGAAGGAGCTGGAAAACAAGGGAGCAGCGACAAGGCGCCTGCTGCTGCACGAGGTGCCGACAGGCGAGGTGTGGGTGCGCCTGGACCTGCAGCTGTTCGACCAAAAATCTCTCAAATGAGGCGACGCGGATTGGTGCCATGCCATACGCCCCCCGCCCCGCCCCCGCCTCCACCCCGCTTCCCAAGACAAACGGACAGAGCTGAGGCTTCCTGACGAGATGCTCATTCCGATCCCCGGAACCAGCGGCAAGCATCAGCAGAGCAGGTTCTAGGCTGATGCCACGGGCAGTCCGGCTCCAGCACAGACAGGGTTCTGCCACGTTCACTCGCCAGGTGGCGTCTGTGAGCTGAGAGCTGTATGCCAGTGCTGCTGGAGACCGTCTGGACTCCTGAGTACTTCTGATAATGTGGACGTTTGACACAAATGCAAAATATAGGAAAGCCCTTTTGGGACTGATTATTGTTTACCACTGGATATGGTAATATCTCAGGTTTTTGTTTTTCCTGTCAGTTGTTTATAAAACCAAAAATATATTATGTCAATATCTTATCTTATTTTAATTATACAAATTCGGTACCTGTGAGACAAACCAACTTTACCAAGGAACAAATTTTTTTTTTTTTTTTAAAGAAAAATCTTCCCTCACTGAAAGCAAGATGGATGTATGCAGTGTATGTTGTACTGAATACTAACACAGGACTTTGGTAAAACTAAGTTTATTACAAGAATCACACTACCCTGTAACTGTCAATAGGTCGTTTTTTTGTTTCCCCTAACATTATTTAGTGTCAGCAAACCACAGCACATACAAATGTTTGGAAACATATTGTCACTCCTAGATACATCACATTTTACTACTAAAGACGTTATGTTGCTTCATGTGGATTTAACTAACAGTTCCTTAATTGCTTATGCATTCATTCCACTGTTAAAATATTGTTATATGATTTTAACATTTCCACTCAGAAAATCTTAATTCATAAAGGTATGAATGGAAACTAAAACAGGTAATTCTGAACCTTATATGTAAGACACACATCAGGTCAGGTTCAGGGTGCTGCTTTGTCAGGCTGGTGGTTTGTCAGGGTGCTGGTTTGTCAGGCTGGTGGTTTGTCAGGCTGGTGGTTTGTCAGGCTGCTGGTTTGTCAGGGTCAGGCTGCTGGTTTGTCAGGGTCAGGCTGCTGGTTTGTCAGGGTCAGGCTGCTGGTTTGTCAGGGTCAGGCTGCTGGTTTGTCAGGGTCAGGCTGCTGGTTTGTCAGGGTCAGGCTGCTGGTTTGTCAGGGTCAGGCTGCTGGTTTGTCAGGGTCAGGCTGCTGGTTTGTCAGGGTCAGGCTGCTGGTTTGTCAGGGTCAGGCTGCTGGTTTGTCAGGGTCAGGCTGCTGGTTTGTCAGGGTCAGGCTGCTGGTTTGTCAGGGTCAGGCTGCTGGTTTGTCAGGGTCAGGCTGCTGGTTTGTCAGGGTCAGGCTGCTGGTTTGTCAGGCTGCTGCTGGTTTGTCAGGCTGCTGCTGGTTTGTCAGGCTGCTGCTGGTTTGTCAGGCTGCTGCTGGTTTGTCAGGCTGCTGCTGGTTTGTCAGGCTGCTGCTGGTTTGTCAGGCTGCTGCTGGTTTGTCAGGCTGCTGCTGGTTTGTCAGGCTGCTGCTGGTTTGTCAGGGTCAGGCTGCTGCTGGTTTGTCAGGGTCAGGCTGCTGCTGGTTTGTCAGGGTCAGGCTGCTGCTGGTTTGTCAGGGTCAGGCTGCTGCTGGTTTGTCAGGGTCAGGCTGCTGCTGGTTTGTCAGGGTCAGGCTGCTGCTGGTTTGTCAGGGTCAGGCTGCTGCTGGTTTGTCAGGGTCAGGCTGCTGCTGGTTTGTCAGGGTCAGGCTGCTGCTGGTTTGTCAGGGTCAGGCTGCTGCTGGTTTGTCAGGGTCAGGCTGCTGCTGGTTTGTCAGGGTCAGGCTGCTGCTGGTTTGTCAGGGTCAGGCTGCTGCTGGTTTGTCAGGGTCAGGCTGCTGCTGGTTTGTCAGGGTCAGGCTGCTGCTGGTTTGTCAGTGTCAGGGTGCTGCTGGTTTGTCAGTGTCAGGGTGCTGCTGGTTTGTCAGTGTCAGGGTGCTGCTGGTTTGTCAGTGTCAGGCTGCTGCTGGTTTGTCAGTGTCAGGCTGCTGCTGGTTTGTCAGTGTCAGGCTGCTGCTGCTGGTTTGTCAGTGTCAGGCTGCTGCTGCTGGTTTGTCAGTGTCAGGCTGCTGCTGCTGGTTTGTCAGGCTGCTGCTGGTTTGTCAGGCTGCTGCTGGTTTGTCAGGCTGCTGCTGGTTTGTCAGGCTGCTGCTGGTTTGTCAGGCTGCTGCTGGTTTGTCAGGCTGCTGCTGGTTTATCAGGCTGCTGCTGGTTTGTCAGGCTGCTGCTGGTTTGTCTGTCAGTGTCAGGCTGCTGCTGGTTTGTCTGTCAGTGTCAGGCTGCTGCTGGTTTGTCTGTCAGTGTCAGGCTGCTGCTGGTTTGTCTGTCAGTGTCAGGCTGCTGCTGGTTTGTCAGTGTCAGGCTGCTGCTGGTTTGTCAGTGTCAGGCTGGTGCTGGTTTGTCAGTGTCAGGCTGGTGCTGGTTTGTCAGTGTCAGGCTGGTGCTGGTTTGTCAGTGTCAGGCTGGTGCTGGTTTGTCAGTGTCAGGCTGGTGCTGGTTTGTCAGTGTCAGGCTGGTGCTGGTTTGTCAGTGTCAGGCTGGTGCTGGTTTGTCAGGCTCAGGCTGGTGCTGGTTTGTCAGGCTGGTGCTGGTTTGTCAGGCTGGTGCTGGTTTGTCAGGCTGCTGCTGGTTTGTCAGGCTGCTGCTGGTTTGTCAGGCTGCTGCTGGTTTGTCAGGCTGCTGCTGGTTTGTCTGTCAGTGTCAGGCTGCTGCTGGTTTGTCTGTCAGTGTCAGGCTGCTGCTGCTTTGTCTGTCAGTGTCAGGCTGCTGCTGCTTTGTCTGTCAGTGTCAGGCTGCTGCTGCTTTGTCTGTCAGTGTCAGGCTGCTGCTGCTTTGTCTGTCAGTGTCAGGCTGCTGCTGCTTTGTCTGTCAGTGTCAGGCTGCTGCTGCTTTGTCTGTCAGTGTCAGGCTGCTGCTGCTTTGTCTGTCAGTGTCAGGCTGCTGCTGCTTTGTCTGTCAGTGTCAGGCTGCTGCTGCTTTGTCTGTCAGTGTCAGGCTGCTGCTGCTTTGTCTGTCAGTGTCAGGCTGCTGCTGCTTTGTCTGTCAGTGTCAGGCTGCTGCTGCTGTGTCTGTCAGTGTCAGGCTGCTGCTGCTGTGTCAGGCTGCTGCTGCTTTGTCAGGCTGCTGCTGCTTTGTCAGGCTGCTGCTGCTTTGTCAGGGTGCTGCTGCTTTGTCAGGGTGCTGCTGCTTTGTCAGGGTGCTGCTTGTTTGTCAGGGTGCTGCTTGTTTGTCAGGGTGCTGCTTGTTTGTCAGTGTCAGGCTGCTGCTTTGTCAGTGTCAGGCTGCTGCTTTGTCAGTGTCAGGCTGCTGCTTTGTCAGTGTCAGGCTGCTGCTTTGTCAGTGTCAGGCTGCTGCTTTGTCAGTGTCAGGCTGCTGCTTTGTCAGTGTCAGGCTGCTGCTTTGTCAGTGTCAGGCTGCTGCTTTGTCAGTGTCAGGCTGCTGCTTTGTCAGTGTCAGGCTGCTGCTTTGTCAGTGTCAGGCTGCTGCTGCTTTGTCAGGCTGCTGCTGCTTTGTCAGGCTGCTGCTGGTTTGTCAGGCTGCTGCTGGTTTGTCAGGCTGCTGCTGGTTTGTCAGGCTGCTGCTGGTTTGTCAGGCTGCTGCTGGTTTGTCAGGCTGCTGCTGGTTTGTCAGGCTGCTGCTGGTTTGTCAGTGTCAGGCTGCTGCTTGTTTGTCAGTGTCAGGCTGCTGCTTGTTTGTCAGTGTCAGGCTGCTGCTTGTTTGTCAGTGTCAGGCTGCTGCTTGTTTGTCAGTGTCAGGCTGCTGCTTGTTTGTCAGTGTCAGGCTGCTGCTTGTTTGTCAGTGTCAGGCTGCTGCTTGTTTGTCAGTGTCAGGCTGCTGCTTGTTTGTCAGTGTCAGGCTGCTGCTTGTTTGTCTTTGTCAGGCTGCTGCTTTGTCTTTGTCAGGCTGCTGCTTTGTCAGGGTCAGGCTGCTGCTTTGTCAGGGTCAGGCTGCTGCTTTGTCAGTGTCAGGCTGCTGCTGGTTTGTCAGTGTCAGGCTGCTGCTGGTTTGTCAGTGTCAGGCTGCTGCTGGTTTGTCAGTGTCAGGCTGCTGCTGGTTTGTCAGTGTCAGGCTGCTGCTGGTTTGTCAGTGTCAGGCTGCTGCTGGTTTGTCAGTGTCAGGCTGCTGCTGGTTTGTCAGTGTCAGGCTGCTGCTTTGTCAGGGTCAGGCTGCTGCTGGTTTGTCAGTGTCAGGGTGCTGCTGGTTTGTCAGTGTCAGGCTGCTGCTGGTTTGTCAGGCTGCTGCTGGTTTGTCAGGGTGCTGCTGGTTTGTCAGGCTGCTGCTGGTTTGTCAGGCTGCTGCTGGTTTGTCAGGCTGGTGCTGGTTTGTCAGTGTCAGGCTGGTGCTGGTTTGTCAGTGTCAGGCTGGTGCTGGTTTGTCAGGGTCAGGCTGCTGCTGGTTTGTCAGGGTCAGGCTGCTGCTGGTTTGTCAGGGTCAGGCTGCTGCTGGTTTGTCAGGGTCAGGCTGCTGCTGGTTTGTCAGGGTCAGGCTGCTGCTGGTTTGTCAGGGTCAGGCTGCTGCTGGTTTGTCAGGGTCAGGCTGCTGCTGGTTTGTCAGGGTCAGGCTGCTGCTGGTTTGTCAGGGTCAGGCTGCTGCTGGTTTGTCAGGGTCAGGCTGCTGCTGGTTTGTCAGGGTCAGGCTGCTGCTGGTTTGTCAGGGTCAGGCTGCTGCTGGTTTGTCAGGGTCAGGCTGCTGCTGGTTTGTCAGGGTCAGGCTGCTGCTGGTTTGTCAGGGTCAGGCTGCTGCTGGTTTGTCAGGGTCAGGCTGCTGCTGGTTTGTCAGGGTCAGGCTGCTGCTGGTTTGTCAGGGTCAGGCGGGTGCTGGTTTGTCAGGGTCAGGCGGGTGCTGGTTTGTCAGGGTCAGGCGGGTGCTGGTTTGTCAGGGTCAGGCGGGTGCTGGTTTGTCAGGGTCAGGCGGGTGCTGGTTTGTCAGGGTCAGGCGGGTGCTGGTTTGTCAGGGTCAGGCGGGTGCTGGTTTGTCAGGCGGGTGCTGGTTTGTCAGGGTCGTGCTGCTTTGTCAGTGTCGTGCTGCTTTGTCAGTGTCGTGCTGCTTTGTCAGTGTCGTGCTGCTTTGTCAGTGTCGTGCTGCTTTGTCAGTGTCGTGCTGCTGCTTTGTCAGTGTCGTGCTGCTGCTTTGTCAGTGTCGTGCTGCTGCTTTGTCAGTGTCGTGCTGCTGCTTTGTCAGTGTCGTGCTGCTGCTTTGTCAGTGTGGTGCTGGTTTGTCAGGGTGGTGCTGGTTTGTCAGGGTGGTGCTGGTTTGTCAGGGTGGTGCTGGTTTGTCAGGCTGCTGCTTTGTCAGGCTGCTGCTGCTTTGTCAGGCTGCTGCTGCTTTGTCAGGCTGCTGCTGCTTTGTCAGTGTCAGGCTGCTGCTGCTTTGTCAGTGTCAGGCTGCTGCTGCTTTGTCAGTGTCAGGCTGCTGCTGCTTTGTCAGTGTCAGGCTGCTGCTGCTTTGTCAGTGTCAGGGTGCTGCTTGTTTGTCAGTGTCGTGCTGCTTGTTTGTCAGTGTCAGGCTGCTGCTTTGTCAGTGTCAGGCTGCTGCTTTGTCAGTGTCAGGCTGCTGCTTTGTCAGTGTCAGGCTGCTGCTTTGTCAGTGTCAGGCTGCTGCTTTGTCAGTGTCAGGCTGCTGCTTTGTCAGGCTGCTGCTTTGTCAGGCTGCTGCTTTGTCAGGCTGCTGCTGGTGGTTTGTCAGGCTGCTGCTGGTGGTTTGTCAGGCTGCTGCTGGTGGTTTGTCAGGCTGCTGCTGGTGGTTTGTCAGGCTGCTGGTGGTTTGTCAGGCTGCTGGTGGTTTGTCAGGCTGCTGGTGGTTTGTCAGGCTGCTGCTGGTTTGTCAGGCTGCTGCTGGTTTGTCAGGGTCAGGCTGCTGCTGGTTTGTCAGGGTCAGGCTGCTGCTGGTTTGTCAGGGTCAGGCTGCTGCTGGTTTGTCAGGGTCAGGCTGCTGGTTTGTCAGGGTCAGGCTGCTGCTGGTTTGTCAGTGTCAGGCTGCTGCTGGTTTGTCAGTGTCAGGCTGCTGCTGGTTTGTCAGTGTCAGGCTGCTGCTGGTTTGTCAGTGTCAGGCTGCTGCTGCTTTGTCAGTGTCAGGCTGCTGCTGCTTTGTCAGTGTCAGGGTGCTGCTTGTTTGTCGTGCTGCTTGTTTGTCAGGGTGCTGCTTGTTTGTCAGGCTGCTGGTTTGTCAGGGTGCTGCTTTGTCAGGGTGCTGCTTTGTCAGGGTGCTGCTTGTTTGTCAGGCTGCTGGTTTGTCAGGGTGCTGCTTTGTCAGGGTGCTGCTTTGTCAGGGTGCTGCTTTGTCAGGGTGCTGCTTTGTCAGGGTGCTGCTTTGTCAGGGTGCTGCTTTGTCAGGGTCAGGCTGCTGCTTTGTCAGGGTCAGGCTGCTGGTTTGTCAGGGTCAGGCTGCTGGTTTGTCAGTGTCAGGCTGCTGCTGCTTTGTCAGGCTGCTGCTGCTTTGTCAGGCTGCTGCTGCTTTGTCAGGCTGCTGCTGCTTTGTCAGGGTCAGGCGGCTGCTGGTTTGTCAGGCTGCTGGTTTGTCAGGCTGCTGGTTTGTCAGGCTGCTGGTTTGTCAGGCTGCTGGTTTGTCAGGCTGCTGGTTTGTCAGTGTCAGGGTGCTGGTTTGTCAGTGTCAGGGTGCTGCTTTGTCAGTGTCAGGCTGCTGCTGCTTTGTCAGTGTCAGGCTGCTGCTGCTTTGTCAGGGTCAGGCTGCTGCTGCTTTGTCAGGGTCAGGCTGCTGCTGCTTTGTCAGGGTCAGGCTGCTGCTGCTTTGTCAGGGTCAGGCTGCTGCTGGTTTGTCAGGGTCAGGCTGCTGCTGGTTTGTCAGTGTCAGGCTGCTGCTGGTTTGTCAGTGTCAGGCTGCTGCTGGTTTGTCAGTGTCAGGCTGCTGCTGGTTTGTCAGTGTCAGGCTGCTGCTGGTTTGTCAGTGTCAGGCTGCTGCTGGTTTGTCAGTGTCAGGCTGCTGCTGGTTTGTCAGTGTCAGGCTGCTGCTGGTTTGTCAGTGTCAGGCTGCTGCTGGTTTGTCAGTGTCAGGCTGCTGCTGGTTTGTCAGTGTCAGGCTGCTGCTGGTTTGTCAGTGTCAGGCTGCTGCTGGTTTGTCAGTGTCAGGCTGCTGCTGGTTTGTCAGTGTCAGGCTGCTGCTGGTTTGTCAGTGTCAGGCTGCTGCTGGTTTGTCAGTGTCAGGCTGCTGCTGGTTTGTCAGTGTCAGGCTGCTGCTGGTTTGTCAGTGTCAGGCTGCTGCTGGTTTGTCAGTGTCAGGCTGCTGCTGGTTTGTCAGTGTCAGGCTGCTGCTGGTTTGTCAGTGTCAGGCTGCTGCTGGTTTGTCAGTGTCAGGCTGCTGCTGGTTTGTCAGTGTCAGGCTGCTGCTGGTTTGTCAGTGTCAGGCTGCTGCTGGTTTGTCAGTGTCAGGCTGCTGCTGGTTTGTCAGTGTCAGGCTGCTGCTGGTTTGTCAGTGTCAGGCTGCTGCTGGTTTGTCAGGCTGCTGCTGGTTTGTCAGGCTGCTGCTGGTTTGTCAGGCTGCTGCTGCTTTGTCAGGCTGCTGCTGCTTTGTCAGGCTGCTGCTGCTTTGTCAGGCTGCTGCTGCTTTGTCAGGCTGCTGCTGCTTTGTCAGTGTCAGGCTGCTGCTGCTTTGTCAGTGTCAGGCTGCTGCTGCTTTGTCAGTGTCAGGCTGCTGCTGCTTTGTCAGTGTCAGGCTGCTGCTGCTTGTTTGTCAGTGTCAGGGTGCTGCTGCTTGTTTGTCAGTGTCAGGCTGCTGCTGCTTTGTCAGTGTCAGGGTGCTGCTGCTTGTTTGTCAGGGTGCTGCTGCTTGTTTGTCAGGGTGCTGCTTGTTTGTCAGGGTGCTGCTTGTTTGTCAGGGTGCTGCTGGTTTGTCAGGGTGCTGCTGGTTTGTCAGGGTGCTGCTGGTTTGTCAGGGTGCTGCTGGTTTGTCAGGGTGCTGCTGGTTTGTCAGGGTGCTGCTGGTTTGTCAGGGTGCTGCTGGTTTGTCAGGGTGCTGTTGGTTTGTCAGGGTGCTGCTGGTTTGTCAGGGTGCTGCTGGTTTGTCAGGCTGCTGGTTTGTCAGGCTGCTGGTTTGTCAGGCTGCTGGTTTGTCAGGCTGCTGCTTTGTCAGGGTCAGGCTGCTGCTTTGTCAGTGTCAGGCTGCTGCTTTGTCAGGGTCAGGCTGCTGCTGCTTTGTCAGTGTCAGGCTGCTGCTGCTTTGTCAGTGTCAGGCTGCTGCTGCTTTGTCAGGGTGCTGCTTTGTCAGGGTGCTGCTTTGTCAGGCTGCTGCTTTGTCAGGCTGCTGCTTTGTCAGGCTGCTGCTTTGTCAGGCTGCTGCTTTGTCAGGCTGCTGCTTTGTCAGGCTGCTGCTTTGTCAGTGTCAGGCTGCTGCTTTGTCAGGGTGCTGGTTTGTCAGGGTCAGGCTGCTGCTTTGTCAGGGTGCTGCTTGTTTGTCAGGGTGCTGCTTGTTTGTCAGTGTCAGGCTGCTGGTTTGTCAGTGTCAGGCTGCTGGTTTGTCAGTGTCAGGCTGCTGCTTTGTCAGTGTCAGGCTGCTGCTTTGTCAGGCTGCTGCTTTGTCAGGCTGCTGCTTTGTCAGGCTGCTGCTTTGTCAGGCTGCTGCTTTGTCAGGCTGCTGCTTTGTCAGTGTCAGGCTGCTGCTTTGTCAGTGTCAGGCTGCTGCTTTGTCAGTGTCAGGCTGCTGCTTTGTCAGTGTCAGGCTGCTGCTTTGTCAGTGTCAGGCTGCTGCTGTGTCAGGCTGCTGCTTTGTCAGGCTGCTGCTTTGTCAGGCTGCTGCTTTGTCAGGCTGCTGCTTTGTCAGGCTGCTGGTTTGTCAGGCTGCTGGTTTGTCAGGGTGCTGGTTTGTCAGGGTGCTGGTTTGTCAGTGTCAGGCTGCTGCTTTGTCAGGGTCAGGCTGCTGCTTTGTCAGGGTCAGGCTGCTGCTTTGTCAGGGTCAGGCTGCTGCTTTGTCAGGGTCAGGCTGCTGCTTTGTCAGTGTCAGGCTGCTGCTGGTTTGTCAGGCTGCTGCTGGTTTGTCAGTGTCAGGCTGCTGCTGGTTTGTCAGTGTCAGGCTGCTGCTGGTTTGTCAGTGTCAGGCTGCTGCTGGTTTGTCAGTGTCAGGCTGCTGCTGGTTTGTCAGTGTCAGGCTGCTGCTGGTTTGTCAGTGTCAGGCTGCTGCTGGTTTGTCAGTGTCAGGCTGCTGCTTGTTTGTCAGGCTGCTGCTTGTTTGTCAGTGTCAGGCTGCTGCTTGTTTGTCAGTGTCAGGCTGCTGCTTGTTTGTCAGTGTCAGGCTGCTGCTGGTTTGTCAGTGTCAGGCTGCTGGTTTGTCAGGCTGCTGCTTTGTCAGGCTGCTGCTTTGTCAGGCTGCTGCTTTGTCAGTGTCAGGCTGCTGCTTTGTCAGTGTCAGGCTGCTGCTTTGTCAGTGTCAGGCTGCTGCTTTGTCAGTGTCAGGCTGCTGCTTTGTCAGTGTCAGGCGGCTGCTGCTTTGTCAGTGTCAGGCTGCTGCTGCTTTGTCAGTGTCAGGCTGCTGCTGCTTTGTCAGTGTCAGGCTGCTGCTGGTTTGTCAGTGTCAGGCTGCTGCTGGTTTGTCAGTGTCAGGCTGCTGCTGGTTTGTCAGTGTCAGGCTGCTGCTGGTTTGTCAGGGTGCTGCTGGTTTGTCAGGGTGCTGCTGGTTTGTCAGTGTCAGGCTGCTGCTGGTTTGTCAGGGTGCTGCTTGTTTGTCAGGGTGCTGCTTGTTTGTCAGGGTGCTGCTTGTTTGTCAGGGTGCTGCTTGTTTGTCAGGGTGCTGCTTGTTTGTCAGGGTGCTGCTGGTTTGTCAGGCTGCTGCTTTGTCAGGCTGCTGCTTTGTCAGTGTCAGGCTGCTGCTTTGTCAGGCTGCTGCTTTGTCAGGGTCAGGCTGCTGCTTTGTCAGGGTGCTGGTTTGTCAGGGTCAGGCTGCTGCTTTGTCAGGGTGCTGGTTTGTCAGGGTCAGGCTGCTGCTTTGTCAGTGTCAGGCTGCTGCTTTGTCAGTGTCAGGCTGCTGCTTTGTCAGTGTCAGGCTGCTGCTGGTTTGTCAGTGTCAGGCTGCTGCTGCTTTGTCAGGGTGCTGCTTTGTCAGGGTGCTGCTTTGTCAGGGTGCTGCTTTGTCAGGCTGCTTTGTCAGGCTGCTGCTTTGTCAGGCTGCTGCTTTGTCAGGGTCAGGCTGCTGCTTTGTCAGGGTCAGGCTGCTGCTTTGTCAGGGTCAGGCTGCTGCTTTGTCAGGGTGCTGCTGGTTTGTCAGGCTGCTGCTGGTTTGTCAGGCTGCTGCTGGTTTGTCAGGCTGCTGCTGGTTTGTCAGGCTGCTGCTGGTTTGTCAGTGTCAGGCTGCTGCTGGTTTGTCAGTGTCAGGCTGCTGCTGGTTTGTCAGTGTCAGGGTGCTGCTTGTTTGTCAGGGTGCTGCTTGTTTGTCTGGGTGCTGCTTGTTTGTCAGGGTGCTGCTTGTTTGTCAGGGTGCTGCTGGTTTGTCAGGGTGCTGCTGGTTTGTCAGGGTGCTGCTGGTTTGTCAGGGTGCTGCTGGTTTGTCAGGGTGCTGCTGGTTTGTCAGGGTGCTGCTGGTTTGTCAGGGTGCTGCTGGTTTGTCAGGGTGCTGCTGGTTTGTCAGGGTGCTGCTGGTTTGTCAGGGTGCTGCTGGTTTGTCAGGGTGCTGCTGGTTTGTCAGGCTGCTGCTGGTTTGTCAGGGTCAGGCTGCTGCTGGTTTGTCAGGGTCAGGCTGCTGCTGGTTTGTCAGGGTCAGGCTGCTGCTGGTTTGTCAGGGTCAGGCTGCTGCTGGTTTGTCAGGGTCAGGCTGCTGCTGGTTTGTCAGGGTCAGGCTGCTGCTGGTTTGTCAGGCTGCTGCTGGTTTGTCAGGGTCAGGCTGCTGCTGGTTTGTCAGGCTGCTGCTGGTTTGTCAGGGTCAGGCTGCTGCTGGTTTGTCAGGCTGCTGCTGCTTTGTCTGTCAGTGTCAGGCTGCTGCTGCTTTGTCTGTCAGTGTCAGGCTGCTGCTGCTTTGTTTGTCAGTGTCAGGGTGCTGCTTGTTTGTCAGTGTCAGGGTGCTGCTTGTTTGTCAGGGTGCTGCTTGTTTGTCAGGCTGCTGCTTGTTTGTCAGGCTGCTGCTTGTTTGTCAGGCTGCTGCTTGTTTGTCAGGCTGCTGGTTTGTCAGGCTGCTGGTTTGTCAGGGTGCTGCTTTGTCAGGGTGCTGCTTTGTCAGGGTGCTGCTTTGTCAGGGTGCTGCTTTGTCAGTGTCAGGGTGCTGCTTTGTCAGTGTCAGGGTGCTGCTTTGTCAGTGTCAGGGTGCTGCTTTGTCAGTGTCAGGGTGCTGCTTTGTCAGGGTGCTGCTTTGTCAGGCTGCTGCTTTGTCAGGCTGCTGGTTTGTCAGGCTGCTGGTTTGTCAGGCTGCTGGTTTGTCAGGCTGCTGGTTTGTCAGGGTCAGGCTGCTGCTTTGTCAGTGTCAGGCTGCTGCTTTGTCAGTGTCAGGCTGCTGCTGGTTTGTCAGTGTCAGGCTGCTGCTGGTTTGTCAGTGTCAGGCTGCTGCTGGTTTGTCAGGGTCAGGCTGCTGCTGGTTTGTCAGGGTGCTGGTTTGTCAGGGTCAGGCTGCTGCTTTGTCAGGGTCAGGCTGCTGGTTTGTCAGGGTGCTGCTGGTTTGTCAGTGTCAGGGTGCTGCTGCTTTGTCAGGGTGCTGCTTTGTCAGGGTGCTGCTTTGTCAGGGTGCTGCTTTGTCAGGCTGCTGCTTTGTCAGTGTCAGGCTGCTGCTGGTTTGTCAGGGTCAGGCTGCTGCTGGTTTGTCAGGGTCAGGCTGCTGCTGGTTTGTCAGTGTCAGGCTGGTTTGTCAGGGTCAGGCTGGTTTGTCAGTGTCAGGCTGCTGCTTTGTCAGTGTCAGGCTGCTGCTTTGTCAGGGTGCTGCTGGTTTGTCATTGTCAGGCTGCTGCTTTGTCAGGCTGCTGCTTTGTCAGGCTGCTGCTTTGTCAGGCTGCTGCTTTGTCAGTGTCAGGCTGCTGCTTTGTCAGTGTCAGGCTGCTGCTTTGTCAGGGTCAGGCTGCTGCTTTGTCAGGGTCAGGCTGCTGCTTTGTCAGGGTCAGGCTGCTGGTTTGTCAGGGTGCTGCTGGTTTGTCAGGGTGCTGCTGGTTTGTCAGGGTGCTGCTGGTTTGTCAGGGTGCTGCTGGTTTGTCAGGGTGCTGCTGGTTTGTCAGGGTGCTGCTGGTTTGTCAGGGTGCTGCTGCTTTGTCAGGGTGCTGCTGCTTTGTCAGGGTGCTGCTGCTTTGTCAGGGTGCTGCTGCTTTGTCAGGGTCAGGCTGCTGCTGCTTTGTCAGGGTCAGGCTGCTGCTGCTTTGTCAGGGTCAGGCTGCTGCTGCTTTGTCAGTGTCAGGCTGCTGCTGGTTTGTCAGGCTGCTGCTGGTTTGTCAGGGTGCTGCTGGTTTGTCAGGGTGCTGCTGGTTTGTCAGGCTGCTGCTGGTTTGTCAGGCTGCTGCTGGTTTGTCAGGCTGCTGCTGGTTTGTCAGGCTGCTGCTGGTTTGTCAGGCTGCTGCTGGTTTGTCAGGCTGCTGCTGGTTTGTCAGGCTGCTGCTGGTTTGTCAGGCTGCTGCTGGTTTGTCAGGCTGCTACTGGTTTGTCAGGCTGCTGCTGGTTTGTCAGTGTCAGGCTGCTGCTGGTTTGTCAGTGTCAGGCTGCTGCTGGTTTGTCAGTGTCAGGCTGCTGCTGGTTTGTCAGGCTGCTGCTGGTTTGTCAGGCTGCTGCTGGTTTGTCAGGCTGCTGCTGGTTTGTCAGGCTGCTGCTGGTTTGTCAGGCTGCTGCTGGTTTGTCAGGCTGCTGCTGGTTTGTCAGGCTGCTGCTGGTTTGTCAGGCTGCTGCTGGTTTGTCAGGCTGCTGGTTTGTCAGGCTGCTGCTTTGTCAGGCTGCTGCTTTGTCAGGCTGCTGCTTTGTCAGGCTGCTGCTTTGTCAGGCTGCTGCTTTGTCAGGCTGCTGCTTTGTCAGGCTGCTGCTTTGTCAGGGTCAGGCTGCTGCTGGTTTGTCAGGCTGCTGCTGGTTTGTCAGGCTGCTGCTGGTTTGTCAGGCTGCTGCTGGTTTGTCAGGCTGCTGCTGGTTTGTCAGGCTGCTGCTGGTTTGTCAGGCTGCTGCTGCTTTGTCAGGCTGCTGCTGCTTTGTCAGGCTGCTGCTGCTTTGTCAGGCTGCTGCTGCTTTGTCAGGCTGCTGCTGCTTTGTCAGGGGGCTGCTGCTTTGTCAGGGGGCTGCTGCTTTGTCAGGGGGCTGCTGCTTTGTCAGGGGGCTGCTGCTTTGTCAGGGGGCTGCTGCTTTGTCAGGGTGCTGCTGCTTTGTCAGGGTGCTGCTTTGTCAGGCTGCTGCTTTGTCAGGCTGCTGCTTTGTCAGTGTCAGGCTGCTGCTTTGTCAGTGTCAGGCTGCTGCTTTGTCAGTGTCAGGCTGGTTTGTCAGGCTGCTGCTTTGTCAGTGTCAGGCTGCTGCTTTGTCAGTGTCAGGCTGGTTTGTCAGGCTGGTTTGTCAGGCTGCTGCTGGTTTGTCAGGCTGCTGCTGGTTTGTCAGGCTGCTGCTGCTTTGTCAGGCTGCTGCTGCTTTGTCAGGCTGCTGCTGCTTTGTCAGGCTGCTGCTGCTTTGTCAGGCTGCTGCTGCTTTGTCAGGCTGCTGCTGCTTTGTCAGGCTGCTGCTGCTTTGTCAGGGTCAGGCTGCTGCTGCTTTGTCAGGGTCAGGCTGCTGCTTTGTCAGGGTCAGGCTGCTTCTTTGTCAGGCTGCTGCTGGTTTGTCAGTGTCAGGCTGCTGCTGGTTTGTCAGTGTCAGGCTGCTGCTGGTTTGTCAGTGTCAGGCTGCTGCTGGTTTGTCAGTGTCAGGCTGCTGCTGGTTTGTCAGTGTCAGGCTGCTGCTGGTTTGTCAGGCTGCTGCTTTGTCAGGCTGCTGCTGGTTTGTCAGGCTGCTGCTTTGTCAGGCTGCTGCTTTGTCAGGCTGCTGCTTTGTCAGGCTGCTGCTTTGTCAGGCTGCTGCTTTGTCAGGCTGCTGCTTTGTCAGGCTGCTGCTTTGTCAGGGTCGTGCTGCTGGTTTGTCAGGCTGCTGGTTTGTCAGGGTCGTGCTGCTGGTTTGTCAGGGTGCTGCTGGTTTGTCAGGGTGCTGCTGGTTTGTCAGGCTGCTGCTGGTTTGTCAGGCTGCTGCTGGTTTGTCAGGGTCAGGCTGCTGCTGGTTTGTCAGGGTCAGGCTGCTGCTGGTTTGTCAGGGTCAGGCTGCTGCTGGTTTGTCAGGGTCAGGCTGCTGCTGGTTTGTCAGGGTCAGGCTGCTGCTGGTTTGTCAGGGTCAGGCTGCTGCTGGTTTGTCAGGGTCAGGCTGCTGCTGGTTTGTCAGGGTGCTGCTGTTTTGTCAGGGTCAGGCTGCTGCTGGTTTGTCAGGCTGCTGCTGGTTTGTCAGGCTGCTGCTGCTTTGTCTGTCAGTGTCAGGCTGCTGCTGCTTTGTCTGTCAGTGTCAGGGTGCTGCTTGTTTGTCAGTGTCAGGGTGCTGCTTGTTTGTCAGTGTCAGGGTGCTGCTTGTTTGTCAGGGTGCTGCTTGTTTGTCAGGCTGCTGCTTGTTTGTCAGGCTGCTGCTTGTTTGTCAGGCTGCTGGTTTGTCAGGCTGCTGGTTTGTCAGGCTGCTGGTTTGTCAGGGTGCTGCTTTGTCAGGGTGCTGCTTTGTCAGGGTGCTGCTTTGTCAGGGTGCTGCTTTGTCAGGGTGCTGCTTTGTCAGTGTCAGGGTGCTGCTTTGTCAGTGTCAGGGTGCTGCTTTGTCAGTGTCAGGGTGCTGCTTTGTCAGTGTCAGGGTGCTGCTTTGTCAGGCTGCTGCTTTGTCAGGCTGCTGCTTTGTCAGGCTGCTGGTTTGTCAGGCTGCTGGTTTGTCAGGCTGCTGGTTTGTCAGGCTGCTGGTTTGTCAGGCTGCTGGTTTGTCAGGCTGCTGGTTTGTCAGGCTGCTGGTTTGTCAGGCTGCTGGTTTGTCAGGCTGCTGCTTTGTCAGTGTCAGGCTGCTGCTTTGTCAGTGTCAGGCTGGTTTGTCAGGCTGGTTTGTCAGGCTGGTTTGTCAGGCTGCTGCTGGTTTGTCAGGCTGCTGCTGGTTTGTCAGGCTGCTGCTGCTTTGTCAGGCTGCTGCTGCTTTGTCAGGCTGCTGCTGCTTTGTCAGGCTGCTGCTGCTTTGTCAGGGTCAGGCTGCTGCTGCTTTGTCAGGGTCAGGCTGCTGCTTTGTCAGGGTCAGGCTGCTTCTTTGTCAGGCTGCTGCTGGTTTGTCAGTGTCAGGCTGCTGCTGGTTTGTCAGTGTCAGGCTGCTGCTGGTTTGTCAGTGTCAGGCTGCTGCTGGTTTGTCTGTGTCAGGGTGCTGCTTGTTTGTCAGGGTGCTGCTTGTTTGTCAGGGTGCTGCTTGTTTGTCAGGCTGCTGCTTGTTTGTCAGGCTGCTGCTTGTTTGTCAGGCTGCTGGTTTGTCAGGGTGCTGCTTTGTCAGGGTGCTGCTTTGTCAGGGTGCTGCTTTGTCAGGGTGCTGCTTTGTCAGGGTGCTGCTTTGTCAGGGTGCTGCTTTGTCAGTGTCAGGGTGCTGCTTTGTCAGTGTCAGGGTGCTGCTTTGTCAGTGTCAGGGTGCTGCTTTGTCAGTGTCAGGGTGCTGCTTTGTCAGGCTGCTGCTTTGTCAGGCTGCTGCTTTGTCAGGCTGCTGGTTTGTCAGGCTGCTGGTTTGTCAGGCTGCTGGTTTGTCAGGCTGCTGGTTTGTCAGGGTCAGGCTGGTTTGTCAGGGTCAGGCTGGTTTGTCAGGCTGCTGCTTTGTCAGTGTCAGGCTGCTGCTTTGTCAGTGTCAGGCTGGTTTGTCAGGCTGGTTTGTCAGGCTGGTTTGTCAGGCTGCTGCTGGTTTGTCAGGCTGCTGCTGGTTTGTCAGGCTGCTGCTGGTTTGTCAGGCTGCTGCTGCTTTGTCAGGCTGCTGCTGCTTTGTCAGGCTGCTGCTGCTTTGTCAGGCTGCTGCTGCTTTGTCAGGCTGCTGCTGCTTTGTCAGGCTGCTGCTGCTTTGTCAGGCTGCTGCTGCTTTGTCAGGGTCAGGCTGCTGCTGCTTTGTCAGGGTCAGGCTGCTGCTTTGTCAGGGTCAGGCTGCTTCTTTGTCAGGCTGCTGCTGGTTTGTCAGTGTCAGGCTGCTGCTGGTTTGTCAGTGTCAGGCTGCTGCTGGTTTGTCAGTGTCAGGCTGCTGCTGGTTTGTCAGTGTCAGGCTGCTGCTGGTTTGTCAGTGTCAGGCTGCTGCTGGTTTGTCAGTGTCAGGCTGCTGCTGGTTTGTCAGGCTGCTGCTTTGTCAGGCTGCTGCTGGTTTGTCAGGCTGCTGCTTTGTCAGGCTGCTGCTGGTTTGTCAGGCTGCTGCTGGTTTGTCAGGCTGCTGCTTTGTCAGGCTGCTGCTTTGTCAGGCTGCTGCTTTGTCAGGCTGCTGCTTTGTCAGGGTCGTGCTGCTGGTTTGTCAGGGTGCTGCTGGTTTGTCAGGGTGCTGCTGGTTTGTCAGGCTGCTGCTGGTTTGTCAGGCTGCTGCTGGTTTGTCAGGGTCAGGCTGCTGCTGGTTTGTCAGGGTCAGGCTGCTGCTGGTTTGTCAGGGTCAGGCTGCTGCTGGTTTGTCAGGGTCAGGCTGCTGCTGGTTTGTCAGGGTGCTGGTTTGTCAGGGTCAGGCTGCTGCTTTGTCAGGGTCAGGCTGCTGCTTTGTCAGGGTGCTGCTTTGTCAGGGTGCTGCTTTGTCAGGGTGCTGCTTTGTCAGGGTGCTGCTTTGTCAGGGTCAGGCTGCTGCTTTGTCAGTGTCAGGCTGCTGCTTTGTCAGGGTGCTGCTGGTTTGTCAGTGTCAGGCTGCTGCTGCTTTGTCAGTGTCAGGCTGCTGCTGGTTTGTCAGGGTGCTGCTGGTTTGTCAGGGTGCTGCTGGTTTGTCAGGGTGCTGCTGGTTTGTCAGGGTGCTGCTGGTTTGTCAGGGTGCTGCTGGTTTGTCAGGGTGCTGCTGGTTTGTCAGGCTGCTGCTGGTTTGTCAGGCTGCTGCTGGTTTGTCAGGGTGCTGCTGGTTTGTCAGGGGGCTGCTGGTTTGTCAGTGTCAGGCTGCTGCTGGTTTGTCAGTGTCAGGCTGCTGCTGGTTTGTCAGTGTCAGGCTGCTGCTGGTTTGTCAGGGTCAGGCTGCTGCTGGTTTGTCAGGGTCAGGCTGCTGCTGGTTTGTCAGGCTGCTGCTGGTTTGTCAGTGTCAGGCTGCTGCTGGTTTGTCAGTGTCAGGCTGCTGCTGGTTTGTCAGTGTCAGGCTGCTGCTGGTTTGTCAGGGTCAGGCTGCTGCTGGTTTGTCAGGGTCAGGCTGCTGCTGGTTTGTCAGGGTCAGGCTGCTGCTGGTTTGTCAGGCTGCTGCTGGTTTGTCAGGCTGCTGCTGGTTTGTCAGTCTGCTGCTTGTTTGTCAGGCTGCTGCTGGTTTGTCAGGCTGCTGCTGGTTTGTCAGGCTGCTGCTGGTTTGTCAGGCTGCTGCTGGTTTGTCAGGCTGCTGCTGGTTTGTCAGGCTGCTGCTGGTTTGTCAGGCTGCTGCTGGTTTGTCAGGGTCAGGCTGGTTTGTCAGGGTCAGGCTGGTTTGTCAGGGTCAGGCTGGTTTGTCAGGGTCAGGCTGGTTTGTCAGGGTCAGGCTGGTTTGTCAGGGTCAGGCTGGTTTGTCAGGGTCAGGCTGGTTTGTCAGGGTCAGGCTGGTTTGTCAGTGTCAGGCTGCTGCTGGTTTGTCAGTGTCAGGCTGCTGCTGGTTTGTCAGTGTCAGGCTGCTGCTGGTTTGTCAGGGTCAGGCTGCTGCTGGTTTGTCAGGGTCAGGCTGCTGCTGGTTTGTCAGGGTCAGGCTGCTGCTGGTTTGTCAGGGTCAGGCTGCTGCTGGTTTGTCAGGGTCAGGCTGCTGCTGGTTTGTCAGGGTCAGGCTGCTGCTGGTTTGTCAGGGTCAGGCTGCTGCTGGTTTGTCAGGGTCAGGCTGCTGCTGGTTTGTCAGGGTCAGGCTGCTGCTGGTTTGTCAGGGTCAGGCTGCTGCTGGTTTGTCAGGGTCAGGCTGCTGCTGGTTTGTCAGGGTCAGGCTGCTGCTGGTTTGTCAGGCTGCTGCTGGTTTGTCAGGGTCAGGCTGCTGCTGGTTTGTCAGGCTGCTGCTGCTTTGTCTGTCAGTGTCAGGCTGCTGCTGCTTTGTCTGTCAGTGTCAGGCTGCTGCTGCTTTGTCTGTCAGTGTCAGGGTGCTGCTTGTTTGTCAGGGTGCTGCTTGTTTGTCAGGGTGCTGCTTGTTTGTCAGGGTGCTGCTTGTTTGTCAGGCTGCTGCTTGTTTGTCAGGCTGCTGCTTGTTTGTCAGGCTGCTGGTTTGTCAGGGTGCTGCTTTGTCAGGGTGCTGCTTTGTCAGGGTGCTGCTTTGTCAGGGTGCTGCTTTGTCAGGGTGCTGCTTTGTCAGGGTGCTGCTTTGTCAGTGTCAGGGTGCTGCTTTGTCAGTGTCAGGGTGCTGCTTTGTCAGTGTCAGGGTGCTGCTTTGTCAGTGTCAGGGTGCTGCTTTGTCAGTGTCAGGGTGCTGCTTTGTCAGGCTGCTGCTTTGTCAGGCTGCTGCTTTGTCAGGCTGCTGGTTTGTCAGGCTGCTGCTTTGTCAGGCTGCTGGTTTGTCAGGCTGCTGGTTTGTCAGGCTGCTGGTTTGTCAGGCTGCTGGTTTGTCAGGGTCAGGCTGCTGCTTTGTCAGTGTCAGGCTGCTGCTTTGTCAGTGTCAGGCTGCTGCTGGTTTGTCAGTGTCAGGCTGCTGCTGGTTTGTCAGTGTCAGGCTGCTGCTGGTTTGTCAGTGTCAGGCTGCTGCTGGTTTGTCAGGGTGCTGGTTTGTCAGGGTCAGGCTGCTGCTTTGTCAGGGTCAGGCTGCTGGTTTGTCAGGGTCAGGCTGCTGCTTTGTCAGGGTGCTGCTGGTTTGTCAGTGTCAGGGTGCTGCTGCTTTGTCAGGGTGCTGCTTTGTCAGGGTGCTGCTTTGTCAGGCTGCTGCTTTGTCAGTGTCAGGCTGCTGCTGGTTTGTCAGGGTCAGGCTGCTGCTGGTTTGTCAGGGTCAGGCTGCTGCTGGTTTGTCAGTGTCAGGCTGGTTTGTCAGGGTCAGGCTGGTTTGTCAGTGTCAGGCTGCTGCTTTGTCAGGGTCAGGCTGCTGCTGGTTTGTCAGTGTCAGGCTGGTTTGTCAGGGTCAGGCTGGTTTGTCAGTGTCAGGCTGCTGCTTTGTCAGTGTCAGGCTGCTGCTTTGTCAGGGTGCTGCTGGTTTGTCATTGTCAGGCTGCTGCTTTGTCAGGCTGCTGCTTTGTCAGGCTGCTGCTTTGTCAGTGTCAGGCTGCTGCTTTGTCAGTGTCAGGCTGCTGCTTTGTCAGTGTCAGGCTGCTGCTTTGTCAGGGTCAGGCTGCTGCTTTGTCAGGGTCAGGCTGCTGCTTTGTCAGGGTCAGGCTGCTGCTTTGTCAGGGTGCTGCTGGTTTGTCAGTGTCAGGCTGCTGCTGCTTTGTCAGGGTGCTGCTGGTTTGTCAGGCTGCTGCTGGTTTGTCAGGCTGCTGCTGGTTTGTCAGGCTGCTGCTGGTTTGTCAGGCTGCTGCTGGTTTGTCAGGCTGCTGCTGGTTTGTCAGGCTGCTGCTGGTTTGTCAGTGTCAGGCTGCTGCTGGTTTGTCAGTGTCAGGGTGCTGCTTGTTTGTCAGGGTGCTGCTTGTTTGTCAGGGTGCTGCTTGTTTGTCAGGGTGCTGCTTGTTTGTCAGGGTGCTGCTGGTTTGTCAGGGTGCTGCTGGTTTGTCAGGGTGCTGCTGGTTTGTCAGGGTGCTGCTGGTTTGTCAGGGTGCTGCTGGTTTGTCAGGGTGCTGCTGGTTTGTCAGGGTGCTGCTGGTTTGTCAGGGTGCTGCTGGTTTGTCAGGGTGCTGCTGGTTTGTCAGGGTGCTGCTGGTTTGTCAGGGTCAGGCGGCTGCTGGTTTGTCAGGGTCAGGCGGCTGCTGGTTTGTCAGGCTGCTGCTTGTTTGTCAGGGTCTTGCTTGTTTGTCAGGGTGCTGCTTGTTTGTCAGGGTGCTGCTGGTTTGTCAGGGTGCTGCTGGTTTGTCAGGGTGCTGCTGGTTTGTCAGGGTGCTGCTGGTTTGTCAGGGTGCTGCTGCTTTGTCAGGGTGCTGCTGCTTTGTCAGGGTGCTGCTGCTTTGTCAGGGTGCTGCTGCTTTGTCAGGGTGCTGCTGCTTTGTCAGGGTGCTGCTGCTTTGTCAGGCTGCTGCTGCTTTGTCAGGGTCAGGCTGCTGCTGGTTTGTCAGGGTCAGGCTGCTGCTGCTTTGTCAGTGTCAGGCTGCTGCTGCTTTGTCAGGCTGCTGCTGCTTTGTCAGGCTGCTGCTGGTTTGTCAGGGTGCTGCTGGTTTGTCAGGCTGCTGCTGGTTTGTCAGGCTGCTGCTGGTTTGTCAGGCTGCTGCTGGTTTGTCAGGCTGCTGCTGGTTTGTCAGGCTGCTGCTGGTTTGTCAGGCTGCTGCTGGTTTGTCAGGCTGCTGCTGGTTTGTCAGGCTGCTGCTGGTTTGTCAGGCTGCTGCTGGTTTGTCAGTGTCAGGCTGCTGCTGGTTTGTCAGGCTGCTGCTGGTTTGTCAGGCTGCTGCTGGTTTGTCAGGCTGCTGCTGGTTTGTCAGGCTGCTGCTGGTTTGTCAGGCTGCTGCTGGTTTGTCAGGCTGCTGCTGGTTTGTCAGGCTGCTGCTGGTTTGTCAGGCTGCTGCTGGTTTGTCAGGCTGCTGCTGGTTTGTCAGGCTGCTGCTTTGTCAGGCTGCTGGTTTGTCAGGCTGCTGGTTTGTCAGGGTCAGGCTGCTGGTTTGTCAGGGTCAGGCTGCTGGTTTGTCAGGGTCAGGCTGCTGGTTTGTCAGGGTCAGGCTGCTGGTTTGTCAGGGTCAGGCTGCTGGTTTGTCAGGGTCAGGCTGCTGCTGGTTTGTCAGGCTGCTGCTGGTTTGTCAGGCTGCTGCTGGTTTGTCAGGCTGCTGCTGCTTTGTCAGGCTGCTGCTGCTTTGTCAGGCTGCTGCTGCTTTGTCAGGGTGCTGCTGCTTTGTCAGGGTGCTGCTTTGTCAGTGTCAGGGTGCTGCTTTGTCAGGCTGCTGCTTTGTCAGGCTGCTGCTTTGTCAGGCTGCTGCTTTGTCAGTGTCAGGCTGCTGCTTTGTCAGTGTCAGGCTGGTTTGTCAGGCTGCTGCTTTGTCAGTGTCAGGCTGGTTTGTCAGGCTGGTTTGTCAGGCTGCTGCTGGTTTGTCAGGCTGCTGCTGGTTTGTCAGGCTGCTGCTGCTTTGTCAGGCTGCTGCTGCTTTGTCAGGCTGCTGCTGCTTTGTCAGGCTGCTGCTGCTTTGTCAGGCTGCTGCTGCTTTGTCAGGCTGCTGCTGCTTTGTCAGGGTCAGGCTGCTGCTGCTTTGTCAGGGTCAGGCTGCTGCTTTGTCAGGGTCAGGCTGCTTCTTTGTCAGGCTGCTGCTGGTTTGTCAGTGTCAGGCTGCTGCTGGTTTGTCAGTGTCAGGCTGCTGCTGGTTTGTCAGTGTCAGGCTGCTGCTGGTTTGTCAGTGTCAGGCTGCTGCTGGTTTGTCAGTGTCAGGCTGCTGCTGGTTTGTCAGTGTCAGGCTGCTGCTGGTTTGTCAGTGTCAGGCTGCTGCTGGTTTGTCAGTGTCAGGCTGCTGCTGGTTTGTCAGGCTGCTGCTTTGTCAGGCTGCTGCTTTGTCAGGCTGCTGCTTTGTCAGGCTGCTGCTTTGTCAGGCTGCTGCTTTGTCAGGCTGCTGCTTTGTCAGGCTGCTGCTTTGTCAGGGTCAGGCTGCTGCTTGTTTGTCAGGCTGCTGCTTGTTTGTCAGGCTGCTGCTTGTTTGTCAGGCTGCTGCTTGTTTGTCAGGCTGCTGCTGGTTTGTCAGGCTGCTGCTGGTTTGTCAGGCTGCTGCTGGTTTGTCAGGCTGCTGCTGGTTTGTCAGGCTGCTGCTGGTTTGTCAGGCTGCTGCTGGTTTGTCAGGGTCAGGCTGGTTTGTCAGGGTCAGGCTGGTTTGTCAGGGTCAGGCTGGTTTGTCAGGGTCAGGCTGGTTTGTCAGGGTCAGGCTGGTTTGTCAGGGTCAGGCTGGTTTGTCAGGGTCAGGCTGGTTTGTCAGGGTCAGGCTGGTTTGTCAGGGTGCTGCTGGTTTGTCAGTGTCAGGCTGCTGCTGGTTTGTCAGTGTCAGGCTGCTGCTGGTTTGTCAGTGTCAGGCTGCTGCTGGTTTGTCAGGGTCAGGCTGCTGCTGGTTTGTCAGGGTCAGGCTGCTGCTGGTTTGTCAGGGTCAGGCTGCTGCTGGTTTGTCAGGGTCAGGCTGCTGCTGGTTTGTCAGGGTCAGGCTGCTGCTGGTTTGTCAGGGTCAGGCTGCTGCTGGTTTGTCAGGGTCAGGCTGCTGCTGGTTTGTCAGGCTGCTGCTGGTTTGTCAGGCTGCAGCTGGTTTGTCAGGGTCAGGCTGCTGCTGGTTTGTCAGGCTGCAGCTGGTTTGTCAGGGTCAGGCTGCTGCTGGTTTGTCAGGCTGCTGCTGGTTTGTCAGGCTGCTGCTGCTTTGTCTGTCAGTGTCAGGCTGCTGCTGCTTTGTCTGTCAGTGTCAGGGTGCTGCTTGTTTGTCAGTGTCAGGGTGCTGCTTGTTTGTCAGGGTGCTGCTTGTTTGTCAGGGTGCTGCTTGTTTGTCAGGGTGCTGCTTGTTTGTCAGGCTGCTGCTTGTTTGTCAGGCTGCTGCTTGTTTGTCAGGCTGCTGCTTGTTTGTCAGGCTGCTGCTTGTTTGTCAGGCTGCTGCTTGTTTGTCAGGCTGCTGCTTGTTTGTCAGGCTGCTGCTTGTTTGTCAGGCTGCTGCTTGTTTGTCAGGCTGCTGGTTTGTCAGGGTGCTGCTTTGTCAGGGTGCTGCTTTGTCAGTGTCAGGGTGCTGCTTTGTCAGGGTGCTGCTTTGTCAGTGTCAGGGTGCTGCTTTGTCAGTGTCAGGGTGCTGCTTTGTCAGTGTCAGGGTGCTGCTTTGTCAGTGTCAGGGTGCTGCTTTGTCAGTGTCAGGGTGCTGCTTTGTCAGTGTCAGGGTGCTGCTTTGTCAGTGTCAGGGTGCTGCTTTGTCAGTGTCAGGGTGCTGCTTTGTCAGGGTGCTGCTTTGTCAGGCTGCTGGTTTGTCAGGCTGCTGGTTTGTCAGGCTGCTGGTTTGTCAGGCTGCTGGTTTGTCAGGCTGCTGGTTTGTCAGGCTGCTGGTTTGTCAGGCTGCTGGTTTGTCAGGCTGCTGGTTTGTCAGGGTCAGGCTGCTGGTTTGTCAGGGTGCTGCTGGTTTGTCAGGGTGCTGCTGGTTTGTCAGGGTGCTGCTGGTTTGTCAGGCTGCTGCTGGTTTGTCAGGCTGCTGCTGGTTTGTCAGGCTGCTGCTGGTTTGTCAGGCTGCTGCTGGTTTGTCAGGCTGCTGCTGGTTTGTCAGGCTGCTGCTGGTTTGTCAGGCTGCTGCTGGTTTGTCAGGCTGCTGCTTTGTCAGGCTGCTGCTTTGTCAGGCTGCTGCTTTGTCAGGCTGCTGCTTTGTCAGGCTGCTGGTTTGTCAGGGTCAGGCTGCTGGTTTGTCAGGGTCAGGCTGCTGGTTTGTCAGGGTCAGGCTGCTGGTTTGTCAGGCTGCTGCTGGTTTGTCAGGCTGCTGCTGGTTTGTCAGGCTGCTGCTGGTTTGTCAGGCTGCTGCTGGTTTGTCAGGCTGCTGCTGGTTTGTCAGGCTGCTGCTGGTTTGTCAGGCTGCTGCTGGTTTGTCAGGCTGCTGCTGCTTTGTCAGGCTGCTGCTGCTTTGTCAGGCTGCTGCTGCTTTGTCAGGGGGCTGCTGCTTTGTCAGGGTGCTGCTGCTTTGTCAGTGTCAGGGTGCTGCTTTGTCAGTGTCAGGGTGCTGCTTTGTCAGGCTGCTGCTTTGTCAGGCTGCTGCTTTGTCAGGCTGCTGCTTTGTCAGTGTCAGGCTGCTGCTTTGTCAGTGTCAGGCTGGTTTGTCAGGCTGCTGCTTTGTCAGTGTCAGGCTGGTTTGTCAGGCTGGTTTGTCAGGCTGCTGCTGGTTTGTCAGGCTGCTGCTGGTTTGTCAGGCTGCTGCTGGTTTGTCAGGCTGCTGCTGCTTTGTCAGGCTGCTGCTGCTTTGTCAGGCTGCTGCTGCTTTGTCAGGCTGCTGCTGCTTTGTCAGGGTCAGGCTGCTGCTGCTTTGTCAGGGTCAGGCTGCTGCTTTGTCAGGGTCAGGCTGCTTCTTTGTCAGGCTGCTGCTGGTTTGTCAGTGTCAGGCTGCTGCTGGTTTGTCAGTGTCAGGCTGCTGCTGGTTTGTCAGTGTCAGGCTGCTGCTGGTTTGTCAGTGTCAGGCTGCTGCTGGTTTGTCAGTGTCAGGCTGCTGCTGGTTTGTCAGTGTCAGGCTGCTGCTGGTTTGTCAGTGTCAGGCTGCTGCTGGTTTGTCAGGCTGCTGGTTTGTCAGGCTGCTGCTGGTTTGTCAGGCTGCTGCTTTGTCAGGCTGCTGCTTTGTCAGGCTGCTGCTTTGTCAGGCTGCTGCTTTGTCAGGCTGCTGCTTTGTCAGGGTCAGGCTGCTGCTGGTTTGTCAGGCTGCTGCTTGTTTGTCAGGCTGCTGCTTGTTTGTCAGGCTGCTGCTTGTTTGTCAGGCTGCTGCTGGTTTGTCAGGCTGCTGCTGGTTTGTCAGGCTGCTGCTGGTTTGTCAGGCTGCTGCTGGTTTGTCAGGCTGCTGCTGGTTTGTCAGGGTCAGGCTGGTTTGTCAGGGTCAGGCTGGTTTGTCAGGGTCAGGCTGGTTTGTCAGGGTCAGGCTGGTTTGTCAGGGTCAGGCTGGTTTGTCAGGGTCAGGCTGGTTTGTCAGGGTCAGGCTGGTTTGTCAGGGTCAGGCTGGTTTGTCAGGGTCAGGCTGGTTTGTCAGGGTCAGGCTGGTTTGTCAGGGTCAGGCTGGTTTGTCAGTGTCAGGCTGCTGCTGGTTTGTCAGTGTCAGGCTGCTGCTGGTTTGTCAGTGTCAGGCTGCTGCTGGTTTGTCAGGGTCAGGCTGCTGCTGGTTTGTCAGGGTCAGGCTGCTGCTGGTTTGTCAGGGTCAGGCTGCTGCTGGTTTGTCAGGGTGCTGGTTTGTCAGGGTCAGGCTGCTGCTTTGTCAGGGTCAGGCTGCTGGTTTGTCAGGGTCAGGCTGCTGCTTTGTCAGGGTGCTGCTGGTTTGTCAGTGTCAGGGTGCTGCTGGTTTGTCAGTGTCAGGGTGCTGCTTTGTCAGGGTGCTGCTTTGTCAGGCTGCTGCTTTGTCAGTGTCAGGCTGCTGCTGCTTTGTCAGGGTCAGGCTGCTGCTGGTTTGTCAGGGTCAGGCTGCTGCTGGTTTGTCAGGGTCAGGCTGCTGCTGGTTTGTCAGTGTCAGGCTGGTTTGTCAGGGTCAGGCTGGTTTGTCAGTGTCAGGCTGCTGCTTTGTCAGTGTCAGGCTGCTGCTTTGTCAGGGTGCTGCTGGTTTGTCAGGCTGCTGCTGGTTTGTCAGGCTGCTGCTGGTTTGTCAGGCTGCTGCTGGTTTGTCAGTGTCAGTGTCAGGCTGCTGCTGGTTTGTCAGTGTCAGGCTGCTGCTTTGTCAGTGTCAGGCTGGTTTGTCAGGCTGCTGGTTTGTCAGTGTCAGGCTGCTGCTGGTTTGTCAGTGTCAGGCTGCTGCTGGTTTGTCAGTGTCAGGCTGCTGCTGGTTTGTCAGGCTGCTGCTGGTTTGTCAGGCTGCTGCTGGTTTGTCAGGCTGCTGCTGGTTTGTCAGTGTCAGGCTGCTGCTGGTTTGTCAGGCTGCTGCTGGTTTGTCAGGCTGCTGCTGTTTTGTCAGGGTCAGGCTGCTGCTGCTTTGTCAGGGTCAGGCTGCTTCTGCTTTGTCAGGGTCAGGCTGCTTCTGCTTTGTCAGGGTCAGGCTGCTTCTTTGTCAGGCTGCTTCTTTGTCAGGGTGCTGCTTTGTCAGGCTGCTGCTGGTTTGTCAGTGTCAGGCTGCTGCTGGTTTGTCAGGCTGCTGGTTTGTCAGTGTCAGGCTGCTGGTTTGTCAGTGTCAGGCTGCTGGTTTGTCAGTGTCAGGCTGCTGGTTTGTCAGTGTCAGGCTGCTGGTTTGTCAGTGTCAGGCTGCTGGTTTGTCAGTGTCAGGCTGCTGGTTTGTCAGGCTGCTGGTTTGTCAGGCTGCTGGTTTGTCAGGCTGCTGGTTTGTCAGGCTGCTGCTGGTTTGTCAGGCTGCTGCTGGTTTGTCAGGCTGCTGCTGGTTTGTCAGGCTGCTGCTGGTTTGTCAGGCTGCTGCTGGTTTGTCAGGCTGCTGCTGGTTTGTCAGGCTGCTGCTGTTTTGTCAGTGTCAGGCTGCTGCTGTTTTGTCAGGCTGCTGGTTTGTCAGGCTGCTGGTTTGTCAGGCTGCTGGTTTGTCAGGCTGCTGGTTTGTCAGGCTGCTGGTTTGTCAGGCTGCTGGTTTGTCAGGCTGCTGGTTTGTCAGGCTGCTGGTTTGTCAGGCTGCTGGTTTGTCAGGCTGCTGGTTTGTCAGGCTGCTGGTTTGTCAGGCTGCTGGTTTGTCAGGCTGCTGGTTTGTCAGGCTGCTGCTGGTTTGTCAGTGTGCTGCTGCTTTGTCAGGGTGCTGCTGCTTTGTCAGTGTCAGGGTGCTGCTTTGTCAGTGTCAGGCTGCTGCTTTGTCAGTGTCAGGCTGCTGTGCACATGCTGTGGCAGTGCTCTCAGGTATATCCATTTTGGGGTAGAGTTCTTGGTCTCCTGGACAAATGGCTAGGCTTTACTTTACCCCGCAAACCCGACTCTCTCTGCTAGGAGATAGAGTGGAATTGCCAAAGGTGAATAATAAACAGTTTAAGGCTGTGATGGTGGGACTCAACTGCCATGAGGGTAATATTAAGGCATTTGAAATCCTCAACAATCCCCAATATAAAGGAATGGACCGATGAGATGATTAAGGCAGTCTTTCTCATGATGGTGGGTAAATCTGGGGTGGCTCTTGTGGTT
Source organism: Brienomyrus brachyistius (assembly GCF_023856365.1). Classification (NCBI taxonomy): domain Eukaryota; kingdom Metazoa; phylum Chordata; class Actinopteri; order Osteoglossiformes; family Mormyridae; genus Brienomyrus; species Brienomyrus brachyistius. The sequence goes on from NW_026042347.1 coordinate 1,286,767, forward strand.
CTCATATGAGGTCTTTGGTGCACATTAAGTGAGGCAGATACAGGCCACCCATTGTGTACCTCTGTGCCATTTAAATGGGCTTGCAATCTGAAGAGGTGTGAGGTCACAGTGATTTAACACTGGTCCACTTTTTCTTATGGCCTTGAGCCAGGTCATGACAATATCTTGTGTAGCACTAATGACGTAATGGCATCTGCTCATGTTATCTCATAACTTGAAGCTGTTTGTGCAGCACAACCCACACGGCACCAACAAGACATTGAGAACAATCCCAGCAGCCCTCGGCTCTCTTACCCAATGCTGTTATAAGGGGACCAAACTTCTTTAAATTTCGCTTTCACAGTGGCTTTTGAAAAAATTAAGCAAATCACGCAATGCTATTGAAATTATTAAAACATAGAGATTAACAGTCAAATATGTTTTGTGATTTTAAATGATGAAGTAATATATTGGATATAACATGAATGTATTTCTTATTTCTTTTTTTTTGGGTTTTCTGTGGTGAGAAATGAAAGCTACAGGCATGTAAATATTGCTTCCTGTAGTAACTTGTAAAATTTTCCTCATTGTTAACAATCACATTACATGTCAGTCAGTCAGTGGAAACACATAGTGAGGCACGCTGGCCAGCCATTGTATTCGTTCAGGACCAGCCCATCAAGTAAAGGTTTCAGCACCACGGACAGTGACCTGTGTTAAACTGACCTCAGGTTCCTACATTGGCTCTATGGAATTTTCTGTAAATAATTAAATGCCACTGGCCCCCTACATGCGGAAATGTTTCCCCCTCCCCCAGACTTCTTCAGAGAGCTTTGGAGGACATTGTCTGCACGCTACCAGAGGCAACTAAGAATGTGCTTGAGTTGGGAGGAGGCAGTAGTCCCCATTTTTCCCTCCTGCTGTAGAGGGTCATCGGGAGGAGGTGGGTTTGCTGCTCTCTTTCGTGTCTCTTCAGCAGGTGGCTCTTAGAGATTTGTCTAAGAAAGGTCTGTACCAGGCTTGTGTTAAAGTGCTGCATTTTCGGGCACTGAGTGGACTGGCGGATTCTAGGTGGTCAGGTTTGTTGAGGCCTGGATCTTCCCCGCGGGGATGTTGGAGGTCCCTGTACAAGCCCCCCATTGAGAAGCACACGGTGGATCTTCAGTGGCAGATTGTGCACGGGGCAGTGGCCACAAACAGCTGATGCACATTGATTCCACAGGGTGGGAATTGGTTTTCTTAGCTAATCTGTTTCTTTAAAACAAAGAAATGGATTGTTTACTTGTGTCTTTTATTCTACATCATAGATAATGCGAACCTTCATATAAGTAAGAGGTAATATTTTGCTCAGTATCAGTTCAAGTTCAAATACTTCAGGTTTTTTATTTGGCAAAACACATAAAATTGTTCAGATACTTCAGGTTTTTTATTTGACAAAACACATAAAATTGTCATGCAAAGTCATTGATTTATTTTTAAAACTATTGCACTGTGATACATTTAACATCATATTTTCAGTTCTGCCAAATCTCATATTGACATCTTAGTGGTTTTCCAACGGCTTGTGGTGTCACATGGTGGTCGAAAATGATATTACAGGCTTTTGTTGAAATTACCTTAAAATTCATCTGGAATGTATTGATTTATGCCATAATTAATGATGCAAATTAACACAGATGGGGCCATTTTGACCCCATTTTGATGTTTTTGAAGAGGTAGACGGTCCAGTTGGCTGTATTAGTCAGTCTGCTAAGAAACATGGCGCCAACAAGCCCATGGCCCCTTTTCATGTAAAACTTCGTACAGGAGGCTGTTTGTGCAGATTAGTGCCTTTGTTAGCCTCGGCTCCTGTAAATCATATAAGCACACCCACCACACCCCCAGGAGCATTCCGCGTGCCCCCACCGGCCAACCTGCTTGTCCCCCCCAACCCACAGACCGTCTGTAGTTCTGAAATTTATCCACATGGCTGCTGACCAAGTCTAAGGTAAAATTTCATAAATGAAATTTTCAGTAAAATACATTTTTTTCCTCTAATCTGGGAGACAGTGCAGAATTATTGGAGTCGGTCCTAACTCTGTCTTGAATATGTACCCAGCAGGCACCTAGGACTCGTATCTCCCTCTGAGAATCTCTTCTAATGCGCTCAGCAGCAGAAATTCTCCATCCTAGATGAGCCTGCAAAGTTCTGTAGAAGTTAAATATACTTTAGTCAAATAAAGGATGAGACAATTTACTTAAAGCATGATACAGTTCATATTGCTCTTCAGGCTTCGTGATAAAATATTAAAATTATGGAGTACAAAGTTGTACAACCCAAATAATACGGATTATTTTCCATCTTAACCCATATTCTAAGCATATTGATTTCTCTTGTAAATTTTACTTTTACAGCAGTATGATTTAAGACACTAACAGCAATTCATTTTTCAACCAGTAATTGTTAATGTGATAGCCTCTGGATCTCCAGCAGAAGGGCTCCTTTCCTCAGCCGGATGTCCTCAAGTTCAGAGTGCTTCTCTGGACTCAGGTCCATGGAGACTGCAGCAGACAGGAAAAGGAGATCGTCAGCGGGTGTGGAGCTCAGCAGGTTGGCCATCTCTGCCAGTTTGGTTGTTGGTTCAACTCCCATGGCAGAGTAATCGTAACATTGTTAAGCCCTTGAGCAAGTCCCTTAGACCCAAGTGCTCTGACCCCAAACTCTCCTCACTTCGGACAAAAGCATATGCTGAATATATGTAATCCCAAAGGGCAGTTACAGAAGACCCCAGGACCGGAGTAACATGGGAAGCAATTACTGATGCCTGGAAGCTTTGGGGCATGCAAATAAACTGCATCCAAAGGCAAATGGCTAATAAAGAATGCTCTGAATGCCAGGCATTCGTCCAGCAGTGAGATCGTAGAGATAATGAATAAAGATAGAAAGTGTGAATAAAGATAAAACATTTTGATTGTATTTGCGAAGCGATGCTGGATGCGCTGAGCTCGCCGGGAAGGTCATGTGGTCCGCATTCCCTCCCCATGCACACGTGATCAGCTCAATCACACCGAAATTGTCGGTTTGCTGCCCTTCAGGGAAACAATCTAAAGGGTGTTACGGGAAAAGTAATCGATGCAAGAGCCAATCGTTACTGACACAAACAATGATGAACGATAATAAGCATTTATAAGCCATGATGACCGCACCATTAACGTGGAGTTGCACTAACGTCTGTTTTTATAGCTAACCAACAAGTCAACGTCTCACCCTGGTAATGCAACAGCGCCGTTTAAACAATACGTTTACACCGATCAGTGGCCTGTACTACGAATCAGGGTTATCGGGGTAACTTGACGGATTTAAGGTACCACAGTTTAAATGAATTTCATATTTGTTCATCGGGATGCCTGAATCGGTGCTAATCAGTACTACGATGCCAGTTATGCAATGTAGTTTTGATAAAAACTTTTCTGTCATTTAACATAAGAGGAAAAAAATAATTATACTGTAGTCAAATTGGCTAATATAAAATGGTTTAAAACTGTGACAAATTTTGCCTTTTTTTTACAGTGTATACTTCCAGTCACAAGGTAGCAGATACGGATTTCTGAAATAGCAAAGATAAAGGTCAATAATACTGACACTGAACAAATAACCCGGTGCAAAAGACTTTGGGAGTGACCACAACTATCAAGTGCGACCCACAGCTAATCTCACCTAAGTGCAAAAGAAAAGGAAACCAAAAGACAAACACTCCACCTCACTCCCTGACCAAATAAACAGAGTCCAACACACACTTGCAAAACAAAATAGCAGTCACTCCCTATGCAGCAATACAATCACACATACATAACTTACACACAAGTCAAAGCAACAAGGGGGCTAGTGAAGACGTAAACCAAAGGAAACCAAGGGGGGAGACAGCAAGCCAAACTGAGGTCGCGGGGGGGACCGGAGCCTGTCCTTGGAACAACAGGCGTAGGCAGGAACCAACCCTGGGCAGGAGTCAACACTCTGCAGGGCGCAAACACTCTCAACTCAGATTTGCCAATTAACCTACCCTGCACACTTTTGGACTGTGGGAGGAAACCGGAGCCCCTGCTGGAAGTCTTTCCCCATTCACCAGATTATATTGCCAGAAGACTGAAAATTAGATATCAAATACTAGAGTGACATAAAAACAAAAAACAAGTTTGCTTGTAATGAGACGCAAAACAGAAGATTATCTCTTTTTATATTTTGAGAAAACATTTTAACATTTATCCAACCGGTCAAATGGTTTAATACTTCATACAGCAGCATTTCTAAACTCATTCCTCAGCCCACCAGACAGCTCCACGTTTTTGCTCTGTCCCAGATCCCTGCATGCATGAACCAAACAGTCACCTTTTACTGCTGTGCTGAGAGCTTGGACAGAGCAAAACTGTGGATCTTTGCAGTGGGGTCCAAGGACTGGGTTGAGAAACCCTGGCATAGAGGAGACTGCAGTGAGAGCCAAGAAAAAAAGAGATTAGAGAGGAAGGTAAAATGCTTCTATTAGCATGGCAAATAAGCTGCAAGTACAGACCCTGTGCTTCCATTACAAACAAAAAGCCTGTATGACCCTCCTAAACACACAAGTCAGATTAACTTAACCAGGGGAAATAAGCATAAAACTTGGCAAAGACTAGACTATGAAAAGGGAAGGTGAACATCATACTTACACAAACTTCTGCTAAAGAAAATGGACAAACCCCTTTTAACTGAATCAAGTTACTTAAGAAAATTAATAATTAAAAAATGAATAATACAAAAATAAATCAATAAAAATTAAGAAAAACACAATCATGCTTTGAACTAATACTGCAGTCAGTCCTAAATATTCCCATGACATTCTTTTCGTCACGATGCACACTCGGTACATACTGGTTGAAAACCATTTATAATCCTTCATGTACCAGTCTATGATGGAGCACCCCAACCTGGGCCGCCCATCCAACATGGCAGATTTCTGCCTCCTGGCCCCGGAGACTAACAGACCAACCTCTGGAAACAGGGAACCAGGGGGACATGGGCCGCTGACTGGATGGGCGACCAGAATCAGGTGAAGCAGAAGGTAGACTCCACAGTAGAGGACCGAGGAATGTAGACCAAAACCAGGGAACCTGAAGTGGCAAGAACACAAACCAGGACAGACATATAAAACCCAAGCAAAGGCATCAGTGGCACAGCCCACCAGCTTGTGAAAGATGGCTACCTGGCATCATGAATCCCTTAATCAAAAACCTTTGTGATGGCAACTTTGCCACCCAGGACTGATCCCTTCTAAAGACCTCAAGTTTCAATGCAAGGTTTCCGAAATGTTTTGAAACATTAGTCCATGTGACTGCTGTGGTATTGTTCCAGGCAGGGAAAACAACTTAGGAGAACATTTCCGTGCATGTTGGGTGTTTGTGGTACTGTTGGGCTGAGGGGGTAATTGAGTGACTATTAACCTTTGAAATCCAATTATATTATTTAAACAGATTAGTAGTTAGACAGTGTGATTTAGATGAGGATAAGGATGTTTTATTGTCATTACAAAACGTGTTCTATATGAAGGGAACAAAATGAGGCACTCAGATCCGGTGTATTAGCAATAATAAAATAGAAATAAAATTGAAAGAACAATACAATGAATAATATGGTATAATAAATAAAATAAAATAGAATAAAGACATTAAGATAGATTCCATTAGGAGAATTTAACCATGGATGTAAAGTAAGCAGGTGTGAGTGTAGCAGAGATTACTGAGGTCTGTGTGTAATAAAGTATATGTGACACTGGCTGAGGAAGCAGCAACGTGTGTGTGTGCAAAGTCACAGTAATAACCTGCAGCACTGAGGGATCTATTGCAGCGAAGCCCTGACATGTAACACTGGTGATGAATAGCAGTGTTAGATATAGGTATAGTGAGGTACTTATAATTATAGTAGGTGTAGGATCAAGGTCTGGATTAGATTTACATACTGGGCAAATCTAGGTTACACATACACACACAGGTTACATATAAATTTAAATTTAGGGGCAGTGTGTAGCTCGGTGGGCTTTAAGGAAACACAGACTACACATGGAACAGCAATGACTGAGCTGGGGAACGCAGTGAGGGCAGGCATATTTATACACAGCACACTAATCAGCAACAAAACAGGGGTACAGGGTTAGGATGGAGAACTATAATGGGATACAGGAGAATTAGGAGGGTTACAAAGGGCCAGCAGCGACCTCTGCTGGCATGAGTTGGAGGAGACATGAAAAAATAAGAGATTACAGATCATGACAGGAGCAGCAAGCACAGCAACAGTGGGGTCATGCTCAATTATCACACCACATATATAAGAACATAACATAAGAACATAAGAACTATACAAACGAGAGGAGGCCATTCGGCCCATCAAGCTCGCTTGGGGAGAACTAAACTAATAGCTCAGAGTCGTTAAAATCTTATCTAGCTCTGATTTAAAGGAACCCAAGGATTCAGCTTGCACTACATTATCAGGAAGGGTATTCCATACTCTGACTACACGCTGTGTAAAGAAGTGCTTCCTTAAATCCAGCTTGAAGTGTTCTCCCGCTAATTTCCACCTATGGCCACGAGTTCGTGTATTTAAACTAATGCTGAAGTAACTATTTGCTTGAACAGCATCCAAACCTGTTAGAATCTTATATACCTGGATCATGTCCCCCCTCAGTCTCCTTTGCTTGAGACTGAACAGATTTAGCTCAAGTAACCGTTCCTCGTATGACATTCCTCTAAGACCAGGAATCATTTTTGTGGCCCTACGCTGCACCTTTTCTAAGGCCACAATGTCCTTTTTAAGATATGGTGACCAAACCTGCACACAATATTCTAGGTGAGGTCTCACCAAGGAATTGTATAATCTTAGCATTACCTCCCTTGACTTAAACTCCACACACCTGCCCCAACATCCTATTGGCCTTTTTTATTGCTTCCCCACACTGGCGAGAATGGGACATGGAAGCATCAACATACACACCAAGGTCTTTCTCATGATCAGCTACCTTTATTTCAGTGACACCCATGAAATACCTGTACTTTATATTTCTGCTCCCTAGATGGAGTACCTTACATTTATCGATGTTAAATTTCATCTGCCAGGTATCGGCCCAGTCACTAATTAAATCAAGATCCCGCTGTAGCTGCTGAGCCACTAATTCAGTATCTGCTACACCACCCACCTTGGTGTCATCTGCAAATTTCACCAGTTTACTGTATATATTGGTATCCATATCATTTATGTAAATTAGGAACAATAGTGGTCCTAAAATCGAACCCTGCGGTACCCCACTATGAACGCAAGCCCACTTTGACATTGTGCCTCTTATAACTACTCGCTGTTTCCTATCTGTTAACCAGTTATCAATCCAGGTCGCTACGGTACCTAAAATACCTGTCGCTTTGAGTTTAAGTAGGAGCCTCTTGTGGGGGACAACATCAAAAGCCTTTTGGAAATCTAAGTAGATGACATCATAGGCCTTCTTATCATCAACTTCCTGAGTAGCTTCCTCAAAAAACTCCAACAGATTTGTTAAACAGGATCTACCTCTCCTAAATCCATGCTGGCTATCCCGCAAAATGTTATTAGAGTCCAGGTAATCTACCATTTTCTCTTTGATTATAGCCTCCATAACTTTACCAGTTATACAAGTTAGACTGATTGGCCTATAGTTAGACAAATTACTTCTATCCCCTTTTTTAAAAATAGGCGTTATGAAGGCGTGCTTCCAATCAGAAGGTACCACACCTTCAGATAAGGATTTTTGAAACAGTAAAGTTAAGGGTCGGCAAATAATATCCCTCATCTCTTTTAACACTATAGGTAAGATGCCATCAGGACCCTGTGATTTATTTATTTTGAGCTTAGCTAGGCTTTGCAAAACATCTGCTTCAGTTATATATATATTAGCTATAGATAATGCTGGATAGGTAATAACTGGTAAATTACTAAGGTCCTCAACAGTGAATACCCGTGCAAAACTATCATTGAACTCATTTACTATATCAATGTCGTTTACTATTATAAGACCCTTACTATCCTGCAGATTAGTAATTTCAGGTTTTAGAGCTCTTTTAGAGTTAAAATACTGGAAGAAACTTTTAACATCATCCTTAGCTTCCAATGCAACCATCCTTTCGACATTTCTTTTAGCTCGTCTAATATCATTTTTTAACTCAGCCTGTAGACTTAGATATTCCTGCTTAATTCTGTCAACGTCAGTTATTTTCCATTGCTGGAACAAAGCCCTTTTCCTCCTTACTTTATGCTTTATTTCCCTAGTAAACCACCTAGGTTTCAATTTCCTAGATTTATTCTTGCTGGAAACAGGTATGAAGTCCTCTTGCACTTGCAATAATGTGCTTTTAAAAAATTCCCAGGCCTCTTCAACAGTTTTGTTATTTAACTCCATCCAGTTCACAGTTTCTAGTTTTAGTCTCATACACTTAAAGTCAGCCTTCCTAACATTATATATTTTTGATTTGGACTTAGCTCTTCGAACACTAAACTTAACCTCAAATTTGACCATGTTATGATCGCTACTGTCAAGTGGTTCTAAAACGTCTAATTTACCAATCCTGTCCTGGTTATTAGAGAGAACAAGATCAAGAATGGCATCTCCCCTGGTAGGGGTGTTAACAAACTGAGTAAAAAAACAATCCTGTACTAATTCCACCATCTCCAGTTCATTTTCTGAAGAGCCAGTGACAATGTCCCACTGCATTCCTGGTAGATTAAAATCACCCATAACTACCACATCATTTTTATTGCTCATAGTCCTAATATCACTGTATAACAATCTGCTTTCCTCAGCAGCTATATTAGGTGTTCTGTAACAAACACCGACAATTAGGCTATTTGAGTTTTTAGCATCTAATTTTACCCATATTGCTTCCGTAGTTTTATTTATATCAGTAAGTTCCCTTGCCTGCAAGTTTTCCTTTACATATACTGCAACACCACCTCCCTTTTTTCCTATACGATCCTTACGGAACAACGTGTAACCATCCATATTATATTCTTGTCCATCCTTTTCACTCAACCACGTTTCAGTTACTCCTATAATATCATAAGAGTCCGATGAGATAAAAGCCTCTAAATCATGAATTTTATTCCTAATACTTCTGGCGTTTAAATACAGACAACAAAGGGTAGGCCTATTACGGTGCCCACTTACAATATGATTATTTGGGGCTTTCCGTTTCCCCCCACTGACATAGTTAACTAACCTCCCTGCCCCCCCAGTCCCTAGTTTAAACATTCCTCAACTACTCTACACATACGCCTCCCCAATACACTGGTTCCCCTCTGGTTCAGGTGCAACCCATCCGGCTTGAACAGGTCCCACCTGTTCCAGAAGGTCCTCCAATGCCCCATAAACCTAAACCCCTCTTTCCTACACCATCCTTTTAGCCACGCATTTAATTTCCTTATCTCAGCTAACTTAGCCTGACTTGCACGTGGCACGGGGAGTATTTCGGAGAATACCACCGTGGACGTTCTGCTTCTAAGCTTATTGGCAACTTCTATAAATTTATCCTGCAGAACAGCCCTTCTACCCTTGCCTATGTCGTTGGTGCCAACATGCACCACGACAACTGGATCCACCCCAGCTGGGGCCAAAAACTTATCCACACGATCTGGAAGGTCTCCTACCTGGGCACCAGGCAGGCAAGACACCGTACGGGACCCTCTATCACGCGTGCACACATAACTGTCTACTCCCCTAATAATGGAATCCCCCACTACCACAACCTCCCTCTTCCTGGGGGGAGGGGGCTCCTCAGTGCCCAAGGGCCCACCTGCCTCCCCAGTCCGTTCCGGCTCTAAAGCTGGAAGAACCTGAAACCTGTTCGACACAGTCACCTCAGGTGATGCCGCCTCTGCAACGTGTGTACGCCCCTTCCTGCGTCTACGACCTACGGTCACCCAGCTCTCTCGACCTCTCTGCTCTTCATTCTCCCCCCTCCCGGCTAGTGGCGTACACACCTTCTCCCTAAAAGGCGTATTAACTTGCTCCTCTAACTCACTGTTGCATTGGATGAGAGCCAGTTGCTCCTCAAGGCCGCGAACCTTGACCATGAGCGAGTCCACTAGCTTACATCGCTCGCAGATGAAGTCCGACTGGACACTAACGTCCAGAAGGGCAAACATGTTGCAAACGCAACACTGAGCCGGCCCCATAATTAACTAACTCACTATGACCCCGTACTCCCAGCCCAGTAAATTTATATAGCGTATTTAACTTTAAAGATTAATTCGCGTACCGTTAAATGCAATAAAGTGCCGAGTACGCTAAAATAAGTTACTTGGGTTGAAACGGAACTTAATTCTTATTTTTATTTAAAATTTTAAATCCGATAAATTTACTACTACTTACCAAAAGAACTTCTGCCTGAACCAAGTATGAACTAAAAACAAAACGAAATCGAAGTTGCTCTTGGGAGGTCGAAAAACCACAAAAACCCCCTCACAGCAGGCTACTGCCGGAGCGGGGAAAAAAGTGGAAAATGTCCTCCCGGCCCCGACTGGCGACCGGGCAAAGCTCAGGAGCAACTGTCCTTTTCTGGCGCTGAGTAACGTTACCGACGTTAGATATTATTAGCTATTTCGCCCCGCCGGTGTTTTTTACGGAGTTAAACGCGAACAGAAAACGCAGCTCACTGCCCGTAACAATCGCGCTGTTAATAAACAGACAGGACAGACAAGCACTCACGCCGACCAAAATAAGAACAATAAATAGAAATAACACAGCCACCCACTAAACAATTAAAGCACACAAACACTCAGAAAATACGTTCCAAACACCCCAAAAACAATCACAAACAATCCCAAAACAATCGCTGCAGCTCAACACCACTCTCTCACAGTATCCCAGCAATCTCTCGCAGCAATCCCAGGATGCCCAGGGTCAGCCTCCTATGAGAAAACATTATGAAAATCTGTTCCCAAAAATTGTTCAAACATCAGCTTGACTGAAACATATGACTGGTTGTATCTAGGCTACACTGGCACTGACAGCAGAGTGTAACAAATTACCAGCTACGACATATATCTGATGATTCAGAAGAAAGACAAATTGAAGAAACAAAGTGGTTAATTGTATAATAATCAAATCATTTCATAATCATGTAATACATAATATGTCACGATGGGAAGAGGGACAATCAAAGAGCAGCCTTGTGGGTTTTATTGCTGAACCAAAAGACATGAATAGAACCCAAGAGGAGGAGGAGAGCACAAATAGGAGGGAGGGAGGAAGGAATAAGCAGGAGGAGTTGGGGAGAATCTACTAACACGGGGAGCAGAGAGGGGTCCTCCTCCTTTTTGGGTGAAACTAATTGCTTGTGACATGGTAAGAGGCAACTTCTTTCTTGAGAGAATTTCTTTAAAGGGCAAGACAACCAAAGCTGTAAATCTAACAGGAAAAAATACCCTTTGTAGAATTCTAGAAGACCCTCTGGGCCAGGTGCCCTGCCGCTCTGCATTGTTTTCTTTGTATGTACAACTTTGTACTCCATAATTTTAATATTTTATCACGAAGCCTGAAGAGCAATATGAACTATATCATGCTTTAAGTAAATTGTCTCATCCTTTATTAGATTTAAACACAAACACAATCCACAGCAAACTGTACTTACAGCCTTCATCCTGCTCTTCAGTCTCTGACGTGCTGCATCTAAATGGGGACTCGTCAAAAAGCCAAGTGGAGCTGTCATGAATGAAGGCCTTATTGAAGCTTCCCCTGCCTGACAGCAGGTTAGTCTCTCATTTGACTAAAGTATATTTAACTTCTACAGAACTTTGCAGGCTCATCTAGGATGGAGAATTTCTGCTGCTGAGCGCATTTTGACCTTGAGGAGCAACTGGCTCTCATCCAATGCAACAGTGAGTTAGAGGAGCAAGTTAATACGCCTTTTAGGGAGAAGGTGTGTACGCCACACCTAGAGACGGCTAGGAGCACTGTGAGAGTCATGTTCTTTGACTTCTCAAGTGCCTTCAATACAATCCGGCCCTCAGTGCTGAGGGGGAAGTTAGAGGGAGCGGGAGTGGACCATCAGTTGTCTGCGTGGATTACGGACTACCTCACCAGGAGACCCCAGTATGTGAGACTCCGGGACTGTGTGTCTGAGGTGGTAGTCTGTAGCACGGGGGCCCCACAAGGAACAGTACTCGCCCCTTTTCTCTTCACCCTATACACTGCGGACTTCAATTACAACACGGACACTTGCCATCTACAGAAGTTTTCAGACGACACTGCCATTGTTGGTCGGGTGTCAGAGGGGAACGAGCTGGAATACAGGGGGGTCATCGATCGCTTTGTCAGCTGGTGTGAACTGAACCATCTTCATATTAATGCCAGCAAGACGAAGGAACTGGTGATTGACTTCAGCAAGAAGTCTTCTCCTACTACACCGGTGAACATCCAGGGTCTGGACATTGAAACGGTGAAGGAGTACAAATTCCTGGGTGTTCACCTAAACAACAAACTGGACTGGTCTACAAACACTGAGGCAGTTTACAAAAAGGGTCTAAGTCGTCTTCACCTGCTTAGGCGGCTAAGATCCTTTGGGGTGAACAGGACTCTCTTAAGGTCCTTCTATGACACTGTGGTAGCATCTGCTATCTTTTATGCTGTGGTCTGCTGGTGTGGTGGAATTGCAGAGAGGAACAGGGGGAAATTGGACAAACTGGTGAAGAGGGCCAGCTCTGTCCTGGGCTGCCCACTGAAATCCATTGAGCAGGTTGGGGATGAGAGGATGCGGTCTAAGCTAACATCCATTATGGACAACACCTCCCACCCCCTGCATGAGACTGTACGAGCTCTGAGCAGCTCATTCAGCAATAGACTTCTACACCCACAGTGTAGGAAGGAGCGCTACCGCAGGTCATTCTTACCAGCGGCTGTCAGACATTATAACAGTTTAGCGTGAGTATTTTTTACTCATATATGTTTAACTGACATATCACATGCTGTAACCAGGATCATTCACACCCCACCCCACCCCCGCACTTGTGTACATATCTCTGTACATTTTGTACATATCTCTGTACATCTTTATTTATTTCCAAAACTTTTGTACATTTGTATTTATATCTTTGTGTATCTACCTGCTCCTATTGTGCTATATTACGTTTTTGTGCAAGAGCTCTGTAACACCTAAATTTCTCATTCGTGGGATAATAAAGGTTTATTCTATTCTATTCTATTCTATAGATTGTACTTGCTCCCTGAGTGGTGTGCTGATTAGTGCACCATGAGGGGAATCCATCGTTTTGCTGGGGGACTTCAACGCTCATGTGGGCAACGACAGTGTGGCCTGAAGGGGAGGGTGATTGGGAGGAACGGACTCCCTGATCGGAACCTTGTTGGTGTTCAGTTGTTGGACTTCTGTGTAATGCATGGTTTTTCCATAACGGACACCATGTTCAAGCATAAGGGTGTCCATAAGTGGACATGGTATGAACATGCGCGGGGCTACAGGTCGATGATCGATTTTATAATCGTTTCATCTGAACTTAGGACTTCTGTATTGGACACTCAGGTGAAGAGAGGGGCAGAGCTGTCAACTGATCACCATCTGGTAGTGAGTTGGCTCAAGTTGTAGGGGAGGACAGTCAGACCTGGTAGGCCCAAGCATACAGAAAGAGTCTGCTGGGAACGTATGGCTCCTGTACGCCAGATCTTTAGCTCGCATCTCCGGCAGAACTCCAACTGGATGCTGGGGGAGGTTGGGAACATTGAGTCTGAATGGACACTGTTCTGCACCTCCATTGTGAAAGCAGCCATATGGAGCTGTGGCTAGCAGGGTTGTCGATGCCAGTCGTGGCGGAAACCTCGTACCCGATGCTGGATACCAGAGGTGAGGGGGACTGTCAAGCTGAAGAAGGCCTACTGGGAATTAATAGCCTGGGGGTCTCCGGAGGCAGCTGACAGGTTCTGGCAAACCATCCGGAATATCAGAAAGGGGAGGCAGCTCCTGGTTCCTACTGTTTACATTGGAGAGGGGGTGCTGTTGACCTCACCTGGGGACATCACCCACAGGTGGAAGGAATACTCTGAGGACCTCATGAACCCTGCCTCGGATACATCTATGAGCACTGCCTTTGAGACATCTGAGGACACGAGGCCCGAGGGGGCTGGAGTGGACTTGCCCATCACTGGGGCTGGGGTGGGCAGGGTGGTTGAAGAGCTCTGTGGTGGCCGGACCCCAGGGGTGGAAGAGATTTGCCCAGAGTTCCTAAAGGCTCTGGATGTTGTGGGGTTGTCATGGCTGACATGCCTTCTCAACAGCGCGTGGAGGTCAGAGACAGTGCCGCTGGATTAGCAGACCAGCATGGTGGTCCCCTTATTTAAGAATGGAAACCTGATTGTACGTTCCAACTATAAGGGTATTACACTTTTCAGTCTTCCTGGGAAAGCTTGGCAGGCCGAGGCATCACAGCAGCAGAGAAAAGATGAGATGAGATGATTTTACACACAGCTGCTCTTATATATAGCAGCAGCAACAACATTCTGACAAACATGGCAGGGAAACCTGGGGTAGTTACGCAATAGATGATAAAGCACACGCGGTTAAAATAAAACAATTCACATAAATCAACACAGTAAAGTTGGTTTTATGTTGTTTATGTTGGCTGGATATTTGCTTTTGCCATCTCTATACTTTAGAAACAACATGTGATGCCACCAGTCCCTTAGATACAGATGCTACTATGCAGCATTTTCCACGGAACCGGCAAACCAGCATTACAAGTACAGCCTTTTGCTAGGGACCGTCTACAAAGTGCATTCATTACAAATGAGGGAACCAAGCATCGATACTGGAGCACATCTGCTATGATTTTCTAACAGTCAAATCTGCTCATCAGAAGAAATCATAAAAACGATGCAATAATTTCACATATATAATATGTAATAAGATATAATTGCACTTTTTATTCATCAGAATTTAATCCATTGCATGTTATAAACCCTATAATTGTCTCTTTTTTACATTTCAAACTGATATTCTGATGGGTGGGTGAAGTAACAATGACATTACTTTAACAGTATGCAAACCATTACAGGTGTGTTGTGCATCTCATCAAAATGCATTGTGTAAGCCACTGACTTTGTGTCACTCCAAAATTATAACACTTTAGTAATCAAACCACCTGAGATTTCTGAATTTTTCAGTCACCTATGTGAAGCCAACCCCTATGTCTATAAGCTCCAGAGCTCAAAGTCTTGGCTAGAAACATTTTTAATGTGTTGATTTCCATTTTCTCAGCAGCTCTGAGAATAGGTTTTTGAAACGTGTATTTTTAAAGTTGATTTAAATAAAAATAGAAGAATGCCATACTGAATTGTCTCAGATTATTTGTTCTGAGTTTGTGTTGGATGAAAACATTTGCAGCACTTTGGGGTAAATGTTTTTTAGATAGGTGAAATACTTTAAAAGGCATTTCAGACTTGATATGAAAAATGGCTGAGAGGCCTTAGACTCCAGAGGGTTAACGAGCAATGCCTGGTGCTCATTTAGTCTTACCTCTCATTCCTGCCCCGTGTTAATCGCTCCCATCGCTCTGCAGTGTTCCGCAGGTCTGTCATTGATGTTGGTGGCTGCTTCAGTTAGTCTGTTTGAGACTCATTGCAGTCCTCTTTGTTTTATGCTTTTGTATTTATCCTTTATAAAGCCCCTTTTGTTTGGGACCTTGGCTGCTCCCACTTGCTCCATTTCTGCCCATATGACACATTTTGTGCTTGAGAGTTCAACAGCTAATGATGAAGTCACTGTGTGATATTACTTAGAATTCAGTTTATTTGGTGGTAAATCAATTACTGCAGGAAGGAAGAGTGAATTAACGTTGCATAACTGATGGTCTAGTGAGTGTGAAGTAATCACATGAAGTCCTGGTGGTTTCATCATTGGTTCATGTTGAGCAACAGGAATTCGTGTATTAAATAATGAGTAACTAGTTTTAGCATTACTTAAATAAGCAGTATTCATCTAGCTATCCAATTAGATATTGATACACATGGACATTTGCTTTGCAGGGACTGCCATGTTATTCAGTGTAAAAATAATCACCATCAGTCATTTTTATATGTCTGGGGTTGATCCTAATTAACTTCTCCCTGCTCACAAATCCAGTTTCTTCAGCTAGTGCAAGGCAGGTCATTCCAGTTCCTCAGTATGTCTTGTACTATGCATATCTCAATGCAGTCCTCATTTCCTCCAGCATCACTGGTCTGCCCAGTCATCCATTAACTATCGAACAAGAGACTGAAAGACGGGAGGCACTAAATACTCATTTACATGCGCATTTACTTGTAACTGCTTATCACTTCTCCCCAAAACAGTTGGTGCTTATTGTGCATCTACATTTGGTAGTGTCCATTCAAAGTTTTCTAAATATTGCGATCAGCATGTGCCTGAGTGTGTCGTTACTGGATTGTAATTGTCCGTTGACTATTGACATGACCTGCAATGTGTCTCTGACCACAGAGTATGTGATGGGGAGGCATCCATGTCCTTCTGGAGACTGCATTTTACGCTTTCCGGAAAGCCTGCTTGGACTGTGCTGCCCATCTAGAGGAGCAGCAGCAGTGGTCCAGAGCCTCAAGACTGAATTAGGAAATCTACTACGGCCTCAGACTGTGTCAGTGAAGGACTTGGAGATTCTGAGAGTGCTGCTGGACATTATCCCGGTGTTTTATAGTTCTGAAAGACTCTCGGTAAATGAAGGACATGGGACTTTTGTATCCTCAAGATGCCTTCTTTCTTCCAATAAAAATGCTTTTCATTGCTGCAGCGTCTGCCTGTGTCTGACAGAGGGAAGGGGGAAGTGTGCAAGCTGGCCTCTTTCTCTAATCACTGTGTCTGAAACTTTTCTTGAAGTGGATGAGCAGCTTCCCTCCAAAAAATTAAGCTGTCTGACATCCAGACTGAAATCAACAGTTTGCAGGTGGTACTGGCCGTTGGTTCGGGGTCATCCAGGCTAACTCTGAAGTATGCGGTAACGCCATACAATTTTTTAAATTGACATGTCTTTGCATAAAACTTCTGGAGGGGGGGGGGACCTTACCATACATCAAATTGACATTATGTCTCTGCATAAATAAGAAAAGTTACACATACAAGAAATCGGTGGAAAACTACACGTGTGTGTGCATGTGTATGTGAGCTGAAAATTGCTCTCCTGGTATACTTTTCCCTGCTCTTTCAGAATCTGGCAAGACTTGAAAATGTCATATTTGACCCTGGGATTTTATATTGAAGGAGTTGAGTCATATTTTCAGCATTT
Organism: Brienomyrus brachyistius; assembly: GCF_023856365.1. Taxonomy (NCBI): domain Eukaryota; kingdom Metazoa; phylum Chordata; class Actinopteri; order Osteoglossiformes; family Mormyridae; genus Brienomyrus; species Brienomyrus brachyistius. The sequence goes on from NW_026042347.1 coordinate 1,304,054, forward strand.
ATAGTTCAGATATGCTTCTTTCAACTGGTATAACGGGTTTCATTCCCGTCACTAACTATCTACAGTCAACCATGACCCCGAAGTAGGGGGTCCTGTGGGGGATTTCTCACCTGCGACCATTTTCAGATGGCAATATGTCAAAGAATAAATGGTTATTTTAGAATGAATTTGCATCTGCTTACAGTATCTTCCTCAAATAACAAAACTATAGAAGAATATTGGATGTAGGTGTGGTGGTGACCCCACAGCAAGTGAACCAAAAACTGATGTTTGCAGGTCCATAATTTTGAAGTGCTTCCCCAGAGCTGAAAGAGCAGGGAAAACTATACCAGGAGAGCAATTTTCAGCTCTCTAGCATGCTTAGAAGCGAAGGTATGGTCTCCTGAAAACCCTTACAAATTATATGCATGATTCATAAGTGCAAAAAAGGGGCGTGGCACCCAACTTTGAAAGGGCCGTAACTTTGGACTGCATCAGAATTTTTCAATAAAACTTGGGGAATTTTCATTGTTCTCTATAAGGATCAACATATCAAGTTATCAAAATCAGGAATGATGCCCATGGAGCCCCTGCTTGATTTGGCATGGACTGACCCTCCTGTCAGGTGCCTGTCATGGTAATCACAGACTTACCTCTTCCAGCGACAAACTTCCTCGTCTTCCCTTCAATGCCCATACATACAAGAAAATCGCGCATAGGAGAAAATGGGGGGGGGGAAATTCAGCAGCGGTCTTCCTTGGATGTGGTAGCCGTTTCTCAGGATCCCTGTCCAGAATTGAGCCCTGATTCCCCATGTACAGTGCATGTTTGTGTAATGTTGCTGCTATTTTCCCTGATGGCATTGCTTTGACCTCTGTGATGCTTTTTTTTTTTGTTCATTTCTATAGAATGAAAGCACAGTTCTTTGAGCACAAGTTGTTTTGTGATTAAGCTAAAATAAAGGGAAATGCAGATCTGCTCAAGGTGTGACGTCTGGCTTTCGCAGCGTGTTGTGGGATGGGTAGCTGTCTGTGTACCACAGAGGTGTGAAACTGCCATCAAACAAAAGCCCTGGCAGCAACAGGAGGACAGAAACGACCTATAATGATCATAATATTTTGTTGCATTACTCATAATCATAATCAGTTATTTTAAAGGTTATTTTTCCCAGCACCTGGCCGTTGCTTAACAAAATGTTACTTTGCTGCAGTTTCCTCAACTGCTTTTTTATGACCCTGAGTAGGACTAAATTGTATGTGGCCCGATGTCTCTAGGAATATTATTGTACGTTTCCTACCTTCACCGGGCATAAACCGTTGGAAAGGCAAAGTGATTCAAAGATATTACAAGGCATTAAACACTACTAAAAAATGAGCATACCTGTGTTTTTATAGAAAGGTGTAACTTTATTGCACATTCATAAACATAAAACAGGGCAAACTGGGGTGCAGGGTTTCACAGGCAGGAGAGCTCCAACCCCTCTCCCCTGAATGATGTCCTCTGCACCCCATAATCAAAGTTCCTCCCCAACATTTATTTTTCTTGTTTTATTTTTATCATGTCCTGTCCCTCTGGTGTGCTGTACAACCTTGGCCGGAGGTTAGCTTTTTTTCCGGAAGTGGTTAACCAGCCGGCCAAAGGTCTGTATGCCTGGGTGACAGGCACACTCAGGGGAATGAGCATCCACACACATGTGGATGCCCTGGCTGTTCCTGAAAAAAAACATGTAGCCGGATTCTTCTTCCTTTGTGCTCTCATGAATCCGCTGGCCCTCAGTGGCTGTGACTACCGGCCCGTGGTGGTCACATACCACCTCACCAGCCTGGAACTGCCAGGTGGCGCAGACTCCCTTCCCCGCAATGTCCACCGCAAGTCCCTTCCACTTCTGCTTGTGGATGAGCTCCTGGATGTGGCTGGAATCAATGGCGGTGTCCACCGAACCCACTGGTCTCCAGTCCTTGAGGACGCTGGCTGCGCTTTGGAATGTTGCTTCTCCAGCCTTGGTTCCTGATCCAAGCGTCGACCCGGGACTCGGTGGGCTGCTGTCTGCCAAAGTGTACTGTCAAGAACAAAGCAAATTGTTGTTAGGAAGACTATGTAGATAGGATTGCTTATCAGTAAAGTGCTTTAAAAATTAGTGCTACAAACAATACTCACAGAGGACATGCTGGACACGCATCCTCATCTTCAGCCAGCACTCAGAGCTGTCGCTGAAACTGGCCCGACCTGTGTCCCTACAGTCTTGTCTGGGATGTCGCCATCCAGGGTCACGGGGTGGATTCGAAGGAGCTGATGGAATGCTGCCTGGACATCATCTGCTGGTTGGACGCCAGGGCAGCATCCCATGCGGCGCCATGGGCAGAACAGCTGGATCCTTCCTCTGTGGAGTCGGCGCTGGGATTAAAAAAAACACACAAAGTTTTACGGTTATTGTTCAGTGGTGAGGGCTTTGGTTTTGTGTCTTGATGTTGGTAAGTGTGTTGACAAACGGAAAACATGCCTACCTTGAGTCACCTGCCAGCTTCTTCAGCAGCTTATTGGCCAGCACCACATTCCATGACTTTTATCCGGTAGTGCTTGTCAGCCGTTGCAGTGGAATGCGTGAGGTAATCGGCTACCAAGGACGACTTCTGGTCACTCAAGTCCTTGGTGGCCGTCTCAAAGATGCGCCGGGCCGTTTGGCTGGTGACTGGATCCAGCTTGTATCTAAAATACAAAACGAATAAGATTTATTAATACATCTCGCACAACACATGACAACATGTATCTAGAACAAATTATAGGGGAATGAATCATGATTAGCTCACTTTTGGTGCAGCCGGTTCAGGTCTCCTCCCAGGTCATCAGTCGTCGTCCCGGTTCTCTTGGAGCTCAGAAGCTGTAGCCCTTCCCATGTGAAGATGTCAAACTACTGTTGACAGAGGAAGAGATTTAATTTCTGCTTTTGAAATAAATGACAATAAATCTTTTCAAGCTTGATATGCTTACTGCCTCCTCCTCAGAGGACAATGCAAATGTGGCCACTCGCCGTGCCGACATCTTGTTCCTTCACCTCAATCACCGCATGGTCGGATTCGGTCCTGCTCCTGGACCTGCACAAGACAATGATGTCCCACTGATTAATAAGCGAATTGGCAAAAAGGAAAAGTGAAGACAAAAAGAATACAATACTTGCGGTCATGTGCTCCATCATGCCTGGTCGCTGTAGATGCTTCAGAATGACCGTGACCTCCAGGTAGTAGAGGACAAGAGAGATGTTGGGTGATACATTGGGCGGAGCTTAATTTGGTTCTGCTTCTGATGTCATAAGCGGGAGGGGGCGTATCCCTTATTCTGATTGGTCGAGGGGTTATGTCCATATATGGTATACATGCTTATGCCACGTGTTGCGCCATATGGTTTGGGAGGTAAGGGTTGCCATTAAACTTTAATAGAATAAAAATACATTAGATGTGTTTTAATTATAGTTTTTAAGGAATAATGAAACGTATAGCAGGATTAATGCAAGCTAAGATGCACGTCTAGCAGGGGGGGTCCGTCTGGCCATAGCCACGTGTTAGTAGGCACAAGCGCCACGGTGTATTTTTTGAAAGAAAAGCAGGCGGGATTTAAACAAGTACAAACATGCCCAAAAGAATCAGAAGAGCAAATGCTGAATTTAAACAAGCACAAGAGCGATATTATGTGGTACCTTGGGCGGAGCTTAATTTTGCTCCGCTTCTGACGTCATAAGTGGGAGGGGGGCGTATCCTTTATTCTGATTGGTCGATGGCTTATCTCTATACACCATACATGCTTATGCCACGTGTTGCCGATAGGGGGCCATTTGGATTGGGATATTGCCGTTAAACTTGTAATGTATTTTTATTCTATTAATGTATTTTATTGTGTTTTTTTAAATTACGTTTTTAAAGAATAATAAAACATCGAGCAGGATGATGGCAAGTTAGCGCATACACGTTAAGCGGGGGGTCCGTCCACCTCGTAGCCGCGTGTTGGTAAGCGCCACGGCGTATTTTAAGAAGAAAGCACCAAAAGAAGAAAAACTTTAGTGTTATTTTAAAATAAAAGCAGGGTGATTTTAAACAAACATGCCCGAAAGAAGCAGAAGAACAAATTTAAACAAGCGCAAGCGAAGTCAATAAACATACCGCACGTCGTTTTAAAAGAAGAGAGCACACGTTACATTTAACCACCACGAAAGACTTTAGTGATATTTACCAGGTTGGAGAAAGCATGTAAGCGGCAAAATTTTAGAAATATGACGAAACGAACCCGGAGCTCCGTCACATGCGGCTTGTCTGTTTGAACAACGCAGGGCGGAATGGCCGATCGCTAGTCCGGCGCATGCGCACCCACGCCAACACCCCTTTCAAAATGGCGACGCCGGCGGAGCGCCTGTTTTAGCAAATAAAACCCCTATAACCGTAATGTTTTTAAGGAATGAAGCACTTTTCTGCCAATGTGAATAATAAAGTAAAGCGCTCTGAGCATTTTCGACAACAATAATCAAAGAACGCGGTTAATTCTTGTTTAAACGAGCGCATGCGCATAGATCCACACAGCATTTCCTTTATTGAGCCAGCTCCTTGCGTCAAGCAACTGTCAAATGGCGAACAATTGTCGCTGGACCAAGAATTCATGCATCTACCTTTGCAATGCAACTACCTTTTTTTTCGGGTCGACAGGCAATACTTGGCAATGCCGTTAGGCAGGGGTTAGCTCATCAGAACAGCAGGATGTTGTGTAGGAACGGCTGAAATTTAGGCAGCAACAAATTCTTTCGTTATAGCGTTATTTTAAATTTGTATGGGTGTGATATGCCATTTATGCAATGAGGTGGAATTAAACAACAGGGTATCCGACTGGTTCCACAAACAGCCGTATCACTAATGTGTTAAACAAAGAATAAAAAACCATTAATTACACATGCTTACGTATAAAATATATAAAAGTTTAAGGACTAAAGCACTCGACAAACAGCCGCAACACTAAACAAGGTGTAAAAACCGATCATTACCACAAATTATAATATTTAAGTATAAAAATAAATAAGTTGAGGACTAAAGCACTCGACAAACTACCCCGTAATAAATTAATGAATAAAATTATTTCAATGTGGCTAAAGTAGACGTACGCGATTATTTAATAGGGGTGCAAAAGCGCATTTTAAAACTGGTAATAACTCGAACGGCGGTAAAGACGGGTCGCTAGCGCCACCCTGTGTCCACAGCATGTGGCCCCCACAGCGAGGAAGGGGGCGGTCCAGCCCCAACCCCTCCCCCCAAAAAAAAAAAAAAAAAAAAAAAAGTTTCCCCTATATTAAGGGCGACGTTGTCGACCAAAAATACAGAAGAACTTGAAACGCTATCGATGATCAGCTCACTACGACAAAGATGGAAATGACAAACTGGAGGTATGTTAAATTTCTTTCGTCCATACTTTAAAATTGTTTGAATTGTCACTATTGTGAAAACATTTGCGATTACTTTTGACCAAGAATTTTCCACGGTGTCAAGCCCGAGTAAGCCCCGTGAAGTAGAGGATTGGAATAGCGGTAAGTTAATATCAATGATAAGCAAATCAATGGATTTACTGTTTTTAAAATTGTGGAAAGACTGAAAGTTTATGTTCACTGTCGCAGATAAGGACGCCGACCTGTTAAGCACGCCGACGGTTATTTTCAGAGATAATCGGGAAGGGAATGTCCACGGACAACATAAGCGGAAAAGAACGGATAGTTTTAACGGTACGTGGAACAATACCTGCATCGTGGATTTTTCTGTATGAAATGCTTAAAGACTGATTTTGTCCTTCTCCCCCCAAGACACTGCCGATGATGAATTGTTGATCGCTGAGGCTGAAAAAATTGAAGCGGGTCTAGCGACGGCCGAAACCTCAACCGACGGCGCACAGAGCGAACCTGAAGAACAGTTGGAATCTACGCCGCCGGGTACTCCTACTACAGGGGTCGTGACACCGGACCAAGGGGGCCCAGCAAGCGGTGATCCAGCGACCACATCCCGGGCCTTATCGGGACCCCTGCAGAGGACGCAAGATTGGGATATTGACCAATTAACACCTTGGCAGTGGCCGGTTGCGAGCGCCCTGGACGGCGCTGTATCCCGGGCCGAGAGGCTGAAGGGGCTCAAGGTAGCTTTTTTCCTTTTTCAGGATCAAATGAGAACGTGTGCAAATTAAGAGTAACACAATAAAAACTAGTAATAATTTCTTCTGTGTTCTAAAAAGTTACTGATATCTAGTTGGATGGCTAGATGAACACCACATCAGTTCCCAAACTTCTCCTCAGGGGCACCTCAGCCGTTCCATGATTTTGCTAAATTTCCACCAACAGCTCAATTAAATTATTAAATATATTGGTTAAAAAAGTCAGTGCGAGATTGACTAGCTGTATGAGGTCTGCTAGTGGCCAAGTCAAAAAATACATGGCTGCACTGGACGGTCGCTGCAAATACTAGGATGATTTTAGCAGAGGTTCTGAAATGGCGAAGATGACACACTTTCAGAGTGAAAAGGATTATAAAGGTTAAAAAGCAGAGATTTCACCTTTTTGCCAGGAGAACCAGCAACATGTCACAGTGACACTGAGGAGTCACTATAAACCCAAAACCCTGGATAGAGGGACTGAGTGAATGAGGAGGTGAATCTGTGCAGGGGGGTCAGTCCATCAGAGAAGACTCTGTAGAAGGACAGAGCACCAGCCCCCCAGTCCAGATACACTCCTACTCTGCGGGAGCCTGAGGGCCGTATGGGTATGAGAGTCTCTTTATTATTGTGCCAGACAGAGTAACTGTCAGTATAACAGCACAGAATCCATGACTTGTCATTGTATCCAAGGAGACAGTCCCTCCCTCCTTTCCTCCTGATGACTCCTTTATAAGTCACTCCTATCCAGGCTTCATATCCATCCCACTCAGCCTCCCAGTAACAGCGGCCAGTCAGACTCTCTCTGCACAGAACTTGGGGGCGGCTGTCAAATCTCTCTGGATGATCAGGATATGGCTGCCGCTCTGCCCCCTCTGTCACCTTCCTGTTCCCCCCTGACAGAGACAGGCGTCTGTTTGCTGTGTTGGGGTCCAGTCTGTAGGCAGGAGGAAGAATTATTAATCCCATCAGGCCGCCTGTTTCTGTACGATATAAAAACAGCACAGCTTCCCCTAACGAAGCGGGAACTGAAGCTTATGAAACAGCTCAGGAAATGTCGGAGGGAAGCGAGCTAAACTAACAGCTTAATTAGTGAAATTACGGGGAAGTAAAATTACAAAGCAGCGATATTCATCAGACATATTCATCACAAGCATATTTACCACAAAACGGCACCAGAGATCAATACTAAAGTCAGTGTCTTTCCTTCTAACTGCTAATTCCGGCGAGTGCGGCATGAAAATGGCCATCAATAACAGAATATTTAAGTAATATTATTACATATTTAAAGTGACATTTAATAAAAGTTTGGACCTGGATTCTGATACAAAAGCTGTTTCCGGCGCCGGAGTTGCGCTCCATGAGGATTCAGTATTTACAGCGATTAGTCACAGCAAAGCCGGTCTGAATGCATTTCAAATGCATCGGCTTATTTCCATGAAGCATATGTCATACTGTATCTACTGATCCGGGAGAAACGCTGCAGTGTGGAGCGGGGCGGAATAGGTGCCGCGCAAAGCCGGCAAACTAATGATAATACCGTCTACAAACCATCAAAAAAAGCGGATTAAACTACACAGTGAGACGTGCATCATGAAAAACAGAAAGGTTCTCATTACCTCATTAAACAGAAAAATATTGCTCAGAAAAACGGGATTATTATTTTATTAATTCGAAAAAACAGACTTGATTTTTTTCCCAGATGAATGCAATACGCTTCCATAGCGAACCGCTTACCACGCGCGTGACTCTAGATACGGCGCCGCTACCGCGAGGCGTGAGCCCCGCATCTCGCGCACGTGGCCGCTCTAATCTGTTAACATGGGCGCCGAAATGAAATTTGATATTTTCCGCCGCACATGATGCACATCCAGTGTGTCCTGGGCGCTAATTTCTTTTAGCACCGTGGATCAGGAGAACTTTTTAATATTCATGAGTGAAGCCCTACACGATTGGCTGGCTGATTAATATTTATGAGAGGGGCACTACCTCATTGGCCAGTTAACATCGACTTGTGCTGCCTGTTTCTTCTACCTAAGCAGGGGTGTCCAAATCCAGTCCTGGGGGGCCGGTGCCCTGTGTAGCTCAGCTCTTTCCCTGTTCCACCATAAATAATTCAGCACAAGGAGATGAATCAGGTGTGTTAAATGAGGGGAAACCCAAAAATGTGCAGGACTCTGGCCCTCCAGGACTGGATTTGGGCTCCCCTGGTTTAAGGCATTCAGTGACCAATCAGTAATATTCTCTCATGAATATTAATGAGTGTTACAGAACCACCCTGTAAAAATGCAAATTCACATTTCGCACATTTGCACGGAAAAGATGGCGGCAGGTGCAGTATTTATCAGAACAGTTTTGGTCACGTTGGAAAAAGGAGTATCTGTCTAACATCGCAACAAGACAGAAATGGCACTCTCCAAGGAGAAACTTGAAGGTTGGAGATGTTGTGATGGAGAAAATGGATGACTTGCCACGCAATGAATGGAGATTAGCACGTGTAATGGACACAACAACTGACAAAGATGGACTTGTAAGAAAGGTAAAGCTTCGTTTTGGAGAAAGGAAGATGGACAAAGGACAATGTTACAGTAAACCTTCTGTAGTGGAACGCCCAGTGCAGAAACTGGTTTTGCTATTGGAGACTGTTTAATTACATTCTGAAGTTTAAGGTTTATTCTGTCATGTAAACTGTGTTTTCATACAATGTAATGTTTACAGGTCAACGGTTACAGGTCATTTCTTCATTAGGAAATCATTATCACTCCGTTTGGTTCCCATTTGAGCTCTAATGATTTGGTGGGAGTTTAAATGACCGTATTAATATTTCGTTTATTCCATTTATTAGTTACACTGTATAAGACGAGTGATGCCTTTTATTGTGAAAGAACGGCTTTTATTTTGAAGGAACATAGAACAACAAGCTGCCGTAAACCAGTGTTGCAAACCGCACAGTAGCGGGAAAACTTCATGGAAGTCGAAGCAAGGTGTGTTCCGTGAAAAAGGAATAGTTATATTACGATTCTTTTTTGGTTAATTTCTTAAATACCAGTGATGGTTTTAGCTCCTGGTTGATGAGGAACAAGGTGGGTTTTGAAGGTTGATTTGTAAATGTATATATGTTTAATATTTCTGTTGTAAGGTGTTTTGCCGAGTAAAATGGACTACGTTTTTGCTCACTACAAGGTGCTAAAGAGCACGGATAAATTAAGCGTGTTAAAGGGTTATAATTTACAAGCTGCTTTGTTTTATTTGTCATGTAAGGTCACGGACAATTTGATAATGATTTACTTTAGTTTATTTCGTGATTCAAAGGTGTTTAAAAGCAAGTGTGACGGTGCGTCACGACGTAACGTGGCTGCGTATAGCAGGGCAGTGGAGTTGGCGGGAGAGAGAGGGGGAAAGGAGGTTTTTTTTTGGTTCGTTCGGGTGATGTAGAGTAAGTAGGGAGAATTCCTTAATGTAGTCACCCAGATTCAGAATATGGAGTAATCTCAAAAACCCAGTTAGCACCTTTTAATGACAATTAAACGCAGCATGTTATTTGTAATAAGCTTGTTCAGGGATTCGTCAGGCATGTTCGTAATAATAGGAAAGCAGTTCACATTAATTACAGACTTTTGCATCACTGGTAAAAGGCTCAGGGCTCCGGCTGTTGATTTAATTACTCCAGTAATTAAATGAGTCACAGCTCACAAGTGACATTGCAGGCTGTGTTCGACGGGAGCTAGATTATGAAACATTTTGTACGTTAATGGTGGTTTCTTGGTGGGAACCCCCCCTCCCCCCCCCCACAGTTTTCAGGTCGTTCAGCTTGAAGCTCATATTCCCCTCGCCATTTTTCTACCTTGCAGGTGTGCAGGTCAGGAACGTTCTGGCCTCATCCCAGCTCATTCAGACTCAGCTAGCCACTGTTTGGTGAGTGTCCACTGAATTCTTCACGGCCGCAGTGGTGCGCTTGGTTTATTTGCCCCTCTTAAATTACGTAGCTCAATCCTTTCAGCATCCACTCTATGCGGGCAGTGTGTGGCTCCACAGGTGAGGACCATATGTCTGTAACCTCAAGGTCGACAGTTCAAGTCCCCGGATTGGCAGTGATTTCTCTGCTGGTCCCCTGAACAACCTCTAATTGCTCCAATTGACCCTGCGCTGATTTCAGAAGCCATCATGATATTTCCAGGGCTGGTTGCTTTTCTTAAGTGGTCTGTTCCTGTTAGCACGCGTCAGGCAGCTGGTGCGACGGCTCGAGGCAGGAGGTCTGTACTTCTGAGTTGTGACTCATGGGATCCTACTGATAATCAACTAATAGGAAGCGTGTCGCAGGTTTTTAATGTGCTGCAATAATCACTGCTTTAAAAAAAAATAAAAAAATTTAAAGGCATTTTGTTTTTTATATGTCTGTCTCTCAAAATACTGCTAAAAAATATATTGTTAGGTGAGAATACATTTTATTATTACAGCTCACCTAACAAACTTCATAGCCTAGCCTAGCATACCTTAAACATGCTTGGAACACTTGCATTAGCCTACAGTTGGACAAAACTCAGGGTAAGTTGTCATTTTTTTGTAGGTTAGTTTGGTTTTTAAATTGGACCCCTCATGGTCTGGGTGAAGTTATGCTGGTCTTCGCCATCTGTGCACCCGGTTCGATTACTGACCTTCCCACATGTTCTCCCAAGGAACCTGGCAGATGTGGACAAGGACGGCCAGCTGACAGGGGAGGAGTTCATCCTGGCTATGCACCTGGTGGACATGGCGAAGGCCGGACAGCCGCTGCCCCTCACGCTTCCCGGGGACCTGGTGCCCCCCTCCGTCAGGTAGACAGCCGCCGCCGGTGGCCAATCGGTGAACCCGGCAGAGCAGTAAATAGAGCTCTGGAAAAAAATTGAGACCACTCTATACTGGAAAAAAAATCTGCTTGTTTAAAGCTGGTTTTGCTGGCAGAAAGGTACGCTGAGCGTCAGGTTGCTTCCAGGTTCTAAGTACGCAAGTGTACAAGAATATGGTGAAACGGGAGACACTGAGAAAGGCCAGAAAGCAGCCAGGTAAAGGGTGGAAACGACTTCCCAATGCTTGAGATGCCCGTTCACTTATCCGACAGTGCCTCATGAATCATGACCTCAAGTGACCTGTACTTGGTGGAAACGTTAAGTGCAGGTGTGAGGTGCACTGCTAGGACAGTTCATAACAGGCTCATAGAAGCAGGGCTGAAGTCCCATAAAGCAAGGAAGAAGCCCTTCATTAATGAGAAGCAGGAAAGAACCAGGCTGCAGTTTGCAAAAGAAAAAAAAACATTATTCACAGATCCATAATCCATAAAGGAGAACTGAGTGAAACAAAAATTGGTGCTATGGTCTCTAACTTTTTTCCATAGTTATATGTAATGAATGGGGAAAGGCGGGGGGGTTGAATATGCTGTGTCAGGCTGGACATTGACCCATCTGGAATCACAGGCTAGGAGGCTTTGTTACAGAAAGGGAGAGTGTCCCCATACACTGAGATACTTCGACTGAGCCCAGCTAAGGGACTCCTGATGAGTGAGCACGGGAAGCTGTATGGTGGTTGTTCCTGTGTAGCCTGACTCAGAGTCTCAGGTTCTAGCACCTTCTACCTACACGGAGGCATGTTGTATTTTGCAGAACGGGGAAGCAGGGGGAATTGCTTCCTTTGAATCGCACCATCGTCCCTGAAGAAATTCAAGTTGAACCACCCCAGAAGCATTAGTAGAACGGACAGACGGATTTACACACACACACACACACACACACACACACACACACAAAGACAGGCACCTTCAGCTAGTGAATGTTTTTGGTGACACAAGTGTGTATTAGTGATGTGCCGTTCTTAGTATCTTTACAAAGAATCACCTGATTCACATTGAATTGCAGGAGGTCAAAGGTCACTGCCCCTATTGCCATGGTTACCACGTGTGCGTGTGCATGGCCCTCCTTGCAGTTTCGTTCGAGGACAAGCTAAAGGAGAACTTCCAGCGGGGAAACGCTGAGCTGGAGAGGCGGCGGCAGGTCTTACAGGAGCAGGAGCGGCGCGAGCAAGAGAGGCGGGCCCAGAAGGCCCGGGAGGAGCAGGAGCGGCGTGAGCAGGAGGCGCGGGAGCAGGAGAGGAGGCGGCAACAGGAGCAGGAGCGGCGGCTGGAGAGGCAACGCGAGCTGGAATGGCAGAAGGAGGAAGAGCGCTTAAAGGAGCTGGAACGCAAGGAGGTCAGTCTTTCTAGTATGGAAATGGGGTTAGGCAGTCGCTCTTTGGTCATTGGTCCAGTCCCAGCCAATCACATTTGGGTTTAGCAAATTAATGTTGTTGGCGATTCACCAGCACTGTTGCCTCATACCTTTCAGAGCTGGGGGTTGGAATCCCACCTCCACTCTTTGAGAGTTTCCATGTTCTCCCAGTGTTGTGTGGCCTTCCTCCAAAAACATGCCCTTAGGTGGTCTGGTGCCTTTAAATTCTCTGCAGTGCGAGGTTCTAGTGTAAGTGCATGTTTTGTGCCCTGCGATGGGCTGACATCCCGTCCAGGGTGTACCCCCCCAGCCTGGTGCCCTGTGCTGTCCTGGATAGACTCCAGGCCCCCCTGTGATAATTGGCTGGAAGTTAATAAAACTTCATTATTGTAACCCTGTGTTGGGCAAATACAGCATTATAACTAATTAAACTAGTTTACTGGTGAAACTCCGTTTATGTACATCTCTGAATGGCTGGGAAGGTTTGACAGCATGTATTTGGTTATTGGTTTAGCTTGTGTGTGAACGTGTGCGACCTGTGATTAGCGCGTGTGTGTGTGTGTGTGTGTGTGTGTGTGTGTGTGTGTTTGGTCGTGATCATGTGTGTGTCCCTGCAGGCTGCTAAGCAGGAGCTGGAGCGTCAGAGGAAGATGGAGTGGGAGCGGAGGAGGCGACAGGAGCTGCTGAATCAGAGGAACCAAGAACAAGAGGACATCATCAAGCTTAAGGCCAAGAAGAGGAGCTTGGAGCTGGAGCTGGAGGCTGTGGTGAGGACCAGGCCGTCCTGCACCTGTTTGCCCCGACCGACTGCATTCCCCTTCAGGAACGAGGAACAGCCAGCTGTTGAAATCGCACTATCAGAGACGCACGTTTTCCTTTCAGATGTCAATGGTACACATGCTTGTGTCCACAGCGACAATATTCCCGCCCTCAGGACTCATAAGACCACTGTTTAATTTCAGAGAGACAAGCACAAGCAGATCTCTGACCGACTCAGGGACGTCCAGAGCAAGAGGAGCATCCAGAAGGGAGAGCTGGAACTGATCAGTCAGAAGCAGGACAGCTGCCTGCTGGAGGTCAACGCCCTGCAGCGGCAGCTTGAGGTCTGCGGCCTTCCTCCGCTGCCGTCCAAGATCCCAGCAGCTATGGGACGAGCACCAGCTGCAACACTGATAAATAGATTCAACACGGTTCTTTTTCCATGTGATCTGGCGTTATGTCTGCTGTGCGTTATACAACAGCTGTGCCACTCCTGTCTGATTAGCAGTCTTCAGATTTTGGCAACCAAGGGAGAGACTGTTCTTCACACCTTTCCTGGAGAATGTGCAGTTTTTTTGGGGGGGAATTTACTATAAAAGCAATAGATAGATAGGGTGAAGTTTCCAGGGAGGGTTTATTTCAGGATTCTCCAGCTTTCTGAGGGAGTTTGGCCTGTTTTTGTGCAGGAGGGGCAGAGGAAACATTCTCAGCTGATTGTGGAGCAGCAGAGATGCAAGGAGATCCTATGCAACATGGGGCTGAACAGTAGGTCTGGTGAGTCTGATCTCCCTGCTTCTCCCTGCGTTACCTGGCGCCCCCCCCCCCCCCCTGCAGTCATTCTTGAAGTACTTAAATGTCATGGTGGCACATGGGTGGTACATGCTTCTTGTGCTTCTAAAATGTAGGTGTACACTACCAGACAAAAGTTTGGATGCACCCACTTGTAATACATCTATCTGTATTTTAGCTACATTATTCACCTTAGAGTAAAAGGCTTGGAGGCAGTCGACAGTTTTGCTTCGATGACAGCAATGCAGAATCTTGGCGTTCTTTCAGCCAGCTTTCAGATGTAACCCCCCCTGGAAGGCTTTTCCAGCAGTACAGGAGTTTCCAGAAGTTCTGGGCACAAGTCGGCTACCAACTCATCTCGGCTCTGTAGGGTTTGGGTGGAGTGGGGGATTGTGGGGGCCAGGTTATCTGTCACAGCCCTCCCTCTCACATGTCAACAAGAAAATACTTACCATATAACCTCGAGGTGCACTTAGGGTTGTTAATGTAAGGGCCCCCTGCTGATACAGCGCGTTGCTGCACCCTCCACACGAACCACCTCAGGGATGAGAACCTGAGTGTAGTCGTGCAGCGGGTGACACCTCAGCATCACACTAGTCCGAATGGAATGGAACAGTGTACATTTTTTTCCGGTGGCTGGAGTGCCAACCCTGCCACCAACCCCCTTGCAGTTTTCCCTGCAAGTTGGAGGACTTCCTTGCAGGGCTTAGATGTAGATTGTCAGTCCCAGGATGAAGCAATTGCAGGTGAAGGGTCTTGCTTAGAGGTAGTGTTTCTGTATACAGGTCCGACACTTTCCTCCGTAAAGAGGGGCGTGACTGAGAAGGACATCGTCTGTCGGAAACTCAAGGAGCAGCTGGATGTGCTGGAGAAGGATACCGTGGCAAAACTGTCGGAGATGGACCAGTACAACGTGGACATCAAGGTGAGGAGGCATTACTGGTGGTAGAAAGGCATCAATGTTGTGGCTTGCCTCTAGTTAGCCCAGTGTGCTGTACAGGGGCCAGTAGCATTTGTAAATAGAATAAAGTGGAGAAGTGAAGCCTCAAAATTGGCAGGAGGTGGGACTTATCGATTGCCCAGTTTACTAAACTAACTAGTGATGGACAAAAATGATGCCCCATGAGCCATTTGCTGTATTTGCTGATTTGATTGCATTCAATTCATAATTGGGCTCAAAGCGCTGCCCCAAAGCGCTGCCCCAAAGCGCTGTCCCACAGCGCTGCCCCACAGCGCTGCCCCACAGCGCTGCCCCACAGCAAATGCCAAGAGCACCATCTAGTGGGCTCAAAAAATACAACAAATGGTTCTTGAGGCAAAAACTCAAGAACATTACATGTTTTGATTTAATAAATATTTAAAATTAATAAATATTTCAAAAATACTTCAATATTTAAAATGGTTCATGATTTTCAGGAGCGGTACAGTGGTTAGCATTTCTTTGGGTCCCAGGTTCGAGTCTCCGCATGGGTCACATGTGTGCGGAGTTTGCATGTTCTCCCCATGTCGTCGTGAGGTTTCCTCTGGGTACTTTGGTTTCCCCCCACATTCCAAAGACATGCTGAGGCTAATTGGACTTGCTAAATTGCCCGTAGGAGAGCATGTGCGAGTGAATGGTGTGTGAGTGTGCCCTGCGATGGGCTGGCCCCCCATCCTGGGTTGATTGATGGATGATTTTCAGGTCACACTGCCCCCTCAGAGCCCACCAATCAGTGACTGTCTCATAGTGTGATGTAATACACAATGTCCGCACCACCCACTTTTCAGTGAGCAGTAAAAAGACACCAGCTTGTCTCAGCGGACAGCGGCTCTTATCAGATAAGGGGAAAAGGACGAGATATCAAAAGTAAAAATAAATATATCACATTTGGTTAACATCAAATGAAAACAGCCCTGCAATAATATATTGGATTCTAGGATATCACCTATCAAAAGGGTGAATCTATTCTAGCAGACCATAAAAATCCAATTATGAACAGTGAAAATGGGCATAATAGGTCCCTATAAACGACAGTGTCCATGGTGCTGAAAACCAGGATTGGCAGAATTCACATTACAGCGATTCCCCACTATATCGCGGATTTTCCTCCGACGCCTCACAATTCTCTGCGTATCCCGTACATTGTTTGTGGTCCGATTGTTTTCGTTTTGTTCTAAGCCCTACGATGGAAGACGTTGACCATTCAGGAGAAGGTAAAACTTCTGGATGTGCTTCGGGAAGGAAAGCGTTATGCGGACGGCGTTCGCCATTATGGTTTGAATGAATCAACAGTACGCTACATGAAGAAGGATGAAAAGAATGTGTAAGAGCCATATATGTTTTTATTTTTATATATTCCATTACATATATAGAGAGAAAGTTGTGTGTGTGTATACATATTAAAAATTATTATTTTATTATTATTATTATTATTATTATTATGTTACTCATATCCTTAGCCCGACATTTAACATAGCCCGATATATGTGTTTTAATGAGTTTACATATGTTTAAAGCATGTGGGAGGGGTATTTTAAGGCTTAAACTTAAAAAAAAAATTATATGATCCTTCTGTATCGTGGATTTTCACCTATCGCTGATGGGTCTGGAACGCATCTACTGCGATAGGCGGAGGATCAAATTTACCTTCATGTGGAGTCTTGGCTTTTCACAATGTTTCATTCCTGCTTATAGCTAAGGTTTTTTTTAGCCGTCGTCACTCTAAGGTTGCCCATTAATGGTTTGGAATTGGGAATGTAAAGCTGTTTTGTTAGCATGTCTGCCTTACAATTCCTTTACTGTAAGTCAAGGCCTGCTGGAACTCAATACTGCTTCATGGCGCTTGTATTTACTCTTTATTTTTTATTACATTATGTTTGAGACTAACCCCTTTATCTACCTCTTCCTCCTGTTGAGCTCCATACAGAACTAGTGGAGAAAAGGGGTGCTTGGAGGGGAGACGATATCTCTGGATGCCCACTTAAGAAATATCTACGTTACCTTCCAATACACCTTCCAAACTTAAGTGGATTGAACATGGGTGCTGTTGAATTAATAAAAAAAATGCACTGTATTAAAATTATTTTGTTTATATAACATAAAATTGAACTATAAACATGAAATTTAAACCTGTTTATATATTGACAAAATAATAATTCAGAATTTTGAACCCTCATTGAACAAAATTAAACCTAATATGGACAAATGGAAAGCATTGAAATTATCCTTATGGGGGGAAGGTTAATGTTACTAAAATGGTTGTGGTGCCTCAAGTTAATTATCTCTCTATGATGCTTCCATTTAATATTCCGGAAAGGATATTTGAACAGTACGAGAGTATAGTAAAAGATTTTTGTTGGGAAAGAATAAACCTAGGATTAAAATTACTTCGCCCAGAGACAAGGGAGGTCTAGGATTGCCAGATGTTAGATTATATAGCATGTCATTTGAAATAGCCAAACTCTACTATCACTGGAAGAATGTGAATTCTGATGTGGACTGGATAGCTATCGAGAGCAATTTGGCTTCACTATTTCAACCTCTGCACATTCTGTCACAATGGGGGGACAATATAAGAAACACAAACCCGATAATATCTTTTTCGAGAAATATATGGATCAAAATACATAAGAAGCTTAAAGTATCACATGACATGCAGCCATATTCCTCAATTTGGCACAATCCTCAAATACAAATAGTAAAAAGTATGGAAACAATGGCAACCCAAAGGGGTGAAAACTCTCTGGGATTTATTCGTAAATGGGATGTTTATGTCATAATCAGACTTAAAGAGTAAGTATGATGTAGGAGGAGGAGGGAGTTTTTGGAAGTTTTTGCAACTGAGGCATTGAGTCACGAGTGTTAAAATGCAGAAGATGAATGGTCAAGAATACTTTCTAGAGTGGGGAAATATTTTAGGGAAGTAAAAGGTAAATTTATTCAGTATAAAATTATACACAGATAGTACTGGACACTAGTTAGACTAAATAGAACTGGACTAATTAATACTGATCAGTGTTGGAATTTTAGAAGGCAGATGGGGGTTTATTTACACATGCTGTGGCAGTGCTCTCAGGTATATCCATTTTGGGGTAGAGTTCTTGGTCTCCTGGACAAATGGCTAGGCTTTACTTTACCCCGCAAACCCGACTCTCTCTGCTAGGAGATAGAGTGGAATTGCCAAAGGTGAATAATAAACAGTTTAAGGCTGTGATGGTGGGACTCAACTGCCATGAGGGTAATATTAAGGCATTTGAAATCCTCAACAATCCCCAATATAAAGGAATGGACCAATGAGATGATTAAGGCAGCTTCATATGAAAAAATGTTGGACAGACTAAATGGGAAACGAGGTATAATGAAAATGTGGGAATGTTTCTAGGGCCATGTTTTTGAAGGATAAATGGCTGGGAGGTTGAACTAGTGATTGGTCATATTGTTTTATAAATGTGAATGGCTGAAGTGTATTATATGAGAGTGCTGTAACTTTTTGGTTTGAAAAATAAGAAAAATTTGAATTACAAAATAAAATGTTCTTAGAAAGTAATTTCATGTAAGAGAGAGATGCAATACCGCTTTCGTCAAAATGACAGGTCGGGTCAAAGGTCACGTTCAAAAGTTCAGTGGGCGGAGCTTATGTTGTAGTGGGTTGAGCTTGGTTGTGTAACTGACGCAATAGCATGTGGATTTAATTATTTATTTAAATATTTTTTTTTGTCTTCTTCCCCGGGGGTTGGTTGTGTAACTGCTGCAATGGTATTTGTATTTAATTATTTATTTATTATTTTAAATGATTGTGGCTTAGGGGGCATGGGTTGGTTGTGTTAGTGATGCAATGGTATTTGGATTTAATTATTTATTATTTTAAATGCTTATTTTAAATGTTTATTATTTTAAAATGATATTGAGGAGAGTGCTTATGAGTGTGTATTATTTTAAAAATGATATTGATGAGAGTGCTTATGAGCGTGTGTTATTTGAATAAGTTATTATTATTATTATTTTGTGGTGCGCGGGCGGGAGTGAGCGTGGCTGGGTTACCTGATGGAGCGCGAGCGTACGGTGTGCGGTAGCGTGGTAAGGTCCCCGGGCTTCGGAGAATCAGCAAAGGACTTATTCACATACTGGTGCGGTAGCGCGGAAAGGTCCGCACGGCTTTGGATAATCCTCGGAGAGAGCGATGCGGGAGAGCTGAGAGGCGTGCTGCTGCGCGAGTCTGAGAGAAACTGTGAGAGACTGTGGGATAAAATGGTAAAGTTGGAGCAAAGAATGAGAGGAGGAGGTGCAGGGTCTATCGTCCAATAAAAACGCTCGGCGCTAGTTTTGACCGTGTGTTTTTTCCTCACGCGAGCGTTTGTATCACATCGGCGTATGGCGCCAATTTGTAAAGGTCATAAGTCGAGACATACATCGAGTCTGTCAATTTGTCCGCCAGTAAATTCTGCAGGGCCGTGCCACCTGGCCATCGAGGCGCCCCCCTACCCGGCCACGCGGGCCATACATCGAGTCTGACACTTTTGCCCTCCAGTAAATTCTGTTTAAAGTTTTGTTTTCACATACGTCCCAAATTACAGATAATTTTCTTACACAGGCACGAGTAGCATCATCAAGGCCGTACCACCTGGTCATACATCAAGTCTGACAATTTGCCCGCCAGTAAATTCTGTTTATAGTTTTGTTTGTCATACATGACCGTGCAGATATGGGGTGACAGAGACAATTAAATTGTATTACGTCGAGCGGGGGGCCTTTTCCTCCTCCTAGAGGCATCATCTTCATCCGTACCACGCCCCCACGAGCAGGCCGTGTAGAATATAGGGAGCTTCGCGCTGCAGGGCCAACTCTATCTTTTCAAAAAATACAGACATGTCTGGGACTTCCGAAATGAAAGATTCAACCTCACCTTCTAAGACTCAACAGGAGCAGGAGGCCATTATGCAGCCTCCGGGGGCTCCCAGGAAGATTCATACGGCACGTAGACGGGTACCTATGATGCGACCGTCGGAAGACCCGAGGGCTATCTGGGAGCTGCCCAACGGGAATAAACTGGTCTGCCTCTTTGACAACGTTGCGGAGGAACTGCGCGTCTTTCAGGTCACCGGAGACGGCCCAGACCCCCCGAAAGACGACCCGTATCTGGTGACTTTTTCCGAAACGGAATGGGGAAACTTGAAGACTGTCGTTACCCCGATGATGGAGGAGAGCACCGACCCCGACCTTGAGGTCGAGACTGGAAGAATGGAGATGCACTATAGAGATGCTCGTAAACAGCGTACCACCATTATGAAGTGGGACGTGACCGGGGAGCTGGACAAGAGAATGGTGAATATATGGCAGTGGCCTAAATGCGACTGTTTTGGCCTGAGAATACCGTTAGTGATTTGGATGCAGATGATTCAAGAAAAGTCTGGTTACTACCAAGCGATGTTTAAGGAGAGTCGGGGGCGTAAGCAGATGCAAGAGATGACAAAACCTACGCCGTAAGGACCCCCCTCACCCCCTCACCCACCGTCGCTATATAAAGTGGACTCTGTTACAACCCCTTTTCACAAACATCATGGCAGCAGCAGCAGCAGCAGCAAATTATAGCGACGGTGAAAGCGGGGACAATGAGGCTCCAGCAGCAACCCTGACCTCTGATCCCGGGGAGCTCCTTCCAACCCCCCCATCATCACCGGCCTCTGATCCTGGAGAGGACCCTCCGACGCCTGAGATCTGCACGCTTCTCTCCAGACCGGCTCTCTGCCGTGGGATGTTGGCTTGTATTAAGGCTATGATAGTGGGCCTTTTAACCTCAGTCATCAGGAAGCATCAAGAGAGAAACTGCTACGGTTGTGAAGTGGATCACCCCAGTCAGAGACAACACCCTTGTCTGTTTCCTCCAGGCAGAAATTACTTTTACATACACTTTGACTCTGTGTTGCGTGACCTCTGGACCGATCGGCTGACACCCGCCTTGACCCACGTTCTATCGACCCTGGGCATCCGAGCGGCCGCCGGCAGGTTGGAGGGGGCCGTGGAAGCTATCCTGTACGATCTGCGTGAGGCCCGCAACGGCATGGTGGAAATCACTCGACTGGAACAAGATCTGTTTGAACAGAACCCAGCGTTTAAGCAGATCCTGGAAGAAGAATTTCTGACTCGTTGGGAGGCCCGAGACTAAAACAAAAAGCATCTTGTGATGGGGAACGGTATCAGCAGACCCTTACGGCGGTTTATGTTAAATGTTTTTTTAGAAAAAGTTAGTCCACTATTGTTGCGTGCTATTGATAAAAGTGATTGTCGGGATGATTATGCTTGTTGCTGCTTTCATAGAGTGTTATTTGAGATTTCTCAAGTCGGAGAAAATTATCAGCGGGGGATGGATTTACTTACTCAACTGATGTCAGAGGGTGAAAGACATTCCCCCGAAAGTCTCATACGCGCTTGTCTATCTTGTATTCCTGACAATGAATTTGACTGTAATCACATTTTTGTATTTTACGCTTTAATAGTAGATGTAGTCACCTCTAAATTTCATGATAAGCAGCCTATCGATGTTAATCAGATGCTTTCTACTCTACATACATGTATCGTTGAAAAAGCCACTATATCCACTTTACTGCATGTGACATCGCTAATCTACCTCAACAACTGTCACGGCTGTAACTAAATGTATACCTGCATTTTGAAAATGTAACCTTCACAAATTGTATACCAGCTTTTTTAAAATATATCTTTCACTAATTGCAAAAATAAAAAAAAATTAAAACTTGAATACCGTTGTAATAGTCTTTGTAAAATAACGGGTAAAAATGCTGAGCAGGTTGGCCGAGTGGTTAAGGCGTTGGACTTAAGATCCAATGGACGTATGTCCGCGTGGGTTCGATCCCCACCCCAGCTAAACTCTTTTGTAAAATAATAATAATTAAAAAACAAACTACACAATATGGGTTAAATGTAGAAAAAACACACAAAATTTCACTGATGTTCACTCAGTCTCTTAACAACCCCCATCCACAGTCAGCTATAAAACGCCGCACCCCGCTCTCCCCCCACTCAGTGTGTGAAAAGCATGTCTGTTGCCAAGACTACAGCTCGCGTCTTGAGCAGTTCGTACTATACAGACATCGCTTGTCGCCCCCCTAAACGCGACGATACGTTAGTGCCGCGGGTCTTCGGTTGGGCCACGATAGCCGGTCGCCTCTCCTCGGGGGGGAGGCCGGTGCGGAGAGCCGCTCGTGACGGGACTGGAGCGCGGCAGGACGAAGGCCGCCTCTCTCCCGGCCGCGGAACACACGTTCGCGGGAGCCGGGTGCTAAATCACTCGCAGACGACCTGATTCTGGGTGAGGGTGTCGTACGTAGCAGAGCAGCTCCAATGCTGCGATCTATTGAAAGTCATCCCTCCATCCATGACTTTGTCGGTGGAAGAAGGCGAAGATGTCGCCCTCCCCCCTCATGTTGGTGGACCAGGCGGCCAGGGCCAGAGATGCGGCCGGGCCCACGCCCGAGACCCATGGGTCGGCCAGCTTTCTCTTTGGTTGACCAGGCGGCCAGCTTTCTCTTTGGTTGACCAGGCGGCCAGCTTTCTCTTTGGTTGACCAGGCGGCCGCATTTCACTTTGGTTGACCAGGCGGCCAGCTTTCTCTTTGGTTGACCAGGCGGCCAGCTTTCTCTTTGGTTGACCAGGCGGCCAGCTTTCTCTTTGGTTGACCAGGCGGCCGCATTTCACTTTGGTTGACCAGGCGGCCGCATTTCTCTTTGGTTGACCAGGCGGCCGCATTTCTCTTTGGTTGACCAGGCGGCCGCATTTCACTTTGGTTGACCAGGCGGCCAGCTTTCTCTTTGGTTGACCAGGCGGCCGCATTTCACTTTGGTTGACCAGGCGGCCAGCTTTCTCTTTGGTTGACCAGGCGGCCAGCTTTCTCTTTGGTTGACCAGGTGGCCGCACTTCCATCTCGCCCATTCAAAGGGGCTAACTTTTACTCGGATGCGCAGTTCAGGCTGTGGGGGGCAATCGTGGGGGGGTGAGCAGTCGGGGTGGGCGGGAACTCGGGGGGGGGGCTTAAGCCAGCTTAAAACCGCTACGGCCGTCATTCTCTTTGGTTGACCAGGCGGCCGCATTTCTCTTTGGTTGACCAGGCGGCCTCATTTCTGCTTAGTTGACCAGGCGGCCGCACTTTCATCTCACCCATTCAAGGGGGCTTACTTTTACTCAGTCTGTGGGGGTGCCACTTGGGGGGGGGGGCACTCTGGGTGGGGGGGGGGGAGCACCCGTGGGGAGAGAGCACTCGTGGGGGGGGGGGGCACTCTGGGGGGGGGTGCTTAAGCGTAACTTCACTAGCCTCTGCCGGGCCCCCAGACCAGGCATGGGAGAAACCTCCAAGGCAGGCCCAGTGGCCTGGGCTCAGCGGCAGCCCGTGTTGGGGCGCTGCAGTGGGGTACCATCGGGATACTGGTGGAAAGCTTGCTCGTCTCCTGGCTGCGGCACCAGACTCGGCCGCTCTCTGGGCAGGCTTTCCACCACATGACAGATAGGCATACGCGACCCACTCTGGG